>NC_080674.1:65533875-66823861 GCF_030445035.2 Dasypus novemcinctus | reverse complement strand
CATTCCCATAACAATTTAATTTTTAATGATTTTTATTGCTGAGCTAAAGTATATCAAAATAATTATGATAAAATTACTTCAAATTTTATTTTGCTTTTCCTGCGTGTTTTTCACAGTAAACTTGTCATGCATTTGGATAAATTGTGTTGGAATTAAAAAACACAAACACATAAATTAGCATAAGCTATTATAGTTAGACCTTCAAATTTTGTGTCTGAATAATTATTATAGTAATTACATACAGAAGAATAATGAGTTCTTTCTACTACACAGTTTTGTATTGATGTTTAGCATGTCAACAATATGAAAAAATGATGGAAAATTTAAATATCACTGGAATTCAGCCCAATTTTGGCCAGGAATTGTTTTCAACATAGGGAAAAAGAATAATTTTAACCTAGCCTTTAAGATGCTTGTCTTGTCTATTCATGATTCTGAAAAGAAAAATTCTGGCTAAACGTAGTAGCTTCTGTGGCAGCTCTTATATAATTTCTGATCTTTGCTTTTGCAAAGATCAAAGTGTTTTCATAAGGTCTCCTAGGAATAATTCATATCTCCTTCTTTCCAGCTGTGCAGTACTCTCTTTCATGAATGGATAGAGTGATTTCTCTGACAAGTCACTCTTTAGCAAATGGAAGTAATTTTGTTAAGTACAGTGACCAGTAATAATAGTTTAAGATTGCAACAGTATAACAAATTAGAGACTAGAAGAAAAGGACCTAAAATTTACAATTAAATGACAGAGTGATTACTCCTTAGGCCATTGGAATAGAGAATAGGTATGTTGTACTATTTAAGGAATTTTACCTGCTCTATTGTCTTGAAGGCCTTCTATCAGGTTAAGCTGAATGAATTAAACCATAATATTATAGATAATTTTTAAGAAAGAAAACACAGCCAAGCTTTAAGTATACTTTCTTATGTTTAATAATATACTGATTTTATTTTTAATTTTAATTACATATTATTTTCATCAAATACATTTTTTAAACCAAATGGTACAGAAAGCTTATAATAATAACCTAAAGTTCCCAATTCAAATTCTGCCCACTGCCAGTCCTCTTCTCTACAATCATTTTATCTTTGTGAATGATTTGTTCATATAAGTAAACTCATACTTCTAAATAATATCTATAAATCTTTCTTTCTTGTTTTATCCAGCTTAGATATTCTCTGTTGACCTGCTATGAAAAATTACATTTAGCCATCTTACAACTCTATTTCTTCTGTCCCCTACATCCTGACTTTTCTCCTCTGTTCTTTTATAGTTTCAAGGTTGATAATATTTATGTTACATTCTATAGCCGTGCCTACACCTTCTGAACTTAGCCTGTAGATTAATTTGTGCAATGAGAAAAATTGTAAAGGCCTTAATATATGAGGATTCTGCCTGCTCCCCCCCTCCAATCTTCATTTTTTCATCTACTCTGCTGAACAGAAATAAATCTAACAAAATTTATGCAATACCTTTATGGAAAAAATTATAGATCTTTATTGAAACATGTTAAAGATGAATTAATAAATGAAAAAATATACCATATTTTTCTATTGGAACACTCAATATTGTGTAACTGTCAGTTCTTTCCAAATTATTTTAACAGGTTCAGTGCATTTCCAATAAATATCCAAAGTTAAAAAACAGTTGTCATTACTTTATAGGAAATAAGACTTGCCACAAATAGCCATGACATTCTTCAACAAGAAGAACAAGTAGGAGGACTCCCTATAGATATCAAAAATACTGAAAACTAAAATAATTAAGACAATGTGATTTTTTACACAGGTTGATAAACAGACTGTGGAATTATAAATGGGAGCTTAGAAACATATCTAAGCATATATGTAAATATCTTTATGATAGTGGGAGTAAGGCTGGACATTTCAATAAATGTTGCCGGCTGATTAGGTATCCAAATAAACTTAGACCCCTATCTCACACTATACACAAACATTAATTTCATGTTAATTAAACATCCAAATGTGATGAACAAATTATTAAAGACTCTAGAAGAGAATATCGACTAAATACCCATGACCTTAAGGTAGAGAAGGAAATCTTAAACAAGATATGAAAAGCATTAACCACAAAGGAAATTATTGACTATTTCAACCATATATTAAAATTAAGAATTTAACCAAAAAGACACCATAAAATCAAAAGACAGGACACAGTGTAGGAAAAGATGTTTGCAATACATTTAACTGACAATAGTCCTATGTCCAGGGAAGCGGATGCGGCTCAAGCAATTGGGCTCTTATCTACCATATGGGAGGTCCAGAGTTCGATTCCCTGGGCCTCCTGGTGAAGATAAGCAGGCCCTTGCAGCAAGCTGGCCCGAGCAGAGAGTTGGCCCACACAGAGTGCTGGCCTGCACAGAAGTGCTGGCCCATTCAGCAAGTAGGCCCAACTAGAGAGCTGGTGCAGCAAGATGATGCAACAGAAAGAGACACAGAGGAGAGACAATAAGAGACACAGCAGACCAGGGAGCTGAGGTGGTGCGAGAGATTGAGCACCTCTCTCCCACTCCAGAACATCCCAGGATCGGTTCTTGGTGCTGCCTAAAGAGGAGACAAGTCAACACAGAAGAACGCACAGTGACTGGACACGGAGAGCAGGCAACAAGGGAGGAAGGGAGAAAAATAAATAAATCTTTAAAAAAATAGTCCTATATCCAGAATATGTAAGGAACTGCTACAAATTTGTCAATAGAAAATAGGAAAAAATACTTAAAACACTTTCCAAAATAGAAATCCAAATGTCAATAAGCATATAAAGAGATATCCAACCAAATTATTAATCAGGGAAATGTAAATTAAATTCACCATGATTGGCAAAAATTTAAAAGTCACACTAAATTACATATTAATGAATATGTGGTGCAGTAAAGATTCTTATATACTATAGGTGATAGTGTAAATTGGTGCAGCCAATGAAAATCTGTTTGTATTATCTAGTAAAATTTAAATTTTATGTAATTTATAACCCAGCAACTTATTTTCACATATATCCAAGAGCAGTGATTCTCAAATTGTGGTTCTTGGACCCCTGAGTCACTTTCAGACCAAAAGTCTTTTCATAATACTAAGACTTAGTTTGCCTTGCTTTTTCTGTGTCGATGTTTATACTGATTGCAGAAAGGCAATGGTGGGTATAACTGTTGGAAACTTAGCATGAATCAATGCAGCAATATTTATTATTAGTCATTGTATTTGTCACTGCCATGCACGCTTAATAAACCTGTGCTAGTTTCCCTTAAGATGTCCTTGATGAAACAATAAAATTATTACTTTTATTAAATCTCAAAGTTTGAGTGTACATTTTAAAAAATTTTCTGTGTTTTGAAATGGTAAGTGTGCATAAAGCATTTTTTTGATCCATATCATAGTCTGATGGTTGTCTTGAGGAAAAGCACTTGAGCAATTGTTTGGAATGAACTAGCTGCTTTTGTTTTTTGTGTTTTTTTCGTGGAATGCAATTATTATTTGAAAGAACAACTAAGAATCTATGGGTAGTGGGTAGAAATTTCTTTGAAAATGAGTGAATGAGCTTGTTACTTCAAGGAAAACAGCTGACAGCAAAGACCTTTCTGATGATGATATTAATGAAACAGATTTTTAAAAGATCATTGTTATGGTTTCAGAACCCACATTGCAAGTAGCCTTAAGATACTATAAGTTGCCAAGTTTTATTTAGTATCAAAAAGAATTTCTTAAACATGGAACTATATAGCATAGTAAAACCTCATGTGAAACATGAATATGTGTAATATTGCATATATAAGACTGTTTTTCTTTAAAACTTAACAAATGTATGTTAATGTTACAAGATGTTAATATCAGGCCAAAAAAAACAATCATTATGCTCAGTGAGAAAAACAGGCACAAAGTACTATATATTGTGTGATTCCATTTAAATAAAATGTAGATATAAATAAATTTATAAAGATGGAATTAGATTAGTGGTTATGTAGGGCTGAGGAAGGATGCAGGGATTGAGAGGTGACTGCTGAGGAATATGGAGTTTTTCTTTTTTTTTTTTTTTAAAGATTTATTTTTATTTATTTAATTCCCCTCCCCTCCCCCAGTTGTCTGTTCTCCGTGTCTTTTTGCTGCGTCTTGTTTCTTTGTCCGCTTCTGTTATTGGCGGCACGGGAAGTGTGGGCGGCGCCATTCCTTGGCAGGCTGCTCCCTCCTTCGCGCTGGGCGGCTCTCCTTATGGGTGCACTCCTTGCGCGTGGGGCTCCCCTACGCGGGGGACACCCCTGTGTAGCACGACACTCCTTGCGCGCATCAGCACTGCGCATGGCCAGCGCCACACGGGTCAAGGAGGCCCGGGGTTTGAACCGCGGACCTCCCATGTGGTAGATGGACGCCCTAACCACTGGGCCAAAGTCCGTTTCCAGGAGTTTTTCTTTTTGGAGCAATGAAATTATTCTAAAATTTTTTTTGTGGTGATTAATGCACAACCCTGTGATTATAACAAAAGCCTTTGATTGTACACTTTAGATAGATTGTATGATATGTGACTATATCCCAATAAGACTGCTTTAAAAAAAAGAATTATCTACAATTATCTGAAAAGCCTGTGAAAATACTCCATTTTCCAACTACATCTCAGTGTGAGGTCAGATTTTCATCATATACCTCAAACAAAACAAAATACCACAACATAATGAATGCAAATACAGATATGAGTATCCAGCTGTATTCTAGTAAGTTAGTCATTAGAGAGATGTGCAAAAATGTAATAAAAAATTTGCCACTCTTCTCACTGAAATTTTTTGTTTTGAAAAATATAGTATTTTTAGTCAAAATTGTTATTCATATTAACATATTGGGTTTTATAGTTATTGTTTAAAATGAATATTAAATATACTTTACATTTTTCAGCCTTTATTTCTTACATGATAAATATCATTCATTACAACCTTCCAAATACAAGATTTTTGGGGGTCTTTAATAATTTTGAGTGTAAGGTGACCTGAGACCAAAAGTTGAAGTTGTTCCAGAGATACTCTTTTATATATTATGACGAGACGTGTCCAAGAATGTTCCTAGCAGCATTGTCCAGTATACAGCTATACTGAGAATCATCCCAAATCCATCACCATGAATGGAAAAATAAATGGTATATTTACAATGCAATCCTATACAACAGGAAAAATTATTCTTTTATAGCCAGAAAACTCAACAGGGTTAACTCTTTAACAAATTACCAAATGAAGGAAGCAAGTTATAAAAGAAATATAAGCAGTGTGATTCCACTTTTATAATTTTCAAAAACAGGCAGAATTCACACATATGTTTAGGGATGCATAGGGAATGATTTCCACAAAAGTCAAGATAATGGTTCTTTCTAAGGGGAGGAAGAGGAATATGATTGTTTGATGAAGTGAAGGGCATGCTTTAATTAATTTGAACTATTTGTAGAAGGTTCATGTTGGATAGAGGCCAGAGCTACTTTCCCAACTAGTAAGAATTTATTAATGCTAGAGTATTATATATGAGTCAAGTTCTTTAATCCTTTATTTCTCTATAAAACTGCAAACCAGGCATAATCTCTCCTCACCGACAGGCTGCTTCTGGCAAATATGATTTTTGTGACTTGCATTCAGGCCAGCTATTCTTTCCCTCACAAACTAAAACAAGGAGAGTATGTTCCAGCAACCGGCACAGCCATTCCAATGGTTCGTTAGAAAAAATTGTTGGTTTTGCCCCCAGACTGTGAACTTACCTTTGGAGAAATATGTTCTACTCATTTTAGCTCAGATGTTCAGTTATTGGTGTCTACTGCACTCATTTTTATTTATTTATTTTTTTTAATTTAATTCATTTTTTAAAAAAATATTACATTAAAAAAATATGAGGTTCCATTCAACCCCATCGCCCCCACCCCCCCACTCCCCCCACAGCAACACTCTCTCCTGTCATCATGACACATCCATTGCACCTGGTAAGTACATCTCTGGGCATCGCTGCACCCCATAGTCAATGGTCCACATCATAGCCCACACTCTCCCACGTTCCATCCAGTGGGCCCTGGGGGGATCTACAATGTCCCGTAGTTGTCCATGAAGCACCACCCAGGACAACTCCAAGTCCCGAAAACGCCTCCCCATTTCATCTCTTCTCCCCATTCCCCACACCCAGCAGCCACCATGGCCTCCCTTCCCACACCAATGCCACATTTTCTCTGAGGACATTGGATTGGTTGTGTCCATTGCACATCTATGTCAAGTGGGGGCTTAGATTCCACATGGATACTGGATGCAATCCTCCTGCTTTCAGTTGTAGGCACTCTAGGCTCCGTGGTGTGGTGGTTGACCTTCTTCAACTCCATGTTAGCTGAGTGGGGTAAGTCCAATAAATCAAGAGTGTAGGAGCTGAAGTCTGTTGAGGCTCAGGGCCTGGCTATCATATTGTCAGTCCAGAGATTCAAATCCCCTAAATATATCTTAAACCCCAACACCAACTACAATTCCAGTAAAGTAGCATGAAGGTCTTGTGAAAAGAGATCCCATCTGAGTCCAGTTCCATCACGCAGAAACACCAGCTCCAAAGAAGGGCCATTTGACATGGCAGTGAACCCCATCTGCCATGACCATAGAACCCGTGGGTCTCTTTATCCCTCAAAAGAACCAATACCTGGGGTTGTATCTACTTTATCTCTCTCTTAGACTCTGCTCAGTTGTGCATAAGGGCAATCCTGACAACCTCCACACTCTTTTTTAGAGACTCGTAGCCATATAAACTCATTTCTCCTTTCCATTTCCCCCTTACTTTAGGTCAAACAGCATTTTAAAGTCATGTTATTATATGTAGACAGGGATATTCTGCTGATCCGCATTGAACCTTTAATTCAAGGTCATTTTCTAGTTGCATCTTCAGCTGGTATTTGGTAGTGATCTCTCAGTGCCAGGGAGGCTCATCCCCGGGTGTCATGTCCCACGCTGGGGGGAATATACTGCATCTACATGCTGAGTTTGGCTTCGAGACTGGCCACATTTGAGTAACATGAAGGCTGTCAGGAGGAAACTCCCAGGCACAATGCTACTCTAGGCCTTATTCTTATTTCAGGCGTATAGGCTCACAAGCATAGTCATTACTATCAGGGGCTCACTGTTGGACCCTCATTCCTTCCTGGTTCTTACCATTGCACCTGGGAGACTGCCGCTGCTCCCCTAGGGACCACGACAGAGCCCCCCCGGCCAGGAACCCAGTACCCCCCCAGCTGTTGTTTTTAATTGTTTCCACTATGAGTATATCTAAACATTACCATGCACCCTGGACATATGCCCTGTATAACTCCCTGTCAACCATATATAGCCTGTCAGTAACATCCCATACCAGTATTCCTCCGCTGCCATTGTTGAACCATTCTGTGATCCAAAACTTCCTGTAAAGTGAATTCCAATATAATGTCAGGTTCCCTTACTAGTAAAATGGAATATAGTGATGAGTTTAAAGGTTAGATCTAGAGTACATATTGATTTGGAAATATTTCTACATCCTATCTTTTTCTTTTCTTTTTTCCTAATTATTGAGCTTCTCTTCACAAGAGTCTTAGATCACAGTAATTCATATATACAATATACAGTACTCCCACACATCCACCATAAAACCTTTTCCCTTCCACAGCGATAATCTTTTAACTTATTCATATCATATTTACTGAGACTGATGTACAGACTCCGAAACAATAGCTTTCAAACAAGGTGACATCTGTGCTTACAATGTGGTCCATGCTTTAGGATATATACAGTTTTCTAAATTTTTTAGTTATCCTGTGTTTTACATTATGGTTTACATTATTAGTCTGTCGTCCCCTATATGTTTTTGGTGTAATATTACATGTTTTATATTCATCCTCATGTACTCTCACGAAACTCCTCTCTTGCCCCCACATTTACCTTGGTTCCATCCATTCAACATCCATTTTCCCCTCCCCTTGGGGCCCACAGCGACAGCCAATCTCCATTTCCCGAGGAGCCACGTCCAGAGATACTTGCAATAGTGTTCAGGGCCTGACTTGCTCAACTGCCCTAATGCCCTGGAAGCCACCCTTTCTCTCGAGAGATACAGTTCTCTCTATTTGATGGCATTAGTCCTCCCCAGGATGTGGGTCCACCCCAACTCTCACTTCTTGGGTCTCTACCCAATGGTACAACCCACCCTGGCAAAATGAGCCTTCAGACATTCCCCAGGAGTCTGTCCCGCATCAGACCATCCCCTCCGAGCATCCTAAACAGGTAACGCTCCTAATTATATTTTAATATGATTTTCTCAGCATTTTACTCTCAACCAACACCTGACACTCTCCTATGTTCGTATGTTGCCCCTCCCTCCCCCCAATTTTTTGGGCACTATTACCCATCCGCCCATCCCCAGCCCCCCTCAAACCCGCAAAGCCCCACCCAAAGGCAACCCCTTTCCCCCATTGTATCTCTTCTTTGTACTGCACTCATTTATTGGTATCTTCTACCCTCCCCTTTGACTTTGTTGTTTTGGGTTATGATGTTGTGGTTTACGGTTTTAGAAGTTTCCTGTTTTTCATCAAATACAGAGTTTGTGTTCCTTTTTATTTTCCTATTGCTATTGGGTAATATTTTAGAGGAAATGAGGAAAACTTTTTATTGATTGGTTTAAAATAAGAATTGCCCTTTAAACTTTTGAGAGAGGAACCAGAAATTCTAAAATATGGGAGAGAGATTTTATATTTTACTTGACACCGCCCAGAGATTTACTTGAAAATCTTCTACAGTCAGTTTATATCCTGGGGAAGGAAACAAAAATCCCACTTTGTTTTAATATGTATTAAAGAATTTGAACTTCATTTTCTGAAAATTTAAGACTATTTTAGGTAATTTGCTTTCAGAATTACTTAGTTTTCCATGATGATTGAGTATGTTATCCTAAACTTCTCTCTTTCTTTTTCACTGGATTTTAGATTTGATTTTACCCTACTTACAAGGTAATAAGTTAGCCTACTATACTGTTGCATTGAATCCCAACAGAAGACATGAGATTCCTAGGTCAGAGATAAAGGATTTTATTACTTTCAGCACAACAAGCAGCATAAGCATCAGCATATTTGCATTGGTTCTTTTTGGCTACATATCCCAAGGGCCCAGATGGCCCACAATATGTCCCAGGTGAATGTTTATGTCACACCTGAAAAATATTGAGCTTTGGGACTCTACCACTTTTATACCAGATAGTAAATAAAACTGCTGTTTGCCCAGAGGGAGATGTTACTGCATCTTTTACATTTATTCTTAGAAATGAACTGAGGAAAAAGAGTGATCAAGGCCTTGCACTTTTTTTTTCCTTATAGAATTGTGGGTTTACAGAAAAGTCATGCATAAAATATAGAGTTCCCATATACCACCCTATTATTAACACCTTGCATTAGTGTGATACATTTGTTTTACATTTCATGAAAGAACATTTTTATAATTCTACTGTTGACTAAAGTCCATCAGTTACAATAAGGTTCACTATTTATATTTTACAGTCCTATTTTTAAAATTTTTATTTTTGTAACATATATCCAACCTAAAATTTCTCCTTTTAACCACATTCACGTATATAATTCAGTGCTGTTAATTACATTCAGAATGCATCATCACCATTCATTACCAAAGCTTTACAAATATCCCAGATAGAAACTGTCCAATTTAAGCAATATCTCCTCATTCCCTACCCCCACACTTTCCCCTGGTAAACTGTATTCTAGATTCTGACTCTGTGAGTTTGGTTATTCTAATTATTTCATACTTGTGAGGTTAAAACTTTATCTTTTTTGTATCTGGCTTATTTCATTCCATATGATGTCTTCAAGATTCATCCATGTTGTCACATGTATCAGAACTTCATTGCTTTTTATGACTCAATAATATTCCATTTTATGTATACACCACGTTTTATTTATCCACTCATTGGCTGACAGACACTTGTGTTGTGAATAATGTCACCATGCACAGTGGTGTGCAAAAAACTGTTCAAGTCCTTTCTTTCAAATCTTTGGGTTATATACCTAGAACTGGAATTTCTGGGTCATATGGTAATTCTGTATTTAACTTTCTGAGGAACTATCAAATTGTCTTCCACAGTGGATATACCATTTTACATTGCCACCAACAATGAATAATTGTTCCTATTTCTCCACATTCTCTCCAACACTTGTAATTTTCCATTTTTTAAATAGTAGCCATTCTAGTGGGTTTGCAATGGTATCTCATTGTTGTTTTGAGTTGCAATTCTCTAATAGTTAGTAATGAGCATCTTTACATATGCTTAACCATTTGTATATCTTTGGAGAGATGTCTATTTAAGTCTTTACCCATTTCTTAATTGTGTTGTTTGTCTCTATGTTGTTAAATTGTAGGATTTTCTAATATCCTAATATATCTACATATTAAACCCTTATCAGATACGTTGTTTCCAAATATATTCTCCCATTCTGTAGATTGTCTTTTTTTGGTTTAAGATTTATTTTATTTATTTATTTAATTCTCCCCACCCACTCATTGTTTACACTTGCTGTGTGCTGTGTCTTTAGGAGGCACTGGGAACTGTATCCAGGACCTCCAATGTGGGAGAGAGGCACCTATCTGCTTGAGCCACCTCTTTTCTCTGTTTTATTGTATTTCACATTATGTTTTTTCTTCTTGTGTCTCTTGTTGTGTCATCTTGTTGTGTTAGCTTACCGTGCCTGCCTGTCATGTCAGCTTACTGTCTTGCTTGTTTTCTTTAGGAGGCACCAGGAACTTCTGCTCCCAGCTTCTGTTTTGTCTCTCATTATGTTTTTCTTCTTGTGTCTCTTATTGCATCATCTTTATGTGTCAGCTTGCCACACTTGGGCATTCCACCAGCTCACTGTCCTCTTTAGGAGGCACCAGTAACTGAACCAGGGACTTCCTGTGTTAGCAGGCTGGAGCTCAGTCAGTCACCTGAGCCACATCAGCTTCCCTATAGGTTGTCTTTAACTTTCATGATAAAGTACTTTGAGATTCAGAACTTTTAAATTTTGATGAGGTCCCATTTATCTATTTTTTCTTTCATTGCTCATACTTTGGGTATAAAGTCTAAGAAAACATTGTCCTAAAGATGCTTCCCTTACATTTTATTCTAGGAGTTTTATGATTCTGGTTCTTATATTTAGGTCTGTGATCCATTGAGTTGATTTTTATATGTGGTGTGAGGTTCATTCTTATTCACCTCTGGGTTCACTGTGTTATTCTGTCCCTAGGCTATTTTCCAGCTTTTCTTTCAATTGACATCCACATCCCTAGACCACCCACCTCAGCCACAATCACATCCATACACCAGTTGCTACTCACTATAATGTGCCACCATCAACTCCATCTGCCGAACTGTCTTCCTCAGAGTCTGCAGCGTTTTATAATCCCACCAACAGGGAAGAGGTGTTCCCATTTCTCCACATCTTCTCCAGCACTGATTGTTTTCTGTTTTTTCAGTAATGGCTATTCTATGCAGTGTGAAATTATATCTCATTGTTGTTTTGATTTGCATTTCTCTATTAGCTAGTGATATTGAACATTTTTTCATGTGCTTTTTGGCCATTTGTATTTCTTCTTTGAAGAAATGTCTTTTTAAGTCTTTTGTGCAGTTTTTAAATGGATTGCTTGTTCTTTTATTGTTGAATTGTATGATATCTTTATATAAAATGGAAATCAAACCCTTATCACATATGTGGTTTCCAAATATTCACCTTCTTTTTTTTTTTTTAAAGATTTATTTAATTATTTCTCTCCCCCCCCCCCCCCACCCTGGTTGTCTGTTCTCTGTGTCTATTTGCTGCATCTTCTTTGTCCGTGGCACGGGAATCTGTGTTTCTTTTTGTTGCGTCATCTTGTTGCATCAACTCTCCGTGTGTGCGGCGCCATTCTTGGTCAGGCTGCACTTCCTTTCGCGCTGGGTGGTTCTCCTTACGGGGCGCACTCCTTGAGCATGGGGCTCCCCTACGCAGGGGACACCCGTGTGGCACAGCACTCCTTGTGAGCATCAGCACTGCGCATGGGCCAGCTCCACACGGGTCAAGGAGGCCTGGGTTTGAACTGCAGACCTCCCATGTGGTAGATGGACACCCTAACCACTGGGCCAAGTCCGCCACCCTTTTCACCTTCTTGATGAAGTCTTTGAATCACCAAAGTGTTTAAGTTTGAGGAGGTCCCATTTATCCATTTTATCTTTCATTGCTCGTGCTTTCAGTATAAGGTTTAAGAATGCACCACCTACCACCAGGTCTTGAAGATCTTTTCCTACATTTTCTTCTAGGAGCCTTATGATTCTAGGTCTTTGATCCATTTTGAGTTAATTTTTGTGTTAAGGTGTGGGGTAGGGGTCCTCTCTCCTTTGGATATGGATATTCAGTTCTCCTGGCACCATTTGTTGAATGGATGATTCCGCCCCAGCTGGATGGGGCTTGACAGCCTTGTCGAAAATCACTTGGCCATAAATGTGAGGGTCTGTTTCTGAACCATCAGTTTGGTTCCATTGGCCTATATATCTATCTTTATTCCAGTGCCATGCTGTTTTTACTAGCTAGGTAATATGATTTAAAGACTGGAAGTGAGAGACCACCAACTTCATTCTTTCTTATTAAGATCTTTCTGGCTATTTGGGATCCCTTACTCTTCCAAATAAATTTGATAATTGTGTTTTCCATTTCTTTTTAAAAGGCCGTTAATATTTTTATCAGGATTGCTTTAAATCTGTATATCATTTTGGGTAGAACTGACATCTTAATGATATTCAGTCTTCCAATCCATGAACATGAATGCTCTTCCATTTATTTAGGTCTTTGATTTTGTTTAGCAATGCATTGTAGTTTTCTGAATACAAGTGCTGTACATGCTTGGTTAAGTTTATTCCTAAATATCTGATTCTTTTAGTCACTATAGTAAGTGGAAATTTTTTTCCTGACTTCCTTCCAAGATTGCTTTTTAGGAGTATATTGAAACACTACTGATTTTTGCATATTAATCTTGTATCCTGCCACTCTACCGAACTCGTTTATTAGCTCAAGTAACTTGGTTGTGGATTTTTTGGGACTTTCTAGGTATAGAATCATATCTATGAATAGCAAAAGTTTTATTTCTTCCTTTCAAATTTGGATGCCTTTTGTTTCTGTTTCTTGCCTGACTGCTCTAGCTAGACCCTCTAGCACTATATTGAAACAGTGGTGACAGTGGGCATCCTTACCTTGTTCCTGGTCTCTACAGGAAAGCTTTCAGTCTTTTTCACATTGAGTACAATGTCAGCTGTGGGTTTTTCATATGTGCCTTTTATCATGTTGAGAAAGTTTTCTTCAATTCCTTTCTTTTGTAATTTTTTTATCAAGAAGGATTCTGTATTTTGTCAAATACCTGTTCTGTATCAATTGATATGATCATGAGATTTTTCTTCTTTGATTTATTAATGTGGTGTATTTTGCTGATTGATTTTCTTGTGTTAAACAACATTTGCATGCCTGGGATAAAACCCACTTGATCATGATGAATAATTCTTTTAATGTGTTTTAATACTTGATTAGTGAATATTTTGCTGAGAATTTTTGCAACCATATTCATTATGGATATGGGTTTGTAATTTTCTCTTTTCGCAATATCTTTACCTGACTTTGGTGTTAGGGTGATACTGGCTTCAGAGAATGGGTTTGGTAGCATAATTCTTGTTCAATTGTTTGGAAGAGTTTGAGTAAGATTGTTATTAAACCTTCTTTGAATGCTTGGTAGAATTCACCTGTTAAGCCATCTGGTCCTGTGCCTTTTATTTTGGGAAGTTGTTTGATGAATGTCTCAATCTCTTTACTTGTGATTATTTTGTTGGAGTCTTCTATTTCTTCTAGGGTTAGTGTAGGTTTTCATATGTTCCTAGGAATTTTTCCATTTCATCTACATTGTCTAATTTGTTGGTGTACACTTTTTCAAAGTATCATTTTATGATCTCTTTTATTTCTGTGGAATCAGTAGAAATGTACCCATTTTAATTTCTGATTTTATTTATTTGTATCTTTCCCTTTTTTTGTTAGTCTAGATGTTTGTCAATTTTGTTAATCTTCTCAAGAACTCACTTGGGTTTTATTAATTCTATTTTTCTTTTCTCATTTCCTTTTATTTCTGCTCTGATCTTTTTTATTTCATTCCTTTTGTTTGCTTTGGGCCTAGTTTGCTATTCTTTTTCCATTTCCTCCAGCTGTGTAGTTAGGTCATTGAGTTTTGCTCTTTCTTCTTCTTCTTCTTCTTCTTCTTCTTCTTCTTCTTCTTCTTCTTCTTCTTCTTCTTCTTCTTCTTCTTCTTCTTTTTAAAAGAGGTACCAGGGATTGAACCTGGGACCCCATTCCTGCGTAGCAGACATTCAGCTACTAAGCTACACCTGCTCCCTTCTTTCTCCTTTTTAAATGTAAGCATTGAGGACTATCAATTTCCTTCTCAGTCACTGCCTTTGTGGCATTGCATATGTTCTGATATGTTGTATTCTCATTTTCATTCCTCTCATATTTATTGATTTCTCTAACAGTTTCTTCTTTGACCCACTGATTATTTAAGTGTGTGTTTAGTAATCTCTATATTTTGTCAATTTTCCTTTTTTCTTCCTGGTGTTGATTTCCAACTTTATTCTATTATGATCAGATTAAGCACTTTGTGTACTTTTGATCTTATTAAATATATTTAGATGTACTTTGTGACCCAACATATGGTCCATCCTGGAGAAAGTTTCATGAGTGCTTGTGAAGAATAGATATAGCCTGTTTTGGGGTGTTATATTCTTTTTATGTCTATTAGGTTAATTCACTTATCATATTATTCAAGCTTTCTGTTTCTTTATTGATCTCTGCCCAGATATTCTATCCCATGATGAGAGCGGTGATTTGAAGTCCCCAACTGTTATTGTAGAGACATATATTTCCCCCCATCAGTTTTGCTAATGTTTGCCTTATAAAATTTGGAGCATCCTGGGTAGGTGCATGTACATTTATGATTGTTATTTCTTCTCATGAATTTTCTCTTTTACTAATATATAATGTCCTACCTTTCTGTAATAACAGCTTTGCTTTTAAAGTTTATTTAATCTGATATAAGTTTAGTTACTCCAGTTTTGTTGTTTTTGTTCCTGCAGGTGTGGAATATCTTTTTCCAGCCTTTCAATTTAAATCTTTGGGTATATGGGTCTAAGGTGAGTCTCTTGTAGACAGCATATAGATGGTTCATATTTTCTTATCCATTCTATCAGGCTGCATCTTTTAATTGGGGTGTTTAATCCTTTCACATTCATCATTATTACTGTAAGGGCAGTTCTTTACCCATTTTGACCTTTGGGTTTTATATGTCATATTTTATTTTTGCCATTTTTTTTCACACTTTTACTTGCTTTTATGGATATAAATCTTTATTTCCTGACTGTCTTTAAAGTTTATTCCTCCTCTCTTTTCTTTTCAGGCTGTAGCACTCCCTTTAGTATTTCCTGCAGTGCTGGTCCCTTGATTATAAACACTCTTAGTTTCTGTTTATCTGTGAATATTCTAAACTCACCCTCTTGGTTTTTTTTTAAAGATTTATTTATTTATTTTTATGTCTCTCCCCTTCCCTCCCGCCCCAGTTGTCTGTTCTCTGTGTGTATCTGCTGCGTGTTCTTCTTTGTCTGCTTCTGTTGTGGTCAGTGACACGGGAATCTGTGTTTCTTTTTGTTGCGTCATCTTGTGTCAGCTCTCAGTGTGTGCGGCGCTATTCCTGGGCAGGCTGCACTTTTCTTTCGCACTGGGCAGCTCTCCTTATGGGGTGCACTCCTTGCCCGTGGGGCTCCCCTACATGGGGGACACCCTTGCGTGGCACGGCACTCCTTGCGTGCATCAGCACTGCACATGGGCCAGCTCCACATGGGTCAAGGAGGCCCGGGGTTTGAAACGGGGACCTCCCATGTGGTAGATGGACGCCCTAACCACTGGGCCAAGTCCGCTTCCCTCACCCTCATTTTTGAAAGACAGTTTTGCTGGATATGAGATTCTTGGCTGGAAGTTTTTCTCTTGCAGTACCTTAAATATATCATACCACTGCCACCTTGCCTTCATGGTTTCTGATAAAAAATCAGTACTTAATCTTATTGAGTATCTCATGTATGTGATGCGTCACTTTTCTCTTGCTGCTCTCAGGGTTCTTTATCTTTGGCATTTGACATTCTGATTAGTATGTGTCTCGGGGTAGTCTATTTAGATTTATTTATGTGGTTATACGTTGTGCTTCTTGGACACATATATCTATGTCCTTCAATAGGTTTGGGAAATTTTCCACCATTATTTCCTCTAATATTCCTTCTTCCCCTTTTCCCTTTTCTTTTCCTTCTGTGACACCTATGACATGTATGATTACATGTCTTTTGCTGTCATTTAGTTCCCTGACACCCCACCCAATTGTTTCCATTCTTTTCCTTATCTATTCTTTTGTATGTTCAATTTCAGAGGCCATGTCTTCAAGACAGCGATCCTTTCTTCTGCCTCTTCAAATCTCCTGAAATATGCCTCCAGTGTATTTTTAATTTCATTTATTGTGTCTTTTATTCCCATAAAATTGACTATTTTTCTATGTATGCTTTCAAATTCTTCTTTGCTCACCCAGTGTCTTCTTAATATCCTTAATCTCATTAGCCATCCCATTGAATTTATTAAGTTGATTTGTTTGAACATCTATGATTAGTTGTCTCAACTTCTTTATGTCATCTGGAGGCTTATCTTATTCCTTTGACTGGGCCATATCTTCCTGTTTCTTGGTGTAGCAGTTTGATATTATATATGAATTCCAAAAAAGAAATATAGATTATGTCCTCTGGTGTGATAACCTTTTGATTGTATTAGATTCAGCTGTGATGACTGATTAAATTATGTTAAGGTTAATCTCTGATCCCACCACCGCATTAGAATTCAACTCAGCATTGAGTCCCAGCCCCTTTG
Organism: Dasypus novemcinctus; assembly: GCF_030445035.2. NCBI lineage: Eukaryota > Metazoa > Chordata > Mammalia > Cingulata > Dasypodidae > Dasypus > Dasypus novemcinctus. The sequence goes on along the minus strand of NC_080674.1, from coordinate 66,806,892 downwards.
GGGATGAAACAGATGTTCACATGGAAGTAGATACACAGAGAAGGAGAACACAGAGGAGGAGAGACAGCTCATTAGACAGGATCCTGTGGCCCCTGGGAAGAGAGATGAGCCTGACAGTCTACAGTTGACCTTGCGAACAGAACAGAGCAGCTGAGCCCAGAAAAAAATGAGCCCCGGGAAGAGAGACAAGTCTTATGCTAGCCTACAGCTGAGAACGGAAGGAGTTGGGACCATGGAGCCTTAGGAGGAATAGGAAGGCTGAACTCTAACAGAGATGGCAGTCATCTTGCTCCAACATGTGGTAACAGACTTTGGTGAGGGATGTAACTTATGCTTTATGACTGTAATCTTCTATCCCAAATAAATACCCTTTATAAATGCCAGCAGATTAACAGATTTCTGGTATTTTACATCAGCTCTCCTTTGGGTGACTAATACACATGGTATGGATTGTTTTGGGTTTTTTTTTGTTTATCTTGGCATCTGATTTACATGATGTATTGCTTCTGGACACAATTTCTCTCTTTAGTCTAGAGCTTTCTAAATGATTGATTTTATGCTACAGCCTCTCTTCGATACTTAGTTCAACTTAATTTAGAGCTTTCTATTTGACTGGTTTTATGTTACAGCCCCTTTAATACTTGATTCAACTTAATTTGGAACTTTTCAGTGGCTCATGTTTTGCCAATTGAATTTTTTCAGCTCTTTGTCATCTGTTTCTTGCTCTTTCTCCCTACTGGTTGCATAGTGGAAGCCAAGGATGCAATTGATACTGTAAGCCATGGAGGCTGAAGCTGCCTGCTTTGCCCCAGGAACTGATGAAGTTTTTCTCACCTTTACCCCTGCCACAGATAGGGATGGAGCCAGAACTGCTTGCAGTAATCCAATCCATGTTGGCCAAGACTGTTTGTATATATCAGGAGAGACTAATGAAGCTTCATGCCCCTTCCTCCCCTGCCTGGGGTAGGGATGGAGCCACAGGTGTGGACAGCAAACTAAGCCATATGAGTCAAAACTGAACACAATGGTTCCAGTAGACTGAAGAAACACCAAACCCCCTCCTTCCCTGCCAGGGGCAGGGATAGACCCTCAGGAGTACCCAGAAATCTGGTTCATATGGGCCAGAAGCAAATGCAATTGCCTGGAGAGGGTAGGGGAGCACTGTCTCTCCTGTCCGGTCTGGGGTGGGAATGGAGCCCCTAGTGTGCCCACTTATCTAGTCCATGTGGGCCAAAAGCAAGGGCAGTTGTCCTTAGAGGCTGAGGATGCAATATCCCTCCTGCTCCCTGTCAGGACACAGATGGAGCTACAGATATGTCCAACAGTCCATGTGGGCTGAAGGCAACTGCATTTGCCATTAGAGGATGAGGGAACACTGCCTCCTCTCTTATCCTGTCAGGGGTGGGAATGTAGCCACAGGTTTGCTCAAAAATCTAGTCCTTGTGGGCTGAAAGTGACTGCAGTTGCTTGGAAAGGCTGAGAATACAATATCTCTCTTCTTGTCCCGATAGAGGCAGGGAAGGAGTCAGAGATATGTCCAACAGTCTGGTCAATGCAGGCTGAAAAAGGCTGCAGTTGCACTGAGAGGCTGAGAAACACTGCCCCGTGTGCCCTTTTGGAGCAGAAATGGAACCACAGTATTGTCCAACAATCTAGGCTGTATGGGTCGAAGGTAGTGCTGCAGCCCCCTCCTATCCAATCAGGAGGTGATGATGGAGGCATAAATGCTCCAAAATCCATTCTGTCCAGGCTGAAAATGACTACAGTTACCCAGAGAAACTGGTGCAGGTTCCCCAGCTTCCTCCCTGCTGGAGTTGGGGTTGGCGCCTAGCCTAGAACTGCAATCCGACCTCAGTGGAAGGAAGCTAGTCCCTATCATCACTATGATTTTCACTCAGCCCAACTCATGCTGGGGGTAGAGTTAAAATGTCCTACTTGGACAAGTTCAAACTTTAGCTGTCCTTGGGACTAGACTTTAGCCCACTGAATTTATTAATAATAATCAGTAGCTGAAGTTGGTGCCCAACTCTCTCTTCCTTCCCCACTTTTGAGAAATGTAGCTTCCAACTCCTGCCAGGGAATAGCTCCTGAGGCAGCTTGTGTCACCAGTGAAGGCTGGGCATCAGCCTTCACAGCCTGGTGTGCTCTACTCACAAATCTTCACTGCAGGTGGGTAGTATCCTCCTCCTGTTCTTCCAAGGATGTTGCAGGATACTATTTTGATCTCCTGGCTCCTCCAAACAGGTGCTTTATATCACTCTGGGTAATTATTACCTTCCCTATAAGGTGAGCTGACTCTTGGAGCACCTTACTCTGCTGCCATCTTGCTCCCCACTCCCACCTTCATTCTTCTGCACAGGGACGCAGTTCTCAGCACCGTTTGTTGAAGAGATTATTCTTTCCCCATTGAGTGGACTTGGCACCCTTGTCAAAAATCAGTTGGTCATAATATGAGGGTTGATTTCTGAACTTTAAATTCAATTCCATTATTCTGTCCTTGAGCCAGTATCATCATTTTTCATTACTATGGCTTTTGTAATAAGTTTTTAAGACATGAAAGTGTGAGTCCTCCAAGTTCATTCTTCTTTTTCAAAAACGTTTAGTTTTCTAATCCATGATCACAGAATGTCTTTCCATTTATATAGGTCTTTTTAAATATTTCTTTTATCACTGTCTTTTGGTTTTCTGTATACATGTTCTTTACATTCTTAGTTAGAGTTATTCCTAGATATTTCATTCTTTAAGCTGCTATTATAGATGGAATTGTTTTCTTTATTTCTTTTCAGATTTTTCACTACTTGTATAAAGAAGCACTACTGATTTTTGCATGTTGACCATGTACCCTGCCACTTTACTGAATTAATTATTAGTTCCAGGAGTTTTGTTGTGGATTTTTCAGAATTTTCTGTATATAAGATCATGTAATCTGCAAATAGGGAAAGTTTTACTTTTTCTTTTCCAGTTTGGATGTCTTTTATTTCTTTTTCTTCCTTAATTGCTCTAACTAGAACTTCTAGTATAATGTTGAATAAGTGATTACAGTGGGCATCCTTGACTTGTGGTTCATCTTAGATGGAAAGCTGTCAGTCTTACACCATTGAGTATGATGTTAGCTGTGTGTTTTTCCTATGTGACCTTTATTAAGTTGAGGAAACGTTCTTCTATTTCTAGTTTTCTGATGTTTATTTCCAGTTTTCTGATGTTTTTATCAAGAAGTTTGCTGGATTTTGTCACATGCTTCTTTGTATCAGTTGAGATCATTATGTGTTTTCTTCATTATGTTAATGTGGTATATTATATTAACTGATTTTCTTATATTGAACCACTCTTGCATACTTGGTATAAATCTTACCTGATCAATATGTATAATTCTATCAATGTGCTATTGAATTTGGTTTGCTACTATTTTGAGTATTTTTGCATCTGTAGTCATATGGGATATTGATATATAGTTTACTTTTCTTGTGGTATCTTTTTCTGGCTTTGGTATGAGGTCTCATAGAATGAGTTATTGAGTGTTCCCTCTTTTTCAATTTTTTAGAAGACTTTTAGCAGTGTAGGTCTGTAATAGCCAGTCCAAGGGATGCTGATGCAAAGTACTAGAGATCTATTGGCATTTGTAAAAGCTATTTATTTGGGGTAAATCTTATAGTCACAAGGCCATAAAGCATAAGTTACTGCCCTCAGCAAAGTCTTTTGCCACGTGTTGGAGCAAGATGACTGCCAGTCTCTGCGAGGGTTCAGCCTTCTTCCTGTTAAAGCTCTGTGGTCCCAGCTCCTTCCATTCTCAGCTGTAGCTGGCATAAGACTTGTCTTTTTTCCTGGGGCTCATCTCTTTCTGGGTTCAGCTGCTCTGTTCTCTTTACAGGATCATCTGTAGAGTTATCAGGCTCATCTCTCTTCCCAGGGGCCTCAGGATCCTGTCTAATGAGCTGTCTCTCCTCGTCTGTGTTCTCCTTCTCCATGCACTTACTTCCATGTGAGAATCTGTTTTATCCCCGCCAAGGGGATAGAGACTCAACCCTGCATGCCTTAATGACGTGGTCAAATAAAAGCCCTAATCTTGATTTAATAAAGTAAAAGTGAAATCTCTGAATCTAATACAATCTCACACACCCAGAGGAACAGACCAGTTTACAAACACAATCCAATATCTATTTCTGGAATTCATAAACGATATCAAACTGCTACAAGGTCTTAATTCGTTTTGAAGTATTTGGTAAAAGTCAGATTTGAAGCCCTCTTGTCCTTGGATTTTCTCTGTTGGGAAGTTTTTGATTCAGTCTCTTTGAAACTCAGTCTCTTTGAAACTAGTTATTGGCTTGTGGAGCTCTTCTATTTATTTTTGAGTCAGTATAAGTAGTTTTTGTGTTTATGGGAATTTTTCCATTTCATCAAGCTTATCCAATTTGTTAACATATAGGTTTTCATACTCTTATAGTCTTTTTCATTTCTGTGGGGTCAGTGGTAATGTTCTCATTTTCTTTTCTGATTTTAATTATTTATGTCCTTGTCTTTTTTATTTGTTGGTCTAGCTAAAGTTTTGTTGGTTTCATGATCTTTTCAAAGAACCACCTTTTGATTTTATTTAATTCTTTATTGTTTTTTATTCTCTATCTCATATATCTCTGCTCTAATCTTTATTTCCTTCCTTCTGCTCACTTTGAGTTTCATTTATTCTTCTTTTTTCTAAATCCTCTAATTTTGAGGTAAGGTTTCTGATTTGAGTACTTTATTCTTTTTTAATGTAAGCATTAAGGACTATAATTTTCCCTGTCAGCACTGCCTTTGTTGCATCCCGTAAGTTTTGGTATGTTTCATTTGTGTTAAGATATTTCCTAATTTTTCTTCTGACTTCTTTGGTTGTTTAAGAGTATATCGTTTAAATTCCATATACTTGTGAATTTTCCATTTCTCGCTCTGTTATTTTTTTGTTTTGTTTTAACTTTTTAAAACAGCAATATTATTGAGATATAGTCACATACCATATAATCTCTCCTCTCTTATTGGTTTCTAGCTTCAGTGCATTTTGGTCCGAGAAGATGGATTGTACAATATCAGTATTTTTGAATTTCAGACTTGTTTTGTAACCTAACATATAGTCTCTCCTAGATAATGATCCAAGTGCACTGGAGAAGAATGTGTATTCTACTGCTTTTGGGTGAAGTATTATATATATATCTGTTAGATCTAACTTGTTAAGAGTATAATGCAAGTATGCTATTTTCTATTGCTGTTCTCTTTTTTTTCTTAAGATTTATTTTTATTTATTTCTCTCCCCTCCTCTGCCCCCCTACCCCCATTGTCTGCTGTCTATGTCCATTCACTGTATGTTCTTCTGTGTCCACTTGTATTCTTGTCTGCGGCACTGGGAATCTGTGTCTCTTTTTTGTTGCGTCATCTTGCTGTGTCAGCTCTCCATGTGTGCCGTGCCACTCCTGGGCTGGCTGAACTTTCTTTTGGGCTCTCCTTATGGGGCGCACTCCTTGCACGTGGGCCTCCCCTAAGGGGGGACACCCCTGCATAGCACGGCACTCCTTGTGCACATCAGCATTTCACACGGGCCAGCTCGTCACACGGATCAAGAGGCCCTGGGTTTGAACCCTGGACCTCCCATGTGGTAGGTGGGCGCTCTACCCATTGAGCCAAGTCTGCTTCCCTCTATTGCTATTCTCTTGAAGCTTTCAGAATTCTCTACTTGTCCTTGGCATTGGTCAGTTTGATTACTATATGTTTGGTCATGGTTCTTTTTTTTTTTTTATCCTGTTTTTGATCCATTGGGCTTTGTGAATATGCATAGTCATGCCTTTCATTAAATTTTGGGAGTTTTTTACTTTATTTGTATGAATTTTTGTTCTTTCTCATTTCTCTCTTTTTACTCCTTTGGGATTTCCATATTAAAGTTCTGTTTGTTCTTTTGTCTTTCTACTCTAACCTGAATCATTTCAGTTGACTTGTCTGAGTTCACTGATTTTTTGCTCTGTCATCTCCAATCTACTGCTGAAAGTGTGTAGGGAATTTTTCATTTCATTTATTGTGTTTTTTAACTCTAGTATTTCTCTGGAGAGATTCCCGTATTATTCATACATTGTTTTCCTCATATTCTTTAGTTCTTTCTCCTTGTTTTCCTTTATCTCCCTGAGCATACTGAGGAGGAGGAGAAGGAGGAGGATGATTGGTACCAGGGCCAGGGATTGAACCCCAGGATCTCATATGTAAGAAGCTGGCCCTCAACCTCTGAGCCACATGGGCTCCCCAAGGATCATTATTTTAATGTCTCTGTCTGATAAGCCCAAGTCTGGTCCTCTTTGTTGATGGATCCAGATTTTTTCTTTTGTTCCTTGGATGAGCCATTTCCTGGTTTTTAAATTTGCCTTGTAATCTTTTGTTGCACACTCTACCTTTTAATATTTTAAGTGTTAACTCTGGAATTTAGTCCCTGGGCTGTTCTTAAAGTTTGTATTCAGCAAGTGAATACCAGGAGCTAATCAAAACAAGCAAACCAAGGCAAATAGCACTTTTCACTCTGAAATTTGGCTCTGCTTTGACTGCTGGTCTCCTTCAGAGCTTAGCCTTCTTATCAAGTAGGTCAGCTGGAGGCAAATGGGAAGAACAGGGTCTTCTCTGTCCTATCTGAGTTTGCCTGGAACCATAGGATCTGGCTTCTCCTGAGCCTGTGTTCGCTAGCAGTCCCAGATGTTCCCCATTTACAGTCCAAGGAGATTGAGTGAATGCCCGCTCTACTCCCTTTGGAACAAAGCTCTTTCTCCTCCTGGATGTTCTTTCAAGTGATTTAATGCAGGTAGTCTTTTGTCCCGGGCTTTTTCAACTTAATTGTTTCTTACATTATCCCAGTTGTCAGCAAAGGACTTCTTTGCCCTCAGATCAAACTGGGGGAGGTCCAGACAGAGACACATTCCCTGGCTCAATCTAGCAGACATCCACCAGATAGACTGATGCTGACATACATGTACCCCAGTATGTACACAGGGCCCCTCTGCCTCCTCTGGAACAGTGCCAGGGACCCACAATGGGAACACAAGCTGGCTCCCACTCCTGTGTTGAAGGGGGAGGGAGGGAAACCAGCAAGAGTACCCGCATACCACGTACTTCTTCAATGGCTTTTGAGGCTGTGTTTTCGTAATTAACATTTGCCTAGTTAATGCAGGTCTTGAACTGTTTTCTGTTGTTTTGAGGAAGACTATTTTCTTTAAGATTCTTCTGCCACCGTTACCCCAGGGGATTTTGATTAATGGTCTCCTTCAAAGCTGACCCCTTAGTGATCTGAAGTAGCTGATCAAAGATAGAGGTCTGGGATCAGACTACATATCCCCAGAGTTTGAGGACTAATTCTTTAAGTCCCAGCCTCACACCAGCAAGCTGAGCCAGGAACTGGAGTTCCAGTCCTCACCACTGCAAGCCACGAGGCTTGGGGAAAGGTGGAATATAGTCACAACAGGGAGGGTGAAACTCGCCAGTATTACAAATTACCAGCCTTTTCTTCCTTCTCCTTCCTGGATGTTGCACAGTATTCCCATAGTCTCTGAAGTTTCAAAGTGGTTGATTCGGATAGTTCTTGCCAGTTCAATAGTTGTTTTGGCGAAAGGACTGATTCCTGGAGCTTCCTACTCTGCCATCTCACAATCCTCCACTCAAATGGAGCCTTGCAGTATTGGCACATTCCACTCAGCAAAACATGTAGGATCACTAGAGGCTTTAGGAAGAGTCTCTATACTGTAAATCCCAATATCTTTCTCCCCCTCTGTTCATAAACCCTGTGCAAATGAGAATCAATTTGTAATTCTATGGAAATGGAAATGTTTTATTAACCAAAATCATACTCATAAATATTCTTTAAACTCCTACTCCTTTTGACTTATTTATCAAAAGATAACTGTGGTGATCTATCATCAAAAATTATTTTTAGCAATCTATTAGCTGTTAATGACGAGTTCCTTCTTCATGCTTATGAAAGTAAGGAATTGTAAACTACCTGATATGTAATTCAGTCATTAAAATCATTTACCTTCTCAACAAAGTGTTTGCAATTGTCTCTTTTCTTGACACCCATAAGTTTTTATACCCCTAAGCAATGCCATATTGTAAGATTATTGATGGTTGAAAGATACGCTTTTCTTTTGGAACCTTGACTTTTTCTTTTAAAGTTATTGAAGTATACCACTCATACATATACGTAAACAATAAGTTTGTAGTAATAGTTGTGAACTTACAAAACAAACATACTTAACATCATACAGGCTCTTATACCTTACCCTACCACTGATATCTTGCTTGCTGTAAAACATTTTAAAGATGAAAGAGCATCCTCAAAATATTACTACTAACTAAAGTATCTTATATTTGGCAAATGTTTCCCCCAACCCACCCTATTATTATTATTTATATAATTTATACATGAACATACATAAACAATAAGTGTATAATAAAAGCTGTGAACTTTAAAGCAAACATGCATAACATCATACAGGGGTCACATGTCAGCCCACCACCAACACCTTGCTTTGTTGTGAGACATTTGTTACAAATTATAAAAGAATATTGTCAAAATCTTATTACTAATTATAGTCCTTATCTTACATTTGGTATATTTTTCCCCCAATGCACCATATTATTATTTCTTAAATATATTTTTATGACAGAAATTGTAAACTTACAAAACAATCATGCACATGTGTAGAATTCCCATACAACACCCTTCTATCAACACATCACACCATAGTGGAACATTTGTTATGGATTATGAGATAATATCATCAGACTATTACCACCAACCATGGTCCATAGAGTACATTTGGCACACTTTCCATACTTCCCCATTGTCAACACAGTACATATTTGGCATAGATGCATGAATATTACATTATTGCTATTGACCACAATTCATAGGTCGCTCCAGTTGTATTTTTTTCATGCTTTTCCACATTCCCACCACCATGCAATAGTGATGTACATCTGCTCTAGCGCACAAGGGACACTCTTACACAATCAGCCACAATTCTCATCCATCTCTGGGTTTACTGTGCTATTCAGTCCCTAGATTATTCTCTAGCTTTCTTCAGTTGGAATTTACATCCATAGACTACCCTTTTCAGCCACATTCTTTTTTATAAACCAGCTTTTATTCACTATAATGTTTTACCACCAACTCTATACATTTCCATACTTTTACAGTAAAGTTAATTAAAACTTCTACATACACTAAACGTCAATAGTCCATCTCAGTCTTCCTCCTATCTTCTTTATGTATCCACCACCTACCACTAGGTCTTGAAGATATTTCCTACATTTCCTTCTATAAGCTTTATGGTTCTTGCTTTTATATTTAGTTTTTTGATCCATTTTGAATTAATTTTTATATAGGGTGTGAGATAGGGGTCCTCTTTCTTTCTTTTGGCTATGAATATCCAGTTCTCCCAGCACCATTTCTTGAACGGACTGTTCTGCCTGAGCTGGGTGGGTTTGACAGGCTTGTCAAAAATCAGTAGAACATATATGTGAGGATCTGTTTCTGAATCATCATTTTGGTTCCATTGGTCTACATGTCTGTCTTTATGCCAGTACCATGCTGTTGTTTTTTTCCAGAAGCCCTTGTTTTTTATTAAATATGTAAAAAGTATTCCTCATTTTACAAGTTCCAAAACAGAGAATAAACAATTGGCATATTTGTAAACTGCATCCACCCAAAAACTCACTGTGAACACAATCTATATTATTCAATGTCTGCATATTCACCTGATAACTACTACCAAGTGAAAACAAAATGAACTCACACCATTTTCATTCAGTGCATAAATCATATAGTTTCAAAATAAAGGCAGTTTTTTTCAACCCCATACCATAAGTCTCCAAAGTACGAATTCACTATTTTATGCAAAAATACAGAAAACTAATTATAAGGGATCCCATTCAGATTTGGTCAATAACATGTATTTCTATATTAATGAAATACAGCTAACATTTTAAAGTTTAACTACCAAGATAACAATATTCTGATTTATAATTGACCTTAAAATAGTAGATGCTAATATATAAATCCATTTAGATAGTTTTAAAAGTCTTCAAAATTTATATAGTGTAATTCTGAAAGTTTGTGTGCCTTGTCATTCATTCAATAAACATTTATTTTAAATTAGGTCACAGAAGTTCATTTAACCAGAATTCTGCATCTATTTCTTGCTTGCTAGGGTTCAGTCTCAAATCTGACTTTATATCAAAAGCAGTAATTTGGAATTTATTTCATTATTCATTAGCTTAACCCCTCTTAAGAGTTACTAGGAAGTTTTAAAATTATTTCACTGTTTATAAATTATTTATTTCACCAGCAAGTCTAGATCACTGGTCCCTTGCATTAGAATTATCTGAGAAGCTCTTTAAAAAGATACAGATTTTGGGCTCTATCTCATAACTACTGAGTAAGAATGCCCAGGAGTATCTGTATTTTTATAATAAATTCCCTAGGTGATAATGATATGCAGCCTAGTCTAGAGGAATCCTCTGACCTAGACCAGTGGCTCTCAACCTTTAGGGTACTTCAGTACCACTTGAGGAAGCTTTAAAAACAAGCAAACAAATACAAAACAGATTTGATTCAGTAGATTTAGAGTGAAGACCAAGATTTTAAACATTCATTGCAGCTGGTCCACAAACCACCCTGAGAAACAATGCACAGACTTTATTAGGTTGAAAATGGGTACATTCAGCATTTAGGTGACTTTGTCCTGCAAGCCCTAAGGAATCCTGTCCTTAGGTTTTATCAAGTGTTTGAGGGCAACACTTAGCCTTTTTAAGTAAATGTATTTATATTCTTAAATATAAGAGCAAAGTCAAGTGGATCATTTTCATTCATTAAAGAAGGGAAAGGCTCTTTCAAACAAACCATAAACCTTTAAACAGACCAGGTTTTTTAGTACTCAACTTAAATCTAATGCTTTCTCAATCATTAGCCTGATACGAGATAGCGGTAATGATTCCAGTTTACCAAAAATGTAATGTGAATTACAAAAGATACAAATTCTAATCTTCACCCTTTATAAATTCTGTATAATCCCTATGTAATAGAGATTGGAGACCAGTTGAATATTAAATCATACTAAAACAGTGAATAATGTGCTTTGAATTTTAAACAATGAGGCTTCGTAATATTTCCCTCACATAATAGGTTGCTACATATAATACTGAGGGGAAAAGTTGTAGAAAACTCTAAGGGTATCATGCTGCCTTCTTCTGTGAAGAAGCTATTTACAAATTTTCTACTATTCCTGTCATTATCTATAAAGTAGGTAATTGGTAAAGATCGTTCCACTTTAGGAATTTATAAGAAGCACAGAAAGGTAACTAATATAAGGCCACACAGCAAATCAGAGGATAGATAGAACTAGTGAATAGGCCTTCACGTTGAAAAGCTGGGTCCATTACCTTACCTCAGTGTGTCATGAATATTACTAAGTATTACAAATATTTAAACGTATATGAGTATATGATAGCTCCACAAGCCCAGGAAAACCTTAGGAACAGATGTGATTTAATTTGTACCCAGAAGCTACATAAGAACTAAGTAACAACAAGAAAGGTGAATTGTGGCTTCAGAGTCCAAGAAACAGAAAAAGTATATGGTTAGTGGAATCTACCTGGCATCTTGCTCCCTTATCCTACACCTAAGATACTGTTATTTCACGTGTACCCACTTTCCCTTTATGTTCTTTACAAAGGTTTATACCATCTCTGTTCCAGTGGCATATGTGATTAAACACTTGGCATTTTTTTCTTAACCAAGCAATGAAAAGGCAATTGTCAGAAACCAGCATTGTAGTACCAGAAAGGCAAGTCAACCCCTAAAATGAGAAACTGGAATTTTTAAATCTACACCTATTAAGAAGTTAAAATTTTCATACTAAGTTTTAGCCATATAGAGTATAGGCTATTATAACAAGCATACTATTTTCCAGTTGCTAAATGATTCAAGGCCAAAATAATGAAATTTAAAATTAAGTAAAAGTTGAAAAAAATTACAGGTAAGTATCAAAACCAAGTAACATTATGTCTGCTACTTAGAAAAAAGGCTTGTTGAATGACTGAAATAAAGATATAGAGACCCAGCAATACTGAGAAATGGATTTCAAAGTGTACACAATTGGGGAGCAGGGGTAGTTCAGTGGTTGAGGGCCTGCTTCACATGTGCAAGATCCCAGGTTTAATCCCCGATACCTCCTTAAAAAAAAAAGTAACACAATGGTGTAAGGCACTACCTTAACATCAGTCTACACCTAGGTCATATTAAATCCAAACAATATGGGGAAGGGAGAGGAAACACACACAAACATAGTCAACCTTTCATGTCCTTTCAGCTATTTTGGCAGTTAACTGCTTTTCTCTTTCAATTTCCTTTTCATGTTGCTGCTCCCTTTCCAACTCTTCTTTCTGCCACTTCTGCTGCAGTTTAAGTGCTCTTTTTTTTTTAACTTTGATTATTTTCATGAAGCATCAGCATCTCTTTTCTTAGCTTCAGCAAATAAAGTATTACTATCCAACATAGAATGGCATTCTTCAAATTCTGAAATCTCTCATTCCAGTGTGTCTAATAATACAACCTGGTTCTGTGTGAGTTCCTCGAGGACTTGTTTTGATCCCTGCAGATCTGGCAAATGGTGAGAAAGCAATCCTTCTGCCAGTTGCTCTACAGTTTTGTCTTCTACATCAAGTCCTCTATTAATCTTTCATCTGTAGAAGTGTCACTTAAACCTGGCAGTGTCTTCCCCATCCCCAGGCTGTCAGGGGGCTCTGTCAGGACCCCGTTGGATTTTTTTGGATGGGAGTACATTGTGCTTCTTGGACATGGATATCTATGTCCTTCAATAGGGTTGGAAAATTTTCTACCATTATTTCTTTAAATATTCCTTCTGCCCCTTTTCCCTTCTCTTCTCCTTCTGGGACACCCATGACATGTATGTTTGCACATCTCTGACTGTCATTTAGTTCCCTGAGACCTTGTTCAACTTTTTCCATTCTTTTCTGTTTGTTTTTCGTATGTTCACTTTCAGAGGCCATTTCTACAAGCTCACCAATCCTTTATTCTGTCTCCTCAAATCCGCTCTTATATGATTCCAGTGTTGTTGTTTTTTTAAAATGGGAAACACAATTATCAAATTTATTTGGAAGGGCAAGTGATCCAGTGTATTTTTAAATTCATTTATTGTGACTTTCATTCCTGTAAGATCTGCTGTTTTTTATGTATGTTTTCAAATTCTTCCTTGTCCCTATCCAATGTGTTCTTAATATCCTTAATCTCTTTAGCCCTCTCATTGAATTTATTAAGATGATCTGTTTGAACAGTTTCAACTCCTTTTTGTCATCTGGAGACTTATCTTGTTACTTTAACTGGGCCATATCTTCCTGTTTCTTGGTGTGGATTGTAATTTTTTGTTGGTGTCTTGGCAGCTGGCTTACTAGGTATATTTGTTCTGGTTGCAGTTTTTCTCTTTAGTTTAGGACTTTCTTGTCCTTCCTCCCTTGCTGGTTGTGTAGTAGGATTCAGGGATGTAGTTGGTGCCATAAGCTGTGGAGGGTCAAGCTGCCCTCATTGCCCCAGGGACCAGTGAAGCTTCTCCCAACTTTCTCCTTTACCAGGTATAGCGACAGAGCCACAACTGTGTGTAATAATCCAAGTCTTGCAGGCCGAGACTGTAGTTGCCCAGAGAGACTGATGAAGCTTCATGTCCCTTTCTCCCTTGCCTGGAGCAGGGATGGAGCTGCAGGTGTGGGCAGCAAGCTATGCTGCGCGGGTCCAAAATGACTGCAGCTGCCCCAGTAAACTTCCAACTATTCAGTCTGTGCCAGCCAAATACACCTGCAGCTACCCGGAGAAGCTGGTGTACGGCCTGTCAGCTTCCTCCCTGCTAGAGGTAGGGCTGCAGGCTGATCTAGGTGAAAGAAGCTGGTCCGTACCTTCACTATGATTTCCAGTCAGTCTGGCTTCCCCTCATGCTGGGGGCAGAGTAAAAATGGCAGCTACCAGCCTCTTTCCAATTTGGACAGGTTCAAAGTTTAGCTGTTCTTAGGATTATATTTTAGCCAGCTGAATTTACTAATCAGTAGCTGAAGTCAGGGTCCAACCATCTCTTCCTCCCCTGTTTTTGGGAAATGAAGCTTCCAATTCTAGCCACAGAATAGCTCCTGAGGAGGCTTGAGCTGCCAGAGTAGGATGATCATCAACGTCTGCAGTGTGGCCTGTATTTTCCTGGAGAGGGTGGCACAGGTTCCCCCCAGCTTATTCCCTCCCAGAGTTGGGGCTGGGGTTTAGTTTAGGCTAGAGCTGCAATTCGATTTGGATGGAAAGAAGCCAATCCCTACCAGCACTGTGAATTTTAGTCCACCCCACTTCCCCTAATGCCAGCAGCAGAATTAAAATGGCAACTACCAGCCTCTTTCTGAGTTGGACAGGTTCAAACTTAAGCTGTTCTTAGGATTATACTTTAGCCCACTGAACTTACTAATCACTAGCTGAATTTGGTGCCCAATAGTCTCTTCCTCCTTCATTTTTGGGAAGTGGAGCTTCCAATTTCAGCTGCAAAATAGCTCCCGAAGCAGCTTGTGCCAGCAGTGAAGGAAGGGCACTGACCTTGGTGGCATGGAGTGCTCTATATATGAATCTTCTCTGCCGATGGGCAGTCTCCTTCTTCCATTCTTTCAAAGATGTTGCAGGATGCTCTTCTGGTCTCCTGGAGCCCCCACACAGGTGCCTTAGATAGCTCTGTGTAATTACTAACTGCCTTGTAGCATGAGCTGACTACAGGAGCTCCTTCCTCTGCTGCTATCTTGCTGGTTAAGGGAACCTTGACTTTTTAAAGGAAAGAGTACATAGGGAAGATGAGGATCTGGAAATTGATCCTTGCATACCATCAATGCCCACCTATCCCCTAGTCAACTGCTAAAAGGAAATAATATTTTAAAAACTATCATCACTTAAAAAGAACTTAGTAGTTTTAACACAGTAGTATTAACCTTTGAGAGAAATATGGAATAATACTTTTATTGACTTACAACTTTATACTGCTGAGCTCTTCATGTAATTCGGTAGTGATTGTTTTGACAGAGTATATGCCTAATTCGGCACACTTGAAACTTGTCATGTTTCTAGGCCATTCAGTGAGGTTGACTTCGGTGTATTGATATCAAACTAGAAGACTAAATATTGGCATTCCTGGGAGAGTTTGTGATTTATCATTGGAATGTACATTGATGACACTAAGCATGGCTCTACTTTATAGATAAAAATGACAAAAGCTTTGAAAAATCCAGGGGCCACAGCTAAGTAAAACTGTCTATATCTATCATCTCTAAATGTATCAGAGTTTTTAAAAAATACACAAATTACATATGGTTTAATTCTTCTTTATCCATATTAATAAGAAAAAGGACTTCTGTGTTTGGCTATGTTGTTGAACTCAATGGATACAACTATCTTTTATATTTCTCTTTTGGATTCAACATAGTTAGACACAATGAACACTGATATGTTAAAAGATGGGTCTAGTAACAATTTCAATGCTTTCTAACTGTGTGATTAATAGGTTATTTTTCTTTATTTATATAAAGAAAAGGTTTATATTTATATATATTTATATATATTTATTTATATTTATATAAAGAAAAGCTATAAAGGGAAGGTTATGATATATTCTCTTTCTGCTCAAGGTGAGATTTGAGTATCATGTTAGATAACATGAGAGTATATGATAAATTTTAAAAGTGTTAGAAATATGTAGTGTCATTGAATTATTTCTTAGTTTCTTTAATTTTAATCCTGTATTTTCTCAAAGGATCTGGTCTATCTTGATGTAAGGCATTTATTAATAAAATTAACAAATGATCAGATAAGAAAATAAAGGATGTCTTTGGATTTGTTTTATCCTTTCTTATCTCTATGTTTTCTGTTTCTTATGTTTCTTCTTCATTAAAACAGTTTTGGTATGAACCATGATGGAATTGGAAATTCTTGTGGGACAAAAGGTCATGAAGCAGCAAAACTTATGGCAGCTCACATTACTGCAAATACCAATCCTTTTTCCTGGTCTGCCTGCAGTCGAGACTATATCACCAGCTTTCTAGAGTAAGTAATCTCTGGAGAGTGATGATAAATTGTTCCAGAAGTAAACTTTGTGGATGTATAATATGTAGTGCTTCACATTTTGCATAACGGGTAAACTTTATAGGGCCTCATGATATTTCAGACTGTTTAAAATGATTTTTAAAAATCATTGTGAAAAAAATTTTTTCCTTCATACTCAAACAGACTTTAGTGAACAGATTAAAGGAGCTGGATTAAGGATATCAGTGAGAGTTGAAGAATATGTGACAGTTGTTTGAATTCAATAAATGAGAAGCAATGTAAGAAAGATTTTGATTTATGTAATTTAATAGAGCATAGGCAAAACTTTAATTCAGTGATTATGTGTTTTATTTTATTGATGAAAAAAGTGAATTGTATAGGTGTTCCAAAGTATCTAATAGTAACAAACAACAACAACAAAAAAACCCTAACACCCAGGAAATGAACACTTTGAAAAAATGAAAACTTGTCTTTGAAAATTTATTTAGTAATTTATCTTTTATATGTTTTGAGTTTTCTTTGCTGGTTCTTTAGTGTATATTCCAAGAGTCTAGTTATTTAAATGAGGAGATTATAAATTTAGCTCATATATAGCTATGTCATGAAAGCAGGTCCTCTTCTACCTCTAACCTGGGCTTCTGGATTGGGCTTGGAAAACTGATAGACTTTAAAACTCACACTTTCTAGCTGTGAGACCTTGGCCAGGTCACTTAACCTTTCAAATTTTCAATGTCTTCATCTGTTAAATGAGTTTAGGTAATAATATCTACCTCATAAGGTTGTTATACATAATATATAACTCCGTATAATACTATTATGTATATAAAGCACTTAATAGACATTCATTAGGTGATAAATACTATTATTTTAAATAATATATTTGAGGTTTCAGTGCTTTATTTTACTGTCATTTCCTTCATCTCTTTGTACTGTTTTTTTCCTCGGGGAAGAGAGATTATATAATCTGAAAAAGTGAGGCACACATAAAACACAGGTGACCAATGAAACTTCTTTTTTAAATTGACTTTATTCAAAGTTTATATTGATGTGATTATATTGTGAAATTTTAAAATATTTACATATATTCTATAGGATAATATTATTCATTAAAATTTTGGTTCATAGATATACTAATAGGCAGATCATGTTCTAAAGACTTATAATTACATGTAATTATATCCAAAAAAGAGACTTTGAGGTCCCTCACATAGTGCTTTGCTTAGTCAAAGATAATATTGAAAATGGGCTCTTTTGACTTAATGTAAAATTAAAATGAAAAGAACTGGTAATTCATTTCAGAAGTTGGTTCATCTGAAAAACTATAATCTTATAATTTTTAATCTTAGCAATAGATTATTATAACATTGTCTTGCATAGTGTCTAAATTGCAGGAAGTGCTATAAAAATAGACCACAGAGTATTTGTCATTTTATGGTAGGTTTTAACACAAAGCTCTAGCAATATCATTCCCAAGATGGTTTTAATGAGATTATATTACTTAAATTCTAAGCATTGTTGAAGATCTGCTTTTTCTAGGGATCAAGTCAGATCTGGAATTTCTCCCTTGGTTCATGTTTTTATAATGTAATCTTTAGTGTCTATCATCAGAAAGACAAACTGTATACCATCCTCAGGATGCCTATGTGTTTTTGGAGCCTATGCCCCTCTATTTTTTTTTTTTTAAGTTTCATTTTCTTTTTTGCTCTCTTCTATTTCTGTACCATAGGCTACTTCACAGACTGTTTGCCCAGGACCTTCTCTGCATACTAAATACAAAGACCCGTTTTATTTCGTGCCAGAATCTGTCTAGTTGAAATCATATTAAGGCTGTTAAAACATCCAAAAGGGAATCCCTAAATTCCTGATGTAGTATAGTTAGGAAATCACCACTGGCATGGTGAAAGATGTAAAATTAAATTGTTCCATTGAATTACTGAAAAATAATCCATAAGCATTCTTTAAGTCTTATTGCCTCTATGTATTTTTTATATTTAAGCATGATTAGTGTTGACAGAGTTCTACTGGGCTTATTTATCCTGTATTTTATGAACATGTTTCTGTTATGCATCCTTATAGGAATGCTCACAATTTAAAACAATTAGTGAAAGATAGATCTGAAAGACAATGGGCAATGGGGAGACTTAGGGAAAGTTGTTTGTCCCCCCTTTAATAATAAACTAAATAACTCTGATTATAATCTGACCAAGCAATAAAGGTTTTTTAAAACACAAGGCCCTTTAAAATAGGTCAGTTCACTGGAGCACACAGACTTAATAGTAACTTTTTTGACTTTCTTTGTTCCTTTTTATTAATAGTGGCTTAATTGCTTTAACAGCTATGCATGATATTTTTAAAAATCCAGTGATATTTTGATCAGGGATTGAGGTTACATTTATGTTTTATAGTTGGCTCAGAAAGGCTCATAACATTTTATTTTAGTTTCTCTTCTCCAGAAAAAGAAATCTTGAAAGATGAATTGTTTAGGAACTGCAGCCCAGCCAACAAAATGCATACTTTCTCTACTTAGTGACTGTGTAGGCCAAATATAATGGTGGATTTTAACAATGAGCTTTCTATGATTTATAGAGATTCACTATTCACTATGTTCAATCAAAAACGATTCCATGGCCTTTAAAAGCCAATAAAGTATCTCATGTCATTCTGAAACACTAGGTGCTATTGATCAATCAGGAGATGGTGTTTACCAACTCCCAATATTTTTTTTCAGATTTCTTAAACTCGGTGATTCAATAAGTGGTTCATGAATCGCCCAGAAGCCGTCCTGATTAAATAATAAAGAACCCATTTCCGTTAAAATGGACGTGTTATGCCAGCTTCTGATGTTTTCGGACGACGGCTTTGCAGGTAGTGTCCTTCCTATCTGCCTGCGGGACTTATTTATTCATTTATTTAGAAAATAGAGGAAGATGAACCTGGTATTATGGCTCACACTCATTGATGACTGTGGGCTAATTTACCAGGCAGTAGAAGACAGCCAGAAGCAATCTAGGCCAGTTTTTCACACATTTTCTACGATTTAGAGGTAGTACCAAGTAATTTCACATAGTTTTCAATGATTCCAGGGGCTCTGTGAATCAACTCATTCTATTTAAATTAAAGTCTGTTAAATTGTTTGAACTGTCAGAGATCCGTAGTAAAATTTCCTACAGTTCCAAGTTAAATACAGACTAGCCATTTTCAACGAAAGCATGAAAACATTAAGTGAGGCAATGGTTGAAGGTGTACTAGGAAGAAAAGTGAGAGCCAAGCTACAAGAGAAGTGAAATAAAATGAAGAGAATGACCAAGTCATTCACATTTCCTTCCTAGCGTTTACCTTTGAAGATCAATATCAATCTATTAGATGTCAAACAGTCTTTATAAATGGTACCTTTAGGTTTTTTTTTTTAACATGGAACCGAAGAAACTGCTTATTAGCAAAACAGGTTTCTCCTCTTTTCATTTATCTAACATGTCTTTTGGGGACCACATTCAAAGTATAAAATCTTTGATAAGTCATAATTCCATATGGGAAAAAAAGAGAACATATCTGAGTGAACCACTGTCAGTGCAGATTTTATCTCCTGGAAGCCTCAAGCTCAGTTATATTCAGACACCTCAGTCAGTCATACAAGGGCAAAAGAGAAAGGCCTGATTTAGAATAATTCATTTTAGAAGGTAATATATTGTTAGTTTCATGAAGATTGATAGAATAGTTTATGAGAACAATTGAAACTCTAATTAGTTTTTGCTTTATTTAGGTAAATCAGGACAACTTTGAGAAAAAAAAATGGGAGATAGCATTAAACATTAATTTTGTTGTTGTTGTTGTTAAAAGACTGTTAAGATATGGACAGTGTTATATAGAAATCTTTACTTTTTAAATTGGCCCACTGTGTTATAGGCTGAAAGTCTATACTTTAAAGTATAATTGCTTTAGTAAAAATAAACCTAAAATCACAATGAAGAGCATGTCTCCATGTGTTCTGGAAACAGCTAGGCGTACATATTTAACATAGGCATCTGTAAATTTTAGTTGAAGACTGAACTCTGGCTCATGTTCTCGTTTTCAAGGTTAGTTTTTAGACTATATAAATAAGACCTCTAAATTAGAAGTACAATACATAAAATATGATGCCCACAACATCCTGGAAAGATTTGTGGAAATATGAATATACTTTGATTTACTAAGAATTTCAAAATCAAGACAAAAGTATATTCTTAAGTGAATACTTTTTTGCAAGGTCATAGAAGCATAAACAAAAGTAAAGTCTATGAATTTAATAAACACATTGCTACAGATATTAATTGGTTTCGGGTTTTAGTTGTCAATAACCCTATTTTTACATTTTATGCATCCAGTTTTGCTCTGTAGATAAGTATCTTTTCTGTAATATTTCATAGTAGTCATTGGTTACTCAGAAGTATGGAAATAACCAAAAGTATTGTTTTTCGGAGAGTTTACTTATTTGAAGCAGGAATGTAGCAGACAAATTTTAGTATGATTACACAGAAACCAGTTGTTACTTAATTCTTAGTTAGGAGCTAAAATATGTAAACTGTCCTACCTCCCAAATGCTTTTGTTGAGGTTTTACCATATATACCAGATACTGTTACTAGGAGCTATATATGTAGTAGATTTTCTACCCAAAATGTAGAAACAATTTAACCCAGCTCTCTAGTCATCCCTATACTTGCTTACCTGGGGCCTGTAATGGTAGATAAGATACTCAACTTGAATACATTGGTTATTTGTACATATACACCCAAGTCCATTTCAAAAGGCTTTGTTGACTTGATGTTCTTAAAACACATGTTCATTTCTTATAGATCCTTAAGGTTTTTGCTTATATTTATTTCTTATTGTGTTTTATTCTTTTATTAAAATACACTAGAAAAGGAGAACAAGACTTGTCTACATATTTAAATTAGACCACATTTTTACAAAGCAATGGATGTTTCTAAAGAACTGAAAAGACAATATACTTCTGGGGAAAACTCAGAAGTTTTGACTGTGAGTGCCCACAGTGGTTAGCATTCATGGTTCTGTGAAGGACCTTGTAGATGATCATTTGATTTGCTATTTTTGGAGAATATGCACCATGATTAGAAGAGCCTTAATACTTGGAATGAAAGCTTTAAATGAAATAATTATTCTCACTTCCTCCTGGGATAAGCCAATTTTCAGTTTGCCATCAGGGAAGAATTTTTCCCTCAGGGTATCTACTCTTTGACTCTTCTCTGGGGCCCAAGGAGTTCTTCTTCTAATTTTTAAGGTTATTTTTCTGTATTCCTAAAAGTAATTTAGTATAATCACTCTTAATAGATTCTGATTTGGTGCCATTTAGGTGAATTTATCTTATACTTCCTTTGCTATGCTCTTGGTATATATTTCTATCTATAGGATCCTCAAACATTTAGAACACATTTTTAAACTTTTCTGTTGATTTGTAGTAGTACTTAACTTGTTACTTTTTAAAATACTTAATTCTTTCCATAAATGTATTTATAATTATATTGTAGATAGGGTATGAAATAGATATTTTAGAAGGAAAAATGGGGAATTAAACTACTAATTTCACAAATATTCCATATTATCAAAATGGCCCTCTTTCTATTATACCATTCAAATTTGACCTCTTTGCATTATCCCTTATATAACATTTTGAATTTACTAACAAAATTACATTTGTCTGAAGTTTGCATATCATACAGGTTAAATATATTTTACACAATAAATTAGAGAATTGGCTATTTTACAAAATCCACTAGAAATAATTTTTCTTGCTGAGGTACATCAGTTTCTAAAAGTACAACCAATTGGATAAAATGTGTTCTGTCATGGAAACTGGACATGGGTAGAAAAGGTTGTACCTTTAGCAGTGATAACTGCAATGATTGCAATAGCCTATAGAAAAATACATCTGTAGTAGTACATATTTAATATTCTATCTAAATATTTTTGTTAACTAAAGAATCAAGAGGGACATAAATGAATGAAAAAGGGTATAAAGAAGACAATATTCTACCACATGGATTTTTTAATCTATCACCTTAGGAATGGTATGGTTTAATATTTAAAGGTATTAATTTGCTGCTCTGCTTTATATTTTACGTTTAAGAATATGATAAAATTTTAAATGAATTGAAACTCATTATGCATGATTCTTTCTTAACTTATCTGTAAATGAAAACTTATACTGTCTTAAATAACAGTTAAGGAACTTCTTGTGAAATTATTTTCCTTTGGCAAAGTGGATGGAAAAGATTTGGAAAAAAAACACAAGTGCTGGCACAATTGACAGGAATGTTGGAAAAAAATTTTAAATGTTGGCATAGAAATTCTTTAAAAATTCTAACTTACTCACTTGTGAAATGAAAGTAAAAAAACATCTGTCTTATTTTATGCACACTGACTAAATAAAAATGAACAATTATATTTAGCAAAGTATATAGCTTTTTAAACTAAGGTATTCTGTCTGGCTTTTGGCATTCTTTATGTTATTTGTTCCACTGAATTAAAATATTATGTTTGAGTACAGGCATACTTTGAAAAGCAGAAATTATAGAGAGAGGAGAACATTCTCTTTTCCAACTCTGATGACCCTAATATGAAATATGCAATGTATGAGAGACTAAACACTTCTAATATACTTGAGGAGAATTTTGGATTCTAGCCTCATCTGTCATTCAGCCCATTTCTTATTAAAATATTTCAAGAACCTATAGACATGTCTCACCACAGCATCTATTTCTCTGCCCAAGGTAGATGTATATGATTAGGTCTTTTAGGATTACAACCACAATTTTTTTTTCCACATTCATGTTTTTAATTCTACTACCAGATGTGGTTATATTTTTACTGAAAACAAGCAAGAGGCTTAGAGCAATGTGAAATGCTCTCCTGAATCCTTCAGAAATTAGTTTAAATCAACATTTTAAAGGTCAACATGACATTTTCAGGTTGTTGTCTGAGATGCTTTTATTGTGTCTTGGTGCTGGAAAAAACTGGAGGTTTTATTCAGATGTTAGTAAATCTATTTTGCCATGTGGTTATTTATTTGTAGAATGTATTGTTTTGATGCAAATTTTTAAAACAAGAGCTTAATACATGGTCCATGGAGTACCTAATTTCCTTTGAACCTTTATGTTGAACAGTTCAGGCCGTGGTACTTGCCTTGATAATGAGCCACCCAAGCGTGACTTTCTTTATCCAGCTGTGGCTCCAGGTCAGGTGTATGATGCTGATGAGCAATGTCGTTTCCAGTATGGAGCAACATCCCGCCAATGTAAATATGGGGTAAGAAGTTTTAATTCTTATGTTTAGTCATTTAATCCTTTCATGCTACAAATATTAAGATGGAATTATGATAAACATAATTTACCTTTAGTAACCTCATTAATGCAAATGGGGCTCTTCTTCTAATATCATTTGTATAATATATTTTTCTAAATGTGTAAGTAATCCTGAGTTAGACAAGTCTCAAATTTCTTGTGAGAGATGCACATAGATTTTAATTTTTTCTAACTTTAAGTCTTGAGTTTATGATGCCAACTTTATTTTGTCACTTGAAATGTTAAGGATTTGAAATTCTCTTTTTCTGGTACTTTTTAAATTCGGTTAAGGGCCTTTGTGCATTGGCTAGAAGGCTTTACTTTAATTCATACTTTCTAGTACTGAGTCATTTCAAATTGTTTTATCCATTGCCTATGTTCCAACACAGTGATCAAATGGGTACAAGATGACATTAGCCCAAATAATGAAACAAGAAAAATTGCTGTGAAAAAAACATAGGCATTGTAATTGACCTACAAAGGTCACAGTGTTTACACCAGAAAATGTATAAAAACATTCACCTTAAATTTCATAAAGAAAGATTTCAGTATCTAGTATGGGGACATGTTCATAGTAGGAACATAGTATAAACATGTTGAATTAAAAAATGGGATTTTAAAATATCAAATTGTTTCCCCAAAAATATTCAAGTTTAAAAAATAAGTTTAAAGGCTTAGTTCCTTTTTTATGCAAATAGTGTTTTAAATCACTTTAAAAAAAATAATGACAATAAAAGGAAAAATTTTAAGGTACTTAAGACTAAACAATATACTCATTATACTGTACCATTTATTCCTCTTGGGTACAGTACAAAGGAAAGTGATTTTTTAATATCCCTTAGGTGACAAGTATATTATTATTCTTGGAAGGCTTTTGGCAGCACATTTTGTGCACTAGATTTAAAGATTATGTGGACTATTTGAATATCCAGAGCTTTGAAAACACGTTGGCCTTTCTTGTTTCTTTGTAAAAGTCCTTTATTTTCTTCTTATTTCTGATGGTTCTTTCTTGCTTAGGGTGCTTTTTCCCTCAGGAAAAGTCCATCAAATTTTAATAATTGTTTTTGTATTTACATGCAGGTTGAAATTCATGATGAAATGACATTAGAGGTTTTTGTTAGGTTATTTATCTATCATCTCTCATTTCTTTGTTAGCAAGTGAAGTAGTTGATCTACATTCTGTTCTGTTAGAAAATGAATTTTCATCTTCTTATAATTTTCCATTTCAGATCATTTATATTATCAGTTTTATAGGGCCTATGGCTGCATTTGTTTTTTTAATCAATTAATTAAGAAATTTGACCTCATTCTCTTGTCTTTTTATCTCTATACATCATTCATTTCAGACTAGTTGATTTGAAGTGAGTTTAAACAGTAATTAAGCAATTGTATGTTTTCAGTTTATATCACTTATGTTGTGCTTTTAGATTTTATTTTTTTATGTTCTATGCTTATAAAGACTTCTGTAATAGGGACAAAAAAGATTGGAAAGCTTGGGAAAAGATATTAGCATTTTATAATCCTGCATAATTTCATGTATTTTATCACAAACTCTTTTCACTTTGATTTGTAGCAAAATGATGGTTTTCCTAGAGTGATATACTACATGAAAATGTTTTCATTATGTTTTTTAAATGCTATATTTTACTCACAAAGTTTCTTGAGTATCAATAGAATGTTTACAATCACACCCACCTCTTAAACTCGTGCCTGAAAAATTGTGTTTACACAGTTGATAACACCCAAACCCATACCAAGTTTATCTGTGTAAATACCTAACGTTTTAAAGGATTCTAAATACCGCTTTAGAAAACAAATATGGCTTTATAGGTGGAAGTCCAGTCAGATAATGCTTCAGATGGCATGCTTTAGAAGGCATGCTTCAGAGAAGAGTGGAAGGAAAAACAAACCAGTCCTGTTTTAGAAAGCTGTCTAAGTGTAGCATGCTGAGCTGAACACTAAACATATTTTTGAATGATTTAGGAGAGCACTCTGCACTGCAGCCTTTAGGGGTGGGATTGGGGGCGGATACTCCTTGTATTGGAGCACCATAAAATTATTCCTTTCTCAACTATTAGTTCTCTTATGATGTCAGGGAGGATTTTTAAAAACTACAGAATGATCCATGATGACCGCAGTAGTAATCATTTTTCCATCTCTTCCACTTTGATAATCATACTATCACTACTGGTATTACCAGTGATTACAGCTGTATTTATGAAAAATCTTTCCTGAAATCTTTTTCAGTAGGTTCATTAGTAACATATTAGTCACATTTGGGGATTTACATGAAAATTTTTCTTTTTTATTTCTATTCAGCACATTTTTCACTAGTATCCTTATATATCATCTATTTATGTTTTCCAGGTGTTCCTAAATTCCTGTAGAAGTAGTGAGGAAATTGTAATGGCTATAAATTCAAAGAACAAAACAGTGCAGTATGATATACAGAGTAACAGAGTTGTGTAAAATAGTAATCTGTAAGTGATATGTAGTCCCTGGTGTTTACATAGTGCCTTTTTTGAGACACTTCAGAATGCTTTGATGAAAATTATAATTATCTTATACTATTTTATAGATGTGGAAACTAAAAATACAGGATATGATTTTTTTTTTCTCCAAAGGTTAAAAAAAAAAGGTATAAATCTATCAGTTCTGTTTTCTCCGAGGTGTAATAGTAATGTTTAAGAAACTAAAAATAGATGTATTTTATTTCTGGAGACATTTTTTATTTCGCTTTCATCAGGTAATATTTGCTTGTAAAAATGTTTTTAAGGTTCCCGATCTTGTCCTAGTCTTTTTTGGGGAGAGAGGTGATCAGGAGTGCTTTCCTAAACTTTATTCCTTAAAACTTTTGGATTGTTCTAAGGTGCAAATATCATTTAAATTTAACTCTCAATCTTGGGTTTGAGTATTTTCTTTTACCTTGTATGGAGAATTATGACCTCACCAAAACATGATGCAATTATAGACAGTTTACAAAACAAGATCCCTACTAGATCACCTAAAAAAAATCTGCTGGCTAAATTAGGTTTCTAAGGGAAGCTTCCTGGGTGAGAATACCTTGTAAATAAAACAGCAATATCAGTATGTCCAATAAATGTTTCTTTGCCTATTTAGGATAACAAACTTCTTCCTATAAAGCTCTATAGGATCTATTGTTTCACCCATTGCCACCTTCCACTAGTCTCCTCTTTCTCTTTAGAAAAGAAATATTAAAATAATTTTTGAAAAACATATTATAGTAGTAATAATGTCTAAACTTATGAAGAAAGTCACTAATGAGCCTATGTACTACAGTGGCCTTGGGTGATCTTTTGACTGCTTTCCAAAAAGCACAGCTTAATTTAGGATTCAGTTCTCAGATTTAGCACTGTATTTCCTTATTCTGTCACTTTCAATCATATCCAAACATTGTTTTCAAATATGCTTAATGGTTCTATATAGGTAACCGTATCTGGCACTTATTTACTGGTAACCACCAAGAGATGAGAGCTCATCCACAGGTAGATTTAAGGTCTCAAACAAAACCTGAGAAATTCTATAGATATCCTAGCTTTGTTTAGTTTAAGTGAATTTTTATTATTGATGAAGTTTGTCAGTGTCCACAAAAACATAAAAGTTAGCACATAAATGTCTAGTAGTATATTGTACATTGTTTTGCTTACTTTAAAGTAGAACTAATCAGTGTTTTGTGAATGGAACGTGTGTTCTAAACCATGAACGGGAACCCATAATCTAATACACCACATGTTTGGAAAGAGAACAGAATTTTTTAACAGAATATTTTAAATAAAGTCTTCTTATGATTATATATCATCTATGACCTCAAATTGACCATTGATTTATTTTGGTTAATCCTAGGACACTTTTCTCAGTGAGCTGTGGACAGGTTGTCCTTATAGACTTAAGATAGCAAAAGGGCATGACAGGCATGCAAAGTGCATTTCATTTACTTGACACATGGCAGACATTCAGTAAATGTCTCCCTGTCACCCATGAACATCCATGTCATCCATGAAATCATTCCTATATAGCAGATATGGAGAATCTGATCTTCCAGTAATTTGTGGGAGCATACTAATATATACCAAGGGTCACATTTTTTACTAATTCTCATCCTTTTATATTGGCTCAAATGACAGTTTCTCTTCAGACAGGCCTTCTGTGACCACTCTATATAAAAAGACTTCACCCAGTTTCTCTCTTTTGAATTATCCTATTTATTTCCTTTATAGCACTCATTACAATCGTAGTCATTTTGCTTATTTGATTACTTGTTAATTATTTAAATATGATCTAGGTGAAACCTTTCCAGACCACCTTAAGTAAATTGTACATAAAAACAAACACTCTTCCTATCCTTTTTCCTTGCTTTATTTTTCTGCTTAATATTTATCACTTTCTATCATTGTATGTATTTTACCTATTCATCTTGCTTTTTACTTGCCTTCCCAACTAGAATCTGTTTTCCTTGGAGGCAGGTATTTTGTCTCTTTCATTTACTGCTGAATCTCCAGCACCTATAACAGTGCCTGGCTAAAGATAGGTGCTCAATAAATATCTGTTGAATTAGTGAACTGATAGTTGTAAAGAGAATATAAGCTCTGTGAGGGCAAGGATTTCACTTAACTAATTCATGAGTAGCACAATACCTGGCTCATAGTAGGAGCTCATTAAATTTTTTTGTATAAATGAAAAGAATTGGTGAAGGTAATGTAAAAGAGGACCTTTGTGAAGATCCTGTGGCTGTATATTTGATAAGCTGAGAGAAGGCCAATGTAGCTGAAGCTCATAAAGCAAGCACCATATAAATGAGACAGGATAAGAAGGTCGGGACCAACAGGATAGACCACGTTAAGAATTCTAAATTTTTATCTTAAGACTATGGAAAACTATCGAAGGGTTTTGTTTGTTGTTTTTGCCCCCCCCCCAAGATGGCTCCCTCATCTCTCTGCTCATTGTCTGCTTACTGTGTCTACTTATTGTCTGCTTGCTGTCTCTGCTCATTGTTTCTGCTTCTGTGTCTGCTCATTTTCTGCTTGTTGTGTCTGCTCATTGTCTGCTTTTCTTTAGGAGGCACCAGGGACCAAGACTCAGACCTCCCATGTGAGAGTTAGATGCCCACCACTTGAGCCACATCTGGTCCCTGCTTATTGTGTCTGCTTGTTCATCAGCTCATTGCATCAGCTCATTGCTTCTGCTCATCTTCCTGTGGGAGGCAGGTGCCTAACTGCATGAGCCACATCCACTCCCTCAAAGGGTTTTAAATGAATGAGATGATAAAAGTTTATTGATACATAGGAAATCACAGAATTTCTAGGGCATAGTATATCTTAGGAAAGAATTATAATTTCATGATTTGGGAAAACCTTGTTACAAATTAGAAGCTTTTATGAAGGGATCTATGTCTTCCCTCCCTTATCATTTCCCCTCCAAATATACCTAATACTAATGTAGCTCCCCTAATTGATTGATGATGTTTCATTATAGCTATGCTCTTACCTTTCCAGGTAAAGGTAAACTCATTTTTATACCAGAGGGTGCTGCACCATAGTTCTGAGATGAGGTGAATGGAGGTGCCAATATAAAGAAGTATGTAGGTTCCATAATTTTGACTTTAAAGTTACAGAATCCTGGTATGTTGTGGTGGAAACACTGTATTTGTAAAGAAGGTCTATTTTATTTACAGATCATCAAACTTCAGAATCTAATATTTGTGATATAATATTAGAAATGAAAGATCAAGGGGATATATGTATAATTGAATTAATTAATTTATATTAAGCAATACAGTCATACAGAGTTTATTTGGTCACATCTACTGAGCTGCACATTTTGTACTAAGCACATCTGCTTGGTAGACCAATTTATTATCAAAATCTTGTTTTGTAAGCATAGACTTGAAATATGGAACAATGGAAGTTATTAACGTATTAACTAACAACTATAATAATAATGCCATCAAGCTATGTCAGCCTAAAGTATAGGTCTTTGCAGTCTGGGTAACCTACTAGTGACAAGATAGTTGAGTTCTCTGATCATGGTATCTTCCCTTCTGAAGAGTACTTAAAAAGACTGACATTTTATAACTCTGATTTTCCAGGTTCTTATGTTTTCATATTTACCCCCTTCTCACTATTATTTTATCACTTCAATTAGCTAAGATTCAAAGTCATCATTGCTTTCTGATTGAGAATCATTCATTTCATTCATTTTTTCAGCATACTGTTGGCTACCTACCCAGTAGCTATTACCCCCTACTTCTATTCTAGCCTAGCCATGATTTTATTTAGGTATCCCACTTCTCCATGTGACCCTGTACTTCAAGAAAACCCCAGGATTGAGTCCTGCATAGTCTGTAACCTTCATGCTAATTCTCTTCCCCCTGGACAATGATTGGTTTAGAGTTAATAATATGTAGCTATATGAGAAATGAAATATCTGCTGAGAAAAAAGTCTTCTGGAAAAGATATGTTAGCTCTTAAAATGAGACACAAGATAGCAGTTGGCTCCTTTCCTAGTATGCTTGGTGTATTAGGTGGGGCTGTTGTGACTCTCTTGCAGCTATGAAGGGAGCTAGTTTATACGCTCAGAATGAAAGCTCTAAGAAGGCCCCTTCTTGTGACTTCCTATTGTATGAATTTAAAATGTCCTTATTGTTTAAGACATTTTGAGTTAATTTTTTTCTTTATTTGCAGCTATTGGCATCCTGATTGTTTACAGCCACATTGAGTTCTTAGGGTACCTTACTGTTTTGCCTGCAAGTCTGGTTTAATCAGAGGAGGAAAAATCAGTTTAAGAGTTTTAGGACCAGCTAAAACTATTAGCTTAATTCATGAGTCTGAGTGAACTTAATGAATGAATAAAGTAGCATATATGAAGTAAATATAGCAATACGTAACCAGAATCTAATCATGAGAAACATCAGCCAAGCATGAGAGACACATTCTGCAGATCTATATTCTTCAAAACTGTCAAAATCATGAAAGACAAGGAAAGACTGAGGAGATATTAAAGATGAAGGAAAAATAGAGACATAAGAATGAAATGCAATGGTTTCGATTGGATCCTCAACCAGAAAAATGGAAGAGGAAAATGTTTTTTTAATTTGTCATAAAGAACTCTATTGAGGCAACTGGCAAAATTTTGATGGGAATCTATGAATTAGATGGTAGTACT
Organism: Dasypus novemcinctus; assembly: GCF_030445035.2. Taxonomy (NCBI): domain Eukaryota; kingdom Metazoa; phylum Chordata; class Mammalia; order Cingulata; family Dasypodidae; genus Dasypus; species Dasypus novemcinctus. The sequence continues at coordinate 66,776,249 of NC_080674.1, read as the reverse complement.
GTATCAGTGTTAATTTCCTGAATTGGATATTGTCCTTTGATTAGGTAAGAGAGTGTTGTGTGTTGTTGTTTTTAGGAAATACCCACTGAAGTATTTAGCGGGTAAGAGAGCATCATGTTTGCATCCTACCCTCAAACAGCTCAGGAAAAAAACAATACATATATAAAATATGAGAGAATGATAAAGCAAACTGGTAACAGACATTTATATGAATCCTTTCAGCCAACACATATTTATTTCTATCTTATTATCTAGATTGAATCACTTTATGATTACACTAAGTAGCTGACAATGTGAAGGAAACCTTGAGATAAATTCCTTGGTAATAAAAGAATATACTCATCCATGTGAATAAAAACCACACCTTTTATCTATCTGTTTTCTAGGGTCGAAATTTTAAGTTTTGTTCATTTTAAACTTTCATTTCTAAATAACTAAAACTTTCAAAAAATTTAGAAGAATAGCATAAAGAACTATCACATCCTCCTCACGCAGATTCCCCAACTGTTAACATTTTACCAGTTTGCTTTATCATTCTCTCATTTTTTATATATGTACTGTTTTTTTTCCTGAAAAATCGAACAGGATTTTGGCCAAGCAAATTCACAAGATAATTCTCTCATTTATTCCTAGCGTTGAGACACAAGTTAAAACAAGAAAAAAAGGTGCAGTTAACTTTGAAGAGAACAGTAGTGAAATTTTTAGAAGGATAGATAAGGAAAGTTTAAAGAAATTGAGTTTGATTAGTCTATAAAAAAAAGAAGCCTGGATGTTGACCTCAAAACTGTGTTCAGGCTCTGAAATACTTATTACATTTGATTGCTGGTAACAAATTGTTCTCCGTCCTTACTAAGAGCATAAAAGCACAGTGGTCTTAATTTTTACTGCTGGTACGTTGTAGATTAGGTAGTAGGAAGAATTTCAAGTTTTTAAATATTGAAATGTTGCGCTGAGGTCATAGAATCACTTTCCTTGAAGGTTTTAAGGTGTTATGTTCTACAGTGTGGTTTGAATAAAAGGCATATAGCTCAATATGCAAACACAGAATTATCAGGCATATATATAACAAAAAGTTGTTTTGACTTTGATTTTTCCTCAAAACCCAAGCCAAAAATCATAGATCCGTTATTGTTTGTACCCTTAAAAAAACAGTACCTTTTACCTTTTATGCTTTTTTTAGTTGTTTAGTTTTTTAAAAAAAGCATTTAATAATTTTTTAAAAAAATTGTTCAAATTGGTGATCAGCTATTTAACCAGAATTTCTAGAGTAGGGGTTTTTTTTTACATATATTTTCTGTTTGTGTTTTGCCTGTTCTGGATTTCTTGCACATAAATTATTCACATAACAGAATTCAACCCATTTTAGCCTGAAGGAAGGGTACATTATCCTTTTTCTTCAAATGATTATTAAACTCCTGGAGCCAGGCCACAGAATCACCATATGTTTGGTTTTTCATTTTTCCTTTTGTGTAATTAAATGGTAAGTAACCTTTCTTATCACTGATGCACCTTCCTGTTCTCTTCAGGGTTCTGCTCTCCCCTGTTGGCCTTCAAGATCATTTATTGCAAACAATTGTTTAGAACTGAGGTTATGTGGACAAAGAGATAATCTCATATCCAGAATCAAAGGCCTAAAATTGCATAGAGTTTAGAGTTTCACCAGGGCAGAAAATTTCTGCATATCTCTTTTATGGTCTAGATTCCATGCTTACAGAAAGAAGAGTATTCCTCAAAATGTGAAATTATTCTCAAATTCTTTCTGGAAGTGTACTTCTTGTTTATTTGCTAGAAAATTATATTTTCATGGTGCTTAATTTCAAGAGAGTTTCCTTTTTTTCCTTTGAAAATCATTCTAATTGGAATATCCACATGTTTTTTATCCATGTGGATATTCCAATTGCAAGGCCTATTTGAAAACTCTTCAGAACCTCCTCTGTGACTTGTTTATCATTTTAGAACTTTTTCCCATACATAAATTTCCAGTCCCATATTTTAAACAGTGATCTGAAAAAATTTAATGCTGAAACAAAATTTGAATCCTCAGGGGCCTACTAGGATAATGAAATCCTGTTAGAAGTGGGAATCTACCTTTCAAAATGATCATTTTCTAAAGGATTAGTGCCCTCTGTCAGAGACCTCTATTGTCGGTCTTGAGATTAAGGTTTTTAAAAATGTTTGTTGCCTTGTCATTTTGAACAGAGATTTTCAAGGCACTTTTAGAAAAAAAAAGTTTCTGAAACATGACTAATACAGTTTCCTGAGAGATGGTATCAATACTGTCCTTTTCATTAATAGAATTTACATTGTGTAGTCTTGTAAAGCAGTCATTAGTTTTCTCTTACTTTTGTTTAGAGTAGGTTTAGGCTTAAGAAGGATTCCTAAAGGATCAGGAGTATGATAAAAATGGATACAGTTTTTTTGTAATTTCTTTTTATATTGTTCTAGCAATATTTTACTGTCTTGTGAACACATTTTTCTTTGACTTTGGGTAATTTTCATATATGGGACAATATTTTAAAGCCCTAAAATATTAGTCCTACTGCTCTTTAAATATTAAGGTAAAAGAATTTATTTAGGAACATATGCTAAGAAACCATCTCATATGGAAAAGAGGAATAAAATTGTGTAAATAACCTCTTAAAACAGAAACTAAAGCTTTGAGAGATGTGGATTTTGTAATAAATTGAATTTTAAAAACAAAGTTTTATCTTTGTATTACAACTCTCAGATCATATTTTTCTTTTCTGATCTTTTAAATCTTCTTCTAACTCAGTAGTTCTCCAAATGGAGTCTAAAATTTTAAATAATTATTTCAAAAGCCTGGCAGAAATTAAATGTCTCCTCTACCTGCTGGGAGCCACCCTAAAAAGATACCCAAAGAAATCCCCACAATTTCGTATAGTCTGTGGCACATTGCTATTTGTAAGAATGGTTAACCAGTGACTTCATATGTTGATACTCTGCTTTGATTCTGAATTGTGTTTATGTGACATAGGTTGTTATAAGTGTATTTTGGGATACGAAAAATCATTTGTGGGGAGAGCAGATATAGTTCAGTGGTTTGAGCACCTGCTTCCCATGTACGAGGTCCCAGGTTCAATCCCTGATACCTCTTAAAAAAACAAAACAGTTGGGGAATAAAAGCAATAGAATTGAATTAATTATTTTATGTGTCATTATCTTTGTATGATCAGATTATCTTATTTTTATTGTTAATATATATTCTATACCAAGTATTTCTAGTTTAAATTAAAACCTTGTAACATCAGTAATGTATTCAGTAATATGTTCAATAGCTTATTTTAGATTCTGATAGATTAATATAGTGTGAACTATTTTATATTGCCAATTTGAGAATAAATGCTCCTGTGCTGAGGTAAAATAATGAGAAATCATAATAAATAAGTTAGCTCCAAACAACATTTGAAACATGTCAGTTATGGAAATGGCACATAAATGGTAGCATTTGTTCAAAACCAAATTTTACCTTCATGGAGATGGGTTACTTTGGTGGACTGCATATAATATTACTAGATTGTTCTTAAACGTTTATCTGTTAATTTTAGAAGTTTCTCAAAATTTTTACTTCTAATGTCTTTAAATTCATGTATTAAATTCCTGCCCATTCCAATGGTCTTGCTCTTTTTTGCTATTTTAAAATCGTCTAGGAAGTCATCTACCTGGGAACACTTTATTAGTAATTGGTAACTTTGTGTTATTGTATGTTCCAAAAGTAATAAACATTTATATTTCCTTTCTACTTATTCATTCTTTCTCCCTACTTTTATATTACTGAAATTTCTGTGTGCTATATAAAATGGCCTAATTAATATTAAAAGACAAGAAATACTTTAAATCCACTAAAATAAGAATTATAAAGACAAATGTTTAAATGACTCTTTGAAATGGTGACCCATCTTCCATAAGAACCTCCTTCAAAATGCTCACCTCTTATGCTTTAACAGCAGCATGAGGTCAGGGAAGACTACCCATGGTCTCTTTTAAAAGTAATTCTGAGTGACTATAATGTATTTTATGGAAGAACTGGAAGTAATTTTGTCTCTACTTCTGATCAACTTGCTTTTGCCTTCTTTCCTAGGAAGTGTGTAGAGAGCTCTGGTGCCTCAGCAAAAGCAACCGCTGTGTCACCAACAGTATTCCAGCAGCTGAGGGGACACTCTGTCAAACTGGGAATATTGAAAAGGGGGTAAGCACAAATGTTTTACTAGGTATATGAAATGTAACTTAAACTGATACATTTATGGTACTATTAAATCACTAGGAAATCACGTATATTAAATTAAAATGTGCTTGCAAAAACAAATTCATAGTCAAAATGGGTTGTCGTACTTTGATACCTACCTATACAATTGGGTTGTTTAGAAGACTACAGTGACTATTTTCTGGGTCGGCTTCATCTTTCTCTAGGTAATGTATGAATTTTATTCGTACCAAAAAATCCAACAACAATCTTATAGTCATATACTACAATCTGTTTAATAATATAGTGTAATCTAGTTTTTTTTCTGATAAATTCCCAGAAAAATTATGTGACCCAAAAATAGACTTTGTAACTATAATCTAACTAGAGTCCCTTCTAAGTTGTATAAGGGAAAGAGAATAATAGTAGAAGAATAATAAAATAATTTCTATTTCTAATAAAAATTAGAGCTGAACAATTTTAGTTTCATCAGTCTGGTTTTCAAAAAATGTCATTATCAAGAATTGTTCAGATAGATAGGATAGTTATATGCTATTCCTAAAATTTTTTGGAGTTTCTGAATGTGTGAATTCTATAATTTATTGCTGTAGACTGAATTTACAATAATTACTATTGTCTTCTGTTATAAGTTCTGACTTCTGATACGTTAGCTGGGCTAGTTTCAACAAAAATTATATTGAATTTCAGCTTGCAATGTGATGTTTAAATTAAAAGGATGAAAGCTTTTGGGTAGCTGTCATAGTTTATTAATCCTTGCTGATGGCTTCACTCAGGACCTGTGACTTAGTGTCATGTTGGTGGCTTTTCCATGCTGAGTTTGTAAAGATTGGTAAATTATGCTAAGTATATAAATTGATAAGGTCAGTTTTAGAGAATTAAAATATTTTTTATATTTTATAAGTAGCCAATAAAAATATGGAGACCTTCAAAAAGTCCTTTTTTTAAAAAATAAAGTAGTAGAAAATATTAAGAGCTGCATTCTTGAAACAACAATTTAGGTTCATTTTGGAACCAACAGTTCTTATCAATGACAAGTAGGGAGTTATGTCAATCAGTACTTAGAAGAAATGCAAACCATAAGTGGGGAAGACACAGTGGGAATCTGTTCCTCTGTTTAACATTGATTGATTGTTATTCTAGTGATGTAGTCCTTGGCACTGTTCCTATGTGCCTAGAAATGATACTATCATTAGACCTAACGGCTCTTTATTTATTTATTTATTTATTTATTTATTTATTTATTTATTTATTTTATCCGGTTGCAACCTCATCATTTTGGTGCGTTGCTTTGCCATACAGGGGCCTGCACCTATCCATTCCCTATAGGTCTAGGATGCCTTTTTTCTTTTTTTTTTAATAGATGGTCCCAGAAATTGATCTCAGGTCCTACATATGGTGAATGGGAGTGCAATGGGAGTGCAATTGCTTGAGCCACAGCTGGTTTCCTTACTTTGTTTTTTAAAACATTTAAAGAATTCATTCTTTTAAACACCTCAGAATCTTACTAGACTCTTTCTATAAATTATGTAATCACTCCAAATAAGTAAACCATGGGTAGTGGCTATCTGAGAACATATAGTACAATACCACCATTTATATGTTAAGCAATATTTGATCTTGTATCATGTGTGATTAATAGCAGGGTCCTCAAATGTCATATCATACAGCCACATTACATATATGTGACAGGATTTTGAAATTACAATTTTGAGGGTTATTTAGAAAACACTCTCAAAGAATAATAAAGCTGATGATATTAAATACAAATTTAGACAAACAAATACCTGAAGGAAAATATAATTACTTCTAAGCATATGAGTAAGAATTAGCACAGATAAGAGAAAGTGAATAAAATTGGGCAAAAATATATTTGATCTCTATTAAGATTCACATCCTTAATCTAGGTTAGTGGTTATCAAGTTTTTTATTCCTTTAAGACTTTAGTCCTTCCTTTAAATGAAATATACAGAATGACACTTGACAAAAATGGAAATGCTCTGGTTAAAGGTATCTCTTGCCTGCCCTTTCCTTGGACCCTTGGCAGCTTTTGTTATACCTCCACAAAAGAGGTTGGGCTCCAAATAGGTTGTCTCTTTAAAAACTTTATAAGTGTAGCAAAGATTGTGTGTGAAGGGGTCATTTATATTTACAACATAGCAGTGAAGTATCATAAAGTCAGTACATTGGATATCACCAGCTAAACTTAATCTACAAAACAAATCTAAGCCATTTTTTCAGAGATGTGGAGCATAGGTAGTCTTAAAATAAATGAATGGATCAATGAATGAGTGAACTAATGAAAAAACAAATACTTACGCAGACTCTGAAAAAGGAAAAGGACAGATTGCTAAGAGAAGACCTTCAAAATATTACTATCAGTAACTTAGAATTTCTGCAAAGGCTTTCAAAGAACTGAATCCACCTTAATTATTATGAAAACATATATATATAAAGAGCTACATATGTGAGCTGAAAACTTTTAAATTTATTTTAAATTTATTTTTTGCTTACTGCATTTGCTGTGTTATCCCCTATATCAATATTGTTTTTTATTGGTTTCGGTTATTTTTTTTTCTTTAAGAGAGAAACATGTTTACTGTTGCCAAATGAATGTTTTCCCCTGAAAGGTATATCTATTTGGAAATGCAACCACAGCTCAGAATCATGACTCAAATCAAAACAGCCATGCAAAGAGCAAATGACAAAGTTAAAATGTAATCTTCAGTTAGTCTAGTCAAGTCTGTGTGGTCAGTCTGTATACCTGCCATCTAAATATAGCTGGCATTTCTAGTAATAATGATGGGAGTGATAATGAATATTTTAAAAGCACTTACCATGTGATAGGCACATTTTGCTAGATGCTTTACATCCATTGTTCTGTTTAATATTATCAAAAATTCTATGATGTGAGTACTGTTATTAACTCCATTTCACAGATGAAGAAATTAAGTCTTGAGAGATCAAGAATACATAGCAATTTAATGGCAGGGCTGAGATTCCATCCTGGGTCTTTTTCTGATTCCAGAGTCTTTGTTCCACCATTCCACCTCTGATTTTACTTTATATTCTTATGAGAAAGTTTGTGGAGAAAAAAATATTTTTCTTTGTCACAGGAGTTAAGTGGGTCATAAGCCTGAGTTGATGACAATGTAGTCCACCCTTTAATACTAAATGAATTTTTCATTTATCCACCGATAAGAGTTTGCCATCTCAGGAATCATAGTGGAAAAGCACTATGGATAGGACATAGAACTAAGAATATACCAGCATGTGACAATAGGTAAAAATCATGAATCTGAACTTTAGAGTGAGGGAAAAACTATTTCTACAGTTTAGATATAGTATGAGAATGGAATTAGATAATATCTCAGTGAGTTTTTTATGGGCCTCCTCAAGGGAAGGTGCTACATAATTACTAAAGCATCATCTTTACTTTTCATTATTATTTACCAACCTTATATGATGGTGAGCAGGAAATTCTTCACCAGACTGGCTCAACTGGCAGTCACAAGCATGAGGGAGCATAAGCAAGTTTTTGTGTTTTAGAAACATGAATGGAATATCCATGACCTCTGATCTTAAGTCTGTGAGTTTCAAAACCACTTTCATCAGAAGGAACAAGAAAAGAACCTATATCCTGTCTAGCCAGAAGGATAAAATCAAGGCTACTCATAGTTTTTAATAAACCTTAAAAAAAAAAAAAGGAGGGGGTGTGGAATATTGTTAGAGTGATAGCGTAGGCATATCCAGAGGATTGGATCCACGATGATCTCGTCAAATTCTGGCTGCAAAAGATATGGGATCCCTGCCCTGGGGCGCAGTTCCACAAATGTTCCATGTAAGTATGGGAACTGTTCCATGCACATTTAGCAGATGGAGTAAGAAATATGGCCAAAAAATTAAAAACTGATCTTTGCGTGAGTCCTGGGGGGTCTGACATCGCTATTACAGCCATTGGATGTTTGCCTGAATAAGCCATTCAAGGACTGAATAAGAACCATATGGTCTGAATGAATGTGCTCAGCGACAGTAGCCTTAACCAAAAGAGGAAATTTGATGAGTCCAGACGGTGCACTGGTACTTTGTGTCCATGGGTCAGACATCTACAAATCAATCAATGTAACTTTCAGCCAAATAACTTTCCTTGGATATGGCATCAGCAACAGCCCTTTGGAGAGGAATCAGAAGGATCCCATACTTGATGAAATAGTAAACAAGGATTTAGATTGTAAAAACTCCAGTTGTAGTGTTGGCATTGTCACTGAACAGGATATTAAGGATAATCAAAACCCAATCCTGGCTAGCCCTGATGGTGACCACAAAGAAGGTTCAGCTACTTGGTTTGTTGCCAAAAGTTTGATTTAATGATTCTAACAAGACCCAATTAGAGACATAGTCCAGAATTTGGGCTTACATATGTGACATTGATTCATAATATCTTTGCGTGGGAAACATAGGACTAGATTAGAATAGGATTATTATGTGCCCTTTTAAAGTACTGGATATATAGTAAGATATTTGAAGCTTAAGAACCTCATTCACTTAGTGTAGAGTATAATATATTTTGACTGGGTCCCAAACTATAAACACAGGAATGAAGAAAAAAATAGCTTTTCCAATTGCTCTAGAAATTTAAATATTATGGGATGACAAGTTCTGATTTAGAATTTGGTCTGAAATGTAGATTTAGTATTCCTGCACCTGCACAACAGAAAGATACAGCTTTTAATAGTACTCTGCTCCAACCTTCAGCTCTTTTGACTTGGGAAGAATGTTCTGTATTGAATCACCAATGTCACTTCCCTTGGAGTTTTAGGATTTCTTTCGAGGTCTCTCACTGGACCCAGTATTGGCTATGGTACACAATCTACCATAATCATACTCTAAAATGTCCTAGTTGAAAAGGGAAAAAAAATATTATGAAAAAAAAATTTTGTATACTCATCTAGAAATTTTCCTTTGTGAAAGTCCGATAAATTCTCAAAGTTAGATTATTTGATTTATAATATATCTTGCTTAGAGACAATCTGCTGATGTCTTTGAAGTAAAACTACTTAGTAAATCTTGAAATTCAATGGTCCAATAGCAAAGCATGTTGTTTAATAGTAAATAATGAATAGTGTTTGTAAAGTAAACTTTTAAAGCCCCATTGGATATGCCACCTTTTTATATAGTGTTTCAAATATATCTATTTTATTTAGAAGGAATGTAGAAAGCAAAATTGAACAATTTCAGATTTTATTCTTTTATCTTGGAATGTGAATAATTTTACTCACCTTTCTGAATCTGGTTAAAAACACCTGAATTAGCAAAAGAAACCAAACTTATACAGCTTATCTGGATAATTTAGGTTGAAGAAACAAGACTTTTTTTTTTATGAGGTACCAGAGATTGAACCCAGGGCCTTGTACTTGAAAAGCAGGCACTCAACCACTGAGTTACACCTGCTTCCCAAAATAGTTTTTTAGTATAGTCAAAAATCACTACATTAGATATAAACTTTGGAAGTAAAGCTTAGAAAATGGTTTGCATCTGAATATTTTTCATATTTCAAGAAATGAAGTAAAATTCTGTTCTGTCTGTGGAATAGAGTCTTTACAGGTTTGACAACTTCAGGTATAAGAAAGGAGGAAAATAGAATATACATCACTGGAAAGTCTCACCTTTACATGCTTATAGGATCTGTAAACTTCAAGTTGTTCCATTTGGTGTATTCAAATTATTAGATGTGTGACTTACACACATTAAAATCTTAATAAGTATTGAATAATGCAATAATTTACAAAATTAACTAAAATCACTTGATTCACTATGAAGTTCTCTATGGGTTACTTGAAGCACTTTTTAGCTTAAATGTTTCTTCTTTTAAAGTCATATCTTGCATCAAAATATTCATTTCTGCCACAGAAGAGAAGTAGTAAGAATTCCAAAGAGATTGCTATAAATACAAGGTGGGGGAACAAACCAAACCAAACCAGAGAGAAACACTGATTCCAGTGATCAAAATCAAACACATTATTTGATATATTTTTAGCTGGAAGTATGTCTTCATTGAACTAATAATCTCTAAAATTGTCCTAACCCAAACTATATAGGAATTAAAAAGTTAAATTAGTCTCCATTTTACAGCTACAGAAACCAAAGAAAAGAAAGCAAGTGAGTTGCTTCGAAACAGAAATATTGCTAGAATAAGAACTGAAGTTTATAATATAAAATTCCCTAAACAGACTTAAGCTAACTAAGTTGTTAACTAGCTGTTAAACTAGACACTAGTCTCTTGTCAACTGCTAGATGACTTATACTTACATTATTATTACAAATTCATAATTCTTAACCCATTAAACTTTGCTATTTAACTTTCTGATGTAATTGTCTATTATGTCATAATTTCATGAAATAGATAAAATCGATAACATGAATTTATACAGTGAAAGATCACCTAGCAAACCATTTGTAAAATACTGCTGTTATTTAGATGTTAATTAATGGCAAAAACTGAGCAACATTTATAACCTGGATACTGTATTTATCTTTCACTTTAAGAATAAGTTTTAAAAAGGAAATATGAGAATCTGTGTGACTTCTCACTGTCCTACATTTTGTGAGCCTTCAAGAAGCATGTATAGTAATATTATTAAATACTTTGAAACCTACATCTTTCAGGTTCTCATGGCCTTCACAATTTCTTTGTCCCCTAAAAAATGCAAAAGGTGCAGTATATAGGTCATACTCAAGGGAGTCTGAAATAACATGTGGATTTACATTTGCAGCTAAATTTTTTTTTATCTCTTGTTGTATTGCATTTTATGTAATAGAAACAATCCAGTAGAATATATTATCTTTACCTAATCCTGCACTCCAATTGATTTTTTTATATTTTTGGGCAGATAAACCCAGTAAGTGGCCTTGGGCAGCTTAACTCACTCAGGTTCTGGTTTTCTCTTCTGAAAAAATGAAGTGCTTGGACCACATGAATTCTACAGCCCTTTCAAGCTTTAGGTGCAGCTCAGTTATTATGTAAATAAATGTAAAATAAAGTTTTAATGATATTTGAAATAAACAATGCATTGTTTCCCACTTGAAAAAAAATAGATGTTTATGCTTGATGAGTTTAGGATTTTTTAAAAGTTTCAGTTGCCATTAATTGCATCCAAGAAAAAAAAACAGTATTTCCTGGCCAGGAGTACAAACTCAGATATGCTTGTAGTAATGAAAAAGGAAAATGGAGATTACTTGGCCCAATGTTATGACTTTGTGTAGGAGAGGTTTATCATAATTAGTATATCATTACACAATGGATTGTCTTCAAGACCAACTTGGTGAGTCATAGGCTGGCAGCTGGAATAGTCCCTCCCCCTTAAGTGTACATTATTAACATCTCTTGTCCCAGAATTGGTATTACATTATCAGTTCAGCCAACTGCCTCTGCTTCATCATTTTGCATCAGTAATTTTCTTCACAGTGATTTTCATGGTCAAAATACATAATCCTTCTTAATATCTTATTTTAATATTTATTAGACTTAGGGTCAGAATGTTATTCCTAATAGGCAACTAGATTTTTATTTCCTCTTGCCTACTATTGTAGGAGAAATAAAAGCGCCCAAGAGCACCCTGTGCACAGCTGACAAGGCATAGCTTGTCAGTTGCTGACACGCTGTTTTTAAGGCAACCACATAGCTGAACGGAAAGGCTGCTGACCACGAGGTCAGACAGAATGGCAACCAAGCCCTGTCCAGCTACACCACGTCTTCTTCCTCCTCTCCGAGCCCCTCTCCCTTTGTTTAATCCCCACCAGTCAAGCAGTATGGCACGAAACTCAGCCTGCGCGATCAACCTAACCGTCCCCCATAGCTTACCCCTCTCCCTGTTTGGGCATATATTCGCCTCCTCCAATCAAAAACCGCCTAGCCCCCCCTTCCCTATTGCCCTGAACTATAAATTGCTGTTTCTACGTAATAAAGTTAGACTTGGTCCAGAACCCTGCCTCCGGAGTGTGCATAGTCTCCGTATCTGTCCTCACTCCCCCGGGGCCAACTAGTTCGAGCGCACAGGCCTGGGGCACGCCTCAGTCCGGTGGAAAAAGGTAGCAGTGTCAAATTGCGACAACTATTTTATGGACAACAGCAGCCCCTAAAAAGTACTTCATGTTGTTATAACAACCAAAACATTCACTGAGTGCCAACTATATTCCAACTACCAGGGAAAAAAGATAAATTTAGCCCTCTTTACCATCCAGTATCTCCAGTTCCTTTCAAGCATATAATAACCAAAACAGGACACAAAATTCTATAATTTAACTGATGTATTCATTCATTCATAAACTTTTTGTTCCATACTCACTACATGCCAGATACCATTCTAGGCATTCAATATTTCCAACAAAATATTCTTCAGTAATGGAAATATTCTGTATATGTGCTGTCCAGCATAGTAGCCACTGCCTACCTGTGTCTATGGAACACTTGAAATGTAGCTAGTGGGTCTGAGGAACTGAATTTTTATTTTAATTAATTTAAATTTAAATAGCTACATGTGGCATATTGGCTATCATATTGCACAGTAGGGGAATTCCTTTGTTTTAAGGCTTTTATATTCTAGAGAGTACAGACAAACAATAAAATAATTTGAAAAATAACAGGGTAATTTCAAGTAGTGTTAAGTGGTGTGAAGGAACTAGTGATTACATCCTAGGGGGAAGGATGAGTTACTACTTCAGAATAAGGGTGGTCAAGGAGAGACATCTCTCATGATACTAGACGTGAGAATTCTGAATGATGGAAGATAGAAATATAAAGAATTGGGAGAGGGAAACGGACTTGGCCCAGTGGATAGGGCGTCCGTCTACCACATGGGAGGTCCACGGTTCAAACCCCGGGCCTCCTTGACCCGTGTGGAGCTGGCCCATGCGCAGTGCTGATGCGCGCAAGGAGTGTCCTGCCACACAGGGGTGTCCCCCACGTAGGGGAGCCCCACGGCAAGGAGTGCGCCGGTGAGGAGAGCCGCCCAGCGCAAAAGAAAGTGCAGCCTGCCCAGGAATGGCGCCGCCCACACTTCCCTTGCGGCTGATGACAACAGAAGCGGACAAAGAAACAAGACACAGCAAATAGACACAGAGAACAGACAACCGGGGGAGGGGGGGGTAATTAAATAAATAAATAAATCTTAAAAAAAAAAAAAAAGAATTGGGAGAAGAACATTACCAAAAAAGCAGCACATACCCTAAGTAAGAAACAAGCTTAATGTATTGAAGAAAAGAAAGGCCAGTGCATCTGGAGCAATCTGTGCAAGGGAGAGAATGGGGCTGAAAAAGGAGGCAGGGACTACCTTATAAAAGCCATTGTTCTAGAGTGAAGGGAGGTTGGAAACCACCCAGGTCCTTTAAGCAAAAAGGTGACATCACGTGATGAGATGCTTTTGAAAGATCTCTCTAAAAGCTCTCTGAAGACTGGATTATAGGTAGAAAAATATGGAGACAGGAAGACTATGTAAGAAGCTATTCCATTTGGACAGTTTGCTCTAGGTTGGAAGCAGTGGAGATGGTGAAAAGTAAACAAATTCTACTTGGAAGTAGAACCAACAAAGCCTGGTGATAAAATTAGTATAATAAACTGATTACTTTCGTTCTTTAAAATATTTCTCTTTACATAAATACAGGTTATATTTTTATTTAACAATCTAACATTGTTTACACAATTTTAATAACCGTGTTCCCTTTCATTGATATAAACAAACAACTTTCATAGCATCAGTATGGTTTGTCAAAGTTTGATAATTCAGGAATAGTCACCAATAAAAGCCTACAAATGCTTGGTTTAAAAAATAAGGCTTTCATTTAGCCATATTCTGCAAATAAGATTTATCATGCTAGAGTTATGAGCTGATTATGCGATGTCTGCGTCTCGATAAATTATTCCTGGCTTTCTACTTATGTGCAGTCTGTGTGGTTTATTGCAGAGAGTAGAGCTGAGCAGAATTCCAGTACACATGTTCATGCAGAAGCCATACACATGGCTAGTCAGTGTATATAAGGGTTTTTTTGTACCCAGTCCCTAGTGTCTTGGCATTAGTTTTATTATGTCTGCAGTGCTCATGTAGATGAAATGCCACAACACATTCTTTTACCATTGTAGCCTCAACCAGATTTTTTTTTTTTTTTAAAGAAAAAGCAATTGCCATCATAAAAATTCCTTACTGGGGAATTTTCCATACGGCGTTATCATTCCATGAGTCTAATAATAGTGGATATAAAGAAAAAAAGTTTCAATATTAAAATATCTGAAAAAGACTTGATATCTGTAGCTACCTCTGTAATGAGAAACACTAAAACTCTGGAGAAGAAACAAGGAAAAAGAAGCAAAATGTCAGGTGTTTTAAAACTCCTGTACATGTTAGAGATTTATAAATCATGACTTAGCTAAAGATAATTTGCAAATCACATACTCCTTTACCAATGTCTAAACATAGTTAAAGACCTATCAGTCTGTTATCTATTGGGAGAATGCTAATGCCTACAATTGGTCATTACCTGGTCCTCAAGTGTTTCTGTCCTGATTGCTCTATCTGCCTAAAAGCTAATTCTTTGTTTTCTGTGAAATCTTGCAGTGGTGTTATCAGGGAGATTGTGTTCCTTTTGGCACTTGGCCCCAGAGCGTAGATGGGGGCTGGGGTCCCTGGTCACTGTGGGGAGAGTGCAGCAGGACCTGCGGGGGAGGCGTCTCCTCATCCCTAAGACACTGTGACAGTCCAGCGTAAGTAGCTAAAGTAAGCCGGAGCCAACAAAATGACACAGTTGGAAACGATTCAAAGCTGTGGTTTCATATGTTATCTGTAAAAACGTTTCACTAGTGAGCCAAATGCTTGTCTTCAGAACAAGTAATAGGCACAGGAAAGTGGAGGAGCCTTGTTAGACAGACTTTCTTTTTCTTCCTTTCCCTTTCCTGTATAACCAAAACTAAAAAAAAAGAAAAAGAAAAGAAAAGAAAAATGAAAAGCATTGTGTATCTATCCCAGGTATAGCCAGACTTTTAATCTAGTAATAATCAGATAGATTTCCTCCCCCCAAAACTATTGAATTATGGATGAATTTAGGTCTGGTCTTAGCCACATTACCATTATTCCCAGGAAACCTAAGGTCTTTTCACATGTCACATAAAATTATTACTGCTACATTAGTATTAAAAGGACCAATGAGAGCACTTCAGGGGTTGAAATGCCTTGATTCGCATCACAAATCACAATGAAAAGAATACTGCCCGTGTGTTAAAATAGTTTCCATTCACTTGCCCCTATTAATCATCTTCCGGAACTGCCACCACTTTTCTCTCCATGACTGTTTTATGCAGGTCAGACTGTTCCTCTCCCACCACTCTTTTCTCCAGCCCAGAGTCCCCCTGGCCCACGGCCAGCCCCATCAGTATTCTTTGCTAGTCGTATTGCTTATCCCCCCACCAATGTGGATTACAGGTGGACCATTCCTCCAGCTGTACTTTCTTGCCCTCCCTGAGACTAAACTGCTTCTTAGCTGCTGCCTGTTGGGTATTTCCATTTTTTGTCCAGAGCTCAGGTTAAGGACCTTCTCATCCTTGCAGAGTGATGTTAAGATATTTCAGCTCTCTTTTTCCTCTCTGGGGTAAAAGGTAGCTTTTCTTTTCTTTTTCTTTTTTTAATATCATTTCTTATTTCAACTCAAGACTTCTTTATTTTGCTCCTCTCTCTAAATGTGGATAGTCTCTTTTCTTCTCTTTTACTATTTTTAGTTTGAAATTGTTTTTCTTTATATTAGTTCTATGTTTCTATTCTCTTGCTTTCTATTGATTATTACCCTCCTGTTAAACAGAGCTCACTGTTACCCACTTAGGTGAAATGGAGCAGTTGCCTGAAACTCGTCATGCTATAGCCATCCCCACTACATTGTTTTTGTCTGATCAACCCATTTTTCTCAAACTGTTTCAAGCTAGACCATTTCCTTTCCTTATTTAAGTCAGCATTCACCAACATTCAAAATATATGCAAAATGTGACTTTAATTATCCCAGCAATATCAGTGAGCCAAAATTATAATTTAAACTTGTTTTTTTAAAACAAGCATAGAATAAATAGTCTATGTTCCACTGTGGGCTACTGTAAATTAATAACCGAAAGGAAGAAAGCCTATGATAATAAATAATAAGCCCTGATACTAAGGGAATTATCTGGACTGCTTTTAAAAGAAGAAATTTGTTGTTTTTCTCTATTGAAGAGTACCATGTCCAAATAATAGCATATGGCTTTCCCTAATGTTAAATACTTAATTAAAGATTAATTTGTGTAAATCAAGTATTTGACATTTATTTTTCATTAATGAGTGTTACATAAAGTATTTATATAATGCAAAGCCATCTTATTTTTAGATTTAATTTTTTAAAACTTCACATAATATTTGAAATCAGTTAGTAATCCATTTTTTTGCATTATTTTCTTTGGATGAAAGCTATTTCTGGAGATTTATTAAGTGTACTCTCCCTGTTTCCAGTCTGTTAATAAAAGAAAAAGTGAACTTTTAATTTCCTACTTGGTGAACAAATGCCATCAAATTATGGCGATTGTTGAATATAATTCAAGTGGCTTTTCATTATAAATAAGGGATTTTTAACTCATTGTATTAAACTGAGCACCTGGTTTCTATGATAATTAGAAAATACATTGATTTAATTAATTTTCTTCACTATGTAAATTCATAACAATTAAGAGAACTTCTAAAGTTGCTCATACTAAATTTGTATGCTCAACAACCATAATCATTATTGTTAACAATCACTAGCATATTATTTAATGATTAATAAAATGTCAAATTTTGTGTTTTCTTAAAGTAAACTCTAATATGTTTTCATCAAGCAATATATGTAGCCATTGTGTGGACAGATATGTTATATTCACATATTAAACAAAATGTTTTCTCAGACCTTCAGGAGGTGGAAAATATTGCCTTGGGGAAAGGAAACGGTATCGCTCCTGTAACACAGATGTAAGTAAATACAAACTCTACTGTGAAAAATTAGCTTTCTTTTTCCCAAGAGCAGGGAAATTTTTAAAATTGTAAGCTACTTGATCAGAAATTCATGTATCTGGGGGGGTCACATGAGTTTCTAAATTTATTAATAATAAAGGGATCCAGCCTTTGCTCCATCAATTCCATCAACCAAAGTGAGGGGGAGCTCCGGCACTGGGAGTCCACTCCCCCAACAGGTATGAAAAGAGCCCTACATGTCCCCAGCTGCCCCCCACCAAGACTCAAACTCACCACTACCTTTCCTGAGCCCGCCAGTATAATCTTATTATGCCTATGTCCCATTTTATATTTGCCACTATAAGAAGCCCCAGACTCCTACATCGTCCCTCATCTTTTAGATGTGCAGTCCCCTAAGTCTCTGCACATGACTGCTTCTGTTCTATTTCATATGCTTTCCTAACCACTAACACTCTTCCTCTGTGCCCTCTGAAATCATCATTATCATTCATCAGCAGCAAAAACCCAGGTATTCCAACTTTAAATATTCTGTCCCTTCACCTTACTGTAAAGGAAACTCATACTATCTGAAGATACTGCATCCTTCACAGCCTTCTAAAGTGGGGCTGCTGTTTTCTCCCTTAGCCCTTGAAAGACTGGGCATACATACAAACAGTTCTTATTTCTACACCATCTTAAAAGAAAAAAAATTTTTTAAACCTTTGTCTACTACCACTTCCCTGCCAGCTATTACCCAAATTTTCTGTTCTCCTTGAAGCAAAATTCCTCAAAATATTTGTCTATACTCACTGTTATTAATTCCTCTCTTCATTTTTTTCCCCTAAAATTATACCTCACAGATTTTTTCCTCTATCACTGTTTAGAAAATTTTCTTGTCAAGTCACAGAGCACTTCCATGTTGCTAAAGCCAGTATTCAAATCAGTCCTCATTCTACTTGGTTAAGTGTGGTTCTGCAACCTCTTGGTTGTCCTCTTACCTCACTGCTTGCTCCTTATCATTCTTCTTTGCTGGTTCCTACTCTTTTCCATCATCTCTTAATGTTAGAATACCCAAAGTTTAGTCCTTTGCTTTTTTCTTTACTCTGCCAATACTCATCTGCTTGGTGATCTCATCTAGTTTCATTGCCTTTGAGCTGCTTATATTTCACTTGGTCCCCAATTTTATATTGTCAACCCAGACTTCTTCCATAAATTCCCAACCTATATCTTACTATTGGTTTCAATTCTTTTTTTTAAAAATAGATTTACTTCTTTTATTTATTTGTTCTGTCGTCACCCACACACACACACACATTGTCTGCTCTCTGTGTCCATATGCTGTGCATTCTTATTTGTCTGCTTGTCTTCTCTTTAGGCTGCACCAGGAACCAATCCTGGGACCTTCCAGAGTGGGAGAGAGGCACTCAGTCTCTTGCGCCACCTCAGCTTCCTGGTCTGCTGCATTTCTTATTGTTTCTTCTCTGTGTCTCTTTTTATTGCATCATCTTGCTGTGCTAACTCTCTGCTCAGGCCAGCTTGCCACATGGGCCAATACTCCTGCGTGGGCCAGCACTTCCTGTGGGCCAGCTCACTGTGTAGGCCAGCTTGCCTTCATCAAGAGGCCCCGGAAATTGAACCCTGAACCTCCCATACGGTAGATGGGAGCCCAGTCACTTGAGCCACATCTGAGTCCCTGTTTCAATTCTTAATAGACATCTAATATTTAACATGTTCAAGTGTTACCTCCAAAACATCTCCGCAAGCCTGTTCCTCCAGGAGTCTTCCTCATTTCATGCCAATTCCATTTGGCTTAAGCCCAAACACTAAAGTCATTCTTGATTCCATTCTTTGTCATATAGCCTATTTCCAATCTCTCTGAAAATTTTTTGGTCTTTTCTTTTAAAATACTTCATAAATCTAATCACTTCTCACTCTCTCCAGTGCTCCCACCCTGGTCTGTAATCACCATCTTTTGTTGGACTATTCTAATAACCTCTTAAGTGGACTCCTCATTGCTACTCTTGCTGCCTACTATCCTCAATATAAGAAGGAAAATGAGTTAGATTATTCTCCAGTGGCTGCCCATTTTACTTAAATCCAAAGTCTTTACAAAGGCTTGCAAGGCTTACGCAATCTGGCCTTCCATTCCTCTGAATTCATCTCTCATTACTTTCCTCCTCATGTGCTTTGCTCCAGCCACACGGGCCTCCCTCCTTTAACATACCAGGCATGTTCCCACCTTAGCTTTTGCAGTGGTAATTCCCTTTGCCTGGAATACTCTTCTTCCAAGCATCCACATTACTAACTCTTTGCTTACCTTTGAGCACCTCATCTTTGCTCAACTGTTACCTTCTCATTGAGGCCTAGCCTAAATACCATATTTAAAATTGCAACCCTCCCTACTCTCTGCAACCCTGGAACTCCTGATTCTCCTGACCCTGCTCTATTTCTCCCCATACTATCTTCTAACATGCTCTATAGTCTATTTATCATATTTAATTCTATTAAATTTCTATCTTGAAATAATTACATTCAACTTCAATTACAGCAATCTTGTCAAGTTACCAGCAATATTTATTCATGCATTCATTTAACAAATCATTAAGAGCCTATTGTATACAGGATTGTGCTAGGGTGAGAAAGGCAATCTTTGTACTCAATAATTTACTGGGAAACTACTTAAATAGAGAATATCACAATACAGAGTGATAAGTGATATGGTAGAATAAGTATGGTATACTATAAAAACCTCATATAATTGTTATCTAGTCTATTCAGGGATTTAGGGATTGCTTCCCACAGGAAGCTTAAGACCTGAAGGGCAAATAGCCCACCAGAAAAGAAGAAAGAAAGAATGACAATGAGAGTATTCTAAGCATAAGGAAAATTAAGTGCAAGTCCTGGAGGTTAAGGAGTGTGATCTTTACCTTGAGGCAATAAGAAACCACTGAAAGATTTATATAAGTGACTGACAGCCTCAGACTGCTATTTTAGATGAGCATCTGTGGGAGAAAGAGGTAACAACAAAACAACAAATGAATCAAGAGATGTTTAAGACTATAGGTGAGAAAACAAAACAAACAAAAACAAAAAGAATATTGGTGAGAATGATTGAAATGCTGAGCCTAGCCATTCATATGCTAGGAATGATAGCGGAGTCTAAAGAGGGCTAACAGGGAGGAAATTTAAGGCCCTAAATTCAAAAGGCCATAAAATCAAAGTATCAGTATAAAAGGAAAAATAGGGTGAGGGAGTTAGAAAATGAGATGATTAGAGAAAGAAATGTATTTGAATATAAGATATGAGAAGTGAGACTCTCCTCGATGGGAACAAAGCTGAGGTATGGCCATGAAAGTGTATGCCTACCCTTAAACAGAGATGAAGGAGTTTAAGGAACTTTAAGGTTGGCAAGTTTGTAGGGTCTTCATGTGAAATGTTGAAATCAATCAGGATGATGATAGAACGTGGATTATAGAGTGAGATAGAACCAGATATCAAACTCTTAATAAACGAGAGAAACTAAGTATCATGAGGTTTAGTAGGAACCAGTGATGAAGCCAGATAGTGGTTTGTATAGATGTCCCAAGTCTCAGAGGAATAGAGATTTTACACAAGAGTGAAAGAATGGAGAATGTGCTATATATCAGAAACTTGAATTGTCGAGCTTTCTCTTTGTGGGTTGTCATTTCTTTTACCATCTTTGCCTTCATTTTAGCTATTAGCAAATGATAAGGAGATACAGCTAACAACTGTGTCATGGATACACACATATAATTAATGATTTTTTGTTATTAATTTGGATTCTACTATTTCAGAACGTGAGCAATTCAGTTACCATCTGAAATTTATTTTCATGTTACCCAAGACAATAAAGTTGGCAAAGCATAATTTGTGTAAAGTAGATCCTGCTTAATATAAACTAATCTATCAAAATTTGAGCTTTCCAAAACACATAATCTAATGCTGTCCCGTAGAACTGTAATGATGGAAGTGTTTTATATCTGCAATGTTCAGCATGGTAGCTACTAGCCAGATTCACCATTGAGCTCTTGAAAGGTGACTAGTGCAACTGAAGAAATGAATTTTTAAATTAAATTTAAATTTAAATAGTCACATGTGGCTAGTAGCTACTCTATTGGACAGCACAGAATTAGACAGTCTAGATCTGCAGTAGAAACATAAATGTTATAAAGAAGATAGCAAATATTATATATAAAGTTCTCCAAACAAAATCAACTTTAATTCAATTGTAAAATAAATGTAGAGAGGACTTCCATTTCTTGTAATTATCAATTAGGTTATTCTGACAGAGTTTCCCACAGAAATAAAAAAAACATTGCCGAATAAAAATTTTTTATTATCATTTTAAAATTAGCTAAGAGCTGACTAGATAGTGGAGAAAATATCAGGTCAAAATCTGGGAGAAAGAGGGACACAGAAAGGTAAATGAAGCATCAGAGGATCTAAACTACATTTGCCCTGATAATATTCAGAGGAAGTGAAGAGATAAACTACTCCAGTTTCTCTTATGTTTGAGAAAAAAAAATTCCCAAAGACCTTTCCTTGCTCCCTCAGCGGTTTTTATCGACCAGGAGGCCATATACTCACCCCTAAGACAGTCTTTGGCAAAGGCAATGGGATTACCATAAATGGTATAGACTAATCTAGATGGCCTCTAAACTCTTATTAGAGTCACCTGTCCTGAGAGGTAGATTCCTGAGGGAAAAAAAAGTTCTATCAGCAAGAAAGTAGAGAAATAAATTTTGGGTAAGCCACAAGTGCCCGCCTCAGCCCTCTTGTAGTTTCCATCTTTATTAGTAAAGGTAGTAGCAACAGTAGTAGAAGTAGCTGCTGCTAACATGTACTGGACCCTTATTATATACCAAACATATTATTTTACCGTATCTTTTCTCTGAAAGAAGTTCTCTACTTTCTCCTCAGTAGTGAGTTGACTTGGTAGGATATTTTAAATTTCCCTTCTATATAAATCTAGGAAAACTATCATAATTTTAAGATATGAGTCTATTTTGTTACAGCCTTCTTTCTACAACATATATCAGTGGATGTTCATGCACTATTTTGTGCCATATTTCGTGCCCCAATGTAATCTAGCAGCTGAACTCAAATTATATTGACACAGCTGAACAACTGAGGGAGCTTATACTGGAGATGATGACCATTCACCCCATGTTCTCCTTTACATTTAGTTTGGCCACATTCTCTATCATAAAAGTATTTATTGTATGATTCTGCCTGTTTTTTAATATTGTCTCTATAAATTAGCATCTTCACCCCTTCCTCATTAACTTAATTTCACTTTTGTTTTTAAGATTAAGTCCTATGTTTATTGCAGTATTTCTTAAGAATTTAGTGTGTATTTTAACACAATTGGTATTGTTTCTGTTTTTGTTAGTGCTTTAGCTTTGAATTGTCTGTCTCTAATTCTGTTTTCCAATATGTCTGTTATTTTTAGCGTGCAACTTTGCAAAGTGAAATTTTTTAGGAATGCATGTTTTCTGTTAGAACAGAAACCTCCTGTATTTTCAAAATCTACTCTAAGAGGTTCTATTATATAGACTAATACAAGGAAGCTATATTTTCAAAATCTACTCTAAGAGTTTCTGTTACATAGACTAATATAAGTCAAGAAATTTAATGATAAATATTGAAAGAGGGTGAGTTGATTGAAGCAAGAGTAAGACTGAATAATGCAAGCAAGAGTTCAGTATTTTCCAATTAGCAAATTATGAGTATAATTTTAGAAACATTATAGTTTTATTGTGTCTGTGTCCTTTAAATTCACCTTGGTACTTTTTCTAAAAGTATAATGATTGATGTGTTCCCTCTTTCATTTTATACTGCTTAGTATCTATTTTGTGTCAGCTACCCTAATTTAAGGGATTGCAGAGAGTATATTTGTCTTCTATCAGATCAGCCTTCTCCTTTATTGCATGTTTTACATACTTTAATCATATGAGGATCATATTTTATGGCCCTCAAATTAAGATCTGAGAGAAAATTTTCCAGTTATTCAGAAACCAATTTGACAGTCAAGACCTAGAAAACAATTCATAAGCATTTTTGAATAGGTCATTTACAACCCAAGAGCTTTTCTTGAGATTTAAATAGGGAATGATGCAAAGGATAAATTCAAATGATCCTGAAAGAATTATCTAATCAGTTCCTGAAATAAGGCAGAGGCAACTGGTCAAATAGCAGGAGCACCAGAGTTCTTTATTTATGTCATGATGAACAGCAGCCTTTTGAGTCTTTAAGACTCGCTCTGTGCTTTCCAACTTATGCCCAGAATGCACTTTACAATATGCCATAGAAAATCTAGGAGAAATTAGGTAGATTCACATGTATGTGATAGATCCTACTTGAATTCTTTTTAAGACCTTGGAACCCATAACCTTCCCATCCAGTATAGCAGTCTTGACCCTCTCGTTTCTGTGATTACTAGGTGTTAACTATAGTCTGCTTGGTTCTCATGTTTTTACATATAATAATAATTATTATTATCGTTATTATCCATTATAACCCTCTGAATTGTTTGTTTAGAGTCAAATATTCAGAATAATAATCTTAAAAGGAATAAATTAGAATTTGAAGGAAAAGGAAAATTATATATAGCTGGGATATGTTCATTGCCTTAAGTATTTACCAGAAGGTCCTTCCACTTGCTAATGGTATACCACAGATTTTGCTCTGAGTTTCCCAGTGTTCAGAATAAATAGGCAAACACTATAAGATCTAAGATTCATAATGTCTTATAGACATGACAAAAGGAGATATATGCACAAAGGAACACTACTATTTTAATGCTTTGATACCCCTTCTCTATGAAACCCTAACCCTGCTAAATTGGATTGAAACATAAGGCTGACAGGACCCAGAAATTAGAACCCCAGAAACAATGTGGGCCAAATAGTCTTAAAAATAACAAACAAGATAGCCATGGTTTTTCCCTAATGCTGTTTTATTTTTACCACAGAGATTTAAAGGGTTTAGAAGTTCACAGAAGAGAAAAGCTCTCCAGGGGAAAGTGACCTTGTTCCTATTAGCTCCTGTTCCACTTACCCTAGTTTCAAGGAAAGGGATCCACAGATACAGAAGACTCAACTTATAAACACAAAATCTTCAAATCATTAAAGATTTAAAAATATATCAGAAAAAGGTGTCCAGTTGCAGAGTTAGCCTGTCTACTCTCAATAGCAACATAACCAGCCTAAAAGTTGAAAGTATTCAGATGCTGGACTCTGAGGCTGATTTTTGGCATCTGAATGTATTGGATGTATAGTTTGTTCTCTAAATAATTATTGGTCATCCTCGAAAGCCTCCAAAGTAGCTAGGTGAGGACTTTTTCTCTGACATGCACTTGATGGTCTCCAGGTCAGAATAGTAGGTTAAGACCAATAGCTATAGCAGAAAACATTGATATACTTTTCATCTTGAAGTTACTGAGAAACCAGAAGCATTTATGAAAGACATATGGTAGAACTGGATGAAGCTTTTTGTTACCATCAAACCAGGAACTATAATTGAGTATTTGGCATCATGAGCTAATCTGATGAGATGGCCATGTGGAACTTGGGTTTGGAGGACAGAATTTTATAAAGTCATGATGCTAAGGGTTCATTGGTTGAGGATACAGTTCCCTTCTCTGAACATAGAGATACATCGTTGATTAATAAATGTACAAAAGTAGGAGCAAACATGATTGTTTATTAGTGCCATTATGAGAATTAAAGACCCCAGATCTGTGCTGAATTTTCTGCATGGTATTTGCTCAGGAGATGCTCAAAAATATACTTTTGATCAATTTAACCTCAAGGAGCACAATACTTATTTTGTGTATGAACTCTTTTTTTTATTACTTTATTTTTTCCCCCTTCCCCCCCGCCCCGTTGTCTGTTCTCTGTGACCATTCGCTGTGCATTCTTCTGCATCTGCTTGTATTATCCAGCGGCAGTGGGAAACTGCATCTCTTTTTTTTGTTGCGTCATCTTGCTGCATCAGCTCTCCGTGTGTGCGGCACCACTCCTGAGTGGGCTGCGCTATTTTTTCACGCAGGGTGGCTCTCCTTGCAGGGTGCACTCCTTGTGTGTGGGGCACCCCTACGCGGGGGCCCCCCTGTGTGGCATGGTACTCCTTGTGTGTGGCAGCACTGCGTGTGGGCCAGCTTACCACATGGGTGAGGAGGCCCTGGGGACTGAACCCTGGACTCTCCATATGGTAGATGGATGCTCTATCAGTCGATCCACATCCACTTCCCTGTATGAACTCTTTTTACTGGCATAAAAGAATGTTGACTACTAATTAGGCATTTCTGCTTTCCTGAGAAATCTTTCATTTCAATGACTTAAAACTATCATGTATAATGTTCCAAGAGGGTAGGAATTGCTAGGCATATTATACTTTTTTTAAGTAGTGGAATTTAATGATTGGTGTGATAAATGCCTTCCTAGAAAACTCGATATTTGTAAAGATTAAAAATATGGATGCATTAAGGTTATAAATCAAATTTTAAATCAAAGCCTAAAGAAAACATATTAACCACTATGAAAAGAACTTTTCTGCATTTCTAACAAAAATTTTCTGATGACATACATTTCACACCAAATGTATGAAAGCAGGAAGGAAGAAGCCACAGAAGGTGGAAAAGAGGCAGAAAAAAGAAGTAGAAGAACAAAATGCCCATTTTATTCATTTTACTATTTTACCTGAGACTGTAGGAATCCTTGTGTCTTCTGCCCTTTTCCCATAAGAAGAGAAGAAGAATGTGAAAGGTGAAGAAAAGGTTTTTTCCCCTTAGTCTCTTTCTTATCCTTGATTATCCACAAGGCATAATACAGTGTTTTCAAAATTGTCTTCAATTAAAGGACATTTGGGGATGTATTTCTCTTGAAGGCAAGGGCATTTTGGGTGTATTTTGCAAATGGACAAAAAAGGAGGCACAAAAGAATATAGTGACTTGCCAAGGTCTTTGAGACAAAACATGGATTAGGACCATGGTAATAGAAATGCCACTGTAAAGCTTGTCAGTGGAATCTGAGATTTCTTTCTATGGCAACTTTCATGCCCCAATGAATTCTTCTTCTTCTTTTTTTTTTTTTTTAATTTACCTACCAATAAAAAGTATTAGATTTAGTTAAAAGGAGATACTTCTTAACAATAACTATAATTAGAAGTTCAATGTGCTAACATATATATATATATCTAGGGGAAAAAGTGTAATTATGGTTCTAATAGTATTTTTTTATTTCTTTGAAATGCTAAGAAGATCAAATGATGCTGAGAATTGCAGCTTTGCTCTCTAGATTTATGGAGGGACCCTGCTGGTTGGTTTTGAGAGGAAAAGGATGCTTGATTAGTGTTAGCACTAGGAGGCTGAAATCATGTCAGGCTTATATAAAACCTCTTTTGCTTATGCCCACTGTTTTCTGTTAGAGTTTCTGCATAGTGTCAGCATTCAGTATCCTTAAGTAATTTATAAAGCATTACTCCTTAAACTCTCCATTATTCCTAAGCTAAACAAAAAAATTCATTTTACATGACTTTTCCTGAAGATATTACTCTTTTCTTTGACCACTCTCATTCTTTGGAACCAGCATATGCAACTCCTGCTGAGCCTATTTCTAATCAAAGCAAATTCAGAGAGAGTACCCACTGATGGCAACATTGAAATCAGGAGACCAGAACATGAGCTAATGTATTAGAAACAGGGAGTCATGGAATCAAGTCCCAAGATTACTGTAATTCCTATAAGCCCTGCCATCCTCCCTGCTTTTCAGTGAGCACCCTAAACACACTCCTACTTCAGAACCTTTGCATTTAATGTTTCCTGGAACATTCTTTTCACAGATATGTACATAAGTCATTTCCTCAGTTCCTTTTAAATCTTTCCCCAAATACCACATTATCAGAGAGGATTTCCATTATCATACTATTTAAGAGCCTCCATCCTAACTCACTATTGATCCTTACCCTGCTTTATTTTTCTTCTTTCTCATCTCCAGATAGAGTAAGCTACATGAAAACAGGAATCTGGTCTGTTTTGTTTATTGCTGTATCCCCTGGGTCTATATTATATCTGATACATGTATGCATCTTATAAATTTTGCTGAATGAAAGAATGACACTTAAGATCAGTTCCTTGTGCCTCATTTTAGGAGGATTTGTGATAATTATGAGACACCATAGGAGAACTATAAAGGTATAAATACCTTTCAGTTAGAGATTAGATTGTTCAGTGTGTATTCAGAAGAAAGAAGAAACACCACTGATCTACAAGACAGGCTTTGCTTAAACATAAGGGAGAACCTGTTAATAATTGCAGTATTTGAAAGTATTTGATTTACTTTTCTGTAGGTGTTCATACAGATTGAATGACCACTTTGGGGATAATTGTAGAGGAAATACAAGCATCTTGTGCAAATTATATTAGATTACTTCTAGCACCAATTCTTAAAAGTGTATGCTTCTGTATTGACTCAAAAATTAATGTGCTCTTCTGTTCATTGCTGCCGGACAGATTTAACATTAACACCCTAACCAGGAGTAGGCAAATTGCAGCTCTCAGGCCAAATCCCATCTGCCACCTGCTTTTTGTAAATAAATTTTTAATGGAACACAGCCATGCTCATTCATTTGTATATTGCCTATGGCTTCTTTCACAGTGTCAGAGTAAAGTAGTTGCAACAAACAGTAGATTGTTGTTTGTTGGAACTATGTGGCCCTTTACATAAAATTCGCCAGTTGTCTTAGTTTGCCACAGGGCTGCTTATGCAAAGTACCTGAAATGGGTTGGCTTTTATCATAGGAATTTTATTTGGGGTAAGAACTTACAGTTCCAGGGCAAAATCAAAGCACCGTTAGAAATGCTTTATCATTGAAGTCAGCTACTGGTAATACTGGCGTCCTGCCATGTGGTGATCAGACAAGATGGCCGTCTGCCAGTCTCTTTCTACTTTCTCCCTGAACTCATCCGTGGCAGATCAGTCATCTCTCCCTGGGCCTTGACTTCTTGAGCTCAACTGTGGGTGAACCTGGAGTCCCTTCTCTCACATGACTGGATCAAATATGGCAGCTTCCTTTCTCTCTGTGTATCTCTGTTTCTATCAGACCCAGCAAAAGGATAGAGACCCAAGCTGGCTCATGCCTCGCTGACGTAGTCCAATCAAAAAAGTCTCACACTCACAGGAATGGATTAGTTAAAAAACATAAGCTTTTTCTTTTGGGATTCACCAAATTCAAACTGTCACATCAGTCTCTGCCCTAATCCAATAAACTGCAAAAAATAACAATTGAAAACCTATCTCTATTCAGACTCCCAAATATGTCATTATTAGTAGTATTATTTAAATAAGTCAAGATCCAACCACAATAATATCAACAATTCTATTTAAGTAGTGGGAATTTAAGCAGGGAAGTAGTTACATGGGTGATAGTGTTGTGGAATTTAAGAGAAGTTCAATTATTCGAGTATAGAGAGGCCAGGACTCAGGAATGATTTTGAGAAGGAAAAATGGTTTATTGACGGCCGGCCGGACTCGGGAGCTTTCTGTTTGAATCCCGAGCCCCGAACAAGATTTTCAAACGTCTTTTATACAGAGAGGAAAGGCCAAATGGTCCCTTTGTTTCAGTTCTCAATAGGCTTCAATTAGCATATATCTCTTTCACATCTTAGGTAAGCTTTTAGCAAGGACTCCAGACATTTTAGATAAGCCTTGGTTTTTGCATTTCCCCTAAATACTTAAAGTTTATAGCCCTTGCTTTGTTAAACATTTCCTGGGACTGGAGCCTGCTGGTCCCTAAGAGCAGGACTGCAGCCTCTTACCGTTTCACACCCACAAGTCAAACAACTTAGTTATCTCTGAAGAGACAAAGAGCCTTCCACCGATAGCCCACATCATTCCCCCCCTTTGTCAAAGTTTACTTGCTAAGCTT
This sequence comes from Dasypus novemcinctus, assembly GCF_030445035.2. Taxonomy (NCBI): domain Eukaryota; kingdom Metazoa; phylum Chordata; class Mammalia; order Cingulata; family Dasypodidae; genus Dasypus; species Dasypus novemcinctus. The sequence continues at coordinate 66,747,092 of NC_080674.1, read as the reverse complement.
TGGCATAATTATTGTTGTAGCTATGAGGTGGATGACTGTTTGTTGTCTTGACTGATTATTTATCAGTCTTTAGTACAGCATCAAGGACCGTTTTTAGAAGTTTAGAACTTTTCATTCTGGACAGCAGAATCTTGGGCAGGGGCCTCCTGCAGTTATTCTGCTGCCACTGGCACTCACGTGGATTTCCAGTCAGGTTCCAGATCCATCTATTACTTTTCTTTTACTCTTAAAGAGTTTACACCTTTAATTTAAAAGGGGTGCTGAAGGGAGACGATCTCTTTTCTGTAACTGCTTCCTGCTGGCCATGGGCTGTAGTCATTGCCTAATAAGGTGTAAAACTCTTAATTTATTCTAACTGGAGGAAGATGGATCTGGCATTCTGTACGAAGTTGGATGAAGTTTTCATATGGTTTATAAGATGTTCACTCTGAAAGAAACAAACTTAATTAAAAATTTGGAATACCCGTTTTTTTAAAAGAGGACACATTGGATTACAGAGGTAGACAAGGTTAGGTGCCTATAAAGATGGCACTCCTTAAAAGCTGGTGGGAACAGCATATATTCTTTTTTAAGTTATCCATCTTTAGAGAGAAATTGCAACAGACACTTAGCTTTGTCTGAAGACACATTCCAAGCTGTTCAATGATTGACACTCATTCGCTCTGTCAGATGCTCCTGGTGAACTGGCACTCCTTGGGCAACTGGCTTCACTCAGGATTAGAACACTAATTTGGAAATACTCTTAGTTTTCACCTGTGGGAGTGATCAGAACTACAGAATAAAGATTTTTACACCTTGGTTTTCATTGTACAATTTCTAGCAATTTTGACTTGTTCAATAGGTGACTCACCATCAGCAAGCAAGCCTCACTTTTGCTAACTTGAGACTGGCTGAGACTGCCACCTTATTCTATAGACATGTTATTAACTGTTTAGAAAATGATTTTACCAGGAATTTAACATGTCTAATATACTTCTGCACTTGATCCAAAATAGAAAAGATAACATTACAATTATTAGGCATATATTTAGTACAGGATAAAAGTACAGCACTTAATATTAACTAATGTATTACTTAATGCATAAGGATTCAGAGTTGCCATTATTAGTTTTGAGTTTCAGGTTTGTAATACTTTACATGTTATCTCTCCATGAAAGCAGGCCATAATGCCAATTGTGTTTAAGTTTTACTTACAGTCTCCTGGTATCATGGCTCCACTTAGCATGTTCTTCAACGCAGTGAGCAAGTTGCAGCATCCTTCCAGTATTCCAGAGATTTTCCAGTATTCTACTAGCCTGGTGCATAGTGCTCTCTGGCACCATGGAACAGTGCCAGTCTGGAGGCGATATCCATTGTACACTTGGCTGTACCGAGTCATTATTGGCTGCAGGAGCTTGAAACTGCAATATAGTTTCCATCGACTTCAGGAGCAGAACCAGAGACTGATATAGCACATATTTTTAATTGAGGGGTCAGTGACCAGCCTAGCCAATAACTCACATGGAGAGGCCACCTGTAATGTATACAAGGCCTGGTTCGAATGCACAAGAGTTTGACAATGTTAAAGTTTATTCCTTGTTTTATATATATTTTAAACAACTTAACGCAATACATATATCAAATGACTATTTACTTACACAATTTTACTATGAAGATAACAGTAGGTGCTTTACTTTAGTAATAGAGGAAAAATATTATTTTTCATTGTTAGAATGAAAACAATTTTTCCAATAGAATCAAGACATTTTTATTATCATTTACTTAAATGTGTATTTTGCAGTGGCCTTCAGACAGGTTTATTATCATGAAGTTATTTCTGCTACCAATACCAATCTAAGTTTCTTTAGTTAACAATGACTTCTACAACTAGAACTATTTAAACATTTTCAGTTTGGAAGATGTTTTACAAACTCTTTATAATTGACTATAACCGCATTGACTAGACACCTCACGTTTAAATAAACTTACTAAATTACAATTACCAATGAAAGAAATTTACTCTTTATTTAAGAGAGCATATCTACAATCTTTTCCCTTTAGCCTAATTTCACCAATGTGAACTTACAATTTTCATTACCGTAAAGATTTGTACATATGTTAATTTAGTTTATAAATTAACTATGGGAGATTACACTCAAGTTAAATAAAATTGAAACCATAATAGTTTATGCAAGGAATGTTCTCTTTTTCCCTTACAGGAAGCTAAAAACTTCTTTTCTTTAAGTTATGAAAATTATTAATTTAAAAGCATAACTGACTACCAGGTTTTAAAACACATGCATACTGACTTCCAGGTTTCAAAACACATTACACAATTACTTAATTTTTTAAAATCATAACCCAGGAAAGATCTCTCCATAGTTTTTATGGACTTTCCTTTTCTTACTGAAATTTGTTAATAGAGCCACTAATTACCTTATTTTGTTGGAAAGAAATCTTCTGGAAGAAAATAAGGCTCACCAGATTGTGGAGAAGAAAATACTTTATTCTCAATCTTGCAAGAAGGGGCGCAGAGCCAGATATGGCTGGTGCCCCGAACAAAGAAAAATGACACAATTTATACCCCTAAGCCTAGCATGCAAGCTCTTCCTGTTTTTCCATAGATTGGATACTTCAGAAGTTACAGCTTATCTGAGATTTAACTTTCCCACGCAAAAGTTTGATTTAACTGCTTCTTCTATCACATTCCAACCATTTTAGTTTTTACCTGCTCCCCCCCTTTTTCAAATAAGGAATAGAATTTAGTGCTGAAATGGCACCGACTTAGTTAGCTCCTTCTTGGGCATCCTTCCACTGCCCATAGGACTGGCCTAAACTGGTCTCCTCCACTGCTGTCCAACCCGGGAGTGGGAGACTGAGGCAGCAGGCCGCCGGGTTACATCAACATTTTTCTTCTGTGAAAATTAACCTAATCTTTGTTTTGTTTTTTTTTTTCCAATTTATGGCTGACAAAGGTTTAAACTGGGAAATTACCAGGCAAACTGATTCTTTTTTTTTTTTTTTTTTTTATAATTTTTTTATTTTTTATTGACTTTGTAATAATATTACATTAAAAATATATATGTGAGGTCCCATTCAACCCCACCCCCCCACCCCCCCTCTCCCCCCCCCCCCAACAACACTCGTTCCCATCATCATGACACATCCATTGGATTTGGTAAGTACATCTTTGGGCACCTCTGCACCTCATATACATTGGTTCACATCATGGCCCATACTCTCCTCTATTCCATCATGTAGGCCCTGTGAGGATTTACAATGTCCGGTGATTTTTTTTTTTTTTTTTTTTTTTATAATTTTTTTATTTTTTGGCAAACTGATTCTTAATTCCCTAGCCTAGTAGATAGGTTTAATCTGCCACACCTAGTCTTGCCTTAAAAGCTCTTGCAAAGAGGAGGCCCTTTCCCAATTGTTTCCATAATCAGATTTCTATGACTTTTTCATCCTGCTTAGTTCAATTTGGGCTTTAAGAATATTTATAAATATAACTGCATATTTTTTAACAATTTGAGCAAATAGGCAGACATGAATAGTTTGACACAACAACATGACTTTAGTTACTTTAAACTTTTCAAAGACTTTTGAAACTCTTCTTAATTTGCACTATGACCATGCAGTTTACCACAAGAATTTTCTTTCTTACTTAATGGATTGTAATAACCAAAATGTTCTCAATGCCTTAGCACCATTGTTTTAGAACTTTATATTTTACCTTGAAATTAGCAGAATTTTGGATAAGCAACAAGATTAGTTTTATATATATTTACTGAGGCTATTTGAAGCCTCAGGGAGACAGACTGCTTTCTCTCATGAATTGCCACTCTTAGGAACACTGACGGTCAAGGCAGGAGACTTCTCCCCCTCCACCCCCCTTTTGGTTTTGGAGATAATAAAACTCCAGTGGTCATTTAACCTTATTCTATCAGGCAGCAATTTATTTAGTTTACACTTGAATTCATGAGAGAAAGGGTTACTAATACCAGAAGAGGAGACAGTGATGTCCCAGCTCTTCTCAATTATGAAATAACCACAGGCAAAGGCAAAGGGCGAGGTTAGGCCTGAAGCAACCATAAACAAAGGAAAGGTTAGTGTAGAATTTACACTTAAATAATAGTTTCAGGCTAAATTCACCCAGCTATAATCTCAGTTATTGTCTTTCCACTGTTTTACAATATAAATGCATTTATAAATGATTTTAACTCTTAGTTACAGTTTTTATTAATTTTTTTTAAAACCTATTAATTTTATAACACCTTTAAATACCTTTCATTCAACTTATAACATATTAAATGAACTTAACCATTACTTTAATTCTTCCTTTAAAGTGAAAGAATAAATCTCTTGCAGTTAGTTTGAAATAAAAGGCTACTTTTCAGGATTTGATTTCTAGAACATAAAATGTTCTTTTAAAAGAGGTAAGACTCTTCTTCAAACATTGAGGATATGATGAGGTTAAAGCACAAGAAGCTATTGATAAATGATTTTCTTTATATATTGATCTTACTCAATTTAATCATAAAAATTTCCCTTCCACAAACCTTCTACACTTTCAGTATTCATTCAGGTTCTGTCCCACACTCTACTCTTTCCAATAATCAATCATTTTATCTTAGGACAAAATCATCTTCTGTTGCCTTAACAATAAAAACACACTCCATATATCCCACATACTAAGTTACCAGGCAAACGTCTTGCAACATATAATTGCCATTAATACTAACCAAGTTTGTTAAAATAATGAACTTTTCTTCACTTTAAATACTTAGTAGCATGTAATACCAGAAACAGTTTTTTTGGAAGCAAGTTGGCAGGGGAGATTGGCTGCCGAATAAGTTTGTTATAAAATTGCCTTTAATTATTATTATTATCAATTCAGTTTTGTTAAATAATGACTTTCTGCAATTAGCCACTTAAATACCTTAAACAATGCTTTGTAAAACTTTTATAATTATTTATACCCTTAAGACAAAAATTTTACCTTCACAGAACACATTCTCTTACTTAAGGTTACTACAATACCTTCTAAGAACCTGAGCAGAATGCAAACGTATTTTGGCTTTGACACCCTAAGGAGGGAACTTTACTGCATTTATTCTGATTCTGCTTTTCACCTCCTTCACTTCCCCCCCTTCCAGGCAGTCGGGTGCACAACAAACAGGAATGCGGCTTATGAATAGAAGGGTGGACTCACTGGAAAGGGGCAAGCCGCTCCCCCCTTTCCAGCTTTCAGCCAAAATGGGCAGACAGAACCTACTCAAATTTGGCAACTCTCCCAGGAACCCAGCCGCCCTGACTGGGACATTCCCAACAGACTTGGGTGCTTGGCGCGGACACAGATGGCCTCCAAGCCCCGGCAAAGGGCCAGACCAGAGACAAGACACCAGAACATGCACAAACATCTAGACTCCTCAGCTTTTGCCCCAGAATCATTTCACCCCCTTGCCAATGGCAAGGGAGGGCTCCAGCTCAGCTGTAATTCTACTTCATGTAAGGACACAACTCCAACACTAACATTGAGCTGACACAGACAGAAGCACAAAGGTCACTAATCTGACTCACAAGTTTATATATTTATTTTCACCACGGCTGCCCCCACAGCCATCACAAACCTCAGAACACTTAACATTTGGTATAAAGCAAATTCATTCACAAATTAGCACCATAACAAAAGATTTCAGCTAGACTTTTCCACTGTTTAAACTTTACACCCAGACCAAGCTCCACCAGAAAAGCCGATCCATTTTCCTGTAACCAAGTTTTGTTTTCCTTAATCTAGACCAATTTCCAGGATATTAGGACTCGAACCTATAAATACCCTTCCTATTAAAATCGAGACTCCACTCCTTTAGTGGATATAAGACCAGTACCAGATTCTAACATGCAGTTAGACAAACCCAAAACACCAGGGCTTTTCCCCGGTTTTCCTCCTTTTCCCAAGCCTAGAGAGAACGGCTTCCCCCCAGCCTTCTGGGGCTACTAGGGTTCTCTCGGGAGGTGATCAGCCTCCCCTTCCTAGCAATTAAAGCTAGGGCCTTCCAGACTGTGCTCACCCGGGGAGTCTTACCTTCTTCCATGTTCGGAGTTCTTTTTCGTTCCCAGAATCTTTCTCTTCAGACCTTCCATTGCCCCTTGATTTTGTCGGGAAGATTCTGGTGGAGCCCACATCTTTTCTGGATTAAATTTAATCCAGGGGCGCCCAGATTTGGGGTTCACCCGAGTCCTCCCGGCTTCCTCGGGGATTTGGAAGGGGCAGCAAAATGCTACCGTCTCTGGCCTTCATTTATTGTCCCTTCGTGGTCGCCATTAATGTTGTGGAATTTAAGAGAAGTTCAATTATTCGAGTATAGAGAGGCCAGGACTCAGGAATGATTTTGAGAAGGAAAAATGGTTTATTGACGGCCGGCCGGACTCGGGAGCTTTCTGTTTGAATCCCGAGCCCCGAACAAGATTTTCAAACGTCTTTTATACAGAGAGGAAAGGCCAAATGGTCCCTTTGTTTCAGTTCTCAATAGGCTTCAATTAGCATATATCTCTTTCACATCTTAGGTAAGCTTTTAGCAAGGACTCCAGACATTTTAGATAAGCCTTGGTTTTTGCATTTCCCCTAAATACTTAAAGTTTATAGCCCTTGCTTTGTTAAACATTTCCTGGGACTGGAGCCTGCTGGTCCCTAAGAGCAGGACTGCAGCCTCTTACGGTTTCACACCCACAAGTCAAACAACTTAGTTATCTCTGAAGAGACAAAGAGCCTTCCACCCATAGCCCACATCAATAGAAGAGGCTGAGAATATAGATAAGTATTAGCAGAAAGATGCCACCATTGTATCTAGGAAGACAAAGGAAGGTGGTAGTTTTATCAGAGCTCAAAGGCTGGGATCAACAGCAGAAGCTGGAATTGTGAGGTGGTGGTAGGGGGTTGTCACCTAAAATTGGGCCTCTAAAATGATTTGCTTCTGCCTGAGATGACGCCTGAGGCAGAGAGGAAATGAAATAAATACCCTTGCTTCTCCCATGAGTGCCTTCCACTGCCTGAACCTAACCCAAAGTCATCTGACACAGAAGCCTGGGAAATGGAGACTGCAGGGTTTGTTACCCTCAAATTTAGAGTAGAGGCAGAGAAAGGTGAGGAATGAGTCTGAAGACATGCAGGCCCATGACCAGCACAGTTGCTAACAGTTATTGAGTCCTGCCAGTATGCCAGGTACAGAGCTAAACACTTTACATGCATCTTTACCTAGGGATAAAAACTAGTATTATCCCATTTATAAATGAGGTTTGGAGAATTAAGTGAATTGCTGAAGGCCATGAACTAAATAAGTGATGTAGTTAGAATTGAATCCAGGTCTGCCTTGCTCTAAATCTTATTTATGATCCTCTCATGAAATTGTTGAGAGGGCTTAACAGATAATACTCTAAAGACTTTTGAACAGGGCCACAGAGTAGGCTTCCACTAAATATTAGCTGGCGGTTGTTACTGTTAATATATTAATTGCGCTGGTCTTGAGATTAGTTATCACAGGAAAAGAGTAGAAGATCAGTTATTTTATGAAATGTTATCCAAGTGTTTCATTAAACAGTAATATCCTTTTATTGGACATTTTGCTGTTTTTCTAATTAGGGGAATTACTAGAAGATACTCAAATATAGGATTTTTGTTTTGTTTGTTTTTTAAATGAATGGCTCTCATGATGCCTTAATTTACTAATTCAGGGTTTTTTAATGTACCAGATTCATCTCATGTGTGAAATGTCGTCTATTATGCTTCCGTACAGTTCCTCTTTTTCTTTTAGGTGGGCTTTTTTCAACCATTCCCATTATATATCCTTTTTCTTCCTGTCCCCCTGACTATACTTGACTTAATTCTTATATATACATATATATATATATTTTTTTTATTTTTTTTTTGACTAGAAGTCCTTGTCCTTAACCAGCTAAATTCTTAAAATACTTTGGTACATGCTCAAGATTTTCTTCCTCCACAAAATATCCCTAACTAATCAAATGACACATTGATCTTTCTGTTTATAGATAACCTGCAGCATGTTGTCATGTACTATATATTGCCTGAAATAGTGTTTTTTCCATTTTTTATCTTGTTTCTCCAAATAGACTGATAGCCATGTTTGAATAAACTTTTAGGTGTTTGGTGCTTTACAAATACTTAAGTATTATGTGAAAACTTTGAGTTAGAGTTGAAATTATTTGAATCTTTTAAAAGTTGTTAAGATTTGCTTAGAAAGTAATCTTGCTGCATGGCAAAGTGACTGAAAACTTTTGCCTTTGTATGGGATTCCCTGAAAATGACAAGGAAAGGAAAGTTTCTCTTCGATCCCAAGATTTAGCAGACCATGAAACAAAAGATTCTGGAAGTACATCATTCCGGCATGGTATACTATGTAGTCTAAATTTTTCATTTCTTTTTAAAGGCAAGCAAGAAAGGTGATTTGACAAGCAAAATTATTAGGTTTGGCATTGCAATGTCATGTTTTAATGTGCAGAGAATATTTTTAAATACAAGACTCATAACTGGGGTTAGAACTGCTGCCACTATTTTCAGAATCTGAGGCTTAGGACTTGATATGGCAGAAATTTGAACCATAGTATAAAAGAAATAATGATGACCATGTAAACATTTGCACATTGTGGTCTATTATTGCATATGCTTCAAAGGGACCATTCACAAAGTACTGATCTGGGAAACTATACAAAGCAAATGTAGAGATCCAAGGGAGGACAGTTAAAAAAAAGTCTTCAACATGAACTCTGAGAATGCCTGCAACATACTAGTCATTATTCACAATTACCATTTGTATTTTTATCTAATGACTTGTTCTGTTCTCCATTTTCAAAAGAGAATGTTTTCTCAGTGTTTCAAAATCTGTAATTTTGTTTTTAAGTGCTACAGCTGCAGAACTGTAAAAGATAAGTCAATTTAGGTCATATTATCCAAACACTATGAGATGTTAAACTTTGAATTATTTTATGAACTCAGAAGTTGAGTTTTGGATGATCCTGAGTAAATCTAGGTCTAGCTAGATGGGCAAGATTTTTCTCTTTAAAAAATTCAGGTAGGCTAGCATTCTACACTACTTAAAAACAAATAATCTTCCTCTTTACCCTCTCAATGTCTCTTCACCCTCAGATACATATGCATGTTGTGGACCAATTTAGCATTTATTCTCTGTGATGTTAATTGGTTAAATGCAACTCTTAGTAAGTCCAAACCTCTTGAATTTGAAGGTATTTAGACTTGAAACCTAGCATTTTGCCTGCCTCATTCCATGTCTTAAAATATGGTCTTCGTCAGGGCTAGACAGTAAACAGTATAGTGGTAGGGCTCCAAACCACAATTAATAGTGCTGAAAGTCATGTTACAAACCTGCCTCTTGATTCCTTAAAATAAAGAGCTGGGAGCAGCCATGGCAACTGGAACTTAAATTCCGTCACCAAACGGGATTTTGTGTCTTGATTTCATCTAGTTTTTATATGTGTTTATAGGTAGATAGATACCTGATGGATTGATTGCAAAGTGGACTACGACCTGTATCTGAATGTAAAGTTATGTGGAATCTGTCTAACACTTTACTTTGTTTAAATTACTTCAGTTAGTTCTTCTGTGGCTAAGATCACAATTCAAACACTTCTGTCTGAATACTAGTTGTAAAACAGTAAAGCAAATGTCAATAAGTAAGGTACTTACAGTGGAGTAAGGTAGCAAGTTAATGTGATAGAGTTCAGACAATTTTAATTTTAATGGATCTTGCCCCTTGATTTTGGTATTTTCCATCAATTATACCATTTATGATTTTATTTTATTTTAGCCATGTCCTTTGGGGTCCCGAGATTTTCGAGAGAAACAGTGTGCAGACTTTGACAGTATGCCTTTCCGTGGAAAGTATTATAACTGGAAACCCTATACTGGAGGTAATGTATAACTTAGAAGCACACTCATTATCATTTAGAGTTTTGCAAGTATAAGAAAACTATGTTTGTATACAACACATTCATGCATATACTAGTAAAACTTAATGTTTGCAAATCAGGTCATACAAGTGCTTATAGTATTGTAAAGGTCATATATTTTAGTTTTCCTTTAATAAAGCTTATTTATGAGTACAAATTATCAGAGACCATTTTAAAAAAAAACAATTATAGTTTAACAAGGTACAAAGTTACTAGAAAGGATATCTGCACATATATAAAGCCATGTAATAATTTTTATTTCTGCCTGAGATGTCCTTGAGGTATATGCACATTACATTTGTAATCATTGAATATTTGGAACTGTTTCCCTAAAAACAAATTATAAATCAATTCAAAAGAAGCCAGGAAAATCTTTGTTCTTTCTTGGTTAAAGGCCAAGGATGTCCCCACAAATTATTATTCTTCTTTTTAGAGTTAGAAAACATTTTTGTACTTTAATATGGGCATGTATCAAACACAAGTTGTTGAGGAAGGATAAGAATTTTTTCTTAAATTTCCAAATCTGAACTCAATTTTGTGGAGATGTTCTCTTAGAAAAATTGAATGCATTTTTGAAACCTTGATTTGTTTGTTTTTCTAACATTTTACTATGAAAATTACCTAATATATAGCAAAATTAGAAGAATTTTACAGTGACAGCTGTATACACATCACTAAGATTCTACCATTAACATTTTATTGCACTTTCTTTAGTATATTATTTCTCTGCAGATTCATCAATGCATCCTATTATCTTTTTTTAAGATTTATTTATTTATCCCCCCCCCCCCCCCCCGTTGTCTGTTCTCTGTGTCTATTTTCTGTGTGTTTTGTCCGCTTCTATTGTCAGCGGCACGGGAATCTGTGTCTCCTCTAGTTGCATCATCTTGCTGAGTCAGTTCTCCGTGTGTGCAGAGCCATTCTTAGGCAGGCTGCATTTTGTTTCATGCTGGGTGGCTCTCCTTAAGGGGCGCACTCCTTGCACGTGGGGCTCCCCTGCGTGGGGGACACCCCTGCGTGACATGGCACTCCCATGTGGTAGACAGACGCCTAACCACTGGGTCACGTCCGCTGCCTAACGCATCCTATTTTCTGATGCATTTCAAAATAATTTGCAAATATCAGTGCACTTCCCTCTAATTACTTAATTCAGCATGTATAATACTAACCAGAGTTCAATATTTGTTTGCTTTTTTGTTTGAGGTCAGATTGCTGACAATAAAATGCACAAATCTTAATTCTACCTTTCCTGAATTAAAAAATATATATATTTTTCTTTATTAGAGAAGCTATAGATGGATTTACAGATCAATCATGCATAAAATACAGGATTCCCATATACAATCCTATTATTAACACCTTCCATTGGTGTGTAATATTTTCCAGAGCTTGACAAATGCATATATCTGTATAACCCAAACACATATTGAAAAATATAACATTTCCATTACCTCTGAAGTTCTCACAATTCTCTTAGACCTGCCAGTCCTTCTCAGTCAATAGCTACCTCCACCTACTTCTCTCAAATCACAATCACTGTTCTGATTTTTTTCTTACCATTGATTAGTTTTGCCTGTTCCAGAAACTCATATAAATGAAATTAAGTTGTATATACTCTTTTGTGTAAGACTTATTTAAGCCTAATATTTCTGAGATCCAGCCTTGTCATTACATGTATAATAGTTCTTTCCTTTTTATTGCTGAGCAATATTCCATTGTGATGAACCACAGTTCATTTTTCCTTTTTCCTCTTGATGGACCCCTGGGCTGTTTCTTGTTTTGTCTGTTATGAATAAAATTGCTATGAACATTTGTATACATGTCTTTTTTATGGGCATATGTTTTCTCTTGGGTGGAAATGCTGGGTAATAGGGTAGGTATGAGATTAGTTTTAAAAGAAACTGCCAGATGTTTTTCCAAAGTGAATGTGTACCATTTTATAATCCCACCAACAATGTATGAGAGTTCTGTTTGCTTCACATCCTTGCCAACATTTGGTGTTGTCAGTCTTTTACTAAGGGTATATAGTGATGTCTCAAAAACAGTTTTAATTTGCATTTTCCCATTTATGTTGAAGATGTTTTCATGTACTTATTGGCTATTTTATGTATCTTTTTTTGTAAAGTGTCCAAACCTTTTGCCTGCTTTTTAATTGAGCTATTTATTTATTTATTCTTGAGTGGTAATCGTTTTATCATATATGTTTTATGAATATTTTCTCACAACTTGTGGCTTTCCTATTACTTATTTAATGGTGTTTTGGGATGAGTATAAATTTTCATTTCGATGAATTCCAGTTTATCAAACTTTTTCTTTTATAGTCATTGCATTCTTATTATAGCTAAGAAATCTTTGCCTACCCCAACTCAGAAATATTTTCTATATTTTCTTTTAAAAACTTCTATGGTTTTAATCTTTATGTTTAGATTTATGATCTGTCTCAAAATAATTTGGGGTCCTGGTGTATTTATAGACTCTATATTTTCTTTCATTAATTTGTCAGTCCTTTGCCCCTGCCACATTGACTTGATTACTATAGGTGTGTGGATACTCTTCAATATTGGTAGTGTAAGTTCCTTCAGCTATAATCAGCTTTTTCAAGGTTCTTTGGATATTCTAAGTGCTTTTCATTTCTGTATGATATTTAGAATCAGCTTCCTAATTTTTACAAAAAACTCTGCTGGTCTTATGATTGATATTATGTTGAATCTATAGATCAATTGACAGCAAACAGATATTAACAATATTGAACTTACCAATTTATGAGTATGGTATACTTCTCCATTTGTTTGTGTCTCCATTAATTTCTGTCAGGTGGGTTTTGTAGTTTTAGATGTAAGATGAAAATTTTATTCAATTTATTCCTGAGTAATTTATATTTAAAAAATTTTTTATATTGTAAAGTTTTGAAAATTATATTTAGTATATAAAAGTAAAAGTAATTTTTGTATATTCACCTTGTATTCTGTGCTCTTTATAATTTTCCTTATTAGTTCTAATACTTGTTTTGTAGATTAATTAGGACTTTTATTTTTTGGAAATGGCCCATTTTCTGGAAATAGAGGTAGTCTATTTCGATACTTACATTTTTTTTTTTTTCATTTTCTTGCCCTAATGCACTGGTTAGGTCCTCCAGTACAATTGTGCATCTATTATTGATTGTATGGTTTTTTTCTTTATTCAGTTAATATAGTGAATTACTTGACTAATTTTATAATGCAAAACTAAGTTTATATTCCCAGAGTAAACCTTATGTGGTCATGATGTATTTTTTTTTAATGTTGTTGAATTCAATTGCTAATATTTTATTAAGGATTTTTGCATCTGTGTTCATGCAGGACATTTACTTGTAATATTTTTCATGTCATGTCTTTGACAAATGTTGGTATCAGAGTTACTATGGCTTCAAGAAATAGAATTCTTGTTCATTTTTTGAAAGTTTATAAGATTTCTATTATTTCTTCCTTAGAGTAGATTTCACTAGTAAAACCACCCAGGCCAGATATTTTCTTAGTGAAAAGTTTTTGTTGTTGTTTTTTAATTGCGAATTCAACTCTTTTAATAGATATAGAACTATTCAGATTTTAAAATATCTTCCTTTGTCAGGTTTGGAATTGGTATCTTCAAAACATCTGTTATATAATTTGTGCAGTTTATTCACATAAAATTGATCTTAACATTCTCTTATTGTCCTGTTTGATATCTGTAGGATCTATAGTAGTGTAGTTTCTTTCATATCTAATATTGATAATTTGTTTTGTTTGTTTCATCATGATTAGTATTTGCTTGTGGTTTATTAACTTTATTAATCTTTTCAAAGACCCAACTTTTGACTTTAAAACTTTTCCTTTGTCTTTTTTCTATTTCATTGATTTTTGCTTTTATAATTATTATTTTCTTCCGTCCATTTTGTGTTTATTTTGCTCTTCTGATCCTCAACATTTTATGTGTTGCATTTTAATTTCCTTCAATTAAAAATATTTTCTTATTTATGTTGTAATTTTTTTCTTTGAATCATGGGTTATTTATTAGAGTTGGTCTCATTTCTAAGTTTTTGAGGTTTTCCAGTTATCTTTTTTTTTTATTTATAATTTAATTCCATTGTGATCAGAAGTATACCCTGTATGGTTTACATTATTAAAATTAATTGAGGGAAACAGATATGCCTCAAGCAGTTGGGCCCCTGCCTACCATATGGGAGATACTGGGTTTGGTTCCTGGTGCCTCCTAAAGAAGACAAGCAAGACTGTGAGCTGACGTGACAGGCTGGTGTGGCAAGCTGATGCAACAAGGTGATGCAGTGAGATGATGCAATGAAGAGACACAAAGAGGAAGCACAATGAGAAAGACAACAAGCAGGGAGTGGAGGTGGCTCAAATGATTGAGTGCCTCCCTCCCACATGGGAGGTCCCAGGTTTGATTCCTGGTACCTTCTAAAAAAGAAGATGAACAGAGAGCAGACAGCAAGCTCAAACAATGAGTGGGGGGGAATCAATAAATAAATAATCTTTAAAAAAAATAATTGAGATTTGTTTTATGAAAGCTTATTGTCCATTTTAGTAAATTTTCCATATACACTTGAAAAGAATGTTTTCTGTACTTGTTGGATATAGTATTCTATAAATATCAATGAGGTCAAGTTGGCTGATAGTATTCAAATCTTTCATATTACTGATTTTTTTTTCTGCTATAGTTCTAACAATTACTGAGAGATGTTTTTAAATATCCTACTATATTACTTTGCTTTCTTTTTTGTAAGTTTTTGCATCATGCATTTTGAAGTTCTTTTATTAGGTGCATATAACATTTGAGATTTTTGTGTTACCAAAGAAGTAAGTATCTGAAATAATTCACAGATTAGATAATTAGCATATACGTAATTGTGTGTTTAGTGAATTAATCCCCAATTCATAATAAGCTTTAAATGAAGTTAATGGATTATTGTCACCTTCCATTTAGAGCCTCATCTCATATTTCTTCTTGAATTGATAGAGGGATATTTTATGAAAACTAATTGTAGCAGAGGAGACTGAATACATATTCAGCAGTAAAATAAAAAGAAATGTATTCCTATCATCATCACATGCTATAGTGGGCTAAGGAATGCTACCCTAGCATTTATATGTTCTGTCTCTCAAATACTACCATACATAATTAGTATAATGTTAAAACTGAGTAAACAAAAGACTTCTTTAAGCTCTCTATTTAATGTCTGATGCATAAAATGCTACATTAAACTCCAAAGCATTACAATTAAAGAAATGAGAAAACAACTATACTGGTTAATGAAAAAAAAAATTCCCAGTAAAATTCATGGAAATTTAGAGCTATTTTGTTTATGAGAATTTTACCCAAAAGAATATATATAATTTGATTTTAAGTTTAGAAAGCATTTATTTTAATTTTTTATATTTTATGCTCAATATAACATAATATTTAACTAAGCCTAATAATAACATTATAAGATTTATAGAACCCTACACACATTGAAATTGGAAGAAAACACGGACTTTAGGTTAACTCTGAATGAACTGCCAACATTTAACATTTGAAAGGTTTTACATTTTAAAAGCCATGTGCTCTTGAGAAATCAGAATGTCTTGTAATATTGGGTCATATTCTTGAATGACAACAACCAACTATAACAGTCATCTCTGTAGATAGAATGTGCTCTGATTCATCATATTCTCCACCACTCTTTTACTCCTTTTACTTCATGTACATTTACTATACATAAATCTGGCTTCTACCTTTATTGGGTCCATGGCAAATCATTTCATCTTCTCTATTTTCTTCATTATAAGTAGTCTTCCTTATTTTTTTAATTAAAGATTGTTGTAATTTGCTTTTTTTTTTTTAAGATTTATTTATTTCTCTCCCCTTCCCCCCTCACCCTGCCCCAGTTGTCTGTTCTCTGTGTCTATCTGCTGCATGTTCTTCTTTGTCTACTTCTGTTGTTGTCAGCGGCATGGGAATCTGTTTCTTTTTGTTGCGTCACCTCTCCATGTGTGTGGTGCCATTCCTGGGCAGGCTGCACTTCCTTTCGCATTGGGCGGCTCTCCTTATGGGGCGCACTCCTTGCATGTGGGGCTCCCCTACGCGGGGGACACCCTTGTGTGGCATGGCACTCCTTGCATGCATCAGCTCTGTACATGGGCCAGCTCCACACGGGTCAAGGAGGCCCGGGGTTTGAACCTCGGACCTCCCATGTGGTAGACGGACGCCCTAACCACTGGGACAAGTCCGCTTCAAATTATGCTGATAAAATTTCTCCCATAGGGGAGTCTTCCTTATTTTGAAGAGAAATTTTATCAACATAATTTAATAAGGCCAAACATTTTAAGCTTCATGAAATAAAGGTACAACAGAGAGTATGTTTAAGTCATAGCTCTAATAATTACATTTTTATAAATAGTTTTTTCACATGCTGTTTTGAATAAATGAAATCCATGTTCATTGCTGTTCTTCCAATATACTATAAAATCATGTACTCTGCTTACTTTTTAAAAAATTACTGTTATACCTATTTTTTCACTTCAACCTTAATAAATAATACATTTCAATTATGACATGTAAATGCTCAAAAGCTATTATATAAATTTGTTCACAAATTATATATTGTTTTAATTATTCAAATTTAATTCTATCTTTAATATTCATCTTTGATTTATCTCTGATTTGCTCCTGTCTTAAGAATTTATCTCCATCCTGAAACCAAACTCATGGAATAGGATGTGTTTAAGACAGGTATAAATTTAGTTTTATTTTACAACCATATCCCTGCTTCAAGTAGCAGAGTTCTTGTATCAACTTCAGTAATAACTGAAATGTTTAGCAGAAATTACTATTTATTGTATGAGGTAATTGTCTCAAGCTTTCTATGAATATTTTCTTAGTTCAGTTTTTAAAAATAGTTTTTACTTCATCCATTTTTTCCCCAATATTCAGGTACATCCACTGTGATCCCTTCTAATGTAAAATATGTTGGAAATATATATTGGAAATATCTGATAATTTTAAACTTTAAAACTGCTCAGCAGGTCCTCCTTTTGTTGCACAAGCAATGAAAATAAACATAAAATTTTAGCAAAGGGGGAATGAAATCTCTATATGTAGGTATATAGTCAGGGAATAGTATCTATATGAATTGTAAAATTACTGTAGATAATATTGAATCATTGTTCATCTCTTCTATTATGTTTGTCCAGGTGGTGTAAAACCTTGTGCATTAAACTGCTTGGCTGAAGGTTACAATTTTTACACTGAACGTGCCCCTGCAGTAATTGATGGAACTCGGTGCAATGCGGATTCACTGGATATCTGTATCAATGGAGAATGCAAGGTTGCTCAGATTATGAATTTCACACCTTCTAGTTGGCATTTTTTACTTTTGTCTTTTCCTGAGATAGCAGCTCCTAATTAATAAATATGTTCAGTTTTAACAGAGAGCCTGATCTTATAGAAATTTAATATCCAATATTGATGAAAATATATGTGAAGAAGAATAACCCATTTGTATTCCAGCACCATGCAAATGTGATTATTCTTGTGTTCTAGGTTTACGGTGATTGCCAGAGTTATGAAAATATTTTGGACTTTAATTTCTGTTATGTTGCTGTTCTGTTCACAAATAAGATGATGGAAAAAGAGAGGGAAGTAGAATTTCACACTTATTCATATGGCCACCGTATGTTTTCATTGAAAGATTATTTGATTTATTTCATAGCATAATTTTTACTCAAAGTGTGAAACAGCTTTTGCTCCTCCTATTTTGTCTCCCTGGAAGAATTTACAATGTTTTCCATTATTGAGATAGTCTCTACCATTGGAATGATAGGTACAAAGCGTGATATTTTTTTAGACCTGCTTTTGAATCTTACCATAAGAAGAAAAGTGTGTGGGTAGGTAGCCATGAAGGCCACTGACCTTGTATATATATTTTTTTTCTTTTTTTTTCTTGTGTTACTTTAAGGAAGCACAAAACTAAGAGAATGGAAAAAATGCCCTATAGTCCCTTAGTTTCTTGCAAAAGTTTCTACTCTTCTGGTTACTTGCCTCCAAATGTATCTGATGATCCATCCAGAGTGTTTGTGTGGTGTGTATGTGTATGTGCTTATTTTATTTCCTTGAAGAAAAAAGTTTTCTGTGACCATATTAAAATTTATTCAGATAAAAAAAACTTACAGATTAAATTCACAGATGATATACTTGGTTTCAATGACTAAAAGTCAAATGTACAAATTCAACTCCCAAAATGTATACCAAATATATATTTTAAAGTTTATGTTGCAATGATTAAATGAAAAATTGAGAGGTGACATTTTAGCTTAAGTTGGATTCTTAAATCTTCTTTTTTGTTTATAGCAATTTTTTTCAGCCAGTGGAAATAGGTATTCATTTAAAAAGATTTACCCAAGTGTGAATGCCGTAACTAATCTTTGACACTAACAATTGGACGTCCAAAAAGGAAGAGTGGTTTAGGAAGGGCAAGTCATAACGCTCAGTCAGAGCTCTTGCTATCATAACCTTGTATAGGTCTTTCACATCAGAAGCATATGTCAAGTTTTCTTAATTATTCCATTTCTTGATTACTGGTATAAATAAGACCCGTTTGCTAACAAATGACAATAATATTTTAAAGTTGGAATGATGTGGTATCTATTAATGAAGACATCTAGGTTAAAAATATAGGCCCAAAGATGTACTTACCAAATCCAATGGATGTGTCATGATGATGGGAACGAGTGTTGTTGGGGGGGGGGAGAGGGGGGGTGGGGGGGTGGGGTTGAATGGGACCTCACATATATATTTTTAATGTAATATTATTACAAAGTCAATAAAAAATAAAAAAATTAAAAAAAAAAAATATAGGCTTAAATCCTTGAGGAATCATAATATTTAAAAACTTATGTTTTGAGAAATGTTAGCTAGAATGCATTGAAATTGAAGGGAAAAGAGGAAAGTGTTTCTTGTTCTGATTTCCTTTACTGGAAAAATAAGTAAGTAAATATATATGTATTTGATTTAGTTATGGTTCCAAGAATTTCTCTTTTTGACACACTGAATATTCTTCTCTGTTTTCAGCATGTAGGTTGTGATAATATTTTGGGATCTGATGCTAGGGAAGATAGATGTCGAGTCTGTGGAGGGGATGGAAGCACTTGTGATGCCATTGAAGGGTTCTTCAATGATTCGTTGCCTAGAGGAGGTGAGTATGTAGAAAGAACGCTTCCTCACTTCTCTGGTATACTTAGAATTGCCAAAAGCCTTGATAACTTCCCTTTTAAAAATATTCTCCATTTAGATAGACAAGCTTATGCTTTTTCCAAATTGCTTTTAATCCTTTAAGTATTAAATATGGCTTCATGTAAGATATTTAAAATATATATATTATTCTCTCTCTATTAACTTTATTTACCCACATTTCTTTGAGATGTGCATTCCAACAGTTCATTAAGGGCCCTGTGTCGAAAAAAAAAGATGGACCATATTATACATGTTGAGGCTCTAATGATATCTTGAGATAATTTTAGGTAAAAAGAAAATTACTGTAGATGTATTCATGATCTCAAAGGGGAATACACCAGTATTTCATAATTTATAAAGTGCAAAGTCTAAAAAAGAATGAAAGAGTAAGGAAACTATGGTTACTAAGTTGTTACTAAAAGTAATTTTTTTCACTAAGGCTGTAGATGCTCGTTATTATTGGTTATCTTCTGTGTTCCAGGCTACATGGAAGTGGTGCAGATACCAAGAGGCTCTGTTCATATTGAAGTCAGAGAGGTTGCCATGTCAAAAAACTATATTGGTAAGTAGCGCGTTTTTCTAGATTTTAAAAGTTTATGAGGAAAAGCAGCACAGTATCAAGAAGGATTGTGTTTATGCTAAAATGAAGGAAGTTCCAAGTTTTATAGGTCCACAAATAAAATGCTAAAAATAATTGGTAGTTTGCAGCTTAATCTTCATTTGGTTGATTACTTGATATTTTAAAATCAATTTTGTTAATGTGTAATTTATATAGAATTAAATGTATCAGTTATAAGTGTACATTTATTTAGGACTTTAAATTTTTTCAACACTGTCTTATTTTTCAGTGTATAGGTCTTGAGCATATTTTGCTAAACCTCTCACTAAGTGTTTCATGCTTTTCGATGCTATTGTAAATGGTATTGATATTTTAATTTCATTTTCCAATTGTTGTTATTACATAACACTACACTTCCTTGCGTTTATATTGATTTTATATCCTTTGACTTGATTACACTCACTTATTTTAGCTTTCTTCTGATTAGTGTATACATACAAATCTTTTCCCATCCATCTATTTTGTACATGTAGGTGTTTGTGTTTAAAACTTGTTTCTTATAAATGGCATGTAGCTGGGTCTTGATTTCTCATTGTATCTAACAATCTTTGTATTGTTTAAGTGCATTATTTTAGATGGGGAGGTGGTTTGGAAAAGAGTAAATATTTTCAGCTTTGTAGAACATATAGTCTCTGTTGCAACTTATTATACTCAACTCTGCCATTGTAGTGTGAAAGCAAATATAAATAATACAGAAATGAATGGGCGTGGTTGTATTTCAATAACACTTTATTTCCAAAAGAAGTTGGTGGGCTATATTTGACCCTTGGGCTGTGGTTTGGGAACCCCTGGTCTAGATCATTTACATTTAATGTAATTATCAATATCATTGGGTTTAAGTCTACCATCTTGCTATTTTCTATTTGTCCTATGTGTTTCTTTCCCTTTCATTCACCTACTGGATCCTCCACTATTGGCTTTTTAGCTATACTTTTTGTTCTTTTTAATTAGTGGTTGCTCTAGGGTTTATAAAATGTATCTTTAATTTATCACAGTATACCTTCAAATATTATTACACCATTTCATGTATAAGACCCTTACAATAATTTACCTACATTGTCCCCTTCCATCCTCTTTGTTATTTTTAATACATGATACTTCCCTAAATGTTATAAACTCCACAATACATTGTTATTAATTTTGCTTTAAGGAGTCAATTATCTTTAACAATTTTAAAAATTATTATAATTACCACATACTTACAATATCTGGTAGACTTCCTTTCTTTGTATAGATATAGGTGTCCAACTGGTATCATTTTGTCTGCCTGAATAATCTGCTTTAGCATTTCTTATTAATGCAGATCCACTCATTCTCTCAGCATTTGTTTAGTGAAAAAGTTTTCTTTGTTTCTTCTTCATATTTAAAGAATATTTTCACTTGATAGAGAATCTTAAGTGGACTTTTTTTTTCTTTCACTAAAAATGTCATTCCTTCAAGTTTGCATTATTAATTTTAGGAGAAGACTTTGCTCATTCTTATCTTTGTTCACCTGTATATAATATCTCTCCCCCCCCCTCTGGCTACTTGTAAGATTATCTGTTTATGGCCTGATTTCAGGAATTTGATTATTGTTTTAGTTTGCTAAAAACTGCCAAGGCAATATACCAGAAATGGGTTGGTTTTTACAATGGGGCTTTTTCAGTTTAAAAGCTTACTGTTCTGAGACCATGAAAACAAGGCATCTAAAACAAGGCATCATCAGAAGATGCTTGTCTCACCTAGTTGCAGCTGTGGGCAGTCAGGCACGTGGTGGAGTCTGCTCATCTCTCCTCTCTCCTCCAGGTCTCTTTGCTTTCAGCTTCTGGCTTTGATGGTTTCCTCTCAGCCACTGTGGTCTGTTGATTTCAGCTTCTCATTCCTAGGGCCTTCTCTCTGAGCTTCTGCACTCCTTTAAGTCTCTGCTGCTTTTTATGTGTATCTACAGCTTTTTTCCCCTCCATTTATGAAGGATTCTAGTAAGAGGATTAAGACCCACACAGGGTAATGTAATCTAATCAAAAGCGCTTAACTGAATTTAATCAAAAGGGCCCACCTACAATAGGTTTACACTCAAAGGAATGGATTAGCTTAAGAATAACATCATTTTCTGGGGTCCACAAAAAACTCAAACCACTATAATTATGATGTGTTTTCATGTGATTTTTTTATGTGTTTATCTTGCCTGGAGTTTGAGCTTGTATTTGTGGCTAAAGTTTAGAAATTTTTCAGCAATTTCTCCCTGTATTTTTCCTACCTTCCTCCAATTTTTCTGGGATTCTTATGAAACGTATGTTAAACTGCTTGATATTTTCCCATTTTGGCTCTAGTCTTCTTGTGTTCCTTTTTCCTCTATAGTTAATTTGCATAGTTTCCAAAGTTAACTGATATCTGCTACTATAGTGTCTATTATGCCTTGAATCATATCCAGTGATTTTTAGGATTTTTAAATTTTCATTTCCGGAAGTTCCATAATGTGGGTGTGCATGTGTGTGTATGTGTATGGGTGTGTATCTCCCAGTTTCTTCTCATTATATTTATGTTTTCCTTTAAAATCCTTCAGTATGTTTATAATAGCTGTTGGAAAGTTCATTTCTGCTAATTGTCTCTGTCAATTCTGGATTTGCTATTTTGTTTTCTTTTGTTTTTTGCTCGTTTTTATCCAGGCTTTGGTCATCTTTTCCTGTTTCTTCTCATTTCTAGTAATTTTTATTGGATGTTATACATTGTGGATATTTCTTTGTTGAGTATCTGGATTTTGTATTTTTTTTTTTTCCTTTGGAGCTACTGGGGATTCAACCTGCGACCGTGTACTTGGGAATCAGGCGCTCAACCACTGAACCACATCCACTTCCCTGTTTTATTCTTTCAGTGAGTGTTTAGTGACATGTGGATCAGCTTGTTCCTTTTGAGACTTCTTTTTTAAGCTTTGTTTGGGTGAATCCAGAGTACCCTTTATTCTAGAGTTTGCTTAGCCCTATTACAATGATATTCTTGGGTTTGTACTGAATGCTCCAGGTGGTTGAAGCACAATGGTTCACTAGTGCTGGGAATTGCTCTGCTTATAGCCCTCTAGTAGTTTTTTGACTGGCTCCATGGAACTTTATCCTATCTGTACAATGATTAGTATTCAGCAACAGATTCCCTCCTTCCATGCTAGTTCTCTGGGCCTGCAAATTCCAGCTATCTCAGCCTTCTCAATTTCTGATCTCTGTCTTCTTAATGGAGTGTGACTACCATTCTTTCCGAAGGTCCCTCTTTCTGTACTTCCCGAAAGTGCCTGGGCAGAAATCCAAGGAGATCATAGCAATCTCCTTGTTTCCCTTGTTTCATGTATCACAGTCTGCACAGTCTCTCCACAGTCCTGTCCAGTGTCTAAGAACAACAGTTTCATATATTTTGAGAGTTTTCTATTTGTTTACAGTGGAAGGGCAAGTCCAGTTCCAGTTATTTCAACATGAAAACAAATGGAAGTTCTGTGTATTTGATGCTTGATCATTTGGGAAATATAATTTGACACAGCTTTAGATTCCCCAAAGACCCCTAGCAAGACATTAATAACTTCTCATTCCCTTTAAAAGATCAAGCCCTGTCCCTTAAAACTTTTAAAAATAGTAGTACATCCAGAATGATGGATCTTCCAGATAGTACACTTGTATCATTAGTCTCTCCCTTCCTTTATTTAAGAAGATTCTTTTATTTTTGCACCATAATTTTATATTATCTGCTCCCTCAGCAAGACTCAAAATGAAAATAAAATTTCTAGCATCATCTTTTTCTCCTTGAAAATTCCTTATCCATAATGCTACACCTCCCTTAGGCAATTCTTATTCAGTCCTTCTTAAATGCTTGGTATTTTTCTCCATTATATAATGATTCCATTGATTACATATTCTTAACAGCAAAGGGAAGTTAGGATCCCTTCATTTAACAGTTTAGCAAATGGAAAATGAGAGCTCAAATGGAAAGAGAATTCAAATTTGTTGGGGTTGTTTTTATTTTTGTTTTCACTATAACATATTATACAGGCACCTGATTCTTAGCTCAGATGTCTTTGTAAAACCTAAGTAATTTTTATTTTTTTTTTTAAATGAGAAAGAAAGCCACCACAAATGACAATTGAAAATAAAAATGTTTAAAGGGGGAAACCTTCAAGACTAAATAAGCCTGAAATTTGGTTGACATGTTTCTACCTCAAAAGGTTAGAGTTATTTTTTGACAATTAAATGAATCTTCATTAAATCTGAAGTAAAGAAAGTGCAAATATATTTGCCCAGCAGATGGAGGAGGTAGGAAAGGAAAATGATCTGTAATATTGATATACTAAGTAGTAGGAGTCTAGAGAGTCAGAGATACTGCCCTATGACCCTTTTAGTCCTTTTGGACTCCTTTCTTATCAGGCCTGATGAATTAGAATTTTTGAAGCAAGATAGCAAAAACTTTAAACTAACAAAAATATTAAACTGACATGTTCATCACTTTTTTATGAACTTTTGTATGGTATACTAATTGCCCTTTTTGTGTCATAAATGTCTTTTAACTTTTTTATATATTTTTTCTTATAGAAATTTTCAAAAGTTATGCATGCATATCCATTCATCTTTTCCTTAATTTCTAGGTTTCTTGTTATGCTTAGAAAAACTTTTTGTACCCAATATTATTTTTTAAACTTTCTTCCATATTTTCTCCCAGCATTTTATGATTTAACTATCTACATCTGCTCATCTGGCATTTACTATTTTTTATTTAGGCGATAGTCACATAGCATAAAATTAACCATTTTAACATGAACAATTCAGTGATATTTAGTATATTCATAATGTTGTGCAAATACTAGATATCTATCTAGATACAGAGTATTTTCATCACACCAAAAGTACCAAAAGGAAACTCCAAACCCATCAAACTCTTACACCTCATCACCTTGTTTTCATAGCCCCTGGGAACCATTAATCCCCTTCTGTCTCTATGGATTTACCTATTCTGGATATTTCATATAAATGGAACCTTCCACATGGGGCCTTTTGTGTCTGGCTTTTTCACTTACCATAATGTTTTTGAGGTTCATCCACATTGTAGCATGCATCAGTACTTCATTCCCTTTTATGACTGACTAGTATATCATTGTATGTATATATTACATTGTGTTTATCCATTCATCTATCATTGGACATTTAGGTTATTTTCACTGTTTGGCTGTTGTCATAAGTGCTGCTATGAATGTGTGTATAAAAGTATTTGAGTACCTGTTTTCAGTTCTTGGGGTATATACCTAGTTGTAGAATTGAGATATTTGTTCTTGTATAAAGAATGAGACAGCTGTGGGGGGAGTGGTGGGGTGGGGGCAGTGGGGGTGAATGGTGACCTCGTATTTTTTGAATGTAATATTTTTAAAAAACGAATTAAAAAAAAAAGAATGAGACATAAATTCAGCATATTTTTTTTTGGCAGAAAGCTAGTTATTTTCCTGAGTCCTATATCCTTCTTTTACTTATTTGTGATGTTTCTTTTGTCTTATTCTAAATCCCCCTATATACTTGGGTCTATTTCTTAACTCTCTGTTGGTTTCGTTGTTCTGTTGGTCAGTCTATGTGCCACCTACCACAGGTACTCCCCTACCCATATTCATTTAATTACTGTTTTAATACGTATCCCATCACCAAATATTCATTTTATTCATAGTTTTCCTTACTAGTTCCTCATGCTTATTTTTCAGATACACCTCTCTTCCTTTCTTTCAATAACATTATAAATACTTAAGTAATATCTTAATGTTCATACAGAAATTTATTTTAATTTGTACTTAAAAGAATGGTCAAGAATTCCATCTCTAAATGGAAATGAGTGTTCATTGTATACTTTGGTGCAGTTAATAGTATCATTGTGGTAAATGATGTTTCACATTTTTAGGTGGGTTGTGATTTTTTTTTTTTAGCTTTAAAATCTGAAGGAGATGATTACTACATTAATGGTGCCTGGACTATTGACTGGCCTAGGAAATTTGATGTTGCTGGGACAGCTTTTCACTACAAGAGACCAACTGATGAACCAGAATCCTTGGAAGCTTTAGGTCCCACCTCAGAAAATCTCATTGTCATGGTAAATGTCTTTGCCTTCCATTCCTACTGTTTGTAATCTGAGCAGGCTTTATTATCTCTGTTTTACAGGTGATGAAATTAAGGTAAATAAAAGGAAAATGGTCTGCCTAATGGCATTAAATCTGTGCAGTCTTTCCATATGACTGCTTGATCTTTTCAATGCCTGTTTGAATAGTATTTTTATATCCAAATAAGGTAGATGAGAGAAATGGCCCCAGAAACCTATCCATCAAAATGGAAAGAGAAAATTCAATATAAGTACATATGTTTTAAAAGTTACCTAGAATTGCCTATAAGATTTGCTTTATGGTGTTTTCTTCTTCAAAAGAAGTAATAAACATCTGAATGAAGGCTTATTATATTTTAATTGTCTTCACCAGTTGTTTTCAATGGCAGGTTCTGCTTCAGGAACAGAATTTGGGAATTAGATATAAGTTCAATGTTCCTATCCCTCGAACTGGCAGTGGAGATAATGAAGTTGGCTTTACGTGGACTCATCAACCTTGGTCAGAATGCTCAGCTACTTGTGCTGGAGGTAAGACACCCAATAGGCAGCCCACCCAAAGGGCAGAATGGAGAGCAAAACATATTCTGAGCTATGCTTTATCTTTACTAAAGAAGCTAATTGAAAACATTTCTTTCAGGTTTGCTTCAAGTTGTAATTTAGCACAAGAAACTTTGCTTTAATTATATTATATTCCATTTGTTTTCAACCTCATATAATTTGTACAGATTTGTTGGTAAAACACATCTTGGCACAATGAGTGTCTCTGATGCTGCTTCTCTCAAGACTATCTTGAAGGTGGGCTGTTTGCTTTTCCTGAACACATTCTTGGTAAAGAACATCAACAGTTTTAATAAGAAAATGAGCAAGAATCAGACTGCACAGATGAAACTTCTTGTAATGGGGGTTGAGAATGTATGTTTGTGTGTTTGTGTGCTTGTGTGTTTCCCACAATCCTATTCAAACTCCCTTCTCCAGCCATCAAAGTTAAGGGACTATATACTGGGATACTACAATAATTACAGTGTCTGGGTCTCTGGGTTAGTGGTGTATGCTGACCTCATTATAGTCTCTCAGGTAGCTGCTAGGCGGTGGTTGGTGAAGTGTTGGTTGTCCCATGTGCGTTTTTCATAGGTGCCTTTTCCCCACAATTTACTCTATTCCTAATCCTCCTCCCTCTAGTGGCCACCATTGCAATTCTTTACCTCTGGCTGGGAGAGCAGGACAGTTGGCTTCCTTCAAAGCCAACACCCTTGCTGCTGCATGGACTGGTGAGTAGAAGTGCTGTGCAAGCAGCATCTTCCTTCTCTCTGGAGACTAAATGCATCTCCTCCACCGTACACCTTGATCTCAATAGGCCTCAGCCCTAGGCTGGACTAGAGCATCTCACCATTCCAAAAGCAATGATTAAATTTTGAATAGTGATATTTAGAATGGGCAAAATTTAAAGAAGCGAACCATCCTATATTACCCCGTATTCCAATGTCTGATCTGTTTTTCCATTTTAAACTGCTCAGAAACGTATGGTTTCTCATGAATTTCATCTTGTCTTGTCCTGTTCTTATTCAATTTTTAGACACTATTATTATTCACAAGGCTAGAAACAAATTACTCACAGAAATAATTACAATAGTTCAATACTTTTAGGCTCAGACACAATTAAATCATTGATTAACTACTACTCCAACTTCAACAGTAAACACTATAAAAATGAGTAAACCAAAACCAAATGAATAATAATATATTAATGTTTTCCCTGTGTGGAATGTCATGAAATATGGTTATGCATAATTTGTAGCACATTTTAAAAGATCTATAATTACCACCCATTTGTGTGTGAAATGGCTGTTGATTTATAATATAAACTTTAAAAAACTATAGGACATTACCATTTCTTTTAATAAAATAAAGGATATTTGCAATTAATTGTTCAAGTGAATGCCATTGTATTGTATTTTAGTGGCATTTATGCATATATCTTTCATTGTTCCAATTAAATTCCCTTTTATTCAATCCATAAATTAACTTTACCTCTTTCCACATGCTAAAAGAAGTCTTCGTTAAAACTGTACAAATATAAATCAGACCCTGAGATGAGGTAGGATAAACTTCTTCAAAAAGAGTCAAATAGTTTAATGTTTAGGAATCTAACAAGGAAAATCTAAATGTTGAGGTTGATTGGCTTAGAGAAGAGAAGGCTGAGGGAAAGCATATTAGTATCAAGTATGTGACAGAATGTTGTATGGGAAATTCTTAGTGCCTGCTCTTCTTCGTACTGAAAATTTCTATATTTGGGGATGGTTTAGACACAGCCTTATCTGAGGGATAAGTGAATTCTCAATTTCCTTCTAATCCTTTGATTTTATTGTTCAGAAAGGAGATAGTGCAACTTAAAAAGGGAAAATGATCATGAGAAGACTTGTTTTGAGAATAGAAGTGATTTTTTATGATGAGGGATGACATAAATAAATGAAACCAAAACATAAGAAAAACAAGGAGAGAGAAAAGCATGGAAGGAAAGTTTCCTCTTTGTTATTTAAATGTCTTTCTTCGATTGTGGAGCTACTGCTCCTAGATATGTGCAGTGGTTCTGGGAACCTGAATTCTGCTTGGTTGTGAGTGATAATGATAGCATCCACAGAGCCTTCTTTGGAAGAGGGATGTGTAGTGCTTAAAAGTTGACAGGTGTGGTATAAAAAGGGATTTGTCTTGGTCAGTGATTATCAAAGTGTGGATCCTGGACCAGTAGTTGTCAGCATCACCTGGGAAGTTGTTAGAAATGTAAATTTTGGGGCCCTACCTCAGACCTACTGAATAGAAACACTGTGGTTGGGGCCCAACAATCTATATTTTAACAGTCTTTTCAGGTGATTCTGATGCTTTCTTACGTTGAGGACCATTGGTCTTAGCTGACAGAGAAACTGAAACCTATTTCCTCATCACTGAAGTCTATGCATCTTTCTAGACCCATTTTGTACCTAAAACAATGTCTGGGATATACTAGGCACTTAATAAATGTTTATGGGTGAGTGAATGAACAAAAGGAATTCATTTTGACCTTTAGTATTTGCACTAGTTCTTTCCAATTTGGGAAATGAGAATTTAGAATTATGGAGTAGGGCAAAGAGATTGCCAGAGAGAGGCTCTGTCATTTTAATTAGTGTGGTTAAGTAAGACCAAGCTTCTCTCATTTTTTTTCTTTGCTTTGAATATGAGAAAAATATTTCATAGGATGCAGAGTGCAGATACTGTTCCCTTACATACCTCTACTTTTATTCTCAGGTTCTTAAATACAGGAAGGAAAGGAAAGTCCCTTAGGGCTCAGGAATCTTGATCAAAGAGAGAGAGTCATCTGCTAGGTGATGGTAAATGTAACTTCATCTACAGTTAAGCAGCCTTTCAGAAAAAGTCATTTTGTGACTATTTTCACCTAGTTTTCACTCAGGAACTAAGGATAAATACTAAAGTCAGTTCTTAATCGGGATACTCCACTCTCATCATCCAAGGAAGTGGCTAGGTGCCTTTTGCGGCTGTCATTTTTTTTAATGGAAAAAGAAAAAGTAAAGGTAAAGAGTTTTCCATTGCAATCTCAGAGACTCCTCAATTTTTTTTCACCATTACCATCCAGCACATGTTTTAATTAGTGGTAGAACCTTTGGATTTTGATTGCATTTGGGAGCAATGATGATAGAGTTCTCTTATGAGATCTTTTAAGATAAGTTTTGAGACTGTTTTTCTGTTGCCTAGCAGACCCAAAATGACATTTAATGCTGCAGGAAGCATTGCTAGTGATTCAGTCCAAGTAATGGTCTTTTCTCTGAGTCAGTTATGAAACACTTCCTTACCCTGATTAGAACATTGAGAGGCTATGGGTGTAGTCTTCAGAATAAATATGATTTTGAAAATACAGTTGCGACTCTGCCTCTGAGAGAAACTGAAGCCTAATGAATTAAAACGTAACTCTTTTAACCACTGTCACTCATACTAGAGTTTTTAAATTTTATTTCTTATCCAAAGTATTGTATACTCTATAATTTATCTGACTCCTAAATGTATATGCTACCATTGGATTAATAATTGTCATAATGTGCTAATTTATAAAGCTTGGTCAGGTTTGCATTACTTTAAAATATAAAGGTGCAAATATTTTATTTAAAGTTGTAATTTATACTTGTGTACCTTTGCACTGTGACTGTGAAAGTATCAAATAAACATACTGCGTATTCATTCTTTCATTTTAGTCATACATACTCTTGTTTTTACTGATGTTTGGCTAGATGAATGGTCCTCAGATTTTAGCATGCTTCAGAATCATGCTAAACACAGTTAACAAAAATTAAAAAATGAAACAGTTACTAGGCCTCACCCCCAGTTTCTGATTCAGTAAAATATAGAGTAGGTACCAAGAATTTGCATTTCTAAACAGGTTTCCAGGTGTCGTTGATATTACTGGTCCAGGAACCATACTTTAAGAAACACTAGGCTAGACACTTAGATTCCATGAAGTGAACGCCTATTAAAACAAAGTGACAAAGTAAGAAAACCTTTTCTGGTGCCCTGTTTCATTTGGCTATCCTCAGCAGCCCTCTGAGATAGGCATTGCTATTATTATTCCTATTTAAAGATAGAGCTCAAGTTAAGTAACTTTCTGAAATTGAGAGCTAGAAATTGAATCTCTAGTGACCTTTTTAAGGTAGGATTTTCTCTCTTAATAAAAATGGTTCTTTACCCTGAACAGGACTTTTTCACCAGTTGGTGACCTAAATAGATCAACGTGAGATAGCCCTACTTAAAAATATTTCCTTCACTAGCTTGAAATTTCATTATATCAAATCATTCTCACCTTCTGCTGCACATTGGAATTACCTGGAGAGCTTTAGATGATTCTCATGCTTGGGTCCTATCCCACCAGAAATTATAATTTAATTACTTAGGGATATGGCCTGGGCATCAGTCCTTTAAAATCTCCCCAGATAATTCTAATATACAGCCAATTTTGAGAAATAGTGCCTGAGAGTGACTGAAAGTTTATTTAGTTCTCAAAAACTACATTCAAATGCAAATACCTCTAGGAGCATTACTAATGCAAAATGTGGTATTAGTTGGCTACTAGTTGAATGCAAAGATTAATGAGATTAGGTGTAAGTATCTGGCTTAGGGAAGTAGAGAAGAGAATCAGAGGAGGGAGGGAAAGAAGTAGTAGAATACTGATTAATGATTTTTCTTCGTGTGACCATTGGCCTTGGGCATACCTATGTAAAACTTTTTCATAGTTTTGTTTTCTTACATGCTTCCTTCTTTGCCTGACTGATCATTTTAAAGTATCCAGTTAATGCTTTTAAAACTGACTTAAATTGTGCTAAACCGACTTTCCACAACTCTCCAATTTAAATTTTCTGTTACTTTGGGAGCTAAAATGAATGAATGATTATATAATCAACCAACTTTAATTTATTTCAGTTATTGTACTTTTCAGCTCCAGAATTTTTGTTTGTTTCCTTTTTTAAAGTTCTTTCCCATTATTGAATTCCTTCTTTTTTCCATGTATTGTTTTCCTGATTTCCTTTAGTTCTTTGTCCATGTTTTCCTTTAGCTCATTGAACTAATTTAGGAGAGTTGATTTGATGTCTTTGATTAGTAATTCCAATGTCTGTGCTTCCTCAGGGGTAGTTTCTGTTGGTTTTCTGTTCTTGTTTGTTTGTTTTGTTTTTTATGTTGTAGACTATAGTATAAATTGACTCTCTATTGAGGCTCTCCTTCAATACTTAGCCCAGCTGATATTGAGTCTATAGTCAAAACTAAGTTGAACATTTAGGGTCTTCTTGGGCCTTTCTCAAGATATATCTTGCCTTGTACATGCACAGTAGCTTTCAACTCCCCAGTAAGTATAGGAGCACCTGGGTGTCCTGCAACGACCTCCCCAAACAAAAACCCTTTCTTCCCAGTTTTTCTTTCCAGGGCTCAGGCAATGTACTATATATCTCAACCACAATCTTTTGCTCCACGTGGTTTGCTCAGTTCCATGCCACTTCTCCATACTACTTAACTTCACCAAGTAAGTTACAAGTTAGGTATAACAGATGAGCACTTTGAGTCAGTTTTTCTGCGAGCCTCCATACATATTGAAATAGATAGAGAAATGCACTAAATTTATGCATTAAGTATGTTCTATCCTTCCATAACCAGATACCAGGGACCTGCACTGGGAACATGGACTACCATCCCAAGATGTGTCTGAGCAGGGGGTGACCTAGGACAAGCAAAAGTGCCATGCACCTTCCCTACCGTCTTTCTTTTTTTTTTTTTTCTTGATTCAGTGTTTGCTTGGTTGCCTTTACCTTTGACTGTTTTACAGAATTCTAGGAAAGGTGGTTCTAACTTCTACCTGTTTTTTGACATTTCTGTGAGGGAACATGTTTGGAACGTCTTACTCCAACGTTTTGCTCAACCAACTTTAATTTAAATCACCAAGTCAGAATATAAGAAGTATAGGGCCCCTGTTTTAACTCAATGTTTATTAAAGTGATAACAAAACATGATTATTTTTCTCTTTGTGACTTATGGTTCTAATCAGAGAAAGCCTTCTCCTATAGTTTTGGGAAATTGCCATTTCTTCAGTAAATGAATCTTTTCAGAATGCAGCTGTATTTATGATAATTTCCTACCTTCCCTTCCTGGTTGTGTTCTCACTTCCCACTGTTCAGCTGTTCCTTCCCACCACCACGACCTCCCCGATCTCTTCTCTTATTTAATACAACCCTTAGACTTTATTTTTTTTTAAAGATTTATTTTTTATTTATTTCTCTCCCCTTCCCCCCCACCCCCGCCCCCAGTTGTCTGCTCTCTGTGTCCATTCGCTGCGTGTTCTTTTGTGACCACTTCTATCCTTATCAGCGGCACTGGGAATCTGTGTTTCTTTTTGTTGCATCATCTTGTTGTGTCAGCTCTCCGTATGTGCAGCGCCATTCCTGGGCAGGCTGCACTTTCTTTCGTGCTGGTCTGCTCTCCTTACCGGCTGCACTCTTTGCGCTTGGGGCTTCCGTATGCGGGGGACACCCCTGCGTGGCACGGCACTCCTTGCGTGCATCAGCATTGTGCATGGGCCAGCTCCACACGGATCAAGGAGGCCCGGGGTTTGAACTGTGTACCTCCCATGTGATAGGCAGATGCCCTATCCATTGGTTCAAGTCTGCTTCCCTAACCCTTAGACTGCAAAGTAAATTCTTCCAAAGCCAATTAATGGAGAGTTTTTCTATAGTGTTGCATTTAACTTTGCACGTATTGTTTTAAAAGAAACCTTGTTACATCTGGTAATAAACCGGCAGGCTTAAAAATAAAATTGTCATCTTTATTGCATTTGCTTGTAACTGTCTTGAAAATGTAACATATTTAAAATTTTCTCATTTGAAGAATGCTTTATTTGTAGGGCAAAGACAGATCAGGAATACACATGAGGTTTTGCATTTATTACAGTTTTAAACTTATACTATAAGTATATAGTCTTTGTCCTGCCACCAACTCTACTGATAGTTATTTTCTGGTTACTTTCTCCAAAAATAATAATAACATTTGTATTGTAGCTTATAAAGTATCACTGTAACTAGACACTATTACTTTGACAGAAACTCAAAGTTATAGCACAAAACTAAGCAGACAGAGGAAAACAAAATCCAGTGATTTTTTTCAAAGGTTCATAATATACTTGATTGAAATTACGTGTGAGAAACATAATCAGGTTGAATTGCTGAATTTTTTAACTAAATCTGCTTATCTTTGAGTTAGTGAATTGCCATACAAAATTTATTTTCAAATTAAAAGATAGATGGAAAATTCAGTTTGATTTCATTAAAAGCACTTATTGCCATTTCCTTTTCCTTTTAAGAAACATATAATTCATTTTTCAAAAAAAGTTCCCTATAAAAGATATTTTCTATGTAAATTTGCACAATGTACTATTGTTTGAAATTCTTAGCTTCTTTTTACATTCAATTCCTGTGTATACCAAACTTAGACTTAATACAGATTCATTGTGATGTTTTTAATCATAAAAGTTGCCTGTAGAAAGTGACTTTAGCTTAAAAAGAAGAAAGTTTTACATTCAGCTTTTCTCATTAATCCCTAATTTTCTCTCTGGTCTTTGAAAAGTAAAATATTTTTAAGATCAGAAAATGGTCTATCCTTGCATTCACCGTAACATTCCCCTATTCACTCTCTCCCACCATTCCTTCCTTTTAGGTCATTTTCAATGTTTGCAAGGAAGAGTATCTTAACATATGGGATTAGTTGTACCAAGTCCCCTTGGTACATGACAGGAACATGACAGCTCCTAAAACCCCTGAGGTTTGTAGCCATAAACTGCACTTGGCTTGGTTAATATATGACATGCCCCTGAAGAGAGGAGTAACTCCTGTATGCAAAATCATGCTCTTAGCTTGGTACTACTTCTAGAAGTTAATGTGTTTGTTCATTTATTTGTTTATAATAGTTATTTCCATTTATCTTTTTCCTTATGCATATGGCATCCCCTATATAATCCATTTTTTTAAAAAAATTATTTAAATTCTTTTATGTATTTTAAATGTAATCAGAGTTTCCTAAAAAGTCTTACATATGACGGGTTAGTTTGATTACCTTGAAAGTTTTTTTTACTATTTACCTTGCATATCATAGATTGTATTTTCTCTAATGTTAAGATTTATAGCTGAAGAAATCTCTATTAACTCAACACATTTCCCCTCTGACCATAATTTGTTTTTTTCCCTTCCTCTTTCATCTCATTTTTCTTGCTTTAGAAATAATATCCTTCTCTAACACAAGCAGGGTTTGGACACATGTTCATTCACTGAAAACATGGGTAAGATTGAAACCAGTTTTAGTGCATCCCTATCAGATTAATGAAACTATGTGCCACAGGTCATGTTTCACTTGACAAAAAAAATTCTGTCCAAAATAGCATTTTTAACAATCATATAACATTACACATCTTTACAAGTATCTTTCTTTTCTGGTTGCAAAGACAAATACCCTACAATGAGTTGGCTTAACAACAGGAATTTATTAGCTCACAGTTTCAGAGGCTAGAAGGCTTCCTTCTTTCTGGAGTTGGTAGCTTCTGGCTTGGCTTCCCCTATTACCTGATGATATCTTCTTTCCATAAGAAAGCTTACTCTTAATTTCTGATAATTGTAAGAATTTCCTCCAGGGATAGTGTGATTTTGAGTAAACCCTGTATGTGTATAACTTACTCTACCTTACCACTAGAGAAAAGCACAATATTTATAGAACCACATTTTCCTTTTGATAATCCTTATGTCCTTGGGCATCTAGTTTTGCTTAGGACTGAAACCAAGACACTGAGAGGGCAGAGAAGGGAAGCTTTTGAAAGATAAAAACTAACAGAAGGCTCCTCAAGAGAAGGAAGCATATGGGTGGAGCTGATTGCTACCATGGATGCCAGCTGTTAGATCCAAGGCAGATGGGTTTTGCTCTGCCCTGCAAATGCTTATGTCTAGCCAACAATCACATTGCACAACAACCAGATTCTAGCAGTGAAAGGCAGAACAGGGAGACATTTTTTTTTTCCTGGCACTTGTTCCTCTTTGGATGCTATCTGCACTGAAGATTTAGATTAAATTAATATTGCTGGCTATATGCTCTATATACTGTGATTATATAGTGTTGTCTTGGTTGCTAGCTACTTTGGATGCTGTGGGTTAAGCAAATTGTTGCCTTAACCACCAGCCACATTTTTAGTACAAGTTCTGACTTTTTAAACACTTTTTCCCTCTTTTTCTTCAGAAAACTGTTTCTTGTGCTATGCTCCTAGGTTAAATTATGTAGATGTTGATTAGCCCATCAATCAAAGGATACGTATTTACCTCTCTTTTCCTTTTGACTCACACGTAGTTATAGACTGCCCATTTACTAATTGAATGGTCTAGAACTGAAATGCTGGGTCTTATGAGTAGATTTGAGAAGACCTAGAAGGTCCCTCTCTCAATCACCCTTTCAAATGACATACCAGTGGTGATTTCAGTGCATTGAGTTCTCTCTCTTTCCTTTTGAGATGGTGTACTGCCTGAGAGAAGCAATATATTGCCAAATATTGTGTTACAAGTTAATTTATAAAATTATTTAATTCTCTGAAAGAAGAGATGGGACCATATGAGAACATGGGGCAGCTTATAAGGGTCACAGAGAAGGGGCTGAAAAGGAGGCAGGAAATGAAGAAGAGGTATGATTTATTAAGTCTTTGCTCAGAATTGACTCTGGGACTGTGACTGCTGAGAAAGGCTCTTGGATCCTCATTTGACCCATTACCATACAGTAGAAAGGTTGTTCTTAGGAAAACACAGCAGATGAGGATTTCATCCAGGATTCACTTGGGTTTTGATGAGCTGGTTCTTCGTTTCCTGTGATATAGGTTGATACAATAGTATTAAAAGCTACTTTTTGATGTGTAAAGCAGTGATTCAAGTTGAGTACTTCTTCCTCCCACTGAACAGGAGAACCTTTGGAGGGCAAAAACATCATCTTTAAGTTCCAACTATTGGTAGGAAATTAAATATAAGGTAAGATACTTAAAAGACTCTTAAATAGTACACCCATTTTAGAGAATGTAGAGTAAACCTGTACTGGTAATGGCATCTTTGTATTTAACTTTTGTAATATGAAGCCATTACTTTTTTTTTAAGCATGAAAGAGGGATTGTTTAAAAACAAACAACAACAAAAACAGGTATAGAATTTGCATCCAGTAACATTAGGTGTTTAAGAATAAAATAGGGAAGCGAGTGTGACTCAAGTGATAAAGCCTCTGCCTACCATGTGGGAGGACCCAGGTTCCATCCCTAGGGCCTCCTGGTGAAAAAGAAGAGAAAGCATGCCTTTGTGGCGAGCCAGTGCCTGCATGGTGAGCCAAGTACCCATGCAGGTACCCATGTGGTGAGCCAAGTGCCCTCATGGTAAGCCGAGTAGCCACATGAGTGCCTGCATGGTGAACTGAGTGCACATGTGAGTTTCTGCTTGGTGAGCCAGTGTCCGTGCAGTGAGCCGAGTGCCCACGCAAGTTCCTGTGTCGTAAGCCAAATGCCTGCGCAGCAAGCTGAGTGCATGCATGGTGAGCCAGTGCCCGTGCAAGTGAGTCATGCAGCAAGGTGATGACACAACAAAAAAGAGACAAAGGGGAGAGTCAAGGTGAAGTGCAGCAGAGACCAGGAACTGAGGTTTTGGTGCTGACAGGGAACCTCTCTCCACATCTAGAGGTCCCCAGGATCGAATTCCAGTGAATCCTAGAGGAGAAAGATAAGAAAAGACAAAAAGAGAAATAGATACAGAAGATCAGACAGTGAATGGACACAGACAGCAAAAACAGCAGGGCAGGGGAGAGGAAGGGGAGGGGGAGGAGAAGGGGAGAAATAAAATAATTTAAAAAAATAAAATACAGTTAGTGCAATTTTAAATTTGGACAATTAAACTGTGTAGAAAAATGGTATATCTCCAGGGGATATGGACACTAAGACACTAGAATTTTCTTTTCAATTAGGCATATACTGACTGATCATGTGGCCATTTTGTGTTTCTGGTTATGAACTATACATCTTTAGATTTGAAAGCATAGTAGTTTTGTGTAACTGGATGTAATTATTTCTGACAGGGTTTAAATCAACTTATTAGTAATTTTTACAGATTACTTTAAAGAAGCTATGTACAAGAGTTTGATCATATCAAGAGTCTAAGCCTAATCATTTCTCTTAGATTATTTCTAGTTAATCTGTATTTTCTACTTTCTAAAAGCTGAATTTTACTTAATCCAAAAATGTGTGTATAAAAGTTTATCGAATTAAGTGCATTAGTTTAGAGCGTTATCCTGTTGCTACTGACTTAGAAAGAAAAACAAAATCTTAATCTCATCAGGGGGGTAAAAGTTGAAAAGAGATTTGTATGTTGGAGGAAAATAGTACAACATTTTAGGAAGATTTGGAATAGATTATTGGTATATTCGGTTCTTGAGTGTGAAATACTACACTGTCTTATGTAACATTTTAGAAGAAAATTAATAAAAGATGAATGAAAGGAAAAATTCATCTTTATAAAATATAGGTAACATATAGAGTAACTTTAATTTTCACTTCATCAAAATAGCATTCATAAATTATGAAACAGAAATGAAACCAAAATTCTAGTTTTTAAGAAGACTAGAAAACTTCACCAACATTAAATCCATTTATAATTCTTAGCACTTGGCCCAATACCTCATAGAAAGTACAGTGCCTTGTATTTAGTAACTGTTCTCTGTCGAATGAATGAGTGAAGTGGATGAATGAATGACATGGCAATCATGTTTAGCTGGCAGTTTTAGTTTAAGTCATTTTTAAACTAATTGATGGATCCTACCAAATAGCAAAATAGTCCTAAAGATAAAGGTCCTGAGAAAAGATAGGTGATTATGGGTAATTTTTATTTTGTTCTTTGTGCTTATGTGTATTTTCCAAATTTTTAACAATAAATGTTGAATAGCAAAAATTTTTCAAGGTATTTACCTGGCTATAATTTATCCTCAAATGAATATAAATCTCACCTCTAATAACTAGTATCTCATCTGTGGTTCAAATTGCAGAGGCCCTGCTTTTGGATTAAAGGCTACTTTTGAAGACATAAGTAACTAGAGCTAAACAATATTTCTAAGGTTAATTTAAAGGAAGTAGAATTTAATGTTAATCTGTAGAAACTGAATTAATGTTCCTGCCACTGATTAAAAAACATCCATTCCATCTTGTAGTATTGAAAATGTTTACCCTTTTCTGAAAGACAACCAAAATACTATATTGAATGGCAGCTTTCTTGTTGCAAATATAATTATATTTAAATGACTTAAATCACCCCATGCCAACCTGTAAATACAATCCACTGCTCTCCCTGATAGAATTAAAATATAGGGCCTGGGTAGATGGATATTCTGACCATTGTAGCAGTTGGTAGTTAAATCCTATGACTAATGGGAGAGATATCTGCCTAGGTGAACCACATGGACTTAGTTATCTGCCCACTGGAATGGGAGTTATCTGAGGAATATTGTGGAATATCTTTGAATGGATTCACAGCTATGCCTGATGTGAATCATTGTTCCCTCAAAAACCTAAAGTTTAATAGCTAAAAAATTCCAAACTGTTGTCACATAAACAGAGATGTTTGGTCTATTCTAAAGGTTTGGAGGGAATGAATAGAATATATACTTTAAGATATTATGCTAGTAAGTTGTTTGGCTATGTTTTATGCCTTTAAATTTAGGAAAATGCAAAATACTTTGTGATTGTTGCAAACAAAAAACGCTTTCTTCAACTTCTCAACACCGTCGTGAAGGCTGCAGTACTTAAGTCTTAGCTTGGTGGACTAAATAGTGTTCCCTGCCAGTTCTTTAGATTCAAGGGGCATAGTTAAAAGTTATGCATAATGTAACTGAGGCACTCTGGCCTATAGAGTTTCCACGACTCTTAGGGGATATTGGGGGAAGTATTTGGTGCGGAGTTGTTAAATGAGTCTCTTTCACTGAATGATCCTATTTCACATTGATTTCCCTAATAATGGTCCTAAAGTATTTTCTTTAGCGGACTATTAAAAACAGCAAAAGGATTTTGTGGGACTAGCTAGGTGTGAAGATCAGGTTTCCTGGATATTCCTAATGCTGTTTTCACAACACTTTCTGGGTAATTTAGCTTACCTGGTTATAGGAAACAAGGCAAGTGGGTGGATGGGAAGTGTAGTTTGTGCTTTTATTTCCAAATCCAGGAGTAACCTGCTACCTCTTCTATATAACCTGAAACATTTAGTATTGTCTTGTAGTTTGGCTTGTTTCTCTTTGATATCTTGATATACCTAGCTTTATTTCTTTTGATCCCTTGACACCAAAGAGAAAATGCATCTGTATAAAGTTCTCTGGGATGTTTTCAAATAAGTGTGTGTGTTTGTGTGTGTCTTGGTATTTTGTGAAATGTAAGCAAGTTGTGATGGATATATTTGCTAATAAATAATAAACAGCTATTTAGAATTTTATGATTTTTAGAATGAGAATATTTTTAGCTGTGGCAAACAGGTCACATAAACTAATTTTTAAGAATAAATCTTTTATAAGTTAGTATCGATAGAATATGTACATATCTTTTTAACAATGGTGTTATCAAAAGAGAGCAAACTGTTAGAGTAAACAGACTAATGGATTACAGTCTGAAAGAGGCCCATTGCAGTCTTCAAATTCTAGATTTTGTGGGCTTTTAGAGAAATAAATCTATAAATGGAAGAATAAATGAAATGTGTGGATGTGCTATGTTCTTAACAAAGACTAAATTGATGGAGGTTGTCTTCTATCAAAAAGTAAATTTGCCCCTATTGCTTTATTTTAAAATTAATATACAAACATTGTTTTGCATTAAGATTTATATTTACTTTATCTGATGATGCTTTAAGAAACTGAAGTTTTTTCTTTTTAAGGAAAGCAAGAAGACTATACAAGTGGGAATACTAATTGTTTAAAATTATGAATAGTTTCTTTTATGGACTTGAAAACAGTTATGTTTCTAAATATGAAAACAGTAATTTTGCCTAAAATTACAGTGCAATGACCAGGAAATCTCTCCTTTTTAGAGAAGCAGTCAAGTGTTTCTGGAACAGATAAGACAGCAACGATCCAGTGAGGTTGAATTCCCCACAGAGGAAACCTATGCAAACCCATAGGTTTTGGAAGGTAAACTGCTCTTCAATTAATGATGTCCTCCTTTTCTCAAGGTGTCCAAAGACAAGAGGTGGTCTGTAAAAGGTTGGATGACAACTCCTTTGTCCAGAACAATTACTGTGACCCTGACAGTAAGCCACCTGAAAATCAAAGAGCCTGCAACACTGAGCCCTGCCCACCTGAGTAAGTAAGAGAAAGAAGTGAGAATTATTTTTAACAGGTGCAAAGGGAAAAACATTATAGTCGTACTTGGAAACACATACTCATCTGATATGAATAATTTGAGCAAAAGAAGAAAATAATAAGGAGGGTAAAATTTTGGTGTCCCTTTCCTTGAGCAAAGATTCCTGTTTATCTGTAAGTTTCAGTAATTAACTCTTTTTAAATCAGGAAGTTCAATGAGGTTGGTCCTGGCACAGTGCTGGAAATTAGCATAATTCATCAGTTTTAAATGCACACATCTTTTGGCATTTTAATCCTCTGAAATGAGGATTCATCTTGGGTATGATGTTGGTTTACAGTAATAATTGGCATTTTTATTCCTTAATGGCACATAAAATAACAGTATCTTAGATTTAATAAATGATTATTGATTATGTTCAGTCCTATCTTTTCCAGATATTTATCCTAAATCCTAAAGATTTTTCAATGGTTTAGAAATACTCTGCAATGGACGGGCAGTCATTTAATTTGCTGGTACAGTTTTAAGTTCTGTCATGAAGGCAGTCTCCCTTTAGAGTGTGAGGCACAGGCATAGGGGTGCACTCTGTCAATTAGTGTAGCAATTTTCAGTTGCTGAGAGGCTCATTATAAAGGGAGGCCCAAAGAGAGAGCACATTCATCTTAATGATGACTTTAAAATGAGACCTGCTTTCAAAACAGAAAGATTTCTTGATTGAGCAAAAGTCAGTGATTATGTGAAAAAAGAAGGATATTGATTTGACCATGAAACTATTGATCTTTGTAGGGATTTGCCTCCTGGACAACTACAAGACAGAACAAGTATGAGTGGCATTTCATTCTCATTTGAGAAATAAGATTAAGTGTTATAATAGACCCTGATTAGCTAATTATCCCAACATGAAATTGATAAGTCAAAAGAGAGTAAGCAAATGAAAATATATATTCTAAAATCTCTATAACTGGAGATGAAAGCTTTATAATGAAGTAATTCCTTTTCCTAAAAATGACCACAGTAGAATCTCAAAAACCTGCACTTAACAATGAATTAAGAATCTAGGTCCCTAATATGGTTAAAGCAAGGATCATTTCTTAATATTTGTTTCAAAACAATAATGCCTTATGAAATTTCATTTTTCAAAGTCAGTGTCTGCCTAAACATTGAATTTTAAAGGGAGATACCACTAATCTCTTGTTAAGGTTTAGGGCAGTGGCTACCAAATAAGGAGTATAAGGAAATCTAGAATTACAGAACAGAACTTTTCATTCTGAACTCTGTAATTTTATATTGGTTCTTTCAAAATTTTAATGTGATTACCTTTTAACTAATTCCTTAAAATCCAGACATAAGAAAGTTTAAAAATGTGACAAAGACAAGTTTATAGATTTATGTTTTCATTTTCCTCTTTCCTGCCAATTATTTTTATAAATCTATCTCAGGATTAACTGAAAAAACTATGTAAAAAAAAGAGATGCTCAAAAGCCATGGTCTAATTATATATTAGTCCCTTCCTATATTTCCAATAACTCCAGCATATTATCAGATAATTGTGAATCTCAACACGTCACATTAATTCCCTGACATTCAGGATTTTAATTATTATGTTTGACATTTGATGAACCATATAAGGCATCTAAGTGGGCATGGTCACACCTCTCTGTTTTGGCCTAACTTTTATACTTTATTTCTATCAAACTTTTTATTCTGAAGTAATGTTAAATTTATAGGATGGTTGCAAAAATAATATAAAACCTATACAGAGAACTCTAAAATACTTCCTCCCAGATAACCAGACTCACCAATTTTAACATTTTGTCACATTTATCATAGACTATCTGTTTTCTAAACATTTGAGAGTAGGTTACAGACATCATTTTCCTTGAACACTTAATACCATGCATATTTCCTAAAAACGAGGATGTTCCATATGTAGCTACCTGATGTACTGTTATTGAGTTCAAGAAATTTAATATTGATACAACAGTTAGTCTATATTCTAGTTTTTTTCATATGGCCCAGTAATGTCTCTTTGAGCCTTTCCTCCTCCATTATTAGACCCAGTCCAGAATCATGTATTGCATTTAATTGTCATTGTCTCTCTTTTTCTAATTTTATTGAAGTATATCATTCATAGATGAGCATGCATAAATGATAAGTTTATAGTAATCATTGTGAACTAACAAAACAAACATGCATATCATTATACAGGGCTCCCATTCATGACCCCACTACCAACACCTTTCATTGTTGTGAAAAATGTTTTTCAAACTATAAAAGAGCATCATCAAAACATTAGTACTAACTATAGCCCAAATCTTACATTTGGGGTATTTTTTCCCTAACCCACCTTAATATTAACACCCTATGTTAGTATTATATATTTGTCGTAGTTGATGAGATAATGTTCTCATATTTGTTCTGTTAACAATAGTCCATCTTCCACCACAGGAGTCCCTGTGTTGTCCAGTCCTTTGCTTTGTACAATCCCTTCAAAGTGTACATTCACTGGCTTTCACTTTCATCACAGAGTTGTGCATTTATCACCTCAGTCAATTTTGGAATGTTTTCATTACTCCAAGAGGAAAAGTTCCATAAATGCTTATACCTCCATGGTTTTCCGTTAGATTTGATATAATGTTTTCTTTGCCATCACTACAAAAATGTGACAATATTACTATCATCCATAAATTACATTAGTTGTAATTTTCCTGTGTTTCACCATATTCTTAACACTTTGTAAGAGAAGAACATTCTTATATTTATACTGTTAACTACAATCTTCATCCACCACCAAAATCACTGTTATACATTCCCTAGATTAGTCTCTGGCTTCCTTTCAATTGATATTTACACTCACAGACTATCCCTTTCAGCCACAATACCATCTATAAATCAGCAGTGTTATACTCACTATAATGTGTTACCATCAACTCATCATTCAATAGTTTCATTGCTAGAACTTTGTCTTCCATAATAATGTCCTTATGCTAAATAGGGCTAGAATCGCTGTTTCAAATGGAAGCACATCTTAGTCTTTGGGACACATTGTCAAATTGGTCTCCAGAAAGATTATATGAATGTATACTCCTGCTAACAGTATGTAAGAACGCTATTTCCCTGAAACTATGTGATGCTGGATATTATTATTTTTAAAATAATGTTTGAAAATTTTATAGGGGAAAAAAGCCCTGATAAAGCCCTGAAAGTTTTATAGGGGAAAAAAGCCCTGAAAAGTTGCAGTTTTGTTTTGCATCTCTTGGATTGCTGATGAGGCTGAGCATTTAAAAAACATATTCGGTGGCCAATTATATTACTCCTTTTTTGCTTTTCCTATTCATGTCTCTGGCTCATTTTTATATTGAAGTGTTTATCATTTTATTATTGACTTGTGTGATTTCTTTATGCATTCAGAATGTTAACTCTTTTACTTGTTATAAATATTTTTCCTAGTTAGTTAGTCATATGTCTTTCATATTATTTATAGTGTTTAGGTCTGTTTTCACTTATAAGATTTTAAAAATTTTTGTTCAATAAGCTTTCAAATTTTCATTTCTTTCATTGGTATAATGCTTAAAAAGGCCTTACCTACTCTAAGATTTTACTTTCACTTAAAAAGTGTAAACTTCAATCTATCCAGAATATATTTGCCTGATTTATTTTCAAATATTTCTGTTTTCCCAAAACTATTGCTATAAAATCTTCTAAATAGTATTTTTATCAAATAATATATTTTCAAATCATGCAATATTTCAAATGTCTTTTAGCTATATTGAGAGATTATGAGTAGACTATATTGAGAGTCCCTTTCAAGGGACTAGAAAGAATAGACAAAAGAGGCATTGGTAAAGATGTAATAATGGTGTTTATTTGAAAGACTTTTAAGAGCCAGAGGGGCCC
This sequence comes from Dasypus novemcinctus, assembly GCF_030445035.2. Classification (NCBI taxonomy): domain Eukaryota; kingdom Metazoa; phylum Chordata; class Mammalia; order Cingulata; family Dasypodidae; genus Dasypus; species Dasypus novemcinctus. Next base: position 66,702,378 of record NC_080674.1, on the reverse strand, counting down.
TTGCTGGGAAAAATTATGTGCTCATAGCAGCAACATTTCTATGAGAAAGTATAGTCGTCTAGGTGGTGAGGTGACCATAGACAGGAAAAAAGCATGAATTCTGGAGGCACTGAGTAAAAATGGTAGGATTCATGACATAGGCTTGAATAATGGGAAAAAAGGAAAGGGAGGGGTCGATGTTAAAGAATGTGACGGATAGGAAGCTAGTGCCCCACCATAAAAACAGGAAATAATGCCTAGTTGGAATCCAAAGAGAAAGGCCAAGAGTTCAGTTTTTACCATCCTGTCTTTTAATAACAAGAATATGTTTATATATGACCTCATGTGAAGAATCCTTGGATACTAAATATTTTTCCTGTTTGATACTGTAGTTTTTTAATTTGTGAAAAACAGAAAGGTGAAAACAATAAAGAATACTATAGATTGTGATAATACCATTACCAAGAATCAATAAACATTTATTAAGCAATTGCATTGTGGAGGGCACTGTATTTTTGGAAAAATTGTTCCTTTTCTTAAGAACAATCTAATTGGGCAAATATATATACAAATAACTGTAGTACAAGACAAAATATGATAAATACAATAGCAGAGTTATAAGCAAAAGTGCTAAATAGAGTAGAGAGAGATTAATTTTTACCCTGGGCTAGAATTTATCTAATGGAATCTTTTGTGGTATAATGTTTAATAATTATCTTGAGTCATTGTACCTCACCCATGGACAACCATCATCAGTTATTTTAAGTTTAGAAAAATATTCAGTAGGGTCCTCCTATAAAACTCCAAAATTGAAGACCTGAAAAGAATCATAGAAATCATCTAGGCCAACTCCCATCATTTTAGGGATGAGGATATGCTACTCTCCAGTAATGTTTTTTCCCATTATACTAGACATTACTAACTTTGTAAGTTATAAATCAAATGTCTGGTGGCACTTCAACACCTCTGGTTTTAATTGCTTCGTTAACATTTTCAATTGCCACAACTTCAGAGATGTATATGATAGTGATTTTTTAAAAATTTGGAAAACTTCAACTGTGGAATATTTAGGACATAAAGGATTCTGGAATATTAGTATCACTTTCCAATTAGCTAAGGAATGACCAAAAATTTTTTTACCAACTTTTTATTTTGAAAATCTTTCTAAAAATTATTTTTTAACTTTCCTACCTTAAGTAGACCATTGGTTACATAGTTGAATCTATTTTGGTTAAAGATATTCATGTCAAATTCTGAAGATTAATATTTTTCCTTTTTTTTTTCATTTAAAAATGTATTAAGTATATCACTCATACATAAACATACATAAATGATAATTATATAGTTAAAGCTATGAACTTACAAAACAAACATATATAACAGCAAACAGAGCTTTCATACCTTACCCTATAGCCCATACCTTACACTGTTGTGAAACATTTTTAACAAATGATGAAAGAGTATCCTCAAAATTTTACAACTAAACAAAGTATCTAACATTTGGTTTATTTTCCCCCAAACCCACCCTATTATTATTATTATTATTATTATATCATTCATACATGAACATACATAGCCAATAAGTGTATAGTAAAAGTTGTGTACTTACAAAGCAAACATCATAGAGGGATACCATACATCAAATCCACCACCAACACCTTGCATTGTTGTGAGACGTTTAAAGAACATCATCAAAATCTTACTACTAACTATAATCATATCTTACATACGGTGTATTTTTCCCTAACCCAACCTATTATTATTTTTTTAAATATATTTTTATTACAGAAGTTGCGAACTTCAAAACAATCATGCACATGTGCAGAATTCCCATTCAACACCCCTCCATCAATACATCACACCATGGTGGAACATTTGTTATAGATTATGAGATAATCTCATCAGACTATTACCATTAACCATGGCCCATAGCATACATTCGACACACTTTTCCCATACTCTCCCATTATTAAAAAATAAGAAATGCTTCACAAATTTGTGTGTCATCCTTGCACAGGGGCTCTGCTAATCTTCTCTGTATTGTTCCAGTTTTAGTATATGTGCTGCCGAAGTGAGCACTGAAGATTATTTTTTGTTTCACTATGTTAAGGACATGAGCCTTGGAAAAAGGCTGTGAGATCTCTTGCTCTCTTTTTCTTTTTCTCTTTAACCAAATATCTACTTTCAGTCTATTTTCCCATCTTTTGCCATTTTCCTTTACATTAAAAAGCAGAAATAAAATTCTGGTTTTATGAAGAGTTCTTTCTTCAAAAATATTCTAATTAACCAAGATTGGAATGTTATTGTTTATGGTATCTCTCTTGACTCACATCCCCCCAATAATATTCTTGCTTGTCCTTTTCATCTACAGCTTACACATGCTACAGTAAGCTACTCTTGTTTCAAACCCTCAAACATGAATCCCACTAACTGTTACTGTCTAACAAATAGGAAGGCAGTGAGGATGAAGACAGTTTGTTTGCTGGGTATTGGGTAGAGCTCAGATACAGCCATGGGACTATTCAGACTAATGATTCAGAAATTTATATTTCCAGTGAGAATTTCTGAATTGATTACCGGTCAGAAGTAAGGAAATCAAGAGAAGGGAAAAAAAAAAAAGACAGAGAAATAGGGAAATTATCCTCATAGGATCAAATTCATGGAAAATGAAGATGAAGGAAGCATTTTCTTATACTAGACAGGAGAGTGGAGAGACTGACACAGACACAGTGGTAAAATTTCAAAACTGTTTAAATAACTAGGGTGTGATTCAATCCTTTAGAGAGACATGGGAGGAATGATTTGATGAGCAATAAAGAAGGATGGAACAGAAATTGAATGTGAAACCTGAAATTAGACTTAAAGTCAGAAGGGAAATTCAGAGAATGGTTAATAATTTTACTTTTATACATTGCAAGTCGAAGGTTAGAGTGATACACCTAGACTGAGTTTCCGAGGAAACATGGTTGGCAATAAAAACAGAGGACAAATAATAGAAAGGCAGAGGTGGCCCTGACCTTGTGCAGCAAAGAACAGCAACACCTCCTGAATCACCCTGGTGACTCTGAGCACCTGTGTTTAATTTGAAGGCCTCCGTCCCTCTTACACCATGAGACCTAATGAAATCATGGCTGGAGGTGGTATGACTGAACTTTTTGTGGCTGAGTTATACACATTTCTGTTTTATCCTCTAATCTTGGTGATGAAATCACTGTTGTGAATTGAATCAGAGTTTCACTATGGCTGGCATGCAAGTTATTATTCTCAGAACACATTTTCCTCTTTACCAAAAATGGTACTAACTTAAGATCAAGTTCATCTGAGGGAAACAAAAAGGAAAAGAATATGTAAATCACTTTAAATTTCTTTGGAAAATTTCTTAACAGAAAAAAAAATGTTAATGTCAGGTTTTAAAATTCAGGGTTAAATAAATTTTAGGTTGAAAATATTTAGGTTTTGATCAAACATTTTTATTTTGAAAAACCAGTTAATTATGATGTCTCTAAATGCTGGCTCAGGGTTCCACTCTTGCTACAATTGGTCTAAAACTCCCATGTCCTCAATGATGGATAAGGAAGCCTTCTCTGCCCCCGTTAAGATAGCAAAGGCCTTCTCTCATAGAGTCTGAAATTCATTTTGGGGACATGAAAAACAAATTTCTTTTCCTTTGGGGTGGATTTGTCAGAAACCCTGCCTGGATTGTGAGAGAATCTGCTTCAATGTGATAATAATAAAAATAGCTACTGTTTCTTGTTTGTAGTGTACCAGATGCTGTTGGACACTCTTAGTGCTATACTAGAGCCAGCTAGTACTGGCTCAGAGGAGCCTATTGTTAGCATATCTTTTCAACCCGACATTCTTTACATCAAGCTGGTAGCTTGAAATTGACCATATTGGGGTATTTATACCACACACATTGGCAAATGCAACAAATCAGTATTCTCTATTCCCACCATGGAGAGCCTGTTATTAAACATTGACCAGCACACCAATGGAGTATTCTGTATATTATCTTAATCCTCATGAAACCTTATGAGATTAATATTATTGTTTCCCTCAATTTGGGAATTATTTAAAAATAAGAATAAAAATCAAATAGGTTTATTGGGGGGAAAATACAACAAATGTAAGATATTAGCTATAGTTAGTAGTAATGTTTTGACAATGCTTTCCTAGTTTGTAACAAATATTTCCCAACAATACAAGGTGTTGGTGGTGGGAGCCCTGTATGATAATATGCATGTTTGTTTTATAAGTCCACAACTTATACTATACACTTATTGTTTATGCATGTTCATGTATGAATTATAAAGTAAAATTTTTTAAAATCTAAGACGTTTAAAAGCACGTAATACATTACTAGTTTGAACCTATGTTCTGCCTGCTCTAAAGGCCATTCACTACATTTTAAAAGGGGACCGACACTGACTGTCTTTTCCTTAGCTTTTCTATTTATCGTTTGTCGCATCAACCAACACTGAAATGTCAGCTCTTCTCAGAATAAGATGTAGTTCATTGATGAAAGTGTCTTCACTCAGCTCAAAATCTCTGACTGCACTGAGGAAACGCTTTTTTCTATATTTCTTCCACTTCTTGCTGCAGGTGGTTTATTGGGGATTGGCTGGAGTGCAGCAAGACTTGTGATGGTGGAACGCGCACAAGGGCAGTGCTCTGCATCAGGAAGATTGGCCCTTCTGAGGAGGAGACACTGGACTATAGTGGTTGTTTAACACACCGGCCTATTGAAAAAGAGCCCTGCAACAACCAGTCTTGTCCACCTCAGTGGATAGCTTTGGACTGGTCAGAAGTAAGGAAATCTGAGGCTGTATGTTTTGAGATGTCTTAACTATCAATGCCAAAGCATTTAATATTAAGGACACCTGAGCATGTGAGCATCTTAGAACTTAACAAGTAAGGACTACCTAACAGTGAATTTGGCCATGTTCTTGTTTATTGCTGCTTGTTAGGAAGTAAGCGTTTTTCAAGTCAGGGAAATCAGTGAGAAACTAGTCATCAATCTGATTTTGAAATATCTATAGTGAATTTGAAAGTACATATAGTGCTTATTCGTTTAAGTGTTTTTTCTCCTTCCTACTCTTGAGCAGCATTACAGACTCAGAATTAGTGACATGTGATTAAAAACTGATGTTCAAAAGGAAAGTCAACAACCTTTCTTACCCCTAAACTTATTGAAGACCTAGATTGCCTTTTTCTATAATCTCAGTGGAAAGGCACAGATTACTTATATCTTTTAAAAAAAAAATAATGTTCTAACCTAAATATGTAACTCTTAGATATGAGTCTTTATCAATTCATTATCACTTGATAGATATCTATATCTATATCTATTTATATATCTATATATTTTAATTGTCCTGGGAAAGAAGCATAGAACTGAGGTTATACCAAAAAAGTCAAAGATCAGAATTTCCCATTACCTCTACTTAAATAGTTGGTAAGGAAGCCATAACTAGGATAATGTTTTTCTGGCATGCATATGCCACAAAAGAGCCTAAAAAATATCGAGGGGCCCTCAGAGAGATTACCTTATAAAATATGAAGTAAGATATAGAATTAATCCTTGACTCCTTGGAATTCATCAGACATAAACAAATATACACTACACCCTTCTCCACATTTCCTAAAGGATATTTGAATCCTTCTTAGGTGTTGGTTAATGTTAAAAAGAATGAGTACATGACTATTTAACTGGAGATTATTCTCTCAAGTTAGTATAAAATTGGATGCATTTCAGATTCTATTCTAATGTGTTCTGCTAAAAAAACATTGTGGTAATTGCTTTGGGTGTTTGCTGTAGACCTCAGTAAGCTAAGCAGTTTTTCAAAAAATAAAAATTAGGAAAAAATTGTTCTTTAGGAACCTCTGAATGAAACTTTTTGCTTAAGGTACAGGGCTTAAAAGAGGGACTGGGTTTCAGACTGTATATGGAAGTGGAGATTCAGACCAGTTGTGGTTATCAATGGAATCTTGGACAAGAAATGGAAGTGTTTTCCCAAGTATGAGCAAGCTCATAGAGTCAAAATCTGGAATTTGGGTTACTAGGAGACAGGGTAGGGATGGGAAATGGGAAGTTAGGGCTTAAAATGTGTAGGCTTCTTATTTGACATGTTTTGGTAATGAATGGTATTGATGGTAACACAACATTGTGAGAGTAATTAACAGCACTGAAATATATATTGGAATATGATTAAAAGGGGAAATGTTAGATTGTATATATAGTAACAGAATAAAAATTTTTTTTTAATCCATTGAACTATACTACACAGTGAACTTTAAGTTGAACCATGACTTTAATTAATAGTACAATTATAAAAATGTACTATTGTCAGTTGTAACAAATGTTCCACACCAGTGCAAGATGGTGGTGGTGATGGGGTAGTATATGGGAATCCTGTATTTTATGCACCATTGTTCTGTAAAAGCACAATTTCTCTAATAAAGGGGAGGGGGGAGAATAAATGGGAGATAAAATTGAATACAGTAATGCGAGGGAATAGTCAGGCTTGAGTACAGAACTATACCACACAATATCCTTCTAGAAAAAGTAAGAAAAAATAGACAAAAACATAAGAAGAATCAAGAAGAAAATTCTGCGAACCAAGAAAATACCAAAACTTCTTCATATACAGACTCATTCCTCATTGGTCTCCTGACTGCATTAAATTTTTTAACATAAAACTACCAAACAATCATCTTAAGAAATAGCTGACATGCATTATTGATATGCTTCTATTCTAAATACATTTTAAGATTTCTTCTGACTTTAACCTCAATGTGAGTTGTACTTCTTTGTCATTGGAGTGTATACTCCTCTTTGCCTTTTCCCTTCTCTTAGATTTCTGATTCTTATCAATCCAGTCTTTGAAGTGACTTGATCAAATGGATCTAAAAGACTCTTAGGCATTCCTGGAGGCTGCCTGAAGAAATAAGTATGAGCCAAGGGGGCTTTTACTCACCTTTCTGCTATCTTCTTTAAGATAGTTGAATGAAGCTTAGGGGAAAGGAGTGGTGCTGAGGGTGTAGAGTGCGCATGGAGGACTGCCACCTCAAATATAGTGTTGGTAGCTGCTATTGTCTCTCCACAGACATCCAAGAAACTATTCTGGCATAAGCGTAAGTGAAGAAATGCTTTGGTAACTTTCTGGAAGATTCTAGTTGAATATCATCTTTTCCATCCTCTCCATCCTTTGTTCAGGAGGAAATAGATGATTTTCCCCCATACAGTCCCTCCTATTTATTTTCCAAAAGGGTGGGGGATAGGGAACACTCACACTCTTCCTTTTCCTTACTTAAACAGGCCACTCACCTCTTCCCTAGATGGGTTAAAAAAAATAAATAGAATTAAGTGAAATAAATGTCTATAGAGAACAAAGTGAAAACAGTAGTTTGTTCTTCCCAGAGTAATGGAACACTTCCCACTAATGAAAAGAGGAGGTCCCAACAGAAGAACAGGCAAAGTTTAATTTCTTTCAGTTAACCTTTTGCAAATATTTCACGCGATTTTCTGTTGACACGCCTATGAAAACTTCCCTCCTCTTTCTGTTCCTCACCTCTGCCCCCTCCTCACTTCCAACTATCAACTGTCTGGAGCATTGCTAATCACAAGGGTGAGGTTCAACTGGTAAAAACATGTTGCAGCTAGAGGAATTTACCCTTTGACCCTTCCCTTTTCTTTGCAGTCTGCTCTAAATACAAAATTTCCATTGTTGGAAAGCAGGAACCATTTTCCCCACCAGTGAAGCCTACTGGGTATTTATTAGAAAAAAAACACACCAAATTACCTCAATGGAAAATGGCTCCTCGGCAGCCTTTTGAAAACCTAATGTAGCCACAACTTTCTCAATTCCTATGATCTATTCTTCATTCCTAGGACCATTCACGCTATTTCGGACTTTATTTTGTTTTTGCCTTCTCTTGGAAAGAAGCTCTTAAAAGCATCAATGCATACTGTGGATGGGCCCCAGCAGTCTTTACCTATTCTTTTGAAATCAGAATAATTTCATTTGACTCTCACAGAGTACCCATGAAAAAGGTCTATTTTTCATACTTATTCTTGGATAAGTAGATAACTGGCATCATACTGAACTGACTTTATAGACCTAACATTTAGTTAGAATCATTTGAGAAAGTTGGGGAAGTAATCTCCCTTCATGGGACCATCTTGTTTGGCAAGACAATTGTGACACCATTTCACTTACTCCTAGGTTCTACTCTGGTCCTATGATTAAGTAAATCAAACCCACCTCTCCAGAGAGAACTCATTCTAACCCCAAGACCTTACCATTTCTATGCTTTACAAATAAACGCCAAATTGTTTTTCCTGGTGTGGTTTTAAATACTTTTTTCTGAAAAAAAAAAAAAAAGGTTTTTTTGCTTCTTAATCACAGAACATTAAGTTAAAACATAAATGCATCTCTCATAAAAATCACCTCTTATATCCCAGGGAGATGAAAATAAAAAACAGATGGTTTGGTCAGATTTTGAATAATTGCAAAATTCTGAGCATATGAATAAAAGATGAAATAACCTGCAATAAGGAGAAATAGCAATAATTCTACTAAAGAATGGATTATCTACTGAAATACTATCTTCTATCTAGTGGTTTATCTTCTACCTAGTGGTTTATTATAAGAATGAATGGAATGGATTTTGATATTTATAATAGAGCTTTAATATTAAAAAATGATTCATATTAAATAATTAAGTATTCAATTTTCTAATAATAATTAGAAATAATTAAATTTTATTGCACACTCAAAAGTGTGCAAAAATATACTTTTTCTGTGGATAGAGTCCAAAATTTATCTCTAGAGAATGCTATGAAGTCATTAAGTTAGTACCTATTAATCACATTTATAACCATGACTACATACTGTTTTTCAGGACTTCTTATATTTTAGATAGCTAAATAAAACTGAGGTTGTCAGATAGATAAACACATTTATTTATCAGAAGGCTAAAGAAAGGCATAGATGAAATTTAGGCTAAAGAAACCAAAGGGAAGAAATAGAATTAAAAACAAGCTGAGAATATCTCTGCTTGAACATCTCCGGCATACAGTGAGAAGTTTTGCTGGAGAGAGTACTACTTAGAATGAAGCTGGTCTTAAGTGACAACTTTGTGCCATCACTATTTTTTATAAGTAATTTTTAAACACTTAATTTTATAGTCACCCTTAAGAAGTGCAATTTTTGCAGAGATCAGAGATGAGAGTCTGGCTTTTGACATATGTTTTTTGGAGCTAGATCTGCAGGGCCCAGGACTAGTGTATTCATTGAATAAGAATGTGGTAGAAATAGTTTTCAGTCCTTCACTATTTTGAGAATCCAGTTCATTATCTCCCTACCTCTACTGCTACAGGATAGAATATCCTTGGCTTATTTAGTGGAGTTGTGGCTGTAATGCTCTAAAATGATTTCTTACCTCAGTAGAAGATGTCATTGTATATTCAGCTTTGCATATTACTGCTTATTGTCCCACAGAGGGTTTGCCTCATTTTACATTTATCTTTCAGAACTTTATTCTGTTAGGAAACTGACATCTGGATTTAACTATCTTTCTCTGTGCTTCAGTTTCTTCACCTATAAAATGGGCATGATAATAGTACTTACTTTACTTCATGAGGTTTCTGTGAAGATTAGGTAGATTATTACATGCAAATAAAGCCAAAAACCAAAAAACACTTTAGAAGAGTGCCTGACACTTAATAAACATTTGTGATAGTGGTTCTTCTTTTTTTCTTCTTCCTCCTCCTCCTCACTCATTAGTTCTTTTTTTATTTGTTTTGGTTTTGCTTTCTTTCAGTTTCCTGGGGTCTTCTCAGATACAGATGAATGAATTGTCTATTCTTGCATTGTCTGCCTCATCTAATTGTAAGCAGGATTTGGCATATGCTCAGTGGAAAGACTGGTAGATAGTACTACGTTCTTATAATAATAGCAGGAGCTTCTTGCCACTGGAGAAAGATATTAGAATAAACAAGGGACACTTGTCCCAGGTTTTAATATGTGTATGTATGTATTTTAAAATGTGAAGGGGCAGAGGAATGGTACAAGTACAGTTTTCAATAAATGTCAATTTAGAAAACCAACTATAACCTCGAAATACTAAAACTGAACTCCCTATATATCTTGTGTTTCTGCCTACTTCCATAATTTTTTTTCTTCCCCTTTCCCCCACCCTACAGGTTTTTTGCTGTCTGAGTTCATTCACTGTGTGATCTTCTGTGTCTATTTCTCTTTTTATCTTCTCTTCTCATTTTCTCCTCTAACATTGACTGAGATTCAATCCTGAGGACCTCCAATGTCAAGAGAGGTTCCCTTTTACTTGTACCACCTCAGTTCCTGGTTTCTGTTGCGTCTCACCTTGACTCTCCCATTCTCTCCTCTTGTACTTCACCTCAACTTATTTTTTTATAATATTTAATAATTATTATGGTGGAGCAGGTGTAGCTCAGTTGTTGAGCTCCTGCTTCCAATGTACGAGGTCCCAGGTTCAATCCCCAGTACCTTCTGAAAAAACATTAAATTAAAAATTCTTATTACATATTCTCGTGAATTTGTTTCTGCCAGTGCTAACAGAAACCTGTGAATAATAGTAATGACAGAGGAATGGATAATGATCAGGCCCTGAAGTATGAGTCAGAATGCCTAGGATTTAATTCCAGCTCTACCACTTAGTATTTTTTTAACCTTGATTAAGTCACTTAAACTTTCCTCATCTGTAGCAATTCTCAAAAAGTTTTTTAAGAATAGTGTATGTGAAAGTATTCTGTGAACTGTGAAGCTCTGTTGGAATGTAAGGTAGTAATTTTATTTTCAATTATTATAGTAAGCATTAAATGAGTGGCAGAAATCTTCTAAGTCTTCAACTTCTAACCTCAGTGGACAGTGGAGGAGAACTGGTATGAAGTGAAGATAATGGAAATGGGCTAACACAAATGGGGCACGCTCAAGACACTTGGGATCAGGACTTTATTCATTCTATAAAAATGTATTGCATGTCTTGGTTTCTTCAAATATAAAGTGATAGGGTTGTTATAAGGACTCAATAAGATAATGTATGCAAAGTTCATAGTATACTGCTTGATACTCAAAAAATGCTCAGTAAAAATTAGCCTTAGCATGGCTCTTCTATTTAATAGCTGTATGACTTTATACCAATCACTTTTTTTTTAATTAGAAAAGTTGTGAATTTACAGAACAATCATTCATAAATACAGAACTCCCATATACTTCCCTATTATTAACAGCTGGCATTGGTGTCGTACATTTGCCACAATTGATGAAAGTACATTTTTGCTTTATTTTATTAACTATAATCCATTATTTAACTGTGTAGTGCAATTCCGTGATTTTTTTAATTTTATTTTTAGGGAATGGGAAGTTGAGGCTTAACATGTACAGAGATGCTATTTGGAATGATAGAAATATTTTGGTAATGGAGAGTGGTGATGTAGTACGGCTTTGTTAATGTAATTAATAGGACTGAAATATATATCTGAATATGGTTAAAAGGGGATATGTTACGTCGTATATATGGTAATAGTATCCAGTCCCTTCTGGACTAATCTCCAGGCTACAAGGGAGATCCAGTCCTGTTGCTGTGCCGTGTTTTCAGCTCAGCCAGGCACCTCCCATCTTAATCAGGCCCTTGATCCCTCGAAGCAGCCAGTGATGGACACTCCTCCCAGGTATTACAAATGCAATCTACAATAAAGAGCTTGCTCACTTGAGGAATCTCTCTGGAAAAAAGTAGTCAGTTGTTTACTATTTAATATATTCTTGGTCAGGGGTAATATTTTCCTTTCAAATAAGGTAACTTCATGCTTAGCCAGATGAGTACATAGTGGAGGGGTTTCTATGAAGACTTTGCACATAAAATAAAAAATCTAATATGTAAAAAAGGATAATAATTGCCATCTCACAGGAAAAATCTCATATATAAAACAGGATAATAATTTCCATCTCACAGGATTTTAGTGAAAACTAAATAAAGAATAGCATTTAGTGTAACACGTGACTCATACACTGTGTGCTTAATGGTAGCTGCTAGTGGTAGTAGTAACAGCAGCATTAACATTGTGCCTGGCACTGGCCTAGCACTAAGAAATACTGTAAATTGTTCAGTATGGCAGAGACATAAAGCAATGACTCCAAAGAGGTAAACAGAGCCTTACCATCAGGATCTAGTAAACATATTAGAGTTTGAAAATTTATCTTGACAATAGTGGACCATTGTCTTACTATTAAAATCAGAAGAGAATATGATCAGAATTGTGCTTTAGAAAGATCCCTGACTGTATAGTTTAGAGAGCGGATTGGAGTGAGGCAAGAGCAAAATAATGGGAGATTTGTTAAGAAAGCACTTGCAGTATTCCATGTAGGAAATAATATTTGTCCGAATTAAGGTTATTGGCAGTGGAGATGGAGAAAAAAATTGACAGATGTGAGAGAGATTTAGAAGTTGGATAAATGAGATCTAGTGATTGATTATATGGGAAAAGTGAGGCAGCAGCAGGAATAAGGATGTTGATTTGGCTATGAAAAAGAATGACAGGGATCCAGAATTTCCCTGTTGCTCTTTTAGTCCCTAACCAAAGCCTGTTCTTTGAGCCATATTATAAAGAACAGTATGCTCTCCTCCTTTGAAATGCATCTTAATGAATCTTTTTTTAAACTGTAGGAAATATATTATAACACACATTGTTATGTAGAGATTGCATAGGATCCTTGATGTTTACCTGAAAGAATGTTAATATATTTTTCTTTCTCTACCTTATGTAGTAGGCTCAAGGATTGTCCCTGACAAAGCCACTCAGGGATATATGTATATAGTGTTCACTCGGACACCCCTATCCTAATCAAGCACATCTCCTAGAAAAATAAGTCAGGGATATCCTCACCTGATGGTGAATCCCAAAAATTATCCAGAATTATACAGGACAGCATATATTTTTGAGTGCTTTACTCAAAGCTCTCTGCTGGATACTGAGGGGGTACAAAGATGAAACAAAAGTGGACCATAAACCCAAGGAGTTTATGGTCTGGGAGTGATGAGATGACTTCTACATGTGTGACTATATAACAGGTAGATGGTGATTAGGGGCACAAGAATTTATATATTCTACATCCTCATTTATGATATTTGCTATTAACCATGTGTTCACATCTATTTCCTGCATACAACTGTAAGTTCTTTGAGGGTAGAGACTGTCTTATTTGTTATTATATATCCCAAAGGACCGTATAATTCCTGTAGAGATCTGGAAATGTTGTTGAATGAAAGATAAAAATATCATGCTTAGACGGTATGGTTAATGTCCTCATTTGACTCAGAAAATACAGCTTTAAAGAATAGGTACAGACGTGCAGGGGATGAAGATTGAGGCTTTGGTCCACTGCCATGTTAAATAGGAACCTGACTTCTAGACATAGATCATTCCGATTAGCCTGGAGAAGAGGTAAATAATAGGGTTTGTGACTTAGGAAAAACATCTTTTCCTTAGTCTGGAGAACAGAGTGGACCAATTCTAAGGAACAGTCAGATTTATTGTGTTTAACTGATAGGCAGGAGAGATGTTCAGTTCAATAAACCTTTACCTGCATCCATGTAGTTTTAGCTACCACACTATAAGAATACACATCTAAATCAACTTTTTGTTTGCTTCACAGAGATAAGTTTTCATGGTTTAGTAATAACATAAAAATTCTTTTCAGAAGACTACACCCAACAAGTAGGAAACTTAAGATTCCACATTCTAAAAATTAGCATCTTATCACAGCTGAATGAGGCCAAGGATAGGGAGGAATAGAGGAATGAACCTATCTCCAGTAAAAAAGAAAATAAGTTAGCCAAGAAAAGCAAACATTGGACTTAGCTCTTAAAGACCTTAGGGAAAGATGAAAGTACTACTGCCTAAAAATGTAAGGAATTTTCATATCTGAGAAACTTTACCTTGAATTTTGTGTGTATGTATACTGTATACCCAAGCACACATATACTTCAAGAAACACTTTCTTCAAATTTTCCTCTGTTTTTAGACTGTTGTTATTCATCAGTATTTGTTTTGTTTCCAGTGTACTCCAAAATGTGGTCCAGGATTCAAACATCGTATTGTTCTGTGCAAGAGCAGTGACCTTTCTAAAACATTCCCAGCTGCACAATGCCCAGAGGAAAGCAAGCCTCCTGTCCGCATCCGCTGCAGTTTGGGCCGCTGCCCTCCTCCTCGTTGGGTGACTGGAGACTGGGGCCAGGTAAAACTATTATTCTATGAGCTCCTGTTGAAGCAGTACCTTGGGACATGGACCTGAGGTTTCTCATTTGGTCATTGTAAGGGCCCAAGATATGGGTAATAAATAACATACAAAAACCTGGGTATGAAATATAGGTGTGATACATTGCGCAAACACCAGCAGATATAAATGGGCACACACACAGATATATTATTGCCACATTTGCTTACTCCTTGGAACCCAACATTTTAAGTTAAAATTAAGAGAAATAGTCTAGTTGGCCAGAGATTTGAACAAGCTACCAAAACTTTCTTCTCCCAACTCTCTCAAGTAATTCAAGAAAAATCAGTTAAATCAGGGATCTTAATTTTCCCACTTGTAAAATAGCCATAATTCCTCTTAGGTTTATGAGGATTTTAATTAACTTGATAGTGTGATATAGAATCTTTGAAAGGTTATTAATATTTATTCTGCAATTGATTTATTTTAATCTGATAGACACCATAAATTGGGAAGCAGATATATAGGACTTTGGCATGTGTTTTATATTAGACTCATTTCCATTTTATATTCCAATTCCTATTTTTTCTTTATTCTTTCTCACCTACTTTTAAATTGTGTAATCTTGCTGTAAGCCACCTTGAATCCTTCAAAAACATGTTGGTACATTTGGATAGAAGGAAACTTAAGTATTGTTCTTCTGAATGTCAAGGAGGAAATCTATCAGGTTGATAGATTAACCTATCTAAAATATTTTTTAAAATAATGATGTCCTTGGAAATAAATTTCCATCCAATCGATGCCCTTATTCCTGTAGTTTCATAATTAGCCTCATAGATTATAACACATTTTCTAATATCTGAGACTTAAATAAATCAAAATGGTCTATAGCTAAGCCAGTGTGATTTTATATGTGCTCTGAGCTTGCCATTACTTATTAAAAATGGCATTTCATAGAAGTAGTTACCAAATTTCTGACCAGTACTGACTAAAGTTCAGTACTGCTAAAGTACTGCAATATCTATACATCTCTTTTGTTTCATTTGGGAGAGGGCAAAGATTTTAACACCCCATTAAGGTAAACAAATATGCCTTCTCTGTGCTTGGCCTTGTGGAAAAACAAAAGAAGTATACTCATAAAATAATTAATGCTTTGCATTTGTATAGCAATATTTGGTTTAGATTACAAAGTGCTCAAGTCAATACAAATGATGAAGTTAATCTTTGCATGCAATTAAGTGTCAAAATGTGTTTCACTGTAGAGTAACAGTTTCATAGTACATACATGATATTATGCTATTAAAGGATCAGTACAGACATGCTTTCAGGATTTATATTTTAAATCAGGTAGGTATTTCCTTCCTTTTACATTATTTGTTTTGATGCACTGTTATATAAATATAAGGTGAAAGTTTTTTTGTGTTAGTGATTCCACCAAATTTACAGGTAATTTGAGATTATTCCTTTAAATGTTCTCAAGTCCTTTTCCTCCCACCTACGTTTTCAATCAAGTTCCTAAAGTTGAAAATAATCAGTGAAATTATATGTAAAATTACATTTAAAAGATGATATAATAAAATTTTAGAGTGTATTCAATTGTCATTCTATATTAGAAACTTAAAAATAAGACACTGTCTTTAAGAATATCCTTCCAAGTCCTAAAGTGGTTTGAAAGATTTTTTTAGCAAATCCAGCAGGGCTTGCAAACACCATCATCATCCCCCATCTTAGCACCTGTTAGCTCCTTATCCCTTTGATCACAAATCTCCCAGATTTTCTGGGTGGCAGACCCAGAGAATAGATTCAGTTCCATTACTCAGCCTGGACAGCTGATCAGTTCCACTAAAACTAAGCCACTCAGAGAGTAATTTCAGGTCTGAATCCCTGAAGAGATGAAAAAGAAGAGGGAGGCATGTTAATGCCTAATACCAGACCTGATTCTCAGGTTTGTGTGACTGACAATACCTTGGAAAAAATGAGAACTTATTTAAGCTATTTTTTTTAAACTGGCTCCATCTCCAAGTCATCTTCAAGCAGTTATATTGAACTAATATTTTGACATAGAATATTCCACTAGACCATCAGGTTATTTGCAGACAAACCTGTAATAGATAGGAAACAACAGGGTGATCTCCTGACCCTAGAAACTCTTGATTATTGTACTTCATTATGAGAATTTTCTCATTACACTCCTATTAGAGTTTACCAGTCTGCTTAGAATTGCTGGAGTGATGTCCTAAGAAATTCCCACGTATTGTTTTCTGGGAACTAACTGCTTCCGTTTTCTAGGGTAATGATATAAACATGAGCTGGAATTTCCAAGTTTGTTCTGTAGTAGAATGAGCTAATCGTAGAACTCTACAAGATGAACTACGTATGGGCATTAAAAGCTAATATGGGTAGTGCTTGCAGTGACACCATGTCTTTTTTTACCTCCTAAAAATTGTTGAGATCAATATTTTGTTTCTCTCTGGCCTTTGGATTTAGTGTTCTGCTCAGTGTGGCCTTGGACAACAGATGCGGACAGTTCAATGTCTCTCCTTCACCGGACAGGCATCTGGTGACTGTCCAGAATCTGTTCGGCCTCCATCGATGCAACAGTGTGAAAGCAAATGTGACAGTACCCCCATTTCCAATCCTGAAGGTGAGTTTGTCATGGAGAAGGGGCCTAGGAGCTCAAACACAACGGTGGCCTCTAATGACTCATCTACTGGTTACCAGGGTTTAAAGAAACTCCTGTGTCCCCTGTTTTGTTATATAGCTTGTACAGAGCATTTACAAAAGCTATATGGTAGAGTGGGAAGTATATTGGTCTGATAATCAGGTAACCTAAGCTTTTACTAACTAACTGTATAACCCTGTTAAATCACTTAACCTCTCTGGGGTTAAGTTTATTTATCTATAAAATGAAAGATTGGGGTGGATAATCTCTAAGGTCACACTGAACCTAGCATTCTGTTGACTTGTTCTAGAACTCTAGGGATGGTTTCTAATGAACCATTCTTTTTTTGGTTTTATTTATTTATTTATTTATTTATTTCTCTCCCCTTCCCCCATCTCCCCCAGTTGTCTGCTCTCTGTGCCCATTTGCCGTGTGTTCTGTGACTGCTTCTATTCTCATCAGCGGCACCGGAAATCTGTGTTTCTTTTTGTTGCATCATCTTGTTGTGCCAGCTCTCCGTGTGTGTGGCGCCATTCCTGGGCACACTGCACTTTCTTTGGCGCTGGGTGGCTCTCCTTATGAGGCACATTCCCTACGCAAGGGACACCCCTGCGTGGCAGGGCACTCCTTGTGCACATCAGCACTGTGCATGGTCCAGCTCCACACGGGTCAAGGAGGCCCGGGGTTTGAACCGCAGACCTCCCATGTGGTAGGCGGATGCCCTATCCATTGGGCCAAGTCCACTTCCTGAATGAACCATTCTTAAAACTGAAAACTTTAGTTTTTGATATGACAGTGGATCAGCACTATCATGAAGATAAAATTCATGCTTATTATACATATAATGAAAGCATATGTTTGAAACTGCTTGTTTTCAAATGCTAATTTTCTCATTGAAGAAAAGTGTAAAAAAGATTATTATATAGCCATTTATATAAGAAGGCAAATGGCTTTGGGGTCTGTTCTTTTTCCTGTGTAGTAAGAAAACTCTCTGTTAACAATGGATTCCTGTGAGTTTTCTTTTCCCTTATTTAAATAGGGTACTTTGTTGATTGATTGAAGCATTCATTTGAAATGTTTTGAATGCCCACTATGTCAAAGGCACTATGACAAAAGCTATGGGGGAGGCAAAGACAAATTTGGCATAGTCAGGGAGTTCAGACTGCCTTCCTATGGAAACAGAAGCATGATCACATACAGGCACCCGAACAATATCTGGAGCCATGAATTTAAATTATGTAAGAACCCCAGGTATAGGGTTCTGCTTAAAAGACTAAACAAAACAAAAATAAGGAACTATATTATATATATAAGGAATATATATCCAAACAATTTTGTTAATATTTTGCAAATGAAAATTATATACTCATAAACCTATTAAACAGATATCTATTCCTTTTGAGCAGATTTATCCAATATGTTTTTTTTTTTTTAATAATATTTACTATTTTTAAAGTGTTTCCATAGGAATTTCATTTTAGGAAGAGCAATAATTATCCTGGATCCCAAGATGCAAAGCACTTCTCATTTTTGCCAATAATCTTATTTTTATACATGAGCCTCAACCCAATATGCTTATTGTAGATATAATTTAGCCTTTCACAGAAGTATACCCCTATCCTACATTCATTCAAAAACATAATAAAATAAAAATCAAGTTCACTACCCTGTGTTGAGTATTATGTTCACCCCTTTATATATAATAATACCTTAAATATTTCATATATGTATACATGAATACACATATTTATATATTTTATTTTACATAATCCTGACAGCAGCCCTCTGAGAGTTGGTATTACTGATGAGAAAACTGAGACACAGAAAGGGTTAATAACTTGCCAAATTACAAGACTAGAAAGTGGTAGAGGCGGCGGACTTGGTCCAGTGGTTAGGGCATCCATCTACCACATGGGAGGTCCGCGGTTCAAACTCCGGGCCTCCTTGACCCGTGTGGAGCTGGCCCATGCGCAGTGCTGATGCGCGCAAGGAGTGCCCTGCCACGCAGGGGTGTCCCCCGCGTAGGGGAGCCCCCACGTGCAAGGAGTGCGCCCCGTAAGGAGAGCCGCCCAGTGCCAAAGAAAGTGCAGCCTGCCCAGGAATGGTGCCACGCACACGGAGAACTGACACAGCAAGATGATGCAACCGAAAGAAACACAGATTCCTGTGCCGCTGACAACAACAGAAGCGGACAAAGAAGATGCAGCAAATAGACACAGAGAACAGGCAAGGGGGGGGGGATAAATAAATAAATAAAATCTTTTTAAAAAAAGAAAAGGAAAGAAAGTGGTAGAGTCAGGATTTGAACTCAGATTTGGCAGAGCTCAAGGACATATCAGTTTCAACTACATTTAAGTGTTATTCTTCTTTTTTTTTAAAGATTTATTTATTTATCTCCCCCCCACACACACACACATTATCTACTGTCTGTGTCCATTCGTTGTGTGTTCTTCTGTGTCTGCTTATATTCTCATTAGGTGGCTCCAAGAACCAGTCCTGGGACCTTCTGGAGTGGGAGAGAGGCAATTACTCTCTTGCGCCACCTCAGCTCCCTGTTCTGCTCTGTCTTCTTATTTTCTCTCCTCTGTATCTCTTGTTGGGTTATCTTGTTGCACCAGCTCTTGGCTGACACTCCTGTGTGGGGCAGCATTCTGCATGGGCCAGCTTGCCCTCATCAGGAGACCCTGGGCATCACACTCTGTACCTCCTATATGATAGATGAGAATCTAACTGGTTGAGCCACATGCATTTCCCTTAAGTGTTATTCTTAACTCACTCTTTAAAACAGAATATTTTGACATGAAAACAGAGTTGTTGGTTATGAAATGGGCACTTGTGCATGACTGTCAGCCTAATTCAATAGGTTGAGCCTCAGTCCTTGTAAAAAAGCTGGCATTGTGTATGTTGAAGTTATGTTTAGCTTCATTATATGCCATTTTAGTAATTTCTCCAAAAGCTTCTCTGTAGTGGATAATTTTTATACATGGTCTTTGCAGCTGAAGATGCAATAATGTTTTTAGAGTGGGTAGATATCATTTGCTACTGCACCTATTTCTGCCTTCAATAAATTACCTTAAAATGGATAGGTGTTACTCTGAGGTTTCCTGAATTATATGGAGAAATGCCTCTTGGTAATTTCATCTGCCTGGCCAAATCACTTTTTATTAATATTAATACGAAGTAAACAGTTAAGACAATATTTTTAGCCTTTTCAGTAAAGGAGGGAGCTTTTGAAAAGTAATTAATCCTACAAAGTATGACTAATCTCAGAATTGTTACTCCCTAAAGCTCTTGAATCATTTAAAAGAAAAGAAGTGCTCCTTTTTCAAAATTTAATTTAAAGTATAAACAGCATGTCTGTCATAACTTGTTTTGTGTTCTCTTTAGCTTCCCAATAGCATATATTGAACATTTTTAAATACCTGAAACCATTTGTTCATTTAATCAGCAGCTAATTATTGAATACTTGCTGTGGCCAGCCTCTCCTATGCATTATGGAAAATTCAAATACATTTATAAGTTCATAGTCTTACAGGGCAAATACTTTAAAAACAAAAAGTAGAATGTGTTATGTGTAGCAGTTTACGTAAGTGCTAAGGTTGCTCAGAAAGACTAACCTTGGGGATCAAGGCAGGCTTCACAGGCAGTAGTCTACGAGCCAACCTTAATGTATAGTTGGAAAAACCCAGGGTGTGCCCTGGGAAAAGTGGATAAAGCAGGTGAGCTGAATTGTCATCCTAGAGATACAGAATAGGCAGAGAACATGGATTTCAAAAGACAAGAAGCCTTTGCATGAAAGTAGTGGTGAGTGGTCTGATGTGACTCATGGGAATCAGATCAGAGAAGGTAGTAGAGGAGCCCTTTTCCTTAGCACAATCAAGTTTCTTTGGCTCTTAATGAGAGACTGACAAGGGCAGCTCTGCCTCAAGACAGGGTAGGATCAGAGAAATCTCTTGGAATCTAAAATATGGTCTTTCAGTGGGGGTGTATAGTAATAGTTGTGAACTTACAAAACAAATACATATAACATCATACAGGACTCTCATAACTCAACCTACCACCAATACCTTGCATTGTTAAGCATTTTTAATTAATGACTAAAGAGCATTGTCAAAATATTACTACTAATCAAAGTATTTTTCCCCCAACCCACCCTATTATTCTTCCTCTGAATGTCATAAAGACCTTACAGGCAGAGGGTAAGCGTTCTCCAAAAAGAGTCCAAGCTGATCATGAAAGGATCATTTCCTGTGTATCCCAACTCCCTCCAATGATACAAGTAGGCAGGCTTTGCAGGGGCTTCTAAAATAAATAGAAAAGTGCTGCATTTGAGGAGTTGGTCTTGTATCCTTTGGACCAAGTCAAGCCTTCAAAGCCATAATGAATCTGAATCTAATTGCATCCTATATTCACAAGCCTCTGCTCAGTGCTTTTGAAGTCATGCCTTTTAGGTCAGGGTTTTGAATGATTAATGTAGAGCGCCTGGGAAAAACCCACTGGCATATCAGTAAGTAGATTCATGCATTGCCTATGAAACAGATTATCTAATTTTATCATTCAACTCCACCAAAACCAAGATTACCAACTAGACCCACTCCTGCATGACTGGAGTTACTTCAGATTCTGGCTTTCAGCTCTTGATTATTTGCAAGTCTCCATGGGAAGAATTTTGGAATGCTCCATATGGTCATTCTCATCAGAAGTCTCTGGCCTTCAGTGAAGGGCAACTTTACCCACACAATGGATAAAGGCCACACAATATTTCCTGTAAACAACACAATGAAGATCTCTCAATTTCCAAATAAGCCAGCAAGAATAAAGGTAGAAAGAATGTCTTATCACTCTCCTCCCAGCAGAGTACCTAGTGGGTACATGATGACAATAGAAGAGAAAAGCAGTTTTTTCATCTCTAATCCTTGATCTTGTTGGCTCAGAGTCCATCACTTAAAATGCAATAGATATAAGCTTATCTGCATGAAGAAAACACATTAATAAGATCAAACCTTCAAAACAAATCAGTTACAGAATTATTATATTACACAAAGATTCTTCTTTTTTTCTTTTTAAAAGATTTATTAATTAATTTATTTATTTTTCTCCCCTTTCCCCCATTGTCTGCTCATCTGTATCCATTCTCTGTATGTTCTTTTGTGTCTGCTTGCATTCTTGTCAGGTGGCACCAAGAATCTGTGTCTCTTTGTAGAGTCATCTTGCTGTGGCAGCTCTCTGTGTGTATGGCACCATTCCTGGGTGGGCTGTGCTTTTGTCATGCAGGGCAGTTCTCCTTGTAGGGCACACTCCTTGTGTGTGGGGCACCCCTGCGTGGCACGGCACTCCTTGCACAGAGCAGCACTGTATGTGGGCCAGCTCACCACACAGGCCAGGAGACCCTGGGTATCGAACCCTGGACCTCCTATATGGTAGGCGGACGGTCTATTAGTTGAGCCACATCGGCTTCCCAAAGATTCTTCTTAAAGTAAAGGATTCCTTTAAGTAAATCCCCTAGTATAACTTTATTTGTATTCTACTTGGGTATTTAAAAATACCTTTAATTTTTGGATATTTTAATCAATGCCAACTGAAGATCAGTCAGAAATTAAGACAGAACATTGCTGCTATTCTTATTTCAATGGAAAAATGTGATTTAATTTACATGTAACTTTTCCAGAATGGTTTTATCACCTAAGGAAGCTGAACCTGAGGAGCAGCAATCCCTATTTATATTTGTAATAGCCTAAATTGGTGGGCATATGGGTAGATGGAAGGAGAAGCAATTTATAAATCTTTTATTTTATTCATTATTTGTTATCTATTATTTAGTCAGATTCCACATATAAATATAAACAGAAAATCTGTGACTTCACTTGTATTTTGCTCAGCTCAGAATTTTCCTGGTCCAGCAAGTCTTCCAAAAATGGAGTAACAAATCTCAAAATAAAGTCATGCCCAGGGAATATCCTTCTTTGTTTTTTCTTCAGACAGACTTGGTTTTTAGGGTAGTATTTTCTCAGGAATGAGCTAAAATATTGCACCCTCATTGAGACTCTCAGAGCCCAACCCACTGCTTCTTTCTTCCCATCAGGTGAAAAGAGAGAATAATAATTGATGATGATAATAACTCAATAACTAACATTTATTGAGTACTTTCTATGCATCAGACACTGTTCTAGGCAACATACATAAGGATATACATATAGACATATGTATATGTACATATATATGTATTATATATATTTATATAAATTACTATAATCAGTCCTATTTTACAGATGAGAAAAAAGGCAGACAGAACTTAAGTAATTTGCTGAGAATAATAACGTTTATAAATGGTAGAGCTAGAATTAGACCCAGGCAGTCTGGCTTAGAATTTTATTTCCTTGTGTTATGAAAAGAGAAACAACTAGTCCTCTTCTATCTGTTTATCAATTAAGTAATTTTGATATTTTGGCAAAAAAGGCCAAAGCTAATGTTTATTTCCCCCCAAATCCTGTGGCAGTGCTGTAACAATGATAAGAGCTTATTCTTCCACAAAAATATTCTTGGCCTAAACTTTTTTGGTTACCTTTTACTGGACATGACTTTTAGAGAGGAAAAGGAAAAAAATACCAAGTAACTTCCAAATTAAAGTATATGGAGATCTTTTCACCTCAAATTCAAATTTGATCTGCCAGATAGTACCTTGTTTCTTTTCTTTCTTTTTTTAACACAAAGTTTTAAGAAGTTTTTCATGTCGCTCCTACCTTCTTTCAGGCAAAATTTAAATTTATTAAGAATACTTGTGTGGAAAGTTTTAATTTAAATTTCTACTACTGGTTCTTTGTAAATCAAATATTGAATAAGGGAATTTGCTGATGGCAGAGCTTCTGTTTTTAGAGGATTTGAGAGTTCCAGGTTTAAATTTTATGTCCTTCACTGAAAGAGTCTTTAATGAGATCAATAAAATTGTTATCTTACCTTTCAATAATAAGAACTGGAAACTTTCTCATTTCTTTGCACTTAATTTTCCATGTTTATCATATGGCTCAGGTACCATAAACTTCATTTTGTATAACTTTAGTGGATTTCTGCAGCTGGGAAAAAAACAAGCAAATAAAAAAGCCAACAACAACAACAACAAAAACCTGCTCTGTTACACTGAACTTCACCTAGCACTCTGCCTGAATCTTAATTACTTTAAACAATTTACCCAGGAATCCTCGGTATAACCACCTGGAAAAATGAGGGTGGAATTTTGATTCTGGGAGGCATATGGAAATTTAATTACTAGGTTTGCAAAGTATTTAAAAATATCCCAGATAAAAGTGAGCAGAGGACTGGAAAGGAATATGAATATCATTATTAGCAGGATAGGGTGGAAAGAGGATTGAGAATCAAAGACCTGTTTCCCTTTCTCTACACTCGCCCCCTAGTGCCACCTTCTGCAATCATCCTCAAGGGGAGATGGAAGAAAGAATCATGTATTCACCTCTGGCTTTGGGAACTGTGGCAATTCTAGCACTGAGGAGAAAATACACATAGGAAAAAGGAGGCCGTGTCTCACTTCCAAATTAAAAAAAGACATTTCTTCATGTTTCCATAACCCACAGACTGCTGCCATTTGAGGCCAACCCCTCAGAGCTTTCCTCTTTGTCTACTGTAGTTGCTGAATCTATGCCACTGTCAGCAATCCTTTTCATTCACCCAGTCCCATCCCAATGCCTTACAGATGCATAAATTCTCTTGAGGCATGTATACTTTGGTATCAAACAATGCAACTCATGTTTGATTTTGGATAACCTTGCACTGCTGAATAAAATAACCCTTGAGAAAGAAGCAATAAAATTGCTGTAAGAAAAATGACTCATGTTTCCAAGCAGTCTAAACTGATCACTTATCCCAACAAATGGTAATTCTTTCAAGACACAGTGGGCATACACCATACTTACAAATGTCTGGGAGAAAAGCCTTGAAAATATATTTTTTTAAAGTTTTTGTTAAAATATATCAAAAGAATGTTTCTGGTAGGCTGGACCAGACAGGGTATGCTTAAAAACAAAAACAAAAACCACACGGGTGTGAAAGCCAAGGTGGATTGGCCCAAGGGAATGGGAGTAGAGGCCTTGCCAGACAGCCGGGCTCATCAGTTTGTTCAGGTACTTGTTTATGTGCCTCTAATTGTTTTCCATTTTCTGCCCCATTCATTAGAGTGCAAAGATGTGAACAAAGTGGCTTATTGCCCACTGGTGCTGAAGTTCAAGTTCTGCAGTCGAGCATACTTCAGACAGATGTGTTGTAAGACCTGCCAAGGACACTGACCCATGGAAAGCCAGAGCTAGAGCCTTGTCATTTCATCATGGAAATACGTCCATCAAAGAGAGCCACCCAGAGGAAGAGGATTGATGTCCTTGCAAATACATTACCCTGTGGAAAATGTAACCACTGGTCAGCCGTAGCTGACAGGATTTCAATATTATTTTAACTTCTGTGAAGTGGGATTTATTGATCCAAAGTTCTGGACACGGTATTAGGAGGGAATGCCAGATTGGAGAGATCCAAACAACACAGGGAGACTTGCTTACTGTGGAACGTTTGTGTTCTTTTGAGTAAATCCAATAGCCTGTTTACCTCCTTGGACCATTAAGATAATTTTTATTATGGACTTAGCAATGACACTGAATCCATTTGTATTTAAAACTGTTTAAAATGTAGCTGGTCAACGATGGAAGTAAAGAAGATTCAGAAATCTTAGGTCATAGCTTAAAAATATTTACTATACTTTATCTCACTACAACAGCACCAAATTTAAATTATAAAACAGGCTTTGAACTGTAATTTAAGGAGCAATTATAAATCAAAAGTAATGAAAGTTTGTATTATTTTTCTTCATTCCACTTAATTTCCTTGGAATAATCCCATTCTGAACACTGCTGTGAGCCATATATAAAACTATATTAAAATGAAGAACAATAAGGGACTTAGTATAAAGCAGTGCATTAGTTACTGCAGCTGTGCGACCCTATAAATTCAGTGCTAAAAGGCTGTGGCCAACTTGCCATTGTGCACAAGAAGCTGAGATTTCCATTAAAACTTTAAGAGAAAAACGTTACAATCTCATGCAGAAGCCAGACCTGAGGTGTGGTAGAGACTAAAGAACCAGGCTCTCTGCTACCACCACACAGAATGCCTCCCTTCTTATTTAAGACACCCTAACTCACTTGCATATATATCCTCACCAGTCACAGAACGGCTTCTGCCCTGTTGGATTGTTGCGCATGTGTTGAGCTTACTGAGATGATACCTTGCAAAATATAGGCTGGCTCGGTAACAACCAGGCAGACCCTTTTGCAATTTGCTGACAAATATGATGGGTTCCAGATGTCCCTGCTTTGATATGGTAGAAGGGCATTTATTTATATGAGGGCAAGTATGTGTGTGTGTGGGCGCTTTTGAATGTGTGGATAGATGAGTGTGCTTGTACATAAATGTGCTATTTCTGTGAGTTTTAAAGTAGGTAAGGGATAACAACCAAAGAAGAACTCATGAAGACTAGAGATCGTAAAGCGTAATTTCCACAGTTACCCAACCAAGTATTTTGTATTTCTTTTGTATACTCTGAATGGCAACCAAATGTGAAACCCAGTTTGTTGGGCAAGTCAAATTCCAAAATCAAATGCGCCTAAATAAAACAACTAGCTCATGTTTTCCCTATCCTCAAGTTTCACATCGTGCTCATCAAAAGACTCAACAAAAGCGATTCAAAACAAGAGGGTTCATGTTTATATTAATATTTTGTACTTGAACACTTGCAGCTTGTAGCAGGTACTACCTGAATGTGCTTTGCGTCCATCATGCCTCTTTTGCTCTAATATAGCATGTGTATACCATGTGTACACCAACACCTAAAGTACATCAAATGGCTACTTCCTAAAGATAGTATTTGCAGTTAAAGAGCATGTTTGACAAATCCATCACAGAGTTCTGAAACTATGTGCCAGGTGTATCACATACATCATGACCTAATGTGAATGGTTAGGTGTTTTGTTTTGTTTTTCAGAAAAGAGAGACTCTTAGACTTCAAAACCCAATCTAAATTTTCCATGTTTGCTTTGGACAATTGATATACGATGTTGTTCTACATGCTTAGTCATGTCCAACCTTATTTTATCACATGTGTTTTCTCTCAGCACCACAGCTCATGTCCCTGAGCTTTCCAAACACCACAAAACAACTTGATGTATGAGAGTGTCCTTGCAAGTTCCTCTCTGTGCTGCCCTTAGAAACAGCCCAAGTGCCATTTTAGCCATTCAGCAAAGGGGTTACCGCACAGCACCAGCACTGCACCCTTAGAGGAAAGGAAAGGAAAGGAGGGATGGGGGGGGGAGGAAAGAAGGCAGGGAGGGAGGTTTTTGTAACATTTTAGGTATAGGTTTGCGATCAGGATCTGATTTTCTCTAGGGCACCAGCATTAATACCAGCTCATGCTTCTATTTCAAAAATATTTCTTACATTACCAATAGGCTACTTTTTACCTTACCTGGGCACTGCGCAATGCTCTAACTCATGTTAGAAGACTAGGGCAGCCAGTTGTTCCTCCAGGATGTGCAACAGCACCAAGTTCAGGATACAGAGAACTCCCTGGGGGCATCATCAGGCTACCTTTCCAAGGGAACCAAGCATAGACTATAATGGGATTTATAATTATTCAAATAAGGCCAGAATTTAAACTAAGTGGGAAAAAAATCATATTCCATGGCACATGACAATGCTGCTGCTACCCTAGGCATCCTTGTGGCTACTTGATGCTCTCTTCCTAAGTGATAACAATAGGATTGCCAGTGGGTGCTGAGTCACCAAAGCTGGCCCTCCAAAAGTAGTATACTATGGTACTTGGAGAGTCCTAAGGAAACTGGTACCTGACAGCTGGAAGCAATATCCTCCACTGGTATAAAGGCCTCACAAAAAAAGGAAAGGTAAAATGTACCCAACTGATTAAATTCCTCAAGATGCATACGACTCCCAAAACTTTTTTGAGTGAATGTCACATAAGTATCCTTAATAATACAGAATGAAATTACTTTTGTATTATTATGATTAGTTGTTGCTTATTATTTTATATTCAGTATTAATGTGGTACACTGTTACTTTTTTTTGCTTTTGTAAATTATATTATAATTTATTGCCATGTTTCCTAACACTTTTCCTACTTCCATTCCCCTGCTTGTAATGAAAATGAAAAAGACATTGTAACACTTGATGGAGTGAAATTCCACACAGTCACAGTTTTTTTTTAAACATAGATAATTTAGTAAAAATAAAAATTCAGCTTGTAAGAATGATTCAGATGAAAGTTGTCTATTGCCTGAAAAGCTGGTGTTAAAATTGCAGTAGAAATATATCTCATAGGATACCACAGCTGTGTTGTCCAAGTTACACAAGTAGTATCCAGGATTGAAATGATCTCTCACATCCTTATTACCCTCTCCAGAGACTGAATCTATTAGTGAGTTCTTTTCAGTTCTATCTAAATGCAAAGGCCTCAGATATGTCTGGTGGAGCTATATCCCCAGATGCCACCTGCCAGCCATTCTCAGGCTAGAAAGAAAGCCCACACTGGCACTGCCCCACTCTGTCAACTGCTAGGCCTGCAACTGTTCTCGAAAAGCACTCCCTCCTTCCATTGCCCATCATGTAAATTCTTTGGTATAGTAGGGGGTACAAGATATTTTGTTGTTGGAAAGGGTGCTGAACAAAAGTATTCATATTTGAAGAATTTTTCTACTCAGGTTCAAAAGAAACTTTCTACCTTTAGACATTTCCTCTTAAACTGTAGATGAACTAATGGCTCAGTGTTTTGTGGAGCTAAGGGATATTGCAATATACAGAGGTAACTCAGAAAAAAGTAAAAACTCAGCAGTTAGTATGAAGGTGATCATTCTATATACCAAGCTATTTTAATACTGTCATAATAACATTAATTTCATAACAACATTGGACTTTTTCATTTACCCACACCCACCCCCCCATAAACACACGCCCAATCTTATACATTATGAGAAATCAGGTTGGGTCAAGTGAGCTGATAAGACAGTCTTGGGTGAGTTTTACCCCCAGGTCATCCTAGGATCCTGAAGTTGCTGAAGTGTTATGAATGCGCAGTTAGTGAGATGACTTCATGTGCCCATCATTTAACCTTCCATTGCCTCTGCAGAGAATAGTTCCACTGTGGAGGTGGGAATGCCAAGAACCAAGGCTTGCCTCAGCTTAGATTCCTCTGATTCAGAGTTCATCTTTTCATTCACAGTGCTTTCCAAACTTCCAGTTAAATGCTTTTCACCCTTTGAAATATTAACGGGCACTGTCCTTCTGCTTAGGACATTGACTCCAGGGACAGTCTGCCCACTGTGGAGATTCTGTACCTCCCCAGACATTGATCCTTTATGCTCTAGATGGCCAGGTGAATTTTTTTTAAGTAAATTAGGAAGAAAGTTAGGTGTTGATCTTGGTAACAAAAACGTGTGAATTTGCATTGCTAGGATCATTCATTACTTTAAAAAGAAGAAAAAAATAATAATTCAAGGAAGAAAAAAACAAAGCCAAGTCCAAGAGGACTGGAAAATTCTAAATATATTGTCCCAAGAAAGAAAAGATCAGTCATTGAACAAGATAAGCTGTGTTTGAAATTCTATCTCATCCATATCATCAGACTGTATGGAATAAACTAACATGCTTTCAAAAGAATGGCTGTTCACACTGGTTTTGTGCCCCAGATATCAAAAGCCTCACCCCGGAATTTAAAAATAAAATGGTCCTTTCTCCCATGTCTTTTTCAAAGGGTTATTTCTAGCCTTCCAGTCCCCCATTTCATCCATAGATGATATCTGAGGCCAGAATAGAACTGGTTTGAGAGGTGGTTCTGCTCCATGGGAGAAACCAAGGTTATATCCATATTGTCTTTTGATAGATGGTTCCTCTTAGGTCCCTGGAAGCCTTGAGCTGCATAGGTGATGAAAGCTAATTTCCACTGCATTGTCTTGTATTCACCAGAATGGCACTGTGTGGTTACAAAGGGCCCAGTGGGGCCTAATATCCCCAGTACCAGAGATTAAGGAGCCTGAATATTCATGTTCCCTTCAAGGTACAGAAAACCATGCATAATGACTCAGATTTAACTGCTCCAGACCTTCAGGTTTGTGAAAGTCAATCAAAAGTTATCTTCTTGGATCTTTGGCTTGGTTCTTTTTTGTTTCTTTGTTTTTTTAAAGGAGTTACTGGGGATTGAACCTGGGACCTCATACATGGGAAGCAGGTGCTCAAACCACTTATCTACACCCATTTCCCAATCTTTGGCTTGGATACCTTACCCTATGGGGCTTCACATAAGAGTGGGCAAATTATCCCACCAGATCAAGGCCTCCTGAAAGCTAGGGGGCCTTCCTCAAGCCAAGGACTCAACAGCGACTGGCCTCATTAGCTCAAGGCTGATGTAGTTCTTGCAGGAGCCTGTTCTGTGCTCCCCAGTAAGGGCAGTTGTGAATAGCAGACTCCCTTATGGGCCCACTGAGCTGTGTTCATCTTGTTTGAAATTCCTGCTGGCAGAGCAGTAATTGAGATAAAGACCCTAAAAATCCAAAACAAAGTTGGCAGCTGAAAGTTCGAGGCCAGGTATGGGCCTCTCTGTTTGGAAGTGGCATCAGGCATGGTCACTCCTCATACAACCAACACTAGCTGAATATCTACTTTGTCTAGGAGCTACACTTGGCACCTTGACACTTGGCACTCTCTCATTGGATGGGTTAAAACAACCCCATTAGGACAATGTTATCAATTCCCCTTCACAAGTGTCAAAACTGAGACTCTGAGAGGTTGAGTTGTCAAAGATCACAGAATCGGTGAGGGGGAGTTGGACTTCAAAGCGTCACCTTTTTGGCACACTGGGGGTGGGGGCGGGGGTATGGGGAGCTAATTTGCTCTGCATCCGGGTCAGGGATGTTGGAAGGGTACCCCTCTGCTACAGATAAAAGTTTCACCAGGCCAGAGAAAATGAGGCCTTCCTTCCTAGGAAGTAGTGGGTCCAAGGACTTGGGAGAAGAGGTGTCAGGGGTCCAGGAAGGGCCAACTTTGGGCTTCTGTCTTGGTAGGTGGTGTTATTCACTAAGAAAACTCCTATGTCTGATGACCAAATGACAGGTGGGGCCCCAAATGGTTTCTAAGTCTGTAGTTAGTGTTAGTGGGAAGAGGAAACAGAGGGTTGGAGACATTCTAGAATGAAAGTGGACTGCAGCCAAACACTCACAATTCAAGGTGCTTTCATGTCCCCTAAAATGTCTTATTTTGAGTCATAGAGCCTGTCCCTGCCCAACAGTCCCCCATACCATTTCCAGATATGCCAGATAACCTAGAACACCACAACTGGAACACAATGATTCCTGCATTTGCTTTGGGATAAGTTTTGAATGAAGAAGAAAAGTGGGTGCAACAGTTTGTATTTGGTGAATCTCAAAAAAAGATTATGGGGAAGTGGATTTGGCCCAATGGATAGAGCATCTGCCTACCACATGGGAGGTCCAAGGTTCAAACCCAGGGCCTCCTGACCCATGTGATGAGCTGGCCCATGTGCAGTGCTGATGCGCACAAGGAGTGCTGTGCCATGCAGGGGTGTCCCCGCGTAGGAGAGCCCCACATGCAAGGAGTGCGCCTCATAAGAAGAGCCGCCCAGCACGAAAGAAAGTGTAGCCTGCCCAGGAATTGTGCCACACACACGGAGAGCTGACACAACAAGATGATGCAACAAAAAGAAACATAGATTCCTGGTGCCACTGATAAGGATAGAAGCAGTCACAGAAGAACACGCAGCGCATGGGCACAGAGAGCAGACAACTGGGGGGGGGGGGGTTGGCAGGGAAGGGGGAGAAATAAATAAAAAACAAATCTTTTAAAAAAAAGGTTATGTTCTTAAACTATTCCTTTGTGTGTGGTACCCTTTGATTACATTAGATACACTGAGTTCACTTGATTAGATGGCTTTTGATTAGATCTTGTCCAGTGAGGCATGATGCAGGTTGAGTTTCTGCCCTCTTGCTGGGTCTGATATAAATGGAGATACAGAGAGACACACACACAGAGAAAGGAAGCCACCATTTTTCATTCTGCCATGTCAGCAAGGACTCCAGGTTCACCTACAGCTGCAGAAAGGCAGAGAAGCCCTGAGAGACTGCGAGGAGGCCAGGAAATAGATAAACCCTAAGCCTGTTTGCCCACAGCTGAGCTCTGGCTGATGGTAGATTTTGGGGGCAAGACACAGACCTAGGCAGACATTGCTTACCATCCTGCTCCACCTCATCACAGCACGCCAGGATCAACAATAGCTGACTTTGGTGAGAAAGCAGCTCTGATGATGCCTTGATTAAGACATTTCATAGTCTTGGAACTGTAAGCTTTTACCCCCAAATAATCCCCTTTAAAAGAGCCACCCCATTTCTGGTACTTTGCATTAGCAGCCCTGTGGCAAACTAAGACAGTGGGCTTCTCTCTGCTTCAGCCAGACCCAGAGTACTGGGGCTTGCAAAATCTGACCATCAGGTTGCCGCCAGCAAGCACATTCTTTGACCTTCTGTGGTGGGTCTACAGAGTGGATCCAGGTGTTCTTTCAGCTCATGCCAGAATGTACTGGCCGGCCAACTGGCTGGCTGCCACCACCCCACCGATAGGGCTCTGTCTGGCCCTCTACCAAACAGCTGTTCTGAGAGCCACAGGTGGCTGCCCACACTCGTGCCCAGGCCCACAGCTGCATTGGCCTGACTCAGTCTGGCAGGATGGAAGATGGACCCTGCGTGCACCTCTACCCCTTTGCTCCAGCTCCTCCCTGAGCCAGGGCTCTCCAGGGACTGAGGAGAAGGAAAACCAAAGCTTAACTTCACTAAGGAATGGATTCCTCACAATCCAGTTTCATGATCTAATGGCCATCAAAAAGCATAGAGTTCTCTTCCTTTCCTTCAATATCATCAATTCTGGTATTTTTTTTTAAGCATTTCAATTAATCTGATATAAATAAATAGAAATTTAGTTCCTGTTTGTTATGTTTATTATTTCTAGAATAAAAGTCTCCTGCTGCTATGTATCAATATGAATATGAAGGCAGAGGAGGATATATAGTCAGTATCTGGGAAACTATCCCAGATGCCTACATAATAACCACATACAAGAGTGCTAATTTGATATTATTGGGAAACATCCATAGAGTGAAGTTAAATTAAAGTAAGAGGCAAAGTTCGATCATAGCCACACTGATTGCAGTAAGAAATAATTTGATTCATAGTTTTAAACTTCAGAATAGAAAAGAACAAAGTTGAGAAATGGTTGTATTTTATTGAAATTATGAGAAAAGATATGTAACTGGACCATACTCAGCTGTGAAGATTTTCTGAACATAGCTTGGGCCAGGAGGATGTGCTCAGAGTCCACATCCTGACCAATTTGGGAAGATTCTAGAAGGGAAGTATTGGGTGACCTGCAGTTTTAGCTCATCCTAGATTTAATCTCAATTACAAAAATATATGTACAGGGAAGTGGTCGTGGCTCAAGCAATTGGGCTCCCATCTACCATATGGAAGGTCCTGGGTTAGATTCCCAGGGCATCCTGGTGAAGGCAAGCTGGCCCACAAGGAGACCTGGCCCACGTGGAGAGCTGGCCCATGTGGAAAGCTGACACAACAAGATGATGTAACAAAAAAGAGACACAGAGGAAAGACAATGAGAGAGAGACAATGAGAGAGACAATAAAACCAGGTAGCTGAAGTGGCTCAAGCAATTGTGTGCCTCTCTCCCATGTAGGAAAGTCCCAGGATCAGTTCTCAGTGCCTCCTAAAGAGAAGGCAAGAAGAGAAGACAAGCAGACACAGAAGAACCCACAGTGAATGCACACAGAGGGCAGACAGCGCAAGCAGGAAGGGGGGCAGGAATAAATAAAACAAAATAAATCTTTAAAAAAAGAAAGCATATGTACCAACTGTCTCCTGTATCTGGCTTTTTAAATCAACACATTACAACTAAATTAGCCAAATAAGTGGTGTCCTCTTTCATGTGATCACTGAGGATTTCTCTACTTATTCTAAGAATATTATCGCCATTCAAAATAGTTTTTAAACTGCTTATTTAGACCTTCTCCCTGTGCCTTTGGTATTCTTTTGATAGTCTTTCTGGTAGCACATTTTCTTGTAAGGAT
Organism: Dasypus novemcinctus; assembly: GCF_030445035.2. Taxonomy (NCBI): domain Eukaryota; kingdom Metazoa; phylum Chordata; class Mammalia; order Cingulata; family Dasypodidae; genus Dasypus; species Dasypus novemcinctus. The sequence goes on along the minus strand of NC_080674.1, from coordinate 66,668,282 downwards.
GGATTTGATTTTCAAAAATGCCCACCCAAACTGACTTAGAGCCAAATCTGGTGAGTAGTTTGTACACACTCATTTTAGCACAAAATAACTCATCTCTCTTACAAATTGACCCCAGGTGATTTCACAAAAGGAACCCGAAATATGCTTTAAGAAAATCAGCATTATTTGAATAGGAGACTATTGAAGGAGCTCATTCACTTGGATACAAAAGTGCTGGTGTTTTTGTCTAAAAATTGTTGACATTGCATTACAATCCAACTTAAAACTAACATAATACAAAATTTTTCCAAGTGCTTTGCAAGTTCTAGTTTTAAAGTTCGATGGAACCTGAACAGAGTTATCTGTAAGGGAAAGGAAAGCTCCCTTGACCTCAATGACAATTGAGTAGTCCTTAAACCCAAGACGTAGAGTAGCTGTCCCAGGCTGTGGGAATGAGGAATCAGCTGTCTTTGGACCTGATTTTACCTTCCAGGAGTCTCTGGAGTAAAAATTCTTCCAGAGGGGCTAATTAACCAAAGTCTGTCAGCAGCATTCACTAAACAGCTGCTGAGTATGCAAAACTCCAAGCTCTGCTTCCCTGTGCTCCAGTTTACACATTTGTATATGTGTTCAATTGTTGTAGCTTGAGTTATTTCCCATTGGCTTCCATGTTGATTCCAAAGGAGGCTATCTTTTGACTGAGCCTTAATTGGCTGTGTGTACTAACAATCTGTGTCTTCTCCCTTGGCCTGCCTTCCTCTTTTTTGAGGAAGTTGTTAATGATATGTAAACAAACACTTAAACATATATCAGAGAATCCTTCTTTAAGAAGCCCTTAACAAATTCTAAAAAGGGAATCTTTTGAAGAGGACAAATGCTCTCATTTGTTTTCATAAAACAAACACCCATCTAAATTTATCATCTATCTATATAGTATCTATCATCTACTACCTACCCTATCTATTGCTATCTTTTTCCCCTGAAAAAAAAAACAAATTATCTTTAATTCACATCCTCTCTAAATGGCTTCAAAAAGGATCCTTGGGTGGTCAGAAATTCCTACTTCTCAGAGTTAGTATGGACAATCTTGGTGTTGATTATCAAAAAGAAACTTCAACTTAGAGTGCTTAATTTTTTCCCCCCAAATCCCCTAACCTGATCAGTCTTTTTCATCAACTTCATAACAATTCAAATGCCTATAATTGACAAAGAAAAGAGATAAATGGAGTTCCTTCCAGGAGTTCTAATGAAGGAAAGAGTGCAAAACCATCTATTATTTAAATCAATGTCCTTTTTAAGGGTGAAGGATGCTGAAAATGGAGAAGTGTTTCCTACACTATTTTTTTAGGCAAGAAATTATCAATTTTCATTGTTTTGTTTTATTTCTGAAAACTTCCCAAATATAATGAAAGACATGAATATATGCATTGAGATGCTCAATAAATTCCAGTCAGGATAAGCCAAAATAGACTCACTCCATGACATATTATAATCAGACCGTCAATGCCGAAGATAAAGTAAAAGAAAAGTAATGTGTTATGTACAAGGAATTCTCAATAAGATAAAGTTCTGCTTTCTCGCAAGAACCTGGAAGGCAAGAAGGTAGTGTTAAGTGCTGAAAGCAAAAAATACACCAACCAAGAACTCCATATCCAGCAAAATTGGCTTTCAAAAATGAGGGAGATTTCTTTTAGCAATGTTTTGTGGTTTTCTCTGTAAAAATCCTTTACATCCTTAGTTGGATTTACTCCTGGATATTTGATTCTTTTAGTTGCTAATGTAAATGGAATTTTTTTATTGATTTCTTCTTCTGATTGTTCATATTAATGTAATATAACACAACTGATTTTTTGGATGCTGATCTTGTACCCTGCCATCTCCTTGAATTTGTTCATTAGTACTAGTAGCTTTGTTGTGGATTTTTCAGGATTATTCTGTGTATAGGATCATGTCATTTGCAAATAAGGAAAGTTTTACTTCTTCCTTTCCAATTTGGATGTTTTTTATCTCTTCCTCTTTTTTAATTGCTCTGGTTAGAAATTCTAGTACAATGTTGAATAACACTGGTGACAGTGGGCATCCTTATCTTGTTCTGACCTTAGAGGGAAAGATTTTAGTCTTTCACTATTAAGTATTATGTTAGATGTGGGTTTTTCATGTTCAGGAATTTTCACTAGTTTCCTAAGTGTTTTGTTTTTTTTTATCCTGTGTCAAATGCCTTTTGCGCATCACTGGAGATGATCATGTAGTTTTTTCCCTTCATTCTGTTAATATGGTCTATGACATTAATTTATTTTCTTATATTGAACCCATCCTTGCCTACTTGGGATAAATTCCACTTGATCATAGTGTGTAATTCTTTTAGAGTGCTGTTGTATTTGGTTTGCTAGTATTGTATAGAGGATTTTTGCATCTATGTTGTTAAGGGGTATTGATCTGTAATTTCCTTTTTATGTAGTATCTTTATCTGCCGTTAATATGAGGGTGATGTTGGCCCCATAGAATGAGTTAGGGAGTGTTCCCTCCTCTTCACCTAAATAAATGGAAATGCATTCCATATTCGTGAATTGGATGACTAAATATTGATATGTTGTCAGTTCTACCCAAAGTGATTTACAGGTTCAGTGCAGTAAAAATTTCAACAGCCTTCTTTGCAGAAATGGAAAAAGCCAATCTTTAAATTTATATGGAAGCACAAGGGGCCCCAAATAGCCAAAACCATCTTGAAAAAGAATGAAGTTGGAGGACTCACACTCCCTGATCTTAAAAGTTATTACGGGGAAGAGGATGTGGCTCAAGTGATAGAGTGTCCACCTACCATATAGGAGGTCCAGGGTTCAGTACCCAATGCCTCCTGACCCATGTGGTAAGCTGGCCCACGTGCAGTGCTGCTGCGTGCAAGGAGTGCCGTGCCATGCAGGGGTGTCCCCCACGTAAGGGAGCCCCACATGCAAGGAGTGCACCCCACAAGGAGAGCCACCCTGCATGAAAAAAGCACAGCCTGCCCAGAAATGGCGCTACATACAGAGAGCTGATGTAGCAAGATGATGCAACAAAAAACGTGACACAGTTTCCCAGTGCCACATGGCAAGAATGCAAGCGGACACAGAAGAACACACAGCAAATGGACACAGAGAGCAGACAACAGGGGAGAAGGGGAAATAAATAAATAAAATAAAACTTTTAATAAATAAATAATTAAATAAATAAAGTTATTACAAAGCCACAGTAATAGAAGAGCATAGTACTGTCACAAGGACAGACATATAGACCAATGGAACAGAACTGAGAGTTCAGAAATGAACCCATTTGTCTATTGCCAGCTGATTTTGACAAGGGTGCTAATCCACTCAATTGGGAAAACTAGATTTCTATATGTGAAAAAATGAAACTGTATTCCTTGGGAAGCGGATGTGGTTCAACTGATAGAGCATCTGCCTACCATATAGGAGGTCCAGGGTTCGAACCCAGGGCCTCCTGACTCATGTGGCAAGCTGGCCCATGCACAGTGCTGCCATGCACAAGGAGTGCCATGCCACACAAAGGTGTCCCCCACGTAGGGGAGCCCCACACTCAAGGAGTGTGCCCTGCAAGGATAGCTGCCCTGTGCAAAAAAAGTGCAGCCCGCCCAAGAGTGGTGTTGCACACATGGAGAGCTGATGCAGCAAGATGATGCAACAAAAAGAGACACAGATTCCTGGTCCCATCGAGAATGCAAGTGGACAGAGAACACACAGCAAATGGACACAAGAGAGCAGACAACGGGGGGGCAGGGAGGGGGGGAAGGGGAGAGAAATAAAATAAATCTCTAAAAAAACAAAGAAAGTATACCCCTACCTCACAACATATAAAACATCAATTCTAAATGAATCAAAGACCTAAATATAAGAACTGAAACTTTTAAAAATCCCAGAAGGAAACATAAAGAAGGATATTCAGGGTCCTGTGTTAGGTAATGGTTTCTTAGACTTTAAATCCAAAGCATGAGCAACAAAAGAAAAAATAAATAAATGGAACTTCATCAAAATGAAAAGTTCTGTGCCTCAAAGGACTTTATCATGGAACTAAAAAGATAACCCACAGAATGAGAGAAAATATTTGGAAACCACATGTATCAGTTTGATATTATCTAAGAATTCCAAAAATAGACACTGGATTATGTTTATAAACTGGTCGGTTCTTTTGGGTGTATTAGATTGTATTAACTTCAGAGGTTTCACTTTTACTTGATTAAATTAGGATTAGGACTTTGATTGGCCCATGTCAGTAGGATGTTGAGTCCCTGCCCCCTTGCGGGATGGGGATTCACAGAGAAAATGACACAGCAGAGGACTTAGAGGGAGAGTTTTTTTGATGCTAGAACCCTGGGAAGTAAACACACAGGAGAAGAACACAGAGGAATAGAGATGGCTCCATAGACATGGCAGAGGCCCCTGGAAGAGAGAGAGCCTGATAGTCTACAGCTGACCTTATGGAGAGACCAGAGCAGCTGAGCCCAGAGAGAAACAAGCCCCAGGAGAGAGACAAGACTTATCCCAACCTACAGCTGATATTGGAGGAAGCTGGGACCATGGAGCCTTAAGAGGAAGAGGAAGACTGGACCCTTGCAGACGTCAGCAGCCATCTTGCTCCAAAGTCTGGCAACAGGCTTTGATAAGGGAAGTAACTTACACTCTATGGCCTGGTAACTCTAAGCTTCTACCCCAAATAAATATCCTTTATAAAACCCAACAGATTTTTGGTATTTTGCACCAGCACCCCTTTGGCTGACTAATACACCACATCTACAATAAGGGTATAATATGCAGAATATGTAAGGAAATCCTACAACTTAACAACAAAAAGACAAACAACCCAATTAAAATGGGTAAAGACTTGAATAGACATTTCTCCAAAGATATACAAATAGCCAAAGAGTGCATGAAAGGTGCTCAGTAACATTAGTCATTAGGGAAATACAAATCAAAACCATAATGAGATACCATTTCATACCCACTAGAAAAGCTACTATTAAAAAAACAGGAAAGTACAAGGGTTGATGAGGATGTGGAGAAACAGAACACTCGTTCAGTGCTGTGGGAATATAAAATGCTACAGCCTCTGTGGAAGACAGTTTAGCAGTTCCTCAGAAAGTTAAATACATGACCAAATAGCCTGACAATTCTACTTCTAAGAACATACCCAGAAGAACTGAAAGCAGGGATTCAAACTGATATTTGCACACCAGTGTTTGTAACAGCATTACTCACAATTGCCAAAAGATGGAAGCAACCCAAGTGTCCATCAAGGGATGTAATTGATGTTAGATCAACTGATGTAAACAAAATGTGATATATATACACAGTGTAATATTATTCAGTTCTAAAAGGGAATGAAATTCTAGTGCATGCAACAATGAGAATGAACCTTGAATATATCACGTTGAGTGAAATAAACCTGAAGCAAAAGGACGAATATTGTATAATCTCCCTATATGAAATAATTAGAATAAGCAAACTCACAGAATTAGAATCTAGAATGTAAATTACCAGGGAATAGGATGGGGATAGGGAATAGAAGTTAAGGTTTAAAATGTACAGACTTTCTATTTGGGATGATGGAAAAATTTGGTAATGGATGGTAACATTGGGCAGCGGACTTGGCCCAGTGGTTGGGGCGTCCGCCTGCCACATGGGAGGCCCGCGGTTCAAACCCTGGGCCTCCTTGACCCGTGTGCAGTTGGCCCATGCGCGGTGCTGATGCGTGCGGGGAGTGCCGTGCCATGCAGAGGTGTCCCCCAAGTAGGGGAGCCCCATGCGCAGGGGGTGCGCCCGTGGGGAGGGCCGCCCAGCGTGAAGGAGGGTGCAGCCTGCCCAGGAATGGCACCACACACACGGAGAGCTGACACAGCAGGATGATGCAACAAAAAGAAACACAGATTCCCGTGCTGCTGACAACAGCAGAAGCGGACAAAGAAGAAGCAGCAAATAGAGAGCAGACAACCAGGGTGGGGGGCGGGGAAGGGGAGAGAAATAAAAAAAAAAAAAGGATGGTAACACAACATTGTGAACCTAATTAGCAGCATTAAATGCTATATTTGAATGTGGTTAATAGGTGGAATTTTAGGTTATGTATATGTTACTAGAATTTAAAAAAAATTTAATGAAGGAGAGACTAAGACATTTCCAGAGAAACAAAAGCTGAGGAAGTTCTGCTCCTCTAGGCCAGCTCTACAACAGATGCTAACGGGAGAGCTGCAGTTTGAAAGGAAAGGACAATAGACAAAAGATGGAAGCTGCAGGGAGAAATAAACGTCTCTGGTGAGGTCAACTACATGGGTAAATATAAATGCCAGTACTACTGTATTTTTTGGATTGTAATTGCACTTTTTTACTTCCTTCAAGATCTAAAAGGCAATGCATAAAAGATAAGAAGAAATCAATGTTTTTTGTCTCCGAATGCATAGACATTTAATTTGTGATAAGAACTATATAAAGGTGTGGGAAGGAGGTGTTAGATCATAGTTTGGGGCGGCGGACTTGGCCCAGTGGTTAGGGTGTCTGTCTACCACATGGGAGGTCCGCGGTTCAAACCCCGGGCCTCCTTGACCCGTGTGGAGCCGGCCCATGCGCAGTGCTGATGGGCGCAAGGAGTGCCGTGCCACGCAGGGGTGTCCCCCGCGTAGGGGAGCCCCACGCGCAAGGAGTGCGCCCCGTAAGGAGAGCCGCCCAGCGCCAAAGAAAGTGCAGCCTGCCCAGGAATGGCACTGCACACACGGAGAGCTGACGCAGCAAGATGATGCAACAAAAAGAAACACAGGTTCCCGTGCTGCTGACAACAAAAGAAGCGGACAAAGAAGATGCAGCAAATAGACACAGAGAACAGACAACCGGGGTTGGGGGGAAGGGGAGAGAAATAAATAAATAAGTAAATCTTAAAAAAAAACATAGTTTGTACATACTATTAGAGTTAAGTTGGCATCAAAGCAAATGAGATTGTTGATATTTAGGATGTGAAATTTAAGCTCCATGAAAAGAAAACTAAAAGAAAATAATGGAAAATAAGCAAGTTCATAAAGATAGAAATTAGAGCATAGGTTGCCAGCGGCAAGGGTAGGGGGTGGGGGAATGGGGACTTAATGCAGAAAGGGTTGAGGGTTTCTGTTTGAGGAGATGGGAAAATTTTAGTGATGTAAGGTGGTGAGGTAACCCAACATTGTGATGCGATTAATCTCACTGAATGCTATGCCTGGGAATGGTTGAGATTAGAAAGTTTATGTTGTATGTATGTTTCCACAATAAGAAATTTTAAAAAGGAAAAACAAATAAAGAGACAATTACTATTAAAAGAAATACCTGATCCTGGACAGAATCTAACACGGGAGGAGAAAAATCTCAAAAGGATATTACTGGAACATATAAAAAAATTGGAATATAGACTGTAAGCTTTATATCAATGTTAAATTTCTTGAACTGGATAACTGCGCTTAAGGTGGTTATATACGTGAATATTATTGGTCTTAGGAAATATACATGGCAGTACAATGTATACAAATGGCCTTGTATACAAGGAGTACGATGTATACAACCTACACTCAAGTGTTCAGAAAATAGCTTGATGGATGGATAGGTAGACAGATGATAGAGAGAGAGAGAATGAGAGAGATGATAGAATGATACAGAAAATGTGACGAAAGTTAAATTGGTAGAGCTCGGTGTCTGGGGGGAGTAGAGAGGTAAGTTGGAATTCTCTGTGTGGGGTTAATATTATTATTTCAAAATAAAAAGTTTTTTAAAATGTCATGATCCACAAATGATTTTTATTTACTTTTTTAAAAATTATTATTTTTCCCTCTTCCCCTCCCTCTCTCCCACCCTGCTGTTTTTGATGTTTGTGTCCATTCTCTGTATGATCTTCTGTATGTATTTCTTTTTTTGTCTTCTCTTCTCATTTTTCTCCTCTAGGATTCACTGGGATTTGATCCTGGAGAACTTTGATGTGAAGAGAGGTTCCCTGTCAATTGCGCCACCTCACTTCCTGGTCTCTGCTGCTCTTCACCTTGACTCTACCCTTTGTTTCTCTTTTGTTTGTCATCATCTTGTTGTGTGACTCACTTGCATGGGCACTGGCTCACTGCGCCGGCACTGGCTCATCCCATGGGCCCTAGCTTGCCACGCAGGCACTGGCTCACCATGCAGGCACTCGTGTGGGCACTTGGCTCATCATGTACTCGGCTTGCCACATGGGCACTAACTCACCATGCAGGCACGCTTTCTCTTCTTTTTCACCAAGAGGCCCCAGGGATTGAACGTAGGTCCTCCCATAAGGTAGGCGGAGGCCCTATCACTTGAGCCACATCTGCTTCCCCACAAATCATTTTCAACTCCATTTTAGTCTGTATCTATAGTCTCTTTCTGTGATATGTACCACCAGTGAAATTGTATAGAAGATAAATGACAATTTATGTAAAACTGAATATATTCCCAGGATAAGATGAGAGAATGAAATGATGACATAGAATCTCACCCCTTGGGAAACGGACTTGGCCCAGTAGTTAGGGCGTCCGTCTACCACATGGGAGGTCCGCGGTTCAAGCCCCGGGCCTCCTTGACCCGCGTGGAGCTGGCCCATGCGCAGTGCTGATGCGTGCAAGGAGTGCCGTGCCACACAGGGGTGTCCCCCGCGTAGGGGAGCCCCACGCGCAAGGAGTGCGCCCCGTAAGGAGAGCCGCCCAGCGTGAAAGAAAGTGCAGCCTGCCCAGGAATGGCGCTGCCCGCACTTCCCATGCCACTGACGACAACAGAAGCGGACAAAGAAACAAGACGCAGCAAATAGACACAGAGAACAGACAACCAGGGGAGGGGGGGGAGTTAAATAAATAAATAAATCTTTTTTTAAAAAAAAGAATGTCACCCCTCAACTAAACAAAATAAAGGGAACCAAAAACTGAAAAGCACACAAAGACAAAAAAAAAAAAAAAAAAAGAAAATCGCCAGCAGCAGCCGAATGAGGAAAGCAGAATACTGAAAAATGGTAGCCAAAAGGCGTGGTGCAAACCACAGCTCAACACACATTCTAAGATTGCTCCCCACACATCATAATCAGTACTGAGAAAAGATGCAGCAACAAAATTCTGAAATTTCTCACTAACACTCTCAAACATGGGAAGATACAAAAATGGTGGGACTGAATAGGTGGCCTGGGATAAACAGGAAAAAATCATCTTCCTCAGGTAAGATATATACTAGCCATGGAGTGGGTCATGATACAAGGAGGCTGTGGTCAGCTATATTGTTTTCCCTCCTGTCCCTACTTCTTTGCTCCACTGACTTTGAGGTTGGCCATATGACTTACTGTGTTTGGTCAATGGCTGTGAACAAATGGGATATACTCAAAAAAAAAAAAAAAAGGGATATACTCCACAGCCCAGTCATTGGTGGTTGGCTTTTGCTTTGTTCCCTTTGCAGAGAGATTGGCTTGTCCCAGGTAGGCACTGCTTGGATGATTTCCATTTTAGATGCTCATTTTAGTTCATTGGAAGCTATATTATTTTCCTAGGGCTACAAATTGCAAACTTGATGATGTCAAACAAGAGAAATTTATTCCTCACAGTTGTAAAGGTCAGAAGTCTAAAAGTTGGCAGGGCCACACTCTCTCTGAAGACTCTAGGAGAGAATCTCTTCTTGCCTCTTCCAGCTTCTGGTGGATCTTGACATTCCTTGGTTTGTAGCAGAATAACTTCAGTCTCTGCCTCTGACCTCACATGGCCTTCTTCTCTGTGTTTCTGTTTATCTCAAATCTCTCTTTTCTCCATTAAGGGCACTAATCATGGGAATTGGGGCTCACCCTAAATCCAAAATGAGCTTGTCACAAGATTCTTAACTTAATTACATTTGCAGGGACCCTATTTCCAAGCATGGTCTTCTGAATTACACAGTTCACCCACTATAGAAGCACATTTTCACATGAAGAACAAGAAGAAAATGTGGATGTGTTAGCACTCTGTCTTTTAATGTTCCTATTTCACTTGCTTGACAATGATCACCTTCTCTTTTCTTCTCTCCATAACTCTTTCCCTCATGTCCCCCAATAGGATGAGCTTTTCCTAAATACACTGCCCTTGATCGTGTTCTTTCCCACACAGCTGTGGCTTCCCAATCTTGTAAGCCAGGCTCTAGCTGAGGGTGACTATTCTGAGATTCTGTTGTGAACTCTGTCTTCCTCCAAATTTATCTAGAAGAATGAAAAGAGCTCCTCATCAGAACTCATGGGAAATTCCAGGAGCTCTTGCCAGAACATCAAAATGAAAAGGCCATTTCTTCAGACAGACTGTGGTGCCCAAACCTGGAGTGAAGGGAATGTTCCTTAGAGTAGCCTGATCCCTAAGCTTTTGTCCTTAGCACACATAAATACACCCTCCATTTAATCTTGGTTTTCTTCCCTATTCTGATATTCAGAATTTTCCACCACTCCTACTTGGGACTTGTAAGTTGCTAAACCTGGGGCAGATCCTTTCTTCCCCAATGTAACTCCATTGGAATTCTTTCCTGTTCTCTCAGTGCCTGCCCAAAATAGGTGCAGTCATGAGAGCTGCTCTCACCCACAAAATGCAGGCTGCTGTCCCCTGGGCTGCAGAACAGATAGAGGGAAGGCAAGAGTTTTTGCTAAAGTAGGACTGTGGCAGAGGCTTGGATGCACACACTTGCCAGACAGAAAATAGCCCAAGATGACAATCTCAACTTATTCTTGATTGTTAATTCCTGGTTACTGTAATGAATACAGATTTAGAAACACTCTGTGCATGGAGGGAGTGCAGTCTAAGTTGCCAGTGATATCATACCTCAATGCCTTTTGCGTGAAGCTGGTCAGTAAATATTATTTGATGAGTGGCAGTCCATCAGAAGGGAAGGACAAACTGTCTCTTGGAATAGCTCAAGCATGCAGTCCAAGAGAAGAGACACAGGATTCATCCAGAAGTCAGAGTCTGACCTAATTGAGAAGTAGTTACAAAATGATAAATAATATGTTTGTTTGTGAATAGAGAGCTTTTTATGCCAGAGGGCTCAGGCACTTTTGAACACAGCTCCCAAGGAATCTATCCAATGTCTTCAGAAAGCTTTGTTCAACAGAATCATCCCATTTTTGAGAAGGACAAGTTGAGTCAGCTTTTCTGTAGTCATATGGTATAAACAGCCCCCAGAGTCAGGTTTCCTGCCTCCCAGCCAAGGAAGGCATTTTTCAGGCCTCTTGCTTCCTTCACAGGATTCGTCTGATCATAGGACTCTTCTCATCCACCAAACATCCAAAAAACTCTGAGACCCAATAGGGCTTTAGCTTTGAATTCAAATTGTCAAACATTTGATGATGTGATATGGAAACCCTCCAAAAAAGGGGAAGAAAAGCAGCCGAGCTGGAGGTGAGGGGGTTCGGCCACATTAATGTTCTCTACTGGAGGGAGGAAGGTGACACTGGACAACTCTGCTCTCCTTGCTGTGTCCCCACAGGTTATGGCTGAGCCTGACAAATGGGAGAGACTCGCCCATCAACATTCAGACTTCCATCTGAGGCACTGGAAAATACAGTTAGCAAATAACAGCCTCCACATGTGGCTGGCTAATCTCAGCCTCATCTCCGAAAATGAGCAACTGCCCACAGGAACTGCTTCCTCCACTCAGCTAATCTCAGACAGTTGGAAATGTCTAGAATAGACTTAAAACAATAGTAAAAGTAAATAGCTTCCCCACAGGCATGGTTGCCAAAGATATCAACAAAGGAGGAAAATCAGTGCACTGAAATATCCTTAAAAAATGAAATGGAAGTTTAAACAAAGAGGTAAGATACCTCAGTTCCTTTAAATTCACCAGAAGCCACCAAAGAAGATAAATACAAAGCCATGGTCATCAGTTCTTAGATACAAAACATGATGAATTTAGTGGACCAGTTGACCAAGATGACAGGATTTTCCTCAATAGGTAAGGGCCTCCAGAGATGGGCTTTGGATGGTCCTGCCATGGCCTGATCTCAGTTGTTTATATCTGTTCCTTGAAATACAAAAATAGCATTGTATTCTAGATCCTATACCCCAGAAACCTAGCAGCTGGCCCCATGGAAGCACAGGTGACCCTGTCTTGAGAAAAGTCCTCCAGGCACAGTCAACCAGCAGGTACAAGGTGACACAGTGGCAGAAAGAGTACTAGAGGAGAGGACAGAGGAATTGTTTTCCACCTCTGCCTACCATCTGCCTGTACATCACGGGTTTCAGTTTCCCTTGAAAAAGTAAGATGGAGCTTATACTTACCTACCCTATATGGTGAGGTGAAGCTTAAATGACATCCTACATGTAAAACGTTAAGTCTCATGGTTGTCAGAGTGCCAGGCGCTATTCCACCATTGCCCTGGCTTATGATAGATCTCAAGATGATCCTATCTCACTATATTAGTTATATATCGGGGCTTGGTCTTTCACTCCACCCTCTATTCTTGGGGCCTTGTGACTGTGCTACATCTTTGGATGTTCCTGTCGGGTGGGTCATCACTACTATTGGATGACTGGGTGGGTGTTGAGCTGCCTACTGTCAATTATTGACTGTATCCATACCCCAGTGTACATCCCTGTTCCTGAAGCATGTCTGCTATAACCCAATGCTTGTTCCACTCTGTAGCAGTTTGATATTATTGATAAATTCCAAAAAGAAATATTGGATTATGTTTGTAAACTGATCTTTTCCTCTGGGCATATTAGATTATATTGGATTCATAGGTTTACTGATTAAGTAATTATGTAAACCTCTTGTGCCACCACCTTTAGTGGATGGAGACTCAAAGATAAAAGGCATGGCAAAGGACAGAGTTGAGGACTTTTTATGTTGGAGTTTGGATGTTGGAGTTTGATGCTGAAGTCTTAAGCTGGAGCCCCGAGGAGACGGAGCCATTTTCCGGATAGTCTACAGCTGACCTTGTGGAGAGAGGCAAAGCCAAGACAGCTTCATAGTCTACAGCTGATCTTGTGGAGAAAATAGAGGAGCTGAGCCCAGAGGAACCCAGGAAGCCTGAACCCTCACAGACATCAGCAGCCATCTTGTTCGAACACGTGAAAATAGATTTTGGTGAGGGAAGTAACTTATGCTTTATGGCCTGGTATCTGCAAACTCCTACACCAAATAAATACCCTTTATAAAAACCAACCAATTTCTGGTATTTCGCATCAGCACCCATTTGACTGACTAATGCACACTCCAAGGAAACATTCTAAAGATTCTAGCAAGGATTAGAATGCCTTTTAATCCTGCTTCTAAGAATCAGTACTAGAGAAGATCATTTGACAAATCCTGAAAATCAACACTAGTATCTCTGTATTGGTGAAGATAAGTGGATTGATAGAGTGAGTAGGAAACTCTTTCCCAGCAGAGGCCAACGAATGTCTAGGGCTCCATGATGAAATACATCAACAACCACAGCCCAAGGATATCTTCTACAGGAAAGGTGGAATAAACTCTGGTACAAAGATTTTTTTTTAATCTTCAAAAATTGCCAGAGCTCAGAGCCTTCAACCAAGGCTTTACACAATTCCCTATCTACCACCCTCACTGAATCATAGAAAAGTAGACAGAAAATTACCCAGCCCTAGATCTGTAATTTCAAATGGAAGACAGGTCTCTGATGAGGTGGGAAGAGGTCAAGTAGAATTAACCTGAATATATATATATATATATATATATATATAGGTATTTACATATATATATTAGTGTGTGTATGTATGCAAAACTCAAACACAATGTAAGAGATATTAAAGCATCCAACAGAGCTACCAGTGTAAAGAATCAGCAAGATGATAACAAATGGACTGGAAATTATGCAAGCCATAGTTAGGGACCTTGATGGCATGGAAATTAACATGCAAAAGACAGATAAAGAATCCAGTCTGGAAGAAAACAAAACCCATGGAAAAGAAAAAAATTCTCCATGAATGCTTTGTTCTATAAAAGAGCTTTAAATTCATAAATTCAACAAAGGTTTCAAATATAAGATAATAAAAAGGGAGATGGGAAAGGCAGGGAAATAAAACACCATTACAAAACTAATGAACAAATTAGCTAGTAAATTTCCAATAAAGTCAGGCTGAAAACAGAAAATGGTACTTAATGAGATGAAAAGTTTGAGATGATCACAGTGCATGCATTAAAAAAAAAAGTCTTTGAAAAGTCCTTGTGAAGGACTATGGTTTATCTATTTTAAGGTGTCTGTCACCTCTTCTTTTCTGGGAATGACCTCTTCATCCACCAAAAAGGAACCCCACAGCCAGATTTATGCCATGAGGTCCTACTTCTTGGCTACAATTGAACAGGTGGAACCTTGGTATAGGTGGGCTGATGGAATTTCCCTGGGAATGTGAAGATGGATTCAAGGATGCAGCAGACTCTGGGGATAGCTGGAGGACATAGAAATTTGTGCTCGGTGAGGCAGGCATCTTCTTCCACGCACATGGAGGTGCAGAGAAAGCTGACCTAAACAGAGGGGAGAAATAGCAGACACACAGAGGAAACCAGAGATGTGATCCCAAATAGCCTGAAAGAGAGAGTGGCTGCCTTAGTTCCTGACAGCATCTGAGGGTCTGATTCCAGTCCCTTGTGAAGCTTGTCTCCTTCCCTGCTATTCCATGAGACTCTCCTGCATTCTCCTTCTTTGACTTTGATTAGATTGAGTTGATTTCTAATACATTTGCAACTACAATAATCTTAACTAATTCAAGATCCTTGCAGGTCAAATTAAGGAGTTTAGACTTTATTAAGCATTGGGTATAGTGGACAGTCAATAAAGCAGTTACACCTTAAACTATCACTTAAATAAAATGTTGGGATGTATTTGACACAACAACTTGCATATAGCAACCATAACAACAATACAAGGTTCTTGAATTTAAAAGTCATGATAGGACTTCAGTCAAGTATAGGAGTCTATACTATATGAATTAAATGAGAGAAACAATTGAGAACAAACTGTTATTACTTGCTACCTCTCACTAATTTCATGACAAATGTTGCTTAGGAAATGATATCATCTGGGGGCCTAAATCTCTTCTAGGTAGTACATTTTCAGAATATCTCTGGATATTCTAGCATCTAGTGTTTAGATAGTACAAGAAAGGCAATATTTATGAAGTCTCCTTTCATATGTGGTAATTATAGACAGATGCATGCACATACTTCAAAATGCTACCAAAAAAAGATATTTCTCGAAAACATTTAAGTATTAGGAGGATGCTAGGGCAAAGGAGTGGGAGTGACTAGACATCTCCTTTCCAGCAATTCAGTACTTCTTAAGTCTCCTCCCATTGTGCTGTACTTGATATGTGTAGGGACCATAAAATAATAGATTCAGACACACTGGAGAATGAACAATAAAAACACATTAAAACACCACAGTGAGAGGACTTAATGTATTAAAAAGTGGGGTCTTGTACCAGAGCATATTTGGCATGTAGACGGCATCTTCAGGGCTTCACATCTGTCTTTAAATACTTCAAAGATTTTCAAGATAGAGAGAAAAGAGACTCATCTTGGTTTACTCCAGAGGAGTAAACCACAGGGACATCCTTTTTTCGTCCAAAACAGGAGACATTTCCCCAACAATATGGAGCTGATAGTGTTTCTCTGCCCCTTCTTCTGGACAGGCAACCCAAGAGGCTGGGCCAATCATGGAACCTAAGCCTTGACCTTGCCATCGTTTGGTTTGTGAATCCTGAACTCCACCTATTCCAAGGGCTCTTAAAAATTCAGAAAAATATTATTCTTGTGGGGACATGTTGGTGCAGGTGTGATATAGTTATCAAAGAATTCACAGTGTAGTTTGGACTTAGTAAGGGGTCTGTCATTTTCACCTGACTGGCAGAGGGGTCCATGGAACTAAAAAGGTTAAGAACCACTGCCCTATCCAGAGGAGTTGGATTCATGTTGCAGGCAACAGAGAACATCCTATCCAGGATCCATCCACACAAGGTGCCTGATAAAGAAGCAGACTGTCTCTAAGCAGCAAATTCCCATCACACGGCAGGTTCACAGAGGAGCAAGAGGCAGCCAGTGTGGGTCTTTGGGGGAGGTAAATAGGTGCAGATCCTACAACAACTATGCTCCCTTTCAGTTTCATGCTCATCAAATAATTATAATATTCTTCCCTCACAATTTATTCATTGACAAGCTGAAAATAATGGGTGGTACACGGTGTGCAAGGCAAAACAACAAAATAATGTAAATAAATTATACTCAATTATTTATTTTAAAGGGTATGATTCAGTTCATCTTTAATAGTTACCTCCCCTCCTAGACTGTAAGTTCCTCGAGGACAGAGTCTGTGTCTTTCTGATTTATTTCTATATCCCCAGCACCTAATGTAAACATTTTAAAATTAATTGAAATATAGGTGGATTTTTGCTTGTTTTTAATAATTTTCAGCATCTAATTGGTTTGAATTTAGGGATTTATCTGAAATAAGTATATTTATTTTGGGGGGGAGGGACCTCCCTAGCCTTAGCCTAGGTCCACTCTTCCCTAGGAGGAAGGAAATAGCGCTCCCTAAGGTGGTTCACTGTGCACTTTAATGCCAATTTCCACTTCCTGTAAGACTGTGGAGGGTGGCCTGAGAGATGTGGGTGTCTGAAAGAGGCCCTATCATTTTCTAGGAGGTGTTTGGCCCTTCTGGTGGGTTGAAATGCTACCATGGGATTATATTAGTGAGAGGTTTCTAACCTTAGCTCTGGAACCTGACAATTCATGGAAGCCTACACCAGAATTCAGTCATGGTAAAATTAGGCCCACCAAATCCCAAACCGAAAGCACCATGACTGCAAAAACAGCCTCTGCAACTGTTGCAAGGCAGTAGAAAGGGTTCAAATGTTTAAGCAAGGTGCACAAATTCCAAAATAGGGCCCACTGGCAAGGCACTGAACTCCAGAGCCATTTACCATGACCATAGAACCTGTGTGTCTCTGTAGCCCTCAGGAGCAACATTACCTGGAGTTGTATCTACTTGGGCTGTCTCTGGGATCCTGCTGAGACATGTGTAAGCGTGACCCCTCTGATGACCTCCTGACTCATTTTGAAGTCTCTTAGCCATATAAACTCATTTGTCTTTACCATTTCCCCCTTTTATTCAAGGTCTTTTTCTAGTTGCATTACCAGCTGGTGATTGGTAATAATCCCTTAGCACGAGGGAGGCTCATCCCTGGGAGTCATATCCCATGCTGGGGGGAAGGTAATGCATTTACATGATGAGTTTGGCTTAGAGAGTGGCCACATTTGAGCAACATGGAGGCTCTCAGGAGATAACTCTTAGGCACCCTGCAGCTCTAGGCCTTGTTGAAATTTCAGGCACACAGGCTCATAAACATAGTCATCAGTATCAAGAGCTCATCTTTGGACCATCCTTCTTCACTGGTCTTTTCCCTTACACTTGGGGGATTGTTGCTATTCCATTTGGAAATGTGATAGAGCTTCCCTGGCTAGGAACTCAGCACTCCCTCATTTGTTGTTTGTAACTCTCACTACATGACAATACCCGACGAATATCTGAACATTTTTATATACCCTATATACATGCCCTGGAGAACTCCCTCCCAACCATGTCTCCCCCATCAATAAAACCCCACACCAGTGTTCCTCCCCTGCCATAGTTGAACCCTTCTGTGGCCCAAACTTCTTCAAAAATGAAGCCTAATATATTGCTAAATTCAATTAGTGGGAAAATGAAATAGTAATGATAGGTTTAAAGATTAAAAATAGAATACATCTTAATTTAGAAAAAATAAAAAATAAAGTAAAAAATAAATTTGGGTATAAAAAAATGAAAAATATCATAAAAATTTGTTTTTGTTCTTTTGCCTTCATCATATAATAGGTGTTGCCCTGTATGTACAGTGGCAAGCCAGTTTCTTTCATTCCTTCCTCAGTGTCTACATCTTTTTTTTTTTAATTTTAAATTTTGTCTTCAAAAAAGTTTTAGATCACAGTAAAGTCACATATATAATATAGGGGACTCCCATATACCCAACAACAAACCTTTTCCCCCTTCCCCAGCAATGATCTTTTTACATGTTCATGTTATATTTGCTGCAGCTAATGTACAGATACTGACACATAGCTAGTAAACATGGTTCCATTCTGGTTTACATTATGATTTATATTTTAGACTGTATATTTTTCTAAATTTTTAGTTACATTATGGTTTACATTTTAGATTATACACTTTTATAAATCTTCAGTGAAATTTAACATGTCCTATATCCATCATTGCACAACCTTGTGGAACACTTGCATTGCCCCCCAGTTACCCCTGCTTCCATCTATTCTATTCCTCTCTCCCCCTCCCTTCAGGGCCCACAGTGTCAACTGAGACACACAGGTTCTACAGTCATGGCAGATGGCTCTGGAGTTCAGTGCCTTGTCAGTGGGCCGTACTTTGGAATTTGTGCTCCTGAGTATGACAGAGTTGGACTCAGATGTGACCTTTCTACACATGCCTCTTCTGTAACTTTTACTGAAACTGTCGTCGGCACTGAGATTGGTGTATACTCAGGAGACTTGGATCTCTGGACTGGCCATGTGCCAGCTGGGCCCTGAGCCTCAGCAGAGTTGCAACTCTTACTCTCCAGTTTGTTGTACTTACCCAGGTCAGCTAACAGGGAGGTGAAGAAGATCAACCACCACACCAGGGAACCGAGAGTGCCTACAGCTGCAAGAAGGAGAATCGCATCTGTCAACCATGTAGGATCTAAGCCCCCTCTCCATTTAGAGGTGGAGTGGACATCACCATCCCAGGGTCCATAGGATGGAGGAATAAAATATGGATTAGAATGGACTTACTGGCGGCGGACTTGGCCCAGTGGTTAGGGCATCCATCTACCACATGGGAGGTCCGTGGTTCAAACCCTGGGCCTCCTTGACCCGTGTGGAGCTGGCCCATGCGCAGTACTGATGTGCACAAGGAGTGCCATGCCACTCAGGGGTGCCTCCCGTGTAGGGGAGCCCCATGCAAGGAGTGCACCCCGTAAGGAGAGCCTCCCAGCGCAAAAGAAAGTGCAGCCTGCCCAGGAATGGTGCCACACACACTGAAAGCTGGCACAACAAGATGACGCAACAAAAAGAAGCACATATTCCCGTGCCACTGACAACAACAGAAGCGGACAAAGAAGACGCAGCAAACAGACACAGAGAACAGACAACCAGGGGTGGGGTGGTGGGGAGGCGGGGGGGGGGGAGGGGAGAGAAGTAAATAAATAACTCTTAAAAAAAAAAAAAGAATGGACTTACTGGTATTCTACTATTGAACTATCGTAACTCTAGCAATGCAAGAAGTTGCATTATTGATGTGGAGAGAGTGGCCAGGGTAGTTGCAGAGGGCAGGGAGAAGAAAGAAGAGAGAGGATGTGGGGGCATTTTCGGGACTTGGAGTTGTCCTTAATGATATTGCAAGGACAGATGCTGGACATTATAGACCCTGCCATGACCCACTGAATGGACTGGGGGAGAGTGTAAACTATAATCCATGCAGTGCAGCAGTGCTCTAAAATGTATTTACTAAATGCAGTGAAAGTGCCACAGTGATGAAAGAGGTTGATGTGGGAGGAGTGGGGTGCGGGTGTGGGGTATATGAGAACCTCATCTTTTTTAATGTAACATTTTTTTGTGTGTTCTATGTATCTTTAAAAAAGACTATTACAAAATGTTTAAGCAAGGTTTCTCGTGGCCTGGCCGTGGCCCCTTTGGCAAGCTGTATTGTCATTCTCTGATTCCAGCTGGGCACTCTCAAGTCCTCACAGATCGCCACAGGGCAAAGGGCCCCAGATGTCTCTTTTAGAAACAGTGAAACAGTTGTTTAGTCACTATCCTACAGCTTTCATTGAATGGGACGTATCGAACGCAGTAGGAGAATTGGGGCTTTTCTTTTTTTTTTTTTCATGGAGTAGGGAACTTCATAGGGTGAGGGTGACCAAAAAGAGCTGCAATTTCTATTCCTGGAGAGATGGAAAACTTAAAAAGCATTTAATTCTGTTATCTGGGCTTAATATTAACGAGCTCAAAAGTTTTCCAACACTCTTCAACGGAGCCTCAGCCTCCAAATGATTTTAGCTGCTTAGAGACAATCCCATCTGTATCTGGGGCATCAATATGATTTACAGAACATTTCAAAATATTTATATATTTTTTTAGAGTTTCCATCACGGCCTCAGCCAGTAACCTGCTGTGTTTGAAAATGTCTGGGCAGTAATTGTCATTGTTTGCAACAGCTATTTTGAACTCTAGCAAGCGTTGTGGCATTTTGCAGAATCAAGGAATGCAATTACCAAAGTTGTATACACAATCCAAGTGACCTCCTGGCTTCAGAAGCTCCATCCCTAGGAAAAAAAGTATAACAACAGCAAAACGTTTGTTTAATTTTTATTCTGTAGTTGGTCAGTGGTAGGTGGATTATATTATGGCCAATTTGGCAAAAGGATGATTAGTGTAACAATTCCTTATAAGTACAAAACAATGTTGAATTAGACAAGAAAGAATATGACTGGGATGATAGGCTGTTCTGACCCACTTTCATACCTAAGTGTTTGTGGAAGAAATTAAATACTGAGGGGATGTCTGGATCCTGTAGTGACTCACCCTTCATGATGCAAGAGATTGTTTCTTACCAATTAAAAGAGGGCACCCTAATGTCACTTAAAAATAAGTTGCTAAGAGTTTAGGGATCTGTATTTTAAACAAACAAACAAACAAACAAAAACGTATTCAATAAGAAAGATACCATTTTGGAATCGGTAAATGAATTTAAAAGTTTTCCCTGCATGTCATTAGGGATTTAGGTTTCTTGGATCTTATCAGTTTCTGAGGCTCAGGTTACTCCCAAACAATTTTCTCTCTCCTGTTGTGTTTTTGCTTTCAGATACCATCTGGAGGCTGCACTGCTAAAGCCCACCCATAGCGTGAGACAGAATTGCTAGACCCAAGTAGAGAATCCATAAACACAATCTCTTGGTTTCTGAGCACATCAGTGGCTGTTCCTAGAAATACAGAATTGCCAAGTGCCACCTCAAAACTTCCAGGCTTCCTTTCAAAGGGAATAATGTGTCAAACAGAATTATCCACAACCATTTTGCTAATCCCTTTCAGGTTTAATACAAATGCTCATCTCTCCTACCTGTCTGTCCTCACCTAAGGTGTGACCTTAAACTCGGTTAAGTTTTAAATTCTCTGAGCCGGAGAGCTTTCCCTTAGCGCTACTGCTATGATGGCATCGCTTTGCTGGCTGCCCAGGACATTTGCTTGATGGTGGTCCTTGCTTTCCACTGGAAAACTAAAATGAAATCATCCCTAAGAGGGTCCTCTGATGGTCTGGCTAGGATGATGTGAACCTCTCTAGTTGTTAGGAAGTCACTTGTATTTATTCCACTTCTTTACCAACCCCTTCACTTCACCTATTGTTTCCTTACCCCTGCATGGACTTAAATACCAGGGTAGCACCCACGCCCTCCACCACTGCCACCACCCCCTCCCTCCCCCACACAACCACGTTTTCTCTGAAGCACTGCACTCAACTCTCACAGCCAGGCTTGCTTCCTGCCAGGCTCCCCAGACATGTATGAGAACTGCAAATGCTGCATGCCAGGAGCACACACAGGCTGTCTCCCAAGGAAAGCATTGCCAGTGAATCTCAGTGGGGGAAGAGCTTCATCGAGACAGGCTAATCATTCCCAGTCAAGTCGGATGCTGTGTGACTGCGTGAAACAGCTGTCATCCCCATTGTTACAGAGAAGGCAGCCAGCCGGAAAGGCTAGGGAGGGGGTCCTGAGCCCAGACCCCAGCAGACTCTGATGATGGTAGGAATCATTATATTTAAAATGTCCACCACCTAAAGAGATGATGTTATGCACCCTCTCTTAATAAATCATCCAGAAAGCTCCAGCAGGAAGTTATCCTCAAGGAGGATCTCAAGATTTTTTTTTCTTTTCAGATTATACACATGACCGAGATAAAATATCTTAGTAGCTACTGTTTACATAAATTATATGGCTCTGAAATGGCAATTTTGAGTCCAGACAGGCAAATCTTTCAGCCAAAAGAAGCTTTTATAATGTAAGCTTTACTAGGTACTTCCTCTCTCTTTCATGCATACAGTTACCCTGGTTTGTCTTTTATTACTGTAAGCATGGCTTTTGATGAAAGGAAATGAAAGCACTGACATTTTTCTTCATTCGTTCATTCATTTTAAAAGGAGAGTGATGCTTTTGTGATGTAAAGATGTACCCTGGGAAGCAATGACAGCCTCAGCTAGAAGAGCAGACTTAACAACAAATACATTATTCTTGCAGAATTTTTCCTTGTGCCAGGAAAGCAAAGTGATCTGAGCTTCATGGGAGGAAGCTATGTCCATGTTAATTCAAGGCAGTGGAAAGGGCTCCAGACCCACCAGAGTCCACTCAAACTATGGGTTAAAATATCTCACACCTAGTAAATTAACCCTTAATAGATTTCTAACTCTATTAAATTTTAGATGTTAGGGGGTCAAGGAGGCTACATATTTATCATCATCATTTATGCCTGAGTCTGACCGTAAGATTTGATAAAAGGGCATCATCGAATGTTAGAGCTGAAAGAGTCAACTCAGATTTTGTGTCCAACAGTCCTCAAAATGTTGGATTTTCCTCTTTTCTCAGTGTAAGTCACCCAAGTGAATGTCTGTAGGTCCCTTTAAGGAAGTACTGGGAAACCATTACCACATAAATTTGCTGAAGTGTTGTAGCATCATCTCTTCTAGAGACCTAGCCTCTCCTTCATTTTACTGGAAGGGAATATACTAGCTGGAGCAAACTACCAGGCTTTTAGGTATATGGGTGCAAATAGTAAACTTAAGAACAATGGAAATGGGAAACAGATGTGGCTCAACAAATTGGGCTCCGGTCTACCATTTGGAGGTCCGGAGTTCGATCCCCAGGGCCTCCAGGTGAGGGCAAGCTGGCCCACACGGAGTGCTGCCCTGCATGGGAATGCCACCTCGCTCAGGAAAAGCCGCCCAACACAGGAGTGCCAGCCCACATGGAGAGCTGGCTCAGCAATTTGACACAAGAGACACAGAGGAGAGGAAATAAGAAGATCGGTTCCTGGAGCCACCTAATGAGAATACAAGAAGACACAGAAGAACACACAGTGAGTGGACACAGAGAACAGACAACAGGGGAATGGGGCGGGGAAGAGAAATATAAAATAAATTTTTTAAAAAAAAGAACAATGAAATTGGAAGGCTATTACTAAGCTCCACAGACGCTCTAGGAAAACATAAAATGCTGAGTACAAATAAAAGACAATTGAAAGCAACATGTGAAACCCACCTGAGTATCATATGAGGAGGCTCTCATCTCCTGTGGGATGGCAAAGAAGGCTGAGGGCCAGGAATTAATCAGTAGAATAGCCAAACACTAAAGAAGGTTGAGCTATCATCCATCACAGGTCTGTCATGTCAAGGTCCAGGACCTGGATGGGAAAGAAGTAGACTTGACACAATGAGTGGGGGAAACAGAGTTGATGTCACTGAAAAATCTTGAATCTACATATTCCTTTGAACACTTGAGCCTGCAGAAGTGAGCTAGTATTACTTCCTTACTTGAAGAAAATGCAGAGATTTCTCACTGACAAGACAAGAACCATGCTCAGAATCTGCTCTCACCTCTTCTCCTTTCTATCTGGCCTATAATAAACAGGGGACATGCAGGACCTGATAAAGGAAGAAAGAGTCTATATTCCAAAGGAGTTGCAAGATGAAGGCAGCATGCACCAGCTAAAGACAGCAAAGTACACATGAGACTGAATTCTGAAGGTGCTTGACCAAGGAGGCTAGAAAATAAGATTGGATAAGGGAAAGTTTATCAGTATGGAGTGCTCTCCCAACATACAGAATTAATTTAACAACCTGGCAAGAACCCCAAGGGATGGTATAAATTTACCCTTAGGATGGCTCCTAGAAACATGGAAAAAATGATGCCATGCTAAGTCAGGTCAAGGTGAAAATCTTTTAAAAAAAGATTTAATCTAAATCTAGTAGATTAAGAAACAGGAGAATTTAACTTAACAAATTCCTGACAAATTTTATGATACCAAACCACACAAAGACATTATTAGAAAAGAAAACTAAAGACCAATATCTCTCGTTAAGAACAAAAATCATGGAAAAAAAAAAGTAGCAAATCTATTCCAGCTATTTATAAAAAGGATGAAGCATCAAGATCAAAATGAGATTTATCCCAGGACTGCAATATTAGTTTAATATTGGCAAGTCAATCAATGGAATTCACCAAGTAAACTTATCTTAGTAAACTAAGACAGAAAAACTATATGACCATTTCAATAGATGCAGGGAAAGCATTTGACAAATTCTATACCCATCCATGATAAACAAACAAACAACTCTCAGCTAACTAGTAATAGAAGGGAACGTCATCAACATGCTGAAGCGAATCCAGGAAAAACTTAGCATCATATTTAATGTGAAAGACCAAATGTTCTCCCCTAACATCAACCACAAGACAAAATATCCACTTTTCCTAGTCCTATTCAGCATAGGAAAGAAGATCCTAACCAGTTGACTAAGGAAAGAAAAAGAAATAAAAGGCATAAAGATCATATAGATTGGAAAAGAAGTAAAACTGTTTATTTATAGATGATATGATTGCTTACAGAGAAAATACTAAGGAATCTGAAAAATAGGTGTAGAGTAAGTAAGTGAATTTAGCAGGTTTGCAGGATGTAAGGTCTAAACACAAAAATCAATTGTAGGGAAATGAATTTGGCTCAAGCAATTGGGCTCCTGTCTACCATATAGGAGGTTAGAGTTCAATGCCCAGGGCCTCCTGGTGAAGGCAAGCTGGCCCACTCGGAGTGCTGACCTGTACAGACTCCTGTCCTGCGCAGGAGTGCTGCCCTGTGCCGGAATGCTGGCCCATGTGGAGAGCTGGTGCAGCAAGATGATGGAACAAAAAGAGACACAGAGGAAAGATAGTAAGAGATGCAGAACAGGGATCTGAGTTGATGCAAAAAAATGATTGCCTCTCTCCCACTCGGGAAGGTCTCAGGATCAGTTCCTGGAGCCGCCTAATAAGAATAAAAGCAGACACAGAAGATTACACAGTGAGTGAACACAGAGAGCAGACAATGGGGGGAGGGGAGATAAATAAATCTTTTAAAAAAATCAATTTTAGGGGAGCAGGTGTAGCTCAGTGGTTGAGCACCTGTTTCTCATGTACGAGGCCCTGGGTTCAATCCCTGGTAGGGGGAGCCCCAGGCGCAAGGAGTGTGCCCGGTAAGGAGAACCGCTCAGCATGAAAGAGAGTGCAGCCTGCCCAAGAATGGTGCCGCACACACGGAGAGTTGACACAACAAGATGACACAACAAAAAGAAACACAGATTCCCATGCCGCTGATAAGGATAGAAGTGGTCACAGAAGAACATGCAGCGAATGGACACAGAGAGCAGACAACTGGGGGGGGGGAAGGGGAGATAAATAAATAAATAAATAAATATTTTTTTAAAAACCAATTGTATATCAATATCTAACAAAACAATCAGAAACTGAAATAAAAAACAGTAGCATTTACAATAGCATCAAAAATAAAGTATTTAAATATAAATTTGACAAAATATGTGTACAGCTTGTTCAGTAAAAACCATAAAATATTGTTCAGAGAAATTAAGGACCTAAATATGTGGGAAATATACTATATACAAGGATCAGCAGACTTATTGTTGTGATGTCATTTTTCCCCAAATTGATTCATAGATTCAACAAGACTCTAATAAAAATGCCAGGAAACTTTCTGTGGAAATTGCCAAGCCAATAAAGATAATTTTAAAAATTTAAAGGTAGCCGGAAGTAAAAGAAGAGAAAATGAATGCATACCCAGTAGTAAAGAAAAGAAAGAGAGAGAGAAAAGTATCAATCCAAGAGAAGGTAGGAAAAGCAATGTCACAAGGCAAAGGAAAAGCATTTTAAAGAGATAATAAGAAATTATACTGTAAAAATAATGTTAAAAAATAAGTGTAAATGGATTCAGTTTAACTAGTAAAAGACAGCAATTCCCAGATTATAAAAACTAAATCCAGGTATTCGATGGTTTCAAGAACACACTTAAAGTACAATTACACAGAAAGACTGAAAACAGAAGGATGGAAAAAACTGTGCCAGGCAAATTCCAAAGAAAGGAAGTTTGTATGATATTATGTAAGACAAATGGAATTTAAAATTAAAAAGTATTATATGAATAAAATATGAGCAATTTTCTTAATAGTGTGAACAATTTAGGCACTTTATGATAACATGAAAAATTTACTTAATGATAATATAAACAATTTACTCACCTAATGGCCATCTGAAAAAATTATTTAATGACATGAATAATTCTCTAGGAAAAAACAATAATCCTGAACCAATATACACTTAACAGCATTGCATATCAGCAAAACCTGACAAATGTATAAGGAGATATCAAGAGGATGTTAATCCATAATTTAGCAACTAAGAACAAATACACCAAATATTAGTAGGCTAAAGAAGATTTGAACCATACAATTAACAAGCATAATTCAGCAACATAGTTTAATCCTGCATTCAACAGAGAAACATTCTTTGGACATAAATGGAATATTTAGTAGTGGGTCTCTCATCAAACTACAATAAAATTAGAAATCAATAATAAATGGAAATCTGACTTCCTAAAGTCTAAGAGAAACATTCAGCTATGCTCAGTATTTGAATTCTTTTACTTTTCATCAGATGTTCTTTGCCTTTCTTTTGGCCTTGACTTTATAGGTATCTTCTTGACTTAAGTCCCAGTCCCCTAATCCATACATCTATTTGAATCTTCTCTTTCAAATTATCTTAATTCTTTATATTCTTCCATTTCTTCATATAAGACCACTACACTTTTTGAGTGATATCTGTGAGAGCTTAGGTTTTTAAAATTTATTTTACTGGAACTTTTGGTTCACCATGTATGTCTCCATCTTCTGTTCATTGCTTTGCTGATAACAAAGCCAAAAGGGTTTTTTTTCCTTATTATTCTTTCATTTTCTTTTCATCTGAAAATTTGTGGATACCTTCTCCACTATACATCTTGCTCTGATAGCACCTTAGTTTTTTTTCTCAATATGGTCTAATTTTACAATTTTAGATACATTTCACTCAATTTTTCATCCTGATTCTACTACTTAATAACCTTGTGCTCAAGGTTAAGCTTTCTGTGCTTCAGTTTCTCATCTATAAAATGGGGATAATAATAATACTACTTCATAAAGTTGTTGCAGAAAGTAAATGAGTGAATACTGTAAAGTGCTAAAATTAGTGTACATAGCCACACTAAATAAAAATGAACTGTTATTCAATAGGTTTGCTCTCAAATTTCAATTTGGAACTCTCTTGATTTCTTTGATGAGTCTTCTGCCAAATTCATTCTTTTTCTTAATATATTTTTATTGAAGTATATCATTCACACATTAACATACATAAACAATAAGTGTATAGTAAAAGTTGTGAACTTACAAAATAAACATGCCTGGGAAGCAGACTTGGCCCAATGGATAGGGCGTCCGCCTACCACATGTGAGGTCCGTGGTTCAAACCCCCAGCCTCCTTGACCTGTGTGGAGCTGACCCATGCGCAGTGCCGATGTATGCAAGGAGTGCCCTGCCACGCAGGGGTGTCTCCCACATAGGGGAGCCCCATGCACAAGGAGTGCGCCCTGTAAAGAGAGCTGCCCAGCGCGAAAGAAAGTGCAGCCTGCCCAGGAATGGTGCTGCCCACATGGAGAGCTGACACAACAAGATGATGCAACAAAAAGAAACACAGATTCCCGGTGCTGGAAGCAGTCACAGAAGAACACACAGCAAATGGACACAAAGAGCAGACAACTGGGGTGGGGGGGAGGGGAGAGAAATTAAAAAATTAAATAAATAAATAAATAAATCTTTTTTTTAAAAAAACAAAATAAACATGCCTAACCTCTTATAGGGGTCCCATACATCACCCCTCCAACACCTTGCATTGTTATGAAACATTTGTTACAACCAAAGCAAGAGCATCATCAACATATTACTACTAACAAATAAAATAAAATAAAATAAATATATAAAAATAAAAAATACTACTACTAACTATAGTACATATCTTATATTTGGTGTATTTTTCTCCAAACACACCGTATTATTTTTTAAATATATTTTTATTACAGAGGTTGTGAACTTACAAAACAATCATACAATACCCCTTCACCAACATACCATACCAGTGCTGGAATATTTTTTACAGATTATGAGATAACATCATCAGACTATTACCACCAACCAAGGTCCATAGCATACATTTTGCACACTTTTTTCCATACCCCCCCATTATCAATACTGTACATGTTTGGCATTGATGCAAGAATATTACAGAACTGCTGTAAATCACAGTCCTTAGATCACACCATTGTATTTTTTTCATGTTTCTCCACATTCCCACCACCCTGCAATAGTGACATACATCTGCTCTAGCTCACAGAAGGTCACTCTTGCATCTGCACCATCAACCACAGTTCTCATCCACCTCTGGGTTCACTGTGTTATTCAGTCCCTAGATTATTCTCTCGCTTTCTTTCTGTGGACGTTTACATCCCTAGACTACCCTTGTCAGGCACAATCCCATCTATAAACCAGCTACACTCACTATAATGTGTTACCATTCACTCTATCCACTTCCACACCTTTACAGTCAGGTTAATGAAAACTTCGACATAAATTGAGTATCAGTAGTTCTTCTCAACCTTCCTCTTATCTCCTAATAATCTATACTCTAGGCTTTAACTCCACACATTTATTTTTTGTATTTAGTTCATATTAATGAGACCATACAATATTTGTCCTTTTGTGTCTGACTTACTTCACTTAGGATAATGTCTTCAAAATTCATCCATGTCATCATATGTGTCCCAATTTCATTTCTTCTTACTGCAGCATAGTATTCCATTGTATGCATATGTCACATTGTGTTTATCCATTCATTGGTTGATGGACATCACGGTTGTTTCCATCTTTTGGCAGTTGTGAATAATGCCACTATGAACATCAGTATGAAGATGTATGTTCATGTCACAGTTCTTAGTTCCTCTGGATATATTTCCAGTAGAGGAATTTTGGGTCATATGGAAGTTCGATATTTAGCTTCCTGAGGAACCACCAAACTGTCTTCCACAGAGGTTGTACCATTTTACAATCCCACCAATAGTGAAGGGGTGTTCCTATTTCTCCACATCCTCTCCAGCACTTATTGTTTTGTTTTTCAAATAATGGCCATTCTATGCAGTGTGAGATGATATCTCATTGTCTTGATTTGTATTTCCCTAATAACAAGTGATATGGAACATTTTTTCATGTGCTTTTGGCCATTTGTATTTCTTCTTTGAAGAAACGTCTATTTAAATATTTTGCCCATTTTTTAATTGATTTGCTTGCTTTTTAATTGTTGAGTTGTATGATCTCTTTATATATATATATTTTTTAAAGATTTATTTTTATTTATTTAATTCCCCTCCCCTGGTTGTCTGTTTTCTGTGTCTTTTTGCTGCGTCTTGTTTCTTTGTCCGCTTCTGTTGTCATCAGCATCATGGGAAGTGTGGGCAGCGCCATTCCTGGGCAGGCTGCACTTTCTTTGGCGCTGGGCGGCTCTCCTTATGGGTGCACTCCTTGCGCGTGGGGCTCCCCTACGTGGGGGTCACCCCTGCGTGGCGCGGCACTCCTTGCGCGCATCAGCACTGCGCATGGGCCAGCTCCACACGGGTCAAGGAGGCCCGGGGTTTGAACCGCGGACCTCCCATGTGGTAGACGGACGCCCTAACCACTGGGCCAAAGTCCGTTTCCCGATCTCTTTATATTGAATGGAAATCAAACCCCTATCAAATATGTGGTTTCCAAATATTTTCTCCCATTGAGTGGGTTGCCTTTTCACCTTCTTGATGCAGTCCTTTGAATCACAGAAGTGTTTAAGTTTGAGGAGGTCCCATTCATCCATGTTTTCTTTCATTTCTCTTGCTTTTGGTGCACTATCTGCCACCAGGTCTTAAAGATCTTTTCCAACATTTTCTTCTAGATGCTTTATTGTTCTTGCTTTTATATTTAGGCCTTTGATCCTTTTTGAGTTAATTTTTGTATCAGGAGTAAGATAGGGATCCTCTTTCATTCTTTTGGCTATGGATACCCAGTTCTCCCAACACAATTTGTTGAATAGTTGTTCTGTCCCAGCTGGATGAATTTGACAGGCTTATCAAAAATCACTTGACTGTAGATATGAGGGTCTGTTTCTGAACCATCATTTCAGTTCTATTGGTCTATGTGTTTATCTTAATACCAATAACATGCTGTTCTTACAACTGTAGCTAGGTAATATGATTTAAAGTCCAAAAGTGAGAGTCCTCCATCACTTTTTCTTTTTAAGATGTTTCTGGCTATTTGGGGCCCCTTACCCTTCCAAATGAATGTGATATTGTGTTTTCCATTTGTTTTTAAAATGCTGGTGGAATTTTTATTAGGATTACATTGAATCTGCATATCAATTTGAGTAGAATGGATATCTTTTTGTTACATTTTTTATTTTTATTTATTTCTCTCCCCCCCTCTCATTGTCTGCTTTCTGTGTCCATTCATTGTGTGTTCTTCTGTGTCCACTTGCATTCTTGTCAGGCAGCACTGGGAATCTGTATCTCTTTTTTGTTGCATCATCTTGCTGCATCAGGTCTCTGTGAGTTCAGCGCCACTCCTGGGTAGGCTGCACTTTTTTTGCATGGGGTGGCTCTTCTTGTGGGGCACACTCCTTGCATGTGGGGCACCCCTACATGGGGGACACCCCTACATGGCACAGCACTCCTTGCATGTATGGGCCAGCTCACCACACAGGCCAGGAGGCCCTGGGTAGTGAACCCTGGACCTCCTATATGGTAGGCGGATACTCTATCAGTTGTGCCACATCCATTTCCCAGAATGGATATCTTAATGATATTTAGTCTTCTTATTCATGAGTGTGGAATGTTTATCCATTTATTTAAGCCTTTTCTGATTTCTTTTAACAATGCATTGTAGTTTTCAGAATACAAATGCTTTACATTGTTGGTTAATTTTATTCCAAAATATTTAATTCTTTTTGTTGCTATTGTAAATGGAATTTTTTCCCCTGACTTCCTCCTCAGATTGTGCATTACGATTGTATATAAACACTACTGATTTTTGTGTATTAGCTCTAATAGCTTTGTTGTAGATTTTTCAGGACTTTCTAGATATATGATCATATCATCTGCAAATAGCAAAAGTTATACTTCTTCCTTTCTGAATTGGATGCCTTTTATTTCTTTTTCTTCCCTGATTGCTCTAGCTAGAATCTCTATATTGAACAACATTGGTCACAGTGGGTATCCTTGTCTTGTTCCTGATCTTAAAGGAAGAGCTTTGAGTCTTTCACCATTGATCACAATGTTAGCTTGGGTTTTTCATATATGGCCTTTCTCATGTTGAGAAGGTTTCCTTCAATTCCTATCTTTCATAGTATTCTTATCAAGAAAGGCTGCTTCATTTTGTCAGATGCCTTTTATGCATCAATCAATAAGATCATGTGATTTTTCTTCTTTGATTTATTAACATGGTGTATTAACTCTGATTGATTTTCTTGTGTTAACTCGCCTTGCATGCCTGGCATAAAACCCCCTTAATCATGATGAATAATTCTTTGAATGTGTTGTCAGATTCTATTAGCAAGTATTTTATTGAGGATTTGTGCATTCGCATTCATTAGAAAAATTGGCCTGTAATTTTTTTTTCATAATATCTTTTTTCCTTCTTTATTTTTTTTAAAAAATGTTGCATTCAAAAAATATAAGGTCCCCATATACCCCCACCCCCCTCACCCCACTCCTCCCACATCAACAACCTCTTTCATCATCATGGCACATTCATTCAATTTGGTGAATACATTTTGGAGCACTGCTGCACCACATGGACAGTGGTTTACATTGTAGTTTACATTCTCCCCCAGTTCACACAGTGGGCCATGGCAGGACATACATTGTCCTGCATATGTCCCTGCAGTACCATCCAGGACAGTTCCAAGTCCTGAAAATGACCCCACATGATAGCTCGTCTTCCCTCTCCCTACACTCAGCAGCTACCATGGCCACTTTCTCCACATCAATGCTACAATTTCTTCCATTACTAATCACAATAGTTCCATAGTAGAATATCAGTAAGTCCACTCTAATCTATACTCTATTCCTCCAGATTGTGGACCCTGGGATGGTTATGTCCACTTCCCCTCTATATCAAGAAGGGGCTTAGATTCCACATGGATGATGGATGCAATTCTGCTTGGAGTTGTAGGCACTCTTGGCTCCCTAGTGTGGTGGTTGAACTTCTTCACCTCCCTGTTCTGACTTTGGTATTAGGGTAATACTGGCTTCATAGAATGAGTTTGGTTGCATTCCTTCTTGTTTAATTTTTTGGAAGTGCTTTAGTAAGATTTGTATTAAATGTTCTTTGAATGTTTGGTAGAACTCACCTGTGAAACCATCTTGTCCTGGGCTTTTCATTTTGGGGTGTTGTTTGATGTTTGTTTCAATCTCTTTACTTGTGATTGGTTTGTTGAAGTCTTCTATTTCTTCTAGGGTCAGTGTAGGTTGTTTGTACATTCCTAGGAATTTTTCCATTTCATTTACATTGTCCAGTTTTTTGGCATACAGTTGTTCATCGTATCCTCTTATGATCTCTTTTATTTCTATGGGGTCAGTAATAATGTCCTCATTTTCATTTTTTATTTCATTTATTTGCCTCTTCTTTCTTATTTCTTTGTAAGTCTAACTAAAGGTTTGTTGATATTGTTAATTTCTTTCTCCAAGAACCAACTTTTGGTTTTGTTAGATCTCTTTATTGTTTTTGGTTGTTGTTCTCAATTTCATTTATTTCTGCTTTGATCTTTGTTATTTCATTCCTTCTAATTGCTTTGGGATTAGTTTGCTCTTCTTTTTCTAGTTCCTCCATGATTGCAGTTAGGTCTTTGATTTTAGTTCTTTCTTCATTTTTTAGTGTAAGCACTGAGAGCTATAAATTTCCCTCTCAGCACTACTTTTGCTGCATCCCATACAGAGTTCATAACCTCTATATGATTGTTTTGCAAGTTCTGATATGTTTTGTTCTCATTCTCATTCATCTCAAGATATTTATTGATTTCTCTCAAAATTTCTTCTTTGACCCACTGATTATTTAATAGTGTATTGTTTAATCTCCATATATTTGTGAATTTTCTGCCTCCTGTTGATTTCCAATTTTATTCCATTATGATGAGAGAATGAGATTTCTATAATTTTGATCTTGTTGGATTTATTGAGATCTGCTTTGTGAATCAACATATGGTCTATCTTGGAAAAAGATCCATACGTACCTGAAAAAAATGTATGTCCTGCTGTTTTCAGGTGCAATGTTCCATATATGTCTATTAGGTTTAGTCCATTTATCATGATATTCAAGCTGTTTCTTTATTGATATTCTGCCCAGATGTTCTATCCAATGCTGAGAGTGGTGTATTGAAGTACCCAACTATTTATTGTAGAGATATCTATTTCACCCTTCAGTTTTACCAGTGTTTGCCTTAAGTATCATGGGGCATCCTGGTTAGGTGCATATACATTTATGATTGTTATTTCTTCCTGGTGAATTTCCCCTTTTATTAATACATAATGACCTTAGTTGTCTCTGATAACAGTTTTGCTTTTAAAGTCTATTTCATCTGATATAAGTATAGCTACCCCAGCTTCTGTTTTTGTTTTTGTTTTTTAATTTTTTTTAGGTTACTACAATTGTGGAATATCTTTTTCCAGTCTTTCACTTTCAATCTATTGGTATCCTTGGGTCTAAGGTGTCTCTTGCAGACAGCATATAAATGGCTCATATTTTCTTATCCATTCCACCAGTCTTTGTCTTTTGATTGGGGAGTTTAATCCATTCACATTCAAGGTCATCACTGCAAAGGCAGTTCTTATTTCACCCTTTTTGACCTTTTAGATTTATCTGTCATATTTTATTTTCACCACTCTTTTGACAATTTTAGTTACTGTTACTGATATAATTTTCATTTCTAGACTCTCTTCTAAGCCTCTCTCTCTTTCCCTTTCTTTTCAGGCCATAATACTCCCTTTAGTATTTCCTGCGAAGCCAGTCTCTTTGTTATAAACTCTCACAGTTTCTGTTTTTCTGGGAATATTCTAAACTTGTCCTCATTTTTGAAAGACAAGCTTGCCAAATATAAGATTCTTGGTTGACAGTCTTTCTCTTGCAGTATCTTAAATATATCATACCCCTGTCTTCTTTCCTCTATGGTTTCTGATGAGAAATCAGCACTTAACCATATTGGGTATCCCTTATATGTTATGCATCACTTTTCTCTTGCTGCTTTCAGAATTCTCTCTTTCTCTTTGGCATTTGACATTTTGATTAGTATGTGTCTTGGAGTTGGTCTATTCACATATATTTGGATGGGAGTACATTATGCTACATGTACATGGATGTTTATGTCCTTCAATAGGGTTGGGAAATTTTCTACCATCATTTTTTCAAATATTCCTTCTGCCCCTTTTCCCTTCTCTTCTCCTTCTGGGACACCCATAACACATATGTTTGCATGTGTCTTACTGCCATTTAGTTCCCTGAAACCCTGCTCAATTTTTTTCTATTCTTTTCTTCATCTGTTCTTTTGTATGTTTGCTTTTGGAGGATATGTCTTCAAGTTCACCAATCCTTTCTTCTGCCTCCTCAAAGCTTCTGTTATATGCCTCCAGGGTATTTTTAATTTTATTTATTGTGCCTTTCATTCCATTAATATCTGCTGTTTTTCTATGTATGCTTTCAAATTCTTCTTGTGTTCATCCAATATCTTCTTAAAATCTTTAATCTCTTTAGTCATCTAATCGAATTTGTCAAGGAAATTTGTTTGAATATCTATGATTAGTTGTCCCAGCTCCTTTGCATCATCTGGAGGCTTATCTTGTTCCTTTTACTGGGCCATATCTTCCTGTTTCTTGGTCGGGATTGTAATTTTTTGTTGGTGCCCTAGCATCTGGCTTATTAGATGTACCTATTGTGGGTTCAGTTTTTTCTTTAGTTTAGGGCTTTCTTGCCTTTTCTCCCTTGCTGGTTGTGTAGTAGGAACTGAGGATGTAATTGGTGCTGTAAGCTGTGGAGGCTGAAGCTGCCCAGTTGCCTCAGGAATTGATGAAGCTTTTCTCACCTTTCTTCTCTGCCAGGGTTAAGGATAAAGCTGCAGCCATGTAAAATAATTCAGGTTGTGCAGGACAAGACTGCCTGTAGTTGCCTGGAGAGACTAATGAGGCTCCATACCCTTTCCTCCCCTACCTGGGGTGGGATGGAGCTGCAGGTGTGGGTCCAAGATGACTGCAGTTGCCCAGGTAGACTGATGTAGCACTGGCCATCCCTCCCTGCTGGGATAGGGATAGACCTTCTGGAGTGTTCAACAATCTAATCTGTGTGAGTCAAATATGCCTGCAGTTTCCCTGAGAGGCTGAGGGAGTACTGTGCCTTCTGCCCTTTAGGGGGTGGGAATGGAACCACTGATAACCAACAATTCAGTCTGTGTATGCCAAAAGTGCCTGCCATTGCCTGGAGAAGCTGAGGAAACACATGTCCTCTCCTATCCTATTATGTGGTAGGGGTGGATCCATGGGTACCCAATAGTTTGTCCCCATAGGCCAAGAGAACCTGCCATTGCCCAGACAGGCTGAGGAACCACCAGTCCTCTCCTATCCTATTGGGGGGTGGGGGTGGATCCACAAGCACCCAACAGTTCAATCCCTAGAGGTCGAAAGTACTTGCTGTTGCCCAGAGAGGCTGTGAAGACACCAGACCCCTCCTATCCTATTAGGGGGTGGGGGTGGTCAACAGGCATCCAATAGTCCAGTCTGTGCAGGCCAAAAGTGCCTGCCATTGCTCAGAGAGGCAGAGGAAATGCAAGCCCCCTCCTATCCTACTGGGTGGTGGTGGTGGATCCAGAGGCACTCAATAGTTCAGTCTGTGCAGGCCAAAAATGCCTGCCATTGCCTGGAAAGGCTGTGGACACACCGGCCTCCTTCTCTCTTATTGGGGGGTGGGAGTGGACCCACAGGTACCCACCAGTTCAGGCCATGCAGGCTGAAAGTGCCTGCCATTGCCCAGAAGGGCTGAGGAAACCCACCTCCCCTTCTATCCTACTTGGGGGCAGGAAGAGAGCTACAGGTGTCTGACTATTCAGTCTGTGTTGGCCAAAAACACCTGCAGTTACCCAGAGAGGCTGTGGAAACACTGTTTCTCTCTTGTTCTGTTAGGGGTGGGGTGGAGCCACAGGTGCCCAACAGTCAAGTTTGTGCGGTCAGAAGTGTCTGCAGTAGCCTTGAGAGGCCAAGGAAACACCAGCCCCCTCCTATCCTGTGTGGGAGGGCAGAGGTGGAAATAGAGTGGAAGGTGCTCAACAAACCAGTTTGTGTGGACTGAAAATGCCCGCAGTTGCCCAGTGAGGCTAAGGAAACACTGTTCCTCTCATATCCTATTGAGGTAAGGGGATGGAGCCCAGGTGTCCAACTATTCATTCTATGCTGGCCGAAAGTGCCTGCAGTTACTTGGAGAGGCTCAGCTTCCTCCTTGCTGGATGTGGGACAGGGTTTTAGAGCTACAATCCAATCTGGGTGGAAAGAAGCCAGTCCCAACAAGCACTGTGATTTTCAGTCAGCCCCGCTTCCCCTCATGCCAGGCACAGAGTTAAAATTGTGGCTACCTGCCTCTTTCCAACTTGGATAGGTTCACGTTTTAGCTTTAGTTGTTCTTAGGATTATACTTTAGCCAGCCGAGTTTACTAATCAGTAGCTGAAGTCAGTGGCCAACTGTCTCCTCCTCCCCTGTTAATGGGAAATTGAGCTTCCAACTCCAGCCACAGAATAGGTCCTGAGGCAGCTTGTATAGTCAGTGCAAGAGGGGCATTGGCCTCCATGGCATAACCTGCAGTTTCCCAGAGAGGCTGGTGCAGGTCCCCTATGTGGCAGGGTTTAGGCTAGAGCTGCAATCCAATCTGGGTGGAAAGAAGCTGGTCCTACCAGCACTGTGATTTTCAGTCAGCCTGGCTTCCTTCCCCTCATGCTGGGGGTGGAGTTAAAATGGTGGTTACTGGCCCCTTTCCAACTTGGACAGGTCTAAGCTTTAGCTATTCTTAGGATTATACTTTAGCCTGCTGAATTCACTAATCAGTAGCTGAAGTTGGTGCCCAACTGTCTCTTCCTTCCCCATTTTTGGGAAATGGAGCTTCCAACTCCAGCCACGGAATAGCTCCTGAGGTGGCTTGTGTCACAGCACCAGCCTCTGGTGCTCTACTCACAAATCTTCTCTGCAGATGGATAGTTCCTCCTTCCATACTTTCAAGGATGTTGCAGGATGCTCTTCTGGTCTCCTGGAGCCCCAAAACTGGTGCTTTAGATAGCTCTGGGTGATTATTAACTGCCCTTTAGGACAAGCAGACTCTAGGAGCTCCTTACTCTGCTGCCATCTTTCCTTTCCTCTTGTCAAATACACTCTTGCAACACTTTTTGCAGTATACTTTGTCCCTTGCTTTCTGGGCCACAGTCCAGGAAACTCAATCATTTCTTGATACTACTGTCATAGCTATTTGCTTACTTACATGGTCAGAATCAAAAAATAATAGAAAAGCTATTGTTTAAAATATGCATTCCTAAATCCTTCTATCTCCTGCCTGGTATCTCAGTCATTAGAAATAAATCTCAAACTTATTCTGATTATATCAGTTCTTTCCATTTGAATGAGCAGGAATGGAGGGCTTAGATATAGGCTTTAGAAGTTCACAACTAAGGTTGTATCCATAACACTTAGAGGAGAGAGAGTTATCAGCCAATATAATGCCTTTCTTTTCTTTTTTTTTTAATTGGAGAAGGGTTTACAAAACACAGAACCCCCATATACCGCCCCATCAACAACAACTTGCATTGGTGTGGAACATTTGTTACAATTGATGACAGCACATTTTTATCATTGTATTACTAAAGTCCGTGGTTTAACTCATGGTTCACTGTGTAGTATAGTTCAATGGATTTAAAACAATTTTTACTTTGTTACAATATATACAATCTAGCATTTTCCTTTTAATTATATTCAGATATATATTTCAGTGCTGTTAATTACTTTCACAATGTTGTGCAAACATCACCACGTCCATTGCCAAAATACTTCCATCCAAATAGGAACCCTATATATTTTAAGCATTAACTTTTCATTCCGTATTCTTACCCACTCCCCTGGTAACCTATACTCTAGATTCTGACTCTATGACTTTGCTTATTCTCCTTGTTTCAAATCCATAAGATCATACAGTATCTGTCCTTTTGTGTCTGGTTTATTTCATTCAAGATGATGTCTTCAAGATTCATGCAGGCATATATCAGGACTTCTCTCCTTTTTATATATGAATATTACATTGTGTATATATATAATATTTTATTTATCCATTCATTGTTTGGTGGACACTTGGGTTGCTTCATCTTTTGGCAAATTTGAATAATGTCAATATGAACATCAGTGTACAAATATCTGTTCAATATGCTTTCAATTCTTTTGGGTATATATCTAATAGTAGGATTATGGAATAATATGGTAGTTCTATACTTAGCTTTCTGAGAGAACCGCCAAACTGTTTTCCACAGAGGCTGTGCCACTTTACACTGCCACTAGCAATGAATAAGTGTTCCTATTTTTCCACATTCTCTCCCAACACTTGTTATTTTCTGTTTTTTAAATAGCACCCATTCTAATAGGTGTGAAATGTTGTCTCATTGTGGCTTTGAACTGCATTTCCCTGATGGCTAATGAGGTTGAACATCTTTTGATTGGCACTATGGTCATTTGTATATCTTCTTTGGAGAGATGTTTGTTCAAGTCTTTTGCCCATTTTTAAACATTTTTTTATTTTTTTTTAAGTTAGACCAGTAAAAATAGTTTATTGAGAAAGGAGAGAAAAGAGAAAAGCAAATACCCAAGATGTGGTTGCAGGCTACCTCCAGGCAAAAAGGAGCCCCCCAGAGTGGGGGGGATTGCCTTTATGAAAGCTGTTCTTCACTCCTCCCCTCTCCTAATGTTGGTTAGGGTCTGCAACTGTTTGCTGTTCTACTTGGTTGCCTTGTGATCCCCCCTGTTGCCCTCAGGAGACAAATGATGAGGCATTTTGTTTGGAGTTATCCAGGACCAATGGGAGATCTATTTGGAGTTATCCTGGGCTTCCCTTTGAGCCCAGGGCCTTGGCAGCATCTTTCTGGATTTGTTCTTAAGCAACCTTCCCTCAGGGGTTGTGTGAGTTGGGTCCCATGGCCATGTTCTCTGCCAGGTCCAAACTGTCACTCTTCTTCCTTTCTTCCCCATACTAACCTGCCTCTACTTCCCTCTCAAAGAGTTTGCACCCTTATTCTTCAGGAAGAACTGAAGGGCAATGGTCATGCTTCCATAGCTGCTTCCAGCTGGTTAGGGGCAGTAGTCCCTGCCTGACAGAGTGTAAAACTTACTGGCTATTCTACTGAGGTTGAGGGAAGGTGGGTCTAACACTGTGGTTGGGGCTGGATGAAATCCCCACATGACTAATACCTTGTTCTGGAAAGTGTTGATTCTGGAAGAAATAAACTAGTTAGAATTTTGAAGATACATGGTCCTACTAAAAGGATAAAGAAAATGGTGGTAAGTGGACACAAAAAAAGGTCCGGCCATGATGTAAGGGACCATAAGAATGAGAAAGGCCAGGTGCCTCCAAAAACTGCATCCTCCTAAAGAGGAAAGGCTTCATCTTGAAGGTTTGGATGCTGTCTCGGACTGTTCCAGACTGATTTACATAGAAACAGCATTCTTCTTTGAGGAACAGAGAGGTTCCTCCCTGTGCTGCTGTTAGCATGTTTAGGGTTCTGCGATTATGCAGCACTACAACTTTTGTCCACTTCTAAGTTGGTTTGTCTTTTTATTGTTAAGTTGGAGGATTTCTTTATATATACTGAATATTAGTCCTTTATAGGCTGTGTAGTTTTCAAATAGTTTCTCCCATTTTGCAGGTTGTCATTTTACTTTCATGATAAAGTCCTTTGAAGAACTTTTTTTTTCCTGATTATTTGTCATATATCTGTTGTTTCCTTTTTTGCATGAGCTGTGGGTGTAAGTGTAAGAAGCCATTGTCTAACACAAGGTCCTGGAGATGATTCCCTACATTTTCTTCTAGGAGTTTGACAGTAGGGACTCCCCTCTCCCCCCCTTTTTTTTGTTGCAAATGGATATCCAGGTTTCCCAGCACCATTTTTTTTTTTTTTTAAGAAACAGTCTTGCCCATTTGAGTGGTCTTTGCTACCTTGTTAAAAATCAGTTGGTCATAAATGAGAGGGTTGATTTCTTGGGCTCTTAATTCTATTCCATTTGTCTATATATCTGTTATTGTGCCTATGCCATGCTGTTTTCAGTAGTATGACTTTGTAATAAGTTTTTTTTTTAGATTTATTTTATATTTATTTCTCTCCCCTTCCCCACCCCCAGTTGTCTGCTCTATGTGTCCATTTGCTCTGT
Source organism: Dasypus novemcinctus (assembly GCF_030445035.2). Classification (NCBI taxonomy): domain Eukaryota; kingdom Metazoa; phylum Chordata; class Mammalia; order Cingulata; family Dasypodidae; genus Dasypus; species Dasypus novemcinctus. Next base: position 66,627,647 of record NC_080674.1, on the reverse strand, counting down.
TCTTCTGTGTCTGCTTATATTCTTGTCAGCAGCACCTGGAATCTGTGTCTCTTTTTTTTTTTTTTAAGATTTATTTTTATTTATTTAATTCCCCCCAGTTGTCTGTTCTCTGTGTCTATTTGCTGTGTCTTGTTTCTTTGTCCGCTTCTGTTGTCATCAGCGGCACGGGAAGTGTGGGTGGCGCCATTCCTGGGCAGGCTGAAATTTCTTTCGCGCTGGGCGGCTCTCCTTACAGGGCACACTCCTTGCACGTGGGGCTCCCCTACGCGGGGGACACCCCTGCATGACAGGGCACTCCTTGTGCGCATCAGCACTGCTCATGGGCCAGCTCCACACGGGTCAAGGAGGCCTGGGGTTTGAACCGCGGACCTCCCATGTGTTAGACGGACGCCCTAACCACTGGGCCAAGTCCGTTTCTGTGTGTCTCTTTTTTGTTGTGTCATCTTGCTGTGTCAGCCCTCCTTGTGTGTGGCACCACTTCTGGGCAGGCTGAACTTTTTTCTTGCTGGGTGGCTCTCCTTACAGGGTGCACTCCTTGCACTTGGGGCTCCTCTATGTGAGGACACCCCTGCATGGCACAGCACTCCTTGCACCCATCAGCGCTACATGTGGGCCAGCTCATCACATGGGTCAAGAGGCCCTGGGTTTGAACCCTGGACCTCCCATGTGGTAGGTGGATGCCCTATCCATTGAGCCAAATCCACTTCCCATGTAATAAGTTTTAAGATTGGGAAGTGGGAGTCCTCCGTCTTCTTCCTTCTTTTTCAAGATGGCTTTAGCTATTCAGGGTGACTTACACTTCCATATAAATTTGATGATTGGCTTTTCCTTTTTTACAAATGTTGGAATTTTGACTGGGATTGCATTGAATCTATAAACTGCTTTGGGTAGTACTGACATTTTAATGATATTTAGTGTTCCAATCCATGAACACAAATTATCCTTCCATTCATTTAGGACTTCTTTTATTTCTTTCAGTAAAGTTTTGCAGTTTTCTGTGTACAAGTCCTTTACATACTTGGTCAGATTTATTCCTAGATATTTCTTTTAGTTGCTTTTGTGAAAGGAATATTTTTCCATTTCTTTTTCTAATTGTTCATTGCTTATGTATAGAAATACTACTGATTTTGGGATGTTGATCTTGTACTCCTCCACTTTGCTGAGTTTATTTATTAGCTCTACAAGCTTTGTTGTAGATTTTCAGGCATTTCTGTGTACAGGATCATATCATTTGCAAATAAGGCAAGTTTTACTTCTTCTTTTCCAATTTGAATGTCATTTCTTTGTCTTGCCTAATTGTTCTGGCTAGAATTTCCAGTACAATGTTGAACAACAGTGGTGACAGTGGGCATCCTTGTCTTGTTCCTAATCTTAGAGGAAAATATTCAAGTCTTTCACTTTTAAGTAGGATGTTAGCTGTGGGTTTTTCATAGATATCTTTATTATGTTGTGGAAGTTTCCTTCTATTTCTAGTATTCTAGGTGTTTTTTTCAAAAAAGGGTGTTGGGAAGCGAATGTGGCTCAAGCAATTGGGCTCCCATCTTCTATATAGGAGGTCCAGGGATTGATGCCCAGGGTCTCCTGGTGAAGGCAAGCTGGCCCATGTGCTGAGCTAGCCCACATGGAGGGCTGGCCTGTGTGGAGTGCTGCCTCCTACAGGAGTGCTGCTCTGTGTAGGAGTGCTGCCCCGCACAGGAGTGCTGCCTCATGCAGGAGTGCTGGCCCACATGGAGACCTGGCACAGCAAGATGACACAACAAAAAGAGACACAGAGAAGAGACAATAAGAGATGCAGCAAATCAGGGAGCTGAGGTGGTGCAAGAGAATGATCACCTTTGTCCCGCTCTGGAAGGTCCCAGGATCGGTTCCCAGAGCTGCCTAATGAGAATACAAGCAGACACAGAAGAACACAAAACAAGTGGGCACAATGAGCAGGCAACAGGAGGTGGGAAGAGGGGATAAATAAATAAATAATCTTAAAAAAAAGAGAAAGGGTGTTGTATTTTGTCAGATGCCTTTACTGCATCAAGAAGATCATGTGGTTTTTTCCCCCTTCTTCCATTAATGTGGTATATTACATTAATAGATTTTCTTATGTTGAACCAACTTTGCATACCAGGGGAAAATCCCATTTGATCATGATATATAATTATTTTAATATACTGTTGTACTTAGTTTGCTAGTATTCTGTTGAGAATATTTGCATCTATATTCATAAAATATATTGGTCTGTAGTTTTCTTTTCTTATAGTTTCTTTATCTGGCCTTGATATGAGAGTAGTGTTAGCCCCATAGAATGAGTTAGGGTGTGTTCCCTTCTCTTCAATTTTTTGGAAGATTTTGTTCAGAATTGAAATTAATTCTTCTTGGAATGTTTGGTAGAATGCCCCTTTGAAGCCACCTGGTTGTTGGCTTTTCTTTGTAGGGAGGTTTTTGATGACTTTCAATATCTTTGCTAGTAAGTTGTTTGCTGATATTTTCTATTTCTTTCCAAGTCACTGTAGTGGTTTATGTGTTTCAAAGAATTTGTCTACATCATCTAGGTTATCTAATTTATTGGCATACCATTGTTCATAGTATCCACTTATAGTCCTTTTTATTTCAGTGGGTTGGTGGTAGTATTTCCTTTTTAATTTCTTATTTTCATTATTTGTAACCTCTGTTTCTTTTTTTGTCAGTCTACCTAAAGTTTTGTCAATTCTGTTGATCTTTCCAAAGAACCAACTTTTGATTTTGTTGATTCTCTCTCTCTCTTTTTTCTCTATTTCATTTATCTCCACTTTAATCTTTGTTATTTCATTCCTTTGACTTCCTTTGGGTTTAGTTTGGTTTTCTTTTTCTAGTTCTTCCATTCATTTTTGAGGTTAAGTCTCTGATTTGAAGTCTTTCTTCTTTATTAATGTAAACATTTAGAGCTATAAATTTCATTCTCAGTACTGCTTTGCTGCATCCCATAAGTTTTGATATGTTGTATTTTCATTTTAATCTGCCTCAAGATTTCCTAATTTCTTCTGATTTCTTTTTTCAACCCCTTACTTGTTTAAGAGTAGATTGTTTATGTTCCTCATCTTTGTGAATTTTTTCTTTCTCCCTCTGTTATTGATTTCTAGCTTCAATCCATTGTGGATGGAGAATACACATTATATGATTTCAATATTTTTGAATTTATCAAGGCTTGCTTTGTGACTCAAGATATAGTTTATCCTGGAGAATGATCCATGCACCCTCAAGAAGAATGTGTATTATGTTTCTGTGGTGCAGTGTTCTGTATGTGTTAGTCTAGTTGGTTTAATGTATCATTCAAGTCCTGTTCTTCCTTATTGAACTCTGATGAGATGTTCTATCCATTATTGAGATGGTGTGTTAATATCTTCTACTATTGATGTAAAACCTTCCATCTCTCTCTTCAAATCTGCCAGTATTTGCTTCATATATTTTGGGGCTCTACTGTCAGATGCATATATATTTTTCATTGCTACATATTCCTGTTCAATTGTCCCCAAATCAGTATGTAATGAACATCTTTGTCCCTCATAACTGTTTTTTACTTAAAGTCTATTTTATCCAATAGTAGTATAGCCTCCCCAGCTTTCTTTTGCTTACTACTTGCAAGGTATAGTTTTTTCCCCAACACTTCACCGTCAATCTACTTGTATCTTTGACGTAAGGTGAGTCTCTTGCAGACAGCATAAGTTGAGTCTTGCTTTTTTATCCATTCTGCCAATCTCTGCCTTTTGACTGGAGAATAAAAATGATTTATATTTAAAGTCACTCCTGATAATACAGATCTTTCTTCTTCCATTTTGCTACTTAGTCTTTTTAAGTTTTATACCTTTTTTGTTCCTCACTTCTGTTAAAGCCCACTTTTATAATTATTTGCTTTCTTGTGTTGTACCATAATGAGTGCCTTCCATTTCTATCTGTATACATTTTTCATCTATTTCCTTCTGGTTTCCATGGGCCTAAAGTTTAACATCCTAAATATATAACAATTACATTGGTTTCATATCAACTTAACTTCAATAGTATGCGTGCTTTTTCTATAACTCTGTCTCCCATTATTTTTTGGTACTTGTTACCATTATATCTTTTTGCATTGTATGTCCAAAACCATAGATTTGTCATTAATTTATTTTATTTTATTCATTTGCATTTTAGCACCTGTAGGAAGTAAAAAGTTGAGTGACATAACAAAAAATACAATACAATCATACTAGAATTTATAATTATCCAAATGATAACCTTTACCACAGGTCTTTGTTTCTTTATGCTACTTTGAACCACTAACCAATGAACTTCCATTTCAGTCTGAAGAACTCCTTTTAGCATAGTTTGCAGGACAGGTGTAGTGGTGATGGACTCTTCCAGCTTTTGTTTATCTGAGATGTTTTATTCTTTCCCCCATTTTTGAAAGTGAGTTTTCCTTTAGCACTTCAACTATTTCAACCCACTGCCTTTTTGCCTCCATGGTTTCTGATGAGAAATTGGTAATCTTATTGGTGCTCCCTTGTAACACATTGCTTTTCTATTGCAGCTTTCAGAATTCTCCTTATCCTTCCATTTGATAGAGTAATCAATATATGACTGGGTGTACTTCCTGCTTATCCTGTATGGTATTCTCTGAGCTTCTTGTATGTGCATATTCACATCTTTTGTTAAGTTTGGGAAATTCTGTTTCATTATTTCTCTGATTATTCCTTCTGGGACTCCCATAACATGTGTTTTGCTGTCCTTGATGGAATACCTTAGCTGTCTTAGAATATTTTCATTTTTAATATTTTTTTTCCTTTCTCCTCCTCAGCCTGGCTTATATAAGTATCCTGTTTGCAAATTCACAGACTCTTTGTTCTGCCAACACTAATCTGCTCTTGAAAATCTCCTGAGCATTTTTCATTTCAGTTATTGTGGTCTTCAATTCCAGTGGTTCTATTTGGTTCTTTTTAAATATTTGTATGTTTACTCAGACTCTCCTATTGTTCATTATTTGTTTTTCTGATATCCTGTTGTCTCTCTGTACTTTCCTTCAGCTCCTTAAATATTTATAAGACCATTTTTTAAACATTTTGTTTGTATGACTACATTCTCGTCTTTGTTGGTGCTTTCTATATTTTATCCTCTTCCTTTGGATGGGCCATCATTTCATGTTTCTTTGTCTTGTACTCTTTTGTTGCATACAGTACATTTTAATATTTTAAAATGTTAACTTTGGGATTTATTTCCTCAGATGTCTGTTTTCTGGTTTGCAACCAGCTGGTGATGAGACAGAGACATTCTTGAACTTCAGCCTTCCTATCAGAAAGAACTACTTTGAATACAGTCTGCAGGGTTTCCTCTGTCTTGTTCTGCTTGTTAGTTGTTTAGGAGTTTTCCTGTTTATAAGAGTTTGGTTGACCTCTCTGTTTCCCAGAAGACAAATCTTCCTCTCCTGGGTATCTGGAGTTGGCAGGCCTGTGTCCCAGACTGTCTGCCTGCATATAATTTTTACACTCCTTTCATTGTCTCATGCTGCTTTTGCCTAGAACATATTCTGGGAGAAGGGTCACCCCAGGGAGAACTTTCCCAATTTGGTATTTCCCAGCCAAAGCAGGGCCAGCAACCCAGGAAGTATGTGCAGACCAGCTCCCAAGTGCCCCATGAAAGGGGTCAAGTAGGGTACAAAAATTCTCCAGTGGCTTCCAAAAGCTGACTTTTCTGGCATGCCCAGCAATGTAGCTCTTCTCACAACTTTCCCCTGAAGCTCTGAGGAAGAAATGTGCCTTTAAATCTCCACAGCCTCTGCCCCTGTCCGGGGAGGGTTCAAACAATAGGTGCCTCAGATCCAGAACCCAGTAATCCAAAATTGTTAATCAAAAGCTGTGCTCAATAACTGGTCATATACATCCCTGTTTTTGGTCAAGAGAATACTTACATTCCTTTCTGTCACCAACTGCTAACCAAGTACTGGACCTCATGGTGGCCTGCTGTGAGAGTGGAGGATACACACCAATAGCTCCCATGCAGAGAAAGCAATTTACTGTTCTGTTTTTTTTTTTCTTAAGATTTATTTTTTATTTATTTCTCTCCCCTCCCCTACCCCCCAGTTGTCTGCTCTTTGTGTCTATTTGCTGCACCTTTTTCTTTGTCCACTTCTATTGTTGTCAGCAGCATGGGAATCTGTGTTTCTTTTTGTTGCGTCATCTTGTTGTGTCAGCTCTCTGTGCGTGCAGCACCATTCTTAGGCAGGCTGCACTTTCTTTCACGCTGGGCGGCTCTCCTTAAGGGGCGCACTCCTTGCATGTGGGGCTTCCCTACGCGGGGGACACCCCTTCGTGGCAGGGCACTCCTTGCGCACATCAGCATTGCACATGGGCCAGCTCCAGATGGGTCAAGGAGGCCTGGGATTTGAACCTCGGACTTCCCATGTGGTAGACGGATGCCCTAACCCCTGGGCCAAGTCTGCTTCCCCAATTTACTGTTCTTTATCATAATTTATCAGCCTCTTCCTCCCACTCTTTCCTGAATATTGTACAGTGTTCTTCTGACCTCTGGAATTTCAAAATAGTTGTTCCAAACAGTTCCTGCCTGTTTAAAATTGTTTTGGTAAAAGGAATAGGTCCTGGTACTCCCTATTTCATCACCTTCCCTGAAAATATTACAACCTTTCTTTTAAAATCTCTTTGAGTTACTTCTCATGTTGCTATTGCCTTACTGCTCTGGTGAAGACCATCATCATGTAAGTCATTCTTAGCCACTATTTAGACACTTTTAAAAAGAATTTGGTAAACTCTTTCCTTTTCCTCTCTGAAATCTACTTTATCTGGCTTAGACACATCATGTCACATTTAATTCCCATGAATCTAGCTACCAAATGTCTAAACAAGGGGGGAAGCAGACTTGGCCCAGTGGTTAGGGTGTCCGCCTACCACATGGGAGGTCCACAGTTCAAACCCCAGGCCTCCTTGACCCATGTGGAGTTGGCCTATGCACAGTGCTGATGTGCGCAGGGAGTGCCGTGCTACGCAGGGGTGTCCCCCGTGAAGGGGAGCCCCAAGCACAAGGAGTGCGCCACATAAGGAAAGCCACCCAGCACGAAAGAAAGTGCAGCCTGCCCAAGAGTAGCGCCACACACACAATGAGCCGACACAACAAGATGATGCAACAAAAAGAATCACAGATTCCCGGTGCTACTGATAAGGATAGAAGCAATCACTGAAGAACATGCAGTAAATGGACACAGAGCAGACAACTGGGCGGGGAGGGAGAGAAATAAATAAAAAATAAATCTTTTTAAAAAAACAATAATAGTTGGAGACTTCAACACTTTTTTTTTTTAGATTTTTAAATTCCATTTATTTTTCTCCCCTTACCACCTCCCCCCCCCCAGTTGTCGGTTCTCTGTGTCCATTTGCTGCATGTTCTTGTCCACGTCTGTTGTCAGTGGCACGGGAATCTGTGTTTCTTTTTGTTGCATCATCTTGCTGCATCAACTCTCCGTGTGTGTGGTGCCATTCCTGGGCAGGCTGCAGTTTCTTTCGCACTGGGCGGCTCTCCTTACGGGGCACACTCCTTGCACATGATGCTCCCATATGCGGGGACACCCCTGCATGGCAGGGCACTCCTTGCACGCATCAGCACTGCGCATGGGCCAGCTCCACATGGGTCAAGGAGGCCCAGGGTTTGAACTGCGGACCTCCCATGTGGTAGACGGACATCCTATCCACTGGGCCAAGTCTGCTTCCCTTTAACACTTTCAATAATGCACAGAACAGCTAGGCAAACAACAACAACAAAAACAAAACAAGGAATTAGAATACTTGAACAACAGTATAAACCCACTAGACTTAGTAGACATTAAAAAAAAACCACTCACCCAACAACAGCAGAACGCACATTATTGTAAAGTATACATGGATCATTCTCCAGTATAGAAAATATTTTAGACCAAAACACAAGTCTCTGCTAAAAGATGGACACAACCCAAGTGTCCATCAGCTGATAAACAAAATGTGTATATACGTACACATTGCGGTAAGAAGAAATGGGATTGGGGTATATATGACAACAGGAATGAACCTCGAAAACATTATGCTAAGTGAAATAAGTCAGACACAAAAGGACAAATATTTCATGGTCTCATTAATATGAAATAAATATGATGTGTAAACTCATGGAATAAATGCTAGGGTATAGGTTACTAGGAGATAGAATGAGGGTTGAGAAGGGAAAAAATGATGCTTAATGTATGAAGAATTTTTAATAAGACTGATTATAAATGCGTGGAAATGGATAGAATTGAGAAATAATGAGTTTAGCCAACACTGATGATTTTTAAATGTGATTGTGGTGGAAAGGGACAGTCTAGGGATGTGAATGTCAATTGAAAGAGGGTACTTTAGGGATGGTATAACATAGTGAACTCAGTGTGGATGAGGATTGTTAATAGTACAAATACAAGAATGTTCTTCTCTGATTAGAACAAAAGTACATTACTATTACAAGGTGTTAGGAATATGGTGATACCTAGGAAAATACAACTAATGCAACTTATGTACTGTAATTAACAGTAATATTGTATTATTTTTGCAGCAATGGCAAAGAAGGTACTATATCAGTGCTAAGGGTCAACAATAGGGGATGTGGGATTTTTTCTTTTGGAGTAATGAAAACATTCTAAAACTGAAGTGATGACAGCACAACTCTGTGATGAAACTGAGAGCTACTGACTGTGTACTTTGGATGGACTATACAAGGCATTGGACCATATGACACAGTAAATCCCACAGTGAATGATGGACTGTGGTTAACAGTACAATTATGAGAACAATTCTCTCATGAACTATAACAAAAATACAGTACAAATACATGGTGTTAATAATAGGAGGATTGGTAGGGAAAATACACCAAATGTAAGCTATTGATTATAGTTAGCAGTAATATTTTGAGGATGTTCTTTCATAATTTGCAACAAATATTCCACAACAATGCAAAATGTTGGTGGTGGGGTGATACAGAGGAATCCTATATATTATGTATGATTGGATTGTAAACTCACAACTCCTTTAATAAAAGAAAAAGTAATAAACAAGTCTCAAAAAACGTTTAAAGAATGAAATCATAAAAAGTATTTCTCCAATCTAAATGGAATGAAATTAGAAATCAATAATAGAAGAAAATCTAGAAAATTCACAAATATGTAAAAATTTAAAAACACTCAAATTACCAATGGGTCAAAGAAGAACTCAAAGGGCATTTACAAAATATTTCTCCAAAGAAGATATACAAATGGTCAAAGAGCACATGAAAAGTCATTTGACTTCATTAGCCATCAGGGAAAAGCAAATCAAAACCAAAATGAAACAAACAAACAAACAAAAAAACCACAATGAGGAATGGGGATGGGGCAGACAGGCACCCAGCAGTTTAAGAATGAGGGTAGGAGTCCCAGCTGCTGCTGCAGCAGCCATGGGGAAGAGAGGAGCATGTCTGCAACTCGAGCCAAGAAAGTGAAGATGGTCATCAAATCATACCCCGAGTGCAACCAACAGGTTTCTATTGCATGTAAATCTTTCCCTGTGGTTACATATTTATTAGCAGAAAATGTTTTTTTTAAAAATAAATCAATTTTATTGATATGTATTATTAAAGCATACAGTTTATCCAAAGAGTACAATCAATGGTATTTGGTATAATCACATAGTTGTGTGTTCATCACTTCTACCATTAGTGTATTAATCAGCCAAAGGGGTGCTGATGCAAAATACCAGAAACCTGTTGGCTTTTATAAAGGATATTTATTTGGGGTAGATGTTTACAGTTATCAGGCCATAAAGAGTAAGTTACTTCCCTCATCAAAGTCTGTTGCCATGTGTTGGAGCAAGATGGCTGCTGACATCAGCAAGGGTTCAGGCTTCCTGGGTTCCTCTCTCCCCAGGGCTTGCTTCTCCCTAGGCCCAGCTGCTTTGCTCTCTCCACAAAACTAGCTGTAGATGATCAGGTGAAAGGCTCACCTCTCTTCCCAGGGCCTCTGCTGGATCTACTTCTCTGTGTGTTTATTTCCTGGGCTCCAGCTCAGAACTCCCAACTCTGTTCTCTGCCGTGTTTTTTCTCTGTGAGTCGCCACCCACCAAGACGGAGGGATGCAACATCCTACTGATGTGGCCCAATCAAAGCCTTAATTATTATTTAATCAAGTAAAAGTGAAACCTCTGAATACAATATAATATGCCTGGAGGGACAGACCAGTTTACAAACATATTCCAATATCTATTTTTGAGATTCATAAACAATATCAAACTTCCACAATTAGTAAAGCATTTTCATTATTTCCATAATAGAAATATAATAAAAAAACAGACAAACAAGAAAATTCCTCACCTCTCAATCTCTAACAGAAAACTTTTAAATGCAAAACATTCAGAGAAATCACAACCTTCTACAGAAAACAAGTGTGAGGCCAAGAGGAGCCAAATGGAGAGAGTTAGGCAAGAGAAGTTAAATTCTACTGTAAATAAGGATTTAGAAAAAGAAAGAGGTCTCAGAGTAACAGCCATTCAGATCATATCAGATGAGGAAGAGAAAGACCTAAAGGTGCATTTGCCAACAGACATGAGGAAGAAATAGAGAAAGAGGAAAAGGAAATTGACACCTATGCTAACCTCACTGATAAAAAGGCTTTAGTGTTTTCAGTCACCTTGGTAGAAAAAAATAGAAAAATTATCAATCAAAGACTTATTCTATGACACTTGTCTGCAAAAATCTGTTGAAACTTTCTTCAAGATTACTTTAGTAAATTGTCAAACAGTTAGGAGCTCTCAGGAGCATTTTGACTGCATCAGTAAGAGCCATTGATTTTTTCCCCCTATTGAGCCTCCATATCATTTAACCTGTGCTATACTTTGGGAGCAAAACTGTAGGCTGGGATTATTCTGGCATTTCATTGTTTACCAAGGAGCACTGTCAGTGTTTTGTGTTTGGAATATAAGTGTGTTTACCTTTTTTAAAAAAATGCTGATGGATGTTAAAGGGTTAATGGGTGGGGGTGGAGGTATGAAAAATAGTTTTCATGTTTGCCCCTAGAGAGACAAAATTTTAAATACTTTCAGAAAGAGAGACTTTTAAAAATCTATATTTACTTTCAGCACAGATTACATATATACAGTTTGTTTATCTTTAATAAATTGGCAATTGATATTTTATTGAATGGGGAATTAAGAATAAAAACTAAATTTTGTCTTAAATTGATTTTTTTCCCTTGGCTTTTATTTTTATGATTTAAGGTGTGAGCTCTGTTTTGGAAATTTGGAAACTTTCTAGACAGTTTGGAAATTTATAAATACCCTATTTTAAAAAGGAAATATACTTCAGATATATGTACTTTTTCCCTGAATGTAATTTATTTATTGGTTTAAAATAAAAACTTTTCTGCTCTCAAAAAAAAAAAAAAACAACCCACAATGAGATCCCATTTCACATCTGCTAGAATGGCTACTATTACAAAAACAAAAAGTACAAATGTTGGTGGCAATGTGGAGAGATAGGAACACTCTTTCACGTTGGTGGGAATGTAATATAGTACAGTCTCTGCGGAAGCCAGTTTGGTGGTTACTCAGAAAGCTAAATATAGAATTACCATATGACCCAGCAATCCCACTTCTAGGTATTTATCCAAAAGAATTGAAAGCAGGGACTTGAACAGGTATTTTCCACTAATTTTCATAGTGATATTATTCACAACCACCAAAAGAGGGAGCAATCCAAGTGTCCATCACAGATGAATGGATAAACAAAACTTGGTATATACGAACAATGGAATATTATTCAGCCATGAAAAGAAATGAAGTTCTGCTACATGTGTCACTGTGGATAAACCATGAGGACATCATACTGAATGAAATAAGCCATACCCCAAAGGAAAAATAGTTTATGACCTGACTGATATAAAAAAATTCAGAGTCACAAACTAGAATACAGGTTACCTGGGGTAGGGATAGGGAAGGTAGAGTTAATGCTTAAATTGTACAGAATTTCTATTTGGGGTAATGGAAGAATTTTGGTAACAAATGGTGATGACAGTAGCAAAACATTGTGAATGTAATTAACAGTGCCAAATTCAGAGAATGTGATCAAAACAGGAAATTTTAGTTTGTTTATATGTTATTGGAATAAAAATTTTAAAACAAACAAAAACATAGATTTATAGAGTGCAAACAGTGAAATGTAATGTAAACTATGAACTATAGTTAATAGTATATTATAATATTCTTTCATGAATTGTAACAAATGTATCACACTATGCAAGTTGTTAATAATTAAAATGCTGCTCCTAGGTATATACCCAAGAGAATTAAAAACAGGGTTAAAACAAAAACTCGTGCATGAATGTTTACAGCAGCATTATTCCTAATAGCCAACAAGTGGGCACAACTCAATGTCTATCAACTGATGAATGGATAAATGAAATGTGCTATAACCATACAATGTAATATTATTCAGTTGTAAATAAGAAATGAAGATGCTACAGCATGGGTGAACTTTGAATACATTATGTTAAGTGAAAGTATCCAGACACAAAAAGCCCCATATATGATTCCATATCTATAAATGTCCAGAATGGGCAACTCCATAGAGAAAATAAAGCAGATTGGTAGATGCCAGGGGCTGAGGGGAGGAGAGAATGGGGAAAGACTACTTAATTGGTGTGTGGTTTCTTTTGGGAATTATAAAAATGATTTGGAATTAGACAGTAATGATAGTTACAAACATTGTAAATGTACTAAAGACCACTGAATTGTAGACTTTAAGATGGTTAATAAGGTGAATTTTATGAAAAAACTCCAAAAGTCCAATTAAAAAAAATAAGTTAAACGTGACTAAAAGACAAGGAAGACATTTTTATCCTTAATTCATGACGTGAAAGATTATTTAATTGACTTTGTAAAGTTAAAGATTTTCCTGCAAATCAAATTGAAGTTGACTAAACAGGTATGCAAACTATGCATTCCAAATTTGAAACTGCATAATTTTATTTGATTGTATTATTTACAATAAAGGTGATTCATCATATATTAAGCAAACAAAAAAGGCTAGGCAAATAAACTTACCATTTAAATAATGGATGATTCCCCTTGCCTTTCCATTCACTAAAAGGGTGTCTTTGAATGAAAGTCAAATGGGAAAAATAAATTGATGGTTCTATTAGTTTCCATTCCCATAGACAACTTATACTGTGAGCACCTTGTCATACTGATTGACAGCTTGGTATATAAAAATACAATATTTTCCACACAATATAACCCCAAAATGCAAGCCAACTGCTTTGTCAGGGTTCAGATCAAGAAACAATAGTATATTTGAACCTTTGTGGCAAACCTGGTTGTGTTGGACTTACTAAAAAATAATGACGTTGGTCTCGACATCACATCTTTCTAAGGAAATATCAAGGGGGAATTTGACTCTGCATGATTTTCACATCACGTCTTGGCTTAAGAACCTAAATCCCATGTGAGCTGTGCGCCATTGCCCTGAACACGTTCCCCATAATCTTTGACTCATTTGCCTTCACCTGCACTCTGTAGTTCTGGATCATTCCCAAGAATGGAAAGCAAAAGTGAATGCACGGACACAGGGACTGAGGAAAGCTTGCCTTTGTCACAGTTTTGTCTATGTCAAGTCACAGAATAGTCTCACTTCTCCCCTTATATTCACTGATGTATTCATCCATTCAAAAAACATTTACAATTGTCTGCCATATGCCAGGGACTGAGAATCAGATGTGAAAAGCCATAGGTCCTGCTTTCAAATTATTCCCTCATAGGACAGGCAGAAACATAAACCACATATATAGTGATAAAGGAAAAGACACACGCAAGTGTAGTAACAGAGGTTCAGAAAGCAACGTGGTGTAATGGACCTGAGCACAGACCTTTCAACCAGCGAGACCTGGGTTTGAATTCTGACACTGGGAACTTACTATTAACCATGAAGACTTGACAAGTCACTTAAACTCTACCTCAGTTCCTAATTTCTATATTGGAAATAATGATTCATCTAGAGCTAATGATTATAGCAAAAGGACTAGTACAAGTATATGCATGATACATTTTATTACCATTACTGTAATTATTATTCTTACCTATAGGCCAGCATTAGAAGACAACGGAAGACAACTTTAAATCTGCTAAAGGAAGTCACGACGAGCTAACCAGATTGCAGCTGCCTTAAACTGGCCAGACTGACAAGGGAGGAAGAACATTCCAAGCACAGGGAATTACAAAGGCAAAGGTATAGAGGCATGAAAGGAAATGAGAACTCTCAGGAATAGCACGGAGGTATCAGGGCTGTGCACGCCCAGAGGGGCTGAAGATGAGGTAGGAAATGTCAGCTGGGGCCAGATCATTAAAGAGAGTGACTATCTTGAAGGACTTTAAGAAGTAGAGCAACACCAGGGGCTTTGCATTTTTAAAAGATGTTTCTGGCAGCAATGGAGAGAATGAATTGAAGTGAGTGATGCAGTTAGTCAAGAAGACGAGCGAGAAGGTTACTATTTCTATCCAGTCAGGGATGGCAGAGATGGAGAGTGGAAGGGATAACTAACAAGCCTCGGTGAATGGATTTTGAAGAAGAAAAGAGGGGTCAAAAAGTGACCCCAGACTTCTAGATTATACTCCTAGGAGGATACGGTCCCTTGGAAAAGGAGCAGATTGAGATGTGTAAGTACTCTGGAACCCAAGAGAGAGAGTCTAGAAATAGACACCTGAGAGCCATCAGTGACTAGGTAGTAACTGGTATCATTAATTCACTATCTGGCACTGTACTAGATTCTGGAGATCCTAAGATGTGGGCTTGACCTCAGGGGAGTATAGACTAGTGGGAAAAGGTAAGCCACTTATGAAGTACTTACTGTAACTGTAATAAGAAATGTTTTGAGTAGTGTTGTGATCAAGGCAATACAGAATATCTAACTCATTTTGGAGGTCAGAGGAAGCCTCCCTGACAAAGTTATCTTTATGCTTTGAATTTAAGGATGCATTGCAGAAGGTGAAGAGTGGTCTGTGCAGAATGAACACCATGTGTGAAGGCCCCAAAGTGAGAAAGAGTTCTGTGCAGGGGAGGGCCTGGGGGAAACTCAGGAACACTACAGTTGGGAGTGCAAGAGATGGGATGAGGGGAGTAAACAGGAGTGTGGATGTGGAGGGCCTTGAAAACCTTGGAAAGGACTTAGGACTTTCAGATCGGGATTGGCTTGATTATGATTTGTATTTTAAAAAGGTCATGGCACCTGTGAAGAGAAGATGAAATAAAAGGAAATTAGGCTATTTGCAGAAAGAGTGAGGCTCTTTCAGTAGCCTGGAAGGAACTGATGGTGGTGCATAAAGAATGAAGAGAGAAATATGACAGATTTGATTTATTATATTAGTCAGAATTCTTTCAAAGGACGGAAAGCACGTCAGAGAAGCTCAGTTAAAAGTGGGCAACTGGGGAGTGGATGTAGCATAGTGGCTGAGCCCCTGCTTCCCACGTACGAGGTCCTGGGTTCAAATTTTGGTACCTCTTTCAAAAAAAAATGTGGGGAGCTTTTTGGCTCTGAGAACCCAGTCGCAGAAAGGCAAGGGCACTGCTGGCCCTGCAGCGGCTGGCTTGGGGAAGTGCAATGCTGCCAGGATGTTCTATTTTTGTTCTCATCTCGGCTTATCTCTGAAAGTTGGCTATTCACTCTCTCAGGCCTGGTAGGGTACATGATCTGTTGCTGGCTCTAAAATCGCATGCCTACAGCCTCTGATTAAGGGACATTCAGAATCTACAATACCAGGAAGGACTATGATTGGCTGGGCGGGGATCATGTGCTCACATCTGTCTCATCTCTATGGACAAGGGGAAAGGTACCCTGTCTAAGGGCCATGCTCATGCCGGTGGTGCAGAGGGAAGGACTGGTGCAAGATCAGCAGTAGGGAAATGTAGGCAGTCCTGGGAAGACACAAGGCCCCTGATTTCAGTAGAATTAACTGAATTTGGTGATAGATTAGTTTCAGAGGAGGGGCAGGAGTAAGCCAAGGATGACGGCCGTCTAGCTTGGGTGACTGGGAGGGTGCTGAGGGTATTCTCTGAAACAGGAACCAGGAGTAGAAACAAATTTAACAGAGAACACAATGAGTGCAGATTCGTCCTCATGGTGGTAAGTCTTGAAGAAGGAGTGGGACATCTAATTTGAGATACCTAATTCCAGGCCTGGTGCTCAGAAGATACAGCTGGGCTAGAGAGAGATTGGGGAATCATCAGCGCTGTGATGTGCAAAGCAAACCCGCATGCAATCTTCCAGAGAAAATGTAGAGTGAGAAAAGAGGTAGACTGAAGAAGAACGTGGGGAACACCAACACTGAAAGGAAAGACAGGAAAAAAACTAAGCTGCAGCTGTAGGGAGGAAGAAATCAGGAAAGAATGCTATTATCGTATGAATTCTGATTCACTGATTAGAAGAGCTGGAACAATAGGATCAAAAACTTGGTGGGAGAGTGGAAGAGAGAAGACATGTTTGCCCATGTTTGAACTTGCCATCTCTCTGAGGAGACAAGATGGCCAGAACACATCAGCTAATGATGCAAATAGCATGTGACTGGTACCAAAATGAGTTCTAGGTGGGAAGGAGGGAGAGGGGTCATTGTGGATCAGGGTAGCCAGAGGAAACAGGATTGAATGGAGCATAAAAATGGGTAAGATTTAACTAGTTGGACAGTGCAGGGAAAGGATTTACAGGTTGGAGAATTTCATGAACAGAGGACATACATCAGGAACATTCAGGAGACATGCTTATGTTGAGGATTGGTAGGAGATAATTTTAGAAGGGTAAACTCAGCAAGGTAAGCCTTGCCTGCCAGTCCAAGACATCCGATAATAACCTTTAGTTACTAGGGAGCCTTCACAGGTTTCTATACTCTCCAAAAGAAATAGTCCTGTGGTAATTATTTATTTTATTTTATTTTTCCCTCCAAAGCATCCCTTGGGGCCAGCCACTGTTACATAAACTGATTTCTCTCCTATCAATTTATGACTCCCTCTATTGACTCTGTTTTAGAAAACGTTAGGTGTGAGCCTCTGACACATCTGGTATCTGGGACTGTTCAGCAGCTTTCTCCAATAGGTCAAGTTTTCTTTTCTTCCATCCTATTACTTCCAGTTATATCCCTCAGGGACCATGCAAAACAATTCCACATTCTCCTTATGTTTTTATTCTGAGGATGCTTATAGAGTTTCCACATTCCCTCTATTCTGAGCTAAGCCAAGGTATACATGTTTAATCCGTTTAATCTCTCCCTCTAAGTCACTCCTTCTGGCCCCTTAATCATCCTAATTGCTCTTCTCTGAGCAGCAGCCAACTCATTATGTGCATCTTCCTTGCGATGCGATGAGGAACACGGTATTCCACGTGTGGTCTCACTAGACCAATATATTTCCTCCCAGTTTCAACATCTGATGGCTGGACATGTGGAGATCCGCCCCTCCAGCTCTCCTCCCCACCCCCACAGTGCACCCTGGCCTTGGTAAATCTCTTATCTCAACAGGTTATCTTCTTACTTCCAGCTGGCCTGTTCCAAAGCTTGGAACCTGGGTTCACCACGTGTTCTCCCCCAAGCTTCCATCCCAGGAGGTCTCTTACAGGGGAGGGTGGCCCAAGACCAGAGCAAGTATCTGTGAAAAACTGCAGCTAAGCTTGCAGAAGTAAACCTTGGACGTGGGGAGGCCAGGGAATGCCCAGAATTAAAGATGCTGCAGCTTGCTGCAGCTCTCTGGCCTGCTGAGCAGTGACAGCCTTAAAGAAGTAGCAACTAGGGGCTGCTTCTCTGTTGGCAATTCTCCTTTTCTCTCTGCTCTAGCCCCTCTCCTTACCTAAGTGTTGTCATAGCTCTCAGCTATTACTGTTTAAGTTTTCAAGAATAAAATGTGAAACGAAACAAATGATAAATATACTGTTTCAAGATATGTTATCACCCTGTGAATAGAAACCCCCAGAAGCCTGGGCCTTTTGAAAACTCTAGTCTTTTTATTCAGCCTTGAAAAAAAAATCTTCTGCAACTCTAAGGATGTAGTCGGTGGCAGAGGTTAAACTGCCTTTGAGAAAGGCAAATGTTTGGATTAAGCGAAGGTTGACATGGAAACCCACCTGAGGTTTCCTCGGCTGTCTCGGGAGGAAAGAAAACCCGAGATGGATGTGCCGGTTGCCAGCGGGCGAGGCCGCGAGCAGCGAGGGGGGGTGGCAGGTAGGGCCCACCTGGCAGCCGGGTGCGCGTCGAGGAAGTTTCATCCCGGGGACGCAGACAATGGAAGCGAGGGAGAGGGAAATCAAAACCAGACAGGACAGTGTGCCGGTGCCCCGGGAGACCCCGGCCATCCCAGAACTTTCCAGGGCGAGGGTGCCTGCGCCGCTGCTACTGAAAAGCTCCTATTTTTATTCCAAACACTGTGTGAGCTGGTTTAATAAACAGCAGCCGCTGGGCCGCGCGGAGGTGGGGGCCGGCGGGCTGGGCACCTTCCTGCTCCAGGGGTCCCCGGGGGGACCCGCCGCGGCCCAGGCTCCAGACAAGTCCCAGACAGGCCCCAGACAGACCCCAGACAGACCCCAGACAGGTCTCTCGGCGCCGGCTGCTGAGAGGCCGCGTGCGGGTTTCCTGAAGGTGCCCCAAGGCCAGGAGCTCCCGGCTTCCAGCGCAGTCTCCCCGAAACTTCCCAGCTTTGGGATGTGCGTTTGCCCCGGGTGCGATGTGTGCGCCTGCAAATAACGTTAAACATTCATTGCACACCTCGCACCAGAGGGTTAACTGCTTTAATCACATTTACACTTCATCAAAAACCACGGTTAAGGAGGGTTTTTTTTTTTTTGGTTATTTTAGTTTCTTTGAGGGTGGGGAGGAGGGGTGCGGGACAAGAGGGCACCAAGAGAAAGAGGAAGGAATAAGAGAGGGAATCTGTAGGAAGAGCAAGTGGAGCTTAGGTCCCGCTTCCTTGCACCTACCCTCTGTCTCCATTTCACATGCATTCCTCCCCCACAGTTGGCCAGGCTTATGGGACAGCCCAGTCCTTGCCTTCCTGGTTTCACAGACTCTTCACTTCTGCTTTGGGTACTGGAAGACACCCTAGAAAAGAAACCTGAAGAACCTTTCCCTTCAGGCCTCTGAGGGCCTCCATCTTCCACAGTCAGTGTTTGGTCCATGTTTGGTCTGTCTATTCAGTATAGGGTTGCCAGACAGAATAAGGGCGCCCAGTTCAGTTTGAATTTCAGATAAATAGTGAACAATTTTTTTAGTGTAATTATGTCCCCCACGATATTTCTGTTTGTTTTGCTAGATCTGGCAATCCAAATCCAGTATGTATAACTCTTAATTCACATCCCTGCACGGACAGCAATACTTAAGGCAGGAGAGGGCATGCTCTCAGGTTGCCCTGCCCACCCTCTTCCTCTCCTCTAAAATTGGTACAAGTTAAGCTTCAGGCCAAATGCCCAGGTGTTTTCTGGGGGAGTCTGACCCCCAGGGGAGATAGAGGAGGTAGAGGTGGAGGTCAAGGGTGCAGTAATTTAGATCACATGAGCGGGTGACTGGAGTTTCCAAGGTGAGATAACATTGCCAATAGGAGCTTTATTCTCCGTTATTGGAGGGATTTACAAGAAGTGCTGTGAACATAAGAGTTAAATAATAATCGCCTTTTATAAGAGGCAACTCCAACTGGGATTTACATTTGGGATTAATAGTAAAGTCCCCAGGCCTTGCTGATAGAAGAATGTAGTTACCCAAATAAACAGTGTCCTGATCAGGACTCAGGACCAAATAACTAGTGCACTCCACCTCTCCCTGGCAAGGAGCATTTCCCAACTCAAAGTAATTTGTAATGTGCTGTTAAAACGTTTTTAAAAAATGGGTATCTTAGATACCGTAAAAGGGAAAACAATTCTCTTTTGATGTAATAAATACCACTTGTAGCAGAATTCATGCAGTTTGCATTTCTGAATCATTTCCTGATAATGCTAGGCTTGTAGTGCCTGAATGATGCCTACTGCCTAGTAAGGAAGCTCTAACAGAATCACATGGGTCTGGGGTTTATTGTCCTCTAAATGTTACACAGTCATCTTTGCACATAAAACTAAAAATACCTGCCACTTATTGGATTACTGTATCAGGAGATGACCTTTCAGACCCAGAGGTGGAAAGTCCCTCAACCGTGGAATGAATATGCCTTCACCAGTGGAATTCTGTTACGCTGTTTCCCAAGGGCCACTATTTCTTCCACCTTCCCACCACAAGGGGAGAGTAAGTTAACATTTCCTGATAGCACTTTGACTAGAAACATGAATGTAATGAGCAGCACAGAAAACATGTTCTGGGGGTAGATCTCCGATGGCTCCTTGGGGACACTCTTGAAAAGACACTCCAAAAGTATTACTCCACAAGTGTTTCTTTGCCCTGGGTGCAAGTAGGTGTGTGGCTTGTCCAGTAAGGAATTCCTCTCTACTTCCGTGAGATTTCATAGCTTTGGAGAGTCCTGCTTCCCAGGGGCCAATGAATGTTTCTCCCTTGTTGTATCATGGGTTAAAGGCTTCAGGAAACCCAAGAAAGGGTTTCCTTTCCAATTCGTTATATCAGCAAATATTTATCGATTACCTTCTGAGTCCACATCATTCTTAACTAAGCTGTTTCAAGGGAGTCATGCTTGAGGATGAAAGTGAGATTCTGAGTCATTTCAGGAGTGGGAGATAGGGAAAGAAGAAGATGGGCACGCAGAAGGTAAAGAACAAATATTTTCTGAGCAAAGCAGATAACTCAGAAAATATTAGTTGAATCTATTTGGGATGAAATATTCTGGATGATTAATTTTTCTATTATCCCAAAGGTAATTCCTTTTCCGTGCACTAAACATACTATTTTAATACAGCTGATTTTTTTTTTCTTGGAAAGTTAAAAAGATCTTGGATTATGACTACCTGGGGATGAGTCTTGTAGTCACTGGTGTTGTAGGAGATTAGGAGACCCAAGGACAGGTCTAACTTTCAGGAAGAAATACCTGAGTTTGTTTTTTTGATTAGTGTTGTATCTCAATGAAATTTATGTTGTGGTGTTTGGGGGTCAGTATGGGAAGGAGATGAAAGTAGTTAACTAGAAAATTGTTTCTCTAGAGCTGTAATAATGAATGCAGTGTGTATATGCATCCCAGTGGCAACAGGCAGATTGTTTAGGTTTGCCTGAATACAATGGATGGGGCTCTCCTACTCTTCGGTGGGCAAGTAAGAACAATTCTGGGAGACCCCATCAAATCCACATGGTCAGCTGCTTACCCTGCACCAGATTTTATGGAACAATTTGCTCAGGAGTTAGCATAAGAAACAATGCTACAGACTAGTCAAATGATTAGATATTAATCGAGCCCATTTTGTGAGATCGCTCCATGGCACTTGGTACATTGGGAGATGAAGAAGAGAAAACACTGCCCCATCTGGCCAGAGCTTGCAGTATAGTTGAGAATTTGAAGCGAACTCCTCCTACAAAGCAGTTAAGTACCATTATAAGACAAGGAATGTTGTGAAGGCAGGGTAGGACATATCTTGGAGGAGCTGGAGAGAATTGGAGAAGAAAGACTTAGCTGATAGTGATAATAATAATATACCAGGCACAGTGCTAATTGGATTGCATTGGTTGCTTCTGTTTATGTTCACAACAGCTCTGTGATATTGTACTATTGATTCCACCACTTAATAAGCTAGGAAACTGAGTCTGAAACAAGTTAATGTCTCCGAGGTCTCTATGCAAGTAAATGGCAGAGGCGGGATGGGAACATTTGCATAGTAGATGGTCAGAAGAAATGGGGATGGAAATTGTAGTTTAGTGGAAAACACACAGTTTCTCCTACCCCCCATCATTAAAGTATGGGTAATAATACCTACCTTTCAGGATTGTTAGGCAGGATAAATGGGAGCATTTGTGAATGTTCCCCAAACTGTTTGGTGCTCAGCGGGAAGTCAGACTGCATTAAGGGAAAGGGGCTTGAGGATGACATCTCATGGAGGGAACTGAGACATGACTGATGGGGAGTAGTGAGAAATAAATTTGGAAAGGAAAAGAGACCCAGATTATAGAGGACCTTAAAACCTAATAGAGAGGGCAAGGATTGATGTGGAATTAGATACTTCAGCAAATTTTATTGCTCTTTTCTGATTTTAAAAGTAGTATTTGGCAGGGGGGAGGGGACAGGTAAGTGTAAAGATGAAAATAAAATAATCCCAACACCCAGAGTTAACTACTTATTATCTTTTTTTGGTATCCCTTTCCATTATGATCCTACCTTTATGAGCAAAAGTGCTTATGAATATATGCATACTCTATATATTTATATGATTTTTTACTATTATATTGCATAATACACTCTGCTTTTTATACTCGTTGTGAGCATTTTCCTCATCTAAATAATATTAGAGAAAGGGTTTTTAAGGCTATAGAGTATTAACAAAGTAGAGGCATCAAAATATATTTTTAATTTAACAATTTCTCTATTGTTGGCTATTTATGTTGTTTCCAGTCTTTCACTATTGGAAATAGCTCTGTGATGACTATCCTTATATATAAAACTTTAACTGCATTTTAAAATATTATTTATTTAGGCTGAATTCCTAGAAATAAAGACACCAAGTCAAAGAGTATAAATGTATTTAAGGTTTTCCAGATTGAATCAACTTATACTCTCATCCCACCAGCAGCGTATGAGAGTGCTCATTTTATGGAGCTCTTGCTAACAATGAATATTATTTTTGCAATAATAGACTTTATTTTTAGAGATGTTTTAGAGTACAGAAAAATTACATCAAAGTATATGGAATTCCCATATAACCCTACCACTACCACCTACACACACATTTCCTCTATTATTAACATCTTACTTTAGTGTGGTACATTTGTAATAATTGATGTACCAATATTGAAACTCTACTACTAACCAAGGTCTGTGGTTCACATTGTGGTTTACACCTTGTATTATACAGTTTTATAGGCTTTGAATGTCATGTATTGGTCATTGTAGTATCATACAAAACAATTTCAATACCCTAAAAATGCCTTGTGTTCCACCTATTCATTCTTTCCCCTCCCCTCTGAACCCCTGGTAATGCTATTTTTATATTAATGTTACTAGTTCTTCTGTTACTACATGGTAATAACTACAATAACAATAAACCTACTTTGGTCCGTTGTTGTACTTTCCCTTTATGTTTGTTCATTCCTCAGTCTTAAAGAATTTGGGGTGATGTCCACTGTGCTTCAGGCTGAGAGGGGGCTTAGATATTATGGGGCAGATAGAAGGAATTGTTTTACTTGCAGTTGTAGATAGTCCTTTTTAGAGGGGATGGGACTTGTCCATCATCATCATTTTGTTAGCTGTCCAGGGCAGGTTTGAAGAAGTGGAGAGTAGGAGTTGGCCACAACTCTGCTAGGATTCAGGGCTCAATTGGCTTATGAACAATCCAAAGATTTAAGTCTCTGAGACATATATTTAACAGGTATAGTGATAATTATAGGTTTAATTAAAAGTAGAAGAATCGTAAGTAGGGAAATTATAAATAAGTATAACTTTGTTATATTGGATAAATGGATTATCATATATTCCCAAATAGGGCCTGCCGAAGGGGTGCTGATTTCATGAGGATATAGTGTCCTTTCCTATAGTGTCTGGAAAGATAGAGCCCTTTGGAGCACTTTTGTGTGGGACTTTGTTTACTGTGGCAGTTAGTGAGATCACTCTGGGACCTGCAAAGTGTAACCTCCAGAATGACCTCCTGACTCACTTTGAAATCTCTTAGCCATAAAAATCTTTTTTATTTAATGTTTCCTCCTTTTGGTCAAGGTCTTTTTCCAAATGTATCACTAGTTAGCACTTGCCAATAATCCATTGGTGCCAGGGTGGCTCATCCCCAGGAGTCATCCCCAGGAGTCATGTCCCATTCCAGCTTATTTGCTGAGTTTGGCTTAGAGAGAGGTCTCATTGAGGTTTTCAGGAGTAACTCTTAGGCATTAATTATAATTAATTTCATTTTTATAGGAATAGGAGTCATAAGTACAATGTTCCAGACCAACTCATAAAAGCATGGGTTGGGGCCACCATAGGACCAAACAATGCACTTGGCACTGAGTCAGACATAGCTTTATTTAGACTTATAGACAGGAAAGAGTTTCTGGTAGCAGTGGTCCGGAGAATGAAGGTAGTGCTCCACAAAGAGACAGGAAAATGAGGGATGACATAAGGGGTTTCCCAACAAAGACATTTCATAGGGTATGAGAACAGAGTTTCTCCTAGGGTCCCATGACATGCACATGTGGGATCTGATGACATTAACACAGGAATGACTTTTACCACTCTGAGGAGATTATGGTTTATGATATCATCTATACATCCTTTCCCCCCTGGGGAAGAGTTGTTAACTTTAAACTTATGTCTAGGTCACACGGGCAGCTACATGCTAAGGGCTTAGAGGGAGTCTGGGCCCTGGGTCCCCCCATACAAGCATTGAGAGTGAGGGTTTAGCATATTGGCCTGTTTTCTTTTATTAGGCACTGCCTATATATTCCAGAGATTTTTTCCATTTTATTTAAGAAAGTTGCAGGACTCACTGGGATGGGAAATTAATATTTTGTTGCCTACTATGTGGGACTCTATCTATCCAGAAAACATACCTATGGCAACAAGGATACTTTCATATCCTATAGAAGTAAGATTTAAGTGCATTTTTCCCCATGGATCACCCCACTATCAACAGCCCATATTACTGCCATACTTTTGTTATAGATCCTGAAAGAACATTCTTATAATTGTATTCTTAACCACAATCCTTGGCCATCCCAGAGTTCCCCGAGTTGTACAACTGCTTATTTTATCCTCTAGCTTTACTTCTATCATCATGGGTGATCCAAACTTTTTCCTTTCCACCACATTCACACTCACACTTCAATGCCATTAATTCATTCATATTGCTGTGTCACCATCACCTTTGTCCATTACCAAACTGTTACACTCAACCTTATTATAAATTCTGCCCAACAATTTGATAGAAAAAATAGTAGCTGGTTTTAATTTGAATTTCTTGCATTATAAGTGAGGCAGAAGATGTTTTCATAGTTTATTAACCATTTATATTCCTTCTTTTGCAAATTTTCTGGGTTTTTTTTGGACCATTATTCTAGAACAGTGCTGTCCAATAGAGATCTAATTTGAGACATATATAATTTTGAATTTTCTAGTAACCATGTTAAACAAGTAGACAGAAACAGGTAAAAATACATCTGAATAATAAAATTTTAATAATAAAATTTAACCAAATAATTCCAAAATATTATCATTTCAATATTGGTGCTAACTACAATTGGACAGCACTGGCATAGAATGTTAGCATCACTGATATTTTTTTATAAGGGGTCTTTATATGCTAGGGATCTTAGCCCTTTGTCATATTTATTGTAACTTTTTCTCATATGTGATTTGCCTTTTAATTTTATTCTTTTGAATTACATATTTCAAAATTATATAGGCAAACTTTTATAATTTCCTTCCCTTTGTTATATCATCCCTTGTTTCTGGTATTGTCCATTCCAAGAATTAATTTAAATTTTTTTTAAGGATTTATTTATTTATCTCCCCTTCCCCCCCACTCTGGTTGTCTGTTCTCTGTGTCTATTTGCTACGTCTTCTTTGTCCGCTTTTGTTGTTGTCAGCGGCACGGGAATCTGTGTTTCTTTTTTGCTGTGTCATCTTGTGTCATTTCTCCGTGTGGGCGGTGCCATTCTTAGGCAGGCTGCACTTTCTTTGGCACTGGGCGGCTCTCCTTATGGGGTGCACTCCTTGCGTGTGGGGCTCCCCTACGTGGCACAGCACTCCTTGCGCGCATGAGCACTGTGCCTGGGCCAGCTCCACAAAGGTCAAGGAGGCCCTGGGTTTGAACTGCGGACCTCCCATGTGGTAGACGGTTGCCCTAACTGCTGGGCCAAGTCCACTCCCCGAATTAATTTAATTTTAACCTATATTTTCCCCCTAGATGGTTTATATTTAACTATTTAATCATGAAACTTGTTTCATTTACTTGAAAGTCTACTTGACTTATGAAAAAGATAACTTTATTGTCTTTCTATTACTTAGTAGTTTTAAAATAATTTCTTGGTGCTGTTATTTAGTACATAACAGTTCATAATTGTTCACACTTGTAAAAGAGTGTGATCCTCCTTGTCCTTTGTAATGTTTTTTGTTTTAACTCTACTTTATTTGAAATTAATATTGCCACCCTGTTTTTCTGTCTGCATTTGCCTAAGAAATTATAGCCCAATCTTTAATTTCTAATCTTTCTGTTTTATTTTGCATACACTTTTGTAGTCAGTTTTACAATTGTCATTCAATCTTAACCCTGTTCAAAAGCTCTTGGTCCTTTTATATGGCAATTTCTCCCATTTTTGAGTTCTTATTTTGCCTTATCACTCAGAGAGCTGAAGTATGCCTTCATGTAAATATTTTCAAGGGCCTAACATAATAAGTACTCAATAAATGTATTCTGAATAAAGGAATAAATAAATGATGGAAGAAGTTAAGTCTTGCATGTCATAGAATGTCTTTTCTGTTACTGTCATTCATGAATGACAATTTAATTGAAAATGAAAATTTCCCTCCATATATTGCCTGATTATCATTTAATAGAATAGCAGACAAGAACTGGAGACCACCATGATTTTTTGTTCTGTTGTAAATGTATTCTTTAAGCCTGGTGGATAGTCTCCTCAAGCTTCTATTTTTCTAATAAGCTTTTAAATTTTTATTTTGTCCATATTTTACATTTATCATTTTCTAGGCTGCATCTATGTTTTTTCTTTTTGTTGATCGAATGAGACTCTTTTATCTAAAATTTTAAGTCTCTCTTCAATGCAGAGAAATTTTGTTCTGAACTATATTAACCTGTTTTGTACAGTTGTTCTGCATCCATTTTCAGAAATATGAGTAATTTTGAGTATGGAACATATACTCTAGCCTTATTTATCATTGATTTTTTTCTATTTGCCCATTTTCTGTGTTATTTAGAAGAGCCTTTTTCAAATGACATAAGGTGAGGAATCAAGTTGGTCTTTTGCTAGCTAGTTTGCTGCCTCACACTGGAAAAAACACAAAAACTCAAGTTTGTTTTGTACATCTCTCATTGTCAATTGTACACTTTTCAGGCTATGTTGTATACTCTACTTCTGCTATTGTATTTTTTATTTGCTTTTTTATTCCAAACAGCTTCCTTTTCATCCTTATCTGTTTACTACTCATGGTTTTCTGATCTTGTTTGATAAAGTACATAAGTCCTTTTGTCTTACTGGTGATGCCAAACACCTTTATCAAACTTTCTTCTGATTGTCCTGTCAAACAGTTTTCAGATGTATGCTTCAGCAAGAAATGCTTTCTCTCATTCTTCAGTAATTTTTTCTTTCATGTATATTTATTTTTTATAAATGTGTTATTTATAGTAATACATAATAATGCATAAATTATAAATTTATGATTTTTTTTAAAAAAGGAACACATCTTTGTAACCACCACTCAAATGAAGCATCAAAGAAGCTCTTCTCATATTCTCTCCCAGCAACCATCCCTACCAAGGTAACCACTATTACCATCTATTAGTTTTGCCTGGTTTCAAACTTTATATAAATGAATTCCTTAATTACTTTATTTTACTTTTTCAGTTATTTAAATAAGAAGAGAAAGATCTAGATCTGGTATTGGCCAAATCTGTGTAGTGGCATTTCCTTGTTCCTTCTCACTATCTACTTGAGTTAGATGGCTTCTCCTCCTTGGATTACAGGAGCAAATAAAGGTGGTACACTTTCTAGTCCAACTTGCAAAAAGTCTGAATTGTTGCACTCTTCTCTCCCAATTATCTGATTCCTTGATACTCTGAACAGAACGTGTATGCAAAAATACAATTCCCAGCACATACATTAATTACCACTTGGCCCAGTGTATGAAGTAGAGAATAAAATTACAGCAGCTTATAAAATTTAGACATTTATTTCTCTTTTATCTAAGAGTCCAGTGATATGTAGTATAATGCTCTTGTGACTGCTCTGCTCCACAAAGTCCTTGAGAACCCAAGCTCTTTCCAATTTTCTGCTTTGCCAATCCTAGGATGTGACATTCCTTCCTCCTAGGGGATGGTCTAGAGCAGCCATTAGAATGTTGGATGGTAGAATGGAGAATGGGATAAAGAAAGGGGCAAAGGGAATGGACGAGCTGTCTCTTAAAGAGATTCATGCCTCTTCTACTTACATGCCACTGGTAGAACTCAGTTCATTGGGCAAGGTGGAGGGGAATCTGGGGAATGTTGTCTTTATTCTAGGAGAGTATTGCCCAGCTAAACCTTCTTACTAGGGAAAGAGGGCCAGAATGGATAAGGGAGAACAATCAGATTTCTCTGCTAAACTAATTGCAGAGTTCTCTGTCTCCATCTGGCTCATAGCAAATTGCATTGTGCGAGGTGGGAGCTAGTCAGCCATTTTCCTAACTCCCATCCCACCCCTCTGTTCTTTTTCTGGGAGTCAGAGAGCTGAAAAGATGAAGATAAGAAAGCAAGTATGAATGTATGATGGAGGACTATAATATGCGATTCCAAAAAGCAATAGCAACATAGCGTAGTAAGAGCTGCCTGGTTTTCCAATAGGTACAGACATGTGTCTCTCATGGGGAGCAAGAAGCGGGAAGAAATGTCAATCTCTTTAACTTCGTCCAAGCTGTACATTTGTTAAATTTCCAGTGGCAGAAATATGCCAGTCTTTTACTCAGTCCTATAGCGGCGTATTTAGTAGAATTTCCTTCAAGATTATAGAAATAGGTTGGTTGTCAGTCTAGTTTTTTTGTTTTTCTCTGCTCCTGGATATTTTAGCTCATGGGAGAGGCTGTATTAGGAACTGCTAATCAACCACCACATGTTTTCTTCCATGTTGAATATTAATTTCTGACCAGAATTTGAGATCATGAAAGTCATTTTTTGAAGGGTACTGATTAAATGGAAGATATTTTAGAGGGTTTTGAGTTAAGAGGCTTTAGACATGCTAGGAGGCAATTGCAACAACACAAGCCTGAGGTGCTTGGTTAAGCTAGGGACACTAGGAATAAAGTGGAAATTACGTACCTATAAAACAAGACCTTTCAAAGGAAACACTGGGTCTATGTTAAAAGCAAAACAAAATTGGGCATCACAAATGAAAGAGTGAAGAACTAGCTCTACATTTTTGGTCTGGAACAGAGAATGGCATTATCTCTAGAAAAAAGGGACAGGTAGACATCTAGCATAAAGGAAAGCTTTATTTTAATTTGGGATATGCTGAATTGGAGGTAAAGCAATCCAGTTGTGGAAGAGACTAAAGATTAATACATTCAAAATCCATTCAATTTCCCTTCCAGCTTTCTCTATTATAGAGACTAGAAAAATACCCAAACAAACCTATTTCTCTCTAACTCCTCATTAGATAGACTGTAAGCATTTTACCTAGTTCCCACATTAGTAGTACCTTGCTCTGAATTGAGCAAACAAGTTTGTTGAAGAGATAAAATTTGAGCTAGGCTCAGTAGTTATGTTCTGAGAGTAATAGGGTGGCGAGAGATTGGTTATTCAAAGAGAAGATAAATGTGTTTGTAGAATGTGTGGATATTATGTTAAGGGGACAATTTGAGAAGCATAAAAGTGCTGATGAAAGGCATTGTGGAGCTGGTTTAGGTTGAGGGTGAGTGGCATGAATCTGTAAGGGTCATGGTGTGGATTGAATCAAGTCCTCCACAAAGACACATTCAAGTCTTAACCCAGTCCTGTGGATGTGCACTCATTTGTAAATAGGATCTTTGAAGGTCCTATTACGATGAGACCAAATAGAATCAGGGTGGGCCTTAATCTAATTTGACTGGAGTCCTAATAAGCAGGGGAAATTTGGACACAAGGAATGGTGGGAGAGGAGGATACAGAAGGAAACAGATGGCCATGTGTAGCAGTTTGATATGTTTCGTGAATTCCAAAAATAGATATTGGATTATGTTTGTAAACTGGTCTGTACCTGGGTGTGATTAATTTGTGATTAGGGGGAAGCAGATTTGGCTCAACGGATAGAGCATCCACCTACCGGGAGGTCCAGTGTTCAAACCCAGGACCTCTTAACCCATGTGATGAGCTGGCCCACATGCAGTGCTGATGTGTGCAAGGAGGGTGTGCCATGCAGGGGTGTCCTCCACGTAGGGGAGCCCCATGTGCAAAGAGTGTACCCCTTAAGAAGAGCCACCCAGCATGAAAAAAGTGCAGCCTGCCCAGGAGTGGCACTGCAAACACAGAGAGCTGATGCAGCAAGATGACACAACAAAAAGAGACACAGATTTCCAGTGCTGCTGACAAGAATGCAAGCAGACACAGAAGAACACACAGTGAATGGACACAGAGAGTAGACAACTGGGGGTGGGGGGGGGGGCAGGGAAGAGGAGAGGAATAAATAAAAAATCAATCTTAAAAAAAAAATAAAAATTTATGATTAGGGCTTTGATTGGGCCATGTCAGTAGGGTGTTGTGTCCCCGGCACCCCCTTTTCTTTTTTTAAAGATTTATTTATTTATTTGTATTCATTTCTCTCCCCTTCCCTCCCCTTACCCCCCCCCCCCCATTGTCTGCTCTCTGTGTTCATTCACTGTGTGCTCCTCTTTGTCTGCTTGCATTGTTGTCAGTGGCACCGGGAGTCTGTATCTCTTTTTGTTGCATCATCTTGCTGCATCAGCTCTCTGTGTATGCAGCACCACTCCTGGACAGGCTATGCTTTTCTCACATGGGGCGGCTCTCCTTAAGGGGTGCACTCCTTGCACATGGGGCTCCCCCATGTGGGAGACGCACCTGTGTGGCATGGCACTCCTTGTGTGTATCAGCACTGTGTGTGGGCCAGCTCACCACATAGGTCAGGAGGCCCCGGGTTTGAACCCTGGACCTCCTATGTGGTATGTGGCTGTTCTATCAGTTGAGCAAATCTGCTTCCCTCACAGATAAAAGACATGGCAAAGGACAGAGTTGGAGTTCTGATGCAAGAGTTGTGAGCAGGAGCCCTGGGAAGTAATCACACAGAGGAGCTTGGTTGTGAAGACAGAGAAGCAAGCCCTGGGAAGAGAAGAACCTAGGAATCCTGAACCTGGGAGACATCAGCAGACATCTTGTTCCAACATGTGGAAACAGACTTTGGTGAGGGAAGTAACCTATGCTTTATGGCCTGGTAACTGTAAGCTTCTATTCCAAATATATACCCTTTATAAAAACCAACCAATTTCTGGTATTTTGCATCAGCACCCATTTGGCTGACTAATACACCATGTGTCAGAGATTGAAAGAGATTGAGTTAGGAATTGCTGGTAAGCCACCACCAGAATACTATAGACTTTGGAGAAAGTGTGGCCTGTTAACACCTTGATTTGGGATTTCTTGTCTTCAAAACTATGACACAATAAATTCCTGCTGTTTAAGCCAACCATTCTGTGGTATTTTTTATACCTGCCCTGGTAAACTAAATAGACCACATCAGTTCAGGTTTGCATTTTTCTTCTCTGGGTACAGAAGCAGATTATCAACGATGGTTGACCCAGGGTCAAAAAAGATTAGAGAGTGAAAGTATATAAGGTATCATAGAAGGCATGATGAAGAACTGATTCAGGTGATTCCAGAAAAGTCCTAGTGGATTGAGCAAAGTGAAAGAGGTTGAGAAATTTAAAGTCTGATAGGAGAGCTGGGGAGTTTGAAAGGTAGTAGACCAAGAGGCTGGGTCAGAGGGGGTGGAATTCCTTATGCTGTGTAAAGACTTCATTGGGATGCAGATGTGAGGATCAGAGCTGTTAGGGGAGGTTCTGTGAAGTCTGAAACATTGTCCACGTAAATTCAGATGTCTTCCCAGGGCTCTGGTGTTCAGATCCTGGTTCCACTCACAAGCTTTGAGACCTTGGGAAAGTTAGTTACCCTCTCCTTCCTCATATATAAAATAGGGAAAATAACAGCATATTGTGAGAATTAAATGATGGAATTCATCATACTCTTTTTGGTGCAATAAGCACATAGTGTAGACTCAACGAAGGTTAATGACCATGAATCCTCATGTTTGCAAGGTCAGGAATGGAGAGAAATATGAAACAGATGCTGAAATCATCTGGTAAGGTAGATATTGGAGGCAGGACCCAAAGCAGAGGCAAATGAAGAGTGGTGTCACCAGAGCCATTGAAGTCAGGAGATCTGAAAAGGAGTGCCAAAGGCCTGACAGTGGCACTGGAGAATGAAGACAAGTCTGAATCCCACCCTAATCCTCTATCTTTAGGACACTAGGGTGAGGCCTCCACAGGGTCATAGTAAATGTGGTATCTTCAGTTAGGGCAAGGAGATGGAGGGAATGTGAGAAATAACTCTAACAAAAGGAAAGTTTGCCCAAATTGAACAAGTATTTCTGAGGATGCATAGTGGAGAAAAGTTGAGGGGATGAACAGGGCCAGGATGAGATGGCCAAAGATGGAAATGTTGTGGGAATTCAAATGAATATAAGTGGGTAGGAAGTTAGAGCCTATCATGGTGAATATATGTCATGAAGATAATTGAATAATTGAAATAATGCCTTATAATTATATAACCCAAATGCCAGATGCAGGCACACTGTCTTTTGAGAGTCATGTAAAATTTAGTTCAATTCCCTACTTTATTTTCTCATAGTTATCTCCGAATTTTATTTCCCACCTCTACGGCATCCTTGATCTCTCTTGTATCTTGCTTCTCCCACATATTTCCTCCTATCTCCAACTCCCACATCTAATGTAGCCTTTTACTTAAGATTCATGGGTGAAAGTGGTGAGGGAATGTAGGAGTTATTAACCACAGCCAATATGCATGGCAGGCATTTCAAAATTGAATATTAGATATTAGATATCACCGTTTGTTCCTACAGACTCCCAGTCAATCTTACCTTCCTTGACTGAGGTATTCTTACCATCTGGATTTTCCAAGTGGCTCCAGCTCATCCTACCGATGCCTAGAGAATAGTCATAAAAACACACCCATTAAGAGTATGTTCCTAAATCAAAGAAGTATAGAGCTGTTGTAAG
This sequence comes from Dasypus novemcinctus, assembly GCF_030445035.2. Taxonomy (NCBI): domain Eukaryota; kingdom Metazoa; phylum Chordata; class Mammalia; order Cingulata; family Dasypodidae; genus Dasypus; species Dasypus novemcinctus. The sequence goes on along the minus strand of NC_080674.1, from coordinate 66,594,530 downwards.
GGTTGAAGGAATAGTTTAAGTAGTTGAACTAAACCACTTCAGGAAAGTGTTTGTACAGTTCTTGAAGACCTTCAAAGGCAGACCACTTATATAGCCATTTCTGCTTTAAACTTTTATGACTTCACATGTGCTGGGTACCAATAAGGCAGCACTTAATTTACTTTTAGAAGTCCCTGACTGCTCCTCTCCTTAGGTGGAACTGGCACATCACCTTTGGGCCAAATCTTTGTTTGGAGAGATCTCTTGAATGATCTCTCTTAACTAGAGGTAAATATAAATCCTGATAAGTTAGTTGGGACATTTTTGGGTTAGGTGTACCTTCTAGTACTAGAGTTGTGGAGAGGAGGTGAACAAACAGAGAGAAAAGAAAGAGACCTACTGACTCTTCTTTTGAAGTTTGGCATTATCAAAATCTCTGATGGATGGAGATGGTGCTGTGCCAAAATATGGCAACAAAGTCCTCAAAGAGAAATTTACCTAGCAAGAAGGGGAAGGCTGGACTGATGACCTATTTCAAGCTGTAATGCAGACCTTCATGGTTCAGGACTGGTGCCAAACAGTGCACAGCTAAAACTGGGCTCTTCTCTGGATCCAGCCATTCTGGAAAAAGAGTCTTGTTTGGGAACAGTAGTTAAACAGACGAGTTGTAACCTAAGAGGCAAGCACCCTTGAGATTCCTAGAGTGAGACTACACTGCATGCCTGTGTTAGCAAGTGTTAGAGCATCATGTATCGAAGTCAGAAGTTGCTGCCCCCAATTGATCAATTTTTGTTAATCTTCTCAGCCTCTTTGGAAGCAGAATCAATCCCTTTAGATTGGAAGACCCTAAAATTCTTCAACCTTTTGATGTGGGTTTTTTTTTTTTTTTTTTTTTGACCTTTTCATGTTGTTAGTGGGTTGAATATGGCCCCTTCCTCAGGCATCCCAATTCACATCCATCTGGAACCTTATTTGGAAATAGGGTCTTTGCAAATGTTAATAGTTAAGGATCAATGTGAGGTCATACTCAATGGGTAAGCCCTAAATCCAGTGACTGGTGTTCTTATAAGAAGAAAGGGCACAGAAATACAAAGAGAAGAAGGTCATGTGAAAACACAGGCAGAAATTGGAGCTGTGCTGCCACAAACCAAGGAATGTCTGGGGCCACCAGAAGTTGGGCAAGGCAAGGAAAGATTCTTCCCTAGAGCCTTTGGAAGAAGTACGGTCCTGCCAACACCTTGATTTCAGCCTTCAAGCCTCCAGAACTGAGAGTAATTCTGATTTTTTCAGCTCCCTAGTTTATGGTAATTTGCTATGGTAGCTCTAAGAAACAGTTAAAGATGTGGTTGGAAAACTTTAGAGAAGAAACTGGGTTTCTTGACAGTATGCAGGGGTTTGAGTGAGTAATTAGAAAAATAAAAGAGACATGAGCTTCAAACTGTGAAGCAGGTCATATTAGTTACGTACAATGCCACTTTTGTAATAATGCCTGTTCAAAAGGTCATTCCTTTGGTCAAAGCCCAAGTCTTTTCTGTTGCAGTTGGTGCACATTTCCTTTTTTGTTTCTAAACGTTAATCACCTTCAGGAGTATTTTGAATCCCCAGAGGAGTGAAAATGAGTACAATTTCTGTACATTGATTGACTTATACATGAGGATCAGTGGGGCCTTTAAAATCTTGAAATCAACTTTTCCATTTCATCTCTAGTCAATTTGCTCTCTTTGCCTTCCCACCCCATTTTAATCACACTAGTTGCTCCTGCTCTTCCCATTCCTCACTCGTCTCCTTTCCCACAGATGCCCTTACTTCCTTTTCTGCCTGGAACACCCTGACCTTATCCCTCATGACCTGACCAAAATGTCAAGAGAAACCTTTTCAGATTCCTCTTAGAGTTAGGTGCTCTCTCATGCAACTCATAACACTTCACACATCATCCCTAGCAAAGCACTTACTATATTATACTGAGATGGTTTCAATATTTGTCGACCTCACCAGATTCTGGGCTTCTAGGTGACAGAGTCTGGATCTATTCATCTTTGTACCCATGACTCCGAGAATAGCTCCTGGTGCATAGTAGGTGCTCCTTGTGGTAGAGTTGGCAGATTCATAATAACAGTTAGAATATCTTTGGCAACCTTAGAAAGAGCAGTTTCCTGGCAGAGGAAACAAACAAACAAACAAAATAACCCTGCCCTTGAAACCCGGGGTCCTTCCTCATAATTACCACTCCATACAGGAACAAACTCTAATCTTATATTTAGCTATAAAATTGTAGAAAGTTACCACTGGAAGGACATGCAGCTATCATCCAACATGAGTCCTTCATATTACAGATCAGGAAACAGTCAACATTGAGCCTTTATTTTACCAGATTTAGTAACACAGTTTTCAACTTTCTCCATATTCTAGTTCTTCATTAATTTTCTTTGGATCCTCATTCTTTTACATTCTCCCTAGTTTGGAGGAATAAGTTGCTCATTTACAAAAGGTATAATTTTGTTTGTCACTAATGTAAGTGCCTGCTAGGTCCATAGATCATTTCTTTTTAAAAAAGATTTTAGACATTTCAGCATCCTTCTTGACCAAGTCCTTTACCAGGTGGTATCTAAGAAGGAGCAAAATTGGCAGATCTGAATTCTAAGTTCCTTCTTTTGCCAGGGCTCTGGGGTGTGTGTGAATGGGCAGTGACGTGCCAAAAGGCAGGTGGCCAGAGGAAGAGCAGCCACCTGGACATTCAAGCCCTGAAAAAAATGAAAATCTGCTAGCATCCACTGGCATCTCAGAGATTAGTGCCTGCTTGGTTTTTATAACTTCTGAACGTTGAATGCCAGGTGTCAAATATGAGATGGATATTTCTGTGGCAAAGCAGATGGATCTGTGTGGGGAATGGTTAGTATGGAACTGTGAAGTAAGTAGCTTGGGGGAGAATATGGAGAAAATTTGTCTTTGGCAAGCTACTCAGCCACTGAAGTATCTTCAGGGCACTGTGTAAAATATGGAAAGAATTAAACTTCCTTCTGTTGCATCCAACTAAGTGCATGGTCACTTTGAGAACAACCAAGTGGTGGTTATCCTTGAAGAAGTGTCGCAAGAAAATTTGGAAAAAGTTAGTTACAGCCTAAGAGTTCTGAAGAGCCTGCCCAAATTCTGAGCTCTAGTATTGCCTCTCAATGGAGAGAAGGTCTGGGCAGTTCTCTGAAATTAAATGAAGTATTACTGCTGGGCATTAAAAATTAAAATCCTCCTAAAACCTTCTGTATGTCCAGTAGCTTATGGGTGTGCAAGCATCCATACCAATCTGTGTTTCGTCTTTTGGCAAACAAGTACAACCTGAACTCATCTGGCTGTATTTATACTTTACACTAAATTCCTAACTCCCAAGGGATAAAAATTGTCAGACTCCCAAATTCAAGACTAGAGACATTATAATGCTGATTGTTTACAAATCTTGTCCATCAAAGGGAGCTGGTGTTAATGAATTCTGGCATCTTTAAATTCATTTTGCATATTCAGTGGTTGCTATGAAAAGCTGGGTCTGAAATAACAAATGCACAGACAGCACCATTAAGCAGAGTGCAAGCATCACATATTTCTCCTTGAGTTGTTTCTGTTACCAATCAAGCTTGCAGACATGCGACTAGAGCATTTCTGACAGTAAGTCCCACAAAAAGATGCTGTTGATTTATTTTGGCAGGGGGCTGTACTATTCTAAGAAAGCAGCTTGCATGGCATAGCCCAGCATTATAACTTAAAACTGTCCTGTCTTAACATTTTCGGGACTTTGGGCTATGGCGTTTTAGGAGGGAAGGGAGCAGAGCATTGAGAAGCAGCAGTTGAAATGCTGACTTGTAAAACCCCTTATGTGCAGTACAATGTTTTCATTTACTAAAGTGAATATAATTTGAAGGGCAATGTATTTTTCATCATTTGTACCATGAAATTTTCTCCCAGATTGGTCAGTTTTATTCCTTTGTAGAGTGTTTTCAACTTGACCATTTCAGTAATGGCTCTGGTTTACGTTTAAATCTCAAACCTGGAGATCTATATTTTAGAAACTCAAGTGAGAATTTTTCAAGTTCTGTTTTCTATAAAAACCCTATTTAATAGAATATTCTGAACTCCAAAAAACCAGCAGTACGAAAGTTGAGAAGTGGGTCTCTACTTTTCACCAGGCACTTTTCTAGACAACACAATCGTGAGCTCACTTTGCGGTGATTCAGTGGTGCTCAGGGGAAACTCCCATGTGTACAGCCCCAAGAAAAGCCTTGCCTACGAAGAAGAGAATAACTTTCTTCTGGACTCACAGGACAAAAAAAAAAAAAAAAAAAAAGCACGTACTCTGATGATAGACACACCTTTTTCTTCTCACTGTTGGCAGGATGCTCACCATAGAGCAACAGCAGGCTGGTTGCTATACAGAGCTGGGGATGAGAAGGAAGGGGAAGAGAGCAGAGGGCCCAGACAATTTTTGCTTTTCCCCCTCAGTGTGTTCGTTTCCTCCATAGATCACCAGGCAAATACCTATTTTCTGCTACATGCTAATCAACTTCCTTGGCAATGCTTCTGGAATAGAATACTGCCACCATCCAGGGTTATAGACGTACATCATATATTCTTGTCTTTGCACATAGGCTTATAGAGTATTAATTCATTATTTAACTATAAGTGTGTAAGTGGCATAAATGTGTCTACATTTTATGGTGTTGGAATAGAGATTTGGGTTTGGAATTGAGATTCATCTCTCTATATTTTTTCTTTTTTTCCTTTTTCCTTCCCGGATTATTCCCTTCATTCCACTCTGTTTTAGACTAGACACTCCTGAAAGAGTCTATGTATTGAACAGAATGGGCATTGTTGGCGATAGGTGCTGCAGTTCCATGGAAACCGTGTGTATGAGTCAGAAAGCAAACATCAAGCCTGTATTGATACTATGATGTGTGTTACTAATAAAACACCTGCCATGTGTGAGCTGGCCAGACAGCTCCCTCAGGAGTGGCCGTGCAGGATGCCGTGAGGGTTGGAGCTAATTACAAGTATAACCCCTGAAATAGCACGTTTTGGAAGGCAAAGTCATACTCCGAGAGGCAGGCCTGTGTCTCTGATCTCAGCGGGGATCCTGTTTCCTTAATAGTGCTGATGGCTTTATTGCAGTCAGAGGAGGACAAGAGGCCATTTGCTTCTTGCACATCAATCAACTATGGACCTGAGACCTCAGGAAATGCTCCTCAGAAGGCTGCCACACAAGCCTCACTCCTGAATTCTTGGAGGGCACTCAGACAAGTCAGCTAACTGGAAGAGGGCAATTAATCAGATTCTAAGGTGGGAAGAGGTGTAAAAACAAACCCAAATGTTTCCAAATGATTAACCAAACACTTGGCTTATCTGCTTGTCTATGGCATCGTGGGCCTTCTCTAAGCCACAGGTTGGCAAACTATGGCCCTTGACCTGATTTTGTACAGGCCCATCAAGCTAAAAACTGGTTTTTAAAAAAAATTTTATTTTTAGAGGGTTGCAGAACAAAAACAAAGAATATGGAAAAGAGACAGTATGTGGCCTGCAAAGCCTAAAATATTTACCATCTGTCCCTTTACAGAAAACATTTCTAAGCCGTATAGGTGCAGTAAGAAAGGGAAGCTTCTCATTTCTAGCTGCAACACCATCTCTCCTTCTCTTTCAAAGTCCACCTTTGAAATTATTATCAGTTGGCCAAAGAGAGGACTTTGGTTTTGACTTAGGGACTCTATGAGCACTGTGTATTGTTTTGGGGTTTCCTGCACCACTTTCAGGCAGGCCTCACCACATCCCAAGTCCACTATATCTTTTGTTGTGTAGGTAATTGGATAGGAATCCAAAGGTTCATGGAGGGTTAGATTAAACGTGGATTAGAACCGTCCCTTCTAACTTCGCAGGCCTTGACAGGACTTGCAATGCAGCACAGTCTTTTAGTGAGCCCACATGTTTATCAGATCTTTTAAGCCATTTGATACTTGGGTATTTCTCTTCCAATACCCTTCTTTAAGAACTGGCCCACTGCCAAGGCTTTGGGAAGATAAGATTTTAAATTAATTTCTAAAGTTTCTAATTAGATAGAGACTGCCTTTCTTCCTCTTTGTTCTTTGATCTGAATCCCAGGAGAGCCATGAGTGTTTCTTTTGCTGCAGCTTTGTCTGAACACCACCAGACTCTAGGCTGAATATTGTGGCTTTGCTCACATGCCCCAAGCAAATTAACTGGGGATGGGTTGGGGTGTTAACTGTAGGGTGGGAGCATCTTTTGTCTTGCTTTCCCTTTGAGCCAAACTTTCTCTTCTTGAAGGAACACAGATCTCAAGGTTGATGTGTTCCTCCTGGAGCTGGATATCCCACATAAGCAGATTGTATAAGGACCTAGAATTATAACAAGCTCCCCGGTTGACACCCATCACCATTTCCTTTTAACTCTCATTTTCGCCGACTCATCCTCAGTGTTCTTGCCCTAGCCCAGACCCTCACCTTCTATCACTGAGATCAGAGCAACAGTCTCTTGACTGGCGACCCTAACCCCAAATACCAACTCAGTCTACCCAACACCCTGCTTCCAGGGAGCTGAAATTCTGACAGTGTCACCGAAGGTTAGAACCTTTCTTTTCTTTCTCCATTACCTATTGAATAAAAAGGCAACTCTTTGTCATGGCATTTTGAAATCTGCCTATTTCCTTACCTTGTCTCCTGCTGGTACTGATACTCAACCATGGCTGCTGAAAGACCTGCCGTCCCTTACACAGGGTGTTTCACACACCCATGCCTTTGTTTGCGTTGGTACTTTGACCTGAAATGTCCTCCCCTGTCCTTTCCACAATTCTATTCACTAATACCTCTTCATCTTTCAATTTGGGGGTCAAAATTCACTTTTAGTGTAGAGTCTTTCTAGAGCCACATGAAGTAAAAATGTCTGCTATCCTGGCATTGTGCCCCAGCTGTCCCATGTATATCCCACAGTCCTAGGAACCGTGACATGATAAAGCAGTGCTCAAATTTTAATGTACACAAACCACGAGGAATTTTGCTAAAATGCAGATTCCAATTCAGTGGGTCTGGGGTTGGGGCTTGAGATGATGAATTTCTAACATGCTCCCAGGTGATGCCAATGCTGCTCATCCACAGGCCACACTGGGGGTGCTAAGGTTTTAGAGCAGTTGTCTGTATGTCTCTCTACGAGGCTGTGACCTGCTTGAGGGCAGGGACCATGTCTTTGAGTAATACAGTGTGGGGATCACACCTTGGGTATTGAAGCGTTCATGGCCATTTCCAAGATACGTCGGGCTTACGATAATTGCACTGCCAGATGTCTATTAACCTCCCCACCCTTCAAAATTTTAGTCATTTGAAACTCTTCTTGGAAACGAAAGGGAGCTCCAAATCATGCACTTTGAAGGAAGGCATTCCAGAACACCACAGTGAGGGCAGGGAGGTTTATAGGCTAATCATTCACCTGTAGTTGAGTCAACTCTTTAACACCAGCTGCCGAAAGCCACCTCCTCCCTGTTTCCCTACCTCCACTTCTGTGTAACTGCCCAGAAGCTGGTCATCCAGAGTAGGAGGACAGGCAAGGAATTTGCATGATTAAGCTCTTAATAGGAATTTGGCACTGTACACTCTAAAGAGTTCACTGAAGTAGGTATTATTATCTCCATTTACAAATAGAAGCCTGAGGAAGTAGCTTGTCCAAAGCTATCAAACTAGTGCTTGGCAGAGCCAGGGCTCAAACAGTTTTAACTTCAGAGTCTGTGGCTTTTCCAACACACCAGAGAGAACACCATAAAAGAGAGAGTTAATGGTCTGATTAACTGTTGGGAGATCTATGTGGCTTTCTTCTCTCTGTCCCACAGAAAACTGAAGCAGGAGAAAGCACTCTATATTTTTAAGGTAATTTGCTGGTTTTGGAGTATTCCAAATTTGACAGTCGGAGAGATGCCTCGTTCTTCTGACATCGTCAAGGAACAAGATGTCTAATATAAACATATTTTCCAGATAACTATGAGTCCTTCCTTTAAGTTTAAAAAAATATTTTAACAATTTTGGGCAGAATAATTCTGATATATATTATACCTATTTTGCCTTGTTAATATATATATATATATATATATATATATATATATATATATATATATTTATGACTCAAGGTCACTGTCAAGTGTTATCAATCCAAGCACCAGTCTGAAATTCAAGTATGTCAAGTATGGCCAAAATGCAGTGAACTGTTTTTCCCTACATTAAATTGTTCCAGACTTAGATTCTTTGAGATGATATTTCTGCTTTTATTGCCTGCCCCTCCATAACATCCCTTAATTTAAGGACTATCAGTTGCTCCTATTTGCTACTGTTAATGGACTTCTTCTAACATCACCTCATCTCTAAATTTCTGCTTCATTTCTCAAGGGGGAGAAAAACTGATAGGCAAGCTTGTTAGAAATACTTACAAAGTAATATGAATCAAGGATCTAAGAGGTTTCCTTCTGAATTAGCATAGAGTCAGTGCTTGTTAATACTTGTTTTGGCTTCCCAAAGGTTTCTCTTCATTTCCTGGTTTGAAACATTACATTTTGACGTTAAGGTCATCTGAAAAATGACCTCTGTAAAAGTGCAATGTTGCTGTAGAATATATCAGCTTTTTTCCTGGAAGTCTGTGGAAGCACATAACCTACTTCTCTTCTTAGAGTTATTCTTGCCTATAAAACAGCCAATTACAATAAAACGTAATTAATTCGCAGTAATCCAAAAAGAGAAGACATTCTGAAATAAATTTTTTAAATTTTTATTGTGAAATACTTTCAAAAATATAGTTGCAAATAATGCACACCCTGTACAAAGAGCTCCAACTTTTAACATTTCACCAATTTGCCATATCATTTTATGATCTATCTATCTATTTTTTTTAAATATTTGAGAGTAGACTGTATATATCATGGTCCTTTAACACTCAATACTTCCCTGTACATTTTTTAAGATCAAGGATATTCCCCTATGTAAAAACCTTAAATATAATTATCAGGTTCAAGAAAATTAACCCTAATAAAAAGCTTATAGTCTAAACTCCAATTTTTCCATAATGCCCCAATAATATCCTTTGGGTGTTTTCTTCTCCATTATTAGGCCCAGTCTGGGATCATATACTGCCTTTAGTTGTTACTGTCTCTTTAACCCTCTTTCTCTCTCTTTTTTAACTGTGGAAACATATATACAGTATGAACTTTCCCATCTCAGGCACTCCCAAACATACAATTCAGTGGAATTGACACTCTGAAATAATTTTTTTAAACATTTCATTTAAAGTATATTTAAAATGCTACATGGTCTATTGCTTTCAAAATAAAAAAGTGGCTTCAGGGAAGCGGACTTGGCCCAGTGGTTAGGGTGTCAGTCTACCACATGGGAGGTCCGCAGTTCAAACCCTGGGCCTCCTTGACCCATGTGCAGCTGACCCATGTGCAGTGCTGATGCGCGCAAGGAGTGCCGTGCCACGCAGGGGTGTCCCCCGCGTAGGGAGCCCCACGCGCAAGGCGTGTGCCCCTTAAGGAAAGCTGCCCAGCACGAAAGAAAGTGCAGCCTGCCTAAGAATGGCGCCGCCCACACGGAGAGCTGACACAAGATGATGCAACAAAAAGAAACACAAATTCCCATGCCGCTGACAACAACAGAAGCGGACAAAAGAAGAAGACGCAGCAAAACAGACAAAAAGAACAGACAACTGGGGCAGGGAGGAAGGGGAGAGAGAAAAAAAAAAAGTGGCTTCAATTAGCTGCTAAGAAAGTGTTGCCAAGAATTCTTGCTGGATGTATAAGGTTGAATAGCCAACCATTTCCATTTAACTCTAAACACTATGTCAAAACACTTACTGAAGTGTTGAGTAAAATTATAAACCTAATGCTCTAATCTTATTTAAACTATTATTCCCCTGCAAAATAATTTCCAAATTATATGCTTTAGTCTCAACCAGGTTTAATTATCACAAATTCCTAATTCATAGCACCCAATGTTACTTTATATTGTTTAGCTCCTAAAGAGTCAGCTCAGTGACCTTTTGACATTTCACAATTCACAATTCTCTGCTTCTTGTACCTTTGGAAGCAGCTTTAAGACTGAAAAGTACTATTTCTATATCTACTTATCAAATTATATGCTACAGCTTCTCATTTTGAAAAAGGGGAAGAGAACAAAGGAAGAACAAGTGAAGAAGTCAAAATTAAACGTGATATATGCCAGGCAGGTTGGGGGTGAGAGGACAGGTTCTTGCGCTGGTTGATTGGAATGCTTGGGTGGATGATGAATGGAAGGCACAAGCCCTGGAGGCAGCCTCCATTTCATTGTTACTTACAGGCAAATGACATTTAGGTTCATCTGGAAAAACAGCATTGATTTGTCTAAGAAGAAATCAGTACCAGTAAACTGCTTTTTTTTAAAACACACGAACAAATTATATGGGCTATTTTCTAGACTGGGTTTTTTCATTTCAAATAGTTTTAAATGGAGAGATTCACTACAAACAAAGTGCTTTCACCTCAGATAATGCGGCAAGTTTCTGAGTTAAACAGAATTTCTCAATTTAACAGAAGCTTTCCATAACAAAATAATGTAGTCTAGCAAAAGCAAAAAAAAAACATGCTTTAATTATCTCTTTACTTAAACGTCTCTTTTCTCATTTTACTCTTTTGCAATAGCACAGTTTTCCCTCTTTTCATAAATTTTCATGATTAATGAAATAGGCTAGTATGTTGGAATCTAGGGCTAAACACACAAGGCAAAATATTTAGTTTAAAGATATTACAGGTTACCAGCCAGAACCACATCTATTGGGCAAAAAAGCTTTCAAAAAATAATTTTACATATAAATAGTTAACTTTGATTTTTTTCTTATTTCAATTTAAGGGAAAGGTTATTTCCACACAGTGCTTCAAAGAGCAGAAAAGTCTCTATCAGCAATCTCCTTTAAGCTTGCTGTTATCAGAGCCCATTTTGCAAGTTGACGCTAAAGACAATACGTTGGAGTCCAGAATTACTAGTGGTTCTAAAATTCAACTATTAGAATGTTCTTATCTAATTATTTATGTCACTCCTATGAATGCTATTGACCTTTCTCATATGTCTGATCCTAGAAAATTAATGTACAAAGTTCACTGATGTTACAAGCTTTGGTTACCTATTTTTTCAACTATTTTAAAAATTAATATTTCATCCATGTACTAAACTCTTCTCAGTCTTGTGTTTTGTTATGAGAAGTGAGCTTTAAATGTTTTTTGGTCAAAGGCAATGTAAATATGTTTGGCTTAATATTTAAATGGTATAAGATACTTTTTTCCTGAAGTTTCTAAGACCTGCGTGGCTTCTGTTTCTTGGAATTCAGGGTCTTGGAGTGTGTGAGCCTGTGTATGTGTGTTGTTTTTAAGTCAATGCTGAGTTAGACTCTTTATTTTAAACCATTTTAACTTCCCTTTCACGATTGTCGTGATGGGTGAGCCTCAGTGCTCCTGTGATCCACCTTTCCCATTGCTCAAGGTTTGAACCCTCAGAAAACCCCAAAGGCTCTTCCTAGAGACTCTGCTCAAGCAAATGCTAATTCCTCAGTGATCTTCCTGCAGGGAGTCAGCACAAATTTCATGTGAGGCTGAGGGGGCACCCTCTTTCTCCTCCATACTTAAGAACCTTATCCAAGCTAACTATAGAAAAAGGATATTGTCTTTCTGTGAGAATCCTGGTCATTTAAATTGGGTGCTTTGTTAGCTTATTTGTGGTAAGGGAAAAGCCTTTCAACAATTCCTTACCCTTATACTGGAAAATACATCTCATCTCTGGTCTGTTATCTTCTTTTTTTATTTTTTTAAATAGAGTGAGGTAAAGAAATGATTTATTCTCTTATCCTCTCAACTGCATGCTCAGCATTGTCTCACTAACTTCCCTTCCAGCTTTCCATGGGGATTTGAGAATTTATATTTCCTTGCTTTTGTTTGCTGATTGTATAAAGGATTTTTATCTTTTTGTTTCCAGGTAAGATCCACAAGCTAGGATTTCCTTTCTGTAGTAAGACTTTGTCCCTTCAGCACTTTTTAAAAGCTTTTCCTTGAGTTTGTTCACACTCCATTTCACTCTTGTTTCTTTCGTATACTTTGAGAAGGCATTGCTTTTCAGCCCCATCTACTGTTTTCTTTTGTCTTTTTCTATTTCCTTGGAGAGCTCTCTTGCTCCCTCTCTCACTATTATTTAAAATGACCTAAATTGTGCAGTTCAATATCTATCCCCAAAGCTCCTATATTTTGTTCCTAAAACCTCCACCAGTCAGAACTTACACCCATACTGAATAGCTGTTCTCAAATTAGACTCACCTATTGTCATCCACCTGGGGTCATTTGTCCCTTGGGGTACAAGTTTAGCTCTGTTTAGGTGGAATGGAATATACACCAGGGAGAACAAAAAGAATAAAGAGTATCATTCTCTGGGTTTCCACCAACCTAATCACCAGCAGACAAGGACCCACCACAGTAAATGTTTCAGGCCTAGAGCTTAAGTGTTTCACACCAGGGTATAGATGGGCAGCTCATCTTTCTGTAGGGACAAAGGAAAATTGATGAATATCCCAGGAGAGAAAAGAAATAACATTGCATGTAAAATCCAATTTTAATAAAACGGTTGCAGCAGAGGCTATATTAAGATATTTTCCAAGTTGCAGTTGATGGCCTACATTTTTAAAAACAATATTTGATATAATAAAACTCCGAGTCAAAAGAGAAATTGGAATAGTGCCCTGGAATTGGTTGTAAACAAATTTGGTTTGTATTTAGTTGATTTACTTGCTGTTTTAAAATATTTCTCTTAAAAGAATACTTTTTGTTTTTAGGCTTCTAAGAGGTTGCATTAGTTTGATTCAGGTTTGTCATAAGGTATAAAGTAAAAGACTTAGTAGATTACTTGGTTGAAGATAGTAATTTTTAAAACTCTAAATTATCACATTACCAAAAACAGAAAAAAGGAATAAACAAATTCATCTTCATTTTCAACATAACCTGAACCCCTCTAGAGAATTAGCAGCAGCAGGAGAAAAATGCATTACACTAAAAACAAGAAGGACATCATCTTTGGTGATGACTTGTAGTATGCAATAAGGACGAAAGGTCAGTATGGGACTGATTAAAATGAGCAAGTGTTTAAAAGCACAGCAAAGTTTACTTGGTTTCCCTGGCCCTTGTTTCAGAATTTCTGGCTTTCGTGATTTTGTCAGGTGTTTTCTTCATGTACAGTTTTGAAACCTTATACCACAACCTAAGAATACCTTTACAAAAAGAATGTGCACAGCAGACACCTCCGCACCATCTATGCGCCTTGCCTCTGGGCGGTCTAGGTCAGCTTTTCAACAGAAAGAGTGCACAACAGAGAAAGAACACACAAGCAGCCTCCAGACTTGTCTTTATATCTAAGGAGACCACAGAATTTACCAACGAAATGAGGCACTTTTCGGAGTAAAAGGCACTATTAATCATTGTGAAGGGACAACAGGCATGACCTGGGGTGATTCCAGCAAAACAGGATGTGTGATCAATTTACCTAAAATTCCAATGTTTACCTCATTGTTAGACTGTAAAAGTAATGTAGCAACCTAATGGAAAGCACCAGAAAACAAAAACATAATCCCACTCTCTTAAAAAAAAAAAAGTTTGGCTAATGATTTTGGATTCTTTTCCCATCTTTTCCACATTTCCGTTATATAATTGCAATCATAATGTTATATCATTTTGTACCCTGTGTTTTTCTCATAAAAAACTTTTTCATGTTGCTAGTCTTCAAAATCTTTTTAACATCTACCTCAGTATCACTCCAAGGAGATGTACCTACCTACCATTTAGTAGTCATGTCTTGCCAGCATTTGCTTTTTGTTTGTTTGCTTGTTTTAGCTATGTACTTATAAAGTAAACCCTTCCTACTCAAAGTGCAGCATTGGCATCACCTGGGAGCTTGATAGAAATGCAGAATCCAAGTCCCACCTCTGATCTCCTAAATTTTCATTTTAGGAAGATGTCTAAGTGATGCACATTAAAATTTTAGAAGCACTAAGTTAGGTTACTTAAAAATAATATTGTTGTGAATATCTCCATGCACACAAATCTCCCCTGCTTGTGAATGATTTAATTGTAGTCAATTCCCAGAAGTGGATTCTGAGTTCAAAGGAGTTGCAGATTTTTATGCTTGCCAGAATTTTGGGAGACACTTTAAGAGCCAGATGGGTGGGCATGGCCAAATTTTATAACTTGAGGATGGATTGGTCCAATTAATGCTCTCTATCCTTGGTGGATTATGATTGACGTGTTGGGGCTCTCTGCCTTTAAAAATCTGATACTTCAAAGAAGAAGCCTCCTCTTCTCATTGGAAGGCAGAGCCAGGGAGAAAAATAGCTTTCTGTTCCATCTCCCTGCCCCATAGGCTCACAGAGCTTCTTGCAGTGCCCATCAGATGAAAAGCTGACAACTCCTAAATATTTCAGAATAGGCCAGAAACCTCCTTAAATTTCATGTCTAGGGAATTCATTCCTGACTTTCTCTGAATCATGAAGAGAAAGAAATGCTTCTTTTGGGGGCCTTCAGATTCACCTTCCAAGCCACAGTAATTCTAGCTTTGTTTTGGCATCTATAACCCAAAGGATCTCTGTGTTGCTTCCTTGATGGTTCCTGTACTTTCTTTTCTTCCCCAGGAGCTGCAGATATTTTCTTTTACAAATAATCTCAGCCCTTGAGGGTTTGTAATTCCAATGCATATGCCATCCTCATTGGGTCCCCACACATTATCCAGGCTTTTCTCTGCTTACCACTGTTTTTCTGTCTGACCTAGTTTCCTAGTCCAGCATCTCCAGGTTTTTAGCTGGCCTCCTGGTTGCTGTTTTTCTTGGGACAATGTCACATTCTGGGGTTTATGATATGCTTTCCTGATAGTGATATTGACCAGATCCCTAGTTTGTTGCTTAGTGTTCTTAAGCCTGCCTGTCAAAACTGCCACAGCTCAGGCCTGCTTATCTGTGTGGATGTCTGGAAGGGAGTCTGGCAACCTCATCCTGTTGGTTTCACCTTCATTCATGGATGATCACAAATGGACATCTGGATTTGTCATAAGATTACTGGAATATCAATATCCATGCTGGCAGACTTTACCAGATCACCAACATGTCTTAACTATTTCTTCTGAAGACATTTTCCCCAATTAACTTGCTCTCTTTTCCATCAGTGACAGATCTTAAATTTATCTTACAGGGAAATGGAAGCATGCTTTCTACCACCTACTATTCTTTTTGGAATTCAACCTGTGATTCTCACCTTATGGTTATGTAGTCATCTTTTGTGCTCAAGCATAGTACAATAATAAACACCATTTGGAACTGTTTATGGAAAGAGAAGGGGAGAGAGAGAGAGACAGTCTAACTGATCTTTACCCACAGTTCATTTTGTGCTGAGATAGGCCAAGTGGAGTAACTTCTCTGAGATGGTTGCCATCATTTCTTTCTCTTCCTGTATACACAAGCCATTCACCCACTGAGCAGTTGCCTCTTCTCTTTTGAATCTGCTCTGGTATCTGAATGCTGACACCAATAGAATAGAGCAGAATTGAGGCTAGGCCATAAGCAGGTTTACAGCTTCTGCCTGGCTCTCTTGGAATGCACATATTGGGAAAATCCAGTTGCTACATAAGAAATCTGACTACCCCAAGACCATGATATGAGGAAGCCTGAGGTAGCCACATGGAGAAGCCATGAGGAAAGAGATATGACCAATAAGCCCACAGCCATCCTAGCCCACCTGCTTATACATGTGAGTGAAGATACTTTTAGAAGACTCCAACATCAGCCTCCACCGAATTATAATTATAGGAGAGACTCCAAAAGAGAACCAACCAGCTGAACCCCAGAATCATGAAATATAATATTAATTTCTTGTAAACCATTAAGGTTTACACAGCAATAGATAGCTAGAGCACCAAGTATTTATTTTTTTGTAAGAAAACCTTCAGATCTGAGATAGCAAAACAACTGCATTGTGATTATGCTACTGCTTCAAACTGCCTTCAAAAATATGGCATATTAGATCACTCTGGAAAAAGTACAGTGGATTGCTACTTTAATTTGCTGTGCAGATGGGGTTTGGATGTGCTATTCTACAGAGCTGCGTGATGATGGATACTGATTCAGGGCTGATGAACCAGCTATGTTCTAGGACTTTATTCTTGGAGAGTCTGACTCATTATTAATCTTAACTACAGTATGTAAATAAGCAATAATCACAGAAAGTTAGAGGAAGAAGAGACCCCAGATAGCCATCACTTAGTCCAACCACCTTTGTTATTATTACTTTTTTTTTTTTAAAGCTAAGACAAACAAATGCACAGAAGTGAAGTGTCTTGCCCAGATCACAGAGCTGGTTGGTGGCAAAGCCAGAACAAGAATCCAGGTCTCCTGGTCTCAGGAGCTGCTCCTTTTACCATACCATCAGCCAAAGGGGTGCTGATACAAAGTACCAGAAATCTGTTGGCTTTTATATAGGGTATTTATTTGGGGTAAAAGTGTATAGTTACAAGATCCTTAAGAGTCCAACTCAAGGCTGCTTTCTCACTAAATTCAGTTGCCATGTATTGAAGCAAGATGATGGGCAATCTCTGCCTGGTCTCTCCTTCCTTCTTCCTCTAAAGGTTCCATGGGTCCACCTTCTCCCAATCTCAGCTGTAGGCTGGCCTAGGGCTGTCTCTTAGGGCTTCCTATATCAGTCTGGCCTAGGGCTTATTTATTTCCAGGCCTTATCAGCTGCTCAGCTGCTTGGTCTCTTCAGTTCCAAACTGTCAGGCAAATAGCTCATTTCTCCCTCAAGCCCCAGGATCAAACATGACAGAGCTATCTCCTCTTCTGTATCTTCTTCTGTGTGTCTTCTTGAGTGAGTACCCATTTATAGAGCCCACCAAGTGGGTGGGGACATAACCCTGAGTCATACCCTACTGACATGGTCAAATCAAAGCTCTAATATTAACAGGTAATTGAATCCAGACATCTCAGCTGAATCTAAGCATTCAAAGTAAGGGTCCTTAACCTTTTTTGTTCCATGAACCCCTTTGCCAGTGTGGTGGAAACCACAGACCCTCTATTAAGTCCACACTATATTGTGTATTATTTAATAAATACATCACACCCACACCAACACATCCCCACAAGAATAATATTCTTTTGAATTTCAATTCAAGCTCAGACCCTTTGTTAAGAACCCCTGATTCACACCCAGAGGAATAGATCAGTTTACAAACATAATTTTTTTTCGGGGTTCATAAATAAATTGCAAACTGCCACATATGCTAAAGAGACACGGAAGAAATCAACGTGCAATCTGGTTTTACCTTTCCTTCTGTCTTAGTTTCCTGGGACTGCTGTACCAAATCACCACAAATCAGGGGGTTTAAAACTCCAAAACTTTATCTCTCACAGTTCTGGAGGTTAGAAGTCTAAAATCAAGGTATCAACAGGGCCACACACTCTCTGAAATCTGTAGGGGAAATCGTGTTTTGACTCTTCCTAGCGTCTGGTGGCTTGCCAGCAATCCCTGGTGTTCTTTGGCTTGCAGCTGCAGCAGTTTATTCTCTGCCTCCATCGTCACAGCGTATTCTTACCTATTATCTATCTCTGTGCCCAAATTTCCCTCCTCTTATAAGGACACCAGTCATATTGGACTAGGCCCACCCTAATCCAGTTTGACCTCATTTTAACTAATCACATATTCAAAGATCCTAAGTTCTAAAAAAGATCACAGTCACAGCACTAGGAGTTAGGACTTGAACAACTTTTGGGGGGACATGATTCAATTCAAAACACCTATTTAATATGTATGGCCTATGTGCTATTGATCTGTAGAGTGGGGCTAATATATACCTTATATGATTGTCACTTGGATTAAAAGAGATAACTTATGGAAATTTATTTGGCATACTGTGTTCTCACTAAAGTACCTTCTTCAACATCCCAGTAAAACAGAAGTTCTTCAGTTAATCATCTCAAGGTTGAAAGAATTTCCCCACAAACAATACCCTAGGTATGAGAAATTCATCACTGGAGAGAACTACAGAAGGGAATTCGACATCCACCCAAGTTCTAATCCAGACAAGTAGACATTTAAACGACCTGTGAGAAAAGAAAGGAGCGGGATGTGGATAATTAGCACAAGCTCATGGAATAACTCACCAGCCTGCAAAGGGAAACAGACAGGGCCGAGTCTCCTCTGGACACGAGTATTAGAAGAGAGCAGGCCTGGATGTCTGGAGCTCTTTCTGTCAACTTTTTATAAAAATAAGCACCTCTCACTGTCTGTTTGGTGAAGAGACATCCATCACCCTGTCTGTGAAAGTAGCTTTTCCCGAGCCCGTCTCTCCAGACTTCTATTGTGGTTACTTGTCTCACTGTGGTTATCGCCATGTCTGCTTCTCTGTCTCCCTTGGATCATATGTGCTGTGTGTGTAAAACTCTTTATGTGGCATCTGGGAATGGTTTTTAATACAGTCAGAGCAATAAGCCAGAACTTCCACCTCTAAGACCTGCTTCTGCCATTTCACATCAATGAGGCTGCATGTACATGTGGGGAGCAGCCGCCCATGACCGGCTGGGGCCTCACCGCGCAAGGAGAAGCAGATGGGGGGAAAAGGGAGCTATTGTACTGAACACCTGTCCAGCAACTGGGACCGAAAAATAAGTGTTCTAGACACCACGAAGTATAATAGACAGAGCCCAGGTTGGGGACGCAGTCAGCAAGGGACTATGTGGGTGTGGTTATCACCATGACTACGGGTGATGAGCGGAAAAATCATTTTCACTAGTTTTTTGCCCACTGCATGGTTAGGTGGAGCTGTTGTTTCAAAGCTGTTGTGATAGGCCCTTTGGAATTAGGCTGACAGGTTCAAATTCCAGGGGTGCCACTGGCTGGCTTTATGGTTCACGGCGAGCTGTTCAACTTCTTTGAGCTATAACTTCCTCACTGAAAAATGGGGGTGTTGATAATGCCTGCTTTACAGGCAGGTTGTTAAGAAGATTATATGGAAATAGCGTAAGAAAAGTGCCTATCGGCATCCCAGAGTATTTAGATGCTCCACAAATTATAGCCATTATTATGTTGATAATGATTTTCAAAATAAAGGGGGGAAAACCTTGGTGTGAATAAAATTAGCTTGCTTATTTGGACTAGATCTTCAGTCACAGCACTTAAAATGTCACTTAACCTCCCTGCATCTATTAAATGAGGATCATTTTGTCAGACCTGATCACAGATTTAGTGAGTCTCAGCGTTAGGTGTAGGGGCCTCCCTCTTCCCTGCAACATCAAGATGTGACGAACCCTCGGGATTTAAATCTGGGGGTGGGCAGGACTGATCTGCACCTGTTTATAAAACAAATTCAGGGACTTTTATACTTGATGGGAAATTGTTTGCACTCTTTCTAAAAGGAGCAGCTGCTATTATTGCTTGTGCTTTAAAAATGTTGTTGTTCTGTAAAGAACTTCTAGTCCTACATGTTTTGCTAAACAGTTTTGAGATAAGTTTAACAGTGAATTGTGTTTATATCCTCCACTGGTAATAAAAAGAGACACAACCTTTTATTGAGTGCCTGCTGTGTGCCAGGCAGTTCACAGTCCTACTATGAGGTGGGCATTGCCATTCACATGTCACAGAGGAGAAAAATCTGAGGCTCTGAGGGGTTAAGGGCCTTGCTGAAAACCCTACCGGTGTTTGAACGCAGGCCTGTCTGATTCCAAAGCCTTTGCTCTGTCCAGCTCACTCCATTGCCTCTGGGCTTAGCTCCACTCGCTTGACTTTAATGAGGACCCAAGAGGAACTCAGCCACACAGTTTCCTTAGGCTGCTGCGATCTTTTGAGCTATCCCTGCTCTTATCTTTGGAGTGACCCTGCTGTTTCCAACCTGGCTCCAGATGATAGAATCTCTCTGTGCATCTGTCAGTCATTTCAAAAAAGGCTAAGTGTGAAAATTTTAATCAAGTATTTCAGGGAAAGGGCACATCTGGAAGTGGTTATCCAGATGTTATAAACCACTGTGGCCAGAGGTTGCCAGACTGCCATCCAGCTGATGAGTATAGGACATCCCCTTCCACATGTGGAAGATGGTCTGGAAGGACTGCAAGCTGGAAAATCTGTAACTACTGTGCAGCACTCACCCTGGAAGAGATGTCAGGGGCCTGCGAATCATACCTCCCAGGCACGGGTATCTTGATGACTCAGAGGAATCTCCAAGCTGAAAGATTATTGGCCCCATTTTCCTCATGATTCCTAGCACTATCTCCTGAAATAGGGACTGGGGAGAGGCCTGTGCAGGTGCAACTTTATGGGCACTTGTCCCTCACTGCTCAATTTAGGAGTTTGGATATGGTTTGTTTTCTTTTCCCAAAAAGAATCCCAGAATGGTCCCAGAGAGAACAACCATGGTATCCCAAGAGTTAACTGCTAGTGTGAGCTAGAGGGATGTGGCAATGAGCCTCTGCTATGAGGACTAGATTCTGTAAGAACTAGAATCATCACTGCTAGTGGAAGGATCCCCTGCAATTTATGCAGCTCCATTAAAAGACAAAAATGGCATAGGTAATTGAGCTCCAATCAAACTTCATGACTTGTTCTGTATCATGCAGCATTTTAGTTTTGATCTCAATGTTCACTGCTATGATTAATTGCCAATTCATGCCAATCTACTCACTAGGAAACAATATGATGAAAAGCATAGATGTAGAAGTTAAACTCTCTGCACTTAAATCAATTGCTTTCTACCTGTGTGACATGGAATGAGTTAAGCTTAATCTTTCCAACCTTCCGTTTTTGCCTCTGAAAAATGGGAACAATGGTAACATCAAACTTTGTGGTGCTGTAAGGCTCTAAGGAGAGGTTCCCTGTAAAGCACTTAAACCACATTTGTGCTCGATGAACATCCTTGTTGTGACAGCTGATGACCACTTGCTCTAAGAAAATATGATGTTTCTTTGCTGGAAGTTGTTTCGTCTTGTCTTTTCTCTTCCCCTTCCCCTTCCCCTTTCCCTTCCCCTTCCCCTTCCCCTTCCCCTTCCCCTTCCCCTTCCCCTTCCCCTTCCCCTTCCCCTTCCCCTTCCCTTCTCTATTCTTTTTCTTTTCTTTTCCTTTTTTTGTAATTTGTTTTTATCACTGGCTTCCACATGTGAAGCCAGGATGGCAGGTGTTGGATTAATTTATATTGAAACTCAATTGACCGGTGGGCCAGAGAAGGGAAAGGCTGGCAAGGAAGCGCTGAGATCTAGTTGATGCTAGTCACGTTCACACTAGACAGAGCAATGTGGCCCAGCCAGCTTGGTTTAAAACCAGTCTCTCCACAGGAATTTCATATATGCAAATGAGGATTTTGATAGTTCCTATAAAATAATCTTTAGTTTAGTCTGAAAAACCCCTGCCACTTGAGAGCCAAAGTCCGCAAGCTGGGCCAAACTGACTGCATAGTTCCTCTAGTCTGAGTCCAGTCCAGCCTCAGGAGCCACAGAGGTACCAGTTTTCAAACTTCCTGTTGTGGAGGATGCTCTCAGCGTTCCTGCTGAGTGAGCAAGCCCTTTGGTTTTTCCAGAGCAGAGCAAACCAACCTATTTAGGCTTGGGCAACAAAAAGTACACCCCATTAACACCTGCGACCTTTAAAAAATATGCTCAAGCAAAAAGATGTCAATTTAACCTCTAAGAATGAGAACCCTCAGTCTATAAAACCAGTAGGACCCTTTCAAAATATTCCCCTTCACAACTTTTTTTCTCAATGCATTCAACATTTTGGATCTCCTTTATTTATTTATTTTTTTAAAAAAAGATTTATTTATTTATTTTTCTCCCCTCCCCCGCCCCCACCCTGGTTATCTGTTCTCTGTGTCTATTTGCTGCATCTTGTTTCTTTGTCCGCATCTGTTGTTGTCAGAGGCACGGGAATCTGTGTCTCTTTTTGTTGCGTCATCTTGTGTCAACTCTCCGTGTGGGTGGTGCCATTCTTAGGCAGGCTGCACTTTCTTTTGCCCTGGGTGGCTCTCCTTACGGGGCGCACTCCTTGTGCGTGGGGCTCCCCTACGCGGGGGACACCCTGGCACGGCATTCCTTGCGCACATCAGCACTGCACATAGACCAGCTGCACACGGGTCAAGGAGGCCCGGGGTTTGAACCGCGGACTTCCCATGTGGTAGACGGACGCCCTAACCACTGGGCCAAGTCTGTTTCCTTGGATCTCCTTTATATGTCTGTAATTATTCACTTATCTCCTGAAAATAAAAACAACTTTTTTTTCCCCAAGAGAGTAAAATAGTTGAGCTCTTGGAAATATTTAAGTATAGTTTTGCTTTGTTTTATCGGGTCCATCTGGATTATTTTAGCCCCAGGCAAAGATCCATTAGCATCAAACAAAACAAAACTCTGTTGTTTTACAGCTATATTTTTGACTAAAATGTCCACCTTAAAGCAAATGATGTTTATATAGTTTGCTCCAGAACAGACTCATTCGTACTCTTACTTCTTGGATGATCCCTTTGTATCTACTACTTTTTTTCTTCCTTCTCTCAAATATGGGCCCATCCCAAGGTCTGTCTTTGGCCCCCTTCCCCAAACTCATGATGCTCCTGACTTTGGAGATTATAATCACTCCTATTGCTTTACCTGTCACCTCTCTTCAGGTGCCATTCAGATAATGACACAAAGGACAAGGTGAGATGAGGATGCTCTCTGATTCAGGTGCTTTTTCGGCTTGAGGGCCCATAGGGCATCCAAGTAGAGATGTTTCAGCAGATCCATGTATCCCAGGGCACAGAGAAACTCTCTTAAGCAAAAGCTTATGCAACTTTCTCTTATCTATAATCATGCTTCATAAAAGCTCCTCTTTTAATAAATCATGGGTCCTAACTGTTTGCCAGAGACACTGAAGAAGCAGGTCTATTTTTCTAACTTAAAAAAAATTTTTTGGCCTGTGGGGTCTCCCATTTCATGCCTCTGTTTATCCAAGTTTTATTGACAATAGCCTAATAAATCTGAATGTTGTAGGATCATGTGGACATGAAGACAGTCTTAGGGGTTACCCATGAGTGCTGTAATGTTAGGAGGCATATGGCAATGCTTTACTGCTGGGGACGTGGGGATCTCACTGCGTGAGACTGAAGTTGAGCTGTTGACTTAAAGAAGATTCCGACGGAGGACCAGACGGTCCTGTCCAAACCACTGCTGGGCTAAGAGCAGGGACAATGCCCAGGTTACCCCTTCCTTGCTTGGATGCTGACATGTGTGAAGCAAATTACTTTTATAGTAAAAGTACAAGTAAAAATTCTGGATGTCCAAATGTTCCTAAATCTCACCAGTCTGCAGATATAAATGAGATGACATCAATATTAATTGCTTACCTCCCTTCTCAAAGCCTCCCTGCATCATTTGGAGGAGTCTCCAGGGAGGTCTGGCATCTGTTAATATTTTGAGGACATTCCATTGGACATAATTTTTGAAGACATAGCAAGTATTTTGTATATATTGTTCTGTTGTCTCCTTTTTCTCTAGTAAAATACTGTGAACTTCCACCCATAGGCTGGAAATTTTCCTATAACATGTTTTTTAAAAATGGCTATATGGTATGCCATCGGATATAATTTGGATAATTTGTTTAGCCAGTCCTCTATTGTTGTATGGTTACTCCCAATTATAAATAATACTGTGGCGAATGTCTTTGTACATACATCTTGCACACTTTTCTAATTATTGTCCTGACATAAATTCCTGGGCATGGAATTGCTAAAACATAAGGCATGCTCATTGTAAAAGCTTAATTTTATCATTATTAATGAATAATGATGATAGTAAGTACTATTAAACATTGAGCCAATGGGAGGCAATTCCTCTGGAGAGAGCTCTTAAAAACAAAAATAAGACTGTGATAGCCTTAAAAAAATTTGTGTCTTAAGGAAAAAGAACCTTTCAAATTTATCATGACCAAAGAACAATTTTGAATTTTTGAAAAACTTTTGTTTCCTAAACTTTAAATTAGATATAATATTCTTAAATAGCAATGGTGAATCAAAACGGTGAACAATTTGAACAATAATGTCCAAATTGTTTATTAGTGATACTTACCATCAGGGAGTCATGCAAGTCTGGAATGACATTCTATACTCTGAAAATTCAGCATCCTGGAGTTTGTTAATTCTCTACCAGTGAGATTTTAAAGGCCCAGTGGTCCGTCCATAAGGGATTAAGCAGAATGGATGACTTGTCTTCTTAACTAGATTTTAAGAGAAAGGAGAGTTGTCACCAATATATTTTAACCAAATGCCTTATTAAAGACACCACCAAGCATGGAGCTGGAAAGCAAGGGTAACCCAGACACCGCTGGCAGTTCCATCATTCGGTACTTTAATAACTCATTGGCAAAACATGATGAAGTAGTTTATGTTCCAGACTTTGCCTCCTGGTATCTAGATTTTTATAGGTGTTTTGACTGAAGTGTGGCGGAGGCATTTTTTTTTTGGCCAGTGATTTCTATTCCAGATTGTGGGATGTGAATAATTTGGTAAATTAACATCAATGCGTTAGACTGTTCTTTGTTACCAACGGTCCCCAGGTTGCCTGTTCCACTGGACCAGCACATTAATTTGTAACCGCAGGAGGAGGGCTGCTGGGCACATGCGCCCAAGTTAAATTTCCTTTTGCAGGTTTTCTTCTTATTTTGGATATTCAGGTAGCCACTAAAGTCTGAGGCAGCTCTTCTTGTGCATTCATAATTCTGGCTAAACTAGGGTTTCCAAAACTAATACCAGAGAGGAAAGATCCAAACCTTGGTGCTTTTGTGGCTCCACTCCCCGGGGCCAGTTTTCGGCCACGTTTCCAATGATCAGTCTGTACTCCTAGTTATATACTAAATAAACTGGTTGTGCTACAAATGGTGTTTTTCTAGCCTATTAAACCAGAGTTGGCAGTTTTCCATCCCTTAGGAGAAGCATTTGGCATAAATAATATTGTCATTTGGGAAGGCTAGACATGGTTTAAAGAAGTGACCTTGTATAAATATTGTCTGAGGTATGACTGAGGCTAAATTATATGACAGGGAGCTAGTATAGTCTGGGCTCTGGGCCCTCTTGGTAATGAAGTTGCTTCTTGCAGTAATGGAATCATTTGAATTGAAAATGTAATCAAATACATCAAAAGCTGCTAAAAACACAGGAACCAGCTTATTTATGAGCCCCCAGTGGCCAGAAGATGGCAAATTGGTGCTGGAAAATTTCTTCTTTGTTGAAATGGCTTTGTTTTTGTTAAAAGACAAGATGTCTTAGAAAGTAGTTTTTGTCCTTGTCACAATCTCAGTGTTAAGACTGCTAAAAACGCCAGGATTTTGTTGATTTCCCGCCCACATGTAGGGTGAGTAGTTGGGCCTGGGCACAGACTCTTGGGTGTCACAGGGCAGTTAGTGTTTGACCTGGCATATCGGGAACACCGTGCAGGCCCTGAAAGAAACTTATTTCCATTTTTACGCTCAACACCCTAGTTTAGGATTTCATTCCTCTTTCCCGGCCTGCGTTGCTCTAACAGCCTTCTGGTTATACAGAACTAATTCCTTTTTCTTCTTCCTTTAATTAATTGACTTGCCAGATTTGTCTCTTAAAAGCATGATTTTATCTTCATCACCCCACTTATTTATCCATTCATTCAACAAATGTTTATTCAGTGCCAAGCACTTCGCTCTGGCAATATTTAAGTTTACAGTCTAGGAGGGGAGGCAGATGTTTGACAAATAATCACACTACTGGATATATAATCATAAGCTAATGTAAGTGTTCTATAGGAAAGAAACGAGATTCTTTGTTAATACCAAATAAAGGAACATCACCTAGACTGAAGGGTCAGGGGAGGCTTCACTGAGGAAATGGTGATAAAGTTACCCGTGATCATGAATAGTTCTCAACCAGGCAAGGGGGGTGGGAACTGGGAAGGAACAGGATGAGGTGGGTGCAGTGCTTTCCACAGAGAAGGAGTGGCAAAGGTGCGTGGCAGGGGGGAGCATGGTGCCATCCTGTGTGGCTGGGGCACAGAGAGTGAGGGCCACACCAGGAGGGAGATGGAGGCATGTGAGAATTTGGGTCTATATTCTAACAGCAGCGAGAAGCCACTAAAGAGTGTTCAAGCAGGGCTGTGACTTGGTCGGATTTGTATTCTGAAACGACCACTGTGGCTCTCGTGGGGACAACTGAGTGACTGTAGCCAAGGTCAGGAAGGAGAGATAATGATGTTGAATCCAGGTCTTAGCAGTGAAGATGAGAAGTAGGCAGGTTTGAGCTTTCTTTAGGTGGGGGGAAAACACAGCGTTTAAAGGGAACACTGTAGCAATGGTAAAAAGATCTGGCTGCCAGAGTTTCATGGTGGGAAGTGGGGAAGGGATGGTAGGTGGCACACAGGGCATTTTTAGGTCAGTGAAACTGTTCTGTGTGATACTGTAATGGTAGATACCTAACACATGCATTTGCCAAACCCCATTGACCTGTACAATACAAAGAGTGTACCTTAATGTAAATGATAGACTTTGCTTACCAATACTAATACTGTATCAATATTGGCTCATCAATTGTAACACTAATAGGGGAAACTATGCATGTGGTGGGTGTATATGGGAACTTGCTGTATTTTCTGTATAATTATTCCATAAACCTAAAACTGCTAAAAAATAAAGTTTATTATTTTTAAAATGGAGTCTGATGATGGACTGTACATAAAAAATGGGGGAGAGGGAATACTAAAGAATGACTGTTAAGTTTCCAACTTGTGCAACTGGATTGGTTAAGCTGCCATTTACTGAGTGGGGGAATACCAAAAAAAAAAAAAAAGAGGACAAAATTTTGTAGGGAAATCATGAATAAAGACCTTGAAGAGGGAGCATACTTGGTGATTTTCAAGGAAGAGAGAGGAAGAAGGGGGTAAGGGATGATGTCATAGCAATTGGACTGGGTGGTTGGATGGGGGATATGGTGTAGATCAGGTAGGGCCTTATAGGACATTGGAAAGAGCTACGGTTTTAGCTTTTGAGTGAGATGGGACATGGTTGGAGGGTTTTGATTGGAGGAATTACATAATCTGTCCTCCATTTTTGAAAGACTACTGTGGCTGTTGTATGGAGAATAGACTCTAGAGGAATAAGGCCAAAAGCAAAGAGATCAACTGAGGAAAAACTATTATAAAATCCAGTGGAAGGTGGTGGTGGTGGCTTTGATCTGGGTGGTAGTTGAGCAGATGGTGAGAAGGGGTCAGAACCTCGATAGATTTCGAAGACAGAATCAGGGCAATTTTCTGTTGGATTGGATGTAGTATGACAAAAAGAGAGGAGTGAAGGAAGACTCCGAGGTACTTGGCTTAAGCTACCGGACGAATGCACTTGCCATTCACTAAAATGTAGAAGACTGTCAGATATTCAGGAATTTGATTTTGAACATTATATCTGTAATCTCTCTTAGTATCCGTAGAAATATTGAGTAGGCTGTTGGACATATGACTTGTGTTCAAAAGAGAAGTCCAGGGGAGTGGATGTGGCTCAAGAGATAAGGCCTCCACTTACTATATGGGAGGATCTGGGTTTGATCCCTGGGGCCTCCTGGTGAAAAAGAAGAAGAAAAAGCATGCCTGTGCGGCGAGCCAGTGCCCACATGGCAAGTCGAGCGTCTGTGCAGTGAGCCAAGTGCCTGTATGGTGAGCTGAGTGCCTGCATGAGTGCCTGCATGGTGAACCAGTGCCCACACGGCAAGCCAGTGCCTGTGTGGTGAGCTGAGTGCCCACGCAACAAGTCGAGTGCCTGCGTGGTGAGCCAGTGCCCGCACAAGTGAGGCACACAGCAAGATGATGACTCAACAAAAGAGAGACAAAGGGCAGAGTCAAGGTGAAGCACAGCAGAAACCAGGAACTCAGGTGGTGCAATTGACAGGGAACCTCTCCACATCAGAGTTCCCCAGGATCGAATCCCCATGAATCTTGGAAGAGAAAGGTGAGAAGAGAAGACAAAAAGAGAAATAGTTACAGAAAATCACATAATGAATGGACACAGACAACAAAAACAGCAGGGTGGAGGGGGGGGGGGCAGGGGGAGGAGGGAGAAAAAATAAAAATAAAAAAGAGAGGTCCAGGGTAAAAATATAAATCTAGGTATCTTCTAGATATAGATAGCAATATTCAAAATCATGAGACTAAGGATGAGTTTACCAAAGGAATAAGGAGAAGATAATTCTATTTACTAATCAAGGTTAACATCACCAGTAATAAAATATCAACATCATATACCCCCTGCTATGATACACCAAGAAGGGCACAACATTTTTTTTGTGGTATTTTTTTTTTGCCAAACATGCATAACTCCGAAAACATCAGACAAACCCAAACTGAGACAAGATATTCTGCATAACAGCTGACTAGAACTCTTCAGAAGCATCAAGTTCATGAAAGCCAAGTGCTGATGAAGAAACTGCCAGAGTAGAGGAAATGAAAAAGACATGACAACTAAATGCAATGCAGGATCCCAGATCAGATCGTGGATCAGTAAAAGTATTGTAGTGGGAAATTCAAATAAAATCTGTAGTCTAGTTAATAGTATTGTACCGAAGTTAATTTCTTGGCTTTGATCATTATACTGTGGTTATATAAGATGTTAACATTAAGGGAAGCTAGTTTACGGGAAATACAGGAACACTTTTATTTTTGCAACTTGTCTGTAAGCCTAAAATTAAAAAAAATAAAAATTTATAGCTTTTAGATGTGTATCCCTCCACCCCCAAGGATGTGGCTGCCCTTTCTGGTTTTGCACAAGGAAGCTGGAGAAGTAAGCAAAGCCACCCTACCAGGCCTTCCTTGTAGACAGCGTTAAAGCCTTTGGACTTTCCACTTCGAGCCAGTGGAGGATTAGGCAGGGAATGTGGAGGAAGATGGGAAACTAGACATGTTTGTTTTAGGCAAAAAGAGACAAGAAAACAGAATAAATACTGGGTTACGTCTGGATTCAGGCAAACACCCAGTTACTCTCAATTATTCATTCCGTTCTCCAAACAGAATTGACCATGAGTTAGTTCATGACTCAAAAGGGTGTTAGCACATTGTAACGTCTGGCTGGGAAGATTGCTCAAATCCCACAGGATTATCTTTGAGGAGCCTTGCAGGGAGCGTCCTGTTTTCTCTTGCCACGGCTAGTTCAGGCAAGCTGTAGAGGAGATTTACGCCTGTAGGCCTGAGAGGTAAATTGCATGAGCATTATAGATGACCTTTGCCCTCCAGAAGATTGCAGCTGGATTGAGATAACAACCTGTAGAGAGTGAGGAAATGGCCTGGAATAGATCCACTAGGATTGCGAGGAGAGACTTCCACTGCACCCCCCTTCTCAGTCAACCTTGCTTGGTGGGAGGGAGAGGGGGGAGGATATTAAAAACTCCATCATGTCTAAGTTCCAGAGGGTGTTGCCAACCAGTGGAAAATGTTAATTGTAAATTCACATATTAAATATTAGCCTTGGGGAAATTATAGAAGGGCTTCAAAAGAAGACAGAAGGGTTCCTTGAAGCTCGAGAATCTGTGCCCCTGCCCAAGGATGGAATGGAGAACCACTGAAAAGGAGGCCCTTGTTACCATGAAGTGCCTCACCTCCCTGCTGACCCACTGGGAACAGACCAAGCATCAGGAAGACAGTCTTATTTTTTTGGGTGGGGGGAGAGAGTCTTAATCCTTGGAGTCACCTCCTCACCAATGACTGACCTCCTTGCCTGGGCTAGCATGTCAGCCCTGATGGCTGTCTCTGCTCTCAGAGACTCTGATGTCATGCTGTCTAATACTCAAAAGTGCAAATCCTACAAAATGCTATTATTAATGGAAGCCGTCAATTTCTGAATACTTACTACATGCTAGGCTCTTTCTATAATTGTGTCTAATCCTTTCAATCACCCTTCAAAGTAGTCATCGTTCCCATTTCACTGGTGAAGAAACAAGGCTTAGCTTGTCTGAGATCACACAACTAGTGTGTGGCTGAGCCAGGACTTGAACCCAGGTGTGGCTTGCCACAGAGTGCCAGAACTTTCTACTCAACCAGCTGTCTCCCCGATACTGAGAATTCATGGTACCAGGAGTTAGGGACGCCCTGGGAGAACATTAGTGACTCTGGGAAGTGACCTCCCTGGCACTGGCCATCATTCCTGGGGACTTGGAGGTAGCCCACCCTGTGGACACACAATATCACCGAGGATTTTGGGGAATTTCTCTGGGGATGGGGAAATCGGCAGCTGGTGACTCAACAGGCTGAATTCAGGGGCGGCTGCCTGCTCCTGCTGCTGCAAGCAGTCTAAAGGACTGAGACACGTGAAGAGTGAGGGCGAAGGGCATGAAGAGTGACCATCAGGAAGCAGATTTGGCCCAGCAGATAGGGTGTCCGTCTACCACATGGGAGGTCCAGGGTTCAAACCCCGGGCCTCCTGACCCATGTGGTGAGCTGGCCCACATGCAGGGTTGATGCGCACAAGGAGTGTCGTGCCATGCAGGGGTGTACCCCCGGTAGGTGAGCCCCATGCGCAAGGAGTGTGCCCTGTAAGGAGAGCCGCCCAGCGCAAAAAAAAAGTGCAGCCTGCCCAGGAGTGGCACTGCACACATGGAGAGCTGAAGCAGCAAGATGTCGCAAATGAAAAAAACAAGACACAGATTTTGGGTGCCGCTGACAAGAATACAAGCAGGCACAGAAGAACACACAGTGAATGGACACAGAGCAGACAACTGGGGGGGGGGGGGGGGAGGGGAGAGAAATAAAAAGAAAAGAGAAAAAAAAAAGAGTGACCAGCACACCTGGACTCCTGATGTTGGAAAATCATGTGGATGTTCTGTCAGCAGCTGCCCACAGTTACATTTCTGCCTTAAATTTGGGGTGGCTTTACCCACCCAAGTCTCA
Organism: Dasypus novemcinctus; assembly: GCF_030445035.2. Classification (NCBI taxonomy): domain Eukaryota; kingdom Metazoa; phylum Chordata; class Mammalia; order Cingulata; family Dasypodidae; genus Dasypus; species Dasypus novemcinctus. Next base: position 66,563,594 of record NC_080674.1, on the reverse strand, counting down.
AAGGCAGAAAGAACAAATCATGATAGGCAGGCACTTTGACAGTGAGTGAGGTCCAGGGTGTTAGCTGGCTCTTTGCCAAAGATTTGACATGTGAAGAGGAGCAGGGAAACTTTCTTGTTACCTTCAAGCTCTGTCCTCTGGCCTGAGCATCCTACAGAGAGAACGGTAGCCAGGTCCCAACCCCACTCCCTAGAGTGAATGCTTTGATGCAGAATTAAAGGGCAGTCAAGGCCCAGAAGACATTGTGTAAGCACCTACCACATTGATATAGATTCACTGTTAACTATTTTCATTCAGTGCAAGCAATGGGGCAAGAGCATTCCCTTAAATGTATTAAAGACATCTTAAGACGGTTTTTTTTTGAGAAAGGTAAATGAGGAAAAAGAAAAGTCAACTTTTCATGTCAGTATTCCGAAGATGGTAGCACATTTATAACATCTGCCCCTTGCCTTTACCTTGTCTTATCTCCCCCAGTTCCCTGCCCACCCTCCACCTTTGTTCAGCCATATTGTCCCCTCTGCTCCACTTTTGCATATTTTCTCCCTCTCCTTGAAACAGTCCCTACCTTACTCCTCTCCCTGCTTGCAACACCTCAGGTATTTGTCCTCTGGGCCACCCTTCCTGCCCATATAAGCTTAGGTAGCAGTCTCTCCCATGGGCACCCTGGACCCTTCTATCAAAACTCTTACCACTTGCTGGGGAAATCAGAAAAGTACAAACTCACCACCACCACCACCATCACCACCTCCTTTTCTATTGTGTGCAGATGTTTTAGTCTGTTTCCATTCTAACAGTCCAGGCATGTTAGGTCTAATGGAAAGGCCTGACCATACCTTGAGCCCAGAAACCATGAATTAGCAGCCCCAGCTGCTTATTGGAGCAGGAACTCTCAGTGGCAGGACACCCTCCCCCTGGAATGTGTAAATACTCAACATTCAAACAGCAGTGGGTCTCTCTTCTCAACATGCAGTAGGGCGCAGGAGCTGCCATCCATTCGCCCTGACCCTATCTCCTCCTCAGGAGAGCAGCCATGGTGGGATCTCTTCCAATGCTCTTTTGTGCTGTGTAAGTAATAAAGCAGTCACTTGCTGAAAGTTTCTGTTGTGCCTGAGCCTGTGTTCCCATGATGCGTGTAGCAACTTGCTCCTCACTGCTCTGTTTTGTTAGCTCCTTGAAGGCAGGAACTGAATGTTACTACCATTGTTCCCTGGTTCTTACTGTCCTAACCTTCAAGGACACATGGTGAACAAGACAGAAAGACCAGCCAGCTGCCAGCCAGACATCGCTCCATGGACGTCCCATGTGTTCCCCACATGGAATTAAACCTGAGTTCCCTATCACCGTCTTTGACTCTTCCCTCTTCTCTGCCTCCTTTATTCAATCATCCACTAAGTAATGTCCATTCACATGACTATAAGATTATGTGCTTAATATATGCTAGGCGTTGTCCAGCAACTTTATACACATTAACTCATTTAAGCCTCACAATGATTCTCCAAGGTAGATACTACCATATCCTTGCTTTGCAGAAAAGGAAATTGTGGCAAAATAAGTTGAGTAATTTGCCTAAGATCATACAGCTAATTAGTGATAGAGCCAGGATTTGAATCCAAGGAATCTTTCTTCAAAGGCCTACCTCCTAAATATTTCATTTTCTCCTGCAAGCCATTCCCCATAAAGCATCCAGAGCAATTTTTCTAAGTGAATTCTCCTTAAGTCCCTTCATAGCTCCTGTGATGGTTCGAGGCTTTACAGACCACAGAAAAGTATTTTCTGAGCGTTAATCCATTCCTGTGGATGTAAACCTATTTTAAGTAGGAGCTTTTGATTAGGTTAATTCCATTAAGGCATGGCCCATGGTCTTAATCCTCTTACTCGAGTCCTTTATAAGACAATGTAATTCAGAGTGGAGAGAGAGAAAGCCACAGAAGGAAGAAGCTAAAGCAACACCCAGAAAAGAAGGGGAGGCCAGCAGATGCTGCCATATGCCTTGCCATATGACAGAGGAGACCAGGCTCACTGGCAGCTGTTCTTCAGGGAGAAAGCATCTCCTGATGTTGGCTTGATTTGGACATTTTTCTCGGCCTCAGAACTATAAAGTTGTAAGCTAATAGATCCCCATTTTATAAACCAACCCATTTCTGGTTTATTGCTTTTGTCAGCCCAGCAGACTGAAACAGCTCCCCACTACCCTGCAGACAGAGTCCAGTGAGAAGGCCCTTCCTGTCTGCCTTAGCCTGTTTTCCAGCTTTATTTCTTTCCACTTTTTACATCAATTCTGTGTTCTGTGGTCTTCTCTTCTCTTTTCCTGGCTAATCTCTACTTGCCCTGAAGGTCTCAGCATAGGTGCCTCTTCTTCCAGGAAGCTCTCCCTGACCGCCTGACTTGGCTGGATGCCTTCCTCAGTATTGTCATGGTGTCCAATGTTACCTCTTTGTTTCAACTGTCCTACCCCTTAAAAGTCTAGTTCACTCCTCTGTCTCCTTCACAAAGCTGTGAACTAAGTCTCATTCTCTAGGGCTCCTCCATGGAAAAAACAGTGCCTGCTACATGATAAATACTCAATAATGTTTGTTAAATGAAGGAATAAAGGGATGACATTTATGCTACAATTCCGACTTTGGCTGATTTTAGAAGGGCCTCTATCCCTGCCCCTTCCTACCTTATATAGCATACAGAATTGCCAGATTCATGTGTAAAGATGGTACTAAAGTTTATTTGTGTCTGCTATGAGCAAGATACTAAACTAAGGATACAAAAATAAGGCAACCATCCCTTCCTTCAAGTCTAGCTCCTCCTTGTGGAAGCAAAATATTACAAAATAATAGAAGAAGTATTGAGAGAGGTATATCCAAGGCTGTGTCAAGTTGGGAACATCTCATCTGAACAACAGCTCGAGGACAAGAAAAGGTGATACTTGAATTTTGAAGTATGAGTAAGAATTTGTTGGGGAGAGGGGCATTCCAAGGAGTAGGTAGGAGAATGTACAGAGGGAGAACAGGTGACAATTGGTAAAGGCAAACGGTGCAGCTGAGGCACAGGATCCTATGGCAAAGTGAGGAGAAAATCTTGGAAAGATGGGGAAAAAAGTTTAAATGACAATGTAAGAAGTTTGGACTTCATCTATAGGCAATGGAGTGCTTTTGAGAATTTTTTTTTTTAAATAATGGATGGTAAATAAGGGAATGACATGGTAAGAGGTGCTTTTGGATGTATTGCTCTAGCACATGGATGGAAATGAGAAAAAAGACCAAGGAAATTAGTTAGGAGAGTATTACATATAATTACTAGAGACTAGGAAGGTGAGAACTGAGTCAGTCAGAGAGGAGGGATGCGGGGGTGGGTGGGGGGGGGGAGGGAGAAACCTGGGAAATAGAATGATATAATTATTAGTTGACATCTGTGATGCTTTGTGGCTGCCCAGCATTTTTTGAACACCCTGCCTATGGTTGGTGTTCAATTTATTAGTCCATCCTCCCCAAGGAAGAAGCCAGAAATGCACTTTCCCAGATTCCTTAGACAATGGGACACAGCATGTAACCTGGGCTCTGCCAATCAGATGCAACCACACAGGACTTTGATTTGGAAAGAGTGACATGAAGATAGTGGTTTCAAATGGGATCCATTCTGGCAAGGACAGTGGTGGGACACTGAGTTTTGAGAGACTGGGGTCCTATGAGGCTCTTTCTCTCCCACTTCCAGAGCTGGCATGTGATCTGAAGGCCTGTGGCATCAGTACAAGCAGCAGGATCTCTACTTGACAGCCTGGGAGGGTGATTTGGGCATTCTTCCTGTCTGCAGAGCCTCCAAACTTGACTCCCAAGTTTTCTTGAGGATTCTGTGAGCTGCCTAATAATTTATTAAGTTCTTTTCTTTTTTTTTCTCTTTTTTTTTGCTTAAGCTAGCTAGAGTGGCTTTGGTTGTTTTTCAGCTAAGAACACAATATGATACAGCTAGAAATGAAAGGATTTGGTAATTGGCAGTGAGGAAGAGGGTGAAATTTAGACTGACACCCAGATTTCTGTCTTGGGTGCCTGGGTGAATGATAGTGCTGTTAACTAAAATAGCCAATGAAGGGGCAAGAACAGCTTGGGGAAAGGAGTGGGAAGTAATAATGAGCTCAGTTTTGAACACGTTGAGTTTACATTTCTGTTTGGACATAATGGGTCATAGACAGAAATACCAATCTAGGTATTAGCAAGGAAATCGGAAAACAGATTTAGGACCTGTCAGAACATATTCATTTACTAAATTGATATTAATTGAGCTCTAACTATGTGCCAGGCACTGGGGAAACATCTGTGAATAAAACAAGATACCTGTGGTCACAAAACTCAAATGCTAATGTGAGATCAATGCGGTGGTATTGTGCTCTTCCTGGGCTGGGCCTAAGCCGAGGCAGACAAAAAAAAAAAAAAAAAAAAAAGCCAATGTGAAGAGAGCGAATGTAGATCAAGCAGTTGAGCAACCATTTCCCCCATGGGAGGTCCCAGGTTTGGTTCTTGGTGCCTCTTAAAGAAGACGAACAAACAATGAGCAGACAATGAGCAAAAACAAAATGAGCAGGGACGGATGTGCTTCAAGCAATTGAGCACTCATCTCCCACATGGGAGGTCCTGGATTCAGTTCCCAGTGCCTCCTAAAGAAAAAACAAAACAGACAAAGAACAGACAACAAGCAAATAACAATAAGCAGACAATGAGTACAAACAACAAGCAAAAAACAATGAGCAAAAACAATGAGCAAACAGATGATGGGGGTCATTTCGGGGGGGAAAGCTAATGTGAGAAGTCAGAAATAAACAGGTATATTTAAGATGTGATTTCAGAAGTCATATGTGTTGCAGAAAAACCCGAGCAGGTAAAAGGATAAAAAGCGATGGTTAGGAGAAGGAGAGGGTAGAACAGCTATTTTAGAAAGGGGCTCAGGGAAGGCCTCTCTAAGGAGGTGACATTTGAAGAAAATTAGGAGTGAGCTCTACAAAGGTGGGAGATGAGGAAAAGCAGTCCAAGCGAAGGGCACAGCAAATGCAAAGCAAAAAACAAGCTTAGAATTTTCAAGGAACAGCAAGAGGGTTAAAGTGGCTAGAGAGCACTGAGCAAGAGGAGAGTGGAAGAAGATGATCTTGGAGATGGGGATAGGGACCTGATCACGTAAAGTCTACATTGGTGTTCATGATGAGGAGTTTTTAGTCCATTCTAAGTTTGATGAGAAGCTATCAGATGGCTCTGAGCAGGGAGAGAAATGATGTGACTTATGCTTTTAAAGATCACTGCTGCATGTGGAGTAGAGTATTTTGGGGTGGCAAGAATGGAAGAAAGAGATGAGTTGGGAGGCTAGTGCAGTAATCTAGGCAGGAAATGATGGTGGCTTAGACTAAGGAGATGATGGGTGGGGCAGTGTGGTGAGAAATGGTTGGATGTTTGGTATCTTTTGAGGGTACAGCCAAGAGGATTTGCTGATGGAATAGTGGTGGATGTTAGAGAACAGAGGAATCTAGGATGACTGTCAGGTATTTGGTCCAAAGAACTAGGTGACTAACAGTATGGTTTAATTAATGAGGTGGGTGAGAGAAGATTTGGGGAGTGGTAATTTGCACTTGAGTTGGGATGCCTACTTGACATCAAAATAGAAAGGTCAAGATTTGATTTATCAATTTGAAATTCATCAGTTTAAGAGAAAGTATTTAGAGCCATAGAATTGGATGAGATTACTAGCGAGTGAGTGTGGGTAGAGAAGAGGTCTCAGGGCTGAGACTTTTGGTCATGCCAGTGGGTAGGTTGAGGTTGAAGAGATGAGAAGAAGCTAACCCCTATCAGTGAGTAAGGAAAACCAGGAGACTGGTGTTCCAAAACTCAAATTAGTTTCAAGAAGGAAGGAGTAATCAATAGTATCTATAATGTTCCTGAGATAGTGAATAAAGAGAGAACTGGCTGTTGGATATAACAACATTGAGGTTGCTGGTAGGACCTTTTCAAGTACAATTTAAGTGGACTGGTGGGGATAATTAACTAGTGTGGGTTCAAAAGAAGATAGAAAGTGAAAAAGTGTGGTCAGTGAGTATAAAGAAATGTTTCAGAGTTTTGTGCTAACAAGGAGTAGTGTAATGGGAGGTTAAGTGTGCAGTTGGTACCTGAAATTTTGGACAAAGCAGAAATTGCCAGGAAAATGTATACAGTGAAATGAGAAGGTTGAAAGTAGAATCTTAGGAGACACGTCAAAGGATGTACTGAGATGAACTGGTCACATGGGAGGAGAAGCAAGAGAGAATCATGACTGGGAATCCTGGAGAGGAGGGGCTGCAGTGTCAAATGTTGCTTGCAGGCCAAGTAAAACAAACTGGATTTTGCTGCTAAGAGTTCTTGGTAACCTTGACAAGAACAATTACAATAGTGTTGAAGGTGGAAGACTGTACTCTGTTGAGGAATTAATGGGAGGGGAAGAATGGAAGGAATATATTCAGACCCATCTTTAAGAAGAAAGGAGAGAAAACCACCACAAGGAGGGACGATTGAGGGAAATTTTTAGACATAAGATGAAGGGAAGGAGCCAGTGGAAGTCAAGGTGAAAAGGGAGATGCTAGATGGAGAAGGGCTTCAGAGGAGCAAGGAGATGATGGGCTCTAAAGCACTGGGTGAGGAATTCACCTTGAAGAAGGGACTTTTCCTCGGAGCTGTGAGGGAAGGAGTCAAGGATGGAGAGAGAAGAAGGTAATTATTCCAGTGAAAGGAGGAAGGGAGAGGAGAGATAAGACAGTTCTTACCTAACCGCTTATATGGTCTCTCTGAAGCCGGAGGCAATATTCAGTGGGGAGAGGAGCGAGTAATGATAAGAAGAAAGTTGGGAGCTTCAAGGGCATTACTGCAGTGCATTCACAAATACAAATACTTTTATTGACCTAACTTACACACACACACAAACTTTCTATTTTGAAATACTTTCAAACTTATAGGACAGTTACAAAAATAATACTTAACCCACATAGAAAACTCCAACATATCCATTCCCTCCAGATACCCAGACCCACATTTGAACATTTTGCCATATTTGCTGTATCATTCTATCTACCTACCTATCAATCAGTCCATCTTTCTCTACCTATCTCTCTCTATCTTTCTATCTCCCCATCTATTTGGTTTGTCTATCCATTTTCTGAACAGTTGAGTGTAGATAGTATACATCGTGCTCCTTGAACAGTTAATATCGCTATGTATATTTCCTAAGAAAAGGAAATTCACTTATGTATCCATCTTAAGTGCAGATATCAAGTTCAAGATTTTAATACTGATATAAAGCTTGCAGTCTATATACCAATTAATGTTGTAATAATGTCCTTTTGAGTCTTCTCTCCTCCCTTGTTAGATCAAATCTAGGATCATGTATTGCATTTCATTGTCATTTTCTCTCTCTCTCTCTCTCTCTTTTCAAATTTGGAAACACATATACAACATAAACTTTACCATCTCAACCACTCCCAAGCATATCATTCGGTGAGATGATTCACATTTACTATGTTGCAGTACCCTCACCACCTTCCATTACTAAAAATTTCTCATCTCTCTGAACAGAAACCCTACATCTGTTCTGCATTAATTTAATTCCCCATCTCCTCTGTCCCCTGGCAACCTGCACTCTAATCTCTCTCTATGAGCTTGCATAAGCTCATAAGCTCCATATATTCTTTGTAATTACCACGGGGCTTAAATTTAACATCTAAATATTAACAATCTCATTTGCTTTGATACCAGCTTAACTTTGGTAGTGTATACTACCAACTATGATCTTCTATCCTTCATATCCCCCACTTTTATGTAGTTCTTGTCACAAATGACAGTTTATATATTACGAGTTCAAAACCACTCATTTATCATTACATTTATGTATTTGCCTTCTAGATCCTGTAGGAAGTAAAAACTGGCATATCAAATGAAAAATACAATAGTAATGGTATTTATACTTATCTTTGTCATTTCTCTTCCTGGAAATCTTTATTTCTTTATGCAGATTTGATCTATTGTCTTTTCAACCTGCAGAACTCTCTTTAGCCTCTCTCTAGGGCTGATCTAATAGTAATGTACTCCCTTGGCTTTTGTTTATCTGGGGATATCTTAATCTCTCCCTCCTTTTTGAAAGATGGCTTGCCAGATTAGAATTCTTGGTTGGCAGTTTTTGCTTTCAGCACATACATTATACCTTCTTACCTCCATGGTTTCTGATGTGATATTGGCACTTAAGCTTATTGAGGCTCCCTTGTACATGACCGTTGCTTTTCTCTTGCAGCTTTCAGAATTTTCTCTTTTTCTTTGGCATTTAACAGTTTGATTATAATATGCCATGGTGTGGTTCTATTTGGGTTTATCCTAATTAGTGTTCTTTGAGGTTCTTTCATTAAATTTGGGAAGTTTTCAGTCATTATATCCTTGAATAGTCTCTCTGCCCCTTTTTCTCTTTCATCTTCTTCTAGGACTCTCACAATGTGTATATTGATATGCTTCATCATGCTGCACAGTTTCCTCAGGCTTTTTTCACTTTTCTTCATTCTTCTTTCTGCTCCTCAGAATGAATGATTTCAATGGTCTTATCTTCAGGTTCACTTATTTTTTCTTCTGCCAGCTCCAATCTTCTGTTGAACCCCTCCAGGTAATTAAAAAATTCTGTTACTGTGGTCTTCAACTTTGTTTGAATCTTTTTCATAATTTCTCTCAGTTGACATTCTCTTTGTGTAATCTATCATTTTCCTGAGTTCTTTAGCTCTTTGTATATGTTTTCCTTTAGCTTTTTGAGCATATTTAGGACCATTTTTAAAAAGTCTTTATCTGAAATGTTCCTGGTCTGATTCTCTTCATTGATGGTTTCTAATGCCTTAATATTCTTCTTTGCCTGAGCCATACATTTCTTTGTATGTTTTTAATATTTTGTTGAAACCATGAGATTTTGGTATTTTAATATGTTAATGCTAGAATTTAGACTCTGAAGCATGAGTTCCTTAAGCTTGTAGCTGACTACTGTTATGACTGAGATTTCCTTGAGTGCTAGGAACTAACAACAACAAAAAAAGGGAACACAAAAAAGAGAACACCTTTCCAGTCTTTGCAGATGGACCTGTGTGAATGCTCTTCTTCAGGGCTTATCCATACTTTGAGTTTAGAGAATAGCTTGAGGCCAAAATCTAGGGGCCCCTCTGTTCCTTTCTGCACAAGTATCTTTTCCTGGGCCTGTGGATGTGGATGTGGAAATTCCCCTGTTTACACAGATACAAATGTTCTCTCTTCCCTAATAAACAGTTTCTTCATGGTCTTGGGCACTTGCACTATGTGTCCTAGAGCCAGCAATCCCCTGCCTCATGCACCATCAGACAGATTGGGTCAGACATACATGCTCCCAGTATGTGCAAGAGAGCTCCTCTCTCTGTGGAAGTGCAGGCCTGCTCCTTACACCAGACAGTGAGGGATGAGGGAGAGACTAGCCAGAGTGATATGAGATCCTACTATTTGTAAGTAGTCTTTTTCTTGATCCACTGCTTACTCTGTTACTACAGTCCTTGAACTGTTTTCTGGAGTTGAGAACGATGTGCTTACCCATTTTTGCTGGTTGTTCAAAGCTTCTGTGGGCAGACAAAGCCCTGAAGTTTCTCACTTTGCCATCCTGATCAGGGTGAACAATCTCCACCTAACTTTTTGATGTTTGTCTCTCTGTCCTAGCAAATCTCCCAACTCCAGTTTGACAAGCCATCTCCCTTCCCCCACGTAACTCCCTTCTCAAATCCCACCTGCAGCCTTAGGGAGCTTCCTGTCATGGGTGACTTATGAAGAGAATCTTTGACTTCTCTCTGGCACAAGTCTTTCCCCAGGAAGTCTGTGTGGACTATGCTCAACACAAGTAAAACACAGAAAGTAGAAAAAGCAGAAAAACAACGCAAGACATTTTTTAAAAAAGTAAATTGTGATGCATTATGAATAAAATACATAATTCAAGTGATTCTATAGTGTATGTATGCTATATGTTTTAGGATGTAAACTTTTGTAAAGCAGCAATTATTTTGTCTTGAGTTTTCTTAGGAGGCAGTTTAGAAAATGGTCTTTGAATCTCACTGTCCGGGACCAAATTAGAAATATGTAACTTAAACTAGTTATTAAATGTCTCAATGCCTTAGTGGTCTCACCTGCCAAATGGGGATGGTAAAAGAACCAACCTCTTGGGGACTGTTGTGAAGGTTAAATGACAGACTGTGTGCAAAACTCTTAGAACAGTGTCGATGTTGAAAATACTCAGTAGTCACTAACTGTTTGTATTTTATATTCTAAAGGAACTTAGGTATATTGGGGGCCCAACATATAGCTTTTTATTCACAGAAGGTGCTCCAGCAGAAACTTAACTACTCCTATAAAGATGGAGTTGAGTGAATAGAGTACTGTAAGGGTTCCTGGATCTAACACCTTCTAATTTTATATTCTTCCTTTTATGAAACAACACGTGTGCTGCCTGGGAGTATGATGTGTTGACCTTAGGACACAGTGTGAGGCTGGTGAGCAGGGAACTTCCTCGGTCCCCTTGCAATGCCACCTCCTTCATTGAGATGCTTACTCTTGTCCCAGGTATCCTATGATCTGCTGTGCTTCCTGCTTGTCTGGGTTTCCAGCTTCTTTCCACTCTTCCTGCCTGGCTGCCACATAATGCCCCCTCCCTATTAACTTGAAAAATGACCTATACTGATTCCAGATCCTTCAGGTGAGAGCCTTTGGGCTAGACAGTTGATCAGAGAGATTTATCTCTCATCCCTCCTTCTAAGCAACATTTGCACTTTAACTGAGGCCCTTCTGAGGAGGCAGGAGAACTCAGTGGTTGTGAGAACACCAGGTGAGGGAGGGTATTGCAGTGCAGTGGGACTTGGATGGCCATGGGTCCCTAAGGCCCATCTTGCTGGAACCGTTGGGAGAGTTATTCTAGGATTAAATTTGTCTCAACTTTTTAAGCTCTGGAAATAGAAAATGAAATTTTCACACCCGATGTTTGGGCACCATGCTTGTATGTGGCATTGGACTCCAATTCTGTGGAGAGAATGGATAAGATCTTTATGCCTGGGAACAAAAACAGCAACAGTCCTTTGAAGCTGGTTTTGAATGTAATGCTGCAGTTCTAAGGTAGGCATCATATCTCTGAGCTTGCCGAGACGAATCAGAGTAAATCTGGTGTCCTTTAAAAACACATAATAAAGCCTAGCCATCGTCACCCTCTCAGCTTCTCAGCGTCATCTCCAGTTACATCCACCCCCGCCCATCCCTTATTGAGACTGTGAGAAAGGTGGTCCTTATCTTGGCATTTAATGGGGTCCAGCTAGGGGAAATGTCAACACTTTCACTGGTTCTTTGTGTAGCTAAGAGAGCTGCTAATAAAAAGTTAATGTCTTCTGCCTAAAGAGACATGACAGCGAAATTCAATGCATGTAGCTTGACTGGATAAGTTCTAAATGGTAGCCTTAAAAAATATTTTAGGACAGTTGAGGAAACCTGAATATGGATTGTACATACGGATCCTTGCTACCCAGATTATGGCCTGTGGACCAGCAGCAGTGGCCTCACCTGCAACCTTGTAACACAGAATTCCAGCCCTCCACATGAAGTGATTTATATGCCTGATAAAGGTTAGCAAGCACTGTATTAGACAATACTACCATATCAACGTTGCACCTCTTGAATGTGATAATGGTGTGGCTGGAGATGTCCGTGTGTGTGTGTATAAGACTGCATGTGCACTTTTCCCTGGAAGAAGTCAGAGGCCTGTTTGCAACCCTCATTGAGGGTGAGGATTTCAAGGCAACTGGACTCCAGATTCTTCCATGGCACCATGGATTGTCCTACTGAAGCCATTAGAGTCGTCTAGCTGGAGAGTGCAGGCATGGAGATGTGTGCTGCACCGGGAGGAGGAAGCATGCTGGAGCCTAGACCAATCCCTGCTGGATGAGGCTCTAGAGTCCGAAGTGGCCTGGGGATTCATTCCCACTGTGGGGCAACAAGGCAACAAGGTTAAGAGTTCGGGTGCGGCCTCTTGACTCAGTGGGGATTTTTTTTTCCTTCAGACGATGACACAGCTTAAAATTCCTTCCTTCATATGTTGTAATTCCCTTTGGTTTTCCCCAACCCTTTAGCGACATCGGGCACACCCTTACAACTGTGTGTGTTAGTGACAGGAGGGAAGTGAGGCCTGCCCTGTGTTCACGCAGAGGCAGCAGCACTGCTCCAGAGGGGCAGCAGTCCCCAGGTTCCAGACTGTATTTTCCAGGAAAGGGTGGAGCCGCTGCCAGCTCCAGGGTCTCCTGTCTCCTCTGCATGACTGGGTTCTGTATTCAGGATTACTAACTCTAGGACCTTTTCTCTAAGTGCCAAATCACATAAAAGAAAAGTGGTGAGAATGAATCTCCCCTAAACCCTATACTTCTGCAGCTGCAGAGGATACTGATTCATGGTGAAGTATTATTTCAAATGAAGACCAGCACAATAGAAAAGACCTGAGAAAGTACCTCTTCCCACTCTTGTTTCCAAATTCCATTCAGGTTTGGAACTTATTTGAACAATTTTCATTTTGAAACATGAAAACATGGAAAAATCCAACCTATTTCTGCTAACAGTAGACAAAGATAAGCATCTCTCCACAAAGGTACAAGATTATGTTACCCTTCTGGAATCCTAGTAGCCAATTCAAGTTGTTTTTGAAGCACAATGCTACCCATGAGGCCTAAACCAAAAGAACCAGACATTCCAGATTGACTCAAATAATTCCAATTTTTAAATGTAATGTTCTGGCACCTCTCTGATTTCCATATTTGTTCCAGTTTTCATCACACCCTGTGATATTGAATGGCAAGATGAAGAACAAAACACTTCCCTGGATAACTCAGCTGCCTTCCAACCTTGAGGCAGTCAGGTATAGGGTATGGATTGTCAGGAATTAAAGGAAAACAAAATCTCCATTTGAGAATTTAATTCTCTTTCAACAAATACAGAGAAGAGAAAATTTGTTTTGTGGTTTATTGTGGAGGAGGGGTGTCCCCCGCCACCCCCTCCACAAAAGGAAGAAAATTTTCAATGGAAATTATGGATCTTTGATGAACTTTTAATTTCTGCATGATTTTGGATTTAGTGAAAGCCAAAATAAAACACAGACATACTGTGTGTATGTTTTACCCAGATACTTAGGAGAGGGAAAACTGCGTTTGTTAACTTAGAACCATATGACTCTCAAATACATAGTAACTTTGCTTTTAAGGTAAGTCACAGTGCTTCTAGAAACCCTGCGATAGGAAGGTTAAATTCTTTAGGTTTTCTTTGGCACTATTAGAAACATTCAGAGCTCAGGGCTGGGATGCAGCAGTCCTATATTCCATCTAGCATATCTGCATTGTCTCTGACTCCACAGAAGACTTTACAACTGAACTGGAAAGCAGCTCTCCTGTGCTACATCTAGTCTGTGTCGGCCAGACCTTATCAGTTTTTCGTACTCCATGTGATAATTACCTGCTGCCAAACATGCTTGTCTGAATTATTCCATAAAACACACTTGATAAATGGACTTATCAAGACCATTATGTCTTGAAGAACTTAAATTAGTCCCAGATGACTTTCTTTTCAGTTAAAATATAAATTTTAGTGAATGCAAACATATTTTCAACTCAGAGTTCCATTTCAACCACTGAAACACATTCTGGCACTAAGTCCTATATCTATTTCTAATGTTCATGACTTTTGTGTTTTTTGGAAACAAACAAAATTTCAGGTGGCTGCATCTATTTTTTATTTTTATGATTCTTTTGCATTTTTTGGAAACAAACAAATTCACAATTCTCTAGCTGTAAAATAAAAAAAGAACAGCTGTCTCATAAGGATCTTAGGATGATTAGATAAGAAATAGACATAAGGTGCTTCCCACAGTACTGGGCACACAGCAAGTATTCAATAAATATTCAGTAAATATTATAGCAATTTCTTTAACTCTGTTGTAGATGAAGGTAATTTAAATATGTTAATTTCTGCTTTCAAATTAATGTATTTATCTTACATTATAAAATGGTGGGTTCTGATAGCAACTCAGAACTACATTTTTCTCTATTAGTTTACTTTTAAAATTAAAAGCTCTTCTTGTTTTACTTTTTAAGGCCCTCAGTTTTTCCAGTCCTACTCCCCACCACTCCTGCTCTTCTCCCAACTCGCCAGGCTGACAGAACCATTTACTGTTTTTATTACACGTTCCACAGTTTCTTGGATCATGTTTCTCTTATCTAGACAGTTTCTTCCCCATATCTCTTTATTTTGATTCCATTCTTCCTTTATGGTCCTATTTGAATATCTTTTCTTCTCCAAAGACATCTATGATTCTCTCAATCCAATAATAATCTCTCCCTCAGAGTCACTCTCATGACAATGATTACCTTTTTTAAAGAAATAAACTAACATTTTTGAATAGGCTTAGATTTATGGAAACGTTTCAAAGACAGTACAGAAAGTTCCCATATTCCCTTTGCCTAGTTCCTCTGTAGTTCACATCTTACATTATTATGGTATGTTTGTCACAACTAAGAATCCAACATTGGTACATACACTTAGCACTTTTAACTTACATTGCAGCTGACTGTAAACTGTAAACTCCTTAAAGTCAGGATTCACAGCTCCTGACCTACTCATCTCTGGAATATGTGCAAAGTTCATGTTTACCATTGTGTACCAAGTGGACACTAAAACAGTATTTGTTGAATGAAGGAGTAATTGCCTTCATTGCCTCCTTTACCAGAGGCCCCAAGTATGTATGTATGTGTGAAGGTATGTATGTAATTTTTAATGTGAACTTTTTTTTTAAGCTTTATTTCTTTCCCTCCCCACCCCCCCACCCCCATTGTTTTGCACTTGCTGTCTGCTCTCTGTGTCTGTTTGTTGTGTGCTCTCTGTGTCTGCTCATCTTCATTTTAAGAGGTATTGAGAACCAAACCCAGGACTCCCATGTGGGAGGCAGGTGCCTAGTCACTTGAGCCACCTCCTCTTCCTGCTTGTTGTCTCTCATTATGTTTCCTCATTGTGTCATCTCATTGAGACAGCTCACCATGCCAGCCCATCATGTCAGCTCACTGTCTTGCTTGTCTTCTTTAGGTGACAGGAACTGAACCTGGGACCTCCCATGGTGTAGGCAGATGTCTAAGTGCTTAAGTCACATGTTTAATTGAAGTAGACATATATACAGGAAAACGTGATCATTAAGTATATTGCTCAATGAATTTCCAAAGAGAACCCACTCATTTACCTGTCACCCAGATCTTCAAATAGAACATTTCTAGACTACAAAGGCTTCTCATCAACCTGCTGTGGTCACTACCACCCTCCATCTTGACTTCTAACATTACTTTCAGTTTTATTTTAATAATGGGACACGGTGTCATAGTTCATGCTTATAACTTGACTCATTTTTATATTGTTATCACATCCATTCAAAGTTGCTTGAATCTGTTTAAAAATTCACTGCTTGATTAAAGGGTATACAATGCAGTGGATTTTCCAACAGTCAAACAATGTCCATTGTCTTTGTAGTTTATGAAGTTTTTTATTAAGGCCCAGCTGAGGTTGTGTTTATCTACTTTGGACTGAAGGGCAATTCCAGTTCTGAAAATATCAGTTGGGCCAGTGTAGGAAGTAGGACATAAACCATTTTCGTTTTTGTTCCCTTAGAAACAAGTGGAACAAAAGTAAGTTTTGCCAAATGGACATATACAAAGCCACCGGGGAAATAAATGTTATTTTTAAGCTTCTAAGAGGCTATCACAAATAACTTGGAGGAGAGTGGAAAGAATTCACAAAGCAGTGGACTGTTTAGCAGGCAGAATACAGTAAGATCAGCAAATGTCTGGTGAATGTTGTGACTTTGAAGAGGGGATGCTGAGAGTTCAGGACGGGAGGGCTTGACCTGACTAGACATGATTAGAATGCAGCTGGCTTTCCCCCAGTCCTGTGTAAGCAGGAAAGCAGGAAGAGAACCATCCTCCAGAGCCGGAGCAGCAAGATCCCTGGATACTAAAAAGAGCAGCTTTGGAGATCTGGTGTGTTTGTTGCTGGCATGGGTCAATCAGCTGCCAGAGCGCCACGTTATAAGGCTGGACCTTCTCTACTCTTAGAGCAAATCCCACCTCACGGAGACACGGTGACCTGCCGTTAAGGGGGAGACCATAGCTGGAAGGAGGATGGTATCAGTACAGGGAGCTGCTCTGAAAGGAAGATGGGAAGAAGGGCAGTCACCTCCTCTGGGTTCAGAAGGAAAAGAAAGGCACCATGCTTTAATCTTCTGAAGTTAGATCACTAGGCACTGCTAGTTCTCAGATGGGTCAAGAATGGTTGCTTTGAAAAGTTTATACCAATGAGAAAAAGTTGCCTGCTTTGTTGTGTACATTTAAACCTAGACAGATAACATAGTCACTGGTCAGTATAGCTTTTCTCAGCATCGAGAAACCAGGCTCAGATGGAGACGGAGACCACGGCTAGTCTCCCTGATGCCAAAGACTTGGCTGTTTCCGCTAATACTTGGGTTACAATTCTAAGCATAGGATGAACCTGTACCGACTTTCTCTAGTGTCTTTGTATTCATACAAGTATAGGGTTGCATGCTTTTTAATGACTAGACTAACTAACAATAGAGTGTGTAAGATCTTCTGAATAAAAGGTCCTGGGAGCCCAAAATGATTCTCCAACTTTAACATTTCCCCAACTATCCTCTTCAACCAATACAACTTTCAGTCACGGTGATTTACAGGATATACTTATACATAGGTTTATGCAGGAGCTCACAGAGAAGGTCATGGGCCCTGCTTATCCGAGATATTGGGACTCTTACTTACATAAACCTTGACTCACCCTCTCATAAAGTGGGACAAGAGAACTTCTGAAAAGGGGCAGATGTACCAGGGTAGAAACTCCACTTAGTAGAATTGCTCTTCCTTGCTTCACTCAGGCCCAGTTCTTTCTCTATTTTCATTAAAAAAAAAATTTTTTTTTTAGTAAGTAAAAGAGATAGGAACTGTTTTCCCAAATAATACATTAGGGTTTGGGAGTACCACAATTAAAATTGAGTTATCAGACATCAAAGTTCTAAAACCCATCAGCCACTTACATTCATGTGTGTTTTTCCCTTAGGTGCCAATGTACTATCTGCTTCCTGGCTTCTTTTTCCCGTCAGAGGCACTTTTGTCTTCTGCTACTAGTTTCCCTCTCCCACTCATATTGGGGCCTTCCTTCACAGTTCCTAACAGTTCATCCTGCTGCTCTGTGAAACCAGCAGCTCACTTTCCCTGGTTCTCTACCAGCAATACAGAAATGAGCAGAGGCTTTCACATTTCTGTAATTCTTTAACGTATACTGGGTCAAATTCTTCGTTGGGGCTTCTCTGTCGCACCAACCAACCCAGCAAATTTTAGGGAGGGTGCAGGGATGGCCTTACCCATTACTTAAATGCTAGTAAAAACTGGAAGCTTCCTAGATGTCCATAAATAGAAATAATACTTAAGTGTCTGATGGTACATCCTTTTAGAGGACTCTCTATGAGCTTTAAAATGATGTTTGATAAAAAGCTTCTGCTATATGGTTGTGTGAAAAGGTAGGATACAAAATGCTGCATTCGTAATATGTCCACAACAGATAATATTAAAATCCTGAAAATCTTTTGCCAAGAAAAGAAGGAAATGCATCAAAAGGAAAAGAGGATGAGTCTGAGCTTGGGACTTTGAAGAATTACTTTTCTTTTTAAACATTTCCACTTCTTAAATGAGCACGTCTCCTTTTTTTATAATTATGAAAAAAGTAACCAGTCAGCAAAAGCAATAAACAACAATAGAGGCGTCGGGGCCGCGGGGCGGCTCTGGCCGAGGCTGGCGGGGCGGGGCGGGGTCGCGGGACAGCCTGGGGACGGGGACCGCGCGCGCGGAGCCGTCACGGACGAGCCTGCTTTATCTCCGCGCACGGATGACGTCACCCTGAGGAAACCAGAAAGTGCTGATTAATCACGAAGTCAGGACTAATCCCTGGAAAGAAATCGGGGAGGTTAAACGAGAGGGTGCCCCAGACGAGATTCCAATCTCAGACGCCGTCTAGGGGCCAGCGTCTGGCGGACCAAGTCCCGCGGCTGCTTCCAAAAGGTGGCCTCTCCCCGCCCCCCGCCCCCGCGCTGTGGGCGGGGCGCATGCGCAGCAGAGTGGAGCCCGAGCCCGGTCCAGCCGCTGGCAGGCCACCTGCTCACCGTCGCCCGGCTCTGTCCCTCCAGGGACAGGTTCGTTCTGTACTGCGCTGACTAGCAGTGCTCTTAAAGATGACTATCAACATTGTGGTGAGACAATTGTTTGGCCCAGCACTGTTCCAGCACCAGAGCCAAAAAGGGTAAATTAGATCCTGAACAGTAACTGGAAGACACTTCGAGGGACAGGCTATTCTTTTTATTTTTTAAAGCATAGGGTTTTACGGTTGCGTGTTTTAATGAGATCTGTATTACAGTCGTACATTATTCTTAATTTTATTTTTATTAAAATCGTTTTAATGATTTCATCCCTTTGTTAGAACGCTGCAAAGAGAGGGCCTTGGGGAATACTGAGCCCACTGCTGGAGGCTGGCAGAGTTCCGGGATTCCAAGCACACCTGGGGTGTGGGAGTCGACATTCCCTTGCCTTTGCTATGAGGGACAGAAGGAAAAACAGAATGGGCACCTAGCAGCATTGTGGAACAGGGTTGCTGACTCCTAGAAAGGCCCTCTGAAGGATAATGAAACTTGGATGCTATCAGTCTTTCCTTCCAGAGTCCACACACATGAGAATTTGCATGAAAGCCCTCTTTGCCCTTAGAAGAAAAGAAAGTGATCGAAAGACTCAAGGGAGTCTTGGATGTCAGTAAAGATCCATGGCAGTGAAATACATTAGTCCTTTGAGTGGCTTCTAAGAATAATCCTGGGTAAGGCCAGGCACTGTTTTCAGGCCAGCCAAGCGGGAGGATGAACTGAAGCATATTAAGTGGGAATAAGCTTAATTCCCGGGAGAAAGGGAGGGGAAGAATGCCAAGGAGCAGATGGAGTGAGGGACCTCCATCTTGCCTTCACAGCATTCCTCTTGGACTACCCACTTGATTTCTCTTACACTTAATCAGCCTCATTGTTAGTCTAAAGGAGCTACCACTCAAGTCCCTGCAGCCTAGCACTCCAGCTTCCCCATCCTGTGGTTGTCATCTAGTTTAGTAGGCAAATATTTAAACAGTGAGCCAAAGTGTTAGTTTGGATTGTGGCAGTGAGGGCCTAGGGCAGAAGCCACCCACAGAGGCTTATGATCTGGTGGGCAGCGAAAGTACCTAGAACTTGGAGATGAATGGAGATAGAGCTGGGATTTGAGTTAAATTGAGCAGACCTGATACTCCTAAAAGATGCCCACAAACACAAATGTCTAGCTTATTTATTTTAAACACCTCAAGGCTCATCACAAGCTTTCTTTCATTCTATTTCTTTCCTTCTTTTCTCTCACAAAATAAAGGTCTCCTTAGGGTTGCTTTATGAAGTTCACCAGTACAAGAAATGCTATATCCTATTAGATTGCCTTGGCAGAGAAAAGGGCTTTTGTATCTGTTTTTGATCACCGTTGGAGCCTTTAAATCTTTTGAACTCTATCCATTGTTCTACACTAGTTGCTACTGATTCCACAGTCCCAGCGCTCTTTTGATTATATTTCTTTGGTTCAAATATGATGTCTTTCCTGTCTCTTGGGCTCAAGGGGCTGAGGGTTGTGAGGAGCCGTTTCAATCAGCAGCATAATTCTCTATGACTTGTTTAGGGCTAATGGTAACCAGAGTCAACAACTAACTGGGCTTAGGGGAAATAATAGTAGGTTTAGGAAGCTCAGGAAAGATTCCAGTTCCAAGATTTGGAAGAAACAGATAGGGATGTTTGGTGAAATTAGAGCTTCTTAACATGGTTATCATCATAAGTACCCAGGAAACACTTAAAAATATAGTCCCAGGGTTGGGAGTAGAGAAGACATCTGTGTTTTTCAGAGTTCTTGGGTAATTCTGACATCAGTCAAGGTAGGACCCACTGGTTTATAGCTTGCGTCACCAGGAATCAGCAAAGGCAGCACAGCAAGTATCTTTGGGTAGGGCTACTGATCAGAGCTTCTCAGGCACTGGAGATAATATTTGGTCCAGTTCTCCAAAAATCCTAACATTGCTATTAGAGATGGCCTTAAGACTTAGTACTCAGAGATGGAGGGACCTGGGAGGTGAACTGGAGCACCCAGAAGAAAAGGCTTAGTAGGGCACAGGAGAAGGGGTTTAAGTTCAGGTCAAAGCACAACCAGTGGAGAAGAATAGTGAGCAATTGGAGAATCCAAGATGGCTGTATAGCTCTGCTGAGCCTCTACCCACTTGATTTCCAGCTTGGCCAACAAGGAGAAGCTATAGTTGAAAGCTTTCAGAAGTCTAGAATTCAGTGTGAGACAAGTGTTTTAAACTGGTCAGGCTTTAACTGAAGGCGGCAATAATCATGATAATAAGAATAATTACCATTAATAAAACTGATGCTTTTGTTAGCATTTACTGAACACTGTGCTAAGCACTTTACAACAACCCTTTGAGGTAAACTATTATATGCTCAGTTTATAAAAGAAAAAGACAAGGTTCAGAGAGTTTAAGCAAATCATCTAAGGACTACTAGCTAGGTGATGGCAAAGTCAGAACTTGAACTCAAGTCTGTCTGACTCTAGAGTGTGAATGCCAACTTCAGACTTCCCATTTCGTGGCCAGATTTAATCTCAGAAGTGAGTTGAATACAAGCTGAAGAGCTAGTGGGAGTGAGGAAACTCAGGGAATGGATGGCAGCAAACTAAACAATGCAAAAAGTAACTAATTTTAAAACCCACATCTTACATTTTTGGGGTAGTTGTTTCAATTTGCTTGTTCACAGTCTGAGATCTTGGTAGGTCTGTGATACCTTAATATCAATCTGAGGATTAGGTAGGGGCATAATAAATCACGGCAAGTCTAGAGGAAAATTGGGTTTCAAATCTTATTTTAATAAGCAACTATTCATACCTTTTCAGAGTCATTTAAAAGGCAATCAGTGTAATTTTGTTAGTATAGTCCATACACTTTGGCAGTGTCTCTCTAAAGTGCCCAAGTTGATTGGAGTAGGAAGGAGATTGGCAAAGGCTTGGCTATCACACTTGACAGTCCAGTAAAATAAGAGTAAAGGAAACGACCGAGTATCCTTTAGAGGATGATGACAGAAATCTACGTATGAAAATAATCACACCTTGGGAATCTTGGAGGGTCTGCAAGTACTACTGATTACTCACTGGTTGTAAGATCTCCCAGCATTAATCCATCTTGGCAGTGAAGAGGACATTATCCAATGACTACAGTGCCTGCTGGCTTCTTCCAAACTCCTGGCTGGAAAAGCAAACAGAGTGAACATTCACTTTGGAAGATGGAATTGTTTCCCATATAGAACCTGAGGTCCTTCAGGCCAGTAAGCCAGGATTTGAAAATTTATTTTTATGTTGACTACATTTCAACAAACTCTGAAGTATCTAAGTCCTGCTCTGGAAGTAGTTTCCCTAGGATTTAACCAGACACACATCAGGCTAATGACCACCCAGGCCATTTTCTATCCTATGGTAAATTGAGACACTCTACAAATGCTGCTCCAATCATATTAGCTGAGAAGGGAAGAAAATTGCTTGATTCTTGGAGGTGCTTTAATATTTCTAGGTCAAGATTTATTTCAGTTCTAGCACATAAGATGATTGAAGGGAAGCGGACTTGGCCCAGTGGTTAGGGCGTCCGTCTACCACATGGGAGGTCCGCGGTTCAAACCCTGGGCCTCCTTGACCCGTGTGGAGCTGGCCTGTGCGCAGTGCTGATGTGCGCAAGGAGTGCCGTGCCACGCAGGGGTGTCCCCCGCGTAAGGGAGCCCCATGCGCAAGGAGTGTGCCCCATAAGGGGAGCCGCCCAGCAGGAAAGAAAGTGCAGCCTGCCCAGGAATGGCGCCGCCCACACGGAGAACTGACACAACAAGATGACGCAACCAAAAGAAACAGATTCCCGTGCTGCTGACAACAACTGAAGCAGACAAAGAAGATGCAGCAAAATAGACAGAACAGACAACCGGGGTTGGAGGGTGGGGGGAAGGGGAGAGAAATAAATAAAATAAATAAATCTTAAAAAAAAAAAAAGATGATTGAAGAAAATTGTACTTGTTAATCAAACATACAAAAAGAAAAACCATTTTTCCTTCCATTGGTTAGATAGGTTGCAATCACAAAGGGTAAATATAATGCAGGCTGGAAAGCCAAGGGAATTGCCATTCAGATGTTAGAAACTTCTTTGGTCACCACAGACGCTGAAATGGCTGCCTCTTCTTTAGATGGTTCTTGACAGAATTGTCGTGAGGAAAGAAGAGCCCTATAATTAACCAATAAGCATTGTCTGCTTTGGGTATTTAAGGAGTAGCAGAGAGTAAGTGTGACATTCTAGCACATTACTAACACTTGTTAGGAGTAAGGAACTTTTCTTTGGCGAGAGGCACTATTTAAATTTCCCAAGTTATGCATACAGTGAGGGTTTACTCAGGAGCAGGAGGCACATCATGGACCATCTCAGAATGTCATCCAGGAACACACTGATCCCTGGTAGGTCATGAAGGCCTTATTCTTAAAACTTAGGACTATCACTAGCATATGGAAGAGACACATTAGTTGCACATATAGCCCACAGTGGGCTCGGAAGAATGTCTTTGTCCCTTATCTTATTGGATGGATTTTGGATTGTAGGCTTTGTGAAGAACCATCTATCTCAGGATGTTTCAGAAGGTTGGGGACCAGAGGCAGAGTGCTGTGGTCCTGGTTAATGACTACACTGAAATGTCTATAGTTACTGCAGAGTCTGAACACCCAGACTCTTTTTTCATGAATAAGTCATGGGCCTCTGTAGGTTTGGAAAGTTAAATGGCTCAAGTCACAGACTTTTGCCACTAACTCTGGAGGTCTGTGTGCAAAGCTTTTATAGGAATGCAAGTATTTAATTGGAATATTTTCTGTGGGAAGAAGTGAAGTGTACAGGCTGAGTTACATGGAGGAGGCAGCATCTTCATCTTCTACCTGCTAAACACCTTGGTTCCAAGGGCCAGTTTATCTCATGGAAGGTTGACCAGATTCCTCAGAACTAGAGACTAAGCAGAGAGTACACAGAAAACAGAAGAAGGACAAGAATTGTTGGTAGGAAAGGGAGAAGAGAATTCCAAGAAGACAGACTTGGATGGGACAGGAAGAATATCATCGGTGATTTTTTTTTCATAGATCGAATAACCAACTTTATTCATGGATTCAAAATATCAGTACACTGCCCTAACATAAGGAGTAACAAAGGGAAAGTAATTTACATTTTTAAAATGTACTTCAGTGCACTTGTATGTGCATTCTTCATGAATGCAACAGCTCAATGGAGACTGACAGAGGTGTGTTTTATTGGTAGCATTGCCACAATGACATGCTTTTCTGAAATTATTAACAGCTCATTTTGAACAAAACAGAGCCTTCCACTCTGGATGCATTGCTTGAACATTTAGTGTACGTAAAAGTTGTGCAAAAGGTACTTTGAGTATGTATGTAAGACAGAGTTAGGTTCTAGGCTTAGGAGATTCTAAACAGATTTTTCACATATGTGAATGTCCAGCAAGAATTTAAAAGTCATGAGGGGAAACGGACTTGGCTCAGTGGTTAGGGTGTCCGTCTACCACATGGGAGGTCCGCGGTTCAAACCCTGGGCCTCCTTGACCCGTGTGGAGCTGGCCCATGCGCAGTGCTGATGTGCGCAAGGAGTGCCCTGCCATGCAGGGGTGTCCCCTGCGTGGGGGAGCCCCACGCGCAAGGAGTGCGCCCCGTAAGGAGAGCCGCCCAGCGAGAAAGAAGTGCAGCCTGCCCAGGAATGGCGCTGCCTACACTTCCCGTGCCGCTGACAACAACAGAATCGGACAAAGAAACAAGACGCAGCAAATAGACACAGAGAACAGAACCGGGGGAAGGGGGGGGGGGGGAATTAAATAAATAAATAAATAAATCTTTAAAAAAACAAATAAATAAAAAAATAAAAGTCATGAGGAATGCAAGGCTGGGCTGCTCTGTATTGCAGGGCTGGGTTGCTCAGTATAGAACATCTAGCAGTCCTGCTTCCTGATAGGTAAAACCTAGAAACATCCCTCCATCATTGTAATAACCTCAAATTATCACCATTGATTTCTAACCTACCCTACCAAGAATCACTGAGCAAGAATGTTAAATCTATTTATTTGTTATATTTTCTTGGTGGATTGACACTTTTATTAACATATAGTGCCCTACTTTGTCTCCTGTGGCAGATGTGACTTAAAGTCTATAGTTGTCTGATATTAATATTGCCACCCCAGTTCTATTTTGGTTACTATTGGATGTGATATTTTCTCCAGTCCACTCACTTTCAGCCTATTTGTGTCTTTGTATCTTAGGTGAGTATCTTGTAAACAACATATAGTTGGATTGTGCTTTTTTAATCCATTCTGTCAATCTGTCCTTTGTTTCTTATGTCTCATACTTTTTACACTTTTTCTTTCATTGCAGCCTTCTTTTGTGTATAGTTGATATTTTGTAGTGAAACAGATTGATCCTCTACTCATTTCTGTTTCTGTATATATTTTAAATACTTTCTTTGTGATTACCATGGGATTTGTATTAACACCTTAAATCTAAACAAACTTAAATGATACTAACTTAAATTCAGTAGCATACAATCTCTGCTCCTATACCCTTCAGTTCCCCCTTTATGTTGTTTTTGTCACACATTGCCCCTTTTATATTTTGAATGCCCATAGCATAGAAACATGATTTTTTAAAATTAAATTGTATGTTAATCTTGTGAGAAATAAAAAGTAGAGTTACATTCCAAAATGCAATAATACTGTATTTGTATTTACCCATGAAATTACCTTTACCAGAGATCTTTATGTCTTTATATACATCTACTGTCTTTTTCTAACAACCTGAAGAAATCCCTTTAGTATTTCTTGAGGGCAAGTCTTGTAGTGACAAATTCCCTCATCTTTTATTTATCTAGGAAATGTCTTAAACTCCCCCTCATTTTTGAAGGACAGTTTTCCGAGACATAGAATTTTTGACTTGCAAATTTTCTCTTTCAATAATTTAAATGTACTGTAACACTGTCTTCTTGCTTTCATGGTTCTTGATGAGAAATCATCTTATATCTTACTGAGGCTCCCTTGTATGTGAAATGTTGCTTCTCTCTTGCTGCTTTCAGAATTTCTATTTTTGACATTCAAGATTTTGATTATGATATGTCTTGGAGTGGGTTTATTTGGGTTTATCCTGTTGGAAGTTCATTGGACTTCTAGAATGTGTATACTCATGTCTTTCATCAATTTAGGGAAGTTTTTGGCCATTATTTCTTTAAATATTCTTTCTGCCCCTTTCTCTTCCTCTTCTCTTTCTGTGACTCTCATAATGTATATATTGATATGCTTCATGTTGTCCCACAGGTCCCTTAGGCTCTGTTCACTTTTTTCCATTCTTTTCTCTATCCTCTTTCCAGACTGAATGATTTCTAATGTCTTGTCTTCTAGTTCTTTGACTCTGTCTTATTCAAATCTGTTGTTGAATGCATCTACTGTATTTTTAACCTCTGTTTTTGCAATTTTCATCCCCAAAATTCTTTTTGGTTCCTTTTAAAATTTTCTAATTCCTCTTTTTATTCATGCATCATTTGCTTGATTTCCTTCAGTTCTATGTCCTTGTTTTCCTTTAGCTCACTGAGCTAATTTAGGAGAATTGCCATCTTCAATTAGTTGTTCCAATGTCTGGGCTTCCTCTGTTGTTTTAGTTTCTTCATTTAAACAGGCCATCTCTTCCTGTTTCTTTGTAGGTCTTATGATCTCTTGTTGAAGCCTGGGCATTTGATTATTTTGACATACTAACTGCAGAAGTTAGATTCTCACTCTTACCTAATGTTTTAATGTAGACTGGCTGTATTGAGGCTCTTCTTCAATGCTTCAATGCTTAGCCCAGTTTATACTGAATCTTTAGAACAGCCTGTGGCTAACAGCCTGGTTTTGAGCCTGAATCTTAACCTGAACATATGCAGTAACTTCCAAGAATTCTCCAGTATGTGTGAGTGTTTCTGTTCCAGGAAAGCAGTTTCTCTCCCCCAGCTTCTCCTCCTGGGGGTCCTGGGTGTATACTTTGTTCCTATTATAGTTTTTTTTCCTGGAAGCTATAATCAACTTTGCTCCATTCCTGTACTCTGCCTTTTCATGCCAGTTTCCAGCATTCCCACTCCGTGGCTCTGGAACTTAGCTCCTCCTTTTGGCTCTGCTTTTCTAACCCTTGTAACTTTTGTGTTAGGAGATCCAGACCCACATCCTGAGTCTGTCTTCCACAGAGCCAGTTGGGATCAATGTACAAAGTCACACAATACTTTTGTTTAGGTATGCATTAATCAGGCCCAGGGATCCATGCTAAAAATGCACACAGACCACCCCCATCTTCTGGTTTTGGGATAGTTGATTCTGACCCTTTTTTGTGGTTTCTAAGGGGAGATGTACATCAGCACATCTTACTCCACCATCTTGATGATATCACTCATCATGGGTGATCTTTGAGAGAAGAAAGGAAGAGATTCACATATAGGTGTGTATTTGCACTTATATAAGGGTAGCATGTTTAAGGGGACATCATTTACATCATAACATTGATATCATATTTATTGCATATGGGAGAAAAGTGTATATTGCAACAATTTCTGGCATATGGAAATGAAGCATATTGGGGAAGATGCTTTTTTCTAATTCACAGAAAGGCACCCTATGTGCTAGCCATAGCCCTGAAGAAAGTACAGTAGTCAAAAGATATCCATGGAATAATAGAAGAGGGTGGATTAGAGAGACACAGGACTCACTTATCCTCCAGAAAAATAGCTAGAGGAGAGACAGAAATGGTCTGGAAAAAAATGTTCTGGGGGTAATACATCAGGGAAGGCAGGAGACCACCCAGAAGAGAGGGGGCACTGGAAAAGAATCTTGATGGAAAGACTATGAGTAGAAGCTACAGTTGCAACTGTCAGCACCTCCAGAGCAGACAGCTTTGAATTTTCCAGCCTCTGGCTGGGGGCTATGGACAGAGAGGCCCACAGGGATCCACCTCTCCAGGAAATGTGAGCAAGAGGGATGCAGCCTAAGATTGATTCAGCTTTTGGTCAACAGATTTAGTCTGCTGTGTTCCACAAGCCCTTCCAGGCTCAGTGGGACCATGCCATTGTTTGCCCCGGGAGCTGGCAGGGGACCAAAAGAGATCCAACTCTCAGAAACACCCTTGCTACTGACCAGAACTTGTTGGGAACACAGAAGGAAGTGGAATTATTTCCTATCCATGGAAGGGGCTGCCAGCAAAGGATGGAGAACAGCCTCTGAAAAGTTTGATTTGCCAGGCCCTGAACAGCCTCAAGGGAGGAACCTATATCACATTGTTGTTGTCAGTGTTATAGCAGACACACTCCAACCAGGGTTTGAACAGAAAGGGCTTCTGAAGAGCACCATCTACTGGCAGACCAAGGATGTGCATGTGAGGATATTAAAAATAAATAAGTAAAAGGTTTTTATAGCCTTCCTTCCCAGGGCCCTTGGAAGCGGGTCTACAACCCATTACTGGATACATGGCCTGGATTTGAAAAACTAACAGGGGCAATCCTAAAGACCTAGAATAGGCTGAACAAAGAATCAAAGAACGGCAGTAACATATGGCCTCCCACCACTAAATCTCTATGCAGGAGAGAGAAATTGAGCATTGGAATAAACTTACCATTATAATCAGATGCCTAGACATCTGCAAAAAATTACAAGCCATACTAAGAATATGGAAGAAATGGCCAATGACAGGAAAGACTGGCTTGGAGGAGAGAACAGAAGAAAGACTAGCAGAAAGGATAAGCAAAAGAGTAAAATAAGAAATGACATATTAAAGTCAAAGAATAAAATGGTGGAAGTAAATAATGTTTACAGTAACAGTTTTGAATGTGAATGGATTAAACTCACCAATCAAAAGATATAGGCTGACAAAAAACATGAGCCATCCTTATGCTGCCTACAGGAGACTCACTGTGAAAGGCTGGAAAAAGATACTTCCCACAAACAGTACCCAAAAAAGAGCAGGGGTAGCTATGCTAATATTGGACAAAACAGACTTTAAATGCAAAGAAGTGATAAGAGATACAGAAGGCCATTCTATATGAATAAAAGGGACAATCCACCAGGAAAAAATAACAGTCATAAATATCTATGAACTTAACCAGGGTGCCCCAAAATACATGAGTCGAACTCTTGCAAAACTGATGGGGGAGCAGATGTGGCTCAAGAAGTTGAGCACCTGCTTCCCACATGAGAAGTCCTGGGTTCAGTTCCTGGTGTCCCTTAAGAAACAACAACAAAAAGCCAACAAGCGCACAAACAAAAAAACCATCTCATGGAAGCCGATGTCCTGCGTTCAATCTCCAGCCCAGGTACCTAAAAACAAACAAACAAACAAAAACTGATGGGAAAAACAGACATCTCTACAATAATAGTTGGAGACTTCAACACACCACTCCCATCATTAGATAGAACAACTAGACAGAAGATGAACAAGGAAACAGAACTTGAATGATATGATAAATGAGTCAGACCTCACAGACATATACAGAAAGCTGCATCCCAAATCAGCAGGTTATACATTCTTCCCGAGTGCTCATGGACCTTTCTCCAGGATAGACCACAAGGCAGGTCTTAATAAACACAAAAAGACAGAAATTATACAAAGCATCTTCTCAGATCATAATGGAATGTAATTGGAAATCAATAATAGATGGGAAAGGGGAAAATTCAAAATGTGTCGAGGTTTAACAACAAACTCCTAAACAATAAGTGGGTCAAGAAGAAGTTGTAAGAGAAATTAGTAAATATATTGAGATGAATGCTAATGAGAACACAAGTTATCAAAACTTATGGGATATAGTGAAAGCAGTGCTCAGGGGAATTTATAGCTCTAAATGCCTATATTAAGAAAAGAAGAAAGAACTAAAATCAAAGGCTTAGTAGAACACCTGGAGGAAATAGAAAAAGAACAGCAAACCAATCCCAAAGCAAACAGAAGAAAAGAAATAATAAAGATTAGGGCAGATTTAAATGAAATTGAGAACAAAAACAAAAACAAAACCACAATAGAGAAAATCAACAAAACCAAATGCTGATTCCTGGAGATCAATGAAATTGACACATTTAACTAGACCAATAAGGAAAAAGAGAGAGAAGATGCAAATAAAATCAGAAATGACAGGTGGGAAGTTATGATGACCCCATAGAAATAAAAAGGATCATGTGGCAGTTTGATATTATTTATGAATTCCAAAACAATATTGATTATATTTGTAAACTGATCTATTCCTCTGTATGTGATATCCTTTGATTGTACTAAATTCAAAGGTTTTACACTTAGTTGATTATGTTAAGATTAGGGAATTTATTTGACCATGTCATTAGGGCATGCAGGGTTGAGTCCCTACCGCCTTGGTGGGCTATATAAACACTCACTCACTCAAGAAGAACACAGAAGATATGTGGAAATAGAGAGAGCTCTGTAGACGTGGTAGAGAAGAGAACTTGATCCTGGGGCCCAGAGACAGATGAGCCATTTGCCTGATAGCTTGCAGCTGAAGAAACCAGAGCACTGAGCAGCTAAGGTGGCCCAGAAAGAAGCAAGTCCTCCAGCCCACAGCTGAGATGTGGAGAAATTTGGGCCCATGGAGCCCTAAGAGGAAAGAGGAGGGCTGAACCCTCACAGATATCGCCTGTCATCTTGCTTCAACACGTGGCAACTGACTTTGGGTGAGGAAGTAATCTTGAGTTGTACTCTTTGGGCCTTGTAACTGTAAGCTTTTACCCCAAATAAATACCCTTTATAAAAGCCGACATATTTCTGGTATTTTTCATCAGCACCACTTTTGGCTGACTAATACAATTCATAAGAGGCTATTATGAGAAAATGTATGCCAACAAAGTAGGTAACCTAGATGAAATGGACAAATTCCTAGAACTGCACACACAACCTACACTGACTCAACAAGAAATACAAGAACTCAACAAACCAATCATATTTAAAGAGATTGGAACAGTCATCAAAAATCTCCCAACAAAGAAAAATCCTGGACCAGATGGCTTCACAGGTGAATTCTAAAAAGAATTTCAAGAAGAATCAACACCTATCATGCTTAAACTCTTCCAAAAACTTGAACAGAAGTGAACACTACTCAACACATTTTATGAAGCCAACATCACCTTATTACCAAACCAGATAAAGATACTAGAAGAAAAGAAAATTACAGACCAATCTCTCTAATGAACATAGATGCAAAAATTCTCAACAAAATACTTGAAAATAGAATCCAACAGTATATCAGAAGAATTATACACCATTACCAAGTGGTATTTATTCTTGGTATGCAAGGGTGGTTCAATATAAGAAAATCAATTAATGTAATATACCACATTAACAAATTGAAGGAAAAATATACATGATCATCTCGATTGATGCAGAAAAGGCATTCGACAAAATCCAGCATTCTTTCTTGATAAAAACACTTTGAAAGATAGGAATAGAAGGAAAATTTCTCAATATGGTAAATGACATATGTAAAAAACCCACAGCCACCATCATACGCAATGGAGAGGGTTGAAAGTTTTCCCTCTAAGATGGGGAACAAGACAAAGATGCCCACTGTCACCACTATTATTCAATATTGTGATAGAATTTCTAGCTAGAGCAATTAGACAAGAGAAAAAAATAATAAAAATGATTCAATTAGGAAAAGGATACTATATTTAGAAAATTCTGAAATGTCTAGGACAAAGCTACTTGAACTAATAAATGAGTTCATCAAAGTGTCAGGATACAAGACCAACACTCAAAAATCAGTAATGTTTCTGTATACTAGTACTGAACAATCTGAGGAGGAAATTTGGAAAAAACTCCATTTAGAATAGCAACAAAAATACTCAAATACCTAGGAATCAATTTAACCAAAGCTACATAGGACCTATATTAAGGAAATGAGAAAACAATGCTAAAAGAAATAAAAGAAGATCTAAAAAAAATGTAAAGAAGACTAAATATCATGAAGATGTCAATCCTACCCAAACTGATTGGGAAGAGAAAGTGCACCTGAATAGCCAAAAGCATCCTAAAAAAGAAGAGTAATGTGGGAGGACTCTCACTGTCTGATCTTGAAACATATTACAAAGCTACAGTGGTCAAAATTACATGATATTAACATAAAGACAGGAACATTAATTAGTGGATTAAAATTGAGAGTCCAGAAATAAACTTTCACCTCTATGGCCAACTGGTTTTTGACAAACCTACCAAGTCCACATTACTGGGACAAAACAGTGTCTTCAACAAATGGTGCTGGGAGAAGTGGATATCTATAACCAAAAGAATGAAAGAGGACTCCTATCTTACTCCCTATAAAAGAATCAATTCAAAATGGATCAAAGACCCAAATACAAAAGCCAGGACCATAAAACTACTAGAAGAAAATGTAGGGAAACATCTTCAAGATCCTGTGGCAGGTGGTGGTTTCTTGTATCTTACACCCAAAGTACAAGCAGCAAAAGAAAAAATAGATAAATGGGACCATCTCAAAATTAAACACTTTTGCACATCAAAGGATTGTGTTAAAAGGGAGAAAAGGTAGCTGACTCAATGGGAGAAAATATTTGGAAATCACATATCTGATCAGGGTTTAATATCCATGATTCATAAAGAAATGCTACAACTCAACAATAAAAAGACTAACAATTCAATTAAAAAATGGGCAAAAGACTTGAATAGACATTTGTCAAAGAAGAAATACAAATAGCAAAAAAATACATGAATGCTTATTCACTGTTGGTGGGAATGTAAAATGGTATAACCACTGTGGAGGATTGTTTGGCAGTTCCTAAGGAAGTTGAATACATGTTTGCGACATGACCCAGCAATGTTACAAGATGTTAATAAATGGAGGCGGATGTGGCTTAATGGATAGAGCATCTGCCTACAATATGGGAAGTCCAAGGGTTTGATGCCCAGGGCCACCTGGCTTGTGTGGTGAGCTGACCCACTTGCAGTGCTGCTGCGCGCAAGGAGTGTCGGCCCACGCAGGGATGCCCCCGTGTAAGGGTGCCCCCCGTGCAAAGAATGGCCCCCCCGCAAGGAGAGCTGCCCTGAGTGAAACCGCAGCCCACCCAGGAGTGGTGCCACACACATGGAGAGCTGATGCAGCCAGATGATGCAACAAAAAGAGACACAGATCCCCAGTGCCGCCTGATAAGAATACAAGTGGACACAGAAGAACACACAGTGAATGGAAACAGACAGCAGACAACTGGGGGGGGGGGGGGAGGGAGGGAGAATAAATAAATAAATCTTTAAAAAAAAGGTTAATAAAAAGGCAAAAAACCCTCAAACAAACAAAAAAAAAACCCCAAAACCATGTTAAAAACCCCCCAACAAAAACCATTATGCTAAGTGAAAGAAACCAGACACAAAGTACTACAGATTGTATGATTCCATTTATATGAAATGGAAATACAAATCAGTTTATAAACATGGAATTAGATGGGAAACGGACTTTGGCCCAGTGGTTAGGGCGTCCGTCTACCATATGGGAGGTCCACGGTTCAAACCCCGGGCCTCCTTGACAGTGTGGAGCTGGCCATGCGCAGTGCTGATGCGCGCAAGGAGTGCCTTGCCACGCAAGGGTGTCCCCCGCGTGGGGGAGCCCCACGCGCAAGGAGTGCGCCTGTGAGGAAAGCCGCCCAGCGTGAAAAGAAAGAGCAGCCTGCCCAGGAATGGTGCCGCCCACACTTCCCGTACCGCTGACGACAACAGAAACGGACAAAGAAACAAGACACAGCAAATAGACACCAAGAACAGACAACCAGGGGAGGGGGGAAAATTAAAATAAATAAATAAATCTTTAAAAAAAAAAAAAAAAAAAAAACAAAAAAAAAAAAAAACAAAAAACATGGAATTAGATTAGTGGGTATGTACAGCCAGGGACGAAGAGAAGGATTGAAAGGTGACTGCTAAGGGATGTGGAGTTTTTCTTTTTGGAATAATGAAATTGTTCTAAAATATTCTGTAGTGATGAACACACAACTCTGTGATTATACTAAAAGCCATTGATTGCACACTTTGATGGTATGTGAATATATGTCAATAAAATTGCTTTAAGAAAAAAGCCATTCATGCAATAAAAGATATTAAAGCAATAGAATCAATGAAATATACTAAAGAAGAATCTTGTATGTTTATTTCTTACCCTTAACAATATTATGGTTAATAAGGAGGTGATGAAGGTTAACATTTTTTTGTGGGGGCTAAAAAGAGATCAGTGGAAATGAATCCTCCTCTCTGAATTGGAATGCAAGTACTTTAATGTTTTGAAAATTCCTAAGAGTTTTCATTTGAAATCCTATTTTGTCATAACTCCTTCTCATTAGGACATGACACCATTTCCTATGGTTGCTAGATGGGACTTGATAGTGGCAGGAGAATGGATAAGTGGGAAAGAATTACTACTCAAGTCAAAACCACTCGATTTACATGTGAAATTGATGTATTTAAAAGTATCATTCAAAGCAAGTTAAAAGTAAATTTCACTTTCAATTTGTGACACTTTCGGTAATGAAGGGCCTCTAATAAAATTCTCCCAATTTCCTTTTTTCATTCCTATAGCCTTGGGAAAAAGTTTAGGAGAATGAATTGCATTGAAGGGAAATGGAGTCAGAAAAGAAATCCAATAATTTTTCCTGTAGTATAGTTTGTGCTGCTTAAAAAATAAAAGGCACTTAAGAAATTATATATAATAGAACAAACACTCTAATCTTGATGTGATAATGGGAGACATTTCTCTGATTAGCTTTCTGAATTATTAGTTTGCTACCTAGTAATTTTGATGTATTTCTTATAAAATGATAACCATGGGGAGGGTATATGCAAACACCTGGATAAATTACCCATTGTTTTAGTGAACCCAACTTTTTTTTTTCCTATCTATCTGATAAATAAGTGACTCAGACTTGAAGAACTAAACTTACCAAAATCATTAATTTCTTTTCCCTACCATGTAAACATTTATTCAGGAAGAGGTGTTAGTAGCTAATTTCGTGAATTGACAATCAGGCTGTCCTCCTTGTCTTCTCAGGTTGATGGCATAGTTATATTTAACTTTATGCATTTTCTGTATTCCTGAAAAGACAGCTTGTAAATAAAAATTCTGCCTATCAAACAAATCATTAAATTTTACTTACGTGCTTATCACATAAAGGATTTTGACTCTTGGTTTAAAAAATAAAAACGAAAAAACAAATTTAAATCTACTTCGCAATTTTAGATTCTAGTATCCATTAGATGTTTTTAATTATCTAACTTTCTGCTCTAGGGCAGTGTCTGTCCAAGTCTGTTCCTAAGAAAACAGGCATCAGAATTAGTTGGGGAAGTTGTTATAAAAAATGTTAAACAAACAGACCTTGGCAATTCTCCTTCCCTGTCCCAGATCTATTGACCTGTCATTTCTGAGGCCCAGGAAACGGATTTTAACAAACTTCCTGAGCCCTCCACTTCTCCAGGGTAATTCTGAAGCATATTAATGCATTTATGGTCTTATATTCTGAATAGCTCCTCTAGTGGGGGGAGGAGGGGAGAGAGAGATTGGTTCTCAATTCGGTACTAAACCAGGAAAAAAGAGAGATCAGTGTCTATTAAAGGTTCTTTCCCTGTTGAAGAGAAAACAAGGAAGTACCTGGAGAAAATCTGGGTGCACAAATAGAGGGTGCACAAATTGGCTGTAAGGACCGATAGACCTGGGACTGAAAATATGTGAAATGGCAAATTTGAAAAACCATGAATTGCATGGATATTTGGAATTTTTTAAATAAGTGGAAGCACAACCTATATACAATTGTCATAGTTTAAATCCTAATAAAATAGAATTTATGATTAGTTCTAAAGATAAACTTGATTCTTATCAAACAAGATATTTGGAATTTAAAGAAATTCTGTGAAAATTTAAACCAAGAGTTTTACATCCTAATGTTTCATAAGTTAAGAATTGTTTTTAAGATATCATAAATTCTTGGATTCAGTCTTTAATTCTTGCCTGTTAAGGGACTTTTCTAATGCTAATCTGCCATGTTATATAGACACTGTGTAAGTTCTCATAATTCATCTTATCTACTTTACTCACACCCCTAGACATCTTAGTTTTCATTATATACTACATCAAAGCAAATGACATTAAAATATTGTCTTTATGGACTTTTCACTGAAGTTGTATCTACCTGACAATCAAAATCCTTGATTGTGTCATGAAATTGGATCTATAGGGGATTTGATTTCAGTCTCTAAAATGACTAAGGATTCTTAATCTGAGGGGTTGGTTGTGCTTGTGGTCTCCAAATTCCTTCTGCCTGTATAGGCCTGATTGTGGCCTCTGGAATGGGGGTTTAGGGGAAGGGTATCTTGGAGATTCCCTTTGGGTTTACTACTGTGGTGAGGCTGACAGCACCTGCTTTCCCAGGCCTGGAAGTTTCCAACTTTGGGGTGATATGAATTTCACTCCCTTTTCTAGCCCATCATGACTTCCTGCTCTTTTCCTTTAATGTTATTCAGATATACTCCTTCCTGTGGCTTTCCCAAGCCTGATTCTGGTCCAGGCTTTAATTATCTCATGCACACCTGTATTCTCCTAACATCCTCTTTCCTGTCTACAACTTTTCCTCCTACCAGTTTTCCCCCCCCCCACAAAGTTTTGAAAATCCTCTTCCTTAAGCATCCTTCCCATCACACTCCTCCTCTAGCAGCTCCCAATTGCCTCTTGCATCAAATCCAAGCTCCAGGCCCTCTGCTCCAAAGCCCCCTCTCATTGCCTGAATAATCTATCTCCTTCACAGCTGGACTCCACTCCAGCCAAGCAAATGTCCTGACACTATGTCTATACAATGCTGTAACATCTGGTTAATCCAGTGAACTCTGTCAAATCTTCAGTTAATCATCTGGATGTTTTGTCTACAAGAGGCCAAACATCTGGATTGATTGAAGAAATTCACTACATTGGTGGAGTTTTAAAAAAAATTTAACTGAAGTAACCAGGTGCTTTGGCATCATCCAAACACATTGCTGTCTCCTACATTCATCTCAAGAGCTCGTCTATACAACATTCTCTCTACCTGGAACATGACCTGTCTCCTCAATGCCATGTTCTCCCACCCTTCCAAATTTTGGTTTGGAAATTCCTTTGGCCATGAAGCAGTTTAGATTAATCCCAATAAACTGATCTCTTGGTTCATTCTGGCATTTGCTTAGTTTTCACATATACAATTCTTCTCAGCTGAAATCACTGTGCTTTGTGTTTTTATTTTTGGGGGTTGTCCTTCTCTGTTTTAGTAAAGTGGGCCACTTAAAGCAAATACCATGAAATTGTTCAGCTTGAACAATGGGAATTTATTAGCTTACAGTTTGAGGACGAGACAATGTCCAAATCAAGGTATCATCAAGGTAATGCTCTCTTCCTGAAGACTGGCTACTGGTGATCCTTGGTTCCTTTGCCACATGACAAGGAACATGGCAGTGTCTGATGGTCTCTCCCTTCTTTTCCAGGTTTCATTGATTTCAACTTCTTGCTTCTATGGCTTTCTCTGTCTCTCTAAATTTCATTCTTTTATAAGGGACTCCAGAAAGGGGATTAGCACCCTAAATGAGGTGAGTCACACATGAACTGAAGTAGCCTCATGAAAAGGTCCTACTAAAATGGGTTTATACCTACAAGGATGGATTAGATTTAAGAACCTGTTTTCCTGGGGGTACATATAGCTTCAAACCACCACACCCTCCGTTCTACTAGATTAGAAACACTATAGGCAAACCATAACTCTCTAAGGTATACCATAGAGACAATCTGGTTTATGTGTAATGAAGGGCTCAGCAGTCTATTGATCAGTTTTGGACATGTTAAATTTGATGGACATTATGAAATCCATATGATAGAACCAGGAAATTTCAATCTGCAGAGGACATAGGCCTCACATAGTCTCATGTATAACGTTTCTAAATTAATTAAAAAAAAAAAAACTTTTGGTGAATTCTTTGTTTTGGGGGAGATGGTACCCATTCTTAATCAGTTTATTTACACCAATAATATAACTCTGGATTAGAGATAAATAGGTACATTCCTTTTATTCTAAGCAAAATATTTCCTCAACAACTGCAAATAAAAGAACAGTTTATACTTATCACACAAAGAACAAAACCTCATGTATTGTTAGCCTTCTTATAAATTTACTCATAACTGTTGAGAACTAACCATAACATCACAGAGCATAAATTTATTTTAAAGCAGTCATTTATTTTCTTATACACGGTACCCTTCATTTTAAATATATTCTCTTATTGAAACATTCAAAGACTGACAATAAATCTCCAAGTAGGTTAAATTCAGAAAATAAAGGGTAAATCACCCTTAGTTTCCTGTTCTCAAAATTATCCTGATTATTTTAAAGTGCCTGAACTTTAGTAATGACTATCATTTTTGGTATCATGAGAATGAAAACATAATTTTTGAAAGGACCAAAAACACCTTCGTTTTGACTGGTGCTGTAAAGAACGCCTCCAAAAGATGTTTTGGCTGATCAAGTAACATCAATTAATACCATGACCTAACCTTAAAGGAATAATTCCCTGCAGATGTGGAGGGGAGACCCGACTCTTGTCTGCATTTCATTTAGAAGCCAGGCTTCTCTCTAGGTAGAATTTCCCTTCTAAATACCTTTTTAAAAAAAAATCATGAATTCTTACATCATCACTTATTGGGAATAATTCAAAGAACTAGAATTACATGCCCCCCTCTCCTTTTTATTTCTGTGAGATTTGGTTGCTTCTTGTAGCTGACACATGACTAACTGGGGCAAAAGGGCAAATAGGGAAAATAAATGTGAGCCAAGTGGCTTTGGAAAACTCCATCAACACAGAATCTAAAAATACAAAGCGGTCACAAAAGCATAGGAGAAGCAATTGCTAGAACTTAGAACTTGTCCAAATTATTTGAAGAAATGACATAAAATAGGAGTATGCATGAATATTGTAACCTTGGCAAAGGGTTAAAACCTTTGTGTAAGCTCTTTAATGCCAATGTGAGAGTTACTTTATAAGCATTTAACTGGAAATGAAACAATGGGAAAATAATCCATATATTGTTATTTTTGGATAGCAATTATATATCAGAGCTACTTTTGGTAGCTCCAAATCAGCCATGCTGACAGTATTAAGATGGAGTTAGGCAAATGCTATAAATCAGGGCTTTTCCTTCTTTCTGTTTTAGGAAGCTGTATTACCATTGAAAATAATCATTCACAAAGATTAACGAAACTCTTAGCACCCGTGGCGAAGATATTCACAGAGGGCTTTGGCAATGGAGATTTTGGGACTAAAGGAGTATCTTTGACAAGCATGGGACTTCTAATACCCATCCTAGTAAGATTTGGTGTTTTTATTATTTCTCTCATAATTCAAATTTTATCAAGTCCCTATTAGAAAGGATTTCTCTAAAATAAGTTGCCTTGCTTCACTTCTCTTTATTAAAAGTT
The DNA here is from genome assembly GCF_030445035.2 of Dasypus novemcinctus. Taxonomy (NCBI): domain Eukaryota; kingdom Metazoa; phylum Chordata; class Mammalia; order Cingulata; family Dasypodidae; genus Dasypus; species Dasypus novemcinctus. The sequence goes on along the minus strand of NC_080674.1, from coordinate 66,524,849 downwards.
AAAGAAAAGAGATTAAATATATGTGATAGAAGAACTTTCTGCTTTCTAGTAAGCAGAAAGGGCTTTGCCTGATAAACTTTAGAGGAGCTGGAATAGAGTCAAAGCCATAGAAAAACCAGACCTGCTCTTTTTTGTGAATGACAGTGTTAAAGAATGTAACCCCTTTTAACTTCCCTACACCCCGTACATACAAATTGCTCATACTGAGACAACTCTCAATGGTAACTCACTTCACACCTCTGTTTTCTTTCTTGTTATCACCAAGATTAAACAGCATGTTTGGGAAATATTCTGCATTTATCTAACCCTTTCCCTACAGGCCACACTGATACAACAGAACAGGTTTATGTACCTCACACGTCAGATCCTATCAAGAAACTTGGTAGTGACAGTTTGATAAGGACACCATAGCTTATTGAATGTGTTCTAAAAACAACAGCAGCAAACCACTCATCTCCTCACACTTTTAATGACCTTGTTCTATGGTGTCCCCATTTTTAGATGCTGTGGATGCTTTACTGACTGTGTGCCTCAGAGCATACAGAGAGCTCAGGGCACGTGATGATGTGCATTTGGTGCTACACTATTAAAAATTCTAGAGATCTACATTTACTTCAATTATCGATTGAGAAAGGAGAAATCTAGGTTGGTTAATTTTAACTTTTGTCTTGCCAACAGCTTCAGGAAAGTTAAAAAAAATCTCGGAAAATGAGAAAATAATCTATCCTCTTTGCTCTCCAGGATTGTCATAGTCAAGGGAGAACAAGAATTTTAACAGACTTAAGTGTTGCAGGAAAACAATTTCCAAGGCAAGACCCAAAAAAGAAAGGGAAACACAAATAAATACAAAATCAGAGTGAAATTTATAAACTAATTTTCTAACACTTTTTTTCTTTGATTTCTTTTTGCAATTCATATATCCAAACATTTCTTTTGTCATTTCCAAAGACTTCACTATGAGGTTTTATACAATATTTAACAGATAATTTACCAATATTCTTAAGCTTTTAAAAAAATATTGCTATTATTCAGTTAAGTTCAAAGTGAATTTTATCATCATGTTGAAATTCTTCTAAGAGATTCTAATCTCCTTGGGATTTCAGAACTTTCTGTTCTTTGTGATTAAAGCAAGATGGGAGCATTCAACCAAACGATCTTTTAAATTTGTCATTCAGTTATCTTTCTAATCTACAAATATTACTCTTTTGGCTTGTGCCTTGACGTATGTGATTCCTGTTGTTCTTGTGATAATACTGCGCTGGTAAAAGGTGGATACATTCTACGGGGAATGGTAGAGAGATCCACAGGGTATTTCAACACGAACAAATTCAGTAGTAATACATTTCATAATAACCAAAAGAGATTTTGTGAGTTTGGAAAACAAAATTTTGTTTTGTGAATAACTGAACTGTAACTGATAATACCTATGTTTGTGGTGAGGGAAAGATAAGGCACACCTCCAAACTCAGGCTATCTTTTGGTGGTTTCATATTTGGATAGGCTGACATTTCCTCAGAGCACGTCTATTATGTTCTCCTCTGAAACTTTTCCCTTCTTCCTGCAGCAAAAAAGAAAGGATTGTTGACAGTAGTGGAAATCCTTCTATCTTTTCACCTCAGGAGTTAGCTATGACCTGGAAAGGAAAAATTATGAAATATTTCAGAGAGAGAAAGATGTACAGAGAATAATATAATGAGAACTGAGTATCTACCATCTGGCTTAAGAATAAAACATTACAAATAAAAGTGAAGCAGCCCCGTGTATTCCTCCCTCTCTTTTAGCGGTAACCACTATTTCTCACACACATTTAAAAATTTTTGCCACATATATGTGTATCCATAAACAATATATAATGGTGTGCTGCATGTTTAAAATTTTTATGTAGATGATTTCCTTTTTTCAAATTAAAATATGCTGATAATATATAGCTCTGGGTTTTTTCCAACTATAAAATATTCTATAGTATGGTTATACAACAACTTATCTAGCCTTTCTTTGGCTATATCTTCATACAGATTTCCTTGAGTAATGTATGAAAATTTCTTCAGGGTATAAGTCTAGCATTAGAATTTTTGATCACTGAAAATGATATATATACACATCTTTAACTTCACTAGATATTGCCAATCTCCAAAGAGGTTGAAACACCAGCAATGAGGTCCAGCAGTTTTTATTCAATAAGACTTCCAGTTCCAAAGTTTTGGATTCAGTAGAATGGATGAAGGGAGGGAGTAGGAAAAGAATTTGCATTTCTATAACATGTTCTCAGATGTTGCTGCTGCTGTAGTGAGCATCTGGGACTATACTTGGAGAACCTATGCTCTAGAGAAAGCCTATTATTTACATTTTGAAAGAGAAAGCTAATGAGACACTATCTGAGAAGACATGAGGTTTTGTTAGGTAACTGAAAATTAGCCTGTTGTATAATTGTGGCATTATGATTCTAGAATATCTAGACTAAATAGAGATAATATGTAGTAAATAATCAGTATGAATGGTTGTTATTGAAGGCTAAATTTTTAATTTTATTAAGTTCTACTGCTGGAATGGGACCTCTGGCTTGTGCTCTTGCTGTTTCTGTGCTGAGAAGGATAGGGGATTGGGTTGGTGACCAGGCATCAGGCTAGGGTATACCATGAACTCAGCTGACAGTGCTTAGACTCTTTGGAGTATCTTGGCTGCATCTATAAAACAGAGGTGTTGGCCTAGTTGGAGGTGCAAAGTTTCACCTGGAGATTTTTTAAGACTTAAGGCATAAAGCTATCGAATCTTACTCATTTGGCTATGCTAAGATATTTATGGGCAAAACAAAAAATTAATCTTTATATGAGAAAGTTTTTTATTGTATTTCAAAGTTAGCACTGTGGTAACAGAATGCTAAGAGGGTTACCTCAACTACTCTTTCAGTCAGAGCTTCTTATAAAAATCTTTAAAAGGAAACCTTTACATATTTTAGGGTAAAAAGACACAGAGTTATACAGTCTGCAAATGCTTAACATGTAAAGTGATTTTATTTCAGATTTAGCAATATAAAATGTTTATTAGGGGGGAAAGAAGCATGCACCAATAACCAGAAGCATTTGCTTAAGTTATTTTACAATTTATGAAACAAGATAACTGTTTCTCAAAACCAGACAACAGGTTCAAAAATACTTCTTTTCACATCTTTAAGTGATGCTGCTGAGAACAATGGTTGTTATAAGGCCATTTATTGTAGGCACCTTCCCAGCTAGTTCTGGTTATCATTATTCTTATTTTATCTTCTTTCTTTTTTCTCTCTCATGAGCTTTTTGCTTTCTTCCCTTCTTCTTTTATTCACTGGATTCCGAGGATCATAAATTTCAAATGTGTCTGAGTCTTGCATACTTGCATCTTTCACTTTTCTGCTTTTATCTTCAAACTGAAGTATATGCGACATCCTAAAGAGGGAGAGAGATGGTTCAGTGACTTTGGCATGAGAATTGAAAGTAGAAATTCTAAACTACTATATCCTTGGCATAATGAACTGCAACTATGAGTACAGAATACCAAGATGGGTTTATTGTTTACTGGTGATTATGCTACATGGAAACCAACTTCTGAGAAAACACTTAAATTTGAAAAACATGTCTGGAGTTTGTTCTGCTGGTTTGTATTTTTAGTAGTGAGCCTCTTGGTTCTTCCCCTAATGGGAGGTTAAAAGAGTTCTACCCAGAATTGTTCCTTAAACTATACAGAGAACACTCTGTCAACTTCCTTTAAAGAGCCCACTCTTTTAGCTAGGGTGAGCCAGGTTGCAGAAGAAAACTCTTGACAATAAGCCAGTCCTATCTGATTTCCCCCCCCAGCAGTTAAGTGGATCAAGAGTGGGAAATAGGCTAAGAACATTTAAAACTGATGCCTAAATGGTATTATGACTTCCTTTTCTGGGGGAGATGCTGGGCTTAAAATTTTTTTCTTCCGTACAAAAGGAAACTAAGCTTTAGGCATAGTTTCAAGGACTAATTTCCTCCTCTTACTGTTGACTACAACAAATCCAACCATCCTGCTATTTCTACTTTATCAAACTCTTACTGGTCTTAAAGTATCAACATGTGCTTGAATCATAAGTGGTCATAAGCTGGCTATCCTTAGTAGCAGGGAAATATGTAAGTGATAGCTATGCACCCAATAGAAGGTGTCAGGAATAAATAAAGGTGAAGTCAAAAGAAGATCAAATTTCAGGGTATGTTCAATGAATATGGAAAGAGAAAACTTCAATTTTTGTACAAACAAAGTGAAACAAAACTATTAAAGCTTTACCACTAGTTATTTAAACAATGTTTTAATAGGAATACCTAGCACTTTTCTGTATCAGAGCAGATACGGCTAAATTGCCTATAGGATTTAACATTCCATATACGCTAGTTATAACTTTTAGATGAAACCCAAATACTGCATTAATTTATTTTTCACTGTATAAGCAGAGATTTGGGAAGTAGATATCAGCAGATATCCCCACCCTTTTTTCCTTGCAGTAACACAAAAGATGAATGAGGTTTACTTGTGTAACAAACTTCCACAGATGTAGCCAGATTCTGAAGAACCCTAACAAGATTTGAAAGGGAAATAAAATGTTACAGTATTAGTGATACTACAATCACTAAGGGTTCAGTAGCTGCTGTTCTACCACAACTGAGAAGTTGAGGATTATACACCATTCCCATATTAACTCAAGGAAGTTAAGTGGAATGCAATGAATACAAGTGATACTAATATATGGATGATCTAGAATATACTTGTAGTTAAAAATGAGGTAAATCACATTCACATTTTTAAACTTTATACTTGATAGTAAATTATTTATATCAAATTTCAATACATGAATCTCAATACATGAATATGCTTTTATACTTTTATTGCATTATTAAAGACCCTTATTTAGAAAATGCATACATGATAATTGCTTATTTTTAGATGGATTCTCTAGTCTGAATTTTAGTGCGTTCAATTTCCTACATTGTTAAAGTATTAACTTCTGATGAAAAAACAATCCCAACTCCTAGAAAAAGGCTGGTTATTCTATAGCACGGTAACAAGTAACCACAAGAACCAGCATGAAACAGAATTAAACTGGATTTAATCAATTGACGACTTGCCTCAATCTAAATGATCAATGGCAACTTGCTTCAGTGAGCACACCTTTGAAAGTCAACTAATCAGCCTCATGTTTTTGAAAGTTGGCCAATCAGTAGCAGACTCACCCAGTGAACATGCTTCAGAAAGCCAGCCAATCAACAATAGTTTCTCCTGAGTAATGGTGCTTCTGAGGTTGATAGCAACACTCCGAACAATCCATGAGCCCACAACTCTATGTAAGATTTGCAGCCTGATTTGCTTAGAGAGACTGCCTAACAAGAAAAGCTCTACTTACTTAAATAAGTAATAAATTGTCTGTTTCAAAACTTGAAAGGTAGTCTTTTTTTTAAAAAAGATTTATTTATTTAAATCCCCCCTCCCTGCCGTTGTCTGTTCTCTGTGTCTATTTGCTGCGTCTTGTTTCTTTGTCTGCTTCTGTTGTCGTCAACGGCACGGGAAGTGTGGGTAGCGCCATTCCTAGGCAGGCTGCACTTTCTTTCGCGCTGGCCTGCTCTCCTTACGGGGCGCACTCCTTGCGCGTGGGGCTCCCCTACGCAGGGGACACCCCTGCGTGGCAGGGCACTCCTTGCGCACATCGGCACTGCGCATGGGCCACCTCCACACGGGTCAAGGAGGCCCGGGGTTTGAACCGTGGACCTCCCATGTGGTAGACGGACGCCCTAACGGCTGGGCCAAGTCCGTTTCCCGAAAGGTAGTCTTGGGAAGCGGACTTGGCCCAGTGGTTAGGGCGTCCGCCTACCACATGGGAGGTCCACGGTTCAAACCCCGGGCCTCCTTGACCCATGTGGAGTTGGCCCACATGCAGTGTTGAGGCGCGCAAAGAGTGCCGTGCCACGCAGGGGTGTTCCCCGCGTAGGGAGCCCCACGCGCAAGGAGTGCGCCCCGTAAGGAGAGCAGCCCAGAGCGAAAGAAAGTGCAGGCTGCCCAGGAATGGCACCACATGCACGGAGAGCTGACACAGCAAGATGACACAACAAAAACAGATTCCTGTGCTGCTGACAACAACAGAAGCGGACAAAGAAGAACATACAGCAAATAGATACAGAGAACAGACAACTGGGGTGGGGGTAGGGGAGATAAATAAATAAATAAATAAATAAATAAATCTTAAAAAAAAAGGCAGTCTTTTTCTTCAACATACCTTACAGTCTGTGGTACAGACCCTTCAAAGTGCACTCTGTAGAAATTGATTCTGAGTGTATCACCATTGATGAGAAACATGCTTAAAAGAGTAGGAAGACTGTCTTGCTAATGATCCTTTACCTCATATCCAGAATCCTACACTGTGCTTCAGTAAATGCTTAGCAGTTGACAAATTACTCTTGTGCCAACACCAGGAAGAAGATGGACTCATGCTTGTTAAAACAATTTCTTTCAATATTGATATCAAAAAACAAAACCCATTATCTTAGTTAACTTATTCATACCTTTTGACATATACATTCTTCTATTTTAAACATCATTTCTTTCTCTACCCCAAAATACAGTGGGGTTTTCATAATATCCATTTCTAGTAGGGATTATCCCAAGTTTCAAAAATGATTTTATGCCAAGCTGTCAATTAAAACAACACTTTCCTTCTTTCCATGCCATGAGAAGATCTTGCAACTATTGGATTTATTTGGCTTTGGTATAAGAAATGAAATCTAGGTAAGTGAACAACAGCACAAGGTCTACTAAATGAAAGATTTTCTAACAACTCTGAAAAAACAGAAAACCGTAAATTAAAGTTGCTGTCTTTTTCAACTTTATGTTTCATATACCAATGCACTAAATTCCAATATTTTGATTAATATCAAACCCAAGCCCAGAGGAAAGAAGGGGCTATCAGCTTACAAACTACCTCAGTTTTAATTCCATAATACTTAGCATGGCTGGTTATTCTGCAATAATATTTAATCTTTAATGGAAATAAAAGCATAATCAAAATGTTTTGCCCATTTATCTTTCAACATGCTTTGGTCACTTCATTTTACAAAGCAAAACAAAACAGTTATTATGATTTTCAGCATAATAAATTCCTAACCTACGTGCCTCTATAAATCAGGCTGCAGTGAATTGAAAACATGCCCACATTTTACAGTCTTTTTTGAGACCATACTTGCAGACTTATAATACAGATTTAGTTTGAGTACATAAGGGTCCAGTAGTTTATAATACTGGATGTCCCAATAACTCAATACTATCCACTCTGTGGCTGGTCACAGATTTGGCCCATCAAGAACAGGGAATTTTTTTGGAATTTCACACTGATCATTTACATCAGAAAATTTTAGAACTTATTTGCTGAAGGTAAAGATAAAAAATTAATTCTGACTAGTAAAAGTTTTTTACATAGCCTCAGATTCTCAAATCAGAACATTGGCCTCAGTGTGCTACAGAAATAAGGGGAGGTTTATCATTTTCATAAAGGTTGTGTTTGATGGTAACTTTTTTTTTTGTATGGGATTGTGTAGAGTTATAAGCAAAAGTAAACTATTAATTCTTTGAAAAGGACCTGGACCTTATTAACCTCACTAATTTGACACACAGTTTTTAAAGTTCTCATGTAATTGTGAAATAGATTAACATACGACAGCAAATAATATTAATGGGAAATAGAAGACAGAAACTTATTCTCAATGTATCAGTTAAATTATTTGTGCTCAAATAATGTCAACAGCTATCTTTTTCACTGGGTATTTTATAAACCACTCTTCTCATTTCCAAATACCCTAATTTAGGAACTTATCACCCTGCCTTTAGATTGCTGCAGGTGTCCTAATTGTTTTACATCTTTACTATTTCTCCCTCCTTTAGTCCTCTAAAGCCTCTAAAATCTTTCTTACACATTGCTTTTATAGCATTCCTTTGATCAGGAACTATCAGCTATAATATTAGACTGAAACAACTCAGTTCAACCCTTCAAACACTCTTAACAACTGGCACTTCCAATCTCACCAACCTTAATTCATTTCTTTCTTCAACTCTCACCATTTTGTAATTGCCTGTTTATTTAATTGTGAACAGACTGTCAGTTATATGAGACAAAGTTTGAGTCTTGTTTGGATGTATTCCCAATGCTGAGCATGGTGATTTGTGTTAGGAATTAAAGTCTTCAGACCCTTGGTACTGGCCAGGTCTGCTGGCTGGTACTACCTGGTTTGCTAAACTAACATTTGACCTCTGATCGTGGGCAGGGACTGCCTTCTATTTCTATGATATATTCCTCCAATGTCTAATGGGCTCTGCAGAAAGTCTCACGTTCAGCACAAGTCCACCTTTTCATGACCTCTCTCTGCTCATTGCAAACTAATTGCTGTTTTTTTCACTGCACTCATCAGTGATTGCTAGTTTTTTATTCCTTGACAGGCTCCTCTGGGAGTGTGCCTTTTGTTATTTTTAATTTCCTAATTTTTTGATTCCTAATGTAGAACTAGATAGTTAGGATTTTTTTTTCAGAGCAGTAGTTCTCAAAGTATGGTTCAAGAATCCCTGCACCAAATGCAGGCTGCACTTTAGAATCACCTAGGTAGCTTTGAAAACCATCAATGCCAAACCACTACCTCCACAGATAATGATTTAGTTGTCCCCAGGTGGGGGCCCAGCACCTGTAATTTAAAAAACTTGCCTGATATTTCTTATATGTGGCCAAAGGTAAGACAACTGCACTAAAATTTAACAATCCTTATACTTTCATATTGATTTTATTAGACATTTGTTTTTGCCCTTTCAGAGATGGAGAACAGTTGGTTCCTAATCACAAGCTATGCATACACTTCAAGATACTTAACTGACCTCTGATACTATTATATGAAATGAAAAATCTCAAGTGCATTAGCCATTTCCTATATATGGTTTGAGGAAAAGAAATGAGCCGGATTCAATTACTCATTCACTGGGGACAAAAAACCAGATATGACCCAGATCCTACTGTCCTGACATGAACAGTCCATTAGGGAGATGAATACACAAGCAGACACTAGAGTGTGGCAAAAGCACATTTTGGAATTGTCTGCAAAGTATGCGGCAACAATAATATTAACATTCACCGAAACATAGCTCTAGAGCTTACAAAACGCTTTCACATGTTGTGTGGTATCATCCTTACAATAACTGTATAATGTAGGCAGGAAAGATATTATCATGCCTCTTTTACTGGCAATCTCCGAGATTTGAGTTCCAGATACTTGTAGCTGTAAGTACTTGACTAGTTACTTTCCTCCATGCCTTTAGACATTAACAAACTTTCATTTTGTGAAAATGGATTTAACTTTTGGAAGAAGTAAAAAGTTAATGCAGTGCTAAATTTAGTAAGATAAAAAAATTCAGATTGGATAGTGTTTATATTGGGATAAAAATTTTTAAAAAATGCAACTATGAAGAGACATTAAAGAATGATTAGTTGTGTGGCTTCTGGGCTGGTCTTTAAAGTTCCAAAAATTTCTTTTGGAATATGGGAGCATCTTTGGGAACAGGCACCTCTCTTTTAGGTGAAAATTTGCTTTAAAAAAACCCATCAACACTTTCGGGAAGATGATGTAGGAATAGGTAGGCAGGGTTCAATTCTCACAAAAACAACAAGGAAAGGGTAAAAAGCTGTCCAAGGCATCTGCTTTGGGATCTGCAGACCAGGAGAGTGCTGCGCACTTCCCAGGAGGGCAAGGGACAGAGAGACAAAGAAGCAGAAATGAAAACTGTGAGTTACTAACCACTGTGGCTGGGAATAGCACCCATCCCCCACCCTCAAGGGGAACAGCCTGGATAAAACTTGTGGCTCACTGCAGCTACCTGAGAGGGGAAAAGATAGCTTCTTCCCAGGGAAGAGGGAGAGTGTGGCAGAGGGCAGAGAGTGGTTTCTCTTGAGTGAATTTGGCCAGCAGAGAACACTTTGAATCTTGGGATATCATGAGAAAATGGAGGTTGAAAGAGTCACCTCTGCCAAAAGATTCACTGATGAGTGCCATCTGCTGACAGGCCAGGGAACTGCAAGGAGAAAAACCACTTTTAAGTCTCTCTTGTCCCAGCCTTCTAAGGAGTGGATCTGTGCCCCTTTAAAAAGTCCCCAGCCCTATTTTGATAACTTAAGCTGGGCAATTTTAAGGACTTACAACAAGTTGAACCATAAATCAAAGAAGAACCATGAAGCAAAACTGCAAGGCAAGAGAGACAACTTGACAGGGTAAATTCACCAATATATTCAGATGCCTGGACATCAGCAGAAAATTGCAAGCCACAATGAGAAATGGGAAGAGAAGGCCTAACGAGAGGAATAAGCCAAAAATTCTGACGAGACAGATTTTAAGACAACTAATCAATGATAATCACACAAATCTTCTAAATCAATTCAAGAAACTGAAGGAAAATATTACCAGAGAGATAAAGGATATTAAGAAGACACTGGGTAAGCAGAAAGAACAATTTGAAAGCCTGCGAAGAAAAGTAACAGAGCTTATGGGAATGAAAGACACAATGGATGAAATTAAACTAAATTAGAGGCATATAACAGCAGATTTGAACTGATGGAGGACAGAATTAGTGAAATTGAGGCAGAACATCTGAACTTGAAAAGACAGGAGAACAGAAAGAAAAGAATGGAAAAACTGGAACAGAGTCTCAGGGAATTGAATGACAAAATGAAAAGCACAAACATATGTATTATCAGTGTCTCAGAAGGAGAAGAAATGGAAAAGGGGAAGAAAGAATATTTGAGGAAATAATGACTGAAAACTTCCCAAGTCTTACGAAAGACATAAATATCAACACCCAAGATGGACAACATATCCTAAACAGAATAAATCTGACTAAACCTACACTGAGACACCTACTATTCATAATGACAAATACTAGATATAAAGAGGGGATTCTGAAAGCAGCAAGAGAAAAGCAATGCATCACATACAAGGGAACCACAGTAAGACTAAATACCTGTCTCTCATCAGAAACCATGGAGGCAAGAAGAAAGTGGTGTGATGCATTTAAAGTACTGGGAGAAAATTCTTTATATGGCAAGACTGTCCTTCAAAAATGAGGGTGAGTTTAAAGTCTTCACAGGAAAACAAAAACTGAAATAGTATGTTACCAAAAGACCAGAATTACAAGGTTACTAAAGGGAGTGCTACAGTCTAAAAGGAAAACAAAACAAAACAAAACAAAAAACAAGGGCAAGAGACTTGGAGAAGATGTAGAAATAAAGATTATTGGTAAGGGTAACTTAAAAGGTAAAAAGTCAGACAGTAGTAAGATATGACAATGGAAAGCCAAAGAATAAAAGAGATGAAGTAAGTAATGCCTTTACAGTAATAACATTGAATGATAACAAACCAAATTCCCCAACCAAAAGACAGACTGACAGAATGAATTAAGAAAACATGAGCTTCCTACAAGAAACACACCTCAGATGTAAGGACACAACCAGGTTGAAAGCAAAAGGTTGGAAAAGATATTCCATGTAAATAGTAATAAAAAAACATCTGGAGTAGTGGTACTAACATCCTTGGACAAAATAGATTTTAAATGCAAAATTGTTATAAGAGATGAAGATATTAAAAAAGGGGATAATTCACTGAGAAGAAATAACTGTAATAAATATTTATGCACCTAATATGGGTGTCCTCAGATACTTGAGAAACTGAAGGGAGAAATAGCAGTCTCTACAATAACAGTTGGACTATTATTATATACCACTCTCAGCATTGGATAGAATATCTGGACAGAGGAAAAATAAGGAAACAGAGAGCTTGAATAATATGATATATCTATTAGACCTAACAGACATTTATAGAACATTATACCCCCAAAACAGCAGGACATACATTCTTTTCATGCAGTCACAGATCCTTCTCCAGGATATACCATATGTTGGGTCATGAGAAATGTCTTCAATGCATTTTAAAATATTGAAATTACACAAAACACTTTCTCTGACCATAATGGAATGAAACTGGAAATTAATGATGGATGGAAAAAGGGAAAATTAAGAAATGCATGGAGAATAAATAACACATCCCTAAATAATCAGTGGGTCAAAGAAGAAATTGCAAGAGAAATCAGTAAATATCTTGAGTCGAATGAAAACAAGAACACAACATACCAGAACCTATGGGACACAGCAAAGACAGTGCTGAGAGGGAAATGTACAGCCCTCAATACTTACATTAAAAAAGAAGAGGAAGAGGATGTGGCTCAACAGATAGACCATCCACCTACCATATAGGAGGTCCAAGGATTTGATACCCAGGGCCTCCTGGCTCATGTGGTGAGCTGACCCATGTGCAGTGCTGCTGTGTGCAAGGAGTGCCAGCCCATGCAGGGATGCCTCCATGTAAGGGTGCAGCCTGCACAAGGAGTGGCCCCTGCACAAGGAGAGCCACCCCACATGAAACCATAGCCCAACCAGGAGTGGTGCCACACACACACAGAGCTGATGCAGCAAGATGATGCAACAAAAAGAGACACAGATCCCCAGTGCTGCCTGATGAGAATACAAGCAGACACAGAAGAATACACAGCAAATGGACACAGAGAGCAGATGGGGGTGGGGGGGAGGGAAATAAATAAATAAATCTTTAAAAAAAAAAAGAAGAAAGAGCTGAAATTGAAGACCTAACTGCACACCTGGAGGAACTACAAAAAGAATAGCAAACTAATTCCAAATCAAGATGAAAGAAAGAAATAATAAAGATCAGAGCAGAAATAAATGAAATTGAGACCAAAAACAACAAAAAGAATAGAGAATCAACAAAAACAACCAAAAGTTGGTTTTTTGAGAAGATCAACAAAACAGACAAAACCTTAGCTAGAGGGGGTGGTGGACTTGGCCCAGTGGTTGGGGCGTCTGTCTGCCACATGGGAGGTCTGCGGTTCAGACCCCGGGCCTCTTTGACCTGTGTGCAGCTGGCCCATGCGCAGTGCTGATGCCTGCGGGGAGTGCCGTGCTGCGCGGGGGTGCACCCCATAGGGGGAGCCGCCCAGCGCAAAACAAAGTGCAGCCTGCCCAGGAATGGTGCCACACACATGGAGAGCTGACCCAACAAGATGATGCAACAAAAAGAAACACAGATTCCCGTGCCACTGACAACAACAGAAGGGGACAAAAGAGATGCAGTAAATAGACACAGAGAACAGACAACCGGGGTAGGGGGTGTGGGGAAGGGGAGAGAAATAAATAAATAAATAAATAAATCTTAAAAAAAAAACAACAACAAACCTTAGCTAGATGAAATGAGAGGGGTGACATTACCACAGACCCCCAAAGAAATAAAAGCCATCATAAGAGGATACTATGAACAACTTTATGCCAACAAACTAGATAACGTAGGCAAAATGGACAAATTCCTAGAAACACATGAACAACCTACGCTGACCCTAGAAGAAAGAGAAGACCTCAACAAGCCAATCACAAGTAAAGAGACTGAAACAGTCATCAAAAAACTCCTCAAAATGTAAAGTCCAGGACTAGATGGCTTCACAGGTGAATTCTACCAATCATTCAAAGATGATCTAAATGAATCTTATTCAAGCTCTTCCAAAAACTGAACAGGAAGGAATGCTACCAAATTCTATGAAGCCAACATCACCCTAAAACCAAAATCAGATAAAGATACTAAGAAAAAAGAAAATTACAGACCAGTTTCTCTAATGAATATGGATGTAAAAATCCTCAACAAAATATTTGCAAACTGAATTAAAAAACACTTTAAAAGAATTAAATATATAATCAAGTGAGTTTTATCCCAAGTATGCAAAGGTGGCTCAACACAAGAAAATCAAGTAGTATCATAAACCACATTAATATAATGAAGAAGAAAAATCACATGATCTTCTTGATTGATGCAGAAAGGCATCTGACAAAATACAGCATCCTTTCTAGATAAAAACACCACAAAAGAAAGGAATAGAAAGAAGCATTCTTAACATAGTAAAGTGCATGCATGAAACCCCAGAGCTAGCACTGTACTCAATGGTGAAGGATTGAAAGCTTTCCTGCTGAGATTGGGAACAAGACAAAGTTGTCCACTGTCACCACTATTATTCAATATTGTGCTATAAGTTCTAGCTAGAGCAATTAGGCTCATAAAGAAATAAAAGGAGCCCAAATAGGAAAGGAAGAAGTAAAACTGTCACTATCCATTGATGAAATGATCCTATATCTAGAAAATCCTCCAAAAACCACAACAAAGCTACTAGAACTAAAAGATGATTTCAACAAAGAGGTGGCATACAAGATTAATATGCAAAAATCAGTAGTGTTTCTATACACTACAAATGAACAAACTGAGAAGGAAGTCAGAAAAAAAAATTCCATTTACAAGAGTGACTAAAAGAATCAAATATTTAGGAATAAACTTAACGAAGGACATAAAGGACCTGTATTCAGAAAAACTACAAAACAGTGCTAAAAGAAACCAAAGAAAGCCTAAACATGAAAGGACATTCCATGGTCATAGATTGGAAGACTAAATATAGTTAAGATGTCAATTCTACCAAAACTGATTTACAGATTCAACACAATCCCAATAAAAATCCCAACATTTTTTCCCCCAGAAATGTAAAAGTCAATTTTCAAATTTATTTGGAAGGAAAAGGGACCCCAAATAACCAAAAATGTCTTAAAAAAAGAACGAAGTTGGAGGACTCGCACTTACTGGCTTTTACTTAGCTACAGTGGTAAAAACAGCATGATACTGGTATAAAGACAGACATACTGACCAATGGAACTGAACTGGGACTTCAAAAATAGATCCTCACATCTATGGTCAAGTGATTTTTTTTATAAGGCTGTCAAGCCTACTCAGCTGGCCCAGAACTTTCTATTTAACATATAGTGCTGGGAGAACTGACTATCAATATCCAAAAGAAAGAATGAGGGTCCCTATCTCACACCTTATACAAAAAAAAATAACTCAAAATGATCAAGGACCTAAATATAAAAGCGACAACCATAAAATTCCTAGAAGAAAATATAGGGAAACATCTTCAAGATCTTATGATAGGCGATAGTTTCTTAAACCTTACACCCAAAGCATAAGCAATGGAAAAAAATAGATAATGGGTACTCTTCAAAATTAAACATTTTTTCTTCTGAAGAATTTGTTAAGGAAGTAAAAAGGTAGCCTACTCAATGGGAGAAAATATTTGGAAACCACATATCCAACAAGGGTTTGATATCCATGTTATATAAAGAGATCATACAATTCAATGAAAAAAAACCCACCAATAACCCAACTTAAAAAGGAGCAAAAGACTTGAATAGACATTAATCCAAAGAGGAAATACAAATCTGTTCAACATCACTACCTATTAAGGAAATACAGATCAAAACTACAATGAGATACCATTTCACACATTATAGAATGGTCATTATATATATTAAAAAAAAACCCCACACACAACCCAGAAATCTACAAGTGCTAGACGATGTGGAAAAAAAGGAACCCTCCTTCACCGTTGGTGGGAATGTACAATGGTGTAGCCTCTGTGGAAGACAGTTTGGCAGCACTTCAAGAAGCTGAATAAAAAATTGCCATATGATCTACTAGGAATATATTCAGAAGAACTGAAAGCAAGGACAGGAACTGATATTCGCACACTGATTTTCATAGCGGTGTTATTCACAATTGCTAAAATATGGAAACAGCCCAAGTGTCCATCAACTGATGAATGGCTAAACAACATGTGGTATATACATACAATGTAATACTATTCAGCTGTAAAAGAAGTGAAATTGGGATGCATATGACAACATGGTTGAACCTGGAGAATATTATGTTAAATGAAACAAGCCAGACACAAAAGGACAGATATTGTATGGTCTCACTGATATGAACTAAATACGATGAGTAAACTCATAGAGGTAAACTCTAGAGTACAGGTTATTAGGAAATAGAATGTGGGTTGAGAATGGGAGCTGATGCACAATGTATGTAAGACTTTCTAATAAGACTTATTGTAAAAATGTGGACATGAATAGAGTTGATGGTTGCACATTATAATGAGTATAACACTGCTGATTTATAAATGAGATTGTGGCTGAAAGGGTAGTCTGTGGATGTACGAAAGCAAGTGAATAATCAAGGGTATGTATGATAGTGATTTAGGTGATGGATGAAGATTGTGGCTAATACTTTTAATATAAGGATGTTCTTTTAAAAGCGTTAAGAATTTGGGGATACATGGGAAAATTACTCTTGCAACTAATGGACAATAGTTACGAGTAATATTGTAATATTTTTGCTGCAATGATAAAGATTTTATATCAATTTTAAGAGACAATTATGAGGGGGTATGGGAATTTTCCTTTTCGAGTAATGAAAACGCTCTAATATTGACTGAGATGATGATAGCACAACTCTGTTACGCAAATTGAGAGTCACTGAGTGTACCCTTTGAATGAACTGTACAAAACATGAGGCTGTATAACACAGGGAAATCTAGTGGTAGAAGATGGCCAGGACAAATATGAGAATGTTCTCTCATTATCTGTAACAAATGTATAATACTAGATCATGGTGTTAATAATTGGGTAGGTTGAGGGAAAATACACCAAATGTAAGATATGGGGTATAGTTAGTAGTAATATATATATATATTTAAAGATTTATTTTATTTATCTCTTCCCATCCCCTTGTTGTTTGCACTTGCTGTGTCTGTTCATCTTCCTTGTTTCTTTACGAGGCACCTGGGATCTCTGATGTGGGAGGGAGGCACCTAATCATTTAAGTCACCCCTGTTCCCTGCTTTGTTGTGTCTCTCATTATGTTTTTCCTTGTGTCTCTTGTTGTGTCATCTTGTCATGTCAGCTCACTGTGCCTGCCCATCATGCCAGCTTGCCATCCTGCTGGTCCTCTTTAGGAGGCACCAGGAACCTCTGCTCCCTGCTTTGCTGTATCTCTTATCATGTTTTTCTTCTTGTGTCTCTTGTTGCATCTTCTTGTTTTATCAGCTTGCCACGCCTACCTGTCACATCAGTTTGCTGCCTTCTTTAGAAGGCACCAGGAACCAAACCACAGACCCCTATGTGGTAAGTGAGAGCCCAACTGCTTGAGCCACATTTGCTTCCCCTAGTAGTAATATTTTCATGACACTTTTATAATTTGTAACAAATGTTCCACAACAATGCAAGGTGTTGGTGGTGGGATGTTGTACAGGAGCCCTGTATGATGATATGCATATTTGTTTTGTAAGTTCACAACTTTTACCAGACACTTATTGTTTATATATTTTCACATATGAATGATATACTTCAATAAAATTTTATTTAAAAAAGCATTAATTTTCACTGTAAATTTTATACCCTTAGGGCTTTAAATCATTGTTCTCTGGCATATTGGTCCGTTTTTTCTTCTTTCTAAAATGATGCTAGGTAGGGACACTCTCTTCAGCTGGAGGTCCACAAGGGCCAGTGGTGAGGGGTCATGGAATGACTGTGCAAGGCTGGGTGCCTGGCAATCTCATCTCTGGCAATGAATTCCTAATAAGGATCTTGTGGCCTATGATGATATCAGTCTTTTATGCTATATGCAGTTTTCAAAAGTGCAAATCTTATCTGGTAAGAGCAGCTATTACTCATGCTCTTAGCCAAAAGGACAAGAAGACATTCCACGCTCATGGACTAGAAGACTAAATATTGCTAAGATGTCAGTCTTACCCAAAGCAATTCATAGATTCAATGCAACCTCAATAAAAATTCCAACAACCTTCTTTGAAAATATGGAAGAGCCAATCATCAAATTTATATGGAATAGTAAAGAATCCCATATAGCCAAAGCTATCTTGAAATAGAAGAAAGATGTTTGAAGACTTACACTTCCCAATCATAAAACTTATTAAAAAGCCACAGTAGTCAAAATAGCATGGTACTGGCACAACGACAGAATACAGACTGATGATACTGAATTGAGAGCTGAGAAATGAACCCTCACATCTATGGCCAACTGACTTTTGACAAGGGAGAAAGACTACTCAATTGGGAAGACATAGTCTCTTCAACAAGTGATGTTGGGAAAACTGTATCTCAATTTGGAAAAAAAAAAAAAAAAGGTCCTCATACATATACAAAAATCAACTCAAAATGGATCAAAGGCCTAAATGTAAGAGCCAGAAGCATCAAACTACCAGAAGAAAATACAGGGAAGCTTCTTCAGGATCTTACGTTAGGCAATGATTTCTTGGCCTTTACACCCAAAGCTCAAGCAACAAAAGAAAAAATAAATGGGACCTCATCAAAATTAAAACTTTTGTGTCTCAAAGGACCTTATCATGAAAATAAAATGACAACCTACACAATGGGAGAAAATATTTGGAAACCACATATCTGATAAAGGTTTAATTTCTAGAATATTCAAAGAGATCCTTCAACTTAACAACAAAAAGTGAAACAGCCCACTTAAAAAATGGGCAAGAGACTAGAACAGACACCACTTCAAAGAAGATATACAAATGGCCAGAAAGCACATTAAAAGATGTGCAACATCATTAGCCATCATGGAAATACAAATCAAAACCACAATGAGATACCATTTCTCACCCATAAGAATGGCTGTTATTTAAGATATGGAAAATAACAAGTGTTGGAGAGGATACAGTGAAATAGGAACACTCATTCATTGCTCATGGTGATGCAAAATGGTGCAGCCACTGTGGAAAACAATGTGGTGGTTACTCAGTTAAGTAAAGAAGCTCCATATGACCCATCAATCCCACTACTAGTTATATACTTCAAAAAATTGAAAGCAGGGACTAGAACATATATTTGTACACAAATGTTCATATCAGCATTATTCACAATTTTCAAAAGATGGAAGCAACCCAGATGCCCATCAATGAGTGAATGGATAAACAAAATGGAATATTATTCAGCCATTTAAAGTAATAAAGTCTTGATACATGCAACAACATTGATGAACCTTGAAAACATTATGTTGTGTGAAATAAGCCAGACATAAAAGGGCAAACAATATATGATCTTACTGATATGAAACAATTAGAATAAGAAAACTCATAGAGTCAGAATCTAGAATATAGGCTTCCATAGGACTGGGTGGGGATAGGGAATGGGAAGTTAAGGGTTAAAATGTACAGAGTTCCTATTTGGAGTGATAGAAATGGTTTGATAATGGATGGTGGTGATGGTAGCACAACAACATGAATGTAATCAAATATATATATTTGAATGAGATTAAAAGGGAAATTTTAGGGTGTATAAATGGTAACAGAATAAAAATTTTTAAAAAATTCATGAAACTGTCCTACACAATGAGCCCTAAGCTAAACCATGGACTATAGTTAATAATACAATTATGAAAATGTGCTTTCATCAGTTGCAACAAATGTTCCATACCATGCAAGGTGTTAATAATAGGATGAAGTTTTAGTTTCCTACGCTGCTCAAGGGGAATACCATGAAATGGATTGGCTTAAAGAATAGGAATTTATTAGCTTACAGTTTGAGGCCAAAAAACATCCACATTGAGGTGATGTTTTCTTCCTGAAGACTGGCTGCTGGGTATCCTTGGTGCCTCTGCCACATGGCAAGGCACATGGTGGTATCTGCTGCTGTCTCCCTTTTCTTCTGAGTTTCCTTGCTTTCAGCTTCTTGCTTCTCTGGCTTTCTCCTCTCTCTTTAATCATTCCATTTATAAAAGACCCAGTAATAGGATTAAGGTCTACT
Organism: Dasypus novemcinctus; assembly: GCF_030445035.2. Classification (NCBI taxonomy): domain Eukaryota; kingdom Metazoa; phylum Chordata; class Mammalia; order Cingulata; family Dasypodidae; genus Dasypus; species Dasypus novemcinctus. The sequence goes on along the minus strand of NC_080674.1, from coordinate 66,505,081 downwards.
TGGAATGAGGTGGGTCACACCTTAACTGAAGTAGCCTTATCAATAGGTCCTACTTACATACACTACAAATACATGTGATAACATGGATGAATCTTGAGAACCTTATGTTGAGTGAAGCAACCCAGGCAAATATTACATGACCTCAATGATATGAAATAAGTAAACCAAGCTGCCTCAAGAGAGCTAGAGACTGGATGATAGGCTTAAAGGAAATTGGGGGGTAGAGGAAGGATGTAAGCTGACACCTACATGGGTGAAATCTATGATAAGCTGGAGGTAAGTATTTGTACAAGGAAGGGATAAAATGGGGGCAAAGGGTTACCTTTGGGTAGGGCTTTGTGGGCTTGAGGGGGGCTAGGGATGGGATGATGGGTAATATTGCCCAAGAAATTGGGGGGAGGTTGGGGGAACGTATGAATATAGGAGATTGTCAGATATTTGGTTGAGAGTATAATGCTGAGAAAACTTTTTCAAAAATATAATAAGGAAGGTTACCTGTTTAAGATGCTTAAAGGGGATAATCTGATGCAGGACAGGCTTCTAGGGAGTGAGTGCTCATTTTGCCATAGTGGGTTATATCATTGGCTAGAGACCCATATAATGAAAGTGAAGGTATACCCACATCCTGGGGAGGACTGATGTTCTCAAATAGAGGGAATTGTATCTCTCGAGAGAAATGGTGGTTCTCAAAGCATTAGGGCAGTCGAGCATGTCAAGCCCTCAACATTGTTGCAAGTATTTCTGAATATGGCCCTTCAAGCAATGAAGATTGACTGTCACTGTGGGCCCTGAGGGGAGGGAGAAAAAGGTATTGAATAGATGGAACCAATGTAACTGTGTGGGCAATAGAAGTGTTCTACAAGATTACGCAAGGATGGATATAAGACATGGTAAATTACACCAAAAATGTAGAGGGGCTGATAGGCTAAAATGTAAATCATAATGTAAAACATAAGGTAACTAAAAATTTAGAAAATTGAATAGTCTAAAATATAAACCACAATGTAAACCCAAATGTTACCTTGTTTGAAAGCTATTGTCTCCATATCTGTACATCAGTTTCAGTAAATATAGCATGAATATGTAAAAAGATAATTGCTGTGGAAGGGAAAAGGGTTTATGTTGGATATGTGGGAGTACTGTATATTGCATATATGAATTACTGTGATCTAAAACTTGTGTGAAGCTTAATAATTAGGGAAAAAAAAGAAAAAGAAAGGATGTAGACACTGAGGAAAAGATGGAAAAAGTTGCCTTGCCAATCTGCATACAGGGCAACACTTATTGCAGTGATGGAAGGCAAAACATCAAAAACAAAGCTTTTGCATTTTTAAATTTTTTGATACCCCAATTTACTTTTACCTTATTTTTTCTAAATTAATATGTATTCTATATCTAACCTTTAAACTCATCACTATATTCCATTTTACTATTAATGGAACCTGGCAATATATTGGGCTTCATTTTTGGAGAAGTTTTGGATCAGAGAGGTTCAACAATGGCAGGGGAGGAATACTGGTGTGGGATGTTATTGACAGGGAACACATGGTTGGCAGGGTGTTCTCCAGGGCATATATCCAGGGTACATAAAAATGTTTGGATATTTTCCTAGTGGTTACAATTAAAAACAACAACTGAGGGAGTGCTGAGTTCCTAGCCAGGGGAGCTCTATCACAATCCCTAAAGGAACAGCAACAATCCCCCAAGTGCAACAGCAAAGATCAAAAAAGAAGGAAGGCCCAATGATGAGCCCCCACCCTTTTTTTTTTAAAAGATTTATTTATTTCTCTCCCTTTCCCCCCAACCCCGGCTGTCTGTTCTCTGTGCCTATTTGCTGTGTCTTCTTTTTTGTCCACTTCTGTTGTTGTCAGCGGCACAGGAATCTGTGTTTCTTTTTGTTGTGTCATCTTGTTGTGTCAGCTCTCCGTGTGTGTGGCACCATTCCTGGGCAGGCTGCACTTTCTTTTGTGCTGAGCGGCTCTCCTTACAGGGTGCACTCCTTGCGCGTGGGGCTCCTCTACACAGGGGACACCTCTGCGTGGCAGGGCACTCCTTGCGTGCATCAGCACTGTGCATGGGCCAGCTCCACAAGGATCAAGGAGGCCCGGGGTTTGAACCGCAGACCTCCCACGTGGTAGACGGATGCCCTAACCACTGGGCCAAGTCCGCCGCCCCAAAAATGAGCCCTTGATACTAATAATTATACTTGTAAGTCTGTGCACCTGAAATAAGAACAAGGCCTAGAGCTGCAGGGTGCCTAAGAGTTACCTCCTGAAAGCCTCTGTGTTGCTCAAATGTGGCCAGTCTTGAGGCCAAACTCAGCATGTAAATGTGTTGCCTTCCCCCCAGCGTAGGACATAACTCCCGGGGATGAGCCTCTCTGGTGCCAAGGGATTACTACCAAGTACCAGCTGATGATGTAACTAGAAAATGACCCTGAATAAAAGGGTCAACTCGGACCAGCAGAATATTTCAGTCTACATATAATACCAGGAGTTAAAAATGCTTTTTGACCTGAATAAAAGGGGGAAATAGAAAGGACAAATGAGTTTATATGGCTATGAGTCTCCAAAAAGAGCTGGGAGGTTATCAGAGGGGTCACCCTTATGCACACCTCAGCAGAGTCCCAGGGACAGCTAAAGTAGGTACAACCCCAGGTATTGGTTCTTCTGAGGGCTACAGAGACCCACAGGTTCTAGGGTCATGGGAGATGGAGTTCAGTGCCATGTCAGTTGGCCCTACTTTGGAGTTTGTGTTTCTGTGTGATGGAGCTGGACTCAGAAGTGATCTTTGTCCACAAGCCTCTCCTGTTACTTTTACTGGATCTGTAGTTGGTGCTGGGGTTTAGAGTATATCCAGGGGACCTGAATCTCTGGACTAACCATATGATATATGATAGCCAGGCCCTGAGCCTCAACAGACTTGCAACTCCTACACTCTGGTTTATTGGACTTACCCCACTCAGCTAACATGGAGGTGAAGAAGGTCAACCATCACACCAGGGAACCAAGAGTGCCTACAACTGAAAGCAGGAGAATTGCATCCATCATCCATGTGGAATCTAAGCCCCCTCTTGATATAGATGTGGAGTGGACACAACCATTCTAAGGCCCACAGGATGGAGGAATAGAATATGGATTAGAGTGGACTTACTGATATTCTATTCATGAACTACTGTGATTAGTAATCGAAGAAAATGTGGCAATGGTGTGGAGAAAGTGGCCATGGTGGCTGCTGGGGGTAGGGAGTGGAAGGAAGAGATGTGATGTGGGGGCATTTTTGGGGGTTGGAGTTGTCCTGGGTGGTGCTGCAGGGACAGTTACCAGACACTGTATGTCCTCCCACGGCCCACTGGGTGGACTGTGGGAGAGTGTGGGCTATGATGTGGACCACTGACCATGAGGTACAGCGGTGCTCAGAGATGTTATTCACCAAATGCAATGAATGTCTCATGATGATGGAGGAGGTTGTTGTTACGGGGGGAGGAGTGAGGTGAGAGGGGTGGGGGGTATATGGGGACCTCATATTTTTTTGAATGTAACATTAAAAAAATAAAGACAAAAAAAAGGATATGGCATACGAAAAGCTAATTTTTCCAAGTTAAAAGTAGATACTATTCCCCAAAAAAACATTTGTTTGGGATTTTTTGGAGGCTTTACTATAAAAACAATGTTCAAACAGAGAATACAATCAGGTTTATACAATGTACAGCAATGCTATAAGCTTGTTAATAGAAAGTTATGTTGAAATTTCTAAGCTTTCCTGACCACATATTCTTGCTCTCCTTAACCTTGTTTATCACTCAGAATTGTATTAGTACACCAATATTTTCTTTCATCATGCCCATGGATTCCTTCTTTGATATTCTTTGGCTTCTTTCCATGATTTTCTAATGTTGTCTTTGACAACTATATTCATATATTTGTACAGAGTAAAACATTATTCTACAGATTCTTAAAAAAAAATAGGTCCTACTTACAATGGGTTCACTCCCACAGGAATGGATTAACTTTAAGATTTTCTGGGGTACACAGAGTTCTAAGTTACCATACTTCACCCTCTGGATCCCAGAAAGGCATATTCTTTCTATATGCAAAATGTATTCATTCCACCAAAATATTCTACAAGTCTCAAGTAATTTTAGCAACAATACCAAGCACAGCACAAAGTCTCATTAAAATCAGTTATGGGTGTGGCCTACCTGGGGCACAGTTCCCCTCAATCTGTGGACCTGTGAAACCTAGAGAACAGGTTATCTGCTTCCAATATACAAAGGAAGAAGAGGCAAAGGATAAACATTTCCATTCCTATATGGAGAAAACTGGAAGGAAAACAGGGGTGATGGGTCCCAAACAAGTTTGAAAACCAGCAGAGCATACTCCATTAGATTTCAAGGTCTGAGAGTCATCTACAGAATGATGTTTTGTTCTCTGGGTTTGATGGAGCAGCACCCCCACTCATTCCAAGTGCTTCTGCAGCAGCCATGCTATGCTCTCCCCAAACACTGGGGTGAAGGCTTTACTATCTTCAACCACAGGGATGGTGGTCAAGCTTGCCTTGAATACCAGGACACAGGCTTCACACTCATCAAGCATTTGGGTGGTGGTTAGACTCTTCAAAATCCCTGGATCATAGGTTCATAGATTCCACCCACTGAGAAAAATAGGTGGCAGCACTCTTCCTGAACTTTGGGGTAGAAGGCCTGTCCTCTCTAAGCACTGGGGCTGACTCATCCTTTCCACATACAAGTGGACCCTTTCTCTTGGTTTGAAAAGATGTCTCAGTCCAGACCTCAGTTTCCATGGTCCTGCCTCAGAAGTCATTTTTCCTTTAATCTTTCCCATTCTGTCCAGGCTGGCAGTGGTTAGATTCATACAGATCTTACAAAAAACCTGTTGGTTTTACATGCAGTACACAGGGGTCCAAACTTCAGACAACAGGATTTTCCACAGATCCTTCCTGGATAATTGCACCTCCAAACCTGACTTGTACTGAAATGACTGACTGGATCCATGTTCAGTTAAACCCTCATATGGAGCACTATTTTCTGGGGACTCACTTTCTGGAAGCTCAGATTTTTACCAATTATCATTTCTGATTTCTTTGTGTCCAGGAGTTCAGTTCTCAGTTTATCCCTTTCCTCTTACATTTTACTGTAAGTTTCAAGGAGAAACCAGGATGTACTTTCTAAATTTAGTTTGGAAATTTCCTAAATATCCAAGCTTCTCAGTCTAAAATTCTGCCTTCCATCTGATATTAGAACTCAATTTTGCCAAATTATCTGTAACTTTAAACTAAGGATTGCCTTTCCACCAGTTTCCAATAACACATTCATCATTTTCTTCTATGGCCTCATCAGACATATCTTTAGCATCCATAGTTCTACAAACAGTCTCTTCAAAGCAATCTAGGCCTTTTCTATCAAGCTCCTCACAATTCTACTAGCTTCTATCCATTACCCAATTTCAAAGCCTTTTTAATTTTTAAATTTTATTTATTTAGGTAAACATTTTTATTATTTGCAATAGTAATACCCCACTCTGGGTACCAAAACCTGTTTTAGTTTCCTATGCTGCTCAAAGCATATACAATGAAGTGGATTGGCTTAAACAATGGGCATTTATTAGCTTACAGTTTTAGGCTTAGAAAATGTCCAAATCAAGGTATCATCAAGGTGGTGCTTTCTTCCTGATTACTGGCTGCTGGAGCTCTTTGGCTCTTCTGCCACATGGCAAGACACATGGTGGCATCTACTGGTCTCTCCCTTCTCTTCTGGATTATGTTGCTTTCAGTTTCTTGTTTCTGTAGCTTTTTTCTCTGTATTCATTCCATTTATAAAGAATTCCAGGAATAGGATTAAGACCCATCCTGAATGAAGTGGGCCCCACTTTAACTGAAGTAGCCTCATCAGAAGGTCCTACTTACAATGGGTTCACATCCACAGGAATGAATTAGGTTTAAGAACATGGTTTTCTGGAGGGAATGTACAATTCTAAACCACCCCATATATATGGGAATCCTGTATATTATGCATGACTGTTCTGTAAACTGACAACTTCTCTAAAAAAGCAAAAAAGCAAAAAAAAAAAAAAAAAAAAAAAAAAAAGGCAAAAATATGCAAATTTGGTCTTGAAAACTCTCTTTTTTAAATCCTTTAGTAGCTCCCCACTGACTACACAAATTTCTTATGTGGACTCAATGATCTGGCTTTTGGTCTGCTCTCCAAGCTCCTATGTCAACCTCACTGATCCTTAGGCTCCAGATACCCTCAATTAGTCAAAGTTTCCTGAATAAACCCTCTTGCTCCTTGCTGCCTCTCTATAGACCATACATTTCTTCTATCCCTATTCTTATTAGTTCAGAGGTCATTTCCTCTGGGAAATGGTCCCTGATTCCTCTTGTGTCCCTTCCTGCTATTTTGATCTTCCAGAAAATCCTGTACAACTCTAATTTAGCCTTCCTCACACTACAGTCTAAACTATCTCCCCCACTAGATTGCAGGCATTCTTGAGGGAGGTAGCTCTGTGTTTTCGGCTTCTGTATCCACACTGGTCAGCAATGTTTGGCAAGAAAAGATGCTCTCGGCCCAAGCCCAATCAAGATGGTGGAGTTAGATACTCCAAGGCTTCATCTCTTCACAGAGGCTTTGAGCAACCAGCAAAAACTGGTAGAAACATCCTTCTCAAAGCTCCAGAAAACAGGGAAAGGACTATAGTAACAGGATGAGCTCTGAATCAAGAAAAAGGCAACTTAAAATGGTAGGTTCTCCTGTTGCCCTTCCTGGATCCTTCCCTATTCTCTTACAGGTGTGGTATGGAGCTGATCTGTGCTCCCAGTGCCAGTCCCCAGTTCTGTTTCCAGAGGATGCAGAATAACCCTCTTGTATATATGAGTTTTGAGTACGTATGTCTGTGCCAGTTTTGAGTATGTATGCCTGTGGCACAGAAGGGAACAAACCAGTACATCTGTTGCAGACTTGCCATCCAGGATTTGCCCTTTGTGTAGAGGCAGATCACAGAGCTATCCTATAGAACATTGTAGGAGAACAGTGAAATCACAGATGCCTGGGGAAAAGATTTGCTGTTTGTGACACATATAGTACAGTGCCTGAGAATGTGAGGAAGCTCATTTTCCTAGAGTGGAGGAAATAGTAGGTTCAGTGTAAACAGGATATTCCTAGGGTCATGCATGCCTGCCCAGAAGGACTATGGAGGGCTCTGTGCTTTTGCCCTGAGCTGCTGTATGGCTAAGTTTTGAAGGAGAGCAATTGCACAGGACAATCTTAAAGAATGGAAAGATGTTTTCTTTTTTTGTTGTTGTTAGCTCCTGGTATTGGAGGAAATCTGTCTTATAACACTATCTGGATACAAACTTAAGGAACAGATGCCTCAGAGTCTAAGTCTTGGCAATAACACATTAAAATATTAAAATGCGCAGGTTTCAAGAAGAGATTACAAAATATACAAAGAAACAAGAAGTGATGGCCCAGGCAAAGGAAAAGACTGATGCACTGGGACCACCAATGAAGAGGACCAGACCTGAAACATTCCAGACAATGACTTAAAAAAAAGGTCCTATATATGCTCAAAGAGCTAAAGAAAAACACTGAAAAGGAACTAAACAACATTAGGAAAATGATAGATGAACACAAAGAGACTATCAATAGAGATAGAAAGTATGAAAAGGAATCCAACAGCTGAAGACCACAAAAACAGAAATTTAAAAATTTCCTGGAGGGGTTCAACAGCAGAATGGAGCTGGCAGAAGAATCAATGAACTTGAAGATAAGACAATTGAAATTATTTGGTCTGAAAAGGAGAAGGAAGAAAGAATGAACAGAAGTTAATAGAGCCCAAAGAACCAATATATGATATGGGATCAGAAGGAGAAGAAAAAAAGGAAGGGACAGAAAGAATATTAAAAATACAATAGCTGAAAATTTCCCAAATTCTACAAAAGACACAAATATATACATCTGAGACTCTCAATGATTTCTGAACTAGATAACCCCACCCCAACCCCCACACCATGACATATTATAATCAAACTGTCAAATGTCAAAGACGAAGAGAGAATTCTGAAAGCTGCAAGAGAGAAGCAATATGCTACATACAAGGGAGCCTCAATAAGAGTAAGTGCCAATTTTTCAAGGGAAACCATGGACACAAGAAGGCAGTGGAGTGACATATTTAAAGTGCTGACATGAAGAGAATTGCCAACTAAGAATTCTATACTTGACAAAACTGCCTTTCAAAAATGAGGGAGGGATTAAAACATTCCAAATAAACAAAGGCTGAGGGAGTTCATCACCACTAAAATGGCCCTATAAGAGATGTTAAGGAGAGTTTGGCAGGTTGAAAAGAAAAGATAATAGACAATAAATTGAACCTGCCTGAAGAAATAAAGATCTCTGGTAAATATTGAGATGGATAAATATAAATGTCAGTACTATTGTATTTTTGGTTTTAAGGGCATTCTTTTACTTCCTACAGGATCTAAAAGGCAAAGGCATAAGATATAATGATAACTCAGTGGTTTTGGAGATATAATAAATAAATAATTTGTGACAAGAACAACATATAGGAGGGGTGAAAGAGGTATAGAAGAGCATAGTTTGTGTACAAATGAATTTAAGTTAGTATCAAACCAAATGACCTATGACCTATAATAGATTAAGGAGGTTATATTTAAGCCCTTGGTAATTACAAAGAAAACAACAGAAACATAAAAACTCACCGAGACAGAAAGCAGAGTATAGGATGGCAGGGTAGGGACCTGGGGGAAATGGGGAGTTAATGCATAATGGTTATAGGAATTGTGTTTCCATAATGGGCGATGGGAATGTTTTAATAATGGACGGTGGTGAGGATACTAAAACATTGAGAATATGATGAATTGTACTGAATGGTATGTATCAGAGTGGATGGAATGGGAAATTTTATGTTGCACACGTTTCAACAATTAAAAAAAGAGCAACTAAAGAGACAATGACAATTAAAAGTAATAAGTCACTTTGGATAGTATATAATTATGGAGCATAAAGGGCTCAAAAGGACATTATTGGGACATGTGAAAAAATTGCAGTACAGATTGTAAAAAAAAATGGTAAAATTCTTGTACTTGATAACTGCACTTAAGGTGGTTACATAGTGAATATCCTTGTTCTTAGGAAAGTACATGGCATTGTTCAGTGTTCAAGGAGCATCATGCATACAACTTACTCTCACATTTTCAGAAAATAGAAAGGGAGAGGGAAGTGGATTTGGCTCAACTGATAGAGCATCCACCTACCAAATGGGAGGTCCAGGTTTCAAACCCAGGGCCTCCTGATCTGTGTGGTGAGCTGGCCCATGTGCAGTGCTGATGTGCACAAGGAGTGCCGAGTCATACAGGGGTGTTTCCTGCATAGGGGAGCCCCACTCACAAGGAGTGCGTCCCTCAAGGAGAGCTGCCCTGTGCGAAAAAAGTGCAGTCTGCCCAGGAGCGGCACTGCATACATGGAGAGCTGATGCAGCAAGATGATGCAACCAAAGAGAGACAGATTCCCAGTGCCGCTGACAAGAATGCAAGTGGACAAGGAAGAACACACAGCGGATGGACATAGAGAGCAGATACCAGGGGGTGGGGGAGGTAGGGGGGAGGGAAGAGAAATAAATGAAAAAAAAAAAAAGGAAGAAAGGGAAAAAAGCATTCATGGGTAGAATGATATAGCAAATGTGGCAAAATGTTCATACTGGTGAAATCTGGGATCTGGGTGGGTATGTTGGAGTTCTCTGTATGGGATTGTATTATTTTTGCAACTGCTAAGTTTATCATTATTTCAAAATAAAAAGTTTAAAGAAAAATGCCTTCAATCAATGGTTGCTGAATAAAAAAATGTTCCTGGGTAGTCAGTCATCTGCAATACTTTTGGCTAGGATTCTGGGTTTGTTCACTCTCTTTGATAGTATTTCTACATAATTCAAAATGACTTAGCAAAATGTTTACAAACCCTTAAGTTTTCCAGATAGGTAACTTTCCTTTCAAACCACGATTTCAAGAAAAAGGCTAATATGCCCCCAAAGCTAAAAATGGGTATTTACACCACCATTAATTAATTTTATGATATGAAATCCAGTTTTCTCAAAACTGCCAGTTAAACTGCTTAAAGATTGTCATTTGCCTTCTGCATGTTTTGTCTATGGTATGATGTGGGGGGGAAATGCACATATTGTCCTTAGACTACATTCCTCTTTTTGGGCTGAAAGACCTTGCCCTTCTTTGTGAAACTGTCGTCCACATAATTTGTCTTTAAGGTACTCCGTTGTCAGCTTCTCATTTTCTGTCAAGTTAGAATTCTTTTTTTTTTTTGGGTGCACATGGATCATTCTCTAGGATAGAATATATGTTTTTTTTTGTCTTATTTTTTTAATGTTGCATTAAAAAAATATGAGGTCCCATATACCCCCCACCACTGTTACCCTACTCCTCCCCCCATAACAACAACCTCCTCCATCATCATGAGACATTCACTGCATTTGATGAATACATCTCTGAGCACTGCTGCACCTCATGATCAATGGTCCACACCATAGCCCACTCTCTCCCACAGTCCACCCAGTGGGCCATGGGAGGACATACAATGTCTGGTAACTGTCCCTGCAGCACCACCCAGGACAACTCCAACCCCTGAAAATGCCCCCACATCACATCTCTTCCTCCCACTCCCTACCCTCAGCAGCCACCATGGCCACTTTCTCCACACCAATGCCACATTTTCTTCGATTACTAATCACAGTAGTTCATGAATAGAATATCAGTAAGTGCACTCTAATCCATACTCTATTCCTCCATCCTATGGACCCTAGAAGGTTGTGTCCACTCCACATCTATATCAAGAGGGGGTTTAGATTCCACACAGAATTCTTAAGAAACTTAACTAAACAGCTTCAGGTTATTACTTTTGATGGTTAATTTCCTGTGTCAACTTGGCTAGGTTATGGTGTCCAGTTGTTTGGTCAAGCAAGCACTGGCCTGATTAATATTGTGAGAGTACGAGTATTTTGTAGACAGATTTAAATCAGTCATCAGTTGAGTGCATCTATGGCTATTTACACCTGTAGCCCACAAAGGAGATTGCCTTCAGCAATGAGAGAATTTTCCTATCCAATTAGTTGAGGGCCTTAAAGGGATAAATGCTTAGGAATTTGGACTTGCCAATTCTCACGGTTGCATGAGCCAATTCCTATAATAAATCTCTTCATATTTACACCTCCCTCCCCCCTCCCCCCCCACACGTGCTGTTGCTTCTGTTTTTCTGGAGACCCTGACTAAAACATTACTTAAATTTATCATTCCCTGAGATTGTGGACCACACACTTAAATGATTTGGTTTAAGTTTTTCTTTGGGCAGTGGCTTTAAAGGAGACTTGTATTTGAACAGCAAAAACCTGACTTTTTTTGAAGAAAAATTTCTGAAAGACAAAATAATTTTTAAGTTTTGTCCCCTGTGCGATTCTTTAAAAAGGACCACATCCTTCTCTGTATCATAGATGGGCTACAGCATCCTTTGGTCAATATAACTTCTCTGGAGGGTCCTATCACCTCCTTTGTCTCTTCAAAGCCCAGTTTAATTCCCATTTCATCGTAAAGATCTTCCTTTGCCCTGTGCCTCAGAACCTGCTCCTGCCTTTGAACTTCTGTTACACTTTCTGTGAAACTTTAGTGGATTTGAAGTCAGAAGACCTGTATTTGAGTTCCACTCAGCCACTAACTGTCAATGTAGAAAAGTCATGTTGTTTCTTGGGGCTCTGTTTCCTCATCTGTAAAGAAAGGATGGTAATATACACCCCACTAACATCCCATAGTTAAAGTGAGGATCAAACATCATACCTGCAAAATGGCTTTGCAAATGGCAAAGAATGCTCCAAACATTTATCATTTTAACTTATTTTGTACTGAGTATGTGTATATGTGTTTATGCATATAAACGGTGCTTATGTAAATACCTATTATTTTATAATACCATATTATACTCAATAGCCCTTTGCAAAGTGCTTTCATGTATATCATAATCCATACCTAATTTATGGGATTCCAAATAACCTTGGAAGTTTATATGTATACCATAAACCATTCAAAAGGCAGAAACTATTACAGAATCAAAGAATTATAAAAATGTTTTTTATTTTGATAACTTTCATAGCATGAGTAATATATGTTCACTGTAGCAAAGTAAAACAATACTGAAGGGCAAAAAGAAATAAACTCATAAAAACTACCTGTAACTCGAAAGCACATCAATAACTACTGTAAACACAGAGATATTTAACTTTCTACACTCTTTTCTTTGCATGCATGTATATATTATGTATGTACTGCAAACATATATACACATGTGCTTGTGTGTGTATATATGTGTTTGAAGGGATCATAATCCAAACATAAATGTTGTACTTTGCTTTTCTTGCTCAACTATACCACAAATATCTTTCTATATGAATAACTATACTTCTACATCATTTCGTAAGTTACATACTATTTGATCCTATAGCTAAACCATAATATATTAATATAATCAATCCCATATTGTTGGATTCTTAGGCTTGTTCAAATCCCTACCTTATAAACAATATTGTGAATACATATCCAGGTGAATAAAATTTATATATATCCTAACTTATTTTTAATATAGGGAATACCTACATTTTTGCCAGTCCAGCATTCTTTCTTTTAGTGGTAAATTCTTTTTTTTCCTTTCAGAAATGACCCCTCCCCAATCTCTGTGTGATTGGGGTGGGATGACACCCCCTCTGTCCTTGCTCTAGAAAGGAGACACATGATATAGGCCTATCCAGAGTAACTAGTGATAGGGCATGGACATGTGAATTCAGGGAGGTCAGAAATGGTCAAAGGACTTTTTCTAGAACTACTGGATTAGCCATAGTGGGATATGTCTAAAGCCTGCTGGAGACCATTTTTACCACCCTGGGGAGAAGCCTCTCTATGGATAAGACCTACATAGAGGAAAAGGAACCAGGAGACAGAAAAAAATGAGAGAGATTACTAATATTGGTTGAACCCTGATTCAGCTGCACCTTAACTTTACTACTCAAACTTTCTTTGCCAATAAATTCCCCTCTTTTACGTTTAAGATATTTCTATTACTTGTATTACTTGTAACAGAAAATCTTTCCTAATGTTTTGCGCAAATCTGTACAAATAGAATTCTTGGGACAAAGATTTATACATTTTTAGTGTTGTGATGTAGACAATCTAATTGCCCTCTAGAAAGGCTATACCAATTCACACTCTCATCAGCAAAATAAGAGTGCCTTATTCTGTTTTGTTCATTTAGTGACATTGACTTTATTTTATTTTCTCCCCCGCCCCCCATGATTTTGGCTATTTCTATTTCTTCTTTTGTGATACGTATGTGTCCTTTGCCCATATTTCTTTTAATTGGGATATTCATCTTTTCCTTATGGACTTGTGAGAATCCTTAATTTATTAAAGATATAAATACTTTTCATCACATAAAATTGCATATCTTTCCTAGTTTGTCATTTGTCCTTTAATTTTTTTTTAGTTGAGTTTCACTTCCCTCCCTTTCATTCACAAGGAACTTTACAACTTTTATGTAGTCATAGTGACCAGTCTTTTCCCTTATGGTCTCTGACTTTAAAGTCATACTTAGAAATGTTCCTCTTGGCTGCGGTAGTTTCCCAAACTTCCCTTGTTTTTGATGACCTTGACATTTTTGAGGAGTACTGGTCATGTATTTTGCAGGATGCCTCACTACTGGAATTTGATGCTTTTCCCATGATAAGTCTGGGATTTATGGAATGTCAGGAGAAAGATCACAGAGGTAAAGTGCCATTTTTACTACATCCTATCAAGGACACATACTATCAACATGGTTTATGACCACTTAGGTTGATCTTGATCACTTAGCTGAGGTAGTGTTTTCAGGTTTTTCCCCTGTCAAGATATTCTTTTCCCCCCCTTATTCCATATTGTACTCTTTGGAAGGAAGTCAATGTGCTCAGCATGTACCCAAGGAACAAGGAGTTAGTTATGTTACCCTAAACGTCTAATTAAAAAGTTTCTTAGCTATTTTTGTTTGCATGTTTCTCTGCCTCCTTCCACTGGTATTTTTATTTAGATTGTATCAGTTTCATAGAATAATTTAGGTATGATTTAATTTTTGTTAAAAATTAAGTATTCCAGAAATATATTATATTATGCCTATATATTTACCCTTATAATTGATTGCATTTTCTTAATTTACATGAAAGTTCTGATCATTTTAAAATTAAGTTTATTTTAGGGTAATTTACATTTGGTGAACTGGATTTTTAAAAATTTATTATGTTTTCTAAATGGTTATTTCAGGGCAACTACTGATTTTTGTGTATTTATTTTGTATCTAGCTATAATACTGTACTCTTAGAACTTTGGGTAGATAGCCATGCTTTTGAAGATCTGAAAATAACTTGTTTTTCTCCATGTTACTTTACAGATAAGCAATTGAAGAGAAACTATTGAAGATCACAGAGTTAGCAAGCTGAAACCAGATTCACAGTTCATAGTCCAGAAGATTTTGAGGCCTAAATATGACTAATGTTTTTAAATTTTTAGGTACTTTTGCTGCTAATGAAAAATTAACACCAAAATTCTAGCTGGAGAATTTGGTAATGGGTTATTAACATTTGGTACTTATTAAAATTTTAAGGAAGTACAACTGATAAATAAATCACAAGCTTTTATACTTGCTTCAAATGAATTAAACAAACCTAGGCATATAAAAAATGACATTATCAACCACAACTATCACAACTATTTTTTCTATGATTCTTAGTTTACTCTTGACATTGTTTAAAATATGAACAGCTACTTAAAAATTTTTTGACATTTTCCTAAGATTTCTAAAATATATTTTAAAAATCAATCAGATATTTCTTCAATTCTACATTTTAATGATCAGAATATAATTTTTAGATAAAAACTTTATGAATTTTTAATCTTATGGCTTTTCTCCATCACTGATTACAAATAACTTAGGGTATTCTTTTCATAAATGTTCAAACCTTCCTTATGAATTAAGAAGTTAAAGAATTTAAGTACCAGCATATATGAAAAAAGAACTATGAATATTTTTCAAATGAAATAGATAGTAGAGATCACAGTAATTCATATGAACAGAAAGACCAACTGTACAAGAATGAACTCAGAGATCAGGTCCTAGAAAATGAGATGGCACTTTTCATGTCCAGCAGAGCAGGGTGGTAAGGGACAGAGAGGACTGTGAGAAACAGAAGAGGCCGAAGAAGAAAAAGAAATCAAGGAAGAAAAAGTAAGATGAAAGAAGACTCAGAATGGGAAACAGAAACAGTGACTTAAAGGAAGCAGAGAAAACTGATGGCAGATACCGTCAAAACTCAGAAAAGAGATTTAAAAATTAAGTTGGAGAAAACAGGGAAAAAAACCTTTAAAATACTTCAACAACAAAAATAAGGATAGAAAAATAGAGCATTCAGTAAACCAAACAAAGAGGAAAATAGACACTGATCTTTGGAAAAAGAAAACCAAAGGTGAAAACCAGTGGGTTTTCTTTTACTGTTTACCACTAAAATGGCAAAACTGCCTTTGTTCTGAATGTTGAAGGAATGTTTGAGGTTTCAAAAAGCCAACTCTTAAAAATGTCTTGTTTCCCTTAGTTTAAAAAAATCCCCATATTACAGAGTATCTTTAGTAAATACTGGGTATTGTAGGAGAAATGTGAAAGATGTAATTTTCAAAGTATCTTCAGCAACAGAGGTAGAAATGATAAAGTTCAAGGGCTGGGAATGCAGGCAGTTTCTCAGCTTTCTTGCCCAGTCAAGATGCACAACACTTAGCAGGACACAGGTGGGTCCAAGATTTAAGAGGCTTTGCAGAATAAATCTGTAATATGCATTCTTATACCTACCCTGGGGTTTAACCAATTGCTCATAACATTTAATCTATGGCCAGTGGACTAACAAAACAACATAGGAAAGATGTAAGTTCCCAATCAAACAGGCCTGTTAAAAAGGCCTGGAAAGCATTTGGGGATACATGGGCTATCTGCCTGTATTTCTCAAAACAAATCCATGAACAAAGCAAAACTCTCCTAATGTAACAAACTTTTTCAGGGCAAATAGTATGAAAGCATAGAGTAAATACAGAAGAATTTTCTTCACCCAGAATAAAAAGGCAGAACAAGAGATGACTTCAGGGATGACAGAAGGTTTAGAATTGAAGTAATTCCCACTCCAGGGTCAGCAACTCTGACAAGGACCTTATTATAAAAAGTTGCATTGCTCTTTTGCAGCATTATTTATTTTGTATAAAATGAGCACTAGCCAGGGAACATGGTCTATAATCATATTCCTTCTTGCTTCATTTTATCACTACCTTGAACTTGGTTAAGAGAGAGGAATGGAATAAAAACATTTATATTACACAGAGCTTATAATTCTATGCTCTCCAAAGTAATGGTATTCTTTCATTTTATATCTAAATTGTGCTTACAACTGATGTTCCTTCATATGTGCACTTTTTAAAAGCACTAGTCTCAAGGAAAATGTCAATAGTTCATTAATGTGGCATTATTATACATTATTTTTATTTGTTACTGTCCATTGCAAAAATATAGAACTTCGAATTTGTTTTATCTCAGAATGTTAAGAATTAGGATAGAAACTAAAGTTGAATACTGTGATTTGATATGGGTTAATTAAGAAAAGGTCATAAAAAGCCAACCAGGGAAGTGGATGTGGCTCAAGTAATAGGGTCTCCGCCAACCATATGGGAGGACCCGGGTTTGGTCCCTGGTGAAAAAAGAAGAGAAGGTGTGCCTGCGTGGTGAGCCGAGAGCCCGCGTGGTAAGCCAAGTGCCCGCCTAAGTGCCCACATGGTAAGCCCGAGCAGCAAGCCGAGTGCCCGCACGGTGAGCTAGTGCCCGCACAAGTGAGTCACGCAGCAAGATGATGACACAACAAGAGAGATGAAGGGGAGAGGCAAGGTGAAGAGCAGCAGGGACCAGGAACTGAGGTGGTACAATTGATAGGGAACCTCTCTCCACATCAGAGGTCCCCCGGATCGAATCCTGGTGAATTCTAGAGGAAAAAGAAAAGAAGACAAAAAATAAAAAGAAATAGATACATAAGATTTCACATAGTGAATGGACATAGACAGCAAAAACAGCAGGATGGGGGTGGGGAAGGCGGAGGGGAAAGGGGAGGGGAAGAAAAAAAAGTCAACCATTATAGAAGTGGTGTAAAATCCAATCATTTCGATAGATCTGACAGTGGTCAAATATAAAGAAATTAATTCTTAAAAATAACAGTAATGACATTAAAAATGAGAAAAAATATTTATTGACATGTGACTGTTTCAGACACCCTGCTAAACCCTTTAAAAACAGTATCTCATTTAATCCAGAAACTCCCCTACCAGGAAGGTACTTTTATTATGCCTAATTTATATTATAAGAAACAGGGTTAGAAAGGTTATGTAATTTGCCTGTGATCACACAGCTAGTAAATTTCCAAGCTGGGACTCAAATTCAGATCTGACTCCAAAGCCCATAATCAGAATTACTCTATTATTTATATTCCTAAGAAAAGTTATGGGCAAATATGGCAGGAACTTCTTGTTCAAGTTAAACAAACTTTTTATAACTTTCTGAATTTTAATTCTTCATATAACACAGGGATTATAATATTAGGGATATGGTCTTAACATCTTCCATGATTTAAAGGGGCTAGACAATTTTTGACCATGAGGTAATAAAGTACTGAAGTCACTTGTCTGGCTTTATTACTACAATTTAAAACAAAAACAACACTGCTTTGTTTGAAAATAAGAAAAACTTACAGACTAGGTCAGTTAGAGAAATTGAATGAGAGACCCTCTAAAAGTGATAATATTCTATGTGGAAGACCATGAAATACTCGTGCATTGAATTTCACCATATAAACTAGGATCAATTTTTTTCTAGTAGAAAATGTGACTATATTATATATAAGAAATACAAAATCACAACCAAGATACAATGTCTTTGCAAATAAATAGAATTAAACTAATGAACCAAGCATGATTGACCATTTCTGAGCGCTACCATTTTCTAACTATGAAAACTTGACCAAATTCCTAACCCTTTCTGTGACTCAGATTCCTCCCAAATAAACTGGCCATAACAACTATATCTAACTTATAGGATAACTTATCTGACTTGTACTTTGTAAGTTTTTAGGAAGTTTTAGCTTCTTACTTTTCTTTCTACTAAAAAACAGCTCAAGTTTAACATTTTACTTATCACGGCAACTGAATTATCTACACACAAAGAACAGAACATTATTATCATTACGTTCAACCTGATTATCTGCATTAATGCCAGAGGGAAGAAGAGGTATCAATAATTCAAAATGGCAGATAGTAGAAAGATTAATAAATGTCTCTGGAAGAGGATTTTGTGGCTTGAATTTATATGTGTCTTTCCAGATATCCTGGGAGTCACACTAAGGAAAATAGAAGGAAGTGAGATACTGTGTACTCTATGACTTCGTTAACATTTTGTATTTTTCTTCAGTGTAGCAGGGAGACAGAAAAAAAATCTGATCAAACTTCTCATAAAAACATTATATAACCTATACCATAATATAGCAATTAAATCTCCTTGATTTCATTATTTTTTATTACTAATGCTACTTATTTTCCACATGTGATTCTTTCCATTACTTTGAAGGTATGGGGTTTCTCTAAAGACCGATTATTTCCTTCTTGGCACAAGGGCTGCAATTCAGCAATTCAGGTAGTTGCCACCTGTTTAATAATGGTGCCTTTTATTGATTCCACGGTCCATTGTCTAAGTGTTTTCCAGGTGTGGATAACTAAAAGAAAACAACAACGTAGCACATTATATGGCCACTCAGTTTTTAAAGTTTTTAAAGTAAAAATTTTAAGTACTGAGTAATAAAGGGCCAACTTGCCTTACCAGATATTAAACAGCATTATATTTCTATATGAATTAAATAAGCCAGTGAAATATTGGCACAGGAATAGACAAACACCTCAATACCATAAGCTAATAAATTTCCACTGTTTAAACCAACACATTTCATAGTATTTGCTTGAGCAGCCTTGGAAACTAAAACAGTAAGATTATATAACAATATAACAGATTATACAATATTTGTCCTTTTGGGCCTGGCTTATTACACTCAACCTAATTTCTTCAAGGCTCATCCATGCTGTCGCACTGTATCAGAACTTCATTTTTATGGCTGAATAATATTCCATTGTATGTATACACCACATTTTGTTTACATGTAATGACTTTTTTTTTTTACTACATTATGTTAATCCCAAGGACCTCTGCTCCTTAAACTTCTTTTCCAATAGAAATAAACTACTTAATGCCTACCCAGGTTTTCTTTGTTCCAAGATTCCCCTGTAAGGTTAAAAAAAAAACAACCAAAAAAAAAAACCACATTCTGGAGAGTTCACAATCCATGATTGCATATTCCCAACATAGTAAGGGTAATCTATTCTGTCAGCCTTAGCATTTTAAAATCTGGATTCAGCTAAAGAACCTGCTTTTTAACAAGGCTGAAGTTTTCTTAACAGACGATAAAATAGAACCATAATGTAGTACTAGCAAATTTAGAGGACCTGTCTATATTCCTTCCAGGTTATAGAAAATATAACTGAAGTAAATGAACATTTTACTTTTTTTCATGTTTTATTTTTCTCTGAGGTTATTAGATCAGAGAACTATATAACATTTTGGCCATTTAATTAGGTTAGTTTATGCTGCTTGAGCCTTACTAATGCTACTCCAGTACCATTGAATCCTTTCCCCCAGCTTCTCACACCTAATATTTACTGAGCATTTTCTAGGAGTCAGGTATTGTGCTAAGTACTTTAGACAAGTTATCTCATTCAAATGTAAAAATAATTTTGAGGTATATATTATTATCTTCACTTTACAGGTGAAGGAAGTGAGGCTTAGAAGTTAGGCTGTTTGCTCTGGTCATTTAGCAGACATTGGCAGTGTAGGGATTTGAACTCAGGCATTCTGACTCGACAGTCAACTGTATAACTAGGTGAACACTGAATATGTGCAATTACAGAGTAGGTTTTTGGTCTCAAAATTCCTGGTGGAAAAAAGAATGACTGTTGTAGAAGAAGTCACTGTGATGGTATATTTCTTTAAAATAATGTGGAAAGCATTCCAAAAATGAGAAGGACTCCTATATGCTATATAACCGGACCCAGAGGATGGGTATTATTTAAAATCAAAGGTTTCTGAAAATTAAGTCAGATTTTCCCCCCTAGACTTATTGATTATAACTTCATAGCTGAAATCACTGTTGGTAGAAACTGGAGCTCTGGAAGCAGCACGGGCTCTTAAGTGTGACAGACAGCCATACCATTCTGAGCTGCAGTTTCCTCATCTATAGAATGGGAATAATACTAATTTTCTGATGGAATTGTAAGAAACAAATCTACCATGATAGGTCCCTAATTCACAGGGTTGTTGGAAGGATTAAATGAGATGAGATAGGGTAAAGGTCCTAGCACAATGTCTGGCATATAACACCTGCAAATGTTTGCTTTAAGGACGAATAAGTAGGATTAAGAGCCATCTTCTCTTACTACCAGTAGATGAGTAAGAGTAATAAAAGAGCATGCAAAGGATGTTTATTTATTTTAAAGTTAAATATAAGTGATTCCTATTCTGTCAGTTATTAATTATTCTGAATAATTGATAACGACTATAAATATGCTTATTTTAGTTTGCTTTGCTGCTGAAAGCAATACACCAGAAATGGGTTGGCTTTGACAATGGGAATTTATTAGCTTACAAGCTTATAGTTCTGAGGCCATGAAAATGTCCAAACCAAAGCATCCTCAAGACGATACCTTCTTCCTGAAGACTAACTGCCAGTAATCCTGGACTCTTCTGTCACACAGTGGCATCTGTTGAACTCTCCCTTCTCTTTCAGGTTTTGTTGCTTCCAGCTTCTTGCTTCCATGCCTTTCTCTCTCTTTATCTGAATTTCATTCTCTTTTAAAGTATTCCAGTAGGAGCATTAAGACCCATACTGAATGAGGTGGGTCACATCTTAAGATCCTACTCACACCAAAAGATGCTACTTACAATGGGTTCACAGTCAGAGGAATGGACTAGCTTTAAGTATATACTTTTCTAGGGGTAATTACAGCTTCAAAATTTAGAGTCCCCTCTGGACTCTAAATTTAGACAGGTTCTTTCCATATGCAAAATACATTCAATCTATCATAATACTGCAAAAGCCTTAAAGCATTTCATTAACAATATTAAGTGCAAAGTCTTATAAATAAAAATTGGTTAGACGGGAAGCGGACTTGGCCCAGTGGTTAGGGCGTCTGTCTACCATATGGGAGGTCCATGGTTCAAACCCCGGGCCTCCCTGACCCGTGTGGAGCTGGCCCATGTGCAGTGCTGATGTGCGCAAGGAGCGCCCTGCCATGCAGGGGTGTCCCCCATGTAGGGGAGCCCCACGCGTAAGGAGTGTGCCCTGTAAGGAGAGCCACCCAGTGTGAAAGAAAGTGCAGCCTGCCCAGGAATGGTGCCGCACACACAAAGAGCTGACACAACAAGATGATGCAACAAAAAGAAACACAGATTCCTGTGCCATTGACAACAACAGAAGCGGACAAAGAAGACGGTGCAGTAAATAGACACAGAGGACAGACAACTGGGGCAGGGGGGAGAAATAAATAAATAAAATAAATCTTTAAAAAAAAATTGATTATAGATGTGGTCTGTCCTGGGGCACAATTCCCCTTAGTCTGTGGACCTGTGAAACTTAGAGAACAAGTTATCTACTTCCATTATACAATGGAGAGGGAGTCATAGGATAAATATTCCCATTCCCATAAGGAGAAATTGGAAGGAAAACAGGGATCAGGGGCCCAAACAATTCTGAAATCTTGCAGGGCATACTCTACTAAATTTCAAGGTCTGAGAGTCATCTATGGAATGATGGTTTGTCCTCTGGGCTTGATGGAGTGGCAGTTCCATCCTTTGCAAGTGCTTACACAGTGGACATGCTCTGTTCAAGCACTGGGGTGAAGGCCCCAACACTTTCAGGCATTGGGGTGACACCCAGGCTCTCAGCTCCAACCTCATCAAGCATCAGGGTGGTGGCTGGAAGACCTGCCCTTTTCAAGTACCAGGGCCTACTCACCTTTTCCACAAACATGGATGAGCTTGCTTTCTTGGCCCAAGAAGATGTCTTCAGTCCAGACCTCCATTCCATGGTTCTGCCTTTGAATTCATTTTTCCTTCAACCTGTCCCTTTTCTTCCCCTTTCAGTCCAGGCTGGCAGTGATTCTGTTCATATAGATCTTGCAAAAAACCTGTCAGTTTCACATGTATTACACAGTAGTCCAAGCCATCAAACAGTATTGCTTTCCACAAATCCTTTCTGGATAACTGCATTTCCAATCCTGACTTGCACGGAAATTGCTGACTGGGTCCATGTTCAGTTATAGCCTCTTAACAGAGCACTATTTTCTTAGGACTCATTTTCCAGAAGTGCAGCATTTTCCAAATCAGCAATTTTTTGTTTCTTTGTGCCCAGGAGTTCAGTTATCAGCTTATCCCTTATCTCTTGTATTTTACTATAAGCTACAAGGAGAAACCAGACTGCACTTTCCACATTTAGCCTGTAATATCCTCAGCTAAATATCTAAGCTCATCAGTCTAAAATTCTGCCTTCCCTCTGATGTGAGGAGTTGATTTTGCCAAATTCTCTGCCACTTTAAGACTAGGGTCACCTTTCTTCCAGTTTACAACAACACATTTATCATTTCTAAGGACTCATTAGAAGTACCTTTAGTGTCCACATTTCTACCAACAGTCTCTTCAAAGCAATTTAGACTTTTCCTTCCAAGCACCTCACAATTCTTCCTGCCTCCACATATTAATGACCCAATTATAAAGCCTTTTTTAACATTTTGCAGTAGCAGCACTGTACCCTACTGGCAAAAATATCAGTTTTAGTTTGCTTTGCTGTCAAAAGCAGATACCATAAAATGAGTTAGCTTTTAACAATGGGAATTTATTAGCTTATGTACTAGTCAGCCAAAAGGGGTGCTGATGCAAAGTATCAGAAATCTGTTGGCTTTCATGAAGGGTATTTATTTGAGGTAAAAGCTTACAGTTAGAAGGCACTAAAGAGTCCAACTCAAGGTTACTTCCTTACCAAACTCTTGCCATGTGTTGAAGCAAGATGGCAGGTGAAGTCTGTGAGGGTTCAGCTTTCCTCTTCCTTCTTAAGGCTCTGTGAGTTCAGCCTCTTCCAATCTCAGCTGTAGGCTGGCACAGGGCTCCTCTCTTACTAGGCTTGTTTCTTTCCAGGCTCAGCTACTCTGTTCTCTTCACAGGGTCAGCTGTAAACTTGCAGGCAAATGGCTCGTCTCTTTTCTCAGGGTCTCTGCCGTGTCTATAGAGCTGTCTCTATTCCTCTGTGTATCTTCTCTGTGTATTTACTTCTGTGTGAAAGTCTGTTTTATCAGCCCGTGAAGGGGATGGGGGCTCACACCTGCACACACTAATGACATGTTGAATCAAAGTCCTAATATTTTGATTTAATTAAGTAAACATAAAGCTTTGAATTTAATTCAAAGGGTATCATGCCCAGAAAAACAGCTTTCAAATTCTTTATGCATTCACACAAATTGAATTTTACTGACCTATCTGAATAGACTGAGTCTATAAATACTGTGCTACAACATTAATGCCATAAAGAAGCATTTAGTTCCCACTTGCTGATAAGTATTCATATAAGTAGAAATCTTGAGGATTAATAATTACTTGCCACAGGCCACAGATGTTTTAAAGTGCATTATAAAAAATGCATATAATTTGATGTTCTTAATTGATAAACGGGTAAGAGTTGGTATGACAGCAGCAGTTTCATGAATATAAAAGACATTATCTGAGCTGTGAGAAATTAGAAAACAGTTTTCTGGAAATGGGAGAAATTTCTTAATGAAGAATGACATCAAACAAATAAAAACTCTAGCACTCTGGTAAAGGTTACATAAAACATAATTAGAGTAACTGTTTAAAATATTACATTGCAAAAGCTGATGAATGAATATGTGTCTTGAAGTCTGATCATTTAGTTGAAATTCTGATATAAAGGAGTTTCCTAATCTTGGCAAGAAAAACAAGGGGGAGTACTTTATAACTAGTGAATAAAAAACAGATTGGCTTCTTCAGGGATTATTTAGCAACATGCTTTTATAGCAAAATATACTCTCTATTTGACTTCATGAGCTGATTAGTATTGCTTTCTTCAGACTAACTGGGCCAAACACATCTTATTAACTTGATTTACGGTTTCAAGTATTACCCTATTATGAACTATCTCTCAGCTGGGGACAGCTGTAAGCTATCAGGCAAATGGCTCATCCCTCCCCAGGGCCTTAACTGTTTGAGCCTTCTCTTTTCTGTCACATGGCAAGATCAGAATGACAAAGTTCTCTCCTCTTCTTGAGTGAGTGTCTGTTTATCTTGGCCCACCAAGGACATGGGGACTCAACCTGAGTCACACCTTATGGATGTGGTTGAATCAAAGCCCTAATTTTTACAGGTAATGTAATCAAGGGCTCCTCAACTGAATCCAATATAATCAGAGAGTATCACACCCAGAAGAACAGATTAGTTTACAAACACATTCTTTTTCTTTTTGGGATTCAAAAACATAACCTCAAACTGTCACTCCTCCTTCCCTTTTTATCTCCTTCCTTCCTTCCACTCTGTAAATGATCTGATTTCCTCTCATCTATAGAATAGCAAATGCAGTTTAGGTACACTATGATTATGGTTCATTTAGACTGTCTATATGTATTAATTCCACCGTTGTAATCCATAAGAGATGCCCCAATGGGAATATGCTCTAATTATTTTCTGGTTCAAAACATCAATATAATGATTCACTTAATAAGAAAGAGTAAATGTTTCTGTAATGCATTAAATGTTGACATCTGTGAATGGAGTTCTTTGGTCTTGGATTAAAAGTGATGCCTTATAAAAATACAGATTTCAACAATAGAATAAAAAAACCTGTGGAGGATCAGTGTTACTATTTCCAGGTAAATTAGGGAAGGGCATGGGGGATTTAAAAAACTGTAGAAATTAATATTTATCACCTAAATTAGAAAAAAAGAGACTATTTATTCCGAATTTGCTGTAGAAAGTTTTCTTATTGGATTACTGCTGATAGTGAGTTTGGATTTCTTTGTCAATGTCCATTTGTATATACAATCTCTCAGTTCTGTCTTTTGGTCATTTTCACACTTGCTAGAGGTTGGCTAATTTAGAGAAAGGTAGAATCCAGATCTTCCCTGCTCAGAGATTGTTGAGTAATCTTTAGAGTCAACTGAAAAACCTTCTTGACTCTTTGGCTGTTGTATCATCACAGTGATCATCAAAGTCAGATACTGTTGATCCCAGCAAGTTGCTATGTGGTGAAGCAAGATGGCTGCCGATTTCTGCTGGGTTTCAACCTTCCTCTCCAGCTACACAGTGTCCACTTTTGAGCTGCTTTGTAGGCCTAGCCTGTTGGGGCTTTGTGCTTAAGTGATCCTGTAGTTCTCTCTCTGATGTGGCAGGACCAAACATGGTGGCTTCCTTTCCCTCTGCACTGTTTTTCAATAGCAATCTGGTCCTCTTTCTCTTCTTATTTCAAGAAGAGCAGTTTGGTGATCACCTTTTGTGATTTCAGGATGCCCCTAAGATCCTTCTTTTCAACTTGTGAGGTTTATCAAGGTATGGTACTTTTCCCTAGAAATGGATGTTTTTAAGAACAACTTACTGCCAACTGTTAAGGAATATTTTTAAGAGAAAAAATATTATTTTCCAGCCTAAAAGGAATTCATTACCATCTGAATTCACTAAAAGGAAAAAAAAAGTATCTTGATAGGTTGCATCTGAAAGAAGGACAAATCCTGCTGGACAACACAATGTTCAGCACAGGCCAGTTTGAGACAAGTCACTAATTATGCATAAATCTTAAAAGAAAAGCAGTTGCATAGGCAGGTTTGGGAATCTCCAAAGTAGGAAAAAAAGGTGGTTATTGATAAACGACTTTGAGGGAAGGGAACCTTCCTCTTTGGTCAGAGAAACTATGGTCCCAAGAGGGTGGTATAAACCTCATTGCTTTTTTCTCTCTTTCTTACCACCACCTGGCCTTGAATGTGGATACAGTTGCAGGAAGTGCATAGGAGAAGAGTATGACTAAAGCTCGGATTTTCTGGGTGGAAGATGGAAAAGGGAGGTCCAGAGTAGTAGAAGGTACTGAGGAGATTGTGGAGAAAGAAAACAACATCATAAAGATGTATAGGAATGATCCTAAATAGCACACCAAAGACTGAGAACTGAACTGAGATGAAGCACAAGCCAGATTCTAGACTGGCCACTAGGTGTTGCATACATGGGCTAGATCCAAATAGCAATGCAAAAAGCCACTGAAAACAGAATTAAAGTTGAAACTGCTTTCCACCGAAGGCCAGCCATAAATTGTGACCTGAACCGAACTGGGTTGACAGCCTCTTTTAATAAAATATCAACATTCTCCATAGGACTTAAATACCCAAAGTCTCAAAATATTAAAAATGCTTAGAATACAAAAAAATAAAAAACTCTGTGTACAAGGAACAAGGAAAAATTTCAAGCTGCATGGGAAAGGACAATCAACAGAAATTAATATAAGATGACACAGACTTTGGAATTATGTGACAAAAATTTTAAAGCAGCTATTGTAAAATGCTCCAAGAACTAAAGGCAAACACTCTCAGACTAAATGGAAAAGAGAAAATCTTGGTATTAAAAAGATAAAAATGGAAGTTTTAGAACTGAAAATTACAATAATCAAAATACAAAACTTATTGGATGGGCCCAGTAGCAGAACGGAGATGACAGAGGAAAAAGTCAGAGAACTTGAAGACAGAGCATTGTAAAGTATCTAATCTGAATATAAAGAAAAAAGACTGAAGAAAGTTAATGGAGCATAGGAACCTGTGGGAAAACTCCAACAGTCTCATGTTCATGTCATTAGAGTTCTAGAAAGAGAGAAGAAAGAGTGAGCTGAAGAAAAAATATTTGAGGAAATAATGGCTGAACACTTCCCAGGTTTGGTGAAAGACACAATCAACAGATTGAAGCAGCTCAGTTAACCCCAATCAGGATAAACCCAAAGAAATCAATACCCATGCACATCAAAATCAAATGTGTGAAAACAAAAGAGAAAGAAAAAATTTTTTCAAAGCTGCCAGAGAAAAAGAAGGCATTACTTATAAGGTAGCAACAATTTGAATGATGGCCAATTTACCAACAGAAGCCATGGAAACCAGATTTTGGCGGAAGAACATTTTTAACGTGCTGAAATCACAGTCAATCCAGAATTCTATACCCAGTGAAAATACCTTTTTAGAATGAAGGTGAAATAATGACATTTTTACACGAAGGAAAATAAAAACAATCTGCCATCAGTAAATGTACTCTAAAAGAACTGCTCAAGGAAGTTATTCAGACAGAAGAGAAATGATAACTGAAGGAAACCTGAAACATCAGGAATGAAGAAAAAGTAACAGAAGTGATAAATACCTGAGTAAATAGACTATTCTTCTGAGTTGTTTAAAATGGACTTTACAGCTGCAAAGAAAAATGATCAGTGTTTGATGCGATTTTCAATGTCTGTAGATGTAACAAATAAGAAAGTTACAACATGAAGGGAATGGGTAAAGGGACCTACAAGTGTTAAGAACTCTACATTCTACATTTTGACGGGATAAAATATTAACTCCAAATAAACTGTGCTAAGTTAAGAAAGAATGTTCCAATTCCTAGATTAACCAATAAAACAAAACACTGGTCAAAGAGATACTGTAAAAAAACACAGTAGATAAACTGTAATACTAAAGCATATTCAAATATGCTTTTGTTTTGGGAAACAAAAACAAAGCAGAGGGAGGACACTGCTGGTTTCATTTTTAACATATTGCTTTTAAATTGCCACTCTGTCTTTACAAGAAGAAAAAGCCAAGGGAACTGATAATCAATGACTTTTCTTAGATCCATCAGAGAACTGAGGTAACAGGGCAAACTGCCATCCTGAAATTTGGAGAGACAGGTGAATAGAGGGAATTATGGCAGAGATCAGCTTACGCTGGAGCAAGAGCAGGTAGGGCCAAAAACTGGCAGGAACACTTAAATGGTAATTTTGAAGAATAGCTAGAAGTTGAATGTGGATTAGCTTGAGAGTGAGAAATTTCTGGAGGTCCAGTCTTAGGGGTCCCCCACACTTCATAGATTTTATCTCTAGGAACATTATCAATTTCTCATTGTGTAGATCCCAGAAAAATACGCTCCTTGTTTAGGAAAGGGGAGAGAAAACCAAACATTTTTAAATACACCCAGAGTTTTCTCCGTAACAAAGGTCTGCTATCAGAGCCTTATTTACCTGGGGCAAGGTCAATTAGCCAACTTCAAGGCCTTCTAGTCTTATTGACTCACCTAAGGGATTGGGCAGGAGGGTAAGAAACATTTCTGAAGTTAACAGTCCAGGGACTAAGGTCCACTAAAAGAATTGAGATTTACTTAATATTATAGAACACTTCCCCTCCCTGACATCATCACACCAACAGGGTCCCAGTAAAATAACAGTAAATTATAACTGAAAGAGCTGTAAGACACAAACGCTATTTAAGAAGGAGTTCTCCAAAGACAAATGGGGAAAATCCAAAGACAATGGGGAAAAATAAATGATACTTGTATTAGTTAGCCAAAGGGGTGTTGGTGTAAAATACCAGAAATCTGTTGAATTTTACAAAGGGTATTTATTTTGGGTAGAAGCTTACAGTTATTAGGCCATGCAGAATAAGTTACTTCCGTCACCAAAGTCTTTTGTCACTTTGGAGCAAGATGGCTGCTGACATCTACCAGGGTTTAGGCTTCCTTGGTTCCTCTCGTCCCAGGGTTCATTTCTCTCTGTGCTCAGCTCTTCTGTTTTCTCTATGAGGCCAATGGCCTTGTCTCTCTCCCCGGGGCTCGATTATCTACAGGCTCAGCCACTCTGCTCCTCTGTGTGCTTACTCCCCGGCTCTAGCCTAAAACTCCAGCATCAAAAACTCCCAACTCTGTCCTTTGCTATGCCTTTTATCTGTGAGTTCTCTCCCACCAAAGGGTGGGAACTCAATGCCCTACTGATGTGGCCCAATCAAAGCCCTAATCATAATTTAATCAATTAAAAGTGATAGACCAGTTCACAGACATAATCCAATAACTATTTTTGGAATTCATAAACAAAGCCAAACTGCTACAATATTAAAGGAAACTGAAGTCTCTGTTACCTACAGCTGCATTAACATTAACAGCAAACATTAGGGAAGCAGACTTGACCCAATGGATAGGGCCTTTGTCTACCATATGGGAGGTCCGCGGTTCAAACCCCGGGCCTCCTTGACCCGTGTGGAGCTGGCCCATGTGCAGTGCTGATGCGCGCAAGGAGTGCCCTGCCATGCAGGGGTGTCCCCACATAGGGGAGCCCCATGTGCAAGGAGTGCGCTCCATAAGGAGAGCGGCTCAGTGCGAAAGAAAGTGCAGCCTGCCCAAGAATGGCGCCGCACACACGGAGAGCTGACACAACAAGATGACGCAACAAAAAGAGACACAGATTCCCAGTGCCGCTGATAAGGATAGAAGTGGTCACAGAACACACAGTGAATGGACAGAGAGCAGACAACTGGGGGGGGGGGGGGAGGGAGGGAGAGGAAATAAATAAATAAATAAATAAATAAACAAATAAATCTTAAAAAACAAAATAAAAAACAGCAAACATTAAACACAGCCCAGCACCTATTCAGATCATCATAAAACTTCAGAGTAAAGGTCTATTTGCCTTAATTCCTATTATCTACTGCATCATGTTGGCTTTCAACAAAAATTTACAAGCCATGCTAAAAGGCAAGGAAAAAATCACAGTCTGAAGAGACAAATCAAGCATCAGAAACAAACTCAGATATGACATCTATTTTGGTGGAACATGATTATCTATGTAGAAAATCCCAAGGAATCTATAAAAAACAAAACCAAAAAAATTTCATAGCAATAATAAGTAAATTTAGCAGGTCAATAAAATCCAAATCTAATACTTTTCTACATAACAATGAACAACTGGATCCAAAAAAAAAAAAAAAAAAAAAAAAAAGAAATACCTAACTATAAATCTAACTCATCATGTACTGGATATGTATGCTGAAAACTAACCATAAAATGCTGATGAAAAAATCAAAGGAGGCCTAAATAAATGGGGAGATATAATGTGTTCATGGGTTGGAAGTCTCAACATAGTAAAGATATTAACTCTTCTCATATTAATCAATAAACAATGCAACTTCCATCAATATTCTAGTATATTGATTCTTTTGGAAATACAGACAAACTGATTCCTTATCCTGAATGATACTGCAGGGACAGATGCAGGACATTATATATCCTGCCATAATACATTGAATGGAATGGGAGAGAGTGTAAACTACAACGTAAACTATAATCCAGGCTGTGTAGCAGTGCTCCAAAATGTATTCATCAAATGCAATGAATGTACCACACTAATGAAAGAAGTTGTTGTGTGGGGAGTGTGGGGGTTGGGGGTGGGGAGTGGGTTATACGGGAACCTCTCAAATTTTTTAATGTGACATTTTGTGTGATCTATGTATCTTAAAAAAAAAGATAATAAAAGATAAAAAAAAATTTAAATAGAAAGATAAACTAGACTAGTCAATGCTGACTTTTTCTTTGGGTCTTAGCTTTAATGTCACCTCCTCCAAGATTCTTTTCCTGACTCCCCAGGCTCGGTTAGGGTTCTTCCTCTGTGCCACAGTAAACAGAACCTTATTTCCTGAGGGCTCTAGAGACATCAAGACACAATAGGCAGGGCAGAAAATCCCAGGAATTCAGCATCCTGTCAGTGGGCCTTACCTTGGAATATATGATAATCTATCTTCCCAATGTATTGGTGTTAGACTCACTTATAACTTTCCTACACATGGCTCTTAGGCTCCTTTTAATTGAACCTATAATTAGTACTATACCTGTTAAATATGTATCTCAGAGACTTAAATTTTCCAGCTGTTCATATGCTGGTTGAGCCCTGAATCTCAGGAGCTATGTAGCCAACACCTCCTGTCTAGTTCACTGGACTTGAGCAGGACAACTAACCTAAGGATGCTGATGGATAATACCCATCTCAAAAAATAGAGAGACTCTACAACTGTAAGCAAGACAGTTCCATCCATCTGCCTCATGGGATCTAAGCCCCCTCTTTATCAGAAGCAGAGTGGGCATCACTATCTCCAAAACCTCAAGACTGAGGAATGAACAATCATCAGGGAGGAATGCAACTATGGACTAAAGTAGACATTTATTATTCTAGTATGGAAGACATATAACACTGATATAAAGACAGTGGTCAGAGGTTCCAAGGTGAGTGAGACAGAAGAACAGGTGTAACATGGGGCATTATTGGGACATTTGAATTGTTTTGCATATTGCAATGATGAATATAGGCCATTATACATATTGTTAAACCTATAACATCGTGTGGTGCCAAATGTAAACCATAATGTAAACTACAGACCATAGTAGCAATGCTTCAATATGTGTTCATCAATTGTAACAAATGTAACACACTAATGAAAGATGTTAATGGGGAAAAGTATGGAAGGGGTAGAGGGGTAGAGTGGGTATATGGGAATCCCCTATGTTTTTAATGTAACATTTATGGAATCTAAAGTTTCTTTAAAAATAAATAAAAAGAGACAACAGGAAGATGGCGGCAGAGTAAGGAGCTCCTAGAGTCAGCTTGTGCTACAGGGCAGTTAGTAATCACACAGAGCTATCTAAAGCACCTGTTTGGGGGATCCAGGACACCAGAAAAGCATCCTGCAATATCGTTGAAATAATGGAAGGAGAAGATTGCTCATCTGCAGAGAAGATTCGAGAGTTGAGCACTCCACACTGTGGAGGCCAGTACCCATATAGCACTGGTGGCACAAGCCACCTCGGTAGTTATTCTGTGGCTGGAATTGGAAGCTCCATTTTCCAAAAATGGGGGTGGAAGAGACAGGTGGGCACAAACTTCAGCTATTTAGTAAATTTGGTTGGCTAAAGTATAACCCTAAGAATAGCTAAAGTTTGAACCTGTCCAAGTCAGAAAGAGGCAGTCAGTGTCCATTTTAACTCTGCCCCTGGCATGAGAGGAAGTGGAGCAGACTGACAAGCACAGTGCTGGTAGGGACTTCTTTCCATCCAGATCAGATTGCAGCTCTGGCCTAAGCCCCAGCACCACCTCTGCCAGGGCAGAACCTGGGGGGACCTGTGTCAGCCTCTCCAGGAAACTACAGGCCATGCAGCAAAGGCCAGTGCACATCCTACTCTGGCAACACAAGCCTCCTCAGGACCTATTCTGTGGCTGGAGTTGGAAGCTCCATTTTTCAAAAAACGGGAAGAAGAGATAGTTGGCCATTGACTTCAGCTACTGATTAGTAAATTTGCCCGGTTAAAGTATAACCCTAAGAACAGCTTTAGCAGTTTAATATTACTGATGACTTGCAAAAAGAAATACTGGATTATGTTTGTAAACTGGTCTTTTCCACTGGACATATTAGAGTGTATTAGATTCAGAGGTTTTACTTTTACTTGATTAAATAATGATTAAGGCTTTGATTGGGCCATGTCAGTAGGCCGTTTAGTCCCTGCCCTATTGGTGGGTGGGGACTCAGAGAAAAACTGTATGACAAAGAAGGGAGGTTGGAGTTTTCAGCTGGAGCCTTGGGAAGTAAAGACACAGAAAAGGAGGACACAAGAAAGGTTTGAGATGGAGCTGGGGAAGTGAACACAGAGGAATAGAGATGGCTCCTTAGACACAGTAGAAGCCCAGGGGAGAGAGAGAGAGCCATTCTCCTGATAGTCTACTGCTAGCCTTCTGGAGAAAGCACAGCATCTGAGCCTGGAGAGAAATGGAGCTCTGGAGAGGGAGGAACCCAGGAAGCCTGAACTTTTGGCAGACACTGGCAGCCATCTTGCTCTAACACGTGGAAATAGACTTTGGTGAGGGAAGTAACTTATGCTTTATGGCCTGGTAACTGTAAGCTCCTATACCCCAAACAAATACCCCTTATAAAAGCCAACAGATTTCTGGTATTTTGCATCAGTACCACTTTGGCTGACTAATACAACAGCTAACGTTTGAACTTGTCCAAGTTGGAAAGAGACCAGCAGCCACCACTTTCACTCTGTATCTGGCATGAGGAGAAGCTGGGATGACTGAAAATCTCAGTGATGGTTGGGATTGGTTTCTTTCCATCCAGATCAGACTATAGCCCTAGCCTAGGTTTCAGCCCCAAATCTGGCTGGGAAGAAGTTGGCAGGACCTGCATTAGCCTCTCCAGGTAACTGTACATACATTTGGCTGGCATAGACTGAATAGTCAGACATATTGGGCTCCATCCACATACCCCAAAAAGAAAGAAGAGCTGTGTTTGCTCAGCCGTTTCGGGTAACTGCAGGTATATCTGGCCAACACAGACTGAATACTTGGAAGTCTACCTGGGCAAATGTGGTCATTTTGGACCAGCAAAGCATAGATTGCTGCCCACGCCTGCAGCTCCATCCCCACCTCAGGCAGGGGAGGAAGGGGTGTGAAGAGTCATCAGTCTCTCTGGGTAACTAAAGATGGTCTTAGCCTGCACAACTTGGATTATTACATGCAGCTATGGCTCTGTTCCCATCCCTGGCAAAGGGGAAAGTGGGAGAACCTTCATAGATCCCTGGGCAGTACAGACAGCTTGACTATCCACTTCTTACAGCACCAAATACATCCTTGGTTCCTAGTACACAACCAGGAAGGGAGAAAGGGCAAGAAAGCCCTTAACTAAAGAAAGAAACTGCACCCAGAATAAATATATCTAGTAAGCCAGATGCCAAAGACACCAACAAAAAACTATAATCCATACCAGAAAACAGGAAGATATGACCCAGTTAAAGGAACAAGCCTCCAGATGACATAAAGGAGTTGAGACAACTAATTATAGATTTTCAAACAGATGTCCTTAATAAATTCAATGAGAGAGCTAAAGAGATTAAGGATATTAAGAACACATTGGGGAAGTGGACTTGGCCCAGTGGTTAGGGAGTCCGTCTACCACATGGAGGTCCGTGGTTCAAACCCCAGGTCTCCTTGACCCATGTGGAGCTGGCCCATGCGCAGTGCTGATGCATGCAAGGAGTGCTGTGTCATGCAGGGGTGTCCCCCGCATAGGGGAGCCCCACCCACGAGGAGTGAGCCCCGTAAGGAGAGCTGCCCAGCACGAAAGAAGTGTGGCCTGCCCAAGAATAGTGCCGCACACATGGAGAGCTGACACAACAAGATGATGCAATAAAAAGAAACACAGATTCCCATGCCACTGACAACAACAGAAGCGGACAAAGAAGAAGACGCAGCAAAATAGACACAGAGAACAGACAACGGGGGTGGGGCAGGGTGGGGGAGGGAAGAGAAATAAATAAATAAATCTTAAAAAAAAAAGAACACATTGGATGAGCACAAAGAAGAATTTGAAAGCATATGTAGAAAAATAGCAGATCTTATAGGAATGAAAGGTGCAATTAATGAAATTAAAAATACACTGGAGGCATATAACAGCAGATTTTAGGAAGCAGGAGAAAGGACTGGTGAGCTTGAATACATAGCCTCCAAAATGAAACATACAAAAAAACAGATAAAAGAACAGAATAAATTGGACAAGGTCTCAGGAAACTAAATGACAGCAAGAGATGTGCAATATATGTGTCATGAATGTCTCAGAAGGGGAAAAGGGGGAGAAGGAATATTTGAAGAAATAATTGTAGGCTTCTCAATGGGAGAAAATATTTAGAAAGCATATATCTGATAAGGGTCTAATACATAAAGAAATCCTATAGCTCAATAATAAAATGACAAACAACCCATTTAAAAAATGGGCAAGAGATTTGAATAGATGCTTTTCCAAAGTGGAAATACAAATGGCTAAAAAGCACATGAAAAAATGCTCAACATCACTAGCTATAAGGGAAATGTAAATCAAAATGACAATAAGATATCATTTCACACCTACTAGTCTGACTGCTATTAAAAAACCAGAAAACCACAAGTGCTGGAGAGGATGTGAAGGAATAGGAATACTCATTCACTGCTGGTGGGAATGTGGAATGGTGCAGCCACTATGGAAGACAGTTTGGAGGTTCTTCAGGAAGGTAAGTATAGACTTGCCATATGATCCAACAATCTTACTACTAGGTCTATACCCAGAGGAACTGAAAGCTGGGACATGAACAAATATATGGACAGCCATGTTCATAAAGCAGTGTTATTCACAATTGCCAAAGGATGGAAGCAACCCGGTATATATATATACGATGGAATATTATTCAACTGTAAGAAGGAATGAATGACACATTTGATAACATGGATGAACCTCAAAGACCTTATGTTAAATAAAATAAGCCAGACACAAAAGAACAAATATTGCATGATCTCACTGATATGAACGAAGGATAGTGAGCAGATTCATGGAGATAGAGTCTGTAAGATAAGTGTGGCAGTTTGAGATTATTTTTATGAATCCCAAAAAGAGAAATCTTGTGTTTATAAACTATTCTGTTCCTCTGGATGTGGTACCCTTTGATTGCATTAAATTCAGTTGAGGGGCCTTTGGTTATATTTCTTAATAAGATTGAGTTAGGGCCTTTGATTGGACTAGGTCAATGAGGTGTGACTCAGGTTGAGTGTCTCCTGCTGGGGCAGATATAAAGGGATTACATAGAGAGACAAAGAGATAGGAAAAGGGAACTGCCATGTTTGATTCTGCCATGTGAGAGAGAGGATTGCAGGAAAACAGAAGACCCCAAGAGGCTTAAAATGCTGAGGTCCAGAAAGAGAAAAACCCTATGCCTGAGTGTTCACAGCTGAGCTCCATGAGACAGTAGATTTTGGAGGGGAAAGCAGAGACCTCTACAGAGATTGGAAGCCATTTTGTTTCACCATGTGGCAACAAGGTCAGGATCAGCAGTAGCTGACTTTGGTGAGAAAGCTTCTCTGCTGATGCCTGGATTTGGACTTTCCATGGCCTTGGAAATATAAGCTTTTAACCCCCAAAAATCCCTGTTATAAAAGCCAACTCATTTCTGGTATTTTGCATCAGCAGCCCTTTGGCAAACTAATACAACAGGTTATTAGTAGACAGAAGGGGAGTAGAGATTGGTGAGCTGATGCTTAATCTGTGCTGACTTTATAATTAGGTTGATTGTAATGGTTTGGAAATGGATGGAGGTGATCATGGCACAGTCATATGAGTGTAATTAACAGTGCTGAAATGTGTGACTGTGGTTGAAAGGGGAAGTTTGGGGACAACCATGATGCTAGAGAGAAAGAAAGTTAGAGGATAAAATGGGTGACTATATAACTCAGTGAACTCGGGGATGGCTTAGGACTGTGTCAAAGCCTTAATAGCTTCAGGAAATCACCATCCCCTCAGTGGGCCCTATTTGGGAATATAAAATAATTTATTTCCCCCATATAATATATTTATACTCATGTATAATTCCCCTACTCATGATACTTCTACTCCTTTTATTTGAACCTATAATTTTCAATTGACCCATTAAATATATCTCTCATAGACTTATATCTTTGGATTTTTCATATGCTGGTTGAGCCCTAAATCCCAGCAGAATTGTGGGCAACTCCTGCTTTATAGTTCTTTGGGCTTGCCCTGCAAAAGTAATAAAATGATAATGATGGACAAGTACCTTCCCGGAAACAACAAGGAATATCTACAACTCCAAGCAAAACAATTCCTTCCATCTATCCCATAATATCTAAGCACCTTCTCAGCCTGAAGCAATCGGAGCAGATACCACCCCAAACATAAGAGGGGAGTGTAACCATGAACCAAAGTAGATTTATTGTAATTGTAGTTATTATCTTATGTTAACACAAGAATTGTACAATTGATATTAAGATAGTGGTTGCCAGGGGATCAGAGGGGAGGAGGAGGGATGAAGAGGTGAAGCACAGGGCATTTTTAGGTCATTGGAATTGTTTAATACTACCATGACAGATACATGACATTCAAAGCCTATAAAACTATACATTGCAAGGTGTAAACCATAATGTGAATACACACCTTGGTCAATAGCAGAGCTTCAATATTGGTACACCAAGTGTAACAGATGTGCTACATTAATGTAAGATGTTAAAAATAGGGGAAAGTATGTGTGCGCATGCGTGCATGCACGCGTGGTTAGATGGAACTTCCCAATACTTTTGGTTTAATTTTTCTGTAAATCTAAAACTTCTCTAAAATTAAAGTTTATTATTACTTAAAAAAACCCAAAACTTCTGTATGTCAAAACAAAATGAAACAACAAATTTGAAAGACAGGCCATAGATTGGAAAAAGATAGTTAAAAAGTTAGAATCTAAAATACTCAAAAATCTATAAATAAGAATAAAAATTTCCCAAAAGTAAAAGAATATATTTAAGTAATAAAATGTAAGTGAAAAAATTTATAGAAAGTAAACAAGAAAAATAACATAAAATGGCATGCTATAGCACATTTCTAAATAGTTAAGAGCCACTAAGGGACTGCTGTGGGAACGGTAAGTATTCTGTCATAGCAGGTCTCACCTGATAGTGTAGACAGATTTTAATTTAGAAATCTTGTGGGTCTTTTGGATCATAAATTGAGACTTGGAATAAAGCTTCCCAGGACATATAATTGGGTCAGAACCTCTGATAAGTAAGAACTATTATGACACCCATAATGACTACAGATACCTTTGCCCAGTGGTTCTCGAAGTCTGATGTGGGGACCCCTGGGTCAAAATTATAATTTTTGTATAAAGAATAAAAAGACATTATATGCTTTTTTTCATTCTCATCTTCAGTGGAATTTTTGAGAAGATACATGATATGTAATATTGAAACAATCTGAATGCAGAAGCAGATATGAGAATCCTGTTAAACCAAACATTCAAGATCTGCAAAAACTGTAAAACAATGCCACTTTTCTCAGTAAAAATTTCTGCTTTGGAAAATATTATTTTTCATATAAAATGCTATTTATGTGAACATGCAATGGGGTTTATTATTTTTTTTAGTGATTTAACATTTCTTAGTTTTAATTTTTATGAGGTAAATATCAATAGTTTTATTCCACATAAACAAAAGCTCTTTTGGGTCATCAATAATTTTTAAGAGTACAAAGGAGTCCAGAGACCAAAAGCTTAAGACCTGCTGCCCTGGTTGACATTAAAGGGTGAAGATGATTGCTTATTTGACTAACTATGGCCAGGACTGTTCTCACAGCTTCTGTCCTTACAGCTGTACTTGTGATTCCGTACACCAATCTATTACTCTTGCCTCGCAATGTGCCGTTTGAATGAAATGGGACTATAATGTTGTCATTACACCCTTCACTGAGTATGCAACGGAACCATATACAAATTACAGAATGCGTTATATATATAACATTGTACAATATGAGCAATGAAATGATGCCAAGTCTTTTAATGGTATCTTATAATGAGGTCTCAGTGGGTCTAGTAGTCAATAATCATTTTTACAACTGCATTATTAAAATTTTACTGCTTTGGATAGTCAGATAACTGGTACTGGTTACTTCTATACTATGTTACCTCTGCAGAAAGGCTTTTTTTTTTGTAAGATTTATTTGTTTATTTCTTTCCCCTTTCCCCCCACCCCAGTTGTCTGTTCTCTGTGTCTATTTGCTGCGTGTTCTTCTTTGTCCACATCTGTTGCTGTCAGTAGCATGTGAATCCGTGTTTCTTTTTTGTGTGTCATCTTGTTGTGTCAGCTCTCTGTGTGTGTGGTGCCATTCCTGGGCAGGCTGCACTTTCTTTCGCGCTGGGCTGCTCTCCTTACAGGGCACACTCCTTGCGCGTGGGGCTTCCCTATGCTGGGGACACCCCTGCATGGCACGGCACTCCTTGCCCACATCAGCACTGCGCATAGGCCAGCTCCACACGGGTCAAGGAGGCCCGGTTTGAACTGCGGACCTCCCATGTGGTAGATGGATGCCCTAACCAATGGGCCAAGTCCGCTTCCCTGCAGAAAGGCTTTAAAAACATCTTTGTTGCAAATCTGGGTCCTCAGAACTCCAATTTTTATTTCTATTTCTATAAACTATTTCTAACACAAGCTAAGGTGTAGCAATAAAACGGAAAAACAACAAAACAAAACAAAAAAAACTAACAAAACCAAGAGGGGGGTTTTTTAGAAATAAGAACAGGACTAGTCCAGAGATGATGCTCTTGAGAAGCAGAGCTATGTTAAATGTTATACCTGTTTTATTAAAAACAGACGCAAACTAGCTTGTATTTATATTAAATTTTTTTTTTAAATGGCCAGGCATGTCTTCTGAAATGCTATTATCTTTCATTATGAACAGCAAAGTACCTTAATTAATTCTTGGGATTCTAACAGTCTTAAAGGCAAGTCTTAAAAATGATATTTACTTGAAACTATGAACTGGAATGACATTTTCGGAAGACCATTTGAAAATATTTAGTAGAAGCTTAGCATGTGTCTCTACTGATTAAGCAATTCCAGTTTTAGAAATTTATTGAGAAAATAGGCAATGGCTTAGATGCAACGTGTTCATTACAGTTGTATGATGTCATTAATGCTTAAAATATGTAAGTATACCGAAATATCTGGGAAGCTATATGCATGTATAATTTAACAGCATTTATCTTTGAGTTTGGAATTACAGGTGATTTTTATTTACTTTTTGTTGGGGGGGACTGTATTTTGATTTTTCAACATTAAACGTCTTTTACTTACAATAAAAATAATTATTGAAATCTTTACTTTGGACAACCATGTAACTGTTAGTATTTTTCTAATTCTTATACTAATTTTCATAATACACTGAATATTATTTGTACTATGAAGGTAAGTGGTGTAAGAGAGAGATAGAAGAAGAGGAAGGCAGATAGACAGACCAATACATTTAAAAAAATTATTTTACCATGTCTGTTTATTATAAAGTTTTAACTTAATCAAAGATTTAAACTTCTGGAAAGATATTTTCAATGGAACACAGTAGTGAATGGTTAATGTTCACAAGACTGCAGTCTGCCCTCATAGGTTAAAAATTTCCCCTCTCTTTGGAAATGCTCATTTTGTTATGTAAGGAGCAGGTGGCTTTCTTTTTTGTAAGTCTCCCCATGGTCTTGTCAGACATAACCCTCAAACTTTTTTGGGAGCTAATCAAGCTTTATCTAACCAAACCCACACTGGCATATGGACTCCATCCACATGGTCATATGAATCCTTTGGCTGATGCCTCCTGCCATGTGTCTAATAGGTTTTATAAAATCCATGCTTGAAAAAGGATTCTATAGCTAGACAAGTTTGTGATGCTGTGGGACTAAGGAATGTAGTGGCAAAGAGGCTATTCTAACTGCTAAACTAGAATCTGGTGCCCATCACTGCCATCAAATAATGGTGGTATATATCCCAACAAAGGAAGAATTCAAGTAATTTTGAGTGAAAAATCTGTATCATATATTTCAGCTTAGATCTGCTAATAACACTTCTTTAAATGCCTTTTTAGACAGTGAAATCTGGGAATAATTATCAAACACCATACACACTGTTTATGATAGAATCATATTTCTTTTTTTTTCCTCTCCTCCCCCTCCCCCTCTTTTTTGCATAAAAAGTAGAATGCTGCTGAATGGTACCCAAATGTGTGTTGTATACCATGCCAATACAGCAGCTCAGCCAAAAATGCGAATAGAACAGTTTGCCAAGTAAAAGAAAACATAACAAATTGGTAATGGTTTCTATCTTGACAGAAAATGAAAAAGATCCCTCAATGTGTGGCCACTCATGCGGACACATAAACATGTCTTAGAAGCAATCACTTTACCTCAGATAACAGACCCTGACAGTGTAGTACAGGACACTGGCTGACTTTCACTTCTTAGAAAAGCAGCAACCGTGACCTACAAAACAGTCTGGGAACCATGTAATTTATGCATAACACACATGCATATGCCATGCATTCATAATATATGCTATAAATCATTTTGAATACAAGACTCCTTTTCCTGGGCAGAATATATTTTATGAGAGAGGATCTAAATAACGAGCTGATAAAGCTGAACGGATTTATTTATGAAAAGAAATGATGCTGTTCTTTATTAGGTTACAAAAATTAAATATTCTATATTACAATAAAATTATATAGGGATCTCATGTATTCTGTATGATTCTAGACAGTTACTTAAATGCTAAAGGTATTATTACTAAATGTTAGATAAAACAAATGAAAAAAAATTCTGGAAGAGTATGGTGTACAGCTCTGGCCCTATTTAGGAGACAGTAGTGGAAATTAGAAATTAACTAGCTCATGGAACACCTGATAATAGTTCCCTTAACTTATTTTCCCCTCTTTTACCACTTATTTTTGTTCCCTAGATGGAGAACTGGCCATCACTGAGCACCGATGTTTTCCTCCCTGTCTGGTGAAGTTTTCTCTTTTTCCTAACCCTCTGATGAGGATATTAGATAAAACACTGATTGTATTGTGAAATCACATCAGGAACAAAAATGATACTGTAAAAAAGACATACTTAATATATTAAGCTAATGAGGAGTTGAAAATGAGAGATTACTGAACCAAGGGTCTAGGAAGAATCTTGGCAAGTTAAATAGTCTTGCCAAGTTGGAAGTAAATTTGAATTCTGTGGGTTATGAGTTTCAAATAAAACTTCTGGGGTTTGAATGTGCTGGTGATTTTTCCTGTTCAATAAAAAAAGACTTAAATGGCTTATAAAGAGGTTAAAAAAACTTATTGGGCATCAAACTCTTACAAAACACCATCTTGATGAGTTAAGTATAAATGAATCAGAAACACATGGATCATATTTCCTTAAAAAATGCATATGGATTCAAAAATAAGGGGAAGAGGACTTGGCAAAGCATTTTTTTTTTTTTTTTTTTTGTGGTGGCTGATCCCAAAACATTTGAAAGGTATTTTGAGACATTCAAGGAATCCAAAATAAAACTAAACCTGTCCAGTCATATAAAAAAAGAAAGTTCTTCAACTTAATGTGCATTTATCTCTCAGTGGGTCAATCAACAGTCACTAGACCTTCGTTTTTGGCACCTTCTGCCTTCAAACAATTTTGGACTTAAGTATAAACAAATATACATAAGTAGAATCCTATTAAAAAAGATCTAAGATTTTAAGAAAAATTGGCATATATACCCTGAATTATATGGAAACTTTACATTAATTGAGAATATATATAATTGTTTTCATAGTCCTAGGTTAGGTAGAATTTATTCCATTCAAATCATCATCCCCTCAGCCCTTTGATGAAAGTAACATACAGTTGCAGAGTCTTACTTATTTAAATGTTTTCTTAATAAGTTTTTATGTCTTTTTTAATGTGTGTTCCAGCCTTCCTTCCTCCACCCTCTAGATTTGTGAGTGCTCAACAAATCTTGCTGACTGGTTTCCTGGAGATTGGGAGTGTTAAACAGAGTTTTGAAATAGGGGAGAGACACTGTTTGGCAGAGAGGAGTAATACTATGATTCTGGGTTGGGGTAATGGCACATGTGATGGTTCAGAGGATCCAGAGGGTGAGTCATATGTGGGGGGTGATATACTGGCTTGCCTGCAGCAATGTGCCTGAGCCAGGGTATAGTGGGAGGTGGGGGCAGTTAGGTGTGGAGAGCCTAATATACTGCATGTGAAGTCAACTTAAGGACAGAGGAGTATGATAAGGGAGAGCACAATTCTTAACCTTTTTTTTTTTTTTTTTAATTTTTTGCTAGGATCAAGTTAAGTACAGAACATGTAGATATCATTAATTTCCTTATTTCTTATGGGTGTCTTAAAAAGCCGAAAAAATATCTAAAGACAAAGTGAAATCAATTTAGTTCATGTTGCTAGGAACCTGTAGAGCCGAAGTTTGAAGAGGAACTTAGTAGGATTATGAAATGAAATATGTGTAAAAAGTTAATAGTCTCAAGTTTTTTTCCTAATTGTTTAACATAGGTGAGGTATTTTTTCCATTATATTAGGATACTTAGGGCAGGGATGGTGTCATGCATTTCTTGTATATTCTCCACTGGCTAGCACAACACTGGGAACATACCAAGCACTCAACAAATGCTTATTAAAAAGAAATGAAGTGAAAGGGTGATGAGGAAATATAATAATGAGAGTACGAGAAGATGTAAATGAAAAAAAGGATGATGTGGTCAAAATGCTCTAAGAATGTCTCTGTTCTGAATCCATTTGCTTATGACTAAGATAAAGAAATCAAAGTCCTTACCATCCTTCATCATCATCAACT
Source organism: Dasypus novemcinctus (assembly GCF_030445035.2). Lineage (NCBI taxonomy): Eukaryota > Metazoa > Chordata > Mammalia > Cingulata > Dasypodidae > Dasypus > Dasypus novemcinctus. Next base: position 66,461,576 of record NC_080674.1, on the reverse strand, counting down.
TCTGTTTCAGAAATGTCATTTTCAGGAGTTTCAGCAATTGCTTGAGTGAGTTTAGATTTAAACTGGTTGAGCAGCTCAAGGGTCTGAAATAAAAATTAGACTGCTAAGTTTTCTGATAAAGAGAAATACAATTTTCAAGGAGACACTTAGATGTGGTAGAAAAGAAAATTTCCTACCAGGCTGTAAAACCTGGATAAATAAAATTTGGATAAATGTCTAATTTTGAAGAAAACTAAGAAAACTGCAACAGTGATATTCACAAACATTGACATCATCCTGTTATATTTTCACTGATAGTTTTCCTCAGAGATAGTGAGCCATCTTCTGATTTGGGAAACTTACATTTACTTATATAGAAGTTGCTTAAAATTTAATATGCATTCTTATTAAGTTTTCCATGTCCACAAGACAGGGAGATAATGTTCTAAGATACATGTAATCAAAAACACCAATAACAACTGGTATCTTTCATTTAATTGATTTTCAAAAATGTAAAAAGAAATGAATTTGGGGAAGATTTAACGAATACATTAATTGCTACTGCTGGAAGATGGGTAAACAGGAACAGTTTTAAAAAGCTATTAGCAATATGTATTAGAAACTTTAACGTGATCATTCCCTCTGATTCACTAAATTTCAGCCCAGGAATATTTTGTAGAAAAATAATATGAAATACAGAAAATGGCTTCTGCACAGGATGTTCATGGAAGCACTATTTATACAAGTAAAAAAAACTGGAAACATGGTAAATGTTTATCAATAAAGAAACATAAATTTGGTAAAAACAATGAATATGCTATTACACTGCTATTAAAAATTATACATGTGAAACATTGTATTATATTGTTTTATGAAAGAAGCCGGATATAAATACTGTATTGGGTATGTTTTTTTTTTTTTTTTTTTTTTAAAGATTTATTTATTTTATTTATTTAATTCCCCTCCCCCGGTTGTCTGTTTTCTGTGTCTTTTTGCTGCGTCTTGTTTCTTTGTCCGCTTCTGTTGTCGTCAGCGACACGGGAAGTGTGGGCGGCGCCATTCCTCGGCAGGCTGCTCCCTCCTTTGCGCTGGGCGGCTCTCCTTATGGGTGCACTCCTTGCGCGTGGGGCTCCCCTACGCGGGGGACACCCCTGTGTAGCACGGCACTCCTTGCGCGCATCAGCACTGCGCATGGGCCAGCTCCACACGGGTCAAGGAGGCCCGGGGCTTGAACCGCGGACCTCCCATGTGGTAGACGGACGCCCTAACCACTGGGCCAAAGTCCGTTTCCCTGGGTATGTTTTTATATCCCCTTCCCCTCTCCGTGCCCAGTTGTTTTTGCTGTCTGTGTCCATTAGCTGTGTGATCTTCTGTATCTATTTCTCTTTCTGTCTTCTCTTCTCATTTTTCTCTGCTAGGATTCACTGGGATTCAATCCTGGGGACCTCTGATGTGGAGACAGATTCCCTGTTACCTGAGCCACCTCAGTTCCTGGTTTCTGCTGCGCTTCACCTTGACTCTTCCCTTCATCTCTCTTCATCTTGCTGTGTGAAGCACTTGCGCAGGAACTGGCTTGCCACACAAGCACCTGGCTTGCCATGTGGGCACTTGTGCAGGCACTTAGATTGCCACATGGACACTTGGGTCAGTGCATGGACACTGGCTCTCCACGCAGGCTTTCTCTTTTTCTTTTTTACCAGGAGGCCCCAGGGATCAAACCCAAACCCAGATCCTCCCGCATGGTAGGCAGAAGTCCTTTCACTTGCGCCACATCTGCTTCCCAGTATGTTTTTTTTTTTTTTTTTTAAAAGGAACATTCTCCTGAATTCTTGTTTGGTTTTCATGCTGTTTGTGGGAAGAGAAGAGCCTCCAATTCTGTAGTCACATTGTCTCCTGATTATACCTTAGCAGTTTATTCTAGAATTTGAGCATAGAATAGGAAGTTCAAAAAAGTTTTTCTGTTCTACAGTTTTAAAGGGCACATTATTTTGAAATGAGATAAAATGCTACCTGTTTAAAAAATCAGATGCTTCATGAAGACTCTGATACACTCAATGCAATACTAACACACACTCATTTCATAAGGAAAAAGATGTGTGATAGTTCAACATGTGAGTAACAGGTACAATAAAGATTACAAAAAATTGCCAGGTAACAAGGTTATTCTAGGGAATGTCAAGACCACAGCTCATGAAAAAATTAAGTAGGTTTTGGTGGTTTAGAACCTAAGCCCAATAAACACAGGTGGTGCCAAAATAATTACAAGAAACAGGCAATTATTGCTAAAATATGACAGTGAAAAGTGTCTTATATATTTCTGCAAAGTATAAAGCCAAAATGGGCTATAGCTTAAAATATACTCATTACCATAGTTGCTGAATGAGATGAGTTTTGGTTAAGAACTATAAATTCTTGTAGAATAGCCTCACAGGCATTTAGCCTAGGATTAGGATATTGGTATTTTTATCTATTTCTAAAGTAGTAATTATAGGACCAAGCTCTTCAAACAACATTGAGAGATAAGGCAAGCATCCATTGTTTTAAACTTTATTCATTAAAAAAACTTGGATTTGTTTTATAATTAAACCTCTCTCTCTCTATGTAAACCCATCAATTTTTTTGAGGTGAAATTCATATAATATAAAATTAATCATTTTAAAGTGAACGATTCTGTGGCATTTAGTACATTCAGACTGTTGTGCAACTACCACTTCTATCTAGTTCCAAAACATTTTCAGCACCCCAAAAGGAAAGAGTCACTCCCCATGCCCTCCCACCATAACCCCCACTCCCCCCCGCCCAACCCCAGACTCTGGCAACCACCAATCTGCTTTCTGTCTCTTTGGATTTACCTATTCTGGACATTTCATATAAATGGAATCATACAATATGTCATCTTTTTGTTCTGGCTTCTTTCACTTAGCATAATTTTTTTTGAGGTTCATCCATGTTATAGAATGTAACAGTAAACCTATCAATTTTTAATGGTGGACTTTTGCACACTTAGAAATGCACTTTCTGAGGACATAACAAATACTAAAGACAAATGAAATAACTTCTTAGTGGAATGAATTTTAAAAACTTCCTAGAAAATTATATTAGACCTGGATCTTTCTCCTTAAATTGAAAGTGGCAAGGCAGTCTGTTCTTAGAGCCAGGTAATATGCTACTGACTTTTACTCAAAGAAGGAGGACTGTGACAAACAAAAAGCATCCACTTGGTCTTTCTTAGCTTCTCCTATTTTCAAGACTGGACTTTGTCTAGCTCTGTTCTAAAGGCAAGAGAGGACACTGGACAGAAAAGCAAGAATCACAAAAATAATGGGCACATTATAGGTGGAAGAAGATGGGGTCTGCATGGAAGCATTTCGGTTTGGCATCAGTAAGCTTCATCTTCTGGCTTTTGTTAAGGAATGAATGGTCAACTACTTAACCGCATGGCACTTCAGAACAGTGAGAGGCTTCTCAGTACAGAGAAGCCCTTCCAAAGGAGACTTGCTTTGCAAGATTCTACATGCTTATATATGCATAAGAGTGTCCCAGCTGGCCTCTGTGCCTTCAGTCCTCCCTGTGGTCAGTCTACTCTCCCCGCTGTGGCCAGAGGATCTTCCCCAAATGCAAACCATATCATGTCACTTCCTTACCTCAATGGTTCTCCATTGCTCTGAGGGTAAATCTAAATGTAACATTCTCAAAAATACCTTGTATGAAGGTAGCTCCTACTTACCTCTGCAGCCTCATTTCTCTTTCTTTTAGGTCATGTTCCAGTAATACTCAACATCTTTTGGTTCTTTGTAGGGAGATCGAAGTGTTCACGTACACTGTTCCTTTTGTCTAAGCACACCTTGCTCCACTTCATCTGGCTAGCATCCATTATTCAACTTTCAAAACTCAGCTGATAAATCTTTCTCAGGGAGGCCTTCCCAGATCATTTTAGGACCTTTCATTATACATTTACTTAGTTCCCTGTACTTCCTCTGTTTATAATGCTTTACTTTCTTTTTTATTGATATTACTTGTTTAACTGGCTTCCCTGATATACCATAAGCTCTGAGAAGGCAGGAATGTGTCCACCTTGTTTACAACCAAATAGAGTGATTAGTACATGGTAGGTTCTTAATTCTTTGTTGGGGAGGGGTGGTAAGGAATGCTTGAATAAAGGCAACTCTTAGCATCTTTGGTAGTGTATTCACCAAAGTTGCTATTCAGAAAACTTTATTACACCATGAAAACAAATTAATAGTACACTTATTCTTAAATTCATTTGATGTGCCATTTCTTTCCAAAAATGCATGTAAGTTAGTTCTTTGTAATCACAATTTCCTACACCTCACCTGGCTTCTTGTTGAAGTGTCCTGATGATTATTTTCAGGCACAGTGCAGATGTATCCTCCTCCCTTACCAGCAATTAGGTGGTATTTATAATATAGTTCCTGATGAGAATAATTTATCCAAATCAGCTTGGACTTTTAAATTTACTTCATTTTTCCTGCTTCATTTAAACACCTAAAATAGTGTGTATTCATATATGTGGCAGCACCGAAAATGAATGATTTTGGTCTACTCCTAATTTTACAACTTAAAGTACTGCTGAAGAGATTTGTCTTAAGTTCCAAGTGCGACATGGGATACACTGCTAACTCTCAAATTGTTGAGCTAGCTTTCTATGTCTTTCCATTCTTGATTTCTGACACTTTCCTTATATTACTACTTAAAGATTCAGGAACTACTTGCAATAAACAGAGTTGTAATATTACTACATGATTGTCAACTAATGAACCAAATGTCTTATTTACAAGCAGTGTACAATTTGATGCCAGGTTAGCTGGTCAGCATGTGAGATGCTACACTGGAAGGAGACTCTCCTTTCATTTACAATCACTACATCTCCATTTATAATAGTCACTTAGAGGTTCTACATGAGTGTCTGATAGTATGTGGCTTAACAAAGTTACTGTGTTTAATATGGGAGTCAAAAGTTGAAACTTGAAAGTTTTAGGCTTGTCATTTGCCTAAAATACCTGAAAAGAATTCTAGAATTTGGACCTTTATATGAGTGACCAAGCTCCTTGTCAACCCATCCTATATAATATTTTTTTTCATTTTTAAGAGGTGGTGCTTCCCCTCATGGATAATCAAATTAGGCTCTGTGTAGCAACATTCAACAATAAAAAGGCAATGAATTATGTATGGGTTTTGAGGTTACCTGGTTTTCCCTGGAAGTTCCCTTCTTTGCCTGCTGCTTCCTCAAAGCTTCATACTTCTGCTTTTCTCTTCTGTATTCTGCAACAGCACCATCTGGAGCAGCTTCTTCCTCTGAAGAACAATAGAATATTCTTAGAATGTATGGTAAAAAAGGTTTTGTGAATTCAAATGTATATGCTTATTGCCAGCAAAGAGGAGGTTAAACCTTGTCTCAGTTTTCCTTTATTTAATCTAAAAACAAAACCAATCAAGTCTACTATATCCACAATTGTTTCCTAGACTAGAAAGTGATTGATGTTAATTTATCAATTTTATAAACATATTTATTCTATACTGTACTTTTATAATTATTCTCACTTGAACTTATGCAAGTTGACTCTAAAATCAGTTATCTCATTATTAAAACAATTGTCTTCCTAAAATTCAGCAATGCCATTTTATATCGTTCTTCAACCTTGTAAGAGTGAGGCCTAATAAGACACAATCTTCCAAATATTGGTTGATTTTCTAATTACTTGCCACTTTTCCCCCAAGTTAAAAAAAAATGACGAAAAACCTTTACTTTAATGGCATCATAGAAAATAAATGTAACTAGCAAATAAGTTAGGAAATTTATCAGAAGCAGACAAGACTAATTTTACCAAATTAGAAAGCAAATCCTGTTTTTCATCCTGTAATAAATCTATATGAACATTAGTTAACCTGTGGGTTGATAAAACACAGTTTTGCCTTAAAACACAAGTATTAAAATTCATTTTATATCTTCTTAGATGTATGCCCATTAATGAAAAATTTTGGCTTCTAAAACAAACAATGAAATACTTAGTTATTCTTGGCAAACAGGAAGAGCCAAATGTAATCAAGCATGTTAGCAATCTTTCTACTCAAGCCTTGTTTTGTTACTTGCCTTTTTGTGACTTAGAATTTCAGGTGCAGTGTATTAACTGTCAATCATATTGCTCAAGACTTTTTTTTAGTTAAAAAATGTGTGTACTAAGTAATAAATTGTCTTTTTGTGATTACCTAATACCAAGTTGGAAGGAATAATCTGTTTTATACACAATTTTATATAGCCCCTTGAAAAGTAAATCCAGTTCTGATTTAAAGACTGACAGCTTAAAATACTAAAAACTGTTATAAGTACTAAAAAGCACATCAACGAAAAAAGAAATGCTAAGATGCAGAACTGTTTGAAGTACCTATGTTTAGTAACCACTAGTGAAGAGAAGATCCTATCGTAATTGGTGTATGTGTATATGTGTATGTGTGTATCAAAGTGGTCTCTTATAATGGGTTTTTAAAAATTACTTTCATGTTTTTTTTTATTTAACTACATTTTTGAATTGCCTCTCTCCTTTTATCCTACAGTAGTTGGGTTTGCATTGTCGTGGGATAAAAACCAAGCACCTTAACAGTGACAGAAGAGTTCAGACATGAGGCAGCTGACTGCTTTCCTTTTTACTCTTATCTCTTGCAACTCTTTCCTGAGCCCCTTGAAGTGCTTTTATCTACTTATAACAACTCTTTGAACTCACCAGGCTCCCTTAACCCCTAAGCCTTTGCATATGCTGTTCCTTCTTTCTGGGATACTGACAACACTCTAATCCTCCATCCCCCAATTAATTTTCTTAGTTAAATTCTTGCTCATTTTTTGTTTCAACTTGGCTGACACTTCTTTTAGGGAGCCTTTTCTGATTCCACTCTTGAAGTTTGGTTTGGATGACCCTCCGTTCAGCTTCCCAAACACCATTTAGTTAGTACTTACATAATTTATGGAATTTCCTATTTATTCTTCATCAGTCATCACTAGACATTACACTTCTTGAAGGCATGTTTTCCTGGTACTTAAGATAGTACTTGGCTCAATAAATAGTCAAATAAATGAATGAAACTAGGGGAGCAGAAAATAAAGTAGTGGGTCAATTTGGCTTCCTAGCTTCACAAAGTGTGTGCCACGACTCTGGAATCTCCTGCTCCATCATATTTGGGAAGTGAATATTACTTATTTTCTACCATTTTCCTATGGCAGAAATTTCATAAAATTCTAAGGAAATTCTGATGTGTATCCTTAGAGCTGCCTAATATTTTAACTAATAAAACAAATGCAAAAGAGAAAGGACAACTTGTGTACTGGATATTCAACTACAAATGACTGAAATTTTCATTTATGGTTAGAATTTTAAATTAAATGGAAATGTGGACATCAATGATTCTAGCTACTTCACTGGCACAGGTAAGTTAAGCTTACTACTTTCAAAACAGATTCAGAGAGTGGACTGAATTCAGTGCTCAAGCAGCTGAGCACCTGCTTCCCACACGGGAAGTCCCAGGTTTGGTGTCTGGTGCCTCCTAAAAAAACAAACAACAACAAAAAACAAACAACAAGCAAAACAAATGAAAAAAAACAAGTCAGGGGAGCTAATGTGGCTCAGTGTTGAGCGCTGGCTTCCCACTAGGAGGTCCCAGGTTCAATCTCCCCACCCCTGGTATCTCAAAAACAAAACAAAGAAACAAAAAACTAGACCCAGCAGTGACTGCCTTAATGTTTAACATGCATCACCTTAAAAATAGTCCACTTTAGTAAGGATCAGTTACTTGGTTTTAGTTTCAGGAATGTATAAGAAGCAAATAATACAAAATTTGTCCAGCTTTTAAATCAATTTTAGAAAGTCAAGGATAGGCAAATTTAAGTACGTAATAAAGTTAAGGAAGTTCTATTGCTAAGAGTGCTTATATTAAATGGTATTTTGAGAGCTTGGAAAACTAGTTACCTTATCTTAGAAATTGAACGATAATGACAGAATTTTAAAAAATAGTTGGACATTGAGATATACTTTATACATAGTAAAATTCACTAATTTTAACTTATAATTAGATGATTTTTGGTATTTGTATACAGTTGTATAACCTCCAGTGTAATCAGGATATAAGCCATAGCACTAAAGTGTTCTTAATGCTTCCTTATAGTACTGATCCACTTTCTGTCATTATAGTTTTGGCATTGGTGGAAATTAATACCAATTGAAACAATACAATATGTTGTCTTATTTTTTAAAATAATTACTGAAGTATAGCACTCATACATAAACATAAATAAACAATAAGAGTATAGTAATAGTTGTGAACTTATGAAACAAACACACATAACATCATACAGGGCTCTCATACCTCACTGAACCACCAATACCTTGCATTGTTGTGGAACATTTTTAACTAATGATTAAAGAAAATTCTTAAAATACTACTACTACACAAAGTATCTTACATGTGGTATATTTTCCCCCAACCCACCATATTATTATCATATGTAATTGGTGTGTGTGTATATGTGTGTGTGTATCAAAATGGTCTCTTATAATTTTATTATATTATTATATCATTTATACATGAACATACCTAAAAAATAAATATAAAAAGTGTAGAGAAAAAGTTGTGGATTTACAAAGCAAACAGGCATAATATCATATGATACAGGGGTCTCATACGTCAGCCCACCACCAACACCTTGCATTGTTGTGAGACATTTGTTACAAATTATGAAAGAATATTGCCAAAAGATTACTACTAACTATAGTCCTTATATTATATTTGGTGTATATTTACCCCAACCTACTGTATTATTATTTTTAAACATATTTTTATGATAGAAGTTTTAAACTTACAGAACAATCATGTACATGTGCAGAATTCCCATACAACACCCCTCTAACAACACACCACAATGTGATGGAATATTTGTTACAGATTATGAGATAAAATCATCATCAGATTATTATCAGGTCCAAGCGTACCTTGGCACACTTTTTCTATACTCTCCCATCATCAACATAGTATATCTTTGGCATAGATGCATAAATAATACATTATTACTGTTAACCACCGTCCATAGGTCATTCCAGTCGTATTTTTCCCATGCTTCTCCACATTCCCACCACCCTGCAATAGAGATGTACATCTGCTCTAGTTAACAAAGGACACTCTTGCATCTGTACCATCAACCACAATTCTCATTCACCTCTGGGTTTACTGTGTTATTCATTCCCTAGATTAGTCTCTAGCTGTATTAGTCAGCCAAAGGGGTGCTGATGCAAAATTCAGAAAGTGGTTGGTTTTTATAAAGGGTATTTATTTGGGGTAGGAACTTACAGATACTAGACCATAAAGCATAAGTTACTTCTCTCACCTAAGTCTATTTGGAGCAAGATGGCTGCTGACATCTGCGAGGGTTCAGGCTTCCTGGGTTCCTACATTCCTGGGGCTTGCTTTACTCTGGCTTCAGGGTTCCTTTCTTCCTGTGGCTGCCTTCTCTTTACCCTGTGTGCTGACTTCCCAGGGCTCCAGTTTAAGTCTTCAGGATCAAACTCCAAAAGCAAAACTCCAACATTAAAAGCCCTCAACTTTGTTCCTTGCCATGCCTTTTATCTGTCCTAATCATAACTCAATCATGTCCAGGTACAGATCAGATTACAAACATAATCCAATATTTCTTTTTGGAATTCATCAATTATATCAAACTGCTACACTAGCTTTCTGTCATTTGGCATTTGTATCCTTAAACTACCCTTTTCAGCCACATTCCCATTTATAAAGTGAGCTGTTACTCACTATAATGTGTTACCATCAACTCTATACATTTCTATACTTTTACAGTAAAGTTAATCAAAACTTCAACATACAATAAACATCAATAGTCCACCTCAGTCCTCTTACCTCCTTTAAGAATCCACCCCCTACCACAAGGTCTTGGAAGATAGTTTCCTACATTTTCTTTCAGAAGCTTTATGGATCTTGCTTTTATATTTACGTTTTTGTTCCATTTTTTCCATTTTTAAATTTTGGTATAAGGTGTGAGATCAGGGTCCTCTTCCCTTGTTTTGGCTATGGATATTTGGTTCTCTCAGCACCAGGCATTGAATGGACTGTTTGTCTGAGCTGAGTGGGTTTGACAGGCTTTGGTCTTACCCAGGTCAGCTAACAGGGAGGTGAAGATGGTCAACCACCACACCAGGGAATCAAGAGTGCCTACAACTGTAAGCAGAGGAATTGCATCCATCATTCATGTGGAATCTAAGCCCCCTCTTGATCTAGAGGTGGAGAGGACATTACCATCCCAGGGTCCACAGAATGGAGGAATAAAATATGGACTAGTACTGATATTCTACTATAAAACTATTGTGACGAGTAATAGAAGAAATTTTAGCATTGAGGTCGATAAAGTGGCCACAGCAGTTGCTGAGGGCAGGGAGAGGGTAGATGAGATGTGATGTGGGGGCATTTTTGGGATTTTGAGTTGTCCTTAATGAGACTGCAGGGTCAGATACTGGACTTTATATATCCTGCCATAACCCACTGAACCTACTGGGTGAGAGTGCAAACGACAGGGTAAACTATTATCTGTGTAGTGCAGCAGTGCCCCAAAATGTGTCCACCAAGTGTGATGAGTGTGCCGCAATGATGAAGGAGGTTGTTGGTGTAGGAGGAGTGGGGTAGGGGATATACAGGAACCTCTTATATTTAGTGTAATATTTTTTTGTGATGTATATACCTTCAAAAAAATACAATTTACAAAAATGATGTGGTGGGGGTGGGGAGTGGGTTATATGGGAACCTGTTATGTTTTTTAATGTTTTTTTTTTAATGTAACATTCCTTGTGATTTATTAACTTGAATTTAAAAAAATAGATGAAGAAAAAAAATAAATTTCATGACATATATTTGATCTGATTAGACATCATTAAATTTATAGTTGAAAAGTAAAAAAAAAAAATCACTTCACCATAGATGTGCAGGTTTGTTTCTGAGCCATCAATTTGGTCCCATTAGTCTATGTGTCTGCCTTTATGCCAGTATCATATTGCTTTTACCATTGTAGCTAGGTAATACAATTTAAAGTCCAGAAGTGAGAGTCCCCCAACTTCGCTCTTCCTTTTTAAGATGTTTCTGGCTAGTCATGACCCCTTGCCCTTCCAAATAAATCTGATAACTGTGTGTTTCATTTATTTTAAAAATGCTGGTGGAATTTTTATTGGGATTGCATTGAAACTGCATATGATTTTGAGTAGAATTGACATCTTAATGATGTTTAGTCTTCCAATGTGTGAGCATGGCATGTTCTTCCAATTATTTAGGTTTTTTAAAATTTCTTTTAACAATGAGCGGTGGTTTTCTGAATATAAGTACTTCACATTGTTGGTAAAATTTATTCCTAAATATATGGGCTTTATCCATCATATTTTATCTTCACCACTCCTTTGACACTTTTAGTTACTTTTACTAATATAATCTTCATTTCTAGACTCTCTTCCAAGTCTCTCTCTCCTATCTTTTCTTTACAGGCTATAGCACAACCTTTAGTGTTTCCTGCAAAGCTGGTCTCTTGGTTACAAACTCTCTCAGTTTCTGTTTATCTGTGAATATTCTAAACTTGCCCTCACTTGAAAGACAATCTTGCCAGATGTAAGATTCTTGGCTGGAAGTTTTTCTCTTGTAGTATCTTAAATGTATTATGCCACTGTCTTCTTGCCTTCATGGTTTCTGATGAGAAATCAGCACTTAATCTTATTGGGTATCTTTTATAAGTTATACATTGCTTTTCTCTTGCAGCTCTCAGAATTCTGTCTTTGGCATTTGATGTTCTAATTAATATGTGTCTAAGAGTTGGTCTATTCAGATTTATTTGGATGGGAGTACATTGTGCTTCTCGGACATGGATATCTGTGTCCTTCAATAGGGCTGGAAAATTTTCTACCATTATTTCCTCAAATATTCCTTCTGCCACATATACCTTCTCTTCTTCTTCTGGGACACCCATGACACATATGTTTGCATGTCTCTTGCTGTCGTTTAGTTCCCTGAGACCTTGTTCAATTTTTCCCATTCCTTTCTTCATCTGTTCTTTTATATGTTTGCTTTCAGAGGCCATTTCTTCAAGCTCACCAAGCCTTTCTTCTGTCTCCTCAAATCTGCTATTATATGATTCCAGTGTATTTTAAATTTCATGTTTTGTGCCTTTCATTCCCATAAAATCTAAATCTATTTTTCTATGTGTGCTTTCTATTTCTTCTTTGTGCTCATCCAATGTCTTTTTTTTTTTTTTTAAGAATTTTTTATTTATTTCTCTCCCCTCCCCCAGTTGTCTTCTCTCTGTGTCTATTTGCTGTGTGTTCTTCTGTGTCTGCTTGTATCTTGTCAGCTGGACTGGGAATCTGTGTTGCTTTTTGTTGAGTCATCTTGCTGCATCAGCTCTCTGTCTGTGGTGTCACTCCTGGGCAGGCTACACGTTTTTCGCATGGGCAGCTCTCCTTATGGGGCGCACTCCTTGCATGTGGGGCTCCCCTATGCAGGGGACACCCATGTGGTACGGCACTCCTTGCGCGCATCAGCACTGCGTGTGGGCCAGCTCACCACATGGGTCAGGAGGCCCTGGGTTTGAACTGTGGACCTCCCATGTGGTAGAAGGATGCTCTAGCAGTTGAGCCAAATCCGCTTTCACCAATATCTTCTTAATACCATTAGTCTCTTTAGCCATCTCAATGAATTTATTAAGGAGATTTGTTTGAACATCTATGATTAGTTGTCTGAACACCTTTACGTCATGTAAAGGCTTGTTTCTTTAACTGGGCCAAATCATCTTGTTTCTTGGTGTGGATTGCACTTTTTTTGTTGGTATCTTGGCATCTGGCTTACTAGATATATTTATTCTGGGTGCAGTTTGTCTCTTTAGTTTAGGGCTTTTTTGCCCTTTTCCCTTGCTGGTTGTGTAGTAGGAGCCAAGGATGTAGTTGGTGCTGTAAGCTGTGGAGGCTCAAACTGCCCTCATTGCCCCAGGACCCATTAAGTGTCTCCCAACTTTCTCCTTTGCCAAGAGTAGGGACAGACCACAGCTGTGTGTAATCATCCAAGTTGTGCAGGCCTAGATTGTAGTTGCCCAGAGAGATTGATGAAACTTCAAGCCACTTTCTCCCCTGACTGGGGCAGGGATGGAGCTTCAGATGTGAGCAGCAATCTATGCTCTGTGCATCCAAAATGACTGCAGTTGCCCCGGTAGACTTCTGACTATTCAGACTGTGCTTGCCAAATGTACCTGCAGTTACCCAGAGAGGCTGGTGTACAGCCTGCCAGCTACCTCCCCCCTAGAAGTGGGTCTGAAGCCTAGGCTAGGGCTGCAGGCCCATCTGGGTGAAAGAAGCAGGTCCCTACCATCACTGTGATTTTCAATCACCAGGGCTTTCCCTCATGCAGGGGGTGGGGGGTGGGGGGTCAGAGCCAAAATGGAAAGAGGCTACTGGCCTCTTTCCAATTTGGACAGGTTTGAATTTTAGCTGTTCTTAAGGTTATACTTTAGCCAGCCATATTTACGGATCACTGGCTGAAATCAGTGGTCAACCATCTCTTTCTCCCATTTCTGGAAAATGCAGCCTCCAATTCCAGCCACAGAATAGCTCCTGAGACAGCTTGTCCCACCAGAGTAGGGTGATCATGGGTCTCTAAGGTGTGGCCTGTAATTTCCTGGGGAGGCTGGCACAGGTCCCACCAGCATTCTCCCAATTGGAGGTGGGGTTGGAGCTTAGGCTAGAGCTGCAATCTCCTCTGGATGGAAAGAAGCTGGTCCCAACCAGCACTGTGATTTTCAGTCCTCCCTGCTTCCTCGCCTGCCAGGAGTGGAGTTAAAATGGCAGCTACCAGCCTCTTTCTGACTTGGACAGGTTCAAACTTTAGCTGTTCTTGGGATTATACTTTAGCCTGCTGAATTTACTAATCAGTAGCTGAAGTTAGTGCCCAATATCTCTTCCTCCCCTGTTTTTGGGAAGTGTAGCTTCCAATTCCAGCCATAGAACAGCTCCTGAGGTGGCTTGTGCTACCAGAGGATGGTAGGCACTGGCCTCAGTGATGTGGAGTGCTCGACTTATGAATCTTCTGCAGATGGGCAGTCTCCTCCTTCCATTCTTTCAAGGATGTTGCAGGATGCTCTTCTGGTCTCCTGGAGCCCCTAAACAGGTGCTTTAGATAGCTCTGGGTGTTTACTAACTGACCTGTAGCACAAGCTTACTCTAGGAGCACCTTACTTTGCTGCCATTTGCTAGTTGTTCCAATATGTTATCTTTTATGTTTGACTTCTTTCACTTAGCATTGAGTTTCATCCACATGGTTGTGTATTCCTTTATATTGGTGAGTAGGATTCTGTATTAGCCAAAAGGGCGCTGATGCAAAATACCAGAAAGTGGTTGGTTTTCATAAAGGATATTTATTTGGGGTAGGAACTTACAGATATCATGCCATAAAGCATAAGTTACTTCTCTCACCAAAGTCTATCTGGAGCAAGATGGCTGCTGACATCTGCGAGGGTTCAGGGTTCCTGGGTTCCCATGTTCCTGGGGCTTGCTTTACTCTGGTTTCAAGGTTTCTTCCTTCCTGGGGGTGGCTTCTCTTTCCTCTGCGTGCTGACTTCCCAAGGCTCCAGTTTAAGTCTTCAGCATCAAACTCTAAAATCAAAACTCCAACATTAAAAGTCCCCACTCTGTTCTTTGCCATGCCTTTTATCTGTGAGTCCCCACCCACCAAGGGATGGGGACTCAACGCCCTAATCATAATTCAATCATATCCAGGTACAGATCAGATTACAAGCATAATCCAGTATTTCTTTTTGGAATTCATCAATTATATCAAATTGCTACAGATTCCACACAACAGATATATTATAATTTGTTTACCCATTCATTAGTGGATAGACATTTAAGCTGTTTCCAGTTTTTGACCATTATAAATAATGCTACTAGGAACATTCACACATAAGTCTTTTTGTGGATATCTATTTTCACTGTTTTTGGGAAAATATAAGGAGTGCGACTGCTGTGTCATATGATAAGTGTATGTCTAATTTCATAAGACTATTACACTGTTTTCCAAAGTGGCTGCACAATTTTGGTTATACCATTCCTAACAGCAAATATAGGAGAGTTTGAGTTGCTCCACATCACCAACTATAAATGGCATCATCTGCTAGTCTTTTTAAGTTTAGCCATTTTTAGTGGGTGTGAAATGGTATCTTGCTGTGGTTTCAACTTGCATTTGCCTGATGAAAAATTATGTCAATGATCATTTTATGTGCTTATCATTTATCATCTTTTCTGAAATGCTGGTAAAAATTGTTTTGCCATTAAAAATGTATTTTTGTGTTATATATTTTTACAATTAAAAATTTTTTTTAAATTTACATACATACATTCCATATCTACCCAACATACACTTCCCCTTCCCCCTTCCTCCAATAACTGGTAACCTCTAATTACTTGTGTCTGTGGATTTGCTATTTCTAAATATTGATAATAAGTGACATTATACAATATTAGTCCTTATAACTCTTGCTTATTTCATTGAACTTAATGCTTTCAAGATTCTTCCATGTTATGGCATGCCTCAGAATTTCATTCTTTTTTATGGCCAAATAATATTCCATTATGTTTATATACCACATTTTGTTTATTCATTTGTTGATGGAATCAAGGTTGTTTCCACCTTTTGGCCATTGTAAATGCTGCTATAAACATTGGTGTACAAGTATCTGAGACTATTTTCATTTCTTTGGGTATATTCCTAGAAGTGGAAATGCCAGGTCCTACGATAAGTCAATATTTAACTTTTGAGGAACTTCTGTATTGCCTCCCACAGTGGCTGCATCATTTCACATCCCCACCAATAATGCACTAGTGTTTTAATTTCTCTGAATCCTCTACAATATTTGTTCTCCACCCCCATTTATAACAGCTGTACTTGTGGGTGTGGTTTTGATTGGCATTTCCCTTATGGCTAATGATTTTGAGCATCTTTTTATAAGTTTATCAGCCATTTGCATATTTTCTTTGGAGAAATTTTTACTCAAGTCCTTTTCCCATTTTTTAATTGGTTTGTTTGTCTTTTGTCCTTGTTTTGTGAGAGTTATTTATGCATTCTGGATAGTAAACCCTTACCCGATATGTGGT
The DNA here is from genome assembly GCF_030445035.2 of Dasypus novemcinctus. Taxonomy (NCBI): domain Eukaryota; kingdom Metazoa; phylum Chordata; class Mammalia; order Cingulata; family Dasypodidae; genus Dasypus; species Dasypus novemcinctus. Next base: position 66,445,413 of record NC_080674.1, on the reverse strand, counting down.
TTGCAAATCTTCTCTCCCATTCTGTTGGTTAAATTTTTACTTTCTTGATAATGTCCTTTGATGTGCAAAAGTTTTTAATTTCGATGAGCTTGAGGTTATCTATTGTTTCTTTTGTTGCTCATGCTTTTGGTGTCATATCTAAGAATCCATCACTGAATCCCAGGTCATGAAGATTTGCCCCTACATTACTTTGTAAGAGTTGTATAATCTTACCTCTTATATTTAGGTTATTGATCCATTTGGATTTAAATTTTGTTTATAGTTATGGGTCTAACTTCATTAAATAGTTTTCAAACATATATATTTTGGATACAAACCTTTTGTCAGATGTGCATTCAGCAAATAGTTTCTCTGAGTCTGTGATTTGCCCATTTGTTTTCTTATATGTATCTTTCAAATAGCAAAAGTTTTAAATTTTGATAAACAGCAAATTTATCAATTTTTAAATTTTATAAATCATGCCTATTGTGTAATAAATGCTTTTTTCTTAAAAGTATAAAGTTTTGGTTGTTTTGTTGAAGTAAATTAGCCATTTGAGTTAATTTTTATCTATGGTATAAGGTAAAGGATGATTTTTTTCCTCTATAAAGATATCAATTTTATTAGCATCATTTACTAAAAAATGCTTTTTTTCTCCCATTGAATTACTTCAGTATCTTTGTTGAATATCAATTGACCATACATGTGAAGACTATTTCTGGACTCTTTCCTCTGTTCCACTGATCTATATATCCATTTCCTTAGACCAATGCTCACAGTCTTTATTACTGCATCTTTATAGTAAGTCTTGAAATAAGGTAGGATAAGCCCTCTAAGTTCGTTCTTCTTTATCAAGATTGTTCTTTGCTATTCTTGCTCCTTTGCCTTTCCACATAAACTGTTAAATCAGCTCGCCAATTTCTTCAAAAAAGTCTGCTTGGATTTTGACTAAGTTACAATGAATCTACAAATCTATTTGGGAGCTTAACAATAATGAGTCTAATAGTAGAATTTTACTGAATTAATCTGCCTTTGTTATTGAGATTCTGTAATACAGTCCTGCCAGTTCTAACTATCATATACAGTGGTGTTGCTATAGAAGTTGGGAATAGTTATTTGTTCTCATTTTCCCCACTATCCCAGGACCAGTATCTCAGAGACAGGAATATTTTGAAGCAAGTCAATGGAATTTTACAGAATGGAACACCAACATAGCAGTACTTCTCTTGTATCAAAATTTCATGAGTATAAAAAAAATGGTTTAGGTGGCGGACTTGGCCCAGTGGTTAGGGCATCTGTCTACCACATGGGAGGTCCGTTGTTCAAACCCTGGGCCTCCTTGACCCATGTGGGGCTGGCCCATGCGCAGTGCTGATGTGCGCAAGGAGTGCCGTGCCACACAGGGGTGTCCCCCGCATAGGGGAGTCCCACATGCAGGGAGTGCACCCCGTAAGGAGAGCCGCCCAGCATGAAAGAAAGTGCAGCCTGCCCAGGAATGGTGCCGCATACACGAAGAGCTGACACAGCAAGATGATGCAACAAAAAGAAACAGATTCCCATGCCGCTGACAACAACAGAAGTGGACAAAGAAGAACATGCAGCAAATGGACACAGAGAACAGACAACCAGGGTGAGAGGGGGGGGGGGGGAGGGGAGAGAAATAAATAAATAAATAAATAAAAAAGGTTTAATTTTCACAGCAGGAATCACCAAACATATCACTGAGTAATTTGCAATCAAGTTGGGTTAACTAGTCAAAACTTATTCTTAAAAAACAAAATAACTAAAATGCATTTGACTTTTTATTTGGAAAATTTCCAACACAAATGTAGAAGGAATAGTACAATAGATAGTTTTTACTCATCACCTACTGATCAACAATATTAACAATATTTTTAAGGCATTGAAACTTGCACTTAAACAGGGACCCAGAGCTCAAAAATACACTTTGGTGGGTAAAAGGCAAATAACATGTGCTCTTGGTTTCCATTACAGAAGAGGTAGATAAGCATAGCATGTTCAGAATATAGAGTCAGATTGATATCAATCCTGGTTCTACAATTTACTACTTGTGTAACAGGGATACATTCCACCATCTTTCTGTGACTCAGTTTCTTCACCTGTAAAATGAGGATAATAATACCTGCCTCATATGCTATTGTGGGTATTAAAAATGATAATGCCCGGCACACGGAAAGCACTTAACATACGGTAAATAATATTATTACATCATTCAGATTAAAAACTTTAAGTACCAAAATAAATAAACACTCCCACATACTGTATATTTATATGTTAAAACTCTATGTTTTTCTTTGTTATGATTGGCTTTCCAAAGGTCATTGCATACTCAAGGGAAATTGCATGCTCTTGCACAAATGGCTCCTCTCTCTCTTTCTCCACTCATATATTCCTTTTTAATTATAGAATACTTTGATGGAAGGAAAGGGAAACTATTTTCTTTTTCCAGATTATGATGCTATATTCTAAAAATGGCTACAAACACTCTTTGATTGGGATACTCTTAATGTAAAATTTTAAAATTTCCCTTCATTTACATTTCCCATATCTTATTCTACATTGAAAAATTAATTAAGATAACTTTAGTGAATCACTTAATTTTCTTAATAACATCAAACCTCACTCTTTTTCTCTTTTTTTAACCATGATAATGAAAACTCAGGAATGCAATTCACATATACCTGAATATATATGCTCTGATTATCTATTAATATTGTAGCATAAGTCATTCTTTTTAAAGGTATAATAGTTACAGGTTTCACAACTATACTGCATAAGGCCATTAGTGGTGGTGATAGCAAGTATCTAAAAAATGAATGAGTCACTCTTACATTTTAGGATTGCTTGATACAATTTGTTTGATAATAGGAAGTAAATTTTAAAAGATCAAGAATAGAGTCAAGAGAAGATTTATATTCTCTAATCAAAGTAAGAAGTAGATTGTAAAACCAGTTTTGCCCTGAAAAATGTTAAGGAAATAGTTCAATAAAACTATAGGGCTTTTTGTCATTACTTAAATGATTTAAGAGCAAATAATGAAGTTAACTTTCTCATTTCACAAAGCTTGAATCCTGTTTCCAACAGTCTGGATCTATCCTATCTTTTATTCTATTTTCTTAGCAAAGCTCTAATAAAACAATTTGCAACAGATGAAGTGAGAAACTACACTGAAGAGTTCTAGAATGCTCTCTATACCTCTAATGTTAATAAATCAAATGTCACCTCAAAATCTTGGACTGAGTCTCATGCTTAGCATTTGGTATCTAGGGAGAAAAATGTATAAAAACTAGACTTTTTGCCTTCTCATCAGACCATTTTGACTTCAGCATAGCAGACTGGATTTTGTAATATAAGTTAAAAACCCAAATTCTTGGTGCCTGAGGGATGAATAGGTAAGTCATAGGCTGCACTCTATTATTATAGGTCTGAAAATGCTCTGCTACTCCTTCCAGTAAAGAATCTTCTAAAGGGATCCTACAGATTTTACAGCTGCTCAGTTTCACTATTTTTGCTGCAACTATCTTTGGGTTTGTCTACTTGGATGTGTTTTATTTTGAATTTTACTATTAATCATTTAATTCCAATTTGATGTCTTTTTATTTTTTAAGATATACTTGATAGAGATATAGAGTTCCACTGGCTACTAACCTACAGGTGTATTTATAAGAATTAAGAAGACTGAATTACACAGTTTTGGTGTTGGGATAGGACAGATGGTTGGGCAACAGATTGTTTTAAGGGTGGTCTCATTAAACTGCTCAGTCTTAGAATATATAGTCATAGCAGTGAAATATGTAGCACTTTGACTTGGGTTGATTTTATCTTGTGATAATTTTCTCACAAACAGCCATAAAAGGAAAACAGATGTTCTCTAAAGCACTGATGAACAGCAACTTGATGCTACTTTGCGTCTGCATGACACAAATTAAAATTCCACATACTACTAAAAGTTCTCTATTAAATCATTCTCTTCTGATAGATTAAAGGGGACAGAACATATCTTATAGAAAATGACATTTCATTATAAAATTTTAAAAGGTTTTCTAAAGTTAAATTTCCTAAACAAAGTTAATATTAATCTAAAAATCACCAATTTGAATAGTTAAAATCCTTAATTCTCCTAAAAGCAATTTTCCTGTTCAAAGTAATATTCAAAACTGCTTCACAATAAATGAGATTCTCTCAGGCATATCAACTTGCTAATGAATTCTATCCAGGTTTATAAGATAAAATGCCAAGATTTGGTGGACAACAGTGTTCATAGAAATTCCAGGTGGAAAAGACCAATTAGATCATTTTTCCTACCCATTTGCCAATGCCAATGTGAAATTTAAAAAATGAAAGCCAGATTTGCATAAAAAAATTAAGGTAATAAAATGTAGGTCAGAAAGACTGATTTAATCCAGCCAAGTGTTTGAGATAGGAAGAGCTGTTCACCCACTAATATTTTTCATAATATGGACATCTTACAGTCCTTAAACAAAATGGAAAACATCAGGTAAATACAGAAATTCAGTCAAAATCATGGTTTGCCAATTTTTTTTTCTAGAAAAATTATATATATCAAGGTCAGATAAACATAGGCAGTCCACCTCTGGGTGTAGGTATGCCCAGTGGATTGCTTTAGTTGTTGGTCTTGTGAGAGTTTTTAACAGTCAGGTTAAAGGATTTTTTCTTTGCCTCCTATTTTCATTTCTACTCAAAATGAATAGGCAAACAGCTTGAGAACAGCTGTGAAGTCTGTTGGTCTTTAATTATATACATCTGTGATAACAGAAACAAACTCTCCTTAAGTTCTATCTGGGCTTCTTGGAAACTATAACCCAAATACTTTTATACATACAAATAGCCAAACGCAATGACATCTGCTGTACAAACCCAACTGTGTGTAAAATCTGGTCAACTCTTCTGTTTCTTAGTTGGGTATAGCATAATAGTATAAACTACTTCCATTTATAGTGTGATCAACTATGAATGATCACTGCACACTCATTTTTCATGTCTTTATTTCTCAACAGTATACTGAGTAATTTCCTTAGCTCTATATTTCAGTTCACTAATTCTCTGTTCAGTTGCGTCTAATCAGTTTTTAAACCCATAAACTGAGTCACTGATTTTAATAATTATATTTTAAAATTCTAGATGCTCTATTTGGTTCTTTTAAAAATTCACCTACTCTTTTTCATCACCTTAATCTTTTATTATGATTTTTACTCCTTTAAAATCTCTTAAATTATTTAAAAGACACTTATGCAATCTCTGAGTTTGTTCTTGGGTATCCTTCTGTTAATGTCTCCTGACACTCTCAGAGTGGTCATTTCCCTATGCATTTTCTAAGTTTTGATGGTAAGTTTATTTTCAGCTAGGGTTGCATTTCCCTCATCTCTACTTCAAATGAATCCTGGGCACCCAGACTGTCTAACAGTTCCTACAGAGAGGTTTTGCATTTGTTTCACCAGACAATCAAGCGGTTCCATTGGTCCAGAGCCATTGCTTTTTGAATGTTAATTTCTTGGGTTAGAATTCCTGTACCATATAGCTAGTATACATTCGGACTTCCCAGTCATGTCTGGTAGACATATAGAATTTTACTTTTTCTTTTCATGAGAGTCTTTTTTTCCTTTCACCCATAACTCTGAAAAAAGAAGACTCTTTGTGGCCTTCCTGGTGGACAGTTTTTTTAGTTTTTACCTTTCTTGAGCCCAACACCACATTTTAATCCAAGTGTGAGATTGAAACCTGAGCCTTGATTAAAGCTTAGATCTGAGTCCAGTATCTCCCTAGGCAACTGTAGTATTAGCTTTTCTCTTTTTTTTTCTTTTCTTTTTCTTTCTTTCTCTTTCTCTCTTTCTTCCTTTCTTATCTCTTTCTTATCTTTATTCTTCCCTTCCCTTCCTCTTTCAAAGCTTAGCTAAGCTTTCAGATTGGGATACGGTATATTTTATCCAGGCTTGCTACATAGTTTTAGGAGAAGAAAATTCTGTGTTAGCTCAGTCCAGTTTGCCAGATCAGGAAGTAGCACATTTATTTCTCATATGCTTGAATCCCCTTGAAAAAATGAAAATTGAATAGTGATGAATTTAGTGACAAGAAACTGGCTAATCAAATATACAGGATTTAAAAAATTCAGTTGCTGAGGGGGCAGGGAGAGGGAAGAAGAAATGTGATGTGGGGGTATTTTCGGGACTTGGAGTTGTCCTAAATGATATTGCAGGGACAGATGCTGGACATTATATATCCTGCCATAACTCACTGAATGTACTGGAGGAGAGTGTAAACTACAATGTTAATTATTATCCATTCAGTGCAGCAGTGCTCCAAGATGTATTCACGAAATGCAATGAAGGTACCACAATGATGAAAGAGGTTGTTGATGCGGGAGGGGTGGGGTGGGGTGGGGTGTGGGGTATATGAGAAACTCTTGTATTTTTTAATGTAACATTTTTTGTGATCTATGTATCTTCCAAAAAACACAGTTAAAAAAATGCAGTTTCTCTAAGATTTATATTTTTCTTATAAATCTTAATATATACTGGATAATGATTCATAAATTATAATGACGCAATATAATGATTATTCAGTCATTAACTGTAATTTTGATGTAATACATGCTAAACAAATAGGAATGGAAAACAGAAAAAAAAGAAAACATTTATGAAGGATTTAATACATGTTAGGTACCATGAGAAGATGCCTTGATTATCCATGAAGAAAGAATACATAGCCTATTTTATAAATGAGGAAATAGGATAGGACCACAATTAGAATATAGTAAAGCTAGGATTTGAAACCAGGTCTGAAAAAAAAAGAAAAAAAAAATATTATTACAAAGTCAATAAAAAAAAAAAAAAAAAAAAGAAACCAGGTCTGAAAGATATGAAAATCCCTATCTTTAAAATGCTATCTCCAATTAAAACTTCAATTCAGAAAACAGAATTTACTAAGTATCCTCCATGTGCCTTACACTCTGAGAGATACTATGGAAGATAAATATCTAAAGCATATATCATACAGGCTTTGCAAAAGAATCTTCTAAAGAGTAGAATGGACTTAACATACGTGAAAATAGTTAATTAAGAAAGCAAGCCATTGATTACAATGTAAGTATCAAATTGTGTATTCTTGGGTATAATACGACCCTTCTTGGGGGGTCTTAAAATTTACCTACGTCAGGGTGTTAGAATAAATTTTTAAAATATCTTAGGTGCGCCTAATTTTAGCACCAGAGTCAGCATCAGAGTTAGATAGTAGTTTAAGACTGCAGGTTAAATTTCTGCATCTTGTCCCCACATAAAATCTCTAACTCACCCCCTGTGAACTAGCCAGAAATTACATCCTTTTTCCACTTTAATCTCCTCATTCCAAAATCTCTTTGTTACAAGAATAAAGGGATGAAGATTACTCAACTATTGGTTGCTAATGAATCCACCTAACAAATAACAGATAAAAGCGTTTACAGATAAAAGCGTTTGTTCCTTCCATTGTGTTAGACCTGAGTTCAAGGAACTAACAGCTCCAAGTATCTACATATTTATTCATTCAAAAAAAAATTTATTGAATGGCTATAATGTGCCAGGCTCTATGAATAAGGCTGCTTATGAGTGACTTCAAGGAAATTTTTGCAAAATTCTTTAATAAATGAAAACTTTAAGTAAATACTGTGGTAGTGATAATGATAAAGAACATAGGATAAACTTTAATGGATGTTGAAAAATATCAATACTACTGATGTCTAGTTGTATCTCTTCATATTTTCTGGAAAGTACAAAGTATGATTTTTTTTTCAAATTTTATATATACAGATCATAAATTAATTCAAGGAAAAGTGTCAGACTTGAAAATAGCTAACAAAATAGCTAACATTTTGAGTATTATGTGTCAAAATAGTAGTAAATGAATCACTTGTTTAGTCCTCATAATCAATAACTCAATGAGGAAGACATTACCCCCATTTTGCTGATGAGGAAATTAAAGCAATAATAGGTTATATAATTTATTTCAGGGATTATAAACCTGGGAATATAAAACTTATGTCTCATGCAGTCTGGCTCTAAAGTCCAAGCTCTTAACAAGTATACCATATTTCTACTTCATGCTTGAAACAAAAAAAAAACCTAATTTTTTTTTTATCAGATCACCAATTGACTAACTGAATGTGTCTTGATGAAATAAAATCCTGCTTCCAAAAAAAAAGGACCTAAATTCTTCTCAGATCATAATATGTGACTCAAAGGACAACAAGGGAATAAGAGAAGTAGAGGCAGTCAAGAGTTGGCTTACACAAAATATTTTTACCTAGGAAGAATCTCTTTTAGTCTTTTTCCTGATTTTCCTAAACTAATTATATTTTCCACTTTACATGAACCTTTAAAACACTTCATACTGCCTTTTTTTTTTTTTTTGCATACAACCAATATTTTTTAAGCATCACTACATACCAGGTTCCATGTCACCATGATAGATAAAAAGATAAGTAAATAAAAGTTTCTCTCCTCAAGAAGCTCATGTAGTCTAGTGTAGAAGTTGAGAAGAAATAAAGGATTCCCACATTGTGTTCAGATTGCTGAGTCGGACGTTTCACCTCCAGGGAAGGTGGGTCAGAGCAGGTGTGGTAGGTTGAATTACGTACCCCAATTTAAACATGTTTTAAATAAAAAAAATTTTTTTTAAAGATACTTAGATTACATAAATGTGACATAAAAAATGTAGAGGATTCCTATATGCTCACCCCCTACCCCTCCCACACTTTCCCACATTAACAACATCCTTCATTAGTGTGGTACATTTGTTACAACCGATGAACACATATTGGAGCATTTCCACTAAGTGTAGATTATAGTTTACATTATAGCTTAAACTGTCTCCTACACAATTTTTAAGTTATGACAAGAAATAAATGGCCTGTATCTGTCATTGCAATGTCATTCAGGATAATTCCAATGCCCCCAAAATGCCGCCATGTTATACCTATTTTTTTTTTTTCCCCTCTCCCTCACCTCAGAACCTCCGGTGGCCACTACCTCCACATCAATGATAAAAGTTCTTCCATTGTTAGAATAACAGTAAGTCTATAGTAGAGTAATAGTAAATCTACTCTAGTCCATTGTTCATTCCCCATTCCTGAGAATTCTGGGATGGTGATGCCCACTTGGTCTCTAATTGAGACTTAGAGGGCTTAGATCTCATGGGGCAGATGGATGAGGCTATCTTGCTTGCAGTTGTAGACTCTCTCTGTTCCTTGGGATGGTCCTTGTCCATCATCATTTCCTTATTAGTTGTCCTGGGTGAGACCAGTGAACTGGAGAGTAGGTGTTGCAACTCTGTTGAGATTCAGGGCCTGACTGGCACGTGGAAAGCCCAAAGACTTAAGTATCTTGGACATAAACATATCAACTCTAGTACAAACTGTAGGTTCCAGTATAAGGGGCAGAAGAGCCATGTACAGGAAAACCACAACCAAGTCCAACTCTGTCACACTGGGGAGCATAAATTCCAAAGTAGGGTCCACTGGCAGGTTGCCAAACTCCTGAGCTGTCAGTCCTGCCTATAGTGTCTGGATGTCTCCAGAGCCCTCAGCAGCCCTGTTATCTGAGGCAATAATTACTGTGGCAGTCAATGAAATCTTGCTGAGATTGTACATAAGTGTAACCTCTGGGATGACCTCCTTTTTCACTTTGAAGTCTCTTAGCCATATAAACTCATTTGTCTTTACCCATTCTCCCTTTTGATGAAGGTCTTTTGCCAGTTGCATTGCTAGTTGGTGCTTGTAGTAATCCCTCAGTGCTAGGGAGGCTCATCTCCAGGAGTCGTCCTACACCAGGAGGGAAGGTAATACATTTATATGCTGAGTCTGGCTTATAGAGAGGCCTCGTTTGAGCAACAAGGAGGCTCTCTGGAGGTACCTCTTAGGCAACCTATAATACTAGGCTAGGTTTCAATTTCAAAAGAGCAAAGGTTCTTAAGCATAGTCATGAAGATCAAGGGACCGTCAATGGTCCACCCTCCTTCATTAGTCACTGGCCCTGTACTTGGGGGATTATTGCTGTCCCATGAGAGAAAGTGGCAGAACTTCCCAGGATGGATATTCTTTTGGTTATTGTGTGGATCCCCACCCACCGTGACAATGCCCTATGAGCACATGAACTCTTCCATATGACTTATAGGTATGCCCCAGGTGAACCTTCTCCCATGCATCTGCCATCGCAGACATCCTGCATCAGTGATCATCCCCTGCCACAGTTTTAACCCTTCTGTGATCCACAACTTCTAAAAATTGAAGCCAACAAAATAACTGAATAAAAGTAATAAGAAAATGAAATAATAATACTTCTTAACCACACTATATTACAACTGTCTCTTTTTGGTCGGTATCACCCTCTAGGCTGTAAATTCATCCGGCAGGAACTATGCACTGTTAGTGGTGGCCTAGCATACACTTTGCATATAGTATGTACTCAACAAATAGTAGCTGATGAACAGATGAGCAGACTGATCATTTTAGGTTTTAAATTGTTAAGTGTATCTGCATTTGCTTATTGCTGTTGTTGGATGGAACAGCTTTTTGAGGTTCATCTTAGCTTAGGGTCCCGACAATACAAGTATGTTTTTTTCAATAAATGTTGCCTAATTTCAATTGAGTTTGCCTAATTAAACAATTTCTGATCCACCTAAATAGAGGAGAGAGGAGTTGGAGAAGACACCATTAAGGCATTTACCACTGATTAAGGTCCCTGGGCACTGAGATTTCCTGGGTAGAACTCTTTCTTGTAAGAGAAGCAGCCATTCAATGAAGCTCTAAATAAATAGCCTTACCACCTCCCTGAGGAGACACTAAGGATAAACTACATACCATGTCCACACTCCCTTCATCTGCCCTTCCCCCACCGCCTTCCCCCCCCCCCCCCCCCCCCCCCCCGGGTCAGAATGCCTATTTTCTGTTTGTTTGTTTAACTGAGAGCAGCCATCATGGAAATGATAACATTGGGAATATTCTGTGACTTTAAAAATGAATAAGGAAACTAGTTACTCCATCCAATGAAACTGCCAAAATAAAAACTTACTCACAATAAAGAAATTATTTAATAAGAGTCTCTGTACATGCACATTTACAAAGACTAGGCAGAAGGATGCCAAAAGTTTAATTTTTTCCTGTACTATGGTCTAAAAAAAGAAATCTGCCACTTATTCATTCTGTTTAAACAATTTTCATTTTCAGCATGTTTTAATTCTACGAACTGAACAATAATGGCTCCATCTGGTGGTCAAAATAAATCTACATAGCATCATGAAAATCTGTCAGAAGTGTTTAAATAATTTGGAGGCAACCTGAAGTATTCTTGAACATTGAGCATGGAGCATGGAAGTATTCTTGGATACTGAACAATGATTAAGTTCAGTTCAGTTTACATTTAGATGGAGTTTTATTTTTATATTTTTTACCTTTATATTTTTTACAGATGGGGGTAGCTGTATAAAGTACTTTTTTTTTCATTCAAAAAGTTACTGAAGCATATCATTCATATACAAACATACATAATAAACGTATAGTAAAATTTGTGAACTTAAAAAATAAGTTCTTATCATACAGGATTCCCATATAAAGTCCTTTTGAAGATGTTGAAAAGGGCCCTGTCAATCCAGGTATTTGACCCTGTCCACCTTTATATTTTTATCAGGGTTTAGTTAATTGAAAAGTAGAATATAATTTATATACTCGCCTTGCTTCATTGCTTCAGGCTATTTTGGGGCTTAAAATAATTTTCAAAATAAAATAATAAAGAATTTTTGCTTTATGCTTTTCTTTGAGCTGATCTGAGAAGTGTAGAGCTAACAAGTAGATTCAGGGAGGAAATAATACAGGTTAAAAGTTTATCCAGGTTTTTAAATTGTATTCAGTTTTGGAACATAAACTATAAAAATACTCCCCAATTTTCAGCTGTATTTTCCATTAGACATTTGCAGACAGTAGCTTATGTGTATATGAGAACTCATTTTTAGGGATTCTGTGTATTTACATTCTACTCGCTGCTTAGTCTTGATTTTTAAATTCAGCGTGCAAGAAGTATGCTCAGAATCACAACAAAAAAGATTAGTGCTATAAAGTTCTTAGTTATAAAGAGCCTGCTTATTTTGCAGTTGAAAAAAATTGAGGCTCAGAGAAATTGAAAGATTATGTATGCCAAGCTGGGAATAGCAGAAACCAGATTTTCTGACAACCCAAAGTTGTCTCCTCTCCCTATAGTCTATAATGTACATTTTCTCTTTGTAGCATAATCATTACAGATATATTTCACTGCAATCAATTTACAGTATGGTATGACCACATATGAAATGTTATATATTCCCAATATGGATTTAATCCTCCAATTAGGAACTTTGCTAATTTTTACCATTGTTATTTTCCCTTAAGATTTTAGAAATTAAAAACAAAAACAAAAATAAAAATTTGTTTTAAAGCTTCATTCCTTTTTGAATACAAAATTTACCTGAATTTATTTATTTTTCAGGCGAATATCAGTGTATTGTTTTGCTGAGTTTACGATTCAAACAGCAGTCATGCGGGTAATAAATTGTAGTCACAATAGCATATTATTTAGATTACCACAAAGTATTATACTAAAAATCAATTCAAATAATCTACTTAATGAATTAAGAGATGAAAAGAACTTAGATCAATAAAGACAGGTTCTGAACAGGAAATATTAAGTTGGCTTAATTGTCTTATCTTTTACTAGTAAGTTTTATTATATAGATTTTACCTGATAAGTAACTTTTTCTCAGATAGTCCTTCATTATTACTTTTCTTAAAGATGAGCACAAGAAGTAATTACACTATAAAAATGTTTTTTATTGAAAATTGAGAGACATATGGTTTGTTTTAAATAATTTTTTTTTCCCTGGGAGCAGTAGCTTTCTACCTGATAGTAGTAATATATTGTTCCTGTTCAAGATTACCTTATCTTCCCTTAAGTGATCTAGCACCCAGGTCCCAGGGCATACTTTGTAGTTCTTCAGTTGGTGTGACTCACAACTTCTTACCATTCTGACAACATCCCTGTGCTGCTTTGTCATTTTAATTATATATACCATGTTGTAGCAATTTAAAAATAAATTCCTCAAGATAAACAGGTAAGCAGATTTCATCATGCCACATTCAGGGATGATACTAAAGAAGGAATTGCTACCTAAAATGGCTTGAGGCTACTATTACCTTAGTAAGACACTGAAGAATATCTGTTTTAGATAGTACTATCATTTTGTAATATGCTCATGAAATACTTTTATCCAAGTACAGAAGATTACAAACCAGATGAAAATAATCCTTAAACTAGTACCAGGTGTGGTATAGCAAAGTATTTTTTACATTTCCTATGTGCCTAAGAAAGCTGACGCAATAAAGTGGCTCTACAATATAAGTACCACCACTACTACCAGCCCAGCCACACTGCCATTTTTTACGACCTAGCATGTCCAAAGCATAATGCTATGCCTGCTTTCTCACTTAACTTAATCCTTAAAACAACAGCAGGGGTACTACTACTTCTCTTTTATCCATGAGGAAACAGAAGTTGAAAGAGGTTAAATATCTCACCCAAAGTTATATATCTAATAAATGATAGATCAAGGATTTGTAATCAGGACTGTAATACTTCAAAGATTATGTTCTTTTCTACTCTATTATACTAAAAACAGCTAAATGGTGGAGGTGGGTGGGTGGGGTGGGTTGGAGATTCCCATGTTCTTAAGCATGGGAATGAGGAATACAAAATAGTTCCTGATGTTAAGGCACTTATATACTGGAAAAGGAGATAAGTCACACTCTATAATTGTGTAGTGCTACAAATGACATAAGAGAAGTCCTAATAAAGTACTTTGGAAATTCACGCAGTGAAGAGTAAGGGAAAATTAAGTGGAAGAATTGGCAGAATTGGGCCTTGAAAGAGAAATAAAATTTAGCTATAGCAGGTAGAAGAGACAACAAACCAAAGGCATGAAGACAACACAGTGTAGAATGAACATGGGGAAGATGAAAGATGTTGCTTTATGACAAGTGAAGAACAAAGGAATAAACCGGGGAATAAGGAAAATAAGAGAATAATCGGAGAGAGATTGGGAGGTGAAGAATTTTTTGTCTGTTTTTTTGTTGATTATTATTATTATTTAAATAATGAACATGCTCTAATAATGACTGAAGTGATGAATGCACAACTATGTGATTATACCAAATATCCCTGATTGTATACTTTGAATGGTTTGTATGCTTTACTAACATGTATCAATAAAACTGATTTGTTCTAAATTCAAAAAAAAAAGAGAGAATAATCACATCATGAAATCCCTGACTACTACCAGATTAGAGAATTTGAACTTTGGTAAAAAATGAGCAATCACAATTTATTTTACTGGCTTATACTAAAAAAAAAACAAACCAAAAAACAAATCATTCACATTCAGTGTTTGTGAGCTTTTCATAAAATTAAACAAATGTATGGAACCACCCTACATTGTTACAGTGTTTGAACTCACTTCTAAGAATTTTTTAAATGGTTATTTTCTTATTATAATATTAGCCTGAGTTAGATGATAAAAAGGAGAATAAAGTTCCAAGTTTCCTTACATCTAGTCTTCTTTTAATCAATGAACAACACATTCCTCAGTAGCTGAGAGAAGGCAAAAATGAGGGGGGGTGGGGAGAGAGAGAAGAGACGGGAGGGGAGCAGAGGAGCTCCTTCAACACTAAATACTGCCATGTCCATTTCCTAAGAACAAGAACATTCACTTAAGTAACCACCTTAAGAGCCACTGTCATATTCAAGCAATTTAACATTGCTATAAAACTTAGTCTTTATTCCAATTTTTTCCTATGTCCCAATAAGTTCCTTTGAGTCTTTTCTCCTCCCTTGCTAGATCCCATCCAGGATCATGTTCTCCATTTAATTGTCATTGCCTCTTTAGTTGCTTTTTTATATTACCTTTTCTTTTTTTTTAAATTGTGGACAAATATATACAATATAAACTTTTCCATCTCAGTTACTTCTAAGCATACTACTCAATGGGATTAATCATATTCACAATATTGTGGTACCCTCCTCACCTTCCATTACCAAAATTCCCTAAACAGAAACTGTACACCCATTTTGCATTAAATTCCCACTCACCTGGCCCCTCACACCTGGCAACCTGTATTCTACCTTCTGTGTCTATGAACTCGCATAGTCTCTGATATTTTCCTTGTACTTATCACGGGCTTAAATGTAACATCCTAAATCTTTAACGTTTGTGTTTGCTTTGATACAAACTTAGCTTCAATGGTATACAAAATACATTTCTATACCCTTCTGTATCCCCACTTTATGTAGTTCTTGTCACAAATTACATGTTTATACATTATGAGTTCCAAATCACTGCTGTATTATTACATTTTGTGCACTGACCTTTTAGATGCTGTAGGTGGTATAAAGTACAGTTACTAACCAAAAATACAATAGTACTGGCATTTATATTTACCCATATTGTTGCCCTCACAAGAGATCTTTATCTTTGTGTGGCTGCAATCTATTGTCTATTGTCCTTTCCTTTTATCCTGGAGAATTCTCTTTAGCCTTTCCTGTAGGGCCAGTCTAATGGTAATGAACTCCTTCAGCTTTTCTTTATTTGGGAATGTAAATCTCTCCCTCATTTTTGAAAGTCAGTTTTGCTAGATATAGAATTCTTGGGTGGCAGTTTTTTTTTAATTTCAACACTTTAAATATGTCATCCTCTGCCTTCTTATTTCCATGGTTTCCTACGAAAAATCAGTACATAATCTTATTCAGGCTCCCTTGTATGAGACATGTTGCTTCTCTCTTACAGCTTTCAGAATTTGCAATCTGATCATAATATGCCACAGTGTTGGTCTATTTGGGTTGATTCTGTTTGGAGGTCATGGAACATCCTGGATGTTTATTTCCTTTGTTAAATTTGGGAAGTTTTTAGCCATTACTTCCTTAAAATTTCCCTCTACCCTTTTTTCTCTTCTCCTTCGGGGGCTCCCACAATATGTGTATTTGTGTGCTTGATGGTGTCCCACAGGTTCCTCAGGTTTTGTACATTTTTCTTTGTTCTTTCTTCCTCTGCTCCTCAGACTGAATGATTTCAATTGTTTTATCTTCAAATTTACTGATTTTTTATTTTGCCAACTCCAGGTTGCTGTTAAATTCCTTTAGGGAATTTTTAATTTCTGTTACTGTGGTCTTCAGATCTGTTTGATACCTTTTCATAATTTCATTTCTCCATTGATATTCTTTTTGTGCTCATCTATCATTTGTCTGATTTTCTTTAGTTCTGTTTCCATGTTTACCTTCAGCTATTTGAGCATACTTAGGACCATTTTTAAAATGTCTTTGGAATGTCCTAGGTCTGGACCTTCTCATGG
Source organism: Dasypus novemcinctus (assembly GCF_030445035.2). Taxonomy (NCBI): domain Eukaryota; kingdom Metazoa; phylum Chordata; class Mammalia; order Cingulata; family Dasypodidae; genus Dasypus; species Dasypus novemcinctus. Next base: position 66,428,999 of record NC_080674.1, on the reverse strand, counting down.
TAGTTTCCAATGCTTTAATCTTCTCCTTTGCTTGAGTCATTATTACTGTTTCTTTGTATGTTTTTAATTTTTTGATGAAACCTGCACATTTTGATCATTTTGATATTTAATGCGTCATCACTGGAATTTAGATTTGCATCTGTTCCTTAACCTTATATCCCACTAGTGTTATCACTGAGTTTTTCTTAATGTAACGCTGAGCTAACAACAAAAAAAAAAACAAAACAAAAAATGGGAAGAAAAGAAAAAACCTTTCCCCGTCTTTGCAGACTGATCTGCGTGTTTTAAGTGCTTTCCTTCAGGGCTTATCCATACAATGAGTTTTATGGGAATAGCCTATGCCAAAGGGAGGCCTCTCTCTTTTTTTAATGTGTATATGTTTTGTCTGGGGCATATGTGTGTGGGCTTAGGAATTACCCAATTTGCATCTTTACAAATGTTCCCTTTAGGAATCAGTTTCCTCATTGTCCAGGGCACTGTACTATATATAGTACAGCTAGCAATCCCTCAGGCAGCAAGACTTGACTGTTCTCCCACAGCATTCTGGAGGAGAACTCTCTGAGCTGCCTTTTATACACAGGGTAAGTTCTGAGATGGAGAGTCCCTTAGGACACCACTAGACAGATTGGGTCAACCATATATGTTCCTAGCAGGTGCATGAGGGCAACTCTGCTCCTTCTGAAAATGGGATCCACATTGGAGCACTGGAGTCAGTGAGGTGAGGAAGAGGAACCTGCCAAGGTGCCAGATATACTACCATTTTCAAGAAGTCTTTTTCTTGGTTCAGTATTCACCCTATTACTATGTTCTTTAATGGTTTTCTGAAACCCTGAGAAAGATATTTCTGCTAGGTCTTGCTGGTTATTCAAAGTGTCTGATCCCTGAAGCATCTCATTCTGCTATATTGATCAGGGGTCACCCCTTCATTTTTAATGATATAGTTAACAAATTTAACTTTGAGATGGGCTGAAGTTAGGAAAAAAAGTCATTAAACTGTGCTTATCTGAACTTGTCGATGTTCAAATGTGATTTCTGGAGCCTGGGGTTGGAGGGTTAGTTGAAGGGGGGAGGGGTCACCTTTCTCAATTTTAGTGGTAATGCTATGAATTGTAGGCCAGTACTAAGTCTGCTGGTTGGTCATATTGCTTGTGGTTTATTTTATTTTTCAAGGAAACAATGCTTTGTAGTTTTATAATAGAAAGAACACAGGACAGAAGTTCTGACTCCTCCTCAAATCCACTGTTTAAGTTAGGGTGAGCAGGAAATATCTTTAATGCTTTGTTTATTCATTTGCAAAATGGAAACTATAATACTTGCTAAGTCTACTTTTCAGGACTGTTATAGAACTAAATGTAATGAGGCATGTGACAAGACTTACGGAACTGTTCATGTTATATAAATATGAGACATTATTATTTGGCAGTGACTACTAGACACCATATTTTATGCCTACAAGCTACTTCATAGTTATGGCTCTCCTCAAATGAGTAAATCTCATTTGAAGAAGCAGGGAATAGGTACAATATTTTTCATTTTATTAACATACTTGTTTGAAGAAAAATATTTCTGTATATTAAGTCATATTTCCACAGCATCAATGGAACTTTAATTAGAAGAAATATGGAAGCTTCTTTTGTGAAGTGGATTATCAAGCCTTAATTTATTAATTTATATCTTCTATAAACTTGGATGCTTAAATGTAGCATTGCTTATCATGGGGCTTACCTATAATTTTGAATTTGTTTAAAGAATAAACAATATCTGCTGCATATTGATATGATGGAAAATGTTTTGCTACTCTTATCTTACACCTATAGCTAATACACACACACATATTTCCACACACCAGGCAGTATTCTAAAGGCTTTAGGCATAATTCACTTAAATATAACATGGGAAGTAATTGCCACTGGAAGCACACTCTACTTGTTGGAAACCAATCCTTTTGGTTAAGGCTGAAAACCTTGGAAAAGTATGTGATGAGTGAAGGTCAATGAGTTTTGACTGAGAAGGGCACCAAAGTTAGATCCAAGAATGTGAACTCCTTGAGGGCAGGAAATTTTCATTTTATTATATTTATTTATTATATTTATTATATTTATTTATTATATGTAAGTCCAAATGATGTCTACCATATATCATGTATTTGATAAATATTATTTCAATGAATGAATTAAATTCTTTTAAAAAGGGAAGTGATTTTTCAGAGAAAAGAATGGATTCTAAGAGAGGAATTAATTGAAAGACAGTGGGAAGGTGGTAGAAAAGGAACAGAGCACAATAGTTTGAATAATTGTCTTCTTTGTCCTAGACCCTGAAGAGCTGTGGTCAACAGGTGCCATTTTATATTTACTATCTTCAAGTATTTGAAGATACACTGTCTAAAGCCAAAACAATATCAGGAAACAATAGAAATATAATGCCCAAGGAAGTGATTTATCAACTAAAGTTGAAGGCTGTGAACTGCATAGTACAAAAACACATTTGCTAGGGAAGGAGGATCACAGTTCAAACCCCGGGCCTCCTTGACCCATGTGGAACTGGCCCATGTGCAGTGCTGATGCGCGCAAGGAGTGCCCTGCCATGCAGGGGTGTCCCCGCGCGTAGGGGAACCCCAGGCGCAAGAAGTGCGTCCTGTAAGGAGAGCTGCCTAGCGCGAAAGGAAGTGTAGCCTGCCCAAGAATGGTGCTGCACACATGGAGAGCTGACACAGCAAGATGACGCAACAAAAAGAAACACAGATTCCTGGCACTGCTGATAAGGATAGAACACACAGCGAATGGACACAGAGAGCAGACAACTGGGGGGGGGGGGGTGAGGGGAGAGATATAAATAAAAAATAAATCTTAAAAAAAAAAACACATTTGGTGGGGAAAGGGGAAAAGAGAAAATAATTACTTAAAAAGCTTTTGAAATGGCATTAATTCATTTTTTTATATAGAAGGATAATTTAGGTGTGCTTGATTAATTCTGTAAACTGAAATCATTATTAAAGCAATCTTACACTTTTTCTTTAGTGAAGTGAAAAATTTCTCACCCTCTTCCTTTGGATTAGAACATAATTATAGACACATTCTCACTGATTAATCTTTTTTTATCCTTTGGCTTAGTCACAAAATGAAGCCAGCATATTGAGTGGATTGGATTCAACATTTGGAGTTAACAACTTCACATTCTATTCCCAGCTCTGTCACTCACTGGGGTAAGGTCTGGGTCTGCCTTACAAATGCTTTGCCTCTATTTTCATAGGTGGAAAAGAGTATTAACTGCTCTTGCTTTCAGGGTATGTAGTGTAGTAAATTAATTAGTGTAATACTCTTAAAATATCCAGAATAATAAGAGTGCTAATATTAGAAAAAGCAAGGCATCCTTGAGAAATATTATTGAGAAACTGAGTGTATTGGATTCTTTCCCAATAGCCTCCCTGTCATCTTCATGATATACCACACACTAGCAAAGTCTTTGGCTAGTGGAGGGTAAATATTGCAGCCATTTTCTGTTCAACCATGAACTAAATGGGTGAAAATATGTATAATTCTTCTTCTCTATATGCCTGATAAAGCAAATCAGCACAATAAGAAATAAAGCATAAGGGACTTCTCCATAGGTTTTGTAGAAGGGAAAGTACAAAAAGCAGCTAGTTTTAATGTTATTTTTCTTGAAAAACTCAAGTCAGTCTCCTAAAGTCACAGATAATACTGCCACCAATATGTTCAGAAATAAAGCAGAGAAGAGTGGTACAAAGAAAATTATGCTGCTAATTCTTGGTTGGAGCTATGTGATAGGAGCCCAAATTTTAAGGTTGCTTCTATATAGAAAATACAGCAATATAGTGTCTAGCATTTATTATTGTAGTAATACAGACTTATAGCAAAGTAAAACTTTCATTTAATAGTCTTTCTTAGGTGTTTCAAGAGTATATAGGTGTTCTGTCATTTAGACTTAAATTATTATAGTTAGGGAGAGGGTAAAAATGACTGAATGAAAGATTACATGCCCTTTCCACTCTGTGCTCCAGATATACAACTTTCAAGATATGAAATCACAGGTGCCATGCTTTCTCTCATCTCCATGCATTTTTATGGCTTGAATCTTCTCTCCGGAATACACAAAGCTAATGAACTCAACTAAAGTGATGGGGGTGGGGGTCTACTGCATAAAATGACCAGTATATGAGCCATAAATATATTAAGATACATATATTGGAAGTGTTCAACATTTACTTTACAGGTTCAATAAAACATTTTTGGAGACCATCAGTCTCAATAACCAATACTTCTACTTGAGAAACCTGCTCTAGATAGCTACCTTGACTTCTGTATTTAATTGCTTTTCTTTTGCCTGCTCAAATCTACAAGAGAACAGATACCACATTATATTATAACTGGCAGTTTGTCTCTTTCCCTATCAAGCTGCTAAACCCTATTTATTTCCTCACCTCCCATCATACAATAAAATAATTTTCAGATAGCTTAAACAATTAAAGGACAAATAATAAAACAACTGGAGGAAGATGTAGAGAAATATTTAAATGATGTTGGTCAGATATGCTGGATATATGGTCAATAATCAACGTAAAAAGGTATAACAATACATGCAATATATTAGTATTGAAACTAAGATGTTCAGAAATAAACTAGAAAGCAATGTTAAAAGAAAATTAAGAATATTTAAGTAAGAAATACTACTAATTCTACATAAACTCTTCCAAAATATAGAAGAGAAAGGAAACATGTTTGAACTATTCATTCTAGGAATCAAACAATTACCCTGATACAAAACTAATACAAATTTATTACAAGGGGAAAACACTATAGAATCTCTTCATGAACAGAGGTACAAAAGTTCTTAACAAATGTTTACCAATCAAATTCAGCAACATGGGGGAAAAAAGGATAATACATCATGATCAAGTGGGGTTCACCCCAGGAATGCAAGGTTGGTTTAACATTAGAAAATTAATCAATATAACATACCACAATAAAAGACCTAAAAAGAAAAATGTGAGTTAACCCTTTATTGCACAACAGTTTGAGGATAAGAAAGTTTCCCAGAGGCAAAAACTGTGGATATGGACACATATTCAGTTACAGTTCAAGAATCTCCTCAGCATTTCTACATTTCCTTAGAAAGGTTGCGGCCAGCCTGTGCTGAAAACAGTATAGAGTCTAACAATGTTGCCAACGAGAACAGAGGTCATAAATGAGGTGGGGTGGGGAGTGGCTATAAATGATGTTGGGGAGAAAGGGAATGGAGGTTACCCTTTCTTTCCTACTTCTTCCTCTTAATTGCAGGCTCAGCATTCAGGTAGAGTGAGAAGAAGGAATTCCTGGCAACTGAGGGACCAGACTTTTGGTGGTTGTTTCTGCCTTTCGATCTTGTTGAATACACACTCTGAATTAATGATTATCTCCTTGTGTTAAAGCCAAACTGCCATAGAAGTGCCAAGTGCTGGGGAAGTCATGGTCATGCCCAGTAGCTGTTTCCCAGTCCTTATCTACCCCTCTCCCCTTTTTCTATTGTGTGCAGATGTTTTAATGTTTCTATTTTGCAAGCTGGGGGAGACATTAGGTCTAACACAAAGGCCTGACTGTACCTTAAAACTGAAACCAGGAACTAGCAGCTCCAGCTGCTCATCAGGAAGGGAACTCTCAGCAGCAGGGGCCCCTCCCCCTAGGGTTATATAAATACACCACCCTTGGGCAGCACAGACTTACTCCTCCTCTCTGGGGTGAAGCTAGGCAAGCAGAGTTGCCATCTACTGACCCTGTGCTGAGGAGTTAGCCTCTCTGGGGGACTGGCTATGACGGCTCACTTCCCCTGCTCAACTGGACCATGTGCGCTGTGTTAGTAATAATGCAGTCATTTGCTAAAAGTCTCTGTTATGCCTGAGTCTGTATTCCAGTGATACACAAAGTAGCAGTTTGCTCCACACAGTGCTGTGGGCTGCAAACTCCATGGTTGTAGGTGGGAAAGGCTCCTGCCCTCCACTCAAAAGGTAACAGAGCTAGCTGGTCAATGAATTTTGATAAAGGTGCAGAGGTGATTCAATGGGGGAAAGGATCATCTTTTCAATAAATGGGACTAGAACAATTGCATTTCCATATGTCAAAGGTAAAAGTCTTGATCCTTATCTTACAACATGTACAAAAATTAACTATAAGTTGAACCATAAACCTAAACTTATGGGCTTATGCTATAAAACTTCTAAAAGAAAATGTAAGAGAAAACCTTCATGACTTTGTATTAGGCAGTGATTTCTTAGTATACAAAAAAACTCAAACCATAAAAGAAAGTAATTGAAAAACTGGACTTGATTAAAATGAAAAACTCTTTGAAACACACTGTTTGAAATGTACTGTTAAGTCAGACTGGAAAAAAGTACTTGCACAATATATAGCTGATAAAGGACTTGTGTCCAGAAAACGAAAGAACTCTTTTCAATATGATAACAAGAAGGCAACCTAATTAAAACAACAACCTAATTAAAAAATGGAAAGATGTGAACAGAAACTCCACTAAGGAATGACAAATAAGCACATGAAAAGATGTTCAGTATCATTGATCATCAGAGAAATGCAAATTAAAAATCACAATGAAATACATCAACACATTCATTATATGGCTAATCTTAAAAAACAAACAAATAAACAAAAACCTGCTAAAACCTAGAATTGGCAAGGAGTTTGAGCAACTGCAATTTTCTTAATTGTTGGTATGAATATAAAATGGAACAGCTACTTTGGAAAACAGTTTAGCAGTTTCTTATAAAAGAAAATATATACCTATCGTATATCCTAGAAATCTGACTCTTAGGATGTCACCCAGGAGAAATGAATGCTATGAATATTCATAACTTTATTCAAAATAGTGAAAAATGCAAATAACCCAAATACCTATCAACTGATGAATGGGTAAACAAATTGTGGTATATGCATACAATGGAATATAATTCAGTAAAAGGGGACAAACTATAGATATGGGCAAAAACATGGAGCAATCTCAAAACAGTATGCTAAGTAAAAGAAGCCAGACACAAAGGACTATTTACTATATGATTGATTCCATTCTTACGAAATCCTAGAAACAGCAAAACTATAGTGAGGAACATTAGATTAGTGGTTCCCAGGGATTAAGGCTGGGACTGGAGAGGATTAATTTTGCAAAGGGGCACTCGGGAACTTTTACAGAAGGTCTTATGCCCCAATTGTGTTGGTGGCAACACAACTGTATACTTTTGTCAAATCTCACTGAATTTTACAGTTAAAATTGGTGAATTTATTGTACATAAAGTATACCTACCTCAATAAGGATTATTTTAAAATATATTATACCTTGTTTTAATTCTCCTTACTGGAAAATAGAAAATTTCATGAAACAATATTTACCCTTACTAGGTGTGACATACTATGATCTGGTCTATACCATACTCCACCCCCGCCCCGACCCCTTGAGATGGCTCCCTTATGTTTGCTAGTTGTTGTGTTATTTTTATAGTCTTTAAAAAATTAAACTTTTTTCTAAAGATACATAGATCACAGAAAATGTTACATTAAAAAATATAAGAGGTTCCCATATACCCCCACTCCCCACCCCCAACCCCATTCTTCCCACATTAACAACCTCTTTCATCAGTGTGGCATATTCACTGCTTTTGATGAATACATTTGGAACACTGCTACACAGCATGGATTATAATTTACATTGTAGTTTACACTCTCTCCCATTCAATTCAGTGGGTCATGGCAGGATATATAATGTCCTGTATCTGTCCCTGAAATATCATTCAGTCCCGAAAATGCCCTCGTATATCACACCTCTTCTTCCCTCTCCCTGCCCTCAGCAACTCCCATGGCCACTGTCTCCACATCAATGATACAATTTCTTCCATTGCTAGAGTCACAATAATTCTATAGTTGAATCCCAGTAAGTCCACTCTAATCCCTATTTTATTCCTCCATCCTGAGGACCCTGCGTCGGCGATATCCACTCCACCTCTAAATTGAGAGGGGGCTTAGATCCCACATGGCTGATGGATGGGATTCTCCTGCTTGCAAGTGTAGGCACTCTCGGTTCCTTAGTGTGATGGTTGACTATCCTTACCTCCCTGTTAGCTGACCTGGGTAAGTCCAATGAACCGGAGAGGAGGTGTTGCAACTCTGCTGAGGTTCAGTGCCCAGCTGGCACACGGAGAGTCCAGAGATTCAAGTCTCCCAAACATACACCAACCCCAGCGCCAACCACAGTTTCAGTAAAAGCATGTTTAGAGAGGACACACCTAAGTCCAACTCCATCACACTCAGGAGTACACATTGCAAAGTAGGGCCCACGGGCAAGGCACTGAACTCCAGAGCCATCTGTCATGACTGTAGGACCTGGGTGTCTTCATAGCCCTCAGGAGTACCACAACCTGGGGTTGTATATACTTTGGCTGTCTCTGGGATCCTGCTGAGATGTGCGTAAGTGCGACACCTCTGATGACCTCTCAACTCATTTTGAAGTCTCTTAGCCATATAAACTCATTTGTCTTTACCATTTCCCCTTTTTATTCAAGGTCTTTTTCTAGTTGCATCACCAGCTGGTGCTTGGTAGTAATCCCTCAGTGCCAGGGAGCCTCATCTCCAGGAGTCATGTCCCACACTGGGGGGACGGTAATGCATTTACATGCTGAGTTTGGCTTAGAGAGTGGCCACATTTGAACAACATGGAGGCTCTCAGGAGGTAACTCTTAGGCACCCTGCAGCTCTAGGCCTAGTTCATATTCCAGGCACATAGGCTCATAAGCATAGTCATCAGTATCAAGAGCCCACCATTGGGTCATCCTTCTTCACTGGTCTTTGCCCTTGCACTTGGGGGATTGTTGCTGCTCCATTGGGGAGTATGACAGAGTTCCCCAGAATGGGAACTCAGCACTCCCTCAGTTGTCATGTGAAACTCTACCCACTATATAGGTCAATACCCAACGAACATCCGAACATATCTATATACTTACATGCATGCCCTGGAGAATTCCCTCCCACCCATGTATCACTCATCAGTGAAACCCCACATCAGTGCTTCTCCACTGCCATAGTTGAACCCCTCTGTCATCCAAAACTTGTTAAAATAAAAAAATCATAAAAATTTTTTTGATGTTTTGTCTTTCATCACTGTAATATGTGTTGCCCTGTACATACAGTGGCAAGGCAATCGCTTTCATTTCTTCTTCAGTGCCTACATCCTTTTTTTTTTTAATTATGTCTTTAAAAAGGTTTTAGGTCATAATAAAGTCACATATAGAATAACGTTTGCTTGTTCTTTTTGCTTGTCAGTCACACTCATTGTCTCCTCACTATTTTTGCTTTTTTTTGTTTTTTTTTCTTGTTTTCTGTGTTTTCCTTTGGGAGGCACAAGGAACTGAACCCAGGACCTCTAATGTAGGAGACAGGCACTGAACTGCTTGAGCCACATCCATTTCCCATATGCCATTTTATTTAAAAAATAAAATGCTGACTGTGATATGCTATGGATTTGATGGCCCACCAGTGAATTACTGCCTATAATTTGAAAAACACTGCTCCAATCACTCACCTAGAAGTAGCCCTACCTCTAGCTTACATCTTGAACTAATGAGATGAGAGCCTTTTAAAGTGTCAGAAGTGTAAGATGAAGCATGTAATAAGATGGTGCAACTGCCTGGAAATTCTCTATGTACCTAGCTAAATTGAGCACTTAGCTAAATTGGCAATTACCATAATAAGAGGAGAGAAATCAATGGTTTGGAATTTTGACTAAGTCTTTTCTGATTTGACACAATACATAATAGAAGATTACTCAATATGATTGATACTGGTCAGAATGAGGGCTATTTCTTGGGACATAGTGATATGTTTTATAAGGTTCTTTCCAGAATCCTTTCCTCAATCCAAAAAAACTTCATGTGTAATACCAGACACCTCTCTACAAAGGGGGGAAGCCCCTAGGGAATATTTCTTCTTTTCTTGCTTACTAGAAGATGATCATTAGGTTAGATGAAAGGAAATTTTCCATGCTATATAATATTTTCTAAGAATAAAGCTTTTCCAGTTGAGTTAATAACTAGTGAAACAGTACAGATGATAGATTGCAGACATATTGCTTATATTCTGATTAGGCTTTTAACTTATTAAAAATGATGATTTTTTAAAATAAAGATCTTGCACTAAGATTTAATTATTAAACATTTTGTCAATGAAAACCAGAAAACATGAGTTCTTATCCAAATGACAACGATTATGAGACAGATGCTGACACAGGCATGAGGAAGTGTCATTGCCAGCACTAAGGTACAGCTAAATTAGATTCAGCTTCAAGCAGGAGCAGAGGCACACAGGCTAATGTGGGATCATCAACAATTCTGTTAGTCTTATTGCTTGAATCATGTTACTCCTCCCTCCTCCCCACCTTTATGCTACCAAAAGCTTTATCTGATGGAACAGTGTTGACAGAACTTTAGCTGTTGCCAACCCTACTGATGGGAAGGGTTTCCTTTTTAGTAAGTACCAGTTAGATGGTACATGGAAACATGGTTAGAATGGACTATCATAGGTTGCTGATATAAGAAACAATTTCTTAGTTTTCAGAAAGCAAAGTATCAAAGAAGTAAAATAAGTGGCCAGTGTATACAAGAAGGTGCTATAATACTCAGATGGAAAATATAAGTCTACAGGAAATAATAACTGGGCACATAGACTCATGTACAAACAATCGAGCTGAGTTCTCGTTGATGTAAGAGTCTATTTAGACCTTTTAATTAAACAGATTATGCACAAGAAGAATAGAGAAGACAAGAATGAAAGCTCACCCAAATAGCTGAGTGGCCTTATGACTTATAATGCAAGTCAAAAACCAGAGACAATCTTGGATGCCAATATAAAAATCAGATGGAAAAGAAAAGCAGAAAAAAAGCAAACTGCTTATCAAACTAGAGGAATGAAGTAAAACCTGAGACAGGTAACTTTCATAACTGGGAGAGCTAATGGAAGAACAAACAGAAACAGGAGCTTCATTAATAAACATCTTTCTTAAACTCAGCAATAGATATATTCATTCTCAAGTCCTAGACCAATAACCCCTTTTCTTTCACAGCTGCAACTTCAAATCTCATGTTGGACCATGAAAGCTCCATTGTGTCTTCCTCATTTAACAGTGAACTTGAATGGGCATCACCCTATTTTGTACAAAATCTGTGAATCAGTACTTCTGTTATCCACAGTGCAATAATACCCACCAATGATGAACCTGATAATCAACCAAAGGAACCAAAACTCCAGAAGTATCTTTGAAATGTCAAAAGGAAATAAATCATCAGTATAATTTTAGTATTGGATATTTTATTTGTTATATGCATTATCAATATAATATGTACACATTTGTGGTATATGTCTATGTGTATATATAGCTAATATACTAGTACACCAGCTGTGGCAGTTTGATATTATTTGCAGATTCCAAAAAGAGATACTGATTATGTTTGTAAGCTGGTCTGTTCCTCTGGGTGTGACATCTTTTGACTGTATTAGATTCAGCTTAGATGCCTTAGATTACATTATCTTAAGATTAGGGCTTTAATTCATCCACATCACTAGGGCAACTCAGTTTGAGTTCCTATCCCCTTTGTGAGTTCTATAAATGGACACTCAATCAAGGAGACACACAGAAGTAAATATAAGAGGAGAGAGACAGCTCCAAAGACACAGCAGAGGCCCTGGGAAGAGAGATGAGCCATTCGCCTGATAACCAACGGCATAACCTGGATGCTCACTAGTTAAAAAGTAACAAGCCTCCCTGAAGGAAAGAATATACAGCTGGTACTACAAACTCTATTCTTCTCAAGGCTGTATATGCCCTTCCTGTGATAACATCACCAAACACTCCATTTGTGTGCTTCATGTAACTCTTGCAGAAATTCTGTTCTCATACCCTATGAAATGTCTTTGTCCTGAGACTCCTTTTAATGCTCCCCCTTTTCTTGCTTCTTTGCGGAACATTATCTTCATTCTCTATACTGCCACCATTGGAGAGCCTCTCCTGTTCAGAAGTCCCAAAAAAGCTCATGCCTAATGCTTTGCTGATGTGATTTTTGGTCTTGCGGCTGTCCCAACTATGCCCCTCAGGAGTTGGGTTGGAACAATTGGTGAACCATGAGCCAGGAGATCAAAGGGCCAATGGCAGTGGTGAGCATGAACTCCAGGAAGGGAGAATCTGCTGGGGAAATCCCAGGTTAGCTTTTTTATTTTTTTAAGATTTATTTATTTATTTATCTCCCCTCCCCCCGCCCCCCAGTTGTCTGTTCTCTGTGTCTATCTGCTGCATGTTCTTCTTTGTCCGCTTCTGTTGTTGTCAATGGCACAGGAATTTGTGTTTCTTCTTGTTGTGTCATCTTGTGTCAGCTCTCTGTGTGTGCAGCACCATTCCTGGGCAGGCTGCACTTTCTTTCATGCTGGGCAGCTCTACTTATGGGGCACACTTCTTGTGCGTGGGGCTCCCCTATGCGGGGGACACCCCTGTGTGACATGGCACTCCTTGCGCTCATCAGCACTGTGTGTGGGCCAGCTCCACACGGGTTAAGGAGGCCCGGGGTTTGAACTGTGGATCTCCCATGTGGGGAGGTCCTAACCTCTGGGCCAAGTCCGCTTCCCAGGTTAGCTTATAATATCCATGTGGGGAGGGTTGGCTGCCCTTCTGGATGACTGGGGACTGTGGAGAGAATATGGGAATGCCCTAAAGACTCTGGCAGGTATACTGGTTGTGCTACAGCAAGTAGCAGAGCAGCTGCATTTAAATAAGAAAAGGGGAGAACACCAGGTAGTGGCAGCTGTAGCATGGCCATCATTAGGAGAAGTATTAGTCAGCCAAAGGTGTGCTGGTGCAATGTACCAGAAATCTGTTGGCTTTTATAAAGAGTATTTATTTGGGGTAGAAGCTTACAGTTACAAGGCCCTAAAAAGTCCATCTCAAGTTTACTTCCTTACCAAACTCTGTTGCCATGTGTTAAAGCAAGATGGCAGGTGACATTCTGTCAAGGTTCAGCCTGCCTTCTTTCTCTTATGGCTCCTTGGTCCCAGCTTCTTCTGATCTCAGCTGTAGGCTGGCATAAGGCTCATCTCTCTCCCTGGGTCTTGTTTCTTGACAAGCCCAGCTTCTCTGGTCTATTCACAAGGTCAATTGCAGACTATCAGGCTCATCTTTCTTCTCAGGGCCTCTGCCGTGTCTACTGAGCTCTTATTCCTCCGTGGTTTTCTCCTGTATTTCTACTTATATGTGAGAGTCTGTTTTATTAGCCTAAGGGGACTCGGACTCAATGCTGAGGTGCACTCTAATGACATGGTTGAATCAAAGCCCTAATCATAACGTAATTTAATCAGATGGCTCAGCTGAACCTAATACAATTAAAGGGTATCATGCCCAGAGAAAGAGTTTATAAACATAATCAATATCTCTTTTTGGAATTGATAAATAATATTAAACTGCCACAGGAGCCTTGTGGGCAGCTACTGAGGCAGAGCAGGTTGTGTAAAGCTCTGTGTGCCACGTAGAGGAGGAATTAAAACTAGTAAGAGATATGTGCCTAGTACAGGCAGAGATGAAAGACTCTAACCAATCACCTGCTTTGAGTTGATGATCAATCAGAAACCTTAGCATGCAAATATGCTCATTCTAGAGGCTGCAGGTTACCTCAGGTCCAGGTCTGGAGGATATTAATTATTCCTGGCTGGGACTCTAAGGCATGGGGTCCTATGGACTACTCCTCAGATGAAGAAAAGGAGGGGTGAGAGGTGGAAGATGAGGAGCCTCCAAGAGTGAGTCCAATGATAACAGAAGTAGAAGGCATTATAGGATTGAAAGCCACATGTAGAGTTAACTATTCATTGGTCTCCTACTAATCAGCAAAGGATGCTAGCCTTAGTAGATATGGGAGCTGAATGTACTTTAATTCATGGTAAAATAGTGTGATTCCATGGGTAAGTACTGGCTATAGACAGCTATGGGGGAAATACAATTTATGCAAAGCAATAAAATTTGATTTTACAAATTGGACAGTTACCAATTTGTAAATTACCAGAGGTAACTGGTGTATATTTCTCCTATTCTCAAATTTATCTTAGGAATTGACCTTCTCCAAAATGCCACCTTACATACTACCATAAGAGAATTCCACCTCCAATGCAGAGCAATAAAGGTGGTATTAAGAGGACAAACTAATACCTGGTAAGGTATTAAGTACCTGGTAAGGAATCATGATGACTAGAGAACAAACTCCCAGGAGGGCACCAGGAAATTATTGCTACAATTAAGGAATTAGAAAAAGTGGGTATAATAAGAACAACTCACAGTCCCTTCAACAGTCCTTTATGGCCAGTATGGAAATCTGATGGAACATGGTGCATGACTGTAGATTACTGAGAGTTAAATAAATACCACCACCAATGTATGTAGCAGTCCCAAACATGGCTGGCTTATTGGAAGAAATTAGTACTCACTTATATCACTATCCCTTTGTTACATCTTGCTAATGTTTTCTTTAGTATCTCCTTAGACGAGTCAAGCCAGAAGGCCAACAGTGGACTTTCACAGTGTTTCTCCAAGGCTATAAGTATAGCCCAACCAACCATCATGGCGGCCTCATGCAAAAGATCTGGCCTCGTGGAAGAAACTTATGGCTGTAAACCTATTCCACTGTACTGATGATATTATGTTAATTCTCTTTCAGAATTAAAAGAACCATCGGAGACAACAGTATCTCATCTTGAAAGCGAGGGATGGGCAATCATTAGGGACAAGATGCAAGGTCCTGGCTGCTCTGTCAAATTCTTGAGTGTAAAAAAAAAAAAAAGTGGAAAGCTTACCCGCTATAGCACAGTGTCTTCAGTTCTAGCCCATTAAGTACTGAAATGCATAAAATCCTAGATTCAGTGCCTTACATGGAAGATTCTTTGGCCCAAGTTACAACCCCGAAGTTGGCCGTTGGAAGTGCCCACTAAAGAAGGCATAGCAACAATTCCAGAAAATGCATGGTACATGGGTGGTTCAGCTAGTGGACAGTTTCCTGCACAGACAGCTGTAGCTGTGCAGGCTAGCATTGATACCAGTTGGTGGGAAACTGGTACCATGCAAAGCTGTCAGTGGGCTGACTTAAGAGTTGTGTGGATGGTTATAGTACATGTACATGAGCTCAAAGATACATTAACAAACTGTACTGATAGTCGGGCAGTATACAAAGGTCTTTCCACCTGATGGCAACTTGGAACAGGAACAATGGACTGTTGTGGGCTGTCTTACGTAGGGGAGAGAACAGTGGAAAGACATATGGCACGTCTGCCAGTGGTAACAGGTAACTGTCCATAATGTCCCTGCCCACTCCTCTAATACCCATCTTGGGAAGTTGAGGCAGAGTCCCTTGCAAAGATCCTAAGTCATACCACTGAAACCCGAGAAGCAGCTGAGTGGCTCCACAGGACAAGTGGACATGATGGCTACCAGACCCTGTGGCACCTAGCCCAGCAGTTCCAGCTGCCTGTCACTTGCCAGCAGCTCGTGGACATCACCCATGAGTGTCCATCATGCTCACTCCAATGACTGTGACAATCACCTCACCAGATGGGACACAGTGACAGAGCACAAACTCCAGTCACACAATGGCAAGTGGATTTATGGGTCCTCTCCTGCTCTTAGAAGGGTTAGGTATGCCTTCATTGACACAGCCACTGCAACAAAACTCTTGTTGGCCTTCCCAATAGGAAAGGCCAACCAGTGGGTTATTATTTGCTGCCTAGAAAAAGTAAGTGCCCTATATGGGGTGCCAATCCAAATTGACAGTGACTGAAAAATCCCATTTATGGGTTACCTCGCGCAGTCTTGGGCTATGAACCAGGATATTGTTTGGACTTTCCATCTACCTTATAATTGCACTAGTGCAGGCCTTTATAGAACGGATGAATGGCCTTTCAGAGCAACAAATAAAAGGTGATAATGGATCTCTACAACAATGGACTAAGAGGCTGTATCAAGCCTTAACCTGTTTAAATTCAGCACTGCAGGCTGCAGCCACTACTCTAGTCGAAATGCTAACAGCAGGACCAATGCAGGCATTGATAATATAAGTTAAAGGGCCAGCTGCCCTACAGCCCAAAAGGGGAAGTAATAATAATCTACTGTTGCGTATGCCTCAAACTATTAAAAGTGGGGATAATGAGGTCCTTTGGCCATGGTACTGGCTTATACAGCCTCACTCATTGGGAATCTTAAGCCCATAGGGAATAGGAATCACCCAAAATATAGTTATAAGACCACAGTTTATACAAAAAACACGAGTAAAAATTTTTATCAATAATGTGGGGTCCATGGAACCTACGCCTCCTCTCAATTAGAGGTAGAGAGGGCATTGCCATCGCAGAATCCTCAGGATTGGGGAATGGATAATGGACTAGATTAGACTTACAGTTATTCTACTGTAGACCTGTGATTCTAGCAGCAGAAGAACTTTTATCATGGATGTGGAGGAAGTGGCCACTGTAGGTTCAGAGGGGAGGGAGAGGTGTAATTTGGGGGTATTTTTGGGACTTGGGAATTATCCTGAATTCAGTGACAGATACAGGCCATTGTATATCATGTAATAACTTGCAAAAATGTGCGGGAGAGAGTGTAAACTACAATGTAAACTATAAACATTGCTTAGTGGAAATGCTCCAAGATATGTTCATCAGTTGTGACAAATGTACCACACTAATGAAGGATGTTGCTGATGTGGGAAAAAGTGAGAGGTCTAGGGAGTGGGGCATATGGGAATCTCCTATATTTCTGTGTAACATTTATGTAATCTAAGTTTCTTTAACAAAAAATAAAAATAAAAAGTATATTAAAAAAAAATCTGGGGTCTCCTATTCCCGCTGGGGCTCTGTGTGTATCCATGTGGACTCTTCTTATGCCTAAACTAGTTTTTGTTGTCACTGAAGAAAAGTCAGAGAATTTAGAAGGGGGAAATGTATGGTTTTGGAAGCCTCCTCTTAAAACCCCCCTATCTGGTCCTTTATCTGCCAATGGAACCGTTGCTTGTATACTGTTGGACCAGCATGATCTGCCCCTTATTAGTTCCCCATAAACATCTTTCTTTTTGCCTATAGTGCCCTAGCCAATGATTTCCTGCAGTGGGCTTCAGCAGTAACTCATACCCACAATTTGGACCCAATTTGGGTTTGCACAAACCTGCCATCCTCAGGTGCTACTGGCCTTTCTTGAATGGTCACTCCTGCAAACTGGAAGGCATGGAACACCCTGCTGGCATGGCATCAACAAGTTTGGAACAAGGCCTTCTCACTTAAGACTGAAATCCAGCTGCTGTCTTTCAATGAGACTCGTAATTACATTTTTCCCTTGTAAGGGAACAGGTGAATAAGCCTAAACCTTTATTAGGATATGCTATATAATAGTTTAGGATGGCTAACAGCTGAATATGTCACCCTAGATCACGCTGCCCCTGTCTGTATGAAACAACAGAAGGGAATCCATAATATGGGGTGATTATCCCCAAATTGTGTAATTTCACTGTAAAAGTAAGAAGTGATAGCCTTTTCCAATGGCAGGCCTACTGCTTAACAACTGGGGCTTATCTGTCCCGTAAAAGATGGTTATGGACTTGCAGGCAAAATGGGTGGCCATATTTGCCCTATAACTGGACTGGACAATATATATGAGGAGAGCCCTATGTCCCCACCACTTTATATGATTGATTATCCCATACTTCCAGTAATTGCTGGTTTTGCACTAGACGGTGCTGCAATTGTGACTGAAAAACATAAAAGTGCTTTAGCTAATCACACCACTCAAGCCCTTAATGATTCTAAGGTAGCTATTTCCTTGCTGAATGATGAACTATTCAATTGCATAAGGAAGTTTTGCGAAATAGGATGGCTTTAGATATTCTTACTGTGGCACAAGGTGGGACCTCTACCCTCATTAATGTTCACTGTTGTATATATATTCCTGATCACTCACATAATATTTCACAAGCTCTAAATCATATTCAAGAACACATACAACACATTGATAAATTAGCTACTGAAGCCCTATCTGAAGGGTTTAATTCCCTTTCCTGGCTCTGGTGACATGTCTTCTTAGGTCTACTAGCTTTTCATAGAGGACTCTTATCATTTTGTTGCCTGTAAATACAGTTGCTGTGGAATGTGGATGCAATGCGTGTCCTATGGTCAAAGCTGGCTGCTGCATGGGGGTGGATTGTGGGAGCCCAGGGCCCCGGAACTACCCCCCATAGCCAGAAACAAATAGCCCCAGCATAACCTGGATGCTCACTAGTTAAAAAAACAAGCCTCCCTGAAGGAAAGAATGTACAGCTAGTACTGCAAACTCTGTACTTCTCAAGGCTGTATACTCCCTTCCTGTGATAACATCATCAAATACTCCATTTGTGTGCTTCATGTAACTTTATACCCTATGGAATATCTATGTCCTGCGACCCCTTATAATGCCCCTCCTTTCTCACTTCTTTGCAGTTTGCTATCTTCATTTTCTGAACCACCGCCAAGGGAGAGCCTCTCCTGTTTTTAAGTCCCAATAAAGCTCATGCCTAATGCTTAGCCTGTCCATTCTCTGGTCTTGTGACCACCCCAACCCACGACCTTCAGGAGTTGGGCTGGAATAAGGCCATTTGCCTAGAACAGAGTAAATAAGTGCAAATATAAGTAGACAAAACTAGAGAAGTAAAACGGAGAGTATAGATCATGTACAGCCTTATAGATAAATATAGGGGCTTTGGCTTTTAAGAAAGCCATTAGAGGGTTTTTAAAAAAGGAGTGAAAAGATTCAACTAAGATTTTAGAAGGAACATCCTGGCTACGATGTTAAGAATGGACTCTCAGAGATCATTGTCAGAAACATGGAGACCAGTTAGGGGACAATTGCACTAGTCTAGGTGCGAGATGATCATGGCTGTGACCAGGATGGTAACAGTGGAAGTACTGAGAAATGGTCAGATTATGGATCCTGGATTTGCTGATTATTTAGATGTAGAGTGTAAAAGAAAAAGAGAAGTCAGGGATGACTTTAACTGAAATAGGGAATATTTCAGGAGTGTAAAAGAAAAAGAGAAGTCAGGGATGACTTTAACTGAAATAGAGAATATTTCAGGAGGAGAAGGATTGAAAGATAAGATTAGTAGTTGAATTTGGGACCTGTTACATTTAAGATGCCTATTAAACACTGGGAATTATTAGCATATGGGTGATATTTAAATTCATGAGATTGACAGATGTGGCAGTTTGAGACTATATGTAGCCCAAAAAATCATGTTCTTAAACTGTCCATTCCTGTGGGTGTGAACTTATTGGGAGCTTTTAATTAGATTACTTCAATTAGGTGGCCTTAATCCTTTTACCAGATGAACACAGACCAAGAAAGTCAGAGGAAGCCAAAAGCTGAAAGCAACAAAACCTGGAAGAGAAGGAAGAGCCCAGCAGACACTGCCATATGACTTGCCATATGAGAGAGGAGTCCAGGATTGCTGGCAGCTGGTCTTTGGGGAGACAGCATTGTCTCATGATTTGGATATTTTCATGGCCTCGGAACTGTAAGCCTGTAAGCTAATAAATCCCTATTCTAATAGCTGACCCATTTCTGGTATATTGCTTCTGGCAGCCCTGCAGACTGAAACAGAGGGCATCACCAAAGAAGTAAGTATAGTGGAAAAGAGAAGAGATGAGCTTGGAGGTCAAGAAAATATTTTCTTTCCTATGAAGAAAAATGTCCAAGAGGAAAAAGTCTTTTTGCTTTTACCATTCCTTCCTGCTTTAGATGCTGTCATGTGAAAAAAAAAGTGATGCTTAGAACTGTACCAGCCATCTTATTACCATGAGGAAAAATATGCAATATGCCACTAACTTTGTAAATATGGGTACAATATAAGGTCCATAAGGGCAGGGATCTTACCTTTGGGTCTAAAAGAGTGTCTGGCACAGAGTACACACTTAAATATTTGTTGAATAAATGAACTATGATCAATAGCTATGTATTTCAGCAATTCACATAACAGTGGCATATACCAGCAAGTAAAGAGATAATTACACTCTCATGCTCCAGATGGTAGGACAGGTATAGTATAGGGTGTTAAGAGACTGATATAGTTTAACTACCCTTGATCTTCATCTCATATTGTAGTGAAAATCAGATTAACACTCTTTGAATATTAGTTATGTTTTGTCCTGCATCAGTATTTTTGATACCTTCTTCAATTCCCTAAAAATTAATTAATTGGAAATACATTTTATATAATCCTTATATTTCTTTTGAAGTAGGACAAAATAGGGCCATGATATGAGATAACATTTGCTTTGTTCATTATCTCCAATTTTCTTCCTTCCCTCCACCTTTTTTTGACCTAGGAGTAAAGTCATACTGATGAAACGTTTTACCACAACTCTCACCAGCTTTTATTGAAAAGTATACAGGATTCCCTGTTTTAAACATTTAAGAGTTTCAATATCTGTTTTTTCTTTAGAAGAATTATATTTCTATTTTTTCATGCCAGCATGTACCCCCTCCCTTTCATTTTAGCAGCTATCATCATTTCTTTTGGACACAATTTTGGATACCTGAGTACAATGAGCTCCTTTACCACACAACATAAGATAAAGTATTTATAATCTTACATGATCACACATGTGGCACTGTATGCACAGGCATAAAATTAAAGCCAAAGTGTCCAATGCCTGGACTACAACGGTATTTATGCTGCTAAGGCAAGAGAAAATATTTAGTCTACTCTAATGTGTAAGTAGCTGAAAAACAAATATTTGGTTGAGTGTAGAAAGTCAAATATTTTCATTACTTGTTACAAACATAAAAGCTAAAAATAGGCTGACCAAGCATATTCTCAGGGCAAATAATACATGTATTTATCAACTTAAATGCAGTGAGGGTATAACCAACTTTGCCTTACTTACATTAAATATTATATGTATAAATATATACTTAAACTTTGTTTATAAACTTATTTATCCATTTATTTGAAAAAGATCAATTGTAATTATTTTCTGTATGAATTTAAGATATAATACTTCCTGCCCTTTAAAGTGCTTTAAGCATATTAATAAACTTATTAATGAACTATTTGGCTACATATGTAAATAAATGCATTGATAATCTACAAAATGGTTACCATTTGTTAAATGCCTGCCATATTAAGATGTACTTGGTTATTTATATACATTATTTAATATCTTCTAGCAAATTCATTTATTATAACTCCCTTCCTACAGACAAGGCAATGAGGCTCAGAAATGGTTTGCCCAAGGTTGCCCAGCACCAAACCCAGAGCTAATAATGAAGCCTACATCTGCCTGAGGTAAAGAATTCTATAAAATCATATTCCTGATAGTAAAGGAGAGGGGCTAACATACATCACAAATCTAAGATTTTTGCATTTAGCAATTTAATTACCAATCCCATTCTGAAAAGTACAAAATGCCTTATTTCTTATATTCATGTATGTGCAGAAAATAAAAAAGAATTAAAGTGTATATTGCAGTGGCTCTTTTTGGGTAAGAATAAGGGCAACTTATTTTGTGTGTTTTGGAATAAAAATGTTCTACCATAAATATGCATTATTTTTAAATAATGTATTTAAATAAAAAAGTAACAAAGGAACAAGGAGTCTCACAGTTGGAGAACACAGTTACAAATATGGAAAAGAAGATGAGAATGTACTCTTTTGCTGTGGGGCAATAATTAGACCATTAGCATATCTCCTACCTCTGTTTGCTGAGACAGCCTATAAACAATGGAATACCATAGGAATGACCTTACTCAGAACCCAGATCTTGACTTCTAAATACTAATCTCCACTAAAAGAAATCAGAGCTCCTTAGGGAAAAGATTTATTTCAGGTATGGGGCAGGGAAAGCACTGTGTGAGCACAGAATGTTTTCTTAAACCAGAAAATAAGGAAGTTATCAAATAATGGGAACATATAAAAAGGACACAGGAGCCAGTCTGAAGGAGCTCCCACCAACCAAACAGAAATGAAAAGAAAATATTTAAACATCAAAATAAGTGATGATAGCAACAGACTACAGCCCATGATATGAAATAAAATTCTACAAGTTTATAATGATATACTCAAATAAATGGGGAAGAAAACCTCTTCTTTATAATGGAATGCAAACTATAAATATAAAAGGAAAGATGAAGTTAGAAAATCATCAGTGAATACTAAAGCTAATGGCAAAAGTCTGGTGAGGAACAAGATTTTACATAATCTCAGAATACTTCCCTACAACTAAATTTAATGCATTATTCTGGATTGGATCCTGGACTGGGAAAAAATAGCTTTAAAGGACAAAGAACAAAATTTGAATATGGACCTAAGTATTTAGCATTAACAAGATATACTCAAATGGTTCAGAGAAAAATATTTGTACACACACACACACACACACACACACACATACATACAAAGAGAATAAGCATAACAAAATGTAAACCACTGGTAAGTGAAAGCAAATGATTTTTAAGAATCCAAGATACTATACTTGCCATTTTTCTTTAAGTTTAAATTTTTTTTCAAAATAAAAAGGAATCATCTCTTCTGGGATTGCTTAGTTTCTGGAATCTTTGGAAAGTCAATTTCCCTAGGCTTTAAGAAAAAGGATTTAATTCTATTCAATGTATCAATGAGCAGTTCATTTATACTAATAACATGTCATGCCAGGCCCTACAGATAAGACAGAGCAGTAGTTCTCAGAGTGTGAACCACAGGCTGTACCTGTAGCATCAACTTCACATGAAACTTGTGAGAAAAGCAAAATTTCCAATCTGAATCAGAAGGTGATTGTGACACATGCTCAAGTTTGAGAACCACTGACTGAACAATTAGAATACAAAAAGACACTATTGAAGGCTTTTGAGCAGAGGAATAATATATGATAATTATATTAGGAGGTGTGAAGGTTAAGTTCATGAGTAAACTTGGCCAGGTAAGGGTATCTGTTATTTGGTCAAGCAAGCACTGGCCTGATTGTTATTGTGAGGATACTGCGTGGATTTAAATCATCAGTAAGTTGACTAAACGTATGGCTGATTACATGTAAAATCAACTGAGGAGATGAGAGAAGTCTTACGATCAGTTGAAGGCCTTAAAAGGAGAAGTGATGACTTCAGCAGTCAGAAGGGAGAATTTCCATCTCCACTTCAGCCAGACAACTTTTCCTGGATAATTTATTGAAAACCTTTATTGGAGTTCCCAGCTTGCAGCCTGCCCTACAGAATTTAGACTTGCTCATCCATACAGTCACATGAGCAAATTCCTATTTTAAAAAATCTCAAAAATATTTATACAATGTGTGTGTATATATATATATATCTACTTTCAGTTCTAGAGCACCCTGACTAATACAGGAGGGTCACTTAAGTAACAAAGTGTAGAATGGATCACTCCTGGAAGACTCTAGAGGTAAAGACCAGTTAAGTTTCTTATAAGATTCCCAAGAAAATATATTAGGAACCTAAACTAAGTTATGGGACTGGAAAGGCACAGATACAGATTCTGCAAAAGGTGAGTGCATAAAGCCTGTGAATTGTTTGAATGTGGCATAAACACAGGTTTAAGAATAGGAGATGAGGATAGGGGCAGAGGTGAGCAAAAGATAAGAGCAATCAAAGGTTACTGAGAATTTGAGCCTAGATGGTTGTTAAGAGTTTGGATCCAGCCAATACAAAAAACCTCCTATACCTGGGCCCTTTAAAGGCCAAGAACCCTGCCTTATAATCCTATAAAAGCATGTTCTTCTAAACAGTGTCAAGTATGGAAGGGGTGATTCCAGCCCTATGATTCTATGAAAGCATGTTCCTCTAAACAATGTCATGTAAGGAAGTAGTTTTCAGACTTAGACTTTAGAGATCTGTACACATTCCAAACAACATTTAATGAATGAGTTGCTTTTTATTTTGTAAATTAAGAACTTTAAAAAAACAGCTTTTGGTTGTTGAGAATAAAAATTGGTAAAACTATCTTGGGGAACAAAAATGGAAATATCTGAAGGACCTGAAGATGTGTATACTCCATAGAATATTGCTTGTGTATAATACAGTTGCTAGGAGTGCACACTGGTTGAAATCAGGGCTCTGCCACTTGCCACCTCAGATTTTGGACAAATTACTTAACTACTCTATAGCTCAGTTTCTTCATCTGTAAAATTTGGAATAATAATAGTCTCTAAATCTTGTTTCAAGGATTAAATAAATTAATACATATAATGTGATTAGAACAGTGTTTGACACACAGCAGTTGGTAATCATTAGCAGCTATTATGATGATGATGAAGATGATGATGTAAACAACATAGACCCAGCAATTCCATTTCAAGACATATCCTGGAGAAACTCTTGTTTATTTGCACAAGGGAAAAAGTACAAGGATGTTTTCTGCAAAATGTTGTAATAGGAAATATATGGAAAAAACCTCAAAGTCTATGAACAGGAGAAAAATTAACTAGAATATGCATTCAATGATATTATATATCAGTTAAAATGAATAAACATGGATTACATATAAGAACATGGACATATGTAAAAAACGATGTTAAAGTGAAAAAAAGGTTCAATTGGATACTATTTGATACCATTTAAAAAAACTGGTATAGTAACAAGACTATTACTTTTAACGACTATATACAAATATGGTTGTAGAAACATAAAAATATATACAGGAAGGAAACATACTAACTTTTCCATATTGGTTAATTTTGAGGAGGAAAAGGAATGAAATTGGAAAGGAATATAGAAGAGACTTCAACTTTATCTGTAAAGTTTCTGTTTCTTAAAAAAATCTAAAATATGAAAATAATATTAAGATTAGTTGGATAAAAAATAGGTATGGCCCCTGTACTTTTCTGCATGTTTAAAATATTTTGTAAAGATTAAAAAATGAAAAAGTAAAAGAAAAAATGACTCCATTAGTGCTAACAGATTTTAAAAACTCACTACTTTAAATCTTTGGAAATGCATAGAAATGGTGAAAGCACATTGCAGTGTTGTAACTAGCAGTGCTAATGAGTATGGTAGTGGTTGAAGGAGAAAGTTCAAGGTCATGTATAAGAAGGAAAGCTAAAAAATGCAACAAGGGACAGTATAGCATAGTGAAACCTCATGTGAAATATGAGTATGGGTAATATTGCATATATAAGACTGTTTTTCTTTTTATGTTAATGATACAAAAAGTTAATATCAAGCAAAAATACAACCAAAGCAAACTATGGACCGTAGTGTATAGAAATATAATAACAATCTTTCATTAAGGTTAAAAAAGGGGGGACTATACTTAGTGAAAGAAACTCGACAGAAGGTACTTCATACAGTTTGACTCCATTTGTACAAAATACAAATACAAATAAACCAGAGAGAGGGAAACAGAATAGCAGCTATGTAAGGCAGGGAAAGGATAGAGTGAGTTAGAGGTAATTATTATAGGGTAGATTTTTTGTTTGTTTCTCTGTTTTATTATTATTAGAGTAATGAAAACTCTCTAATATTGGTTGAAGTGATGAACGCACAACTCTGTGATTAAACCAAATACCATTGATTGCACACTTTAGATGGACTGTATGCTTTATGAATATGTATCAATAAAATTGATTTTGAAAAACTCACTATAAAAATTTATATTTACTATTTTTATTTTAAAATAATTTCAAACTTCAGAAAAGTTGTAAGAATAATATAGATGCACCTATATATCTTTTGCTGAAACTCACCAATTTTTAACATTTTGCTAATAGTTTCCTTATTCTCTCTCTCTACACATCTATACATGTTATTTTTTTCTCAACCATTTAAGAATAGGCTACATACAACTTTGCCATTTATCCTGTTAAGATTTCAGTGAGTGTAAGGATAACCTCTTATGTAACTGTTAGTATGGTTACTAAATTCAGTGAATTTAACATTGAAGCAATACTTTAATCAACCATCCATATTTCAATTTTGTCAACTGTCCTAATAATACCCTCAATAGCACCATTTCCCCCTTCAGTCCAGGATCATGTATTGCACTTAGTTTTAATGTCTAGTCTCCTCAGCCATGACATGATGTAGGCATTTTTGTTTGTTTCTGCTTTTCTGTTTGTTTTTCTTCTTTATTTTCTTTTAAAATTTACATTCAAAAAATATGAGGTCTCTGTATACCCGCCACCCCCCCTACCCCACTCCTCCCACATCGACAACCTCTTCCATCATTGTGTCATATTCACTGCCCCTGGTGAATACATTTTGGAGCACTGCTGCACCACATGGACAGTGGTCTACATTGCAGTCTACACTCTCCCCCATTCCACCCAGTAGGCCATGGCAGGACACACAATGTCCAGCATCTGTCCCTGCAGCACCACCCAGGACAACTCCAAATCCTGAAAATACACCCACATCATATCTCTTCTTCCCTCTCCCTACCATCAGGCATTTTTGAAGAATACAGACATCTGTTTTTGAATAGACAACTCCTTAATTTGGGTTTGTCTGATGTTCCCTCATGATCAGATTCAGGTTATGCACCCCTAGCCAGAACACCATATAAGTGGTTTTATATCCTTCTTAGAGTATCATATCTGGAGACACATGGTGCCTATCTGCCTTCTTTGCTGATATTAATTTTTTAAAAAATTTATTACAGCAGTTGTAGGTTTACAGAAAAATCATGCAGAAAGTGTTCCTTTTTAACATTTCCCCTCACACACAATGTTCCCTATTATTAACATTTTGCATTAGCATGGTATCTTTGCTATAATTGATGAAAAAAATTATTATAATTATACTATTAGCTATAGTCCATATGTATAGCAGCTTACATTAGGGTTCACTCTGTATTTTACCATTCTATGTTTTTGTCTTTTTTAAAACTTCTGATAACATACATACAACCAAAAATTTCTCACTTTATCCATTTTCAATTTGATCAATTGAAAAATGGAATCGGTGGGGATACACTTTAAGATCATGCAAGTATACTGCTTCTCATCAAACATTCCCCCTAGATTTAGCATCCATTGATGATTCTTGCCTAAACCAATCTTTATTATGAAAATGGTAATTTTCCAATTGGACCTTCACTCCTTTCACATTTATTGGTTGGTATGACATCTTTTCTTCTAAGTATACATTCATTCATTCATTTGTATTATTACAGATGCATATATTCCTATTTTTATTCCAGTAGTTTATACTTCATTATTGTCCTCTATTATTTTTTTTTGCAATTTTAAAGACAGAAATAAAATCCACCATTTTAAAGTGTACAATTCAGTGTTTTTAGTATATCCACAGAGTTGTACAACCACCACCACTAATTACAGAACATTTTCTTTTTTTTTTTTAATTTCTTGCCCCCCCCCCCCCCCCCCCAGGTTGTCTCTGCATCCATTCTCTGTGTTTTCTTTTTTTTTTTTTTTTGTGACCGCTTCTATCCTTATCCGCGCCACCGGGAATCTGTGTTTCTCTTTGTTGCGTCATCTTGCTGCATCAGCTCTCGTGTGTGTGGCGCCATTCCTGGGCAGGCTGCACTTTCTTTCGCGCTGGGTGTCTCTCCTTACGGGGTGCACTCCTTGCGTGGGGCTCCCCTATGCAGGGGACACCCCTGCGTGGCACAGCACTCATCAGCACCACGTATGGGCCAGCTCCACACGGGTCAAGGAGGCCTGGGGTTTGAACCTTGGACCTCCCATGTGGTAGGCAGACGCCCTAACCACTGGGCCAAGTCCGCTTCCCCAGAACATTTTCTTCACTCCAAAAAGAAACCCCATATCCACTAAGTAGTTACTTCACATTCCCACTAACCCCTGGCAAACAGTAATCTATATTCTGCCTCCATGGGTTTGCCTATGGATTTGTCTATTTCACAGCAATGAATCATATATTACGTGGCATTTTGTGCCTGGCTTCTTTCACTTAGCATGTTTTAAAAGTCCACCCAGGGAAGCAGATGTGGCTCAAGCAGTTGAGCTCCTGTCTATCATATAGGAGATGCAGGGTTCAATGCTCAGGGTCTCCTGGTGAAGGCAAGCTGGCCCGTGTGGCGAGCTGGCCCATGTGGTGTGCTGGCCTGCATGGAGTACTGCCCCATGCAGGAGTGCTGCCCTGAGCAGGAGTGCTGGCCCATGCAGACAGCTGGTGCAACAAGATGATGCAACAAAAAGAGACATAGACGATAGAGGAGAGAAAATAAGAGACGCAGATCAGGGAGCTGAGGAGGCACAAGAGAATGATCGCCTCTCTCCCACTCCAGAAGGTCCCAGGATTGGTTTCTGGAGCTGCCTAATGAGAATACAGCAGACACAGAAGAACACATAGCAAATGGACACAGGGAGCAGACAATGGGGGTCGGGGAACGGTAAATATATTTTTTTAAAGTTCATCCATATATTAGTACTTTATTTCTTTTTAAGGATAAATAATATTCTATTGTGTTGATATACCACATTTTTATTTATCAATTCATCAATTGTTGGACATTTGGGTTGTTTCTACTTTTTGGGAAGTATGGATAATGCTGCTATGGATCTTTGTGTAGAAGTTTTTGTTTTTGTGTGGACAAATGTTCTCAACTCTCTTGGGTGTATGATTAGGACTGAAATTGCTGGGTCCAAGCTTAACTTTTTGAGGAATTATCAAACTGCTTTCCAAAGTGACTGCATTATAATTATCCTACCAGCAACATAAGAGAGTTTCAATTTCTCCACTTCCTGGTTAACACTTGTTACTCTCTGTCTTTTTTATTCTAGATAACCTAGCAGGTGTGAAGTAGTATATCACTATAGTTTTGACTTGCATTTCTCTGGTGACTAATAATTTTGAGCATTTTTTCATATGCTTATTGGCCATACACGTATCTGCTTTGGGAGAAATTCAAAGAATTTATATTCAAATCATTTGCCCAGTTTTCAATTGGCTTGTCATTTTATCGCTGAGCTGTATGTTTTCAATTATTCTGAAGGTCAAATTATATCAGATCTGACAAGTGGCAGCCCTATTACGATGTCTTTTTTATCATCTTGACATGCCATCATCAAAATTTGGAGAAATTCCCACTGGAACAACAAGGTGTTTCAGCTTCAGGAATAAGAGTCCTGGTTCCTTTTAGTGAGAAATGTTATTAGGAACCCAACATCTGGGTGCCAGGTATGCTCAGTGCGACTGGAAGGTCTTTACTTTTAGGCCTTTTTCAGCAGTTAGAGGTAGGAAATTTATATATTTATGTATAAGAAATCATGAGTTCATGTAAATATAATCTAGTCTCACAGGGTTTATTATCCTTGTCTGTTTCCTATTCCATATTTTTAATTTATCTTCCTCCAAGGTGAGAACCCTGGCTGCCTGCAACATCAACACATGTAATCATTTATGACATCTTAAAATACATGTAAGATAGTTGTAA
Organism: Dasypus novemcinctus; assembly: GCF_030445035.2. Classification (NCBI taxonomy): domain Eukaryota; kingdom Metazoa; phylum Chordata; class Mammalia; order Cingulata; family Dasypodidae; genus Dasypus; species Dasypus novemcinctus. The sequence continues at coordinate 66,399,550 of NC_080674.1, read as the reverse complement.
ATTAGTAGATCTATGGCACTACAAAAAAAACCAAAACTAAATGGAAAGAAACCACAACTTACTAAGAAGAGTTAAAGATTTTTTTGCTGTTCTTCCCTCCACACCAATACTGATCATAATATAGTCAAAATACTATTTAAAGTTTACATTAGTTCTTTTTTTTTTCATTAGAATAATGTTATTCACTTAAAGCATGTTGGGTTTATATGTTTCTTTATGTGCTCAGTTTTAGTTTCTTTTTCCTTCTTGTGCTTGCTGAATTAACTTTATTTAAAAATATATGTAACACTGGACAACCAGCAAGATGTGGCAGAGTAAGGAGCTCCTAGAGTCAGCTCCTGCTACAGGGCAGTTAGCAAACACCCAGAGCTCTCTGGAGCTAGCTGAAGCACCTATATGGGGTTCCAGGAAACTAGAAGAGCATTGTGCAAAGTCTTTGAAGGAGTGGAAGGAGGAGAATGCCCGTCTGTGAGAAGACTCATAAGTCGAGAGCTCCATGCCCTGGAGGCTGGTGCCCATCCTGCACTGGAGGCACAAGCTGCCTTGGGAGCTGTTCCGTGTCTGGAAACGAAAGCTCCACTTCCCCAAAATGGGGGAGGAAGAGACGATTGGGCACCAATTTCAGCTATGATGAGGAAACTCAGTGGGCTACAGTATAATCCTGAGAACAGCTAAAGCTTAAGCCTGTCCAAGTCAGAAAGAGGCAGGGAACCGCCATCTTAACACCACACCTGGCACGAGGGGAAGCAGGGTGGACTGAAAATCCCAGTGCTGGTGGAGACCAGCTTCTTCCCATCCAGATCATATTGCAGGTCTAGCCTTGGCCCCAGTGCCACCTCCAGCCTCTCCGGGAAATTACCAGCCAAGTCGTGCAGGCCAGTGATCATCCTATTCTGGTGGCTCGAGCTGCCCCAGGAGCTGTTCTGTGATGGGAATTTGAAGCTCCATTTCCCAGAACCAGGGGAGGAGGAGATGGTTGGCTGCTGATTTTGGCTACTGATTGGGAGACTGGGCTGGGTAAGAGATAACCCTGGGAATAGGGGGGTGTGAACCAGCCCAAATCAGAAAGAGGCTAGTAGCCACCATTCTGACTCCACCCCCAGTCTGAGGGGAAGCTGGGCGGACTGAAACTCTCAGTGTCAGCAGGAACCAGTTTCTTTCATGCAGATCAGCCTGCTGCACGCCAAGGCTTCAGCCCAGCCTCTGGTGGGGAGGAGGCTGAGGAGCCCTGTACCAAACTATATAGGTAACTGCAGATAACTTTGGCTGCCATAGATTGAAAATTAGAAGTCTACAAGGACAACTGCAGTCATCTTGGACCTGCACTGCATAGATTGCTGCCCACACCTGCAGCCCCATCCCTGCCCCAGGCAGGGGAGAAAGAGATATGAAGCTTCATCAGTCTCTCTGGTCTAAGCCTGCACGTGGATTATTCCCCTGACAAAAAAGAAAGTTGGAAGAAGCTTCACTGGTCCCTGGTGCAATAAGGGCAGCTTGAGCCTCCACAGCTTACAGCACCAACTACATGCTTGGCTCCTACTGCACAACCAGCAAGGGAGAAACGATAGGAAGCCCTGAACTAAAGGGAAAAACGGTACCCAGAATAAATACTCTAGGAAGCCAGATGCGAAGACACCAACAAAAAACTACAATCCACACCAAGAAACAGGAAGATATGGCCCAGTTAAAGGAAGAAGATAAGCCTCCAGATGACATAAAGGAGTTGAGACAACTAATTATAGATGTTCAAACAAATCTCCTTAATAAATTCAATGAGATGGCTAAAGAGATTAAGGATATTAAGAAGACACTGGATGAACACAAAGAAGAATTTGAAAGCATATATGGAAAAATAGCAGATCTTATGGGAATAAAAGGTGCAATCAATGAAATTTAAAAAACATTGGAATCATATAATAGCAGATTTGAGGAGGCAGAATAAAGGATTGGTGAGCTTGAAGAAATGGCCTCTAAAAGTGAACATACAAAAGAACAGATGAAGAAAAGAATGGAAAAAATTGAACAAGGTCTCAGGGAACTAAATGACAGCAAAAGGCATACAAACATACTTGTCTTGGGTGTCCCAGAAGGAGAAGAGAAGGGAAAAGGGGCAGAAGGAATATTTAAAGAAATAATGGTAGAAAATTTCTCAACCCTATTGAAGGACATTGATCTCCCTGTCCAAGAAGCACAATGTACTCTCATCCAAAAAAATCCAAATAGATCAACTCCAAGACACAGGCTCATCAGAATGTCAAAGGCCAAAGACAAAGAGAGAATTCTGAGAGCAGCAAGAAAAAAGCAATGCATAACATATAAGGGATATCCAATAAGTTAACTGCTGATTTCTCACCAGAAAACCATGGAGGCAAGAAGACAGTGGTCTGATATATTTAAGATACTACAAGAGAAAAACTTCCAGCCAAGAATCTTATATCTAGCAAGACTGTCTTTCAAAAATGAGGGCAAAATTAGTACATTCACAGATAAACAGAAACGGAGAGAATTTCTAAGCAAGAGAACAGAATTTCAGGAAATATTAAAGGGTGTGCTAGAGCCTGAAAAGAAAAGACAGGAGAGAGTGGCCTGGAAGAGAGTCTAGAAATTAAGATTATATCAATAAAAGTAACCAAAAGTGTCAAAAGAGTGGTGAAAATAAAATATGACAGATAAAACTCAAATAGTCAGGAATAAACTAACCAATGATGCAAAGCACTTGTATTGAGAAACTGCAACTCAATATTAAAACAAATTTAAAAAGCCCTAAATAACTGGAAGAACATTCCATGCTCATGGGTTGGAAGACTAAATATCATAAAGATGTCAAGTCTACTCAAATTGATATGCAGATTTAATGCAACCCCAATAAAAATAACACCAGCATTAAAGAAAAAACTGAAAACATGATCATTAAATTTATTTGAAAGGGTAAGGAGTCTTGAATAGCCAGAAACATCATAAAAAGGAAAAGTAAACCCTCATCTCCAGACTTTAAATCATAATACCTACCTATAGTGGTAAAAACAACATGGTACTGGTCTAAAGACAGACACAACAGACCAAATGAACCAAATTTATGGCTCAGAAACAGACCCTCACAGGTATGGTCAAGTGATTTTTGACTAGCCCGTCAAACTCACACAGCTCAGGCAGAACAATCCACTCAACAAATGGTGCTGAAAAAATTGGACATCCATAGCTGAAAGAAGGAAAGAGGACCCCTTTCTCACAACTTTTCCAAAAATTAACTCAAAATGGATCAAAAAACTAAAAATAAAAGCAAGAACCATGAAAGTTCTAGAAGAAATAATTGGAAAATATCTTCAAGACCTGGTGGTAGGTGATGGATTCTTAAAAGAGATAAGAAAAGGACTGAGGGGACTACTGATGTTTAATGTATGTAGGAGTTTTAATTAGCTTTACTGTAAAATTGTGGAAATGTATAGAGTGGATGGTCACACACAGTGAGTAACAGCTAGTTTATAAATGGGGATGTGACTGAAAAAGGTAGTCTAGTTATGTAAATGCCAATTGATAGAAAGCTTGAGAATAGTCTAGGAACTGGATAGCACAGTAAACCAAGAGGTGGGTGAGAACTGTGCTTGATGGTACAGATGCAGGAGTGCCCTTTGTTAGCTAGAACAAATGTAAATCACTACTGCAGGGTGATGGGAATGTGGAGAAGCATGGGAAAAATACAGCTGGAGTGACCTATGGATTGTGGTTAGTAGTAATAATATAATATTCTTGCATCTATGCAAAAGATGTACTGTGTTGATACTGAGGCAGTATGGAAAATGTGAGCCAAATATACACTATGGACATGGTAACAATCAGATGATATTATTTTATCTGTAGCCTATGACCTACCACATTGTGGTGTGTTGATGGAGGGGTGTTGTTTGGGAATTCTGCACATGTGCATGATTGTTTTATAAGCTTACAACTTCTGTCATAAAAAAATATATTAAAAAAATAATAATAGGGTTGGTTGGGGGAAAACCACACCAAATGTAAGATAGGGACTATGATTAGTAGTAAGATTTTGACAGTGTTCTTTCATAGTTTGTAACAAACGTCTCATGACAATGAAAGGTATTGGTGGAGGGCTGATGTATGGGACCCCTGTATGATGTATGCATGTTTGTTTTGTAAGTTCACAACTTTTACAATACACTTAATTGTTTATCTTTGTTCATATATAAATGATATAATGATAATAACAATCAGATTGGTCAGGGGAAAACTACTTTGTTTAGTAGTAATATTTTGACAATGCTCTTTAATCATTAGTTAAAACAGTTTAAAAACAATGCAAGTTATTGGTGGTAGGGTGAGATGTTATATATGTTTGTTTGATGTTATATATGTTTGGTCTGTAAGTTCACAACTATTATACATGTTTATGTATGTTTATATATGAGTGGTATATTTCAGTAAATTAAAAAAAAAATTATGGAACACTAAAACATTTCCAAAACTACACACAATGATAAATGCTGTAGAATGTCTCTGTCTCCCCTCTCCCTTCTACCCTTCTCCCCCCCACTCCTATCAGTTGTAAATAACCAACTTCATTGTTTCTGGATTATCCTTCCTATGTTTCTTTTGCAAAAGTAACAATATGTGCATGTGTGTGTGTCCTCATTTACTCATTTTTGTTATACACAGCATAGCATATATGTGTGTGTATATGTATGTGTATATATTATATATGTGTATGTATATATATATATATATATATATATATTTTTTTTTTTTTTCCCTCCAACTTAGCTTTTTAAATTTACTTTCAAAGCATAAAAAAAGTTAAGGTCCAGAAAAGACAATTTCTAGGATAGCCTTGGGAATAAGTGGTAAATTATAAATCTTTTCCTCCTTTTATTTGAACTCTGTCTCCTTATATCCCCTTTCCAATAGTGGTCTTATAGCACAGAGACTGTTAAAAGAAAGAAAAACATGTTCTGACAGTTGAAAACCAGCAGCACTGTCATCTAGTATTATATTATGTATATGATTTTATTTTCAGATTTTATTTTTGCCATAGAGGAGCAAAAAATTTATTACAGAGAAGTAACTGGAACCCCCATGTTGTAAACCTAAAGAAGTGATTGGTGATAAGCAAAATAATAAAGTTTCCAGGGGAATATGAGGATTGAAAAAGGCAGGAAGTGTGGATGACTGCTGACTTTAAAAGAATAATTTCAGTAAAGTTTTAAAGAACGTAGAAGATGTTTTTAGGAGTTGTGAGCTAGGAGAGGCAGGAAGATAACTCTTTTCAGAAATATGTTCAATAGTGAAAGGCAGAGTTTGGAAGGTAGCTCAAAGAAGAAAGAAAATTAGTTAAGGTCAGAGGAGAAATGAGCAGGTGTGATACAAAAGAGAAAAGTTACTGGATAAGGAGACACTTTGATTAAAAAAAAAGAGAGAGAAGATAAGCAAGCTCCTGAAGACTGTGGGAAGCAAGAATTAGTCTTGGAAAGAACTATGGCTACCTTGTCATGAGACAAAAGACAGGCTGAAGAAATGTGTGGGAAAACAGAAATTCTGTGGTTGAGAGGAGTAAAGATGAGGAAGCACATGTTAAATGGCCTTTTCAAAAATAAATAAGTAAATAAAGATGATGTAATATGTGAAAAGTAGGGGCAGGGAGACAGGGTTGGCACTAGAGATGTGAGGACTGTGGAAAGTGTTTGGCATGGAGGCCATGTGGAGAGCTCAGGACAGAATGAACCAACATAAACATGACAGTCTCTATACTGTAATTTCTTCAGCTCTGAGAATTCAGTAATAATAAAGTACATTTACCTATATTAAAATTGGTGATGTTCATGTAAAGTAAATTCTTGCTTTTCCCCTATTTTAGTAGAATACTTGCCAGATTTACTAAATGATGTAACTGCTATGAAACTTGCCATCTTTCTGTTATTGAACTAAAATTTTAACCTATCCCATAATGTCACAAATGAACAATATATCAAACCCAACTAAAGCTGAATTAAAAAAAATACAGTATTTGCCAAATCTGAATTAGAAATATAAGTATTTCTGATTATGCACACACATTCTGCTTATATCCTATACTAATAAATTCTACTATTGTTAAGTATATATGTAATATTTAATGTTCAATAACCATTGCTATTATATAGAAAAACTCACCATTCTTTGGGCACAAATTTTAGGAATGTCTCCTGATTATTACAGAAAACCAAAGGGAGATTGTCTGCTCATATATAAAATGTTGGCTAATGCCTACTGAAAATCAGTAGAGTTGTTATTATCTAACATTATAATATTCATTTATTTCTTATTGTCTGTCCCAACCTACCCATGTCTAATTGGAATGTCAGCCCAGAAAGTTCATCAGTTTGTTCTTTGTTTTATCCTCTTTGCCTTGAATAATGCTTAGAATATAGAAGGCACTCAATAAATATGGATTCATCATCAAAGAATCAAATATAGAACACTAAGGCATGTAAAGAAAACAAAAGCCTGGGAGAAATGAGTGATATCTGCTTTGTGGATTACTAAGAATCGGTAGATATTTGGTTTCATAGATCACTGCTAAATGTCTGATATATACTAGGGTCAAAAATTTATAAATTTCCTTATTAAATGAAGGTTAACATTTTGTCTTGAGTAGAATAAGTGGACTTAAACTTCCATAAGTAATGTATATTTCATTGAAACTATGTTGAATTCAAATAAATATTTACTGAGAGTCTTCACAGTACAAAAAACCAGAACAAAAAAATTGTATATGATATAGATTGACATTTAAAAGACTAATACAAGGCAGAATATGGAAATAGCATAAGTTCATTGGTATATCTAGGTAAAGTGTGTTAAAATTTTTTTTTTAATTAGAGCAGTTATAAGTTTATAGAACAGTTAAATGTTTTGAAATGCATTGCCTGAAGGATGGAAATAGAAATGAAGATTGATAATCTATCAAAGGATTCAGCAACCATATGTTTTGTGGGATTTTATTTAATTTTTTAAGATTTATTTTTTATTTATTTCTCTTCCCCCCGCCCCCCCCCGAGTTGTCTGCTCTCTGTGTCCATTCGCTGTGTGTTCTTCTGTGACCACTTCTATCCTTAACAGCAGCACTGGGAATCTGTATTTCTTTTTTGTTGTGTCATCTTGCTGTGTCAGCTCTCCGTGTGTGCAGCGTCATTCTTGGGCAGTGCGGTCACCCCTCGGGCTGAAGTGTGGTTTGCTGGCCTGGCCCGGGAGCGGCCGCGGTAGGCCTAATTCCGCTGCCCCATAATAGGGTGGTTGGTCGGGCCCACGGCCACCCCTGAAGGAAGCTCGGCATGGGCGCAGAGTGCCCTCGGGTCTCCCCTTCTCGGCAGCCATGCTTCTGTGGCCGCCCCTTCTCCCAGATAGTGCCACCCGATGCCTTCTTTCTCCCTGCGCAGGCGCAGGGCGGAAAATTCCAGTCTGCCCTTTTCCCTCCCCCCGACAGCAGCAACAGCCAGGCGTGGGCGGGAAACTCAAGTCTGCCCTCTACCCCAGCAACAGCAGCCACCAATCCCTAAACCCTGCCCCTTCCCCCAGCAACAGCAACAGCCAATCCCTAACCACCACCCCTCCCCCGTCCAGTACCTCCCACTGACCTTTCTCCGGCAACCAATCAGAACAGGGCGTGGCTTCGACCAATCAGCCTTCCCCAGCCCCTATAAAACTGTTGCCTCTCCCTCAATAAAGTTGGACTTGCGTGTTTACCTTGTCTCCGCGGTAGTTCTTCTGCCGTGCGCCCTCCAGTCCTGAGAGCCCCCGACAAGGGCCTGGCCTCCCTTGTCCCCAGTTCGTCGCCTGCTTCTCCGGGCGACCCCTTCATCGCCGGCTTCGCCGGGCGACCCCGTCAGCCGAACCGCGCAACCCCTGTGAGACCGACCCCTCGTCTGCTGCCGGACCGACCCCTCATCCCAAGCGGGACCGACCCCTCGTCCTGAGCTGGACCGACCCCTCGTCTGCAGCCAGACCCCACCTCTACCGACCGAGCAAACCGTCGCAGGGCAGGCTGCACTTTCTTTCGCACTGGGCAGCTCTCCTTACGGGGTGCACTCCTTGTGCGTGGGGCTCCCCTACGTGGGGACACCCCTGCGTGGCAGGGCACTCCTTGTGCACATCAGCACTGTGCATGGGCCAGTTCCACACGGGTCAAGGAGGCCTGGGTTTGAACTGCGGACCTCCCATATGGTAGGCGGACGCCCTATCCATTGGGCCAAGTCCGCTTCCCTTTTGTGGGATTTTAGATAGTGTCTAGGGTAATCTGGGAAAGGTTCATGGAGGTATAGGTGTTTGAGATGGGACATGAAGGATAGAAATTCCATAGACAAAAGTGGTAGAAGGTGTTCTAGGTCAATGGAACTGCAGAAGCAACATGACACAGACAAGAAAGAGTTGGGATGTAACCAAGCAGGGCAGTTTGGGGAGAACATGGAATCTATCTAGGGAAGTAAGAGAAGGAAGGACTTGAAGTATGTATTATAGCAGGCCTTATTAACTCTGCAAATAGTTCACTAGAGAATAGGATAGCACATATCAAAGGTTTTGCTAGTTCATCTGATTTAATTCACTGAACAGTTGTGGTTGGTATCATTGCAGTGGACATTCTGTGTTTTGTGGCTGCCCAGAATATATCCAGTATATTGTGGGTAACACCTCTCCTTGCATCCCTGAGTCCATGTGACTCTGGTGGTGGTAATTCCATCTCTGGCCTGAGAAATGGCATGTGACTCAGAGAATGCTGTGCAAATTTTATTGAGACTTCTAGGAAAAACATAAGCATCCTTTTCCACTGGGTTAGAATCTGGGAAAATATGAGGAACTGCTAATATATTCAAGTTCACAGGGTGGGGAGGCTGTGGAGGTAAGGGGAGCCTGTCCCAGTACGGAACACATAAATAATGTGTGTGTGTGGGAGGATGGGAAATGGTATCTGAAATCACAATCAAGAGATGGAGACATAAAGAGAAAAACTAGGTCCACCTGACATTATTTTAGCCTTTGAGAAGGCTGTTTGAAGTCAGTCTACCTATAACCCCAGTGTAAACCTTTTAGCATAAGCCAGACCAGCCGTCTGAAATGTCATTCCCATTTTACATATGAAGAAAATGAAGGTTAGAGAAATTGAGTAATTTGCCCAAGATCACTTAGGTGTTAAGCAACGATTTGTAGCTCTAAGTCACATCTGATGGCTCCAGTATCACAATGCTAACTAAACATTCTGATTTTGAGTTTTTGAATGTATGCAAATACATGTATCTGGGATAGAAAGGGAGAGAGAGAAAATCTAAACTTTAGTTAGTTTACTTTGGCATATTTGGTTATAGTTTACTTTGATCACTATGTTAGGTGCCAATCATTACTGCATAGTCTATACCCCCTTCTAATCCTTCTAATGGAATTGCTCTTGTCCATGACTGTTGCTGAGGGGAAGGAGACTATCGCTGCACCTCTACTCTTTTTATTAGCCTCAGAAGCGTGGGCTAGGAATAGCATAAGATCCATGTGTGCTCCTCAAGGATTGTTATTTGTGTGGTCAATCACAATACGAGAAAGGATAATCAGATTCCTTTCTTGGAAATATGTGAGACCAAGCCAGTTGGTGGCAGGCAAAAGGAAGAGCATGTTCAGAGTCAGGGTGCTTACTTGAGAAGATGGTGTTCCTTAAAATTCTTGAGAACAGACTAAAACATAAGAAGAGAGAGTAGAAAGAATACAGGGTAGATGTGTAGAGAGAAGCAGATATCACAGCTTCAGAGGGAGAGCAGTCTTATTATAGTTTCTGAATGCATTCTTTTTTTTTTTTTTTTTTAAAGATTTATTTATTTATTTAATTTCCCCTCTCCCCTGGTTGTCTGTTCTTGGTGTCTATTTGTTGCGTCTTGTTTCTTTGTCTGCTTTTGTTTCTTTGTCCGCTTCTGTTGTCGTCAGCGGCACAGGAAGTGTGGGCGGCGCCATTCCTGGGCAGGCTGCACTTTTCTTTTCACGCTGGGCGGCTTTCCTCACGGGCGCACTCCTTGCGCGTGGGGGCTCCCCCACGCGGGGGACACCCTTGCGTGGCACGGCACTCCTTGCGCGCATGGCTAGCTCCACACGGGTCGAGGAGGCCCGGGGTTTGAACCGCGGACCTCCCATATGGTAGACGGACGCCCTAACCACTGGGCCAAAGTCCGTTTCCCTCTGAATGCATTCTTTATCTCTACTATTCAATTCTTGGGTATATAGGAGATTCGACTATATGTTTGCAAGAATCTCCTCTTTATTTAAGATAGCTTGAATGATTCGTTAGATGATACAGCAGAAAAAAAAAGTACAGGCAAAACAAAATATGTTATCAATTAATTATCACAGCAACCCATGAAGTAGTTATTTTCCAGATAAAGAAACTAAGGTTCAGAGAGTTTAAGTAAATTTCCCTAGGGACATAACTAGTATGAGATGAAATTAGGATTAAATCCAGGTCTATGTGTCTCAACTTCATATGTATGAAATTGATTGGAATAAGGAAGTACTAGAGACAAGGAAACCAGGTAGGAAGTTTTTACAATATTTTAGGAAGAAGTAGAGACAGAAACAGCTATAGCAATGCATTAGGAAATAAAAATGAAGGGAAGATTTCAAATATGATGGAGGTTAAAATGTATAGTATTGACTATGGAGGTAGGGATTAGGGGTGAATAAATAAGTGGAAGAAGCCAAAGGCGATGCTAAGAACTTTTAATTTGGTTGATTGGAAGAACAGTGTGTCTTAAATGATAGCAATAGGGAAATTAGTTCTAGGGGCTTGTTTTTATGGGGAAGAAAATACACTTAATTTTTGTTACTATAAGTTTTAAATAAACATGTCTAAAAGAAGAGTTGGAAATGTGGACCTGAAGCTCAGAGGTAGAGAAATGGATTTGAGAATTGTTTGTAAATAACTGGTATCACTGAAGTCTTTGTAAAACTCAGTAAATCATTAAATAGCTATAGCAAGAAAAAAGAAACTCAGTATTATACAAATACAAAGCTTTAAGTTAAGAGATAAACACTATGTCTAATCCTAAAAACAGAGAGCTATTTTAATCTGGTCAGTACTTATGGTGACAAATTGACTGGGCCCAAAGGGCAAAATTAAGCAACAAAATCTAGTAATTTAGTTCTATATAGTCAGTCGGACAAACACATACTAAAACACTTATATTTTTATGGGATATAATAATAAAAAGTTACAAATTGTACAGCAAAAATATAAGGAAATAACAATAAAAAAGACTTGTATTTATTCCCTGCATTTTTCCATGGTACGTAAAATCCTTTAACAGACATTATCTCATTGTTTTAAGAACTGTTATGAAACAATCTGACATTTATATAACGCCATTCATTCTCGCTAATCCCAAAGGGCTTTACAAGCCTGGAAGGATGGCTTTGTTCATGTTCAATATGCACACTGAGAGACAGAGGTGGGGGGGAGGAGGGAGAGATAGACAAGTGGACATAACAGTAACATTATACAATTATTTAAGAAAGGAAGGCAAGGACACTATTAAACTGACGATAAAAGGGCAGAGAAGAACCAAGCTAAGATTGTTAAATTCAAGTTAAACATTAACACCGACAGGTCTTATTTTCATTTTGTATCTTACTAGAATAATGTATAGATAATGTCAAGAGTAGAAGATGAGGAATTGAGTAACATCTGCTAAATCAAGAACTCCACTTTCTACAGTGTTTTTGTGTGGTAATGTTCTGTTCTCCAACCATCAATAAAAATCAACAATATTCAGGATGCTAAATTATTACTGATTTAATTTTTTGAAAAGGAGCTATATTATCTTTTCTTCCTTCCTCCCTTTTTTCAGCTAGAAAAATAAAAGGGTACCAATTAAAGGGTCTGTCTCCTTTCCCTGGAAAAACTACCAGAATTCAATTATTCCGAAGTGGTTTGAGGTCAATGTAATCATGCACGTAGAGAAGGTACTTTGCCAAATTCTCTACTTGGGCAGGGAAATATAACTAATGCCAAAAGACTGTAGTACCTCAGTGTTGAATCCTTTAGTCACACTATAAACAAATGGACCTACAGAAGATGGGTAGCATCTTGGTTGGGTCTGTGGGTAGAAGTGGAAGGAATGCAGGAGAAGAGCTGGCTATCACAAAACACTGCAAAACTCATCTCAACCAAGTAAGATGGCCATGATGTCACACCAGCAGTGTACATGATTGCAGAGCCAGTGTAATGGGGGTTGAGAACATAAGCTTTATAGCTACATAGCGTCTTTGAAGAACTCTTAGCTAATTCACAGTAATATGGAGAGAATATGCCTATTAAACCTTTAAGAAAACCACTTGAGGTCCTAGACCTGAAGACCACCTTCCAACACTGTGCTACTGCCATTGCTAATGTACTACTACATATTGCCACCAAATTTACCATATATTTCAGATGCTCTGGACTTTACATACCTCTCATTTAAGCCTTATAATAAACTAATGAATATGTCCATTTACAGATGATGAAACTGAGGCTAAGAGAGGCCAATAACTGTACGTATGTTTTGTTTGCTATTGCATATTTTTCACCCTTTCTTCTGGGAACAGATTCTGTCCCTGATGATAGGTCAATTAGTCAATTAGTCAATAACTGCACGCTAGAGAGTCCCATCCATCTGCACTATGGGATCGAAGGCCCCTCTCAATTAGAGGTGGAGTGGGTATCACCATCCCAGAATCCTCAGGATTGGGGAATGAACTATGGACCAAAGTAGACTTACTGGTATTCTACTATTGACTTATTGTGATTCTAGCAAAGTAAGAACTTATATCATTGATGTGGAAGCAGTGGCTACTGGAGGTTCTGAGGCAGGGAGATGGAAAAACAGGGGCACTATGGGGGCATTTTTGGGACTTGGGAATTGTCCTGAATGACACTGTAATGACAGATACAGGCCATTATATATCTTGCCATATAACCTACAAAACTGTGCAGTAGAGAGTGTAAACTACAATGAAAAGTATAATCCATACTTAGTGGCAATGCTCCAAAATGTGTTCACCAATTGTAATGAATGTACCACACTAGTGAAGGACGTTGTTAATGTGGGAATATGTGGGAGGCATAGGGAATGGGGCATATGGGAATCCCCTTTATTTCTTATGTAACTAACATTATGTAACCTAAGTATCTTTTTAAAAAAATAAATAAAAATAAATTCTCTGAAACAGATTACAATAAAAAAATAGTTAAGCTAACATGGCAAATCTTCTAAAATTACTTGATAAAATATTATTTCATTGTTGAAAGGGAAGAGGTTTAGTGGGCATATTTGGTTTGGCTTATGTGAATATAGTATAAAAGGGCAAGCCCAAGGTATAAGAAAAAGGGACTTGAGATGTGCCCAAGATCAAGAAAGTGAAAAGAGCATAAAGGTGGGAAGCAGATTTGGCTCTACGTATAGAGCATCCGCTTACCATATGAGAGGTCCAGGGTTCAAATCCAGGGCCTCCTGACCTGTGTAAGCTGGCCCATGTGCAGCACTGATGCGCACAAGGAGTGCCATGCCACGCAGGGGTGTCCCTTGTGTAGGGGAACCCCACACACAAGGAGTGTGCCCCGTAAGAGAGCTGCCCCATGTGAAAAAAGTGCAGCCTGTCCAGGAGTGGCACTGCACACACAGAAAGCTGACGTAACAAAGAGAGACAGACTCCCGGTGCTGCTGACAAGAATACAAGTGGACACAGAAGAACACACAGTGAATGGACACAGAGCAGACAATGGGGGCAGGGGGAAGCGGAGAGAGAGAAAAAAAAGAGTAAAGGTTTTCTTTTGCAGGTTAATACATTGGAAACAAACAAACTTTCAAGATTCTTCTGACTCTGCAATTGTGTGAATTGGGGTAAATTCATTTCCCTGAGCTTCAGTTTTCTTGTATTGTGAAAGTGGATAATAATGTCAATTTTTATAGTGATGTTACAAGAAGATTAAAGAATATATGCCAAGCATGGTAGGCACTTAAGAAATGGTAGTTGCTATTTTTGTTGTTGTCATTACACTGTTGTATGTGATAACTGGTAGGGGGCCAAAAGGAGATAGCTGCTGGGATAAGATCAGGCCTAAAGCACTTGGAAAAGATGAAAATACCTAGAGGATAGGGATCTATATTTTAATTCTTTGTTAGGTTCTCTCGCCTGTGTGTCAATCATTGCACCCTTTCCGAACTATCTTACTTATAAGACTTGATATCGGGGAGACTTAGAATTGCCACCTTCTTCACCTTCTTTAAGACTATATTAGTCCGCCACCTACCACATGGGAGGTCTGCGGTTCAAACCCCTGGCCTCCTTAACCTGTATGGAGCTGGCCCATGAGCAGTGCTGATGCGCGCAAGGAGTGCCCTGCCACGCAGGGGTGTCCCTGCGTAGGGGAGCCCCACGCGCAAGGAGTGTGCCCTGTAAGGAGAGCCGCCCAGCACCAAAGAAAGTGCAGCCTGCCTAGGAATGGCGCTGCCTACATGGAGAAATGACACAACACGATGACACAGCAAAAAGAAACACAGATTCCCGTGCCGCTGACAACAACAGAAGCGGACAAAGAAGACGCAGCGAACAGACACAGAGAAGAGACAACAGGGGAGTGGGGGAAGGGGAGAGAAATAAATAAATAAATAAATCTTAAAAAAAAAAAGACTATATTAGTGTTCTCTGGGCTCTGAGTTGGTTTGCGGCAACATGGCAAAACGCACCAAGAATGTAGGAATCGTTGGTAAATACGGAGTCCGTTATGGCGCCTCCCTTTGGAAAATGGTAAACAAAATTGAAATCAGTCAGCACACCAAGTACACTTGCTCTTTCTATGGCAAGACCAAAATGAAGAGGAAAGCTGTGGGGATATGGCATTGTGGTTCCTGCATGAAAACAGTAGCTGGTTGTGTCTGGACCTACAACACCACCTCTGCAGTCATAGTAAAGTCTGCCATCAGGAGACTGAAGGAATTGAAAGACCAGCAGGAGCACCACAATTTATCATCTCTAGCCTGTAATAAATGGGTTAATTTATGTTAAGAAAGAAACCTATATTAGTTGCTTGGATTTCCCTACACATTTTAGAATCAGCCTGTCAAGTTCCATAAAACCTTTTGGATTTCGATCAAAATTATATTTATTTCTCATGCTAATGTAAATGGGATCTCTTTTCAAACTTTATTTTCTAAATATAATGCTGAGTAAAAGTGGTCATGCCTGCTTGCATCCTTATCTCATGCCAGGTTCCACTATGCCATTATGTATGATTATTTCCTGTAGGCTTTTTGTAGGGACCTTTTAGACTATTATACTTTTATTTTTAGTGTGCTAGAACGATTTTTTAAAAATTATGAATGTATGTTGAGTTTTATTAAATGCTTTTTCTTCTTCTATTGAAATGGTATGATTTTTCCTTTGATTCTATTAATTTGGTAAATTACATTGATTGATGTTGAATGCTAAACCCAACATATTCCTGTAATAAATCCAAGGATGTCAGGATGTATTATATGCATTTTAATATCGTATAATTTGATTTGCTAGTACTTTGTTTAGAATTTTTATATGTATATACATGAATGACTTTGACCCATAATTTTCTTTTCTTATAATGTCTTTACCAGGTTTTGTTTTCAAGGTTAAACTGACTATATAAATCCAGTTCATATTCATATTAAAGAATAAAGTGTCCTCTTTTACTCTTTGCTGAAAGAGTTGGTGTAAGACCAGTATTATTTGAGAAAGTTTTAAATTATGGATTTGATTTTCTACGTGTAATATGATTAATCAAAATCCAACTTCTTCTTAGTCTTGGTGAAGTACAATAGCTCTTAGCAACAAAAGTTGTTTCTAATATTCCCTAGACAGCTTTTTAATGTTGGTGGGCTTTATAATTAAGTCCTTTGTAAAATTCTTAATGATTATTTGGAACTTCTTTTTTCTTACCCAATCTCATTAGGAATTTATCAAAGTGGTTAGTCTTTTAAAAAAACCAATGTTTGGTTTCTTCACACCTGGTCTAAATACATTTTTCCACTACATCAATTTCTTCTTTTAATTTTATTATTTCCTTCTTTGCGTTTAATTTGCTGTCCTTTTTTTCTAACTTCTTGAGCGGAATACTCAATTTTTCCTTTTAAACTTCTTTGGCATATTTATTTTAAAGTCTGTGTTCATTTTAATATCTGGAGTCCATTTAGGACTGTTTCTATTTGTTGAATCTGCTGGGTTTTAGTCATGTAATTTTGTTTCTTGTTATTTTTTCTTATGTGATGGACATTGCACTTTCCAAATTGCTTGTAGAAAATTTAATGTTTAGTATGATTATTTTCATTTGGTGAGGGATTTACATTAATAATAGGGGAAATTGTGTGGGACTGGGTGGGTAAATGAGAAGTCTGTGTTTTCTTCATGATTTTTCTCTAAATCTACATCTTCTCTAAAAAAAAAAAAAGACTGAAGAACTATTTCATAATAAAGAAGGCTAAGAGGATATGACTACTAAATATGTGATCCTGGATGTATCCTGGAACAGAAAAAAAAGGAAGTTAGTGGGACAACTGCAGAATTTTGAGTAAGGTATATAAATTAGATAATAGTATTGTATCAATATGAATTTTCTGTTCTTGATAATTGTACTGGGGTTTACATAAGAAGCTAATATTTGGGCAATCTGGATGAAGAGTATATGGGAATTCTTTGTACTATTTTTGCAACATTTTTGGTAAATCTGCAATTATTTAAAAATGAAAAGTCAAATAAATAAAAAAGTAATGAACAATGATAAATAGAAATAGAAGTTCAGACAATTTCTTTCCTTAATCTAATGGATCATCTTTGTGTCATTTTGGAGACCACTGTTTCAAAAGATAGGATGGGAAGAAACTGGCCTCATTTAAATAAAAAGCCAGAGAAGTGGGGTAAGAGATTGAAAGGTCCCATTTAATGGTAGGTAATGCATTCTTATTGAGATCATCTTAGCCTGAAGGAGAAAGAAGGTTATAATCATTAAACCTGACCAGAAGAAAAAAGATATGTGTTCATTGGAGGTTTAGAGTGTCATACAGATTTGGTCTAGTGTCTGCAGAAACTGCACAGGGTATTATGATCAAATTCTTATGAGTTGAAAGAATCTTTAGGAATCCTAGTGGTAATACATTCCAGACTTTATCTGAGTCATAGCTGTGTTCACTGTGATTATCAGTTTCAGAACTGTGGGTTACTGTCTGTGATAGTTTAAAATATGTCCACAAATTCTTTGCAGGGATACAAAAGATGAAGACAAATTCTCCCCTGAGAGTGGGCTGGACTTATTGTTGTGTATGACTTTGGAGATTAGTTCATGAAAGGCATTGCTGCTTTATGCTGTCTCTTTTGGATCACTTACTCTGGGGGGAAGCCAGGTTATCATATAAAGATATAAAAGATGCCCTAAGGAGAGGCCCATATGATAAAGAGCTGAGTCCTCCTGTCAATAGCATGTAAGTTAGTCATCCTGGAAGTAAATTCTCCAGCCAGATCAAGCCTGCAGATTTGCAGTGTTGGCCAACATTTTGCCTGCAACCTCATAAGTTGCATGACTACCCAGGAAAGCCGCTTCTGAATTCCTGATTCATAGTAGCTGTGAAGTAATCAATGCTTACTGTTTTAAACTACTAAGTTTTGAAGTAATTTGTTATGCAGCAATAGGTAGCTAATAAAGATTTTGGTATCTGGAAGTGGGGTACTAGCCTAACAAAAAGCAGTATATACATATGATGGAATGTTATTCTGTAAGAAGAAATGAAGTCCTGATGAATGAGACCACAAAGATGAACACTGAGGACATTATGTTTTTTGAAATTAGCCAATATAAAAGGACAAATATTGTATGATCTCACTAATGTGAACTAATTATTACAAACAAATTCATGGAGTTAATATCTAGAATATAGATTATCAGGAGATAGAATGAGGGTAGAGAATGGAAAACTGATGCTTAGTTTGTGCAGAATTTTAAATAAAGTTGATAGTAAATGACTAAAAATGGATAAAGGTGATGGTAGCACATATTCTACATGTTATTAACAGCGCTGAATTCTTAGTGATTATGGTTGAAAAGGGATGTTAGCATCATGTGTGTCACCAGAAGGAAAGCTAGAGAATGCAACATGAGACTGCATATCATAGTGAACCTGGTTGTGGATGATTAGGAATATAAGAATGGGAAGCGTACTTGGCCTAATGGATAGGGCATCTGCCTACCACATGGGAGGTCCGTGGTTCAAACCCCAGGCCTCCTTGACCCATGTGGAGCTGGCCCATGTGCAGCGCTAATGTGCACAAGGAGTGCCATACCACGCAGGGGTGTCCCTGCATAGAGGAGCCCCACGCACAAGGAGCGCACCCCGTAAGGAGAGCCGCCCAGCGCGAAAAAAGCACAGCCTGCCAAGGAGTGCTGCTGCACACACGAAGAGCTGACGCAGCAAGATGACACAACAAAAAGAAACACAGATTCCTGGTGCTACTGATAAGGATGGAAGCGGTCACAGAAGAACACACAGCAAAAGGACACAGAGAGCAGACAACTGGGGGGGAGGGGGAAAGAAAAAAAAAAAAAAGAATATAAGAATGTTCTTCCATGAACCAGGAAAAATGTACAACACTATCATAGGTTGTTGATAATGATATGGTTCATGAATTCCAAAAATAGGTATTGGATTATGTTTGTAGCTGGGTGTGATTAAATTATGATTTGACTGGGCCACATCAGTAGGGTGTTAAGTCCCCACCCCTTGGTGGGTGGGGACTCACAGATAAAAGAAATGGCAAAGGAAAGAATTAGAGCTTTTGATGTTGGAGTTTTGATGCTGGAGTCTTGAGCTGGAGCCTGGTAAGTAAGCACGCAGAGGATCTTGGTCGTAAGGAAAGAGAAAAGTCCCCGGGAAGAGAAACAAGCCAATGGCCTGATAGTCTATAGCTGGCATTGCAGAGAGAGCTTAGGAGCTGAGCCCAGAGAGAAGCAAGTCCTGGGAAGAGAGGAACCCAGGAAGCCTGAACCCTTGCAAAAGTCAGCACCCATCTTACTCTAACATGTGGCAATAGACTTTAGTGAAGGAAGTAACTTAACACTTTATGGCCTAGTAACTGTAAGGTTTTACCCCCAAATGAATACCATTTATAAAAACCAACCAATTGCTGGTATTTTGCATCAGCATCCCTTTGGCTGACTAAAACAGGTAGCATATGCAAACTATGGACTATAGTCAACAGTAATATTTTAAACAAATAATCGGGGTATAAGGGATATGGGTTGGCTTTTTTTTAGCATTGAAAATATTCTATAATTGATTCTGGTGATGAATACACAACTCTGTGATTATACTGAGAGCCAATGATTGTACACTTTGGATGGCTTGTGTGGTATATGAATAAAACTGCTATAAATATACATATATATTTAGCCTTTTCATTTCCACATGTAGTATTGGTCATAAAATGTATCTGGAAGGTTAATATGATATTGATATTGTTTAAGATTTATACCTTTACAACAGCATAGAAAGTCTTATAATTTCATACATTTTTAATTTGCTTTGAAGATTACCTCTTCATTGACTTAAAATTTTTGTCCAAATGAACTTTATAGTTTGTTGACTGGATTTACAATTTTTATCTTAACTGTACCATTTGACTTTACTGACAAACTGAAAGAAAATTTATGACAGTTATGAATTATGTAATGGAGGAGAAAAACATACAAATATAAATCGCATTTACAAGCTATTGAGAACACTATCTGGTTCAAACTTATAAATCACTTGTCATCTTTAAGCTGACTGACATCCCATAATAATCATCCTGAGATATTATTTCATCATTCATTTTCATATACATGTCCTTCCAGAGTACACTCATCAGCATGTAAATCTTTATTGAACATCTCTATTAGGAAATCCCATGACTTGATAGGGGTTCACTTGGATTTTTACTGAGAGCATTGCCCATAAGCTTCTTAGAAGCTCTATTTTTTAAAACATTTTTTAATTGAGAAGATCTGTAAGACTCATACCCTTAAACTCTTTAGCAGGACTTTTTTTCTGATTAAATCATAATCTGAGGTATCACAGTGATCTTTGCGAGCAACTAATAAAAGATTTCATAGTCAAACATGGTTTCATGTTTAAACCATATTTTTCTGGCAATACCTTAGATTTGAGCATTGCTCAGGAGCCAGTTCTTCATTTTAGCATGTTTACCATTTGGAGAAACCGAGCATTTACAAAATCATCAAGTCCAGGTTTCTTTGTATTTAACAGTCCTTTCTTTACTTTATCTTTTTCCTCTTACATTTTATTACAAGTAGTAAAAAGAAATGAGATACAATCATCAACACTTTGGATATCTTCTTAGGTACATCATTTCATTAGATACATTTTCTGCTTTCCATGTTAACACATGATTTTGACATGTGTTGTTAGCCACAGGCGACAATGTTGCTGAGCTTACTGCTATTATATTATTAAGAACCCCCTTTCCTCCAGTTTCCAATAATATTTTCTTCACTTTGCTTTAAGTCTTTACTTTCAAAGGCCATCATGTTTCCACAGTTACCTCAAGACTCTTCAAGTTTCCATTAACAAATTTCTCAAAGTCCTTTTTGTATTCTGCCAATTAGCAGGTACCAAAACCACCCCCACCAGTACCTCCTAAAAAAAAAATCAATTGACCTTAGATCTGAGAGTCTACTTCCGACCTCTCAATATGATTCCATTGATCAATAATATGTCTATCTTTGTGCCAGTACCATGCTGTTTTGACCACATTGGCTTGTAATATGCTTTAAAGTCAGGAAGAGTGAGTAATCCAACTTTGTTTTTCTTTTTCAAGAGGTTTTTGGCTAGTCAGGGCCCATTTATCATTCAAAGTTAATTTGATAATTGGCTTTTCCATTTCTGCAAAGTAGGCTACTGGAATTTTGATTGGAATTGTGTTGAACCTGTAAATCATTTTGGTAAAATTGACATCTTAATGATATTAGCTTTCCAATCTATGAACATGAAATGTCCTTCCATTTGTTAAGGTCTGCTTTGATTTCTTTTAGCATTTTTTCTAAACTACAAAATGTTTTGAAGTTTTCTGATGTACTTTACATCCTTGGTTAAATTTATTCCTAGATATTTGATTCTTTTAGTTGCTATTGTAAGTTGAACTTTTTTCTTGGTTTCCTGCTCAGTTGTTCCTTACTAGTGTATAGAAACACTACTGATTTTTACAGGTTGATCTTGTATCCTGCCATGTTACTGAATTTATTTATTAACTGCAATAGCTTTCTTTTAAATTTATCAGAATTTTTCATATATAGGATCATGTCATCTGCAAATAGGGAAAGTTTTCCTTCTTTCTTTCTGATTTGGATGCCTTTTATTTCTAAAACCTAAAGGAGGTAATTATAGCATATGTACTAAAGTTACACATGTTTATTCTACTGTGATTTAAGTTAGTATCAGAAGATTGCAGCAAACATCATAAATGATATTTGACAATATTTCTTTAGAGAGTAATTTACAAATATTTACAATTTAATAAGTTGAATATAACCCAATGCAAAATTTAATATAAAGCTTCTCTTAGCTATTGTCAATCCTAGAATGTCTAACCACATTCCTAAAAATGGAAAATTGTTTACTCAAAATTTACCAAGGGCATGAAAACAGGCAAGCAGAAAAATGGACTAAAATTGAAGAGCCCAGAAATAAACCCTTACCTACATAGACAATTGATTTTCACCAAGACAATTCCATGAGGATTTCAAGACAATTCCACAAATGGTGCTAGGATAACTGGATATTCACATGCTAAATAACCAATTTGCAGCTCTACTTCACACCATATACAAAAATTAATTTAAAATGGATCAGACACCTAAATGTAAAAGCTAAAACTATAAAACCCTTAGAAGGAAATTATGCTACTCATGAGAATGTAAAATGATACAGCCAGTTTAGAAAACAGTTTGGTAGTTTTTAAAAAGTAAAACATATACCTATGACATGACCTAGCCAATGCACTACTGGATATTTAACCAATAAAAATTAAAATATGTTTTTATATCTCATGAATAAACTTGTGATATACCTATTTAACGGAATTACTTAGCAATAAAAAGGAACAAAATATTGGAACATAGAATATGGATATATCTCAAAATAATTATGCTGAGTGGAAGAAGCCAGACAAAAAAGGATGCATACTGTATACGATTCCAAATAAATAATATTCTACAAAAAAATCCACTATTTTATAGTGATAGAAAACAGGCTAGTAATTACCTGAGGATGGGAGAGAGGATTTCTATGTGCGTAAGAATATTTTTGGGCTAAAAGATATGTTCATTTTCTTGATTATGGTGATGGCTTCATAGTATGGTGATGGTTTAAAAACATATAATTTTGCTCACTTTAAATTATTATTCAATATAGCTGTTAATGATTTTTTCTCCTGCATTCAAATGACTGTGGATTCTATCTTCTGATGGAAACTTTCTGGTACACACCCAGTTAGAAGTAGCCCTAATCACTGTATCACATTGTCTTGCTTTCTATTATTTATTTCATAACCTTTATTGTTTGAAATTACTTTGTTCATTATTTGATTATTATTTTTCTCTGTTCTTACCTATCTCTCTACCCTGGGAAAGAAAAACAGTAACAACTAGAAAATGAGTTCCCTGAGAGCAGGAACCATGCCTGTTTTATTAACTCTGTTCCTGGGGCTTAAAAGCATGTCAGACACAATTAATTTTCATAAACATATATATATTTTATATTATATTTTTATATCTATATATATATAGAGAGATCCCTCCTTTCTTTCTAAGAAGCTGTAAATTCCCTTTCGTTTCAAAGTAACTAACTTCTCCATCTGTGCTCTTCATCTTACCAAGGACTCATGCTCAAAAAATTATCTTGAGTTTCCTTCATTCTCATTCTTTCTCTTTCCCCTTAGCTTATACATTATATAGTTATCTATTTTAAACAAAAATAAATTGTATTTATTCCTTCACTAAATAATTGTTCATTATTATTATTTTGTCAGTCACTGTGCCAAGTATCAGGCACAAAAAAACAAATAAGCTATGACTCTTGTCTATCAGAGTGCTCTTCCAACTACTGCTGTTTATTTAGCTCTTTCTTTTACAGTGAAATCTTTCTCTCAAAATTTTTCTGCTCAGATACTTGGTCAAGATTTTAGTGGCTAAATTGACTATACCTCTTTAGTTCTTTCTAGGGCTTTGTTTATATTATTGTGCAACAAAGAATCTGGCCTTGTCCAAAGAAGAGACCATTTCTAGGATATCTCTTTTGTTTTAAAAGGCGATTTTCCTTTATATTTTTCAAGTATATTATTTCTTGAAATATGTTACAAATAGTTATTTTATGTTTAGTGTCTGCATAAAATCTGAAGTTTTTGTGAGTCTGATGTGCTGTCTGTTATTGTTTCTACTGATTTCTGGATAGGATGCCTGGATTTCCTGTGCTTTCTTTTTTGTTTTGTTTTTATTTTTAATTCTGGGCTGCTCTCTTTTTTTAAGGGTACTGGGGACTGAACCCAGGACCTCATAAATGTGAAGCGCACACTCAACCACTGAGCTACACTGGCTCCTCATTTTGTTTTGATCTTCCTTTGAGGACAGGAATGAAAGCAGTTTTCCAGAAAGGATTGATATTTGCTTGTATTAGGCTCCTGAGAGCACTAAGAATCCAGATAGGATGCATTAGGGTTCCAAAGTAGTAGGAAGACTACCTTGTGTCTAGAATTCCCAGGAGACATTCTTTCCCCAAATACTCTATGTCATGATTTAAGAAAGGCATTTTTCCTTGTAGTTCTCTAATAGGGGTGAAGTGACCCAATTTATTTCCAATTCTTACTGCCATTAAGATCCTTTGGGTCCCCAACCACATGGGATAGTCTTCTATCAGACCCCCAATCTTGAGAAAACCATAGGAATTACATTCTACCCATGAACTTTGTGAGGCTACAAAAAACAAATGTTCCAGTTCATTCAGTTAAGCAAATGTCTTCCCACTTAACTTCTCTTAGTTCACATCTTTCCTCATTCCCTGGCTTGAGTAGTCTTTGCTTTTTTGCAAGTTCATAGGAGCATATAAAAAGTTGTTATTATATTATGTCAACATTTTTTGTTATTTTCAGTGGAAGGGTCATTTTGGGCCACTGATTTACTATGCTGCTAGAAATTGATGTTTTCCACAACATTTAAGTGGTTGTCATTCATTCCAAAATTAGATATTTAATCTTTGACAAGGCACAACCAGTTTTTTATAATATGCTCTCTTAAAGAAATCTAGATTTGTTGAGAGATTTCAGAAGCAATCATTCTAGCCAGAAGTAGAGTAGATTTTAATAAATACCAATGAAAATTTTACAGACTGCCTCTACTCAAGGTTGGACCAAATATGGAGAAAAGAGTAGTGGAAAGAGTACTGAAATGGAAGCCAGGAGACTTGAGTTCTAGCCAGACCATTTAGCTGTGTGACCTTAGGCAAGTCCCTAAATTGGCTGGCCCTTGGTTTCCTATCTATGTAACAGAGGGGTAGAAAGAGATGGTCCTTTTAAGACCAAAACTCTGTGATGATTGCACAGAAGTCTCAATGTAAATAGAGCACACTCAATATCAGAGTTTCTGATGCTCAAGGCATTCTTTAAGACTAGCCTATCATATTTTAAACATACTGCAGCATAATGTTTTAAACAAGTTTACATTCTGGTGTGACCATTTAAAAAATATATATATAAGTCAATATAAACTATTTTTGTATTTCAACTGATTCTTAGTATTTTGACATCTTGTTGGTACTGAGAACTTCATTCCCTTTGTCCCCTCTAGTATTTGAAATTCTTCTAATGTAGCTATTAATATAATTTAAGGTTTATCAGACATTTGCATGAAAAAATACTAATACTCAAAAGTGGCAATTCTACCATCTGCCAGGAGTTTACATGAAAAATATAAACTGTTTAAAATATAGCTGTTTAAAACTATCAGCATATTATACTTACCATTTAAAAAAATCTACTTAATGCCAGTAGATTAAACTGCCCAAAATAAGTTTTAATGAAACATATTCACAGGTTTACACTATGAAGTTATGAAAAGAATATCTTTTTCAAATTTGATTAAGTGCTGCAAGATGTTGCAGAAACTCAGGACCCAAGTGAATTATATGTTTGATGTCATTTTTGGCAAAACTACAGAAAATGTCACATAAAAGAAAAACATTTTACTTAACATAAGGTCTTGACAGCAGTTCTGGAATAGTTAACAACTCCATTCCCAAATGGATACACTGCTTATAATCAGTTTTAATGACACTATTAGTTCCCCCCTTGAGACAAACTGAATCTAAAACAAAACAAAATAGAGAAACGCATACATACACACACACTCCTCACCTCTTTTACTCTCTAAAGTGACCAAATGTATGATTATTTCAATTCAGACTCTTAATATGATTCTAATATTTCTTTGCAGAATTATCAATGACTACTTGAGAAATGAAGAGGTGGCAGGCTAGAGGCAAGGATTTTTTTTTCAAATGCATGAGAGGCATAGATAATTTTGATCAGAAATGGAGATGGAGTCCTTGGTTGTCAGTGCCCTACATCTTCTAATGCCTGGAGATGAAAACAGTGGGGATTTTTCATCTCTCAACTACATTTATATGGTCTTTACATTTATCATTTTCTATATCTTCCTAATTCTCTTACTTATAGCTCTAAGGCAAGTAGCCCATTTAAGAGTTACTGATCAATTTCACTTGGAAAGATTTTTTTCCAAAAACATGTTATAATAAAATAGCATTATAGAGAAAAAAGCATACATGTGTGTTTCTGACATGAAGATAAAGGCCAGAAAAATATACACATGTCTTTGATAGAAAGATTATGGGATGATCATTATTTTCATCCATTTGCTTTTCTACATTTCTAAATTTTTTGTAATAGATACATTATTTTCATAATTGGAAGAAATAAAAAAGCTTTCATTTTCTTTTTAAAAGAGAGAGTTATGGTAAACAACTATATCAGGAAACGGATGTGGCTCAAGCAGTTGAGCACCCACCTCCCACATGGGAGGTCTCAGGTTCAGTTCCCAGAGCCTCCTAAGAAAACAATGAACAAAAACAACGAGCAGACAGAGGGACAGAGGGTGTGGCTCAACCAGTTGAGCACCCACCTCCACATGGTTCAGTTCCAGTGCCTACAAAAAGAAAACCCAGACAACTAGCAAAAACAACAAGCAATGAGCAAACAGATGAGGGAGCCAAAACAAAAAACAAAAAAAAGGAAGAAAGGAAAAAAAACTAATATTGGCAGCAATTAACAAACAGCATCAATTAAACCTATTTTTAGTGGGTCAGAAATGTCAGAAACATTAATAACAGTAGAAAGTTTTTTCAGTTATCAAAAATACAGTGAAAGACTCTTGTCAAATTCCCTACATTAGATAACATCCATCACCAGACAGAAAGAAAGCTAATAGTTATTAGGAACTATATTAAGTTAGTGAAGGGGTACAAAGCCACCGGTAGTACACTGATTCTTAAAAGTAGCAGTGGAAATGGGTAAGACCAATAAAGAAGGATGGTCCAGCAATGAGCCCTTGATACTAATGATTATGCTTGTGAGCCTGTGTGCCTGAAATAAGAACTAGGCCTAGAGCTGCAGGATGCCTAAGAGATACCTTCTGAGAGTCTCTGTGTTGCTCAAATGTGGCCACTCTCTAAACCAAACTCAGCACATAAATCCATTACCTTCCCTCCACTCTGGGACATGACTTCTGGGAATGAGCCTGCCTGGCGCCAAGGGATGACTACCAAGTACCAGCTGATGATGTAACTAGAAAATGACCTTGAATAAAAGGGTCAACTCACACCAGCAGAATATCTCAGCCTACATGTAATGGCAGGTGTTAAAAATGCTTTTTGACCTTGAATACAAGGGGGAAATGGAAAGGACAAATGAGTTTATAAGGCTATGAGTCTCCAAAAGAGTCGGGAGGTCATCAGAGGGATTGTCCTTATGCACGCCTCAGCAGGGTCCCAGAGACAGCCAAAGTAGATACAACCCCAGGTATTGGTTCTTCTGAGGGCTACAGAGACCTACAGGTTCTATGGTCATGGCGGATGGAGTTCAGTGCCATGTCAGTTGGCCCTACTTTGGAGTTTGTGTTCCTGAGTGTGATGGAGTTGGACTCAGATGTGATCTTTGTTCACAAGCCTCTCCTGTCACTTTTACCAGACCTGTGGTTGGTGCTGGGGTTTGGTGTATACTCAGGGGACCTGAATCTCTGGACTGTCCATGTGATAGCCAGGCCCTGAGCCTCAAAAGGCTTGCAACTCCTACCCTCTGGTTTATTGGACTTACCCCAGCCACATAACAGGGAGGTGAAGAAGGTCAACCACCACACCAGGGAGCCAAGAGTGCCAACAACTGAAAGCAGGAGAATTGCATCCATCATCCATGTGGAATCTAAGCCCCCTCTCAATATAGAGGTGGAGTGGACATAACCATCCCTGGGTCCACAGGATGGAGGAATAGAGTGTGGATTAGAGTGGACTTACTGATATTCTATTCTGGAACTATTGTGATTAGCAATTGGAAGAAAATGTAGCACTGATTGGAGAAAGTAGCCACAGTAGCTGCTGAGGGTATGGAGAGGGAAGAAGAGATATGATGTGGGGGTATTTTCAGGACTTGGAGTTGTCCTGGGTGGTACTGCAGGGACAGTTGCTGGACATTGTATGTCCTGCATGGCCCACTGGGTGGACTGGGGGAAAGAGTAAACTATAATGTAAACCATTATCCATGTGGTGCAGCAGTGCTCAAAAATGTATTCACCAAATGCAATGAATGTCCCATGATTGTTGATATGGGAGGAGTGGGGTAAGGGGGGTGGGAGGTATATGGGGACCTCATATTTTTTTTAATGTAACATTAAAAAAAATAAAGAAAAAAAAAAAAGTAGCAGCAAGAAGTCCTAAGCAACCACTAGGAGGTCAGGATGGCTCAGAATTAAAGACACATACAAATACGTGTATTGGTGAGAGTTTATTTTCACTGCACATGAAAATTAAATATGTTCCATAATATATGGTTCTCAAATAATGGTCAGCAAAATTTGCTCATAATGGATAGTGAGGAAATATAATAGGCTGTCCAAAAGAGAGCAATATACTTTATGCACTCTCAAATTAAAGATAATTACTTCTTATTTACTTTACCAAGAGACTACATTCTTGATCTAATTGTGAGGGTAGGTCCACTGTTATATTTGCTATATACTTGTAAAAATATTTAGTATTTTTAAAATTATCACTGAAAGACATACTATTAAAAATATAGCATGCTTCCTAGCACATGGAAGTACCGAACACATATATGTATGAACACAAGAGGCTGATTGTCCTCGTTACAGAGAGATGCTTTATTTTTTCAGCACTTCCAAGAAGTGAGGTATTCCACACAACTGAATATTCCAGATAAGAAAATCTTATTTTTAATGCATCAAAATGATTACTGTTTTTTACCATTTAGGTCAGAACCATTGCCCATTCTCTAACTTATTAAACAAAATAATTTGACCTTTTCTTAATGAATGAGGGTCATTATGATGAGCATTAATAACTTTATATTTTAATATCAACATGCTCTCAGAGTATACTGAAATATCTACAAGAAATGGATTCACACCATTTCACCATTACATTGTTGTGTTTCCTCCCTAGTGTCAAGTGTTATCACCTCTTGCTGCTGCCTTTTTCTTGCAATTTTTTTGAAATCACTAATATAGTGGGCTAGAAAGGCCCACAGGCCAACCTCTGCCCTAGCCTTTCTTTTTCAAATTTTATAAAATATTATTGACATATAATTCACTTATCAAAAAATCTAACTTTTAAAGTATACTCTCTCTCCTGTTTAATTTGTTATTCTTTAATGTTTTGAACATATAGACCAGATAATCAATTTGCTAGCACTATACCCAAAGTAAGAATAAGCAGAATAAGACTGATGACCTGACAGGCTTTCTATACTTCAGGTGCAAATATACTTTCACTTTTCCTTGTAAATTAAAAAAAAAAAATAGCACACAGATTAAGAGCAAAATGAGAGAGGAGGATAGGTCTGTTACTTTTTGCCTCCAAGAAAAAAAAAATGACTCAACGGCACCTAAAGAAAATTAACTGCTTTGGAAAAAAGGAATAGTTTGATCAAAAGAGGAATTAATCCTACATTGTATCGGGCACAACACAGAGCTAACATTCCAAATGGTTCTGTTTCTTATAAAGACCAAAATTAAGCTAGTTTAACTTTATGTTAGGTGGATGTAAACCTATCAAACCTGAGGTGCCCTAGTCTGGCTTAGTCCAGTATTAAAAAGATAGTTTGAAGAAACTTGAAATGGCCCAGTGCAACTTGAGAAGTACTGAGCACCACAGGGATGTGGTTCATGTTTTTAAATTCTTTCTTGATTTACAAGCTCAGATTTCCCTTCCTCCTCTAATTTCTGGAACTAGTCAAAGAACAGGTATTGTCCGCTTAGCACTTTGAAAATATGATCTGACACCTTATCTCCCTAAGGCTGCTTAGAGAATGTATCCAAATCTGTATCTCTATGTTCAGTTTGGTACTGGTTTTGATAGGTTGAAACTTAAAGAAAACTGGAAAGGCCACAGACATAATTTAATGAAAGGATTATACAGTTTATGAAAGAATTTGACAGAGCCAACACAGGAAACCAACTCTATCCCCAACTAATTATCAATCTTACTCGAAATTTATTAACTCCCACACCCCCACCCAATGACAACCCTATACACAGGCCTGGATGATTTACAGTAAGATTGAAGAGACTCCAAGGCTGTAAACAGGACTGTCCTGCAGTACATCTCTTTTGACATCAATGTTATCTACAGTAAAACACCACATTCCTTGTTTACCTAGATTGGGGTATTAAGGCCTACTGAAGATTATGTATTCAACTAAGAAAATAAACTATTTTGAATTTTACATACTCAAATTTCATGCCATTTCTCAAATTTTTAATTATATGACTATAATTATGGTTTTATTCCTTGAAGTTTTATTATCATTTTGTCTTTTTTTATACATTATCTGAAGCCTTTAAATAGAGTAAATAGATGACAAAACCAGTGACAAAAATTATATGAGGTTATATTCATAATGCCTTTTTTCATTTATATCTGTCATCTGACAATATCCCTGTGAAATAAAAATGGACAGATCTTATTTATCTTTAAATTTATATACGGAGTAGTAGATTTTAAAGTAACTTGCCTAAAGTCATGAAATAGATTTAGAAATAGAATTATGGTTAGACGTAAGTTCCTAATTTCTACAGAAATCTGGATAAGGATACAGCCCAGAAAACTAGAAAAGATGATAAAAATGAATGGAAAATTACTTCCTGATCGAAGGTGATTTTCTAAGAGGGCAGAAACCCTGAAGGAAGTATTATGCCTATTAGAGCATTTGAATAAATGGGAGACCTCCATTTGTGAAAGGACAAAACGAGGTATTTTAATATTTAGGTATTAGAACACAAGACATTCTTATTCTTATGGGTTTCTTAGAGCTTGAAATCCAGAAGATAATATAGTATATTCTAAAATGAAGTGGTGATATCCAGCAAGTGTCAGATTTGCCAGGTGAATTAATAAAACCAGGAAAAAATACTTTTGGAAGCTTTACTTAAGAACGTACACAAGTTAATACACACCCCTTTTAACAAAGAACATCATGATAGAAATACAACTGTGAAAAAACACGAGGGGAGCATTTGAGATTTTAATTTGTCATTACATAATCATTTTGGTTATAGTCTTTAAGTGCAACTAACACATTATTAAATTTCAGCTTCTCAATTTGTAGGATATTAATAGGAAATAAAATGGAAACAGGGCTAGCTACATTTTTCTTCTTACAAATTAAAATCATTGTTTTTATATTGTACTGCAAATTTATTAAATGTTTTCTCGTCTAATTTATTTCATACAAGAACCCTAAGGGTTACATGAGACATTTTATTCCTGAATTTATAATAAGAAAATTGAGTCACAAAAGCTTAAATAACTTCACTGCTAGTAACTGTAATTAGAGTGTTAATGCCTTCTTACATATTTTTGAGGAAAAAAACAAAAAAAAAATTCAAAAATTCTTATAACCCCTAGTTATATATAAAAAGCACCTATGATTACTATCAAAATTACTATTAAAATCCCAAAAGTAATATATTTTTAGTCTCTTTATATAGCAAGTGTGGTACATGTATCCAGATGAAAATTCATATGGAAGATAGGTCTATATTACATAACAACTTGCGTTAGTAAAATATCTAAAAGGCTCTGTTAAATATCAATTATCTGCCCCTACATTTATTGCCATATTAAATTACGAGATAAAGCCTACAATATTTAAAAGACCCAACTCATCCAAAGTTTCCAGAATACCCAGATAATTACGCTTGAACTAAAATGAAATGTTTTATCAAAGCCAGAAATATAGCCATATAGCTCAATCAAAAAAACCTTCCTGAGCAGATTCAGGAGGGTATTCAGTTCAACTGATGCATGAAGCTACAGAGTCAAGGTCAAATAGTACTTTCCCACTTCTTTTTATGTGAGGAGCTTACCATGGAAATGCATATGAAAATTTCTGGATCTGTTCCCAGAGTTCATATTCTGATCCTGGATATCTGCTGGCTGTGAAATAGGCTAAGTTCTGGCAAGCATTTAAGTATGCCTAGAATTCTATTTTATTTCTACAATGTTACAGAGTGAAATGGCTCATAGTACCTTTTTAATCATGGAGAAAGAAGTACTACCAGACTTAAAAATTACATGCTCTAGTCATTAGGGAACATGGGATAATAAACACAATTTCCTAGCATTATATCAGTAATACTTGCCAATATATAAAGATGAATGAATGTACGCTCAGAGAAAATACTTCTCCAAGGAAAAAAGTAATTCATAATGTACAACATAGATAGGCTTTAAAAGAGTTTTTTAAAGCATTTTAATAAGATAGTGATACTATATTGCTCCTATTGGCACTCTAAAAATAATGGAATTAAAATAAAATGGCTGACCCAGACTCTGGTTTCTAAATATAATTTCCCAATAAGAGGAACCAGAGCTCTTTGGAGAAGTAGTTTTTGAATCCAGGGCTGGGGAGGAATAATACAAGGTAAGTCTGGAGAATCTTGTAGTGACGGAAAGTAAGGAAGTGAAGAAAGAAGTTAAAGTTGAGTCAAACAGGCACAAGAGCCAATCTGAAAGAGCTCCCAATGGCCAAAGCTTTAACTATTTGAACAACAAAATAAGAAATGATAGTTTGGGAATATAATGATAGTTTGGGAATATAATGAACAAAATATCTATGAGCCCATATTGATATAGACAGACAAACTGATTGATTGATAGCTGATAGATAAGGAGTAGAAAGAATTCTTGATTGATTGATTGATAGATGATAGAGGAGTAGAAAGAATTCTTTCTTCCAGAAGAATTCCAAGTAATAAAAGTAGAAAGGAATGAGGGGAGTAGAATGTCACCATTAGAACACCATTAGTAAATAATTGTTACAAGCAAAATCCACTAATGGATGCTAAAATTAGTGAGGGAAAGTCTGAAAAGAAATGATATACATAGTCTCCGAGTATTTTCCCCAAGATAATTATAAATACAGAAGGGAAAAGAGCACCCTAGCAGACACACATTTAACCAAGTAATTGAGGTAATATCACCAGTAAGAAGATAATAGGTATCATTTAACCTCTAATATGATACACTGAGAAGGCCACATAACTTTCACAGTAATCTTGCAAAAAAAAACCCCAACAAACACAACACACATAACTTGAATCTAATCATGAGAGAAAATCAGAAAAACTCAAATAATTAGTTAGTGCAACTGGCAAATAGTTCCTGATCAGTATTCTGCAATTTTTTTCATACAAAATAAACACTTGCTTTTAACTGAGGAGGGCTGGAGAAGAGATATATTTTTGGATACTTCGTTTTTCTTTAAGCCTGTCTTATTCATACTCTTTAAAATAATCTATCTGGATCAATAATGATATTAGCATGATTACTACTGAGAAATATTTTGAGTTTTTCTGCCTCATATAATTATTAGCTGGCGAATTATCTGCTGTAATTCATTCTAATAAAATGTGAAGAATTCTCAGATAGGAATTTGATTATCTAGAAAGAATTATGGCCTAATTAGAGATTATTATGTCCAACAGTTATAGCTTTAATATAAAAACTATAATTATAATTAATTTCTATTATATTTGAATTATTATTTACATTTATAAATGTTTGTTGCTATGCTATCTATTTTTTAATAATTGATTATATTAAATCTAACCTGGCCTTGCACTCTCTTTTAAAATTTGTAATTTTTTTCAATCTATTTTTCTATTTATTTTACAATTTAACAATAAAGGACTTTTTAACAGCTTAAAAAAAAGCCATTGATTATACACTTTGGATAGATCATATAGCATGTGAATATATCTCAATAAAACTGCTTATAAACAAATAAATAATTGTGTAAGAATAGCCAGAAATAGCAGCTATGTACAGCAAGGAAAACAGAGAGGTGAAGAATACTCTTGTTTGTCTGTCTTTTTATTATTATTACTGAAATAAAAATGAAAATGCTTTAAAAATGATTGAAGCGATGAACACACAACTATGTGATTATACCAAATACCACTGATTGTACATTTTGGATAAATTGTATGCTTTATTACTATGTATTAATAAAATTGATTTGTTTAAAAAAGTATGCAGGAAAAAATTAATAAATAAAAATTTAAAAATACAAAAAAAGTATACAGGAACTCTGTACTGCTTCTCTGTGTCTAAAATATTTTCAAAATTAAAATAAAAAATACAAAATGGCCCATTCTGAGATTAGAAGAAAAATGATAGCAACCAAATAATCCAATTTTTGGGGAAGATAATTTTAATTGTCAAACAGATTTTTGGCAAATCCAAATATTTCTAGATGGCATAAAGAAAATTAAATACAGAAAAGTAATTACTAGTATTATTGCCTTTCCAATTATGTAATAAAAAAATGTTACAATGGTTAACTTTCACATAGACTGAAATAAGCTCCACAAAAACTCCTCTTTCATGTTATGAAATTTTTTTTCAGAGTCAAACCTTTCTCTACCAAAGGCACATAAATAGAGGACTATTTATGACTAACATAGACCCTAGCTATATAGCACCATTATAATCATTCTCATTTGCATTCTTCTCCTTGTACTAAATCATGAACAACATGAGGTACAAATAATGCAAAGACAATTCAGTATTAACCTCACACTTAGTCCAGCAGTTCTTGAGGGACATTGGGGTACTAAACAATTATTACTCAGTAATATAATCTAAAAGATTTAAGTAAAAGATCTTTTATAGTTGAAAGTAATTATTTTCATATATTTAAAATGATGTTAATTAGAAACAATTTCCTGAGAAAATTACCTATAATACATAAAATATAAAATTATATATAATATATATGTGGCATTACTTGTGCTATTTAAAATAAATAATAATATGTATGGCCAAGTGTTATACCACTGTTTTATATTAGGGCAGACACTGCATCTTAATCTTTGCTACATTTCCAGTGAGTGTTATAGTACATCATAGATAAAAACATTTTTGCTTTCCAAAGGTATAAGAATACAGAAGATACCGGCAGAAAGCAAATTTGTTTAGCCAAATTTAGCATACATTATCAGAGGCAACTGAATCAAATTTCCTATTGTATTCACTGCATCAATAATATAATTTATTAATGTAAAAGGAAAACAGATTTGAAGATTGGAAACTTATTTTGGAAGCTAAACATTGTATTTTTATAGTTGAAACAGTTTTAAACTACATTAAAAATCTTTAATGAAATAGCTTTTTTTGAAGCTTAAAAAAATCATAATGAAACAAAGAACAATTTAACCTGAAAAAATAGCAGGTTGTTACTCTGATCAGTTTCTGATCAGTTTTATCAATATTTTAGAGTTGTATCCCAAAATAAGAGTAAAATCAAAAACAAACTCAAACAAACAAAAAACAAGAGCAGGTATTTAGTACTATTCACACCATTGAATAAATGTTTACACCAGTCCCAAACATAGTGCCCAAACACTTTCTTAAATATTTTAAGGATTATACAATATAAAGTGAACATCCCATCCCTGCGCACTTTTAATCCTGTTTAAATGTTATAGAAACATTTAAATTTTGATTTATGTCAACTACTTTGTAAGTTCTCAGTAAGCTTATTTAGCAACAGTAGTTATGACCATGTTTGCACTGAATTTACTTCTCAGACAAAAGTCATGGGTAGACAATATTTATTGTTTATTTGACACTAACACAATATTTTATTGGCTAACTGTCCAAAGAAAATATAAAAAACACTCAATTGGAAAGGAGGGAGAGAGCACTGAGGGAAGAGGGAAAGAGAAAAAGAAAAGAAGGAGGAAAAGGAGAATCAGAGGAGGTCACATAAAAATATAAGCATGATAAATGCCCTTACCTTCACTTCTTTTTTCTGCTTGTTTTGCTGCATTTTCTACTTTTTTTTGCTTCGCTGCTAAGAGTTCCCGCTTTAATTGTCTTGCTTCTTTTCGGAGCTCTTCACTAAAAGGCAAAAGCACAGAGTAGAACAGAATGAGAAAGAAAGCTTAGTTTTCAGGTATACTAAAAGCTTAGTTTTCAGGTATACTAAATCTCTAAAACAAACAAGGTGAGTAATGTAATTATTTCATTTTGGTTCTTGATATGTGTATTTGTGGTATGGAAACATGCTTAAAGGATATTTAAGATATTGCAATTTTCATATTGCAATATAACAGGAATTATTATATAATATATATCCCCTTTCAAATATTTCAAATATAACAAACATAAGAATAAAAGTTACAAATGATCTACTGTCCTACCTCTGATTTGCTTGCAAATTTAACATTCTAGTTTTGATTTAATAATTTATGGAGAAGTTGAATGAAAAAATTTTAATATAAAAAATCCTGTACCTTTTACTACTGTCTTGTATTAGAATCATCATATTGATGGGCCTTACAATACACATAATTCAGTTCTTTTTACCTCTTTTCCATATCAAAAATACACAGCCACATTTTGCCTGGTCTCCAAGATCTGAATTTGGAAACTTCCCCCTCTGATCAAAGTCTACTATCTTTCCCATTTTTAGTCCTACTGAACCTGTTTACACTCTAATCTTGAAAGCCAACTCCTTATCCCCAGGCCATGGCCCACCAGTCCCATTTTAATCCTAAGTGGCCCTCTATCCAGTCTAGATGCTATGTTAAGATGTTATACTGGTATCCTCATCAGCATTTTTAATACTTTTGACACTGCTATCCTTGTGCATATATCATAATCACCTAGAAGAATTTGTTAACAACACGTTCTGGGGGAAAACACATAGAGAATATGATATATTTACATCTGGGATGTTGCCTGGGAATTTGTATTTGTATCAAGTTATGATATGCACCAGGGTTTGGAACCCACTGCCTTATAGAAATTATCTTCTCTTTCTTACAAATTTAAGCACTCCTACTCACTCCTTTCCTTTAGCCAACAAAGCATGTTCAAATTTCCTTTGACTTTGCCTCCTGAAAAAACAGTTTCTGTATATTGTCTAATTTATCAGTCTCTAACTTCTTAATCTTTATGCTCTTCAGAAACTGCTTTCATATTGACTAATTCAATGGCCTTTTCTCAGTTCTCCTCTTTCTCTTTGGCCTAACATTTAGTGATGTTAACCATCCATTCCTTATTGAAATTCTCAGCTTATCAGACTTACACACTCTTGAATCTACTGTCCTGGTTACTGTTTTTCTTCCCATTCTATAACTTTGTATTTTTCTCATCTCTATACTCTGTCACTGGCATTTTCATTTAATTGCATAACATCAATTACCACATCTTCATGGTTTACTTCCAAATCTAGTTGTTTTCCCCAATTTTGGTCTTGCTTTTCTAACAACCTGTTACAAATCTTTATGAAGATCAGCACTGGCCAATAGAAATATAATGTAAAACACATGCATAATTTTAAGCTTTCTAGTATTCACATTAGAAAAAGTAAAAGTAAACAGGTGAAATTAATTTAAGAACATACTATATTTAACTCTGTATATCCAAAATATTATTTCAACATGCAATTACAAAACAAAAAAATTATGAGATACTTTTTTCATACCAAGTCTTTGAAATTCAGTGTATACTTGTATCATATCTCAATTCAGACTAGCTATCATTCATGGGCTCAGATCTAGACAGACAGTATGGACCAAATGTTTCAACACAATTACAAACTCTCTATTCCAAACTTGAAATCCTCTTTCTACCTAAATCTAGTTCTTCTCCTGAAGTTCCTATTTGATTATGGAAACACCATCCTTTTAATGACCAGACTTTAAACTTTTTCTTGGACTGCTCCCTTGGTTCACTGCATCGGTGAAGTCTTTAATATTGCAATCTCTCTTACGATATGGATGCTGAACATGGCATCCAGAATGTATAGTGTCACTGAGGATTAAAAGGGGACTGGTGTGGTTAAAAGGGAAAGTCTAAGGTCATGTTATTAGTAGAAGGCAAGTTGAAAACTACAATCTGGGATTGTATAAGATAGTAAAACCTTATTAATACATGAATATGAGTGATACTGCATATATAAAACTGTTTTTACAAAATATAAATACACATATACTACAGAGAAGGAAAAAGAATACCAGTTATGTAAGGCAAGAGAAGCAGAGAGAGACTGAGAGGTGATAAGTTTTGGTTGTTTTTTATTATTATTTTATTGGAATAATGAAAGTGCTCTAAGAATGATTGAAGTGATGAATGCACCAATATGTGATTATACCAAATACCATTGATTGTACACTTTGGATGGATTTATGCTTTATTAATATGTATTAATAAAACTGATTTGTTAAAAAAACAAAAACAAAGCAAAACAAAACCTATAGCTTGCATTGTAGTTAACAGGGAAAGGCTGAAATCTTTCCTACAGAGATCAGGAACAAGACAAGGGTGCTCACTGTCATGACTGCTATTCAATATTTTGCTAGAAGTTCTAGCTAGAGCAATTAGGCTATGTAAAGAAATTTTTTTAAAAAAAGGAAAAGAAAAACTGGACCATGCACTAGGGTTAAGGAGTTGGCTTTCACAATAAGAGTGTAAACAAATTCAGTAGGAATAATGGCTCCTCTTTACTCTTACCATCAATGACTAGTTTAGGCTTTCATTATGTATTTCTCAAATAAATGCAACTGCCTCTTATTTCTTGCAGTTATCTCCAAAATTTTAGAAATCTCATACTTAGCATGGGGAAAAGAATGGAGCTGCATAAATTCCTGCATGAGGAACAGCAACCATATTCTTGTTCCATCCAGTTAATATCCCTATTTTTTTATTATGCAAGGTTTAAAATTTTTTAGTTTGGCAAGTAATTGAGGAATTTTAGGTGGTACTTTCTGAAGCCTAAGGTATTTGAGGTGGAGACTGCATGAAAGTTGAAGGGGAAATGCTGCATGGTGGCTAAACCAGTTATGAGAGTAATTTGAAGTATGCAAAGAATGAAATGCAATAAAAGCACATACTGTTTAAGATACTATTTTAGAAGACACAGAGAACAGCTTTAAAAAGGATTAACTTTGGATTCAGAAGGTTCTGATTTAAAAACCCAGTTCCATTTGTTATTAGTGGGGTTACATCAAAACCGTTACTTAACTTCTCTGAGATTCAGTTACCTCAACTATAAAATAGGAACAAGGTATGGAAAATATTGAGCACACGATACATGTTCAACAAATGGTAGCCATTATTATTTAGGTCAATTCAAAATAGTACTACTGTTAAGGGCTGTTTGTCATGGGGGAATATTTCTTTATTATGTTATTTACTATAAATGAATGCTACCTCTACTATATATGGAGATCAACTCTGTCCAAAATTTTAAAAGGGCAATGGATACATAATTCATACTTCCAAAAACCTATCCTTAAATAGGCAACTTAGATTATTATTAAAGTAGGCATAATAATATACAAAGTGAACAATGATGAATAAAATCTCAAAAGAGACAAGGTGTGACAGAGAAGGGTAGGTTTACACAAGATTATAAAAAATTGCTTCATTATACTGAAATTTTCAAGTGATTGAGGATTTACAATGCTGACAAAATCACTCTGACTATTCAAACAACACCATTTGTTAGTACTTGTGGAATCCATAATTCTTGGAATGAAGTACAAGTTTTTTAAAACTAGTCTTTAGAGCACAGTCTAATTTTAGGACTCCCAATCTTATATTTCCCTAGAATGTAGTCCTTTCCACTGGAATTAGAATATATTTAAATCTGTTTAAATGAGAATGAACACTATAAGCTTGGAGTACATGTCACCTTATAATGAAAAACTAGGGCTTGCTTTTGAGTCCATGCTGCATCTTTTTGCCCTCCTAAGCATTCTAAAATATTAGACAAAACATTTGAAGAAAAGAAAAAAAACCACACATATATATCACAAGACCTATACTCAGCATAATTTGGCCACAAGAAAACAATCAACCCTCCTTCTATCTCAATTTCATCATCATCTAAGAACAGTTGAGGAAGATGTTAAACTAATATTTCTGAAGTGCATAATCAGAATTACAAGATAAGTGTCAGAAGTTTTTAAACTGTATGATGTCATCAATATGGCTGAGTGACATGCTTACAGAAAAGTTTAACTGGTTGAGTACTGAGTCAAGAAAAAGGCAACTTAAAAACAGTAGAAAAAACCTCATGATACTGTTGCTGGCCTTTCCCCCAA
Source organism: Dasypus novemcinctus (assembly GCF_030445035.2). NCBI lineage: Eukaryota > Metazoa > Chordata > Mammalia > Cingulata > Dasypodidae > Dasypus > Dasypus novemcinctus. The sequence continues at coordinate 66,359,562 of NC_080674.1, read as the reverse complement.
CTCTCCCCAGCTCAGTGCAGAGCCAGTCTCAGTGTAGTGCAGGTCTTTGATCCTGGTTCCAGAGGTAGGAGACTAACCCCTGTAAATATACCAGCCTCTCTGGAAGCAGCCTGAAAGACTTACTCAAGATACTCATCATGGGCTTGCTGTTTCAGAGCTTAGTAGCTGCACATGGAAGCAGCTGGCAGGATGGCTACAGCACTGTGGGAGACTGATCAAGTCATACCTGCTTAGGGAAAAGGAGTGGCTGTTTCTAAGGGTAGTGGGACATTTGGATCTATGTGAATGGAGGAATTCCTAAGGCAATGCATGCAAGGTAGAAGATGACACATGCCCAGAAAAAACTGGGGGAGGACTGAATACTTTTGTCTCAGGCTGTTCTTTAGACAAATTGTTATGCAGGCTAAGCTCTGAAAGACACCACTCACACAAGCTTATCTGACAAGACAGGGAAAGATATATGTTTGTTTGTTAGCTTCTGGTATTCAAGGAAATTGCTGACATAACAGCTGGAAACAATTTTAAGTAATAGACATTTCAGTGACTAATTTCCAGAGATAAAACATTAATGTATTAAAATGTCCAGTGAGCAGCAAAAGATCACCATACAAAAAGAAACATGAAATGATGACCCATGTAAAGAAGCAAGAGAAAGCATTAGAAACTATCAGTGAAGGAGACTAGATTTTGGAAATAACTAGCACAGACTCTAAAAAAATTATCGTAAATATACTCAAAGAGCTAAAAGAAAAAAATGGACAAAGTCTAAAGGAAATCAGGAAAATGTCTAATGAACAAAATGAGAACTTCAATAAAGAGAAATCATGAAAAGGAACCAAACAAATACTGGAGATAAAGATGAAGACCACAATAACAGAAATATAAAATTCAATAGAGGAGTTCAGCAGCACATTGAAGATGGCAGAAGAAAGAATCAGTGAGGTTGAAGATAAAACAATGGAAATAATACAGTCTGAGGAGCAGACAGAATAAAGAATGAAGAATAGTGAACAGAACCTAAGGGACCTATGGGACAGCATTAAGCACACAAATATACTCATTATGGGAACCATAGAAGGAAAGGGGAGAAAGGGGTAGGAAGAATAGCCAAAGAAATAATTGCTGAAAACTTCCCAAATTTAAAGACCTGAATATTTAAACATCTAAGAAGCACAACAAACTTCAAACAAAATAAACTCAAATAGACCAATACTGAGACAAGTAATAATCAACTGTTGAATGCTAATGATAAAGAGAAAATCCTGAAAGCCATGAGAGAAGCAGTATATCATATAAAAGGAAACTTAAATAAGGTAAAGTGCCGATATCTCAAAAGAAACCACGGCAGCAAGAAGCAGTGGAATGACATATATAAACTGCAGAAAGAAGAAAAAGTCAGTATCTAGCAAAATTGTTTATGAAAAATAAGGGCAAAATTAAGATATTTCCAGATAAACAGAAGGGGACGGAGTTCTTCACCAACTGACTGGCTATAAAGAAATGTAAAGGGTGTTCTTCAGATAGACAACAGACAATAGATAGAAGACACATGAAGAATTAAGATCTCTAATAAAGGTAACTACATGGGCTATAAATGCCAGTACTCTTGCATTTTTAGTTTGCAAGTCTGCTTTTTACTTTACACAGCACATGCAAATGCATAAAAAATAAAAATAAATTTGTGGTTCTAGAAACAGATGGTATAAAAATGTAATTTGTGACAAAAATGACATAAAGCTGGGGGGTTGGAAGGAATAGAAATATAATTTATATATATAAATATAATACTATTCAAGTTAAATTGGTATAAAATCAATTGAGATTATTATAGATTTAGGATGTTAAAATTAAGCCCTATGGTACCCACAAAGGGTTCACTTAAAAAGAGGGTTCTGGGAAAAATATGTGGCTTGAGCAGCTGGGCTCCCATTTACCACATAGGAGATCCAGGGTTCGATGCCCAGGGTCTCCTGGTGAAGGCAAGCTGGCCCGCGTGGCAAGCTGGTCCATGTGGAGTGCTGGCCCATGCAGGAGTGGCATCCCATGAGAGAATGCTGCCCCACGCAGGAGTGTCCCCCCGTGCAGACTGCTGGCCGGTGCAGAGAGCTGGCACAGCAAGATGACACTACAAGAAACACAAAGGAGAGACAATAAGAGATGTAGCAGAACAGGGAGCTGAGGTGGTACAAGAAAATGATCACCTCTCTCCCACTCCAGAAGGTTCCCAGAGATGCCAAATGAGAATACAAGCAGACACAGAAGAACACACAGCGAATGGACACAGAGAGCAGACAACAAGGGTGGGGAGAGAGAAATAAATAAATCTAAAAAAAAACCAAAACAGTCTTCTAAAGGGGTCTAAAGAAGAGGAATTCTATAGGGTTCACTACAAAAGATTAACTAAATGCAAAAGCAGGCAGTAATAGAAGAACTGAGGGACAAAAAATGATATGACTAAAAAACAATAAAATAGCAGAAGTAAGTCTTGTATTATCAGTATTTAATTTTAATTTAACTGTAAATGGGTTAAACTCTACATCAAAAGCAAAGATTGGCAGAATGGATAATAAAGCATGATTCATTACATGCTATTTAAGAGACTCACCTTAAATTTAAATGCAGAAGAAGACTGAAAGTAAAAGGACAGAAAAAATAATCCATGCAAATAGTAGCCAAGAGATTTTGGGGGTGTTAGTACTATTTTCAGACAAAATAGATTTTAAACAAAAAACTGTCAAAAGGGACAAAGGAAGACACTATCTATTTGATAAAGAGGCTAATTAAGAAGATATAACAATTATAAACATATATACACTGAACAATTGAGCCTCAGAATATATGAAGCAAGCACTGACAGATTGAAGGGAGAAATAGATGGTACTACATTAAAAGTAGGTAACTTCAATACACCACTTTTAATAATGGAGAGCATATAGAAAGAAGACCAATAAGGAAACAGAAAATTCACTGAGACTATAAACCAAATAGACCTAACAGACATATGTAGAATACCTTCTTCCACAGTGTACATGAACCATTCTCCAGGATAGACCATATATTAGGGCACAAAACAAGTCTTAATAAATAAAAAAAATATTGAAATCAACCATGTATTCTTCAACCACGTATGAATGAAATTAAAAATCATTAATGGATAGGGAACTGGAAAAATTTCAAAATATGTAGAAATTAAATAATACTTTCTTAAGCAACAAATGGGTCAAAGAAGAAATCACAAGGAAATTAGGAAAAATCTTGAAATGAATAAAAATGAAAACAATATTCTAAAACTTATGAGATGCAGAAAGGCAGGGCTCAGATGGAAACCTATAGCTAAAAATGTTCCCATTAAAAAATAAGTAAGATCTCAAATCAATAACCTAATTTCACACCTGGAGGAACTAGATAAACACCAAAACTGACACAAGAAAAAAGAGAAGACCCCAACAAACCAATAACAGGTAAAGAGATTGAACCAGTAATCTCAAGCCTCTCAAAAGGAAAAGTCCAGGATTGTTGGCTTCACTGGTCGGTTTACCAAACATTTTAAGAACGAATACCACTATTTCTCAAATTCTTCCAAAAACTGAAACACTTCTGAATTCATTCTATTTTCACCCTAATACCAAGCCAGATAGGTATCATGAGAAAAGGAAACAAGAGACCAATATTCCTAATGAATACAGATGTAAAAATTTTCAACAAAACACTCGCACATAAAAAAGACTATACACCATGATCAAGTGAGATTTATCCCAGGAATGAAAAAGTAGTACATTATGTGAAAATCAATGTAATAGTACACATTAACAGAATTAGGGGGAAAAAACCACACATCTCAATTGAAAAAGGAAAGGCATTTGACAAAATCTAGAATCCTTTTGAAACAAACAAAAAAAATTTCAGAAAAGTAGAAACAGAAATGGAACTTCCTCAACATGGTTAAGGGCATATATGAAAAAAGCAACACCTAACATCACACTCGAAAGACTGAAAATTTTTTACCCTGAGATCAGGAACTTACCTCTGTCACCACTGCTTTTCAACACAGTACTGGAAGTTCTAGGCTGAACAATTAGGCAGGGAAAATAAAATAAAATAAAATAACAGGCATCCAAACTGGAAAGGAAAAAGTAAAAATATCCCTATTCCCAGATGACATGGTCTTATATATAGAAAACGTGAAAGAATCTACAAGAAAGTTGAAACAGCCACCTTTGAAGACTAAAGAAGAAAAGTACTATAGGTACAAGAAAGATATTAGAGCTAATAAATTCAGCAGAGTAGCATGGTACAACTTCAATACATAAAAATCAGTGGTATTACTATACACCAGCAATGAACAATTGAAAAGGAAATAAGAAATGAATTTTAATTACAATAGCAATGAAAAGAATAAAAGGACTAGGAATAAATTTAACCAAGGATGTAAAGGACTTATATAGAGAAAAGAATAAATCATTACTTAAATAAATTAGACATAATGTTTTAGTTTCCTAAGTGCTTCAAGAAAATACCATTAAATGGGTTAGATTAAATAATGGGAACTTATAGGCTCACAGTTTTGAGGCTGGGAAAATGTCTAAATCAAGGCATCATCAAGACAATGAAGACTGACTGACTGCTGGCAATCCACAGTGGCATCTGCTGGTTTCTCCCTTCTCTTTTGGGTTTCATTGATTCAGCTTCTTGCTTGCCTTTTCTCTCTTTCTGTCTGAATTTCATTCTCTTATAAAGGACTCCAGTACAAGTTTATGACCTATCTTGATTGAAGTGGGACACACCTGAACTGAAGTAACCTCATCAAACAATGGATTTATACCCCAGGAATGGATTAAATTTAAGAATATTTTACTGGGTATATACCATAAAAAGGTATATAAAAGTGTATATATAGCTAAATATAAACCACCACATTAAATAAATGGGAAGATATCCCATGTTCATGGATTGGAATACTTAATATCATTAAGATGTTAATACTATCCAAAGTAACTTACTGATTCAACACAAACCCAATCGAAGTTCCAATAGCCATCTTTGTAAAAATGGAAAAGCAAATCATCAAATTCATATGGAAGGGCAAGGGCCCTGAATACCAAAATCATCTTGAAAGAGAAGAACAAAGTGGAGTACTCACAGTTCTCCATTTCAAAACTTATTTCAAAGCTATAGTAATGAAAAATGAGGTACTGGCAAAGAGAAAGGTCTATATGGACCAATGGAATCAAATTGAGAGTTCGGAAATAAAGCCTCATATCTATGGCCAGCTGGTTTTCAACAAGGGTGCCAAGTCTACTCAATGGGGAAATAACAGTCTCTTCAACAAACAGTGCTGGGAAAACTGGAAATCCATAAGCAAAAGAATGAAAGTAGACCCTTACCTCATATCATAGATAATTGACTTTAAACTGGATCAATGACCAAAATATAAGAGCTTAAAAGTATAAAACTCTTAGAAGAAAATATAGGGGAATATCTCAGGACCTTACATTAGGAAATGGATTCTTAGACTTTACACCAAAAACATGAGCATCAAAAGAAAAAACAGACAAACAGGACTTTATTGAAATTAAGAACTTTTGTGAATCAATTGATAATGTCAACAAAATTAAAAAGACAACCAATGGAATGGGAGAAAATATTTACAAATTATTTAATTAATAAGTATTTACTATCCAGAATATATAAAGGATTCCTATAACTCAACAACAAAAAAGACAAACTACCCAACTGAAAAATGGGCAAAGGCACAGACAGTTCTCCAAAGAAGATATACGAATTGGTAATAAGCATAGGAAAAGATGCTCAACATAATTAAAATAAAAATCACAATGAGATATCATCTCACACCCACAAGAATGGTATTAAAGAAAATGGAAATTAACAAGGGCTGGTGAGAAAGCAAAGAAATAGGAACCTTCATGCACTGGTGGTGGGAATGTGAAATGGTGTAGCTACTGTGGAAAAAAAGTATGGTGGTTCTTCAGAAAATCAGGTATGGAATCACCAATATGACCCAACAATCCCACTTCCAGGTATAGAAAGGGTTGAAAGCAGGGACTCAGACAGATATTTGTACACCAGTGTTCATAGCAGCATTATTCCAATAGCCAAAGAATGAAAGCAATCCAAGTTTCCATCAACAGATGAATGTATAAACAAAATGTGGTATAAACACACGATGGAATATTATTCAGTCATAAACAGTAATGAAGTTGATACATGATACAACATGGACAAACCTTGAAGACTTCATGATAAGTGAAATATGCCAGACACAAAAGGACAGATATATATACACACACACATATATATATACAGTATGACTCCACCTATATGAAATAACTAGAATATGCAAATTCACACAGACAAATGCAGAGTACAGGTAAATAAGGGTGTGAAAGAGTAGATGACAGGAAGTCAATGTATGAAGGGTATATCGTCTATGTTTGGGGTGCAGGAAAAGTTTTTAGAATAAATGGTGGTGATGGTAGCACAACATGTGAACATGATTACCACCGCTGAAATATATGCTTGGTAGTGGTCGAGAAGAAAGGTTTTATATTGTACCTATGCTACCACAATGTTTAAAAAAAGACAGACTAAAGAGACAATTGACAATTAAATGAATACACGATCCTGAACTGGATGTAATAATGGAGAAGAAAAGGCCCAAAAGGACATTATTGGGACAAATGAAAAAGTTAGAATGCAGACTGTACAGTTTACATCCTTATAATTTTTGACCTTGCTCATTGTACATAATGTAGTTACATAACTGAGTGTCCATGTTCTCAAGAAATGTACAAGGAAGTACTAAGTGCTAGCTGAACATGATGTATGTAATGTTTAGAAAATAGGTAGACAGAGAGAAAGATAAATATAACAAATATGACAAAATGCTAAAGGTTGGTATATCTGGGTATCTGGGTTGGTGAAATGTCAGATTTCTACACATTGGTTCTGAAGTATTTTTGCAACTTTTCTGTAACTTGGTAATTATTTCAAAATAAAAGGTAAAATAGATATTAAACTCTACTGATGTTAGCATTTCCATTCCTTTGGATTTAGAATTTCAAATCCACTATAAATTTATTTCATTTTAGCTCTCACATAAATGAAAGTGATGAGATGTTGACTATTGTCTTCTTCCTTTAGACAAAAAGAAGTTGAAGTATAGACAGTAAGAGATTTCTCAATATCATCTGAGTCAACAATGTAATTATGATACAAACATCCTAATTCTTTATGCAGTTGCCTATTTAACCTGCTAAGTACTTGCTAAATTTAAAATACTTTTAGCTTTCCATAACTTATTTAAAAAAAGATTTTTTTAGCTGAGAAGTTGTGGCTTTACAGAACTCTTATATATAGGACTCCTATATACTACCCCACCATCAACACTTTGCAGTGGTGTGGAAGATTTATTACAATTGATAATAGCATGGTTTTATAATTGTACTATTTTTTAAAACAGTACTAGCAAGCATTTATTGAGAGATTCTATGTTCTGGGCACTGTATGAAGCAATTTATATGGATTATCTCAGTTAAAATACCCCAAACACAGACATATGAAATATATCCTTTTTTATTTAAATTGGAGAATTTATTGTCTTAAAAGAAAAACCATGTAAAAAATACAGCATTACTATATACCCCTTATTGTTGGCATTTTGCATTAGTGGGATACTTTGTTACAATTGATGCAAGATTTTAAAATAGTACTATCTTCCATACTTTACATTAGGTGTATTTTTTCCAATACACTACCCTGTTATTAACGACTTCTATTAATGTTGTACGCCTGTTATAATTCATGAAAAAAATTTTTGTATTTGTATTATTAACTTGTCCATCATCCAAAAATAGGATTCGCTTTATTATTTTTTATTCTAGTAACATACATGACCTAAAGTTTCCCCTTTTAACCACATTCATATAGAAAATTCAGTGCTGTTAATTACAATCACAATGTGATACCATCCCAACCATCCATTTCCAAAGCTTTACAATCAACCTTAATAGAAATGCTGAACCAATTAAACATCAAATTCCTATTCTCTACCACCAATCTATACCCTGGTAATCAATATTATATTATTATATTTGGCTCATATCAGTAAGGTCATACAATGTTTGTCCTGTTGTGTTTGGCTTATTTCACTCAGCATGATGTCCTCGAGGTTCACCCAAGTTGTCACATGCATAAGGCCTCAATTTTTCCTTATGCTGAATTATATTCCATTGTATGGATATTATTCCATTATAATGGATACAATGGGTAATATGTCATTGTATGGATAATGCCTATGAACATCAGTGTGTAAACACTTGTTGAAGTCCCTGTTTTTCAATTCTTTGGGGTATATATCTAGCAATGACATTGCCTGGTCATACAGTAATTTTATACTTAGCTTCCTGAAGAACTGCCAGACTGTTTTCCACAGTGGCTGCACCATTTTACATTCCCACCAGTAATGAGTGAGTGTTCCTATTTCCACATCCTCGCCAACATTTGTAGTTAGCTTTTTTTTTTTAACAGTAGCCATTTCAGTTGGTGTGAAATGATATCTCATTAGGTTTTGATTTGTGTTTCCCTAATAGCTAGTGATGATAAGCATCTTTACATATGCTTGTAGCTATTTGCATATTCTTTTTGGAGAAATGGCTACCAAGTCTTTTGTTCATTGTTTAATTGGGTTGTCTTTTTAAGGTTGAGTTGTAGGATCTTTCGATATATTCTAGATAGTAAACCCTTATCAGATATGTGCTTTCCATATGTTTTCTTGATTGAGTAGGTTGTCTATTTGACAATGTCCTTTTTTTTTCAAAGATTTATTTTTTTATTTCTTTCTTTCCCTTCCCCCCCAACCCTGTTGCCTGCTCTCTGTGTCCATTTGCTGCGTGTACTTCTTTGTCTGCTTCTGTTGTTGTCAGCGGCACAGGAATCTGTGTTTCTTTTTGTTGCGTCATTTTGTGTGTCAGCTCTCTGTGTGTGCAGTGCCATTCCTGGGCAGGCTGCACTTTTGCACTGGGCAGCTCTCCTTATGGGGCACGCTCCTTGCGCATGGGGCTCCCCTATGCAGGGACACCCCTGCGTGGCACGGCACTCCTTGCGCGCATCAGCACTGCACGTGGGCCAGCTCCACACGTGTCAAGGAGGCCCAGGGTTTGAAGTGCGTACCTCCCATGTGGTAGACAGATGCTCTATCCACTGAGCCAAGTCCACTTCGCTTGACAATGTCCTTTGATGCACAAAAGTTTTTTTGAGTAAGACCCGTTTATCTAGTTTTTTCTTTCACTGTTTGTGCTTTGGGTGTAAAAGTCTAAGAAATCAGTGCCTACCACAAAATCTTGAAGATGCTTTCTAACATTTTCTTCTAGGAGTTTTATATTCTGGGTTCTTATATTTAGGTCTTTGATTCATTTTGAGTTAATTTTTATGTGTATGTATGTGTGAGACAGAGGTCCTCTTTCATTCTTCTGCATATAGATTTCCAATTCTCCTAGCTATATTTTTTGAAGAGGATATTATTTCCCAAGAGTGGACTTGGCAGGCCTGTCAAAAATCAATTGGCCAGAGAAATGGGTATAGCTCAGTGGTTGAGTACCTGCTTTGCATGTACAATGAGGTCCTGGGTTCGTTCCTGGTACCACCTAAAATTTTTTAAAAATCAACTGTCTATAGATATGAGGCTCTATTTTCTGAACTCTCAATTCTATTCCAGTGGTCAGATATCAATCCTTGAGGCAGTACCATGCTGCTTTGACCATTGTAGCTTTGTAATATGCTATAAAGTCAGGAAGTATAAGTATTCCAATTTCATTCTTCTTTCTCAAAATATTTTTGTCTATTCAGGGCCCTATATCTGTCCAAATAAATATATAATTGGTTTTCCATTTGTGCAAGGCAGGTTGTTGGAATTTGCATTGGAATTGCATTGAATCTGTAAATCATTTTCAATAGAATTGGCATTTAATGATATTTGGTTTTCCAATCCATGAACATGGAATATCCTTCCATTTACTCAGGTCTTCTTTGATTTCTTTTAGCAATGTTTTGTAATTATCTGTGTATAAGTACTTTACATCACTGGTTATATTTATGCCTAGATATTTGATTCTTTTAATTGCTATTGTAAATAGAATTTTTTTTTCTTCATGTCCTGTTCAGTTGTTGTAACTAGTATATAGAAGCACTACTGATTTTTTCATGTTGATCTTTTTAGTTCACCACTTTGCTGAATATTTTCATTAATTCATAAATTTGTCATCATTTCTGGGGACTTTCTATAAAAAAGATCATGTCATCTGCAATAGAGAAAGTTTTACTTCTTTCTCCCCAATTTGGATGCTTTTTATTTCTTTTTCATGCCTAACTGCTCCAGCTAGAACTTCCAGTACAATTTTGAATAACAGTGGTGACAGTAGGCATCCTTGTCTTTTTCCTGATCTTAGAAGGAAAGCTTTCAGTCTTTCACCACTGAGTGTGATGTTAGCTCTGGGTTTTTCCTAAATACCCTTTACCATGTTGAGGAAGTTACCTTCTATTTCTATCTTTCTAAGTACTTTTTATCAAGAAAGCATGCTGGATTTTGTCAGATGCCTTTCTGTATCACTGGAAATGATCATGTGGTTGTTTCCATTAGTTTAGTTAATATGGTATACTACCTTAACTGATCTTCTTGTGTTGAACTATCCTGTATAGCTGGGAAAAAACCCACTGAATCATGGTATTTAATTCTTTTAATGTGCTGTTGGGTTCTATTGCAAGTGTTTTGTTGAGGATTTTTGCATCTATGTTTATTAATGAGATTGATCTGTAATTTTCTTTTCTAGTAGTACCTTTGTCTGGCTTTGGTATTATGGTGATGTTGGCTTCATAGAATGAATTAGGTGGTATCCCTCCTCTTCGATTTTTTGGAATAGTTTCAGCAGAATTGGTTTTAATTCTTCTTGGACTGATTGGTAGAATTTACCTGTAAAGCCATCTGGTCCTGGGCTTTTCTTTGCTTGGAGGTTTTTGATGTCTGATACAATCTCTTTACTTGAAATTGGTCTGTTGAGATCTTCTACTTTTTCTAGAGTCAGTGCTAGTTGTTCATGTGTTTCTAGGAAGTTGTCCACTTCATCTAAGTTGTCTAATTTGTTGGAATATAGTTGCTCATGGTATCCTCTCATGATCCCTTTTTATTTCCATGGGGTCATCAGTAATGTCCCCTCTCACATTTCTGATTTTATTTATTTGCATCCTCTTTTTGTCTTTCTCAGTCTAGCTAAGGGTTTACCAATTTTATCTTTTCATAGAACCAAATTTTGGGTTTGTTAACGTTCTCTTGATTTCAATTCTCAATTTCATTTATTTCTGCTTTAACCTTTGTTATTTCTTTCCTTCTGTTTGTGTTGGGATTAGTTGGCTGTCTGTTTTCTAGTTCAGTCAGATGTGTAATTAGATCTTTCATTTTAGCTTTTTCTTCTTTTTAAATGTAAGCATCTAGAGCTGAAAAATTTCCTGCTCAGAAGCCTTGCTGCATCTGATAAGTTTTGATATGCTGTGTTTTTGTTTTTCATTTATCCTAAGATATTTACTGATTTCCCTTGTAATTTCTTCTTTGACTCTCTGATTGTTTAAGATTGTGTTATTTAACTTTCATATATTTGTGGATTTAACAGTTCTCTACCTTTTATTGAGTTCTAGCTTCATTCTATTATGGTCATAGAAGATGCTTTGTAAAATTTCAGTCTTTTAAAATTTCCTGAGACTTGTTTTGTGCTAGAACATGTGTTCCATCCTGGAGAATGATTCATGTGCACTTGAGAAGAATGTATATCCTACTGTTTTGATGTGCAATGTCTTGTATATGTCTGTTAGGTCTAATATTTCTCATATTATTCAACTTCTGTTTCCTTATTGATCTGGTTAGGTGTTCTATCTGTTGATGAAAATGGTGTATTAAAGTCTCAAACTATTACTGTAGATGTGTCTATTTCTCCTTTCAGTTTTGTCATGTATTTTGGGCACTGTGGTTAAATACATAAATATTTATGATTGTGTTTCTTCTTCATGGATTGTCCCTTTTATTAATATAGTGTCCCTCTTTGTCACTTATGACAGATTTTAACTTAAAGTCTATTTTGTCCAATATTAGGATAGCTATCCAAGTTCTTATCAGATATTGGGAACTATTTGCATGGAACTTTTTTGAACCTTTCACATTCAAACTATTTGCGTCTTAGGTAAGCGTCTTGTAAACAACATATAGTTGCATCACTTTTTTTTTTTAATCCATTCTGCCATGCTGTATTTTTTGATTGGGAGTTTCATGTATTAACTATTATTAATTTAAAGGTCATGCTTACTTTAGTCATTTTGTCCTTTGGTTTTTATGTTATATTCTTTTTTTGTCTCTCTTTTTTCCTTTATTGCAACCTTCTTTTCTGTATAGTTGATGGTTTGTATCTGACTAATCCCTTTCTCATTTCTTTTTCTGTATATTTTTGAAATACTTTATTTGTGGTTACCCTGGGGAAGGTGAAAGGATTGACAGGTCTGGGATGGAAATTTCCTAACTGATATTTTCTTTTTCTTTGATTAAGCAGTTGTGGAGTCCTTCTCTAGTCTCTACCATCCAGAGGTCTAAGCAAGTGGAATTTGTCCTTTTATTTACCGAATCTCAGGAGGTTTCTTCCCATGGAATATCTTACATTATCAGGTTGATGACATCATTCTCCATACCTTACTTTTTAGTGAAATATTTTTTATACAAGATACCATGTATAAGTAACTCCATAGGAAAGTTTTATAACTATAGTATGTTTACATTTATGAGATTGTTTTCATTATTTTCTAAAGTAGTTAAGAAAATCCTGTACTTCTTAAAAAAATTGTGTGGCTTTTGAATTCAAGTTTGAGAATTTAAAATGGCAATGTTAAGTATTTCACATAATTTTCTGCTAGTATTCATTTTTCCCAGATGCTTTTCTCATTTTCTCATTTTCAGGAATGTGCCTTAGGAAAATTTTGAGTTATAGCTATTCTTTTTTTCTTTTGCCATGAGAAATATTATCTTAATATAAAGACTAAGAACTCAAACACCAACCTTTTCTAACATTAACCTTAAAAAAATGGTAAAGATTATCCAGACCTGAGTGTTTGACATACGTTTGAAAAGAACTTTAATCTACAAGAATGAAATAGAATATGTGTAAATTTTGTACCTAAGAGAACAAATGAATTTGCCTAGAAACTTTGTTCAACATGTTGATAGCTAAACATAAGTCCATTACAGATCACTGTTTCTTGGGTCATGAAAGTATCACTTGTAGCTTAAGCCTGCTATTTCCCAATATCTGATAAGAATTCATATCACATGGAAATGATTGAAAACCAACAGTATATACCCTTTATGGTTTTCAGTCAGCTGCTTTAATCACAAAAATACTGAATCTGTTTGTAATGAAACAATAGTTTGGCTGTTAATGAAATCATACAATAAAGACTATCATAGGTATTAAAACTATAAATGTATGGCAATTTTTAAAAACTTATGGTGTCATCATCTGATGAAGATGGCAGATTGAGAATCTTCAGTGCTCTATCCTCCCACGAAAGCCTTGAACAACCAATAAGAACTGGCAGAAACATCTTTCTCAAACCTCCAGAAAAAAAGTTAAAGGATTGCAATAACAGGGTAAATGCTGAAACAATAAAAAGGCAACTCTAAAATGGGAGGATCTTGTGGCACCTTGACTGGCTCTTTTCCCATCACCTTACCAGTTTGGCATGAGACAGTCTGTACTGCCAAAATGGGTGCCATACTGCATTCTGGTTCTGGAGGGGGCAGAGTAATCCCAGTGCACACACAGGGAATATGTATGGTTGACCCAATCAGTCTGGTTGTGGCCTGAGAGTCTGAACCAGGGCACTTGTCACAGGCTCACAGTCCCAGAACTTGCCCTGTGTGCAGAAGGCAGATCACAGAGCTCTCCTACCGAATGCTGTGAGAGAATAGTCAAGTTATGGCCACTTGCAAGGGATTGCTAGCTCAAGGGCATACAGTCCAGTTCCCAGAATAGTGAGGAACTCCTTGGACATTTGTATCTGTGTCAGCTGGGGAATTTTTTAGGGCTGCATGCAAATGCCTCAGATAAGATGCATGCACAGAAAGGATCAGAGAGGTGCCAAGGCTCTGGCCATGAACAATTTTCTAGACTCATTGGATGACTAAACTCTGAAGAAGAGTGCTTGCATAGGTCAATTTGCAAGGCCTGAAAACAAGGAAAGCTGGTTTTTTTTTCTCCTTCTTCTCCTTGTCCTCCTCCATTTTTTTTGGTTAGATTTGGCCTTCAAGGAAAGCCCTGCCATAACACTAGCTGGATACAAGCTTAAGGAATGGATGCTTGAGTATCTAAATTCCAGAAATAACATATTGAAATATAAATGTCCAGGTCACAACAAAAGATTACAAACATACAAAGAAACACGAAGTGATGACTCAGGCAAAGGAAATGATTAAAGCATTAATAACAAACCATGAGGAGGACCAAGACCAAGGTCATACCAGATAAACACTTTTTAAAAACTAGTTTTAAATATGCTCACACAGCTAAAGAAAAACATGGAAACAGAACTAAAAGAAATCAGAGGAAAATGACAAATGAACACAAACAGAATACCAAATAGAAAGATGGACGTTAGGAAAAAGAACCAAATAGAGCTGAAGACCACAGTAACAGAAATTAAAAATTCCCTAGTGGAGTACAATAGCAGACTGGAGTTGGCAGAAGAAAGAATCAGTAAATTTGAAGGTAACAGAACTGAAATGATCCCATCTGAGAATAAAAGGAAGAATGAATGAAGAAAAGTGAACAGGGCGATACACATTGTGGGAAGGTGAAGAAAGAGATAAAGGGGCAGAAAGAATATTCAAGCAAGTAATGGCTGAAAATATCTCAAATTAAATGAATGACATGAATATATACAATAGACATGTTCAACAAACTCCAAACAAGATAAACTCAAAGAGACTCATGCTGTAGCAGTTTATAATTTGATTGCTGAATGCCAAAGATAAAGAGAGAATCCTGAAAGCTGCAGGAGAAAAGCAATGTGTTACACACAAGGAAACCTCAATAAGATTAAGTGTCAATCTGCTATCGGAAACCATAGAGGCAAGAAAGTAGTGGGATGATATATTTAAAGTGTTGAAAGCAAAATACTGTCAGTCTAGAACTGTGTATCTGGCAAAACTTTCAAAACTCAGAAAGAGGTTAAGACAATCCCAGGTAAACAAGAACTGTGAGAGTTAGTCACTACTAGACTGGCCCTACAAGAAATGCTAAAGTGAGTTCTGTAGGTTGAAAGGAAAGAACAATCGATAATAGGTTGAAGCCACATGAAATAACGATCTCCAGTAAGGTGAAGACATGGACAAATACAAATGATAGTACTATTGTATTTCTGGTTTGTAACTGCACTTTTTACTTCCTACAGGATCTAAAAGGCAAAACATAAAATGTAATGATAAATCAGTGTTTTGGAACTCATAATGTAAAAACATATTGCAACAAGAACAATATAAAGGTAGGGGGGATGGAAGAGTATAGAAAAATAGTTTGTATATACTATTGAAGTTCAGTTGGTATCAAAGCGAATGAGATTGTTACATATTTAGTATGTTAAATTTAAGTCCCTGGCAACTACAAAGAAAATGTACCACACTAATGAAAGACGTTATTAATGGGGGAAAAGTGTGGGAGGTGAAGACGTGGGATATATTGGAATCCCCCTATTTTTACGATATAATATTTATGTAATCTAAAGCTTCTTTCAAATTAAAAACAAACAAACAAAAACAAATGAGACTTCCATCTCCACTAAGGTAGCATACTTAGACAACCTGAAAACTCTTACTACCATATACCCAGTAAAGTTATATAGTTTTAAAATACCTTTAAATGCATAGCTTAGCTAAGAAGAAATTAAGGTAAATAAATAGAGGTTGAAAAAAGAGGAGGGGATTGAAAATCAGAGTAAAAGGTATAAGAACTAGGAACATGGGTTTTAACAATCATAGAGATGCAACTATGGACTTCCATGCATAAAGCTAAGGCCCTTCATTCATTCAAAGGGTGGGTAATAGAGAAATTTATTCATAAACATGAGAAGACTTCAAAGAAGATTGTCTATCCCAGGTTCAGGGAGGTAAGCAAGTTCTTGAGTTACGGAATACTCTCAGGGCTATCTAAGGAATGTTTTTAATTAAAGTCACCAGTAATCTGTAGTATTCCAATGTACCTGTCAGAACCACAAGAAAATCCTCTCTGAAAAAGGCATCCTCATCCCTGACTTTGCAGAACTCTGGAGAGCTCTAACAAATATGAATTTCCACTAAAAAAGATTTTATAATATCCCAGGGAAAAAGGCATTTTGAGTGAGAATCAGAGAAAAAAATAAAATAACTTGACCCTCAAAATTTCAAATATTGCAAAAATAAAACAAATGCAGAGAATGAAAGAGAGAAAAAGTGATAAGAGACCTACAACAAATAGCTGGCACAAAAAACCAAAACAACTTTAGAAAGGATAAATAGAATAGCTAAGTTAAACTCAATAAAAATTTAAATAGCTAAAGAAATATAACTGAAGAAAGAATGAGTGAATTAGAGATTTATCTGAAAACACACATAACAGAGCTGCAAAACACAGAGAGAAGAAAACAACTAGGAGAGGTTAAAAGACATGGAAGACTAGGTGAGAAGGTCTACAATATATGCAAAAGTAGAACTGAAGAAAGAGAAAACAGAAATAGTGAGATTGAGACAATATTTCTTAAAACAATAATGTCTGGGAATTTTCCAGCACTGAAGAAAAACAATCCTCAGATTCAGGAAGCTCAAAGAATTCCAAGTGTGATTAAAAAAAAAATCCGGGAAACGGACTTTGGCCCAGTGGTTAGGGCGTCCGTCTACCATATGGGAGGTCCACGGTTCAAACCCCGGGCCTCCTTGACCCGTGTGGAGCTGGCCCATGCCCAGTGCTGATGCGCGCAAGGAGTGCCGTGCCACAAGGGTGTCCCCCGCATAGGGGAGCCCCACACGCAAGGAGTGCGCCCATGAGGAAAGCCGCCCAGTGTGAAAAGAAAGTGCAGCCTGCCCAGGAATGGTGCCGCCCACACTTCCCGTGCCGCTGACAACAACAGAAGCGGACAAGACGAAGCAAACAGACACCAAGAACAGACAACCAGGGGAGGGGGCGGAATTAAATAAATAAATAAATCTTTAAAAAAAAAAAAATCCACATACAAATACATCAAAGTCAAAATGCAGAGCACCAAAGAGAACACTATCTTAAAATAACCAGAATAAGTTTAATAGAAAATATCACTTAAAATTAAGGTAATTTTTTTCTTTGACAGTGAAGGTAGACTGATACATTGTGGAAATCAGGTGGTGATGGACTCATGCAACATCCTTTGCATGTTTTTCCCATTAAATCTTCTAAAAAGGTTTTTTAATATAGTTTCCTCTTTACAAGGCACAATATTCAGTAGTTTATTCTTAAAAGTTTTATGATTTTTCTTGCTATTATACTGGTACCTTGTTTAAGTAAATTTTCCAGGTAGTTTCTTGTGGAGTTCAGAAATGTTATACATTTTCTATATTAACCTTTTATTCCCATCAACTTACTTAAGTTATTTTTAAGTCAATTCCTGTCATTTTAAACCTAACTTTAAAAACTTCTTCTAAGTATACATTAATTCCACTTTCAATCACTAATATCTGTGACTTTTTTTTTCAATATGTATTCCTTGTCTTTCTTTTTCATGTCTTACTGCATTAAGAAGAACTTTCAAACCCTGGTTATATAATAACAACTGTGGTTGTGAACAACCTGTTTCTTCATTTAAAAGAGATGGGACAATGGTTATAATATTTAATTTAACTTTGAATTTTGATTTAGGAAAATAACTCAGATTTATTAAAAAGAACTATTTCTATTGATATTTTTATTAGAAAGAATGTTGGATTACTTAATTTGTCTATTTAAATGACTGAGATACTTACTGTACAATTTATTGATAGGGTCTGTTACCCTAATTGACTTCCTTAGAGTTCCTTACACTGACAGATTCCTGGGTTAAACCATTCTCAGGCTATTTTAAAAACAATGACTCTAAGGGAACAAGACAAAACAAGTGGGCAGATACAGAGAGTGGTAGTGGCTGGCAAGTCCTGTCTTGGAAAGGAATCTACAAACTTAATATGTAACACCTATGGAATAAGAATCCAGGATTTATAGCATAGGGCTTTGAGTACAGGTGTGAAGTCTAACAGACTTAGATTCAAATTGTGGCTTTACTAGCTATACATCATTGTACAAATTTATCAACCTCTTTCTCCATCCTCATACCTTTCAGCTTTAAAATGGGAACAATATTGCTGTAAAATTTAAATGGCATAATGGATGACTAGGTAAAGTAACAGATGAAATGTAATAATTTACTCTCCTTCTCCAAACATCTAATGAGAGATAACTGCTATCTTTTCAGGTAGAAAACTAAACAAATGGTAGAGAAAAGAAAATAGGAGATACATAAAAGGAAAGAAATTCAATGCATATAGAAAGGACATTTCTTCTTTAAGGAAAATTGCTACCAAACTACTGATAATGAGAACATCTTGATTAAACTAAATAATCTTCAAGGTTAAGGAATAAATTCTTCAAGTAATCAGGTAGTAAGAAAAAGTTACTGTGGGAGAGGATGGAGAGAGATGGGCTTCAGATTTATCCATAAACATATTCATTCCAAAAATACAAGGAAGCCATGTCTACAATGTCATGAAGGAAAGGAAAAGGGGCCCAAGAATATCATATCTAGCCAAGTTGCCATTCAATTATAAAGACAACATGTAAACAATATCAAACACTGAGGAAAACAGTTAAGAAAGCCCTAAAAGGGCTTAAAGAACTCAGCGCTAGAGGTCCTAGGGTAAAAGAAATGGTGATAAACAATGAATTCACTTAAACATAAAACTAAGACTATACAACTGTGAAAATGGTACATATAAGTGCTCTGACAATGTAGAAACAGTGATATTAATAACCCAAATAAGCAGATGGGAGAAGGACAATTAGAAAAATATAATGGAAATGTGTAATATAAAAAAATGACTCCTACTAATATTTTTACAAGGAGAAATTTCTTAGATCTCTAAAGATAAAGAATCATCAAATTTAGAAATTTCTTGAGTCTTCTAGTTAGTATTTTTATGTTAAATTTAAGTAAAATAAAATACTACATATATTTTTAAGAAATATAATTCCATTTTAATCAAATTATCTGTTTAACCCTTCCTTTTCCTCTTTGTCATATGCACTATTAGTAGTTTGGAATAATGTTCATTTACTGTCAATGAGAATTATTTCTGGATGTTGTTGTATGTGTTGTTGTAGGTTCCCTATTTTCTCTCTGCTATCCAGCCTTAATATTTTTATAATCAGCAGGTATCATTTTTAGAAAAAAAGGGACGTGATTTAGAGAAAAATATTTAATGAGCTCTATTTATCCCAGTGCCTGACACTGTTTTTAGGTAAAATATCAATATGTAGGTGCTGAATAAATATAGGCATAAACTAAGGGAAAAATGGTATCAGAACACTAATCCTAGAAAACACCAGTAGGGAGAGTTGGGGTTAGGGAAGAGGAGTAACACGTGAGAGAATAAAGACATCTCAAATGCAGTGCATAGCATAAAAAACAATGAGAAAACCCTATTAGATAAATTACCTACAAATGATGAGGTCATTTCTGGGAAGGCTATATAAACAATATGTAAATTTATAAAACTTTTCCCATTTCTCACAGTGTTTTCTCTTGCTAAGTTTGCTTTACTGATATCAAAACAACTTCCACATTATATAAAAGAATGAAAAGTTGGACAAGTAATTTTAAATCCAGTACACAGTATGGGTTAAATAAGGAAAAACTGAGGAGAAAGTTTTCTAACATTCAGCTAGACTCTCATCAGCATGGATCAGGATGATACAAATTGGATTATAAAGGATCATAAGGTTTTACAGTGTTTTACAAATGGAATTATGTGTAGGTGATCCTCTTAATCTCTGAAACTTTTCACAATTAAGTTTAGGGACTTTTGATCTTTCTCATCCAATGAAAGTACAGACATTTACGTTCCTTCTTCACCTGCAAGCCCCTTCCACTTGGCTCCTGAAACATTTGTGATAAAAACAAAAAGTATATTATAAGCTTCACTTCTACTCAAGAATAAGGTCTGGGATGAGTTATTCGTTTTAGGCCTATAATTAAGTATACCTAAGTGTACAGCCTTCTTTATGATTACAGGATGATGATGATGATGATGATGATAATGATGATAATGATGATATTATTATTACAAGTTGTTAAAAAAAATTGCAGATTCTCTCCTTACTGGGTGAATGGGAGTTCCTAAGTCTCCCAAGAAGTCCTTTGCTTGCATTTTCAAGATGTAAGAGCTATTAAATAAATGGTATTTTTGCTTACCCCTTACATGGAAAGGCGATTAAACTTGGATTCTCTCACTATAGCTGCTGCCCAAATAAGTTCACCACATACTTTTTTAACAATTTAAAAAAAAAAATTTCTCTCCCCTTCCCCCACCCCCAGTTGTCTGTTCTCTGTGTCTATTTGCTGTGTGTTCTTCTTTGTCTGCTTCTGTTGTTATCAGCGGCACGAGAATCTGTGTTTCTTTTCGTTGCATCATCTTGTTGCGTCAGCTCTCCATATGTGTGGTGCCATTCTTGGGCAGGCTGCACTTTCTTTCGTGCTGGGCGGCCCTCCTTAAAGGGTGCACTCCTTGCACATGGGGCTCCTCTACACCGGGGACACCCCTGTGTGGCAGGGCACTACTTGTGCGCATCAGCACTGCGCATTGGCCAGCTCCACATGGGTCAAGGAGGCCCAGGGTTTGAACCGCAGACGTCCCATGTGGTAGACAGATGCCCTAACCACTGGTCCAAGTCCGCTTCCTCCCCATGTACTTTTGACCTTGTAGTTCTATGAGTTGCCCGTGTTCAAGTCACTCTTCAAACTAAAATCAGGGTAATTTTGAAAATACAAATTCTACCCCATCACTTACTCAGTGCAGCACCCCTTTATTTTCAAAGTTCAAACTCATTAATACCATAAGGTTCTTCAAATGCTCAGCTCTGCTTTATTCACCAGTTCTATCTCTGGTGCCCCACCCATTGCACGCACATTCCATGCATTCTAAAATTCTATTTATTCTCATTATGCACCATAATCTTTAACATCTGTACTCCTCACAGCCTAAAACATTCCTCCTTTCCATTTCCCTTCTTTTCATAACTCATATTCATTCTTCAGATCTCAACTCCCATATCATTTTGTCTACAAAGACCTTTCTGAACCTCCAAATGGAGCACAAGCTCCCTAAATTTGACCCTAGTATCAAACTTATCACATAGTATTTTAAATGCCTGTTTACTTCTTAGTAATTTCAATTAGTCCAATAAAAATGTTATCATTTCACTATTGTAACCCTAGAACTAGCACAGAATCGAATACATAAGCAAAATTCAGTGCTCAATATGCCAAAATGAACTAAAGTGCTAGTAGCACTAATTTTTCTTTTAGATTGCCTACTGTGGCAATTTTTCACTATTATAGTTGGTTAAAACAGGTGCATTTAGCTCTGTGATGAAAGCGAAAACCACTGAGTGTACACACTGGATAGAATGTACAAGGTGTGGGACTATATAACACAGTGAACCATATGGTGAAAGATGGACTGTCATTAACAGTACAAATATGAGAGTGTTCTCTCATGAATTATAACAAATGTACAATACTAATTAATACATAGTGTTAATAATAGAGGGTGTATGGAAAAAAATATACCAAGTGTATGCTATGGACCATAGTTAGTGGTAAAAGTCTGATCATGTTCTTTTATAATCTGTAACAAATGTTCCACAACAATGTAAGGTGCAGTGGAGGGGTGTTATTTGGGAATTACACACATTATGCATGATTGATTGTTTTGTAAGCTTATAACATCTCTAATTTTAAAAATGAAAAAAAAGTATATTTAATACTAAAAAAATTCCAGTTCTCTTAAGCACTAGAAAAATCTATCATGTTAAATGTGTGTACCCTTTGACTCAGCTATTCCAGGTATTTCATCCCAAGGATCTCATTGCAAAAGTGTTCAAGCACCTAGACAAGAGGAAACAAACAAACAAAAAGTGTACTCAGTGTACTTTACACATTGTATATAGTTGGAAATTTCCATTTTAAATAATTAGATTACATAATATATATTATATAATAAATTCAAAACAATTCCATTTATTTTTTAAAAATTGTGTTTGTGTATGTGTGTGTGCAGGCCAATGCACAAACATAAAAATAGAAAGAACTTTGAAAGGTGTTTACCAAAATGAAAACAATGTTTAGCTCTACAGATTGTAATACCATGTGACTTGTTAATATTATAAACTTTTAATTGTGAATATAAAAATAAACTAATTTTTACACCAATTTTGCTGCTTCACTTTGATAAAAACTCTTACCTACATTGTGGCTTATAGTTTTTCTATAAAATGAATCTGCAGATCCTTTACTTTAGAAATTCAGGCTGGCATTTAGCTGAAAACAAGCTGCATCCTCAGAGGTACTAGTGACTGGATGCAAGAACTGACTCATTCACAAGCTAATCATGCAAAAGCAGCCAGTTTTTCTTTTCCATAAGTCTACGTAGATTTAACGTCTCTGTGGGTTTCTTACTCTGTTACCACCTGGCAGACAAAGAGGACCAAATAAACTGCTTAAACTGTGCTCAACCAACCGTTCAGGAAAATGAGGACAAGATGTGAGCCAGGAAAAGCACTTTGGAAACTATTTGCACCTAATAAAAACATATTTTAATTTAGCTAATGTAAAATTTGAAATTGTTCAGTCCAAATGGAAAAGATGCTTTATTTCTATTTATGTGGGTTCTTAATTTAGACTTGATTCATGCCTTATGAATAAAAAATACCATTTTATAGAGTAAGGTGCATATTTGGCCTTCATGTACTCCTACTGCTCTTAGTTAAACCAATATGAGATATGTGGCAATATCCAATATTTGTCCTTAATTTTGTAAATAAACTAAAATTTTATTTATAGAGTTAATTCATTAAAATTAAAATCAATAAAGTAATATAATTAGAATGTCACATAGGTACTTTTACATTTTCTCTATTCTGAAAATTTCCAAGTACTGTGTTAAACACATTCACATATATTATCTCATTTAATCCTCACATCAAACCCTAAAGGGGATATTATTTTTACAAGTGAGGAATGAACAGAGGGAATGGTATATGTAAAAACAATAGGACAAGAAACAGTAAGACAAATGAAGGAACAGTTCAGTTTACCTGAAGGATAGTGTATGCGATGGTCAATTTCATGTGTCAACTTAGCTAGGTTATGATGTCCAGTTGTTTGGTCAAGCAAGCACTGGTCTGATTGTTACTGTGAGAATATTTCATGGATTTAAATCATTAGTCAGTTGAATGCATCTATGGCTGATTACATTTACAGTCCACAAACGAGAGGAATTTCTTCATCCAATCATTGGAGGCCTTAAAGGGAGAACTAAGGATTTCAGCAGACCAAAAAAAAAAAACCAAAAACTTCCTTTCTCTATTTCAGACAGACAGCTTCTTTTGAGGAATTCAACATTACCTTCATCAAGCTTTCAACTTGTGGCCTGCCCTATGGAATTTGGACTTACCAATCCCTGTGGTCACAGGAGCCAATTCCTATAATAAATGTCTTAATATTTAAATATATATATATGTATATATATTAGGCATATAATATGTACCTATTTATCTATTTCTATATTTATTTCTTATCAGTTCTGTTTCTCTGAAGAACCTAGACTAATGCACTGTATAATAACTAGAAATACAAAGAATGAACCTGGGAGAAAAAAAATGATACACTTCGTACTTTATATACCCTCAACACTAAAACAAAAGAGTTTGGCCATATGAGCTTGAAGACAGTTTAAAAAAAAATGGGGGGGACAAGGGAAAAGATGTTTTTAATAAAATGTAGTTTAAAATGGTAGTTCTAAAACTTCTGGAAACATCAGAATCACCTGGAGGGTTTTTTAAAACAGATTGCTGGGCTTTAATCCCAGAGTTTCTGATTCTGTGGGTTGGTTGGGGCTTGAGAATTTCCATTTTTAACAAGTTCCCTGGGGAAACTGATGTTGCTGGTCTGGAGAACACACTTTAAAAGCAGCGACTTAAAGCAATGTCACATAGGTAAATCTGCAATTTTATTAATACTTTCTTAGCACTGAAAATGAACCTAGGCTAGGAGTTGAGCAGAATCAAGTACTTTACATTTGATCAAGCTTCAGTAATTACAGTTGGAACCACTGAAAACTTAAGAGGAACTGGGAAATGTTGGGTAAGTAAATGAAGTTTGGCTCTCAGTTAAATTCCCTGATAAATTTAGGTATTTTCCAGGGTCAAGAGGAACACAGGTGCCCATCTATAAGCTTAATTCTCCTTCATTGCTGCTGTTAATACAGAGAGTTTTCGGGATGACTTTCATAATATGTGGTTTAGTATGTTTTTGGGTGAGGAGGATAGCCTTTTAGGCTCTCGGTAATTTCTTTTTTTTTTTTTTTAAAGATTTATTTATTTATTTAGTTCCCCCACCCCCACCCCGGTTGTCTGTTCTCTGTGTCTATTTGCTGCGTCTTGTTTCTTTGTCCGATTCTGTTGTCGTCAGCAGCACGGGAAGTGTGGGCGGCGCCATTCCTGGGCTGGCTGCACTTTTCTTTTCGCGCTGGGTGGCTCTCCTTACGGGTGCACTCCTTGCGCGTGGGGCTCCCCTACGCGGGGGACACTCCTGCGTAGTGCGGCACTCCTTGCGCAAATCAGCACTGCGCATGGCCAGCTCCACACGGGTCAAGGAGGCCCGGGGTTTGAACTGCGGACCTCCCATGTGGTAGATGGACGCCCTAACCACTGGGCCAAGTCCGTTTCCCTCTTGGTAATTTCTTAATGAATCTTCAGCATGTTGCCATTAGCTTTGTGGGTGGTGCTGCACTTTGGTTTTATGATGGACATTCAGGTCCTCCACCATAACACTACTACTGTTACAAAAGATAAAAATCTGGTATGTGACATAGCAGGGCATGCCCAGGGCTAGTGTAAAAAACAGAACAGAGAACAATAACAAACGAATTCTGGAGGTACATCCCAAAGTCCTTTCCTCCTCCTCTGCATGTAAAGAGCCTCCCTGGCTTTAGGAGAGAAGTGATTACCATTACAGAGATAAGTCCCAATGTTCTCCACTAAAAGTAACCTCCAATTTTCACTGTGGTATAAGAAGTTTGAGATAGAGTCTGCTATGTCACTCAGATTTCGCTACTTAAAGAGTGCTGGAATATTATGGCTGAAAATATTTTCTCATGTCCAAATGATTTGTAGGGTAATTCCTTATAATTCACACAGGAGGTTTGTCCTAATGCTTAACAAGGCTTTCTTTGCCGGGACTTTTGACTCAGTCTATAAACTTACACTCACTACAGCAGAGGTTCTTAACAAGGGGTCCATGAGCTTGAATTGACATTCAAAAAAACATTATTCTTGTGGGGATGTGTTGGTCTGGGTATGATATATTTATTAAATAATACACAGTATAGTGTAGACTTAACAAGGGGTCCATGGTTTTCACCTGATTGGCAAAGAGGTCCGTGGAACAGAAAGGTTAAGAACCCCTGTACAGTCTTACCATGTAGTTCAGATTCTCCTTACCTCTGCTGTCCCAGCTACTAAGAAAAAGTTAGCAGTAAGGCACTAAAAAGGACATCAATAAAATAGAAACCTACTCTTGTTAAATTCATACTGTAATATCTCTTACATGGTAAAACTTTATGTGTTTATAATAATAACAATAATACTAAAATCAAGTATTATTGTCTTCCCATTTATAAATTCTGCATGCAAAGACCACAGCTTTGCAATAGGAAAGATATGGGTTCAAATCCTACCTCAAAAACTAACTGCAACTTTGGGAAAGTTTATACAAATCCCTGAGGCAGATTCATTTTATATATAAAATGGAGTGATACTTAAAGTCTTATTGGGAGTTTTCAAGAAATCTCAGCTTACTTTTCTTTCTTTCATTTCTAGACGATCCAAATTATGTCTCTTTTTGCTAGAAACAGCTAAATTCTATTTATCCATAATCACCAGGGTTGTTAAATATTTATAAAGTACTTCAAACCAAAAATATCATATATTTTTTCTACATTCCTTCTTATACCTTGAAGTGAGTGATCAAAAGTGTGGGTTCTAGTCTGTAGAAGACTACAACCAACAACATCAAAATACATGTTCTTCTCAAGTCCACATGATAATGTTTTCAAGGATAGTCCATAAAACAAGCCTCAATAAACTTAAAATCATACAAAGTGTGCTGTCTAACCACAATGGAATGAAAGTAGAAATCAATAAAAGAAAGACATTTGCAAAATTTACATATATGGGGAAATTAAACAACAAACTCCTACATAACCAATGGACCAAAGAAGAAATCATAGGGGAATTAGGAAATAATCTGAGATGAATGAAAATGAAAAACAACATACCCAAACTTATGGAATTACCTAAAGCAATGCTTACAGGAAAATTTACAGCTATACATACCTATATTAAAGAAGAAATAAGATTTTAAATCGATTACCTAACATTCTTGCCCTAAGATATTGGGGGAAAAAAGCAAACTAAATCTAAAGAAAGAAGGAAATAATAAAGATGAAAGCAAAAATCAAAGAAATAGAGAATATAAAAACAATTTTAAAAATCAATGAAACCATCACATCTATGGTCAAATGAAGTTTGAGATGGCTATCAAACCCACCCAGCTGGGCCAGAACAGTCTGTTCAACACATGGTGCTAGGAGAACTGGATAAACATATCCAAAAGAAAGAAAGTGGACCACTACCTCACGACGTATAGAAAAACTACTCAAAATGGATCAAAAACCTAATATAAAAGCTAGAAACATCAAACTCCTAGGGTCCATTTTTCTCTCTGTAAGGAAGGATGTTGGTGTTAAGGAGCATAACTGCCATGCCTTCCAGTGCTTTGGCGAAACCTCAGATGCAAGGCCTTTTGGCCAAGCAACCGTGAATTCATATTGCTGGAGCATTTGTTGTGTCGCTGGGGTTTGCAGTTCTCTATAAGTTTGATGTGGTTGAACCAAGAAAAAAGGCATATGTAGATTTCTATAGAAATTATGATTCCATGAAAGATTGAGGAGATGAGGAAGGCTGGTATCTTTCAGAGTACAAAGTGATTTTGGAACATAAAGAATTTCTTTGGATTGAGTTCCCTGAATGTTTATCACTGACCTGTCTATGCTCCTGAATTAAGTAACTTGAATATGTGGGCCTTGGAATAATTTCTCTTAATAAATAAATATCAAGTACTATGTAAAAATAAATAAATAAATAAAACTCGTAGAAGAAAATGTAGGGAAACATATTCAAGACCTAGTGGTAGGTAGGAGTTTCTTAACCTTATACTGAAAACACAAGCAACGAAAGTAAAAAGGACAAATGGGAAAACCTCAAATTTAAATGCTTTTGTGCTTCAAATGACTTTGTCATGAAGGTGAAAAGGAAACCCTCTCAATGGGAGAAAATATTGGAAACTACATTTTCAATAAGCATTTGATTTCCATACTATATAAGAGATCATACAACTCAACAATAAAAGAGCAAGCATTTCAATTTAAAAAATGGGCAAAAGACATAAATAGACATTTCTCCCAAGAGGAAGTACAAATGACCAAAAAGTACATGAAAAAATGTTCAATATCACTAGTTATTAGGGAATTGCAAATCAAAACTACAATGAGACATCATCTCACACTTCACCAAATGGCTATTATTGAAAAAACACACAACAAGTGCTGGAGAGGATGTGGAGAAATAGGAACACTGTTCATGGGAATGTAGAATGGTGTAGCCTTGGGAAGCGGACTTGGCCCAGTGGATAGGGCATCCGTCTACCACATGGGAGGTCTGCGGTTCAAACCCCGGGCCTCCTTGACCCGTGTGGAGCTGGCCCACGCACAATGCTGATGTGTGCAAGGAGTGCCCTGCCACATAGGGGTGTCCCCTGTGTAGGGGAGCCCCATGCGCAAGGACTGTGCCCAGTAAGGAGAGCCACCCAGCATGAAAGAAAGTTCTGCCTGCTCAGGAATGGCGCCGCACACACGGAGAGCTGATGCAGCAAGATGATACAACAACAACAAAAAAAGAAACACAGATTCCCGTGCTGCTGACAACAACAGAAGCAGACAAAAAGAACACACAGCAAATGGACACAGAGAACAGACAACTTGGGGGGGGGTGTGGAGGAAGGGGAGAGAAATAAATAAAATAAGTCTTAAAAAAAAAATAATGGTGTAGCCTCTGTGGAAGACAGTTTGGTGGCTGTCTTAGGAAGCTAAATATAGAATTTCTGTATGATCTGGCAATCCTTCTACTAGGAACATACCCAGAAGAAATGAACAGTGATGCGAACAGACATTTGCACATGGATATTCACAATGGCATTATTTACAGTTGTCAAAAGATGGAACCAATCCAATGAATGGATAAACACAATGTGGTATACACGTATGATGGAATACTATGCTGTGAGTAAAACTAATACAGCTGGTTTATAAATGGGATTGTGGCTGAAAGGGATAGATAGTCTAGGGATTTAAATGTCAATTGAAAGAAAGCTAGAGAATAATCTAAGTACTGAATAACATAGTGAATCCAGAGGTAGATGAGGATTGTGCTGAATAATGTTCTTCCATGAATTAGAACAAATGTATATCACTATTAGCAGGTGGTAAGAATATAGTAACGTATGGAAAAAACATAATTAGTGTAACTTATGGACTATAATTAACAGCAATAATGTAATATTCTTGCATCAGTATCAAAGAAAGCACTATATCAATGCTAAGGGTCAATAATACAGGGGTATGGGATTTTTTTCTTTTGGACTAAGGAAAACATTCAAAGGTTTATCAGGGTGATGACTGGAGAACTCTGTGATGAAAGTGAGAGCCACTGAGTATACACTTTGGATGAAATGTACAAGGCATGGGATTGTATAACACAGTTAACCATGTGGTGAAAGATGGACTGTGGTTAACAGTACAAATATGAGTGTTTTCTTATGAACTATAACAAATGTACAGTACTAATACATGGTGCGAATAATAGGGGGTGTATGGAAAAAATACACCAAGTGTACACTATGGACTATAGTTAATGAGAATAGTCTGATCATGTTCTTTCATAATCTGCAAATAATATTTCATAACAAGGTAAGGTTTGGTGGAAGGGTGATACATGGGAATTCTGTTCATTATGTATGAAAACAAAAATCAGTGAAATTTGTTCCTTAGAAAAGATCAACAAAATTGACTTGACTTACAATGACCAGAGACTACTCAGATGATCAAAACCAGAAATTAAAGAGGGGACATCACTAATGATCTTACAGAACTAAAAACTGCATGCCAATAAATCAGATAACCTTGATGAAATGGACAAATTCCTAGAAAGACACAAAATATAGAAATTAATTCAAGAAGAAACAGAAAACCTGAATAGAACAAGAGACTGAATTAGTAATTTAAAAGTTTCCCAAAAAAGAAAAGCCCAGGATTGATGATTTCATTGGTGAATTATTCCAAAATATTTAAAGAAGAATCAGTGCCAATTCTGTACAAACTCTTCCTAAAAATAGAAGAGGAAGGAATACTTCTTAACTCATTCTGTGAGGCCAGTATTACCCTGAAGCCAAAATCAGACAAAGACAAGGAAATTACAAACCAAAATGGCAAACCAAATCTAGTAACATATAAAAAGGTTATACACCATTACAAAGTGAGAATTATTCCAAGATTAAACTAATTTCTAAAAATAAATTAATATAATACACTATATCAATAAAGGATAAAACCTACATTATCATCAATAAATACAGAAAAACATTTGACAAAATCTAACACTCTAATGATAAAAACACAGAACAAACTAGGAGTAAGAGAGAACTTCCTCAACCTGATAAGGGATGTCTACAAAAACCCCCATCTACCATACTTAAAGGTGACAGAATGAATACTTTCACCCTAAGATTAATAACAAGATAAAGATGTTCTCTTTCAATACTTCTATTCAGTATTGTATTGGAGTTCCAGCCAAGGCCATTAGGCAAGAAAAATAAACAAAAGGTATCTGAATTGGAAAGAAAGAAGTAAAACTACCTGTATTTATAGATGGCATGATGTTATATAGAAAATCCTAAGGAATCCATTCATGCAAAAAAATCTATTAGAACTAATAACTGAGTTTCTCAATATTGCAAGATACCAGATCAATATCCAAAAATCAATTATATTTTTATAGACTAGCAATAACAATCCAAAATGAAAATAAACAATACCATCTATAATAGCATCAAGAAATAAAATACTTAGGAATAGGGAAGCTGATTTGGCTCAACGGATAGAGTGTCTGCTTACCACATGGGAGATTCAGGGTTCAAACCCAGGGCCTCCTGACCCTTGTGATGAGCTGGCCCACGTGCAGTGCTGATACGTACAAGGAGTGCCGTGCCACGCAGGGGTGTCCCCTGCATAAGGGAGCTCCAAGCACAAGGAGTGCGCCCCATAATGGGAGCCGCCCAGCGTGAAAAAAGTGCAGCCTGCCCAGTAGTGGCGCTGTACACACAGAGAACTGATGCAGCAAGATGATGCAACAAAAAGAGACACAGATTCCCAGTGCTGCCAACAAGAATACAAGCGGACACAGAAGAACACACAGTGAATGGACAGAGAGCAGACAACTGGGGGGGAAGGGGAGAGAGATTTGAAAAATAAATAAATAAATCTTTTAAAAAAATACTTAGGAATAAATTTAACAAAAGAAGTGCAAGACTTTTCCTGTGAAAACACTACTAAAAGAAATCAAAGATTTAAATAAATGGAAAAACATCCCATGTTCACAGATTAGGAGATTTAATATTGTTAAGATATCAATACTCTTCATTATTCATCTATAGATTCAACTCAGTCCCTATCAATAGTGTGGGCTCTCAAGTCAGCCACCAGGATTTAAATGCTAGATAAGTCATGTAAATAGCTATAGTCTCAATTTCCTCACCTGGAAATGAGAAATGCTATTAATAGTATCTACATCATAGGGATGTTGTGAAGAAAAAGTGAGATAGTGATCATAAAGTGTTTTGTATTGCATTGGCACATGGTAAACCTTAAATAAAGTAAACCATCATGTGGGAGGAAGGGCGCCCGGCTTGCCACAGTAGCAAACAGTGCGGCAAGAAGTGATACCGCCTCTGCCCACTGGGCCTAGATAAGGTGACCACGCCTGACTAGGCCTTTGCTGCTAACGGCTGGCCGGCACCGCCCTCCCCCTTTCTATCTCCCGCCTAGCCCAACATCCGGCCAGCTCTCACTCCCCCCTTTCCCCTCCCCTATTCCAAACCTCTCAGCCAGCCCTCTGCCTAGCAACCGCTTACAATCACCTATCAGGAAGCAGTACCCGCCCGCACCCATCAAATCTCTCCACGCAGTCCCTAACCCTATAAAGCTGTGTCCCCTTCCGCAATAAACCAGACTTGTGCCATCAGCCTGTCTCCGCGACTCCTTCCTGGGTCGTGCGCCCTCCATGCCTTCGGAGCCCCCGAGGGAAGCCTCAGCGGCCGTATGAGGCTTTCCTTCCCACGCCAGGGACCCCTCTCGTCCCACAACGGGACCCCACTCGTCCCGCAACAAGGACCCCGCTCGTCCCACAACGGGACCCCACTCGTCCCATAACAGGGACCCCGCTCGTCCCATAACAGGGACCCCGTTTCGTCCCTCACCATCATTATGGTTATTCTCACAGTTTAGTTTTGGTATTTTCCCCCTTACTGAGTGGCAATAGCTATGGACCATATAATGTATTCAGAAAACCATAAACCAGTAGTCAATCTCCCCTTGTCAATTACTGGTTAGAAGTTACACTTCTTGGGGTTTTAAAAGTTATTATCATGACTTGGCATTAAAATCACTGGCCTTGATCCTTAAAATCTCATATGCAAATTATGTTAGCAAAGTATGCATATACATATTATCTCACTGGAGTCTCACAGAGTGGGGGGATGGTGGCATGGGTTTATCATCTGCTCTATAAATGAGAAAACTGAAGCTTTAATTAAAATTAAGAAATTTCCTTGACATCGGCCCCAATCCAGTAACTTTTGAAGCCTTTTTATGTACTTTTGTGATTTTGTAAAACAAGCCTTTCTAATGTGCTTCGGCTATAACAACTTATTCTGGGTTTGTAAACATTATAAAACCACATCCATTTTTTTGTAGTCACAACATAACAGATGTGGTTAGAAGACTTTAAATGGAGCATTTAAAAAGATGACTCAAGATGCAGTGTTATTTTAAAATTAGCATTTCATGATTATGTTTATATATATGATTAGACAGACTCATCACATCCTGAAAAATATGTCCAGCATGACCAATCTTCTTTACTCACTTGTTGACTGTTTGGGCCCAGCATAATTTACTAGCTTCTTCTGTGAGTTTGAATAAGTAACAGTCTCTCTGAGGTTCTTCCCTCAATATTTAACAACAGGACCATATGCTATACCACTGTAAATGTTAGCTTAATTTACTCCAGAGTAATATGTTTTTATGTTTTGTGCTACCCCAAAAGTTTTTTTAATGCACTTAACATATTGCAGTAGATTTCATGTGAGATACATAGCAGGTGCTCAGTAAATATTTGTGGAAGAACTATTTCAAAAGTAATTTTTAAAATGGGAGCGGATATAGCTCAAGCAGTTGAGTCCCTGCTTCCCACATGGGATGTCCTCGGTTAGGTTCCAGGTGCCTCCTAAAAATAAACAAACAAACAACAAGCAAAACAAAACAACAAAAAACAACTCAGGGAAGCCAATGTGGCTCAGCACCAGCTTCCCATACACAAGGCCCGGGTGTCATTCCCCAGCCTTGCTACCTTGAAAAAAAAATTTTAAATAATATTTCTGCAATAATAAAAGTGCATTGTGAACCAAGAATTATGACTAATCCACAACACATGAAACCCATTAAAAACAACATAAACAAGTGAAAATACTACTTCTCCTAATTCAGAAATTTATAATAAGCAATCCTAATCATTCCTAAACACATGGGTAGAAGAATTCTGGGAACTTAAATTTTCAGGTTCTAAAGGAAAATGTTAGGAAATATAAACTTAGAGGCCCTAATACTAACTGTGATGGGGGTATCTATTGTTATGGCCAACTAGCACCCAAACAACATTCCCGGTTTACATGAATCCCAAGGTAGCCGAAAAACAGACTTTGTCTCCCACTACAGAAGCTCATAATCAGAAAAGATTTTACCTATCTGAAATCTACAACAGGCATATATCTCACCAGAGGCAAACAGATGCTCTTGCCCAGGACCCTAAATCTTAAGAAAGTACTGGACAGGGAAAGTAAAAGAGCAGACCAAAGTTGGGATGATTAGAGCATCAAAAAGAATAATGACTGTCACTTATTTAATCACATTGAATACATAAAAATCCATGAGCCATAAATAATACTCATAAAAGAGAAAGCCAAAACAAACAAAAACTTATTTGCTGCTTTTAGAGTGGCTAGTATACTTGTTATGCTAAAATTTGATAATAAAAAGGGAAGAATTAAAGGATTTAATCTTCCTTTTTAGTAGGAACTGCATCTCAAAGTAACCAAAAGCCTGATCTGAGGAATAAAAGCTCTTCTTTACAAAAGAATGCAAGCTAATAAATGTAGGAAGGAATGATAGAAATAGAAAATCATTATTTTGCAAGCCCTACTGAAATAACTGACTCAGGAAAAAAAAAATAACAGTGGATGCTAAAAGCATTAAATAAATTTTGATGGGAAACTGGATATTCACATGATACCAAAGTATCACCCCATGGAATACTTTATACGGAAAAACTTAACTCTACAATGGAGAAGACTGTTGTAAACACCTGAACAAACTCATCAGTCTTCAATGAGAGTTAGTAATACATCATATGCCTCCTGATGTAACATTAAAGGTGGTTCATGATATTACCCATCTCAAGAGCGTTTAATCTGAATCAAACTTTTGAATCTAACTTTCAGTTAGCAGAGAGCAGAGAAGATAGAGGAGCAAGTTAAATGATACCATGTAGAAAAAATAAATAAATCAAATCCAGAAAATGAGTCACCTATAGGACTCGTAGCCTGGTCTCTTCAACACCTGAGAAAAAAGTTGAGAGGGGGAGTTGGGAAAGACTAAAGACTAATGGTAAAATTCAACTATGACCCTTAACTAGACCCACACATGAGCAGCCAACTTCAAAAGATATTTTAGGAACAATGGGAAAATTTCAATATGGACTGGGTATTAGATGATAATATAGAATTATTACTAATTTTACTATAAATAAGAATGCTATTATGACTATGTAAGTCCTTTTTTTTTTTTTTAATGGAGGTCCCAGGGATTGAACTAGGACCTTATACATAGAAAGCAGGTGCTCAACCACTGAGTTACACAAGCTCCCCATATAAAAGTCCTTTTCTAAGGGATTTATTTAGAAGTTTTTAGTTATAAGACATTTTAATTCCTGTAATTTATTTTTAAGCTAAAGTATTTTAAAGAAAATCATTAATAATTGTTGAAGTCTATGTAGGAGTTTTTTTTGTTTGTTTTTTATTTTTGTTTTTTTTGGGTACTATTCTCTCCTTCCAGCATGCTTAAAAAAATTTTTTATACTAAAATATTTTTAAAAAGATGATTTGAGGTGGCCATGGGAGCATGGAGAGACCTCTCTCTTAGCATGAATATCCAGTGGGGATATGTCAACAACTGTATTCACAAATATGTAGTAGTGATGCTGTCACAAAGAGCAGGCTGCTGAAAGAACACAGACTGTGTCTTGCATCTGCCTGGCTCTGCAGACTTCCTATCAATGAGCTAGATGACACCCTTCTAACTGACTGATTTTTAGCTTAAATTAACCAGAGGTTTTCTGTTATATGCAACCAAGAACTTGATGTAATACAACAAATGTACTTGATGTCTATCATTCTGTGTTCTGCACATAAAAAGTGCCCCTAAAATGGATTCCGAAACCTTCAAACCAAGATGCATAGGTAATATAGGTGTCAACAAAATAACACTGGAAAAATGGCACGTATTTAAATCATTATATTTACTCTTAAAATAGCAAGACACTGACCATTCTTTTGGAAAGTAATGATCTAAATTATTATAGAGATGCAAACATTGTGTGGAAGAATAATGTAAGGCAGCACACTGGCAGTTGGGATATGGTTGTATCTCTGCTGCTAAATTATGCAAATAGAAAGGACTGCATACCAGGATATCCATTTAACAGAGTCACTTATTCAAGCCCTTCTATTTTTCTAACTTCAGTCATATAGTAAATGTTAATATGGCAAAATAAAATAATTCATATAAACAATAATAGAAAAAGCATATACAGAAAATGTCCTTGATTTTTAAATCAATC
Organism: Dasypus novemcinctus; assembly: GCF_030445035.2. NCBI lineage: Eukaryota > Metazoa > Chordata > Mammalia > Cingulata > Dasypodidae > Dasypus > Dasypus novemcinctus. The sequence continues at coordinate 66,323,860 of NC_080674.1, read as the reverse complement.
AGTCAGTACAGAGCACCTGATGAGAACCTAGGACCGTGCCAAGTACTTTTGGTGGACTTACGCTGGTGGCTCCTAGCGTAGTTTCCCACATTGACTCCAGGCTTAACCATAAGACTCACTTTGGCCAGTAAAATACTAGAAAATGTGATGCAAGAAGAGGCTTGATAATCAACTGGAACATTAGGGCTTGTCCTCTTGGAATGTGCCTTCCTGGAACCCTGAGACTACCATGATGTAAAAGGAGCCCTAGCTAGCACATTGTATCAGTTAGGGTCTTCAGAGAAACAGAACCCAAATTCTGTAGCACAGGCTGGAGGCTGGAAATTTTGATAAGATTAATAATGAAGTCTTGAATCAGAATTCCTTTGGGTGGAATCTTAGGAAGGTATAGAGGGTGTAGTCGAGGCAGAATTCCTTCTTCCAGGGACCCTCAGTTCTTTGCATTTAAGGTCTCCAATTGATTGAATTTGGTCTACCCTTATTATTAAGGGTCCTTCATTGAAACTCAAGTGATTGTAGATGCTAAAATAAATATCTCCACAGCAACAATTAGGACATTGTTAGACCAAACAACTGGACATTATAGCCTAGTCACATTGACACACAAAATTAACCACCATACACATGGAGAGGCCACAAGTGCAGAAGAACTGAGGAACCAGGCCAATAGGCAGAATCAAGGCACCAAATATGTTGAGCTGTCCTATGCAATAGATAGGCAGCTTTCAGCCAATTGAGTAACCCCAACTAATGACATAGATTTTGTGGAGCAGAAATGAACCATGCCCTTTTCACCTAGTCTATATTCCTGACCCATGTGATTGTGAGCTTCTCGTTTCGTCACTAAGTTTTGGGGTGACTCAGCATGAAACATGACTATATTATGATGTATTTTATGAATTGAAAACATACCAAGAACTTACAAGTTAACAATTATTGATATCTTTTGAAGAAATACATCATTATTTATAGCTTTAAATGATGCCTGCAAAGAGTTGGACTAAAGTTTTTGGAGTTAAGAGGAAATATAAATTCTTATATTTGAATAGTTTAAAACACACTGCTCTATACATAAAATACTCACTCAGAAATTTAATAGGAAATTGTAAACAAGAAAGACTGAGCTGTTATGTTAATGGAGTTAAAAGCCAAAACTGATCCTAATGAGATCCTAATGCTGAACAGGTATTCATCAAAAAACAAGTTAAAAAAACTAAATGTAAAATTGAAAATTTAAGTCTAAACATCTGGAGGCTGGGTTGGCACTTCAGCCTTCTCTATCACACAACAGTGGTATGAGTTGAAATCATATCCAGGACAATTCATGGGATGACACAGGCACTGAGTCCCAAAAGCCTGGGTAGGCAAAAGCTTTTTTTTAAGACATATGCAGAGTTTTAGAACTTTATAAGAAATGCCTATGACTTTTCCATTTTATACACAAAAGAATTTAAATATATTTTAAATTCTGATATCTTTTTAAACATTGTAATTCTTCCACTAATAATATTTTAATTCATTTAAATATCATCGAACAAATAAAATTATTGCAAAATAATGTTGTTAAGGTTAAGAATTGAATAGTAGAGTCAGTATGACATTAAATGCATGGTTATCTGAAATTAGACTACCTGGGTTGGAATTTTGGCTCTGGTACTTTTTAGCTTGTGACTAAACCCAAAAATGGGTTTCATAAAGTCCCCTACCTGTACGGTTGTTGAGAAGGTTAAATGAGTTAACACAAGAAAAGTGTGTACATAAGAAGCACCAAACTTTTGTTATTATGGTTATATTTTAATTTTACCAACAAAAAAGTGTGTCATACTACAGTTTCAAAAGTCAAGATAAAATGAACAATCACATTTTAAAACTTTCTTACACTCTGGAAAAGTCTCATTAAGAAGAGAAAATGCTTATAAAGGACTTAGTACAGTCCTTGACACATAATACGCTCTCATAATAAAAGAATCCTAATAGGGGTGAACAGGAAAGGATCTTAAATCATCTGATTCTGCTTCTAGAATGTTCTCTTTTTGTTGCTTGCACACACAGTACCTTCCTCAGAAAAACTTTCAAATGGTCTGTTTTCTTTTTAACAATATGCTCAAAATACTGAAGTAACTTTACCACTTTTAAGAAGCTCACTTTCTTTTACTTAAGTCATATTTACCATTCTTCTCTGAATTCTAATCAGCTCTTGCTATTTTTTCCTAATTTTCATTTGAGGTATTAATTAGAAATAATGCCAAGAGCTATATCTTAAGTGTACATAATTCAGTGAGTTTTGACAAATGTATACACCTGTGTAAATTAAACCCCCAGAATATTTTCATCTCAGAAAGTCCTCTTGTACCCCTTTTCCACATAATCTCATCCCTCCCTGCCATTTACTGCCTGCTTCCCCGCCAACTACTGTTCTGATTTCTATCACCATAGATCAGTTTTACATGTTCTAACAAATCAGATAAATGAAATCATACAGTGTATTCTCTTTGGTGTCTGGCTTCTTTCATTCAGCACCAAGTATTTTTTTGAGACTCATACAACCTATCTGCAGTACTGAAGTAGTAGTTGTACTAAAGTTTCTTTCTTTTTATTGCTGACTGGTATTTTATCATACCCATATACCACAGTTTGTTTATCTATTATCCTGTTTATGTAAATGCGTGTTGTTTCTAGTTTTTGGCTATTATAAATAAAGCTGTTATGCACATTCACATACAAGTTTTTTGTGGATAAATGCTTTCATTTCTCTTTGATAAATATCAAGGAATGAAAAATACTGGGGAATGATGGGTCATATGGAACATGTATGTGTAATGTTAAACTGTCACATTGCTTGTAACATTTTATATTCCCACTAGTCATGCTTGAAAGTTCTGATTGCTCTACAGCCTTCCTAGCACTTGGTTTTCTCAGGCTTTTTATGTTTTTTAATTTATTTTTAATTTAATTTTTTTTTTTTAAATCTTAGTCAATCTACTAGGTGTTGTAGTGATTTTAATTAACATTTCTCTGATGGCTAATGAAGTTTAACATTTTTTCATGTGCTTATTGGCCATTCACTTGCCTTCCTGTAAATATCTGTACAAACCAAATTTTTAAAACTGTCATATTTTTGAATGGTAAGATTCTAGATACAAGTGTTTTATTAAATATAAATGTTGCAAACATATTTTTTTACCAATATGTGGTCACCTATTCATTTTCTTAAGGATGGCTTTTGATAAGCAGGAGTTTTTTATTTTGCTAAAGTCCTTGCTATCTCTTTAAAGTGCATTTGATACTGAAACGTAAAGTGCAATCACAATTCTAATAACCTGAAATTAAAATTTATTAAATTCAGAAGAAACCACCATAAGGTCCAAGATGACAGTGTTCAACAGAATACCTAGATCTGTAACTGAGTTATGATCCAGAGTCTCTTCCACTACTGTGCTGTAGCTTACCTGACAAAATGGTTTTCAGTTTTAGGTCATTTTTAAAAAAATTTATTAAGGCATTTTGAACATGTCCCTAATTTCTACTATGTTACTAATGCTACCTAACTTACGCAAATATATTATTACCTTGATCCTTTCTTCAAGATCAACAAAATGGATATTAAGTGAACAAGCACACAATATACCTCCCAGGTTGCCAAAAGCTGGTAACAGGTCCTCTGTGGGTGTGATTCTTAAATTACTTAATGATAGGCCCCTGCCAGTAGAATCACTTTTAAAGGCTTTTTTAAAAAAAGATTAATTTATTTATTTTTCTCCCCTCCCCACCCCGCATTGTCTGCTCTGTGTCCATTCGCTGTGTGTTCTTCTGTGTCCGCTTGTATTCTAGTCAGTGGCACCAGGAATCTGTAATCTGTGTCTCTTTTTTAGTTGCATCATCTTGCTGTGTCAGCTCTCCGTGTATGCGGCGCCATTCTTGGGCAGGCTGCACTTTCTTTGGTGCTGGGCGGCTCTCCTTACGGGGTGCACTCCTTGCATGTGGGTCTCCTCTATGCAGGGGACACCCCTGCTTGGCAGGGCACTCCTTGCGCGCATCAACACTGTGTGTGGGTCTGCTCACCACACGGGTCAAGAGGCCCTGGGTTTGAACCGCACACCTCCCATATGGTAGTCGGACGCTCTTTCAGTTGAGCCAAATCTGCTTCCCTCATAGGTTTTGTATAGTGGGATTTATTAAACCTGGTAGCCATCCTGTGAAATCCTGACTGAGCATATCCTGCCCATCATAAGCATCTGTCTTTGACTTTATTGGGCAGTGGTAGAACACTAGTGAGTAAACGTGGTGAAAATGGAAGTACATTCTTTATTAGGCACTGAAATTTAAACTGGTGATAAATGGTGCTACCTAGACTTTATTCTCTAAAACAACACATTGCCCAGCTGTTAATCAAACCTTTAATCAAGCAAAAGTTTATAACGTCTCTTATTTGGTCCTTCTCAGGGAAAACTGACTGGAAAATGTATTATGAACTGAAAATTTTCTCTTTGCTACTAAAATATTACTATTCTTTATAGGCTTTTAAACATTTATAGATTTTTATCTACATACTTATATTTTCAACTTAGGACAATTATATTAGCTAGAAACATCTAGTTTATCACAAAGTATTATTGCATGAAGAACATTTATAAAATAAAATTTAATGTACATTTGATTTTCAGAGTTATAAAAAATGGAATTTATTATACAGAAAGGTTATGAAAAGACTATAAAAATAAGTTAGTCAATATTTATTGTCTCCAAATGTTCATTTGAATGTTTATATTTAACTGTAATAACTTCTACCATTAAAACTATTATTTGACTTAATATGATCTTCTTTTCTTCTAGTGAACATCATATCCCTGAATAAATCTCTAAATGCCTTCTGGAATGACTTTTTGTAACTATAGCAATAAAAGAACCTTACAAATTCCTAATTCCAAATGTCATCATTAAAAACAAAAGCTTATTTAAAGGCTAATTATTAAGAGTTCAGATTAAAATCTAAGAATATCTTACATACGTACTAAACTCCTTGAAGATACGTAATGAAGTGGTATAACAGCTCTCAAAATATAAATCCAAGAAATTGTTTTAAGAAAAAATTTAAAGCTAAATATCAGTTCTACAGTAAACACTTTATATTATTTCTCCTAATTAGGGAAACAGTTGATTCATGTTTGCTTTTGAAAATATAGTTCACAAAAGCTTTAATTAAAACACAAATAATCACCATTTTTAAACACTAAAAACAATCTAAACAAAACAATTTTGTCCATAAGTACTGATACTAACTGGTGAATACTAGCAATGGAACTGGCCCATGAAAGAACCATTTTGCTTTTTAAAGAGAATGTGAGGTATCTGCTAAAGAATATGGCTAAGATTGGAGTTTGCAGTTATCTAAAAAATGAAAAAATATGCATGCAAAAATAATGACCTATAAATATTTTAACAAAAAAGAGGATGCTAATATTAATATTTACCTGCAAGCCAAGCTTCCTGTCACTAGGTGAATTTATGTTTGCCCTACTCATATTAGGGATCTGTTACAAACAGCCACTCTCTTTCTCTGCTCATTCCTTGGAGGCCTAAAACAAGATTGCAATACATCAGGAAATAATTTTCTTCTATAAAAGCAAAGGTCAGGGGAAATATCCAAATAATAAAGGTTATTCCCATGTATTTAATCTGATAATTATTCATACTTCTATATCCTCATCTGTCTTATCTGAAGAAGTTTCCTGAAGAATCTATTCTTTACTCAACAAAATTAAATTGCAAAATAGTCATGAGGGGGTATTATTTAAGTAGGTACAGTGTTAGAATATTCTCAGTTGCTCACTGTTTGGCTTCCTTGGTCATTATTCAATAAATATTTACCTGTGGAAGTTTAAAAGAAGATGTTCTACTTGTTTGAGCTGCATGGCACTTGGTTTTAATTCATAAATAAAATGCAACCATACCTTACACATTTCTTATATTGTCTACAGAAACTAATAACTTAACTGAAACCTCATTTTAAACAGAGATCTAACCAAGCCCTGCTCTACATCAGCACTATCTGTACAAGGTGAAATAGCTACAAAGCCTGAGTGTTTATTACGCTGACATGTTCAGAGAAAGATATATATTTCTAGTGGCAAACACAAAAGTCTCTGGGAATGTTGATTTCACTCATTGCTAATAAAATACCACTTAAGACATTCTTCTGTAAAAATGACTTGGGGATAAAAATTTTCTCTCTCCTTACTTTTCTTATTTATTCCCAAATCTTTTTTTTTTTTCAAAAATGACAGTAATAAATCTTTATTTCAAAAGGCCAAGAACTGTTAATTGTTAGACCATTAATACTGAGGCTACCAAGCATTTATTCAAGATAGCAAAAGTTTAAACATGACCACACTAACTATAAACTTGGCTCAGAGCATCAGTGAGCTCATATTAGCCTGTGGGCACTGCTGGGAAGAAAGAAGAGAAAAACTAAACAATTCTAAATGTAGTAAGCTAGATGCCTTTTCCTTGACAAGCATCTTTTTAAAAGAACTCCAAAAATCTTAATTCCTAGGTACATGGAATAGTTTTCTTATAGAACAATCAGTATGCTGACTTTCACAAGTGATACATAAAAAATTGCTAGAATCAAGGATTAAAGCAGACTACTAAACCCATAGATAGTTTATGATACTAATCTAGGACAACAGTAAGTATTTATGGGAATAATCCACAATAAACAGGAATATTAATAGAGCAACAGACCATAAGAAGAGCTATTTCTAAGATGTATCTTCATTTCACCTTAAAGTATGGGACACTGACTCTACTAATAATCTCTATCCAAGTTCAACTTTATAAAGCAAACACATTATGAATATACAAAATATAAGTACATCTCAACCCTAAGCTTTTATATTCTGTGATGTGGACTATATTGTACAAGATACTGAAACCAAAATTATGTCAATGATTTGAATATGATGGGTGCTCAGTAAATATTAAGCAAATTAATTTCTTGATGATATGCTGAAATAAGATCCTGGAGTTTTACACTGTTCCTACAAAGGGAGAAGAGCTCATCATCTGAGTCCAGTGGAACCTTAAGGTTCAATTCTTATACCCACAAATAAAATGTCCCCTTTCACCTACTGCAGAACCTATAGCAGAAGGCCACTACACTCACTTAAACATTTGCACTTTTGTGTGATAAGGCCCCATTCCATTTTGGACCTCGTAAGTTTGTTATAAAGTTTTTCTTTATTGTCAGGTTGAAATCTGCCTCTTAGAATTCCCATTCATTGATGCTAATTCTGCCTTTAGGGGCTCTAGAGAGGTCAGAAATAAACCTAATCCTTCTTTTACAAGACCACTTCCAAATGAAGGGGTTTCGGGATAATGCCATAATACCAGAGTCTGTAGCTTCTTTGCCAGCAAGCCCATTAGCACAGTGCCTTAAAGGACAGACAATAGGATCTTACAATTCTAACTGATTTTTTTCTTAGAGTCCAAAATGCTATGATTGGAAGTTTTCAAAGGAATACTAATTCATTTGAAATCACTGTTTATAATTTTAGGGTTTTTCTTTATTTGAAAATGCAAATATGAAAAGCCTGTAATAAATTATTTTTAAAGATTTATTTTTTATTTATTTCTCTCTCCTTCCCCCTCCACACCCCGCCCCCAGCTGTCTGCTCTCTGTGTCCATTCGCTGTGTGTTCTTCTGTGACTGCTTCTATCCTTATCAGCAGCACCAGGAATCTATGTTTCTTTTTGTTACGTCATCTTGTTGTGTCAGCTCTCCGTGTGTGCGGCGCCATTCTTGGGTAGGCTGCAATTTCTTTCACGCTGGGCCGCTCTCCTTACGGGGTGCACTCCTTGCACATGGGGCTCTCCTACACGGGGGACACCCCTGTGTGGCATGGCACTCCTTGCGTGTATCAGCACTGCACATGGGCCAGCTCCACATGGGTCAAGGAGGCCCTGGGTTTGAACTGCAGACCAAACATGTGGTAGGCAGATGCCCTGTCCATTGGGCCAAGTCCACTTCCCAAAAGCCTTTAATTTTTTTTGTCTTTATTCATTTTTTTAATATTACATTAAAAAAATATGAGGTCCCCATATACCCCCCCATCCCCCTCACCCCACTACTCCCCCCATAACAACATTCTCCTCCATCATCATGAGACATTCATTGCATTTGGTGAATACATCTCTGAGCATCGCTGCACCTCATGGTCAGTGGTCCACATCATAGCCCACACTCTCCCACGTTCCATCCAGTGGGCCATGGGAGGACCTACAATATCTGGTAATTGTCCCTGCAGCACCACCCAGGACCACTCCAAGTCCCGAAAACGCCTCCACATCTCATCTCTTCCTCCCATTCCCTACACCCAGCAGCCACCATGGCCACTTTCTCCACACCAATGCCACATTTTCTTCAATTACTAATCACAATAGTTCATGAATAGAATATCAGTAAGTCCACTCTAATCCATATTCTATTCCTCCATCCTGTGGATCTAGGATTGGTTGTGTCCATTCCACATCTATGTCAAGAGGGGGCTTAGATTCCACATGGATGCTGGATGCAATCCTCCTGCTTTCAGTTGTAGGCACTCTAGGCTCCATGGTGTGGTGGTTGACCTTCTTCAACTCCATGTTAGCTGAAAGGGGTAAGTCCAATAAACCAGAGTGTAGAAGCTGAAGTCTGTTAAGGCTCAGGGCCTGGCTATCATATGGTCAGTCCAGAGATTTAAATCCCCTGGGTATATATTAAACCCCAGCATCAACTATAATTCTGGTAAAGTAACAGGAAAGGCTTGTGAAAAGAGATCACATCTGAGTCCAGCTCCATCACACAGAACACCAACTCCAAAGAAGGGCCCACTGACAGGGCACTGAACTCCATCTGCCATGACCATAAAACCTGTGGGTCTCTGTAGCCCTGAGAAGAACCAATTCCTGGGGTTGTATCTAGAAAAGGCTTTAATTTAATAACTAAAAGGGTTTTATTTCTTGAATTACCTGTAGCCAGGTCTTGCAACACTGTTTGGTTCGTTTGTCTTTCTCTCAAGTGGCTTTCTTCATATCTAATAAAAGCTGTTAGCAAAGTACTTTGGGCTGAAGGTTATGGCAGAAGCACAAGATTCTTGCTAGTACTCATTTATTTAATTTTCATTTGTGTTGGAGATTTTAACTACTCAGCACTTATATAATATAAAGTGATTAAAACCTATTTAGTTACTGTGATCTTTGATCACTTGTGCACACATAAACATGAACTAATAACTAAGTATTAGTTAGCAGCAGATATAAATTAGTGAAGCATTCTAGCCAATTACTTATATTTTCATCTCTAAGAAAATCTCTTGCACTTCAGTATTAGTGGAAGTTTATTCCAGGAAATAAGAAGAGTAATTTAGGTTACAATATCATGCTCTATAAATTATTTTGTTAGGCTATGCTCTCTAAACTATATTGAAAGGTTATGTCCTGTGATGAAATAGTTGTTTATAAACATTTTTGAAACTTTTTTAAAAGTCTGGTTTCAAATACATAATTGAAAGTTTTATTAACTGGTAAAAAGAAGTGAAAAGTGAAAAAAAAGAAATAAATGTGATAAATTTTTTAACAAACTATTGAATAAATGAGTATCCAGCAAACGACCATGCATTTAGCAGGCATTCAATAAATCCTGAATTCAAATGAGCAATAATTTTTACTTTTTCTTTAGCTTAACTAGCATTTAAATCATAAGATTAAGTTTGATATTTCTCAAAATGTTTCCAGTGCATTAAAAAAAAAAAAACTATGTAGGTGTATGTATGGTTACAATTACATTTCCAGTTTGATCTTCCAATACTATACAAAATTCTGTTAATGTTCAGAAAGAGAAAAGCCAAGTAGTTTTTTTCTTGAAGTGCCAAGTAATTTTCTTCTTGAAGCACCTGTGATTTTCACAAATCAAAATCTAACAGTTCCTTTCATTTTCCCTCCTGAAAATAAGGGTCTTCTCTTCTCGTTTTACAAAATGCAGATATATTAAAATATTTGTATTATGTTATATTTAATTGGGGTGGAGGGTGAAAAGAGGACTAACATCTTGATACTAGCAATCTCTCCTGGAAATTATATCATTAATGGTATCCGTTTGAAGCTAAATGTGTAAATAAAATGTGCTAAAATGCCAAGTGCTGCCTTAGTCCCCGCCCCCTTTTTTTAAACTCAATATGATTTAATTATAATTGAGATCGTAAGATGAATACTCCCAAATATAGGCAGCAAAACCTTGATTCATTCTTTCTTGTATAAAAAGCTGTTATATTTAGCTTTTCCCTTTGTGGTAAATCTGAAAGTCTACGAAAGGTCCTGAGTTTTCTAATAATATATAGTGGCCTTTTCAGAATCACAAAGAAATGAAACCAACAGAGATGTTAAAAGCTTAGAAAACATCAGAGTTTCTAAGACTTAAGTTTCTAAACTAGTGAAAACTAATGTCTGGCAATAATATTTACCATCTTCCTTCTTACTGGCATGCACTACTGACAACAAATGGCCCTAAAGTTTCAAAAAATATCATTTCATAAAAACAGGAATTAAGCAAGCCCTACACAAGACCTTGAAAAATTAAATCTTGCAGCATTAACATTAATGGAGATTGACTGTACTTATATAAATTATTCCTTTAAAAGCGAACCATTACAAAGGATTTGAAGATTCAGATTTAGATTTATACACAAAGGCATTTTGAGGAAGAATCAGATTTGAAAATTTATACTAGAAGGAGTTGTAGATTTAATTCTGTTGGCTATTGGGAGCCATAAAAGAAATATGAGAAAGGGAGATTGATATGAATAGAACAATATTTTAGGGAAATCACTCCATCAACACAGTTAAGAACAGACTGAAGACTTAATACAAGGAAACCAGTTATATTACAATAGTGTAAACTAGGGGTTGGCAAACTTTTCTACAGAGGACCAGATAATAAATATTTTCATTTTTTCAGGTCATAAATCATCACAATCACAACTACTCAATACTGCCATTGTAGTGTAAATCCAGCAACAGACAAATGTAAGTGAACAAGTGTGCCTATGTTCTAATAAAGTTTTTATTTCAAAAAACAGGTGGCAGGGGGAAGCGAATGTGGCTCAAGCAGTTGGGTGCCCGCCTACCATATGGGAGGTCCTGAGTTCAGTTCCTGGTGCCTCCTAACCTCCTAAAGAAGACAAGCAAGGCAGTGAGCTGATGTAATGGGCTAGAACAGTGAGCTGACACAAGAAGATGATGTAATGAGAAGGTACAACGAGGAAACACAATGAGAGACACAACAGGCAGGGAGCAGAGGTGGCTCAAGCCAATGGGCGCCTCCCTTCCACATGGGAGGTCCCAGGTTTGGTTCCCGGTGCCTCCTAAAAAGAAGACAAGCAGACACAGGAAACACACAATGAACAAACACAGAGAGCAGACAGCAAGCATAAACAATGTGGTGGGAGTGGGGATGGAGGGGAAATAAACTAAATAAATCTTAAAACAAAACAAAACAAAACAGGTAGTGGGCTGGATTTAGCCTGGAGGGTATCTCAAACCCCGTATAAGTAAAAAATAAAAACCTCAACTTGGGCCATTAAAGAGGCAATGAAGATGTAAAGAAATGAATCATAAAAATTTAAACGGAAGATCTGATAGGTTTTGTTGACTAGATATAGAGGTAGACATTACAGAAATAGGAGCCTAGGATCACTTCCAAATTTATAGGTTGGGCAACAAGGTGGGTGAGGATTATTCACTGAAAGTGGGAGTCAAGGATGGGAAGTAAATTTGGTGAGAATGATGATAATTCCTGTTTGGAACTAGTTGAATTCGAAGTTCCTATGAGACATCTGAGTTAAAGCATAAGGGGATGTAATAAAGCAGAAACAGTAAAGTATAGCATACTTTCCTTCTTCCACACCTTATCAAAAACCATATCCTTTCAATTCTTTCTTATAAAACTAAAATTCCTTTGCTATCTTCCATTCTCAATGCTTGGTCAGCCCCTGTATGACCCCTATATTGGAACAGCCTCAGAACTGTTTTCCAGGCTTCAAGCCATGGTGCTTTTTAATCCACTGTCCACACTGAGGTCTAAGGGACCATTCTAAATTGTAGATCTGTTCATGTCACTCTCCTGCCTAAAACTCTGCAACAGCTCCCAAGGAATGCATAAGCCGTTTTATGACCTGACTCCTGTCTACTTGCTGTTAATAAACAGTAACGAACTATTACAGTAAGTCTCTTTTGCCTTTATATGGTACATACTGTTCCCTTTGGTTGAAAAATATCTGCTTTATAGAAAGACTTGTAGAAATTATGCCAAAATATTAACAGTTCTATATAGATGGTGACGTTTTTTTTTTTCCATTCTTTTTTTCTAAATGTCTTCTTTCTGTTTTCTAAATGTCCTTAATGAGTACACATTACTTTTTAATGACAAGGAGGAGAAAGAACAGCTAGAAGAACAGTAACAATCAACTCCCTTTACTGCTACCTCTTCTGGTCAGATCTTGGGGAAGGCTTCATCTTCACATCAACTATCCCTTGTGGATACTGCTCAGGTGCAGCACTGGCTCTTGCTGCTGATCCTTCTGAGCACCTCATCTCCTGCAGGGTTCAGTTCTCTGCTTGGCATATTTAGTCAGTTGTTTCTACTACAATGACTCCCTAGTTGATTCCCAGCCACAGACCTGGAAATTTAGTTCTGGAGAGGGCAAGTCTGAAGGGTTATGTTGCTGGCAAGGCACCCACCTGTAGTACTTTCCTTCCATAGAGAGCCCTCAGAGATTAGGTCTAATGAAGTTTATAATTTATAGTCTTCTCCTGATCACACATTTTCTTACTCAGGTAGTTACCATGTCACTCACAAGAAGTGTCAGGAATCTCTTTAACTATTCTCTCTTTTTGACTCAATCACATGCCGTATCTAGCTGCCATTTCTTCTTTCATGGCCAATTTTTTTCCATCTTTCCTTATGCATGTTCTTTATAAGTTCTTTTATCTCTCGTGAACAATATCCCAGTTCCTAACAGATTTCTTACCTTAGTCCTTCCCTACTATAATCCAACTTATTAAGGAGGTCCTCAGAAGCCTTAAATAGACCCCCAAAAGAAATCTGAAACAATCCTGAGTTCAAGATCTTCATACTGTAGCTCAACATTTCTTTCCCCAGCATTTGTCTATGGAGATAGATGGGCCTCTCCCAGTTCTCTTGTAACAGTGTTAAGTAAGAAATAGCCCAAAGATTGCTAGTTCTTTGGAATAATGAATCTAAAAGGGCAGTGACATAAGAAATGAACTTTCCTGATTCAGGGACCCTATCTTGGATACATTTTATTATGAACAATTGCTTATCCCTATTAAGAGCCTTAAGGACAAAGAGAAGCTATGCTGAGATATCCTGCATCTACTACTGTCCTGAACTCTTTAGACTAAAATAGTGGTTCTTTTGTTAATTATACTGGAGTCTAAAGGTAAAAAGCACATGCATATGTATGTACGTGCATTATGTTCTCCTGTCAATCCATAACCCACCAAAAACAGTATACCTTAGTTCTTATGAAAGAACTAAGATAGCAAGACAACCTAATCACTTTGACTGAAAAAACAATGCTAATTACTCAGGAATAAATCAATTATATCATCAATGCTAATTATGGAGAATGCTTACCTGATTAGTTGAAGAAAGTCACTCTAAGGTAAGAAGCTGAACTCCTGACTCAGGAAATAAAATGTAAATATTCAACAATCTCTAGGATAAATGTAGTGATAGTAGGTAGTAGGCTTCACCTTCTTAGAAATGATACCCATAAAGCCTGGAAAGGTTAAAATATCTTCCAAAGGAAGTACTATTAAAAGTTCTCAGGGAAATGGTTGTGGCTCAACTGACAGAGCATCCACCAACCATCTGGAAGGTCCAGGGTTTGACACCCAGGGCCTCCTGACCTGTGTGGTGACCTGGCCCATGCCCAGTGTTGCCGCACGCAAGAAGTGCCGTGCCACACAGGGGTGTCCCCCGCATAGGGGTCCATGTGCAAGGAGTGCACCCTGCAAGAAGAGCCGCCCCACATGAAAAAAGCATAGCCCGCCCAGGAGAGGCACTACACACACGGAGAGCTGATGCAGCAAGATGACCCAACCAAAAAAGAGACACAGTTTCCTGATGCTACATGACAAGAATGCAAGCGGACAGAGAATAACACACAGTGAATGGACACAGTGAGCAGACAATGGGGGGGGGAAGGGAAATAAATAAAATTTTAAAATTAAAAGGTTCTCAGATTGGGGAGCAGATGTAGCACAAGTGTTTGAGCATCTAGTTCCATGTATGAGGACCAGAGTTCAATCTCCAGAACCTCCTATAAACAAACAAACGAAAACACCAACTCTCATTGGGGAGTGGATGTAGCACAGTGGTTGAGCACGTGTTTCCCATATATGAGGTCCTGGGTTCAATCCTCTGTACCTCCTTTAAAAAAAAAAGTTTTCAGACAGAGGTTAAGAAGTGATTATTAAAGGATAGAATTTTGTTTGTCAGTTTTTTGTTTATTATTGGTGGCAGTAGTAGTAGTAGTAGTAGTAATAGTATTGGAGCATTGAAAATACTCTGATATTGACTGAAGTGATGAATGTACAACTCTGTGATTATACCAAATACTACTGGACACTTTGAATGGATTGCACACTTTGTGAATATATATCAATAAAACTGATTTTAAAAAGTTTTCAACTTCAAAAATACTGTGAAAGGCAACTACTTTAGATTTTATATTTTGGAATAAGTTCAGGAAAATTACAAAGTAAACTAAGAGGTAAAACTCCGAGTAAGAAAAAACCCTGTGAGATTTTTTTTGTTAAATAGTCCAAATGGAAAATACAGTAGTGAAATGGATTTTCTTAAGCTTGGGGTTTTTTCTTACTGGCCACACTATGGATAATGTATTTTGTGGTCTAATAGAGATAAGACTTATGCTAGATATTAAATGCAATGACTTCATTGAAATCTCTCCTGGTTTCTATATGAGAGACTGATTTAAATCTTACGCATTTTGAAACTAAATTTGATACTTTTACAATTAAAGGTAAACAAAGGTATCACATTAAAAACTTTTTTAGGAATAAAAGGGAATGTTCTCAACATGATAAAGGGAGTTTATGAAAAACCCAGAGCAAATACCACACTCAGTGATAAAATACTGAAATCTTCCCCCTAATATCAGGCATAAGACAAGGATGCCCACTTTCACCACACTTTATTCAATATTGTCTTGGAAGTTCGGGCCACAATAATCAGCTAAGAGAGAAAAATAAAAGGCATCTAAATTAAAAGATGTAAAATTATTTCTACTCACAAATGACATAGTCCTATATAGAAAAAATACCAAAGAATCCACAAGAAAGCTGAGAAGTAATAAACATATTCAGCAAAATTTTAGGATACAAGTTAAACATGAAGAAGTCAAGTGGGTTTCTATACACCAATAATGAACAAGCTGAAAGGAAATTAAGAAAACAATCCCATTTATAATAGCATCTAAAAGAGACAAACACTCTAGTAATAAATTTAACCAAGGAGATAAAAGAGTTCTGTACTGAAAACTTGTATAAACATTGCTGAAAGAAATTAATGAAAACCTAAATAAATGGAAAGACATCCTGCACTTGTGGATTGTAAGATGTAATATTGTTAAGATGTCAATATTGCCTAAAGCAATCTACAAATCCAATGCAATCCCTATCAACATTTCATCAGCCTTTTATTTTATTTTATTTTTTACAGAAATCAAAAAGCTTATCCTCAAAGTCATATTTGAGGGGCCCCAAAGAGACAAACAAATTTTGAAAAAGCTGAACAAAGTTGGAGGACTCACACTTCCTTATTTCAAAACTTCCTATAAAGCTAGAGTATTTAAAACAGTGGGTACTGGCATAAGGCTAGACATAGAGACCATCTGTGGCCATTTGATTTTTGACAAGAGTGCCAAGTTCATTCGATGGGGGAAATAATAGTCTCTTCAACAAATGGTGCTGGGACAACTGGAAATTCACCTGCAATAGAATTAATAAGGACTCCTCCTTCTCACCACATGCAAATATTGATTCAAAATAGATCAATAACTAAATGTAAGAGTTAATACTATAATGCTATTACAAGTAAACATAGGAAAATATCTTTAGGACCTTATTTAGGCAATGGCGTTTTAGATTTAGCAACAACGAAACAAAAACATTAGATGAAATGGATTTCATATACATTAACAGCTTTTGCACATCAAAGGACATAATAAAAAAAGTGAAAAGACAACTTACAGAATGGTAGAAAATATTTGGAAACCACATATCTGATAAGAATTTAATATCCAGAATATATAAAGAACTCCTACTGTAGGGAGCCACCCGCTGTGAGACCTATTTACAACCTCTCACAACATGGCGGATCTCACAACATGGTGGAGTTCACAAGTCTGCCCTGTCATTTCCTTATTCTTCTTCCTCCCTGCTTCTTTGTTCTCCCCTTCCCGCTGCAACTCAGGTGACCACAGCAATACGCATGCACAAGGCGCGAAACACTGCAGACCCCGCACGAACTTTCAGCCAATCCCCTCCTTGGACGTCTGCCACCCGCAAAACCAGCCTATCACCTATGTACACGTTCCCTTCCCTCTCTACATATCCCCGTGTTTTACCCCCAATAAACGAGGCTTGATCAGAATCCTGTCTTGCCTCCATTCTTCTCGTACCCCTGGCCCCACTTCTTCCCACAGGTCCCTGGAATCCGCCCCCGCCGGCTCGGACATCCTACAACTTAACAAAAGACACAAAACTCAGTTAAAAAATGGGGCAAATATTTAAATAGACATTTCTCCAAAGAAAATATTCAAATGGTCAAAAGTATATAAAAAATGCTCAACATCATTAGCTATTAACAAAAGCATATTAAATCTACCATGTGATACCACACTTCAAACCCACTAGAATGGCCATTATTTTAAAAACTGAAATAAGCATTAGCAAGAATGCAGAGAAATAGGAACCCTCCCAGAGTTAGTGGGAATGTAAAATGGTACAGCCATTATGGAAAACAGTTTGGCGGTTTCTCAGAAAGTTAAAGAATTACCATATGACCCTGCAATTCCACTGGTAAGTGCATACCCAAAAGAATTGAAAGCATGGACTCAGACAGATCTTCGTACACTGATGTTCACTGCAGTATTATTTACCATAGTCAAAAGGAATGGACTCAAGTGTACATAAACAATGCATGGATAAACCAAACCTGGTAAAGCCATACAGTGGAATATTATTCAGTTGTAAAAAGAAGTGAAGTACTGGTACATGATACAACATGAATGAATCTTGAAGATATCATGTGGAGTAAAATAAGTCAGACACAAGAGGACAAATCTTGTGTGATCTCACTAATATGAAACAAGCAAATTCATAAAGTCAGTACAATTAGAATAAAGGAATCCATACAGTCAGAAACTAGGTTACCAGGGGCTGGGGAAGTTTAGGGATAAGGGAGTTAAAGTATAATAGGTACAGAATTTCTGTTGGGGGTAATCAAAAAGATGGAATGGATGATGGTGACAGTTGCACAACATTGTGAATATACTGACTCATATGTCTGAATGTGGCTAAAAAGGGGCAATTTTAGGTTGTATGTATGTTATTAAAATAATCTTTTTTAATTGAAAAACAGAAAAATAATTAGAATAAGTAAATTCATAAAGACAGAAAGTAGAATAGTGATTACCAGTGGTGGAGGGAGGGAAGGATGGGGAGTTATTAATAAACGAGTATGAGTTTTGGCTTGCAATGATGAAAATAGTCTGGAAATAGTGGTGAAAACTACATAGTATTGTCAATATACTTAAGGTCAAAGAATTGTCCACTTTAAATGGTTCAAAAACTTTTTATGTTAAGTATATTTTGCTATAATTAAAAATAAATTATTTTTTTTTCAAAAAGCAGCCAGACTCAGAAGAAAACACACGGTTATATGAAGTTCAAGAACAGGCAAAACTACTCCATGGAGCTAGACATCAGAGGAAGGTAGTCTTAACTGGGAACCTGCTGGGACTGAAAAATCTTGATCTGGGTCAAATGTCATAAACCTCATAGAGCTGTACACTTAAGATTTATACACCTTACACCATGAAAGTTAGTCTTCAATTCAAAATTTAAGAAAACTAAAAATAACTAAAATTTTTAAAAACTTGGTGTACAAAAGTTGTATTTTTTAAAAGTTTACTAAACTAGGGAAAGGAATTTAAGATCGTAACACTTTTAAATCCCAGGTCCAACAACCAAACATGTAGTTGCCTATGATAAAGAAAACAACAGTTCCATTTTACACCAAAGGTGTTAGAATTCCTTCCTGAAACTGCAAGAGCCCCTGATATAATTGCTTTTATGCAAAATATAAAACCAGAAACTTTAAAAGCTGAACTCACTCCAAAAATTGAAGAAGGAGGGCTAATTTTCTTAAGGTTTCTACTTGGGAAAGGGCTTGATGGACTTCTGAACCACAATTACACACACCCACTAATGGTCCACTGCAGACATGAATATTTGTTTATAATATTTGGTGGGTATAACGTGGCAGGCACAAAAGTCATCTTTCTGAAACTTTTCCTAGTATATGGAAAATCTTAGTTTCTAAATCATGTAAGCCAGTCCTGTAACTCAGATAAATACAACTCTTTTAGAATAGAAATATTACAGCAGTCTTGCTTTCCTTAGCTAAACTTAGAGAGCACTCAGTGATGAGCACATTTTCTGGGCTCCACCTTTAGCAAACAAATTTAAAAGTACTGAAATGCAACCAAGACTTTACATCACAGAATAACAGACATAAGAACAAAGACTGGATAAAAGTTAGAAGCAGAACTGTTACCCTGTAGGGTAATTTAAACAGTAAGATTTATTGTCTCTTCCCAGTCTAAATTTTAAAACCATGGATTTTGTCAAGATTCATATAACCTCACATCAAATTAGACTTGATGTGTATGGGCCAACTCACTCCTAACAACATAACAAAGGTAGGAAAATGATTTGACTTTTTTTTTAAGGTCACATGCTTGGGACCTCTGCAAACAGTAGAATTATTAAAGGGAAACTCCATGTGGTTCTAAGAATGGCAAAAAAAAAATCTTCAAGAGGAAATTCTTGATTAGCAATTGAATGAAGGTAAAAACATAACAGTGAAGTGAAATCTAAAAATAGAAGAGATCAAAGCAACAGGCAAACAATCTGTGCTATTCCTGCCTGACTGCCTTGAGATTCAACTCTTTCCATTCTCATAGAGACACAAATGAAATTAGATTACTTGAAAAGGGTAGCTCTTCTAAGCACTTCGAGGAAAAAAGTAAGGGATCTCAGCAATATTCAAGTAACTGTAAGTCACTTGTTTAAGGTCACTAAATGATACGATTATTTATAATTATAAGAATAATATATAATATATTCAGAGAAGTACGAGTACATTAAATGTGATAAATACTTCCTTGAATATAATATTCCAATATTTGTTAAACTAGATGTAGGATATAATTTATAACCTAGTTACATCTTCACAAAATATTTTCTTCTTAGGTTAAGCAATTTAATTTCTCTCTCTTTAGCCATCAGAATGAAATTCACAAGTTTTTAAATCTTCTTTTGGGTTTGATTTCAATAGTCTCAAGAATAAAGACAGATTCACAAAGAAACAACAGATATAGAAGCAACATATATATGACAAGACTCGAGTAGTTTTTCGTTAGTCAAGAAAACTGTTCTCCCTTATTAAAAATATAAAATATAAAGATAACCTATGAACAAAAGTCATCAAGGAAGTCCAATTAATTTTGCGAGAGGCTATAATCATGCAGAAGTTTAGAGGAAAAAATAAATGGTCAAAAGAGACTGTATGCATACCAACATGAAATTTAAATACACTAAAAAAATGACCATCAATTCATGGCAAACTATCCCTTCCAATAGGAATGAATCTGCATTCCCTATATTTAGCAAGATAACATCATAAAGAAATATATAGCTATTTCTACTGCCAATTTACATAATGGAAAGTGGAAAAGTTTGTGGTTTCCACATCCCAAGCCAAAGTACATAATTATCTTTGCCAAACATTCAGCAATCTACAGAATTTGAATGCATAAGGATCCATAGCCAGGATTACATTTGTTTCATGGACACACAGGTAAAGAGAAAGAACACAGATTTAGTCTATAATTCACTAAAAATGTAATTTAGACTCCACTTAAGATAGAAAATAGTCACTCATTTATTCAATAAGTTTTTTGAGCAGTAAATTTTCCAATTATAATACTGGAAGATTTTACTACGTAAAGATACTATATGAATACATAGTGAGGAAGTTTAGTGAAAATATCCTGTTCTTAGAGAAAAGTCTCTTTGATCTACTATGTGCCCCAAAGGGTAAATTTCCACTTACCAAAATAAATAAAATTATACTTATAAACATAAAAACCAGAAAAAATATATACTTATTATAAAGTTCTCCATTTCTGATTCATCAATTCAGATTTCAAAAGATATATCTCTGTATCCATTAAGAGGGGGACCTATGCAGGCTCCAGAAACCTTCAGCTATATTGGCCATAGGAGTCAGGGGAACTTCCAGAATTGCAAACTCTTTTCCTATTCTACATCTGAATCCAAGGACAATCTTTAGAAACAATTCTTTCTTCACCAAATATGAAACTTGCTTTTGGAGATGGCTCAGGGGAAAGGATTAAGAGCTTAGGTGTACACAAGTTTAAAGAAAGCATTGTATAAGCATAGGAATGGAAAATTTTTGGCCCCTAGGTACAGAATACATATGTGTTCTTGGAGTTTACAAAGAAACACTTTAGTTTCCATCAAAAGATACAAGAAGGACAGACATCAGTAAAATTAAAGTTAAGATAAATGCTTGGAAATCTCTCCTATTTCATTTTGAATGTGTCATTGCAATGAGTATTACCTTTTGGCCAGGCTGAGAAGAGTGATTATCATCTAGTCTAACTTAGAGTGAAAGGCATTTCACAGAACGCCAAAAATCAAATTATAAACATGAGGTTAAAACAAAATATGAAATTATTCCAGGTCTTTTGTAGGATCCTAGCAAATGACATAAAATTTCCCTTGGTTAAAAAAAGAGTTTCTTTTGTGTTTATAATATATAGAATACTAAGTATGAAGAGACTTAGTAGAACTTTATAGAAAAGTTCATCTAAAGTTCAGATCAGAAAAGATCAGGTATGTTGCTGATTACAAAGATGACAGAAAAATGTTATGCTTACTACCTTTTTATGCAAACAGATAAATTCAGTAAATGCTGAAGTTTTAAAAAAACTAATTTGGTTTTACATTTATTAGAATGTACAATTTGAGTATTAATGATACATGATTTATTTTGAAAAGAGAGGGAGAGAGACAAATTTTGAAAGCTTGCTTCTATTAAAAAACAATTCACAGTTGATTTTCCCTCCATTTCAAGCTTACTCTACAAATTCAGTAATTGCTATTTACTAATCTAAAGAAAAATTCCATCCAATGTGATCGATAAATGGCATAAAGGTTCCTGATGGCCAGAAAAGTATAGTTGAGCTGTTTTTACTTTCAATCAGAACCTTTGACAAATATGTTCAAAAAGACAACTGCAATCAATAACTTGTATGTTCTGGATGAATGATGGATTTAATTTAAGGAACCACTAAAAGAAACTCATAAAAGGTACAGGTGGGGCCTGTTTTAAGAGGCATGAAATCAAGAACATTTTTTTAAATGAACTTAATAGCCAAACTATTCTGTTGCAATAGAATTTGACTTAAATACAAAAATACTAAAAATCACATTTTCATTTATGCAATCTTTGCTAAATTATTTGTATGATTGGAGATTCAACATTCATGTGTTCTTTCAAGAAATGATTGAATATTTACTTAAACTACAGATGACCATTGTTGTGGCCAGTTTCTCTAGAGGGTTTCCTAGCCTTTGGCTTGCATGTGCTTCTTTTTTTTTTTTTAAGATTTATTTTTTATTTGTTTCTCTCCCCAATGTCTGCTCTCTGTGTTCTTTTGTGTCCTGTCCGCTTGCATTCTTATCAGCGGCACCTGGAATCTGTGGCTCTTTTTTGTTGCGTCATCTCACTGCATCAGCTCTCCTTGTGTGCGGCACCACTCCTGGGCAGGCTGCGCTTTTTTCACACAGGGCAGCTCTCCATATGGGGCGCACTCCTTGCACGTGGGGCTCCCCTATGTGGGGGACACCTCTTCGTGGCATGGCACTCCTTGCGCACATGGCACTGCACGTGGGTTAGCTCACCTCATGGGTCATATTAACCACTTAGTGGGGAGGGGTGGGGAGAATGAGAATTTCATAGCTGCTTGAGAATTTAATGAGCTGTTGTGAAATAGTGAGTAGGAGCTTTTAGACAGTAATACTGGAAAAAAAGGATACCAGATTCAGATTCAGATTCAGATTACCAAAATGGTCAATACTTAAAGCAGTCTTGAACTTATCCTTTCAAAGGTTTATTTGTAAAATGAGCAAGCTGGAAGACAGTTGATATGGTTCTTCCAACTTTAAACTGCTATAATTCTATTTAGGTGCTGTGTAGAGTTGCCATAGGAGGATTAAGTGGGGGATTAGGTTAAATGCTACTTAGTGGGGAAAGAGAAGTAGTATAAATGACTCAGTTGTTAAAAAATGTATTGTAAGTTAATCATTTTTAATTAAAAAAAAAACCTCAAATAGTAAAATGAACAGTATTCAGAAATAATCATTTGAAAATGTCTGAAAATATAATAGAAAATATCTTTATAAGTATGTACTATCTTAAATATAGAAAAAGAAAATATTACAACATATCAATTTAATAGCTAAAATTTAATGAATGCTCACTAACTCATCTCATCATTATACCAAACTGGCAAGGTGGGTATTTTTATTCCTATCTTAAAATGAAGAAACTGAGGCTCAGAGAGATTAAATAATGCATCCAAAGACACTAAGCCAGTAAGTGGCACAGCTGGTATTCCCACCTGGGATGGTTTGACTTCAAAGCAATACTCTTTCCATTACAACAACATAACATTTCTGATTCCTACAAATGAGTCCCTTTTTTATAGTAAGTTTCAAATACTAATGGTAACAGAAAAAGGAACAACATGGAAAAATAAACCTCGCATAAACATGACTTGGAATAAATTCCAGTAAAATGAATTCTGAGGCTGGGTGAGATACTGGATCAGATGGCTTCCAAGGTACCTTCAAAATCTCAAACTTAAGTTATATTCTCAAATCACTGAATCTTAAGAAACCATTTAATCCATTTCCCCATTCAATACAAAAATGTATAATTTATATTACATGAATAATAGACTAATCACAATTAGTAAGTATATTATTTAAAGGAATAATAAGGAAAGGATCCAAAAGCCTGCTATTTTTAACTTTCTATTTTCTTTCATTAAACTTATTTAGAAGAGAAGCACACAGAAAATTCAAAAGATCTTTTTAGCTCTATTACAACTTGCTCCAGAGAAGAGTAATATACTGATTTGATTTTTCATTTTCATTTAATTTTTCTGTTCTAAGGGTGAACAAAACTAACAAAAACTAAACTAAATAAATAAATGGATAAATAAATAACAAAACTCATACACACATTCTGAAGAAAATTAAATAAGACAAGGCCAAGAAATTGACCAACTAAAAATTTATTCTTGGATAATTAAGAGGAAACCAAATAAGATTTCTAAATATTATGCAGGATAAAACTGAAAGCAGAAGACATGAAACTAACAGCTGCATTATATTATGGCACATAGGAAATAACCAAGTAGCAAGAAACTAAGTTAAAAATTACTTACTATTCATTTATTAATTGAAATAATTAATGAAATATAAAGTAAGAACTTACCCTTGGTTCTTTGGTCTTTTAGAAATGTAATTTGCAAACTGCAGGTATAATTCAAATATTAAAGTGCAAATTTAATGTGCCATCAAAAATATTACGGACATTTACAGAACTTTCCAAAAACCAGAGCACATGGAATGTTAAAAGAAGAAATGCTAGACTGTATATATGGTAACAGAATAAATTTTTTAAAAAATCCATGGAACTACACTACATAGTAAACCTTAGGTTAAACCATGGACTTTAATTGATAATGCAATTATGAAAATGTGCTATCATCAATTTTAACAAATGTTCTGCACCAATGCAAGGTGTTGGTGATGGGGTGATGTATAGGAATCTGGTATTTTATGCATGATTGTTAACCCACACTTTCTCCAATACAGGAAAAAAAATATATATATATATATATGACTTACTGGCCACTTCAAAGCACATTTTAAGCAAGAGGCTACTTGTATGTGAGCAGCAGAACTGACCATAGAGATGAACTTTTCCATTCAGAAATCTCAAAGAATTGAGAAATCTGTACATACTATTTCTTATCCATCATAAAGACATGTTTTTAGTGGGTATTTCAGGCTGCCATTTTTCTAAAGAAAAAATATATTTCCCTTATAAGTGTACAAATATCTCTGAAACTATACATATTGTTATCTTCTGGCCAACAACATTAGCTAACTGAGTGTCTGGGGTCAGGAATGGAAGGGAGACTTCTCAGTATGAACTATTTTAAAACCTTTGAATTTCTGAGCAACATAAATTTATTAAGTATTGAAAAAAATTTAAGTTTTATGACTTTTAGACTTGATTTCTTCCGGTGTAACACAAGTAACAGGAACTGGATTTACTTTCCTATTGTGTTTTAGGGCTGTATGCACCCAGAAAAACATGTTCTAAACATAGTCCATTCCAATGGGTATAAATCCATTGTAAGTAGGACTTTATGATAACATTACTTCAGTTAAAGTATGGCCCACCTCAATCAGGACAGGTCTTAATCTTATTACCAGAGTCCTCTATAAGCAGAATCACATTCAGACAGAGGAAGAAAAAGCTACAGGAGACAAGAGGCTGAAATTCAATGGACCTGGAAGAGAACAGAGGCTAAGAGAGGTTGCCATTTGCACTACTATATAAGAGAGTAGTCAAGGTCCAAGGATCACAGTAGCCAGCCCCAGAAAAGCAGTCTTCAGGAAAAAAGCATCACCCTGATGATGCCTTGATTGGACTTTCTCTTGGCCTAAAAACAGTGAGCTAATAAATTCCCATTGTTTACGTCAATTTTGCATTGTTTTTACTTGAGTAGCCAAGGAAACTAAAACACCTCCCTTATGAAACAAAAAAACTGGACAAAATACATGAAACAATGGATTTTACTATACTGGATGACAAGGCCTACAATTGCTTTAGCTTACTGCATTGAGAGAGTTGACAAACCACAGTGCATTGAGGGAGAACCCAGACACAGCCCAGGCAACAAAATGAATTGAGAAGACATTCCTAAAAGTCCAGGAAGATCAAGGTAAATACAGTTTGCAAGACTAAGTCCTGGAAATGAGAGTCACACAGACAGAACACAAGAGATCTGCAGAGGAATTCCTTGAGTATTCATCACAGTACTTATCACTGGGTGCAAGTGAGGAAACTAGCTGAGGCCAGAAATAATGCCATGAACCAGGCTGAAAAGCCTCATAAACCCACAGGGCACTAGAGTATTAAGAAGGGCTTTTCCTCAGCAGTGGGGAATAATTAACCCAAGACTACACACTGCTCAGGTCCTGCCTAACAAATCTTAAAAGCCAGACCTAAAAGAAGCAAACTGTTTTCAGTAGCTTAAGAGTCCCAAAACAAAGCTCAAGAATATTTATAGAAGTATAAAATATTCAACACCCAACAGGATAAAATTCACGATATCTTGCATCTAATAAAAAAATTACTAGGAATGCAAAGCAGCAGGAAAATATGACCCATAATGATAAGTACAATGAATTTAAACCAACCCAGAACACAGATGTTAGAATTAGCAGACAAGAACATTAAAAGCTATTCTATATATTCAAAATATCATGTAGAGAGAGATTAGCATGGCCCCTGCACAAGGATAACACGCAAATTTGAGAAACGTTCCATACTTTTCACCACAATTGAGCTTTGAAATGCAATGGGACGGGAAACGGACTTGGCCCAGTGGATAGGGCATCCATCTACGACATGGGAGGTCCGCGGTTCAGACCCCGGGCCTCCTAGACCCGTATGGAGCTGGCCCATGCGTAGTGCTGATGCGCGCAAGGAGTGCCCTGCCACGCAGGGGTGTCCCCCGCGCAGGGGAGCCCCACGTGCAAGGAGTGCGCTCTGTAAGGAGAGCGGCCCAGCGCGAAAGAGTGCAGTCTGCCCAGGAATGGTGCCGCACACATGGAGAGCTGACGCAGCAAGATGACGCAACAAAAAGAAACACAGATTCCCGTCCCACTGACAACAGAAGCGGACAAAAAGAACAACACGCAGCGAATGGACACAGAGAACAGACAACTGGGGTGGGGGGGGGGGGGGGAGAAGGGGAGAGAAATAAAAAATAAATAAATAATTTTTTTTTAAAAAAAGAAATGCAATGGGAGACATCAGAGACTTTTAAAATGCTAGAGAAGCCGGCTCTGTTTGAGCAACTGATAGCGCATGGGATTTCTAAAAGGTTAGAGAAGCCTCTTGTGCTTGTGTGCAGAGAAGTATGAGACCCTCCACGCTTATGATACTTGCCTTTTTCTCCACCTTTCAGGCTTGAACATATGAAATAAGATTGTTAGCTGCTAACAATAAAACAAATCCTTTAACTACCCAGCCAACAAGTATATAGCACAGAACACTATGTGTTACAAGGGCCTATGTGACTAGAACAAGATCGTCCTAACTGACTATTCCAAAGAGCAGCTTCTCAGATCTTTAGTGTGCACTAGTAAATTTCTAACAGTGTATTTGTACAAAGTTTCTCATACACTACATACACTACAGCTGCCATCACTGATCCCATCACTGATGCCGGCTTCTTAGCCACTTGGGCAAAAATCGTGCTTCCTTAAAAGAGAGAGAGTTAATGAGCATCTCAAGCTTTTTCTTTCCTTTTTTACTGATGCCTGCAGTATCAGAGGACTCTAGCATTCTCTCTTGTTTGGCATATAATCATGCACAATCTTTAGTTCTTTCACATGGGCGTATATCTTTATTTCCTAAATGCTGTACTATAAAGATCAAATTCTTGCGTTTGTGCAGCTCAAAAATAAAGAAATATTAAGAAACGGAAAAAAAACAATGGTCTAGGTTCAAGACACACTTAAAGCAAGTTTTACTTTTGGTTGCATTTTCTTTGTATATTATAAATTTTTATTTAACTTGTTGCAGTTTCAAGTAAAAAATGTCCAAAATGTATGTTCAACAATAATCATTAAAATAATCATTAAAAGCATACCAAAAAAAATTCATGTAGCAACATGGAAGATACTTTAAAAAAGATAAATTTTTAGTAGTAAGAATTACATTGTCTGGGGTGAAAAAAATAAACGAGATGGAATTAATGGCAGCTTAGACATCACAGAAGAAAAGATTAGTAAACACGGAGACTTAAGAGTAGAAATATCCAAAATGAAACACAGAGAAAATAAACAAGCACAAAAATAGAACAAAGCATCAGTAAGTCATGAGACAACTTTAAGTGGACTAATTGGAGTCCCTGAAGAAGCAAGGAGACCAAAAAATAATTTAAGAAATAATGTCCAAAAAAGTCCCAAATTTCATGAAACATATAAACCCACAGATCCAAGATGTTCAACAAGCCCCAAGAAGAAAAAAAAAAAAAACATAAAGAAACTACAATTAAATATACCCTTACCAAAACTGGCAAAACCAGTGATAAAGAGAAAATCTTAAAAGCCAGAGAAAAAGAACACATATGTGTAGATGAAGAAAGACAAAAATTAAAGATTTCTTGATGGAAAAATT
Source organism: Dasypus novemcinctus (assembly GCF_030445035.2). NCBI lineage: Eukaryota > Metazoa > Chordata > Mammalia > Cingulata > Dasypodidae > Dasypus > Dasypus novemcinctus. The sequence continues at coordinate 66,295,911 of NC_080674.1, read as the reverse complement.
TGAGTCCTTTCTTATTCTTTTCTCATATAGCAATGCATTGTTATAAACTTCCCCTTAAGTAATGCCTACATGAGAAAAAAAAAAAGATTTCAAATCAGGGATTTTAGCTTCCACCTTAAGAAACCAGAAAAGAACAAATAAAACCCAAAGTAAACAGATGAAGTGAATAGAGAACAAAGCAGAAATCAAGGAAATAGGAAAAAAACAAAACAATAGAGAAATCAAGGAAACAAAAAACCGGTTCTTTTAGAAGATCTATAAAATTGAAAAACTAGTCTAACTGATCAGAAAAAGGAAAGAGGGCCAAATTAACAATATTAGGAACAAAAGACATGATATCAGTACAGGTTAAACAAATATAAAAAAGGATAATAAGGGGATATTATGAGCAACCATGTATCAATAAATTAAGACAACTTTGATGAAATGGACAAATTCCTTGAAAGATACAAACTACCAAAGCTATCCAAAGAAGTAACAGATACCTGAACAGCCCAATGTCTATCAAAGAAACTGAATTTCTAGTTAAAAAGCCTTTCCACAAAGTGCATTCCTGGTGCAGATGGCCTCACTATTAAAGTCTATCAAACTGTTAAGATAAAAATATAACCAACAGCTGCACACAAACACTTCTAGAAAACTGAAGTTGAAGGAATATGTCACAACTCATTCTACAAAGCAATTATTAATCTGATAACAAAATCAGACAAAGAAAGACATTATAAGGAAAAAAAGCACACAGCCCAATATGACTAATGAATATAGAAGCAAAACTTCTAAACAATTTTAGCTGAAATGTTTGAAATTCAGATGCTGAAAAAGGTTTTAGTCATTTGATTCAAAAATACATTAAAAAATACATCATGACCAAACAGGATTTATGCTAGATATGCAAGGTTTGTTTAATATTTGAAAACCAAGAAATCTAAAAAACTAACATAAAACCAAAATGTGATCATATCAATAGACACAGAACATTTGTCAAATATCTAATATTGGGACTGCCAGGAGATGCACACATTAGAAAGACATGGGGGTTCTCTTCTCTCTGAGAAAAAGAGCTGGAGGACAAGCAGAAATGGCCTGGAAAAAATTCTCCTAAGGTTTAGGACACCATAGAAAGGCTAGACATAGCCAGAAAATAGACAAACAAAGGAAATATTCACAACAGCAAAACTAGGAGTTAAAAATGGCATCTACAAGTGTTGGTGCCCTCCGCCACACTATAGACATTTTTTAATTCCCAGGACTTGGGGCTGGCAGATACAAAGATGCCAGGGATCGATTTTCTCAGGAAAGTGGATAGAGAGGGACACAGCCTAAGGTCACTCAATGTTTGACACACAGATTTGTTCTGCTGTGTCCCACAAGCCCTTCCAGGTCAGGTAGGGACACGTGATTGTTTGCCTTGGGAGCCAGCTCAGGACTAAAAAGATCTGGAACTAAAGAGATCCAACCCTCTCAATCTCTCTCTCTACTGACCAGGACTGGTTGGTGAGGATGCAGAGGGAAGTGGAATTATTTCCTACCTGGGAAAAAGGAAGGGGCTTCCAGCAAAGGTTGGAGAACTGCCTCTGTGAAAGTTTGAATTAAAAGGCTCTGAGCCTCTTTTCAGGATCCTCTATCCCATTGACCCAGTTCATGTTGCAGCAAACATACTCTTAGCAGGAACTGAACTGAGAGGGCTATCAAAGAGCAGCATCTGATGGCAGACCAAGGAGATGCACATGAGGAAATTAAAGTAAGTAAGAGAGGCATTTCCCAACGTTTACAACCTACCTCCCCAAGGCCCTAGGAAGCAGGTCTGCAACCCACTACTGGGTACAGGGACCAAATTTAAGCAAGTAACAGGGTCAATTCTAAAGACTCAGAATTGGTTGAACCAAGAATCAAAGACTAGTAGTAACAACCTGCCTCTCCCTACTAAATTACTATGAAAGAGAGAGAAATTGAGCATGTAAGTAAACTCATCATGCCAACCAGATGCCTAGACATCAGCAAAAATTATGAGCTATACTAAGAAAAAGGAAGAAATGAACCGTGAAAAGGAATATATCAAAGACACTGAAGAGATGCAGGATTTGAGACAACTAATCAATGAGATACACACAAATTTCCAAAATCAAATTAATGACTTGAGAGAAAATATTGCTAAAAAGATAAAGAACATCAAGAAGACATTGAGCAGGGACAAAGAAGAAATTTGAAAACCTGAATAGAAAAGTAACACAGATCATGTGAATGAAAGACGTGATAGGTGAGGGGAAAAAAACAGATTAGAGGCTGTAGCAGTTTGATATTATTGATGAATTTCAAAAAGAAATATTGGATTATGTTTGTAAATTGATCTTCTCCTATGGGCATATTAGATTATAATGGAATCATAGGCTTACTTGATTAAGTAATTATGTAAACCTCTTGTGCCAGCAGGGCATTGAGTCTGCACCCTTTGGTGGGTGGGGACTCAGAGATAAAAGGCATGGCAAAGGACATATTTGGGGGTTTTGATGTTGGAGTTTTGATGTTGGAGTTTAATGCTGAAGCCTTAAGCTACAGCCCCAGGAAGAGAGGAACCCTAAGCCTGGAAAGAAGCCCTGGGAAGAGAGGAACCCAGAAAGCCTGAACCCTTGCAGACATCAGCAGACATCTTGCCCTAACATGGGAAAACAGACTTTGGTGAGGGAAGTAAGTTATGCTTTATGGCCTGTTATGTGTAAGCTCCTACCCCAAATAAATGCCCTTTATAAAAACTAACCAATTTCTGGTATTTTACATCAGCAATCCTTTGGCCGACTAACACAAAATTTGGTACTGAGACTGGGGGGGGGGGGGGGGGTAAAGAAGGATTCGCCTGGGATACAGGAGATCCTCTAGGGCATCTCCTAGTACTGCCATATCCTATGATTAAAGTCAATAGAAAACTGCAGCAACCCAATCAAACCAGAACTAACAATGGCACAGAATCTTCAGGAATGAAAGTTTCTTTCATTCTGAGTTTCACCCCACCAGGCAAAGAACCATGGCCAACTGAAGTGCTTGCTGAGGGTAATGGAAACATGCAATGGGTAGTGACAGAAGGTAGTGATAAATATGAGCTTTGACCACATGACCAGTTACAGAAATGAGAACTATAACAGTCATGAATCTTTTACTTGTTTCATTATGATGATGACTGTATATGTACACAAAATGAATTTGTCTTCTTCTCCAAACTTTTCCCTTATCATATAACAAGTTATATCAGTTTCATGAGGATGTCAAGTTGGAGAGTGAATGTTATCCAAGAACTTGCACCCTATTCTGCATGGAATTAATGCATTTCCAGCTGTACACAGGAAAGTTGAACATTGTTAGGTGGAAATATATATATGCATCTCTGTTATTGTATTTACTTAGAGACTAAGTAGGGTTTAAGGTAATGTGTATGGTTGCCGAGTTGACAAGGAGGACTGTGATGGTTAGGCTATTCTGCCAACTTGGCCAGGTAATTGTGCCCAGCTGTTGGTCAACCAAGCACTGGGCTAACTGTAATACAAGGGCATTTATGGACTTTAGTCACCATTGACTTTACTGCAGTGGTAAATCATAGATAGCTGATTACAATTACATCAATCAGGGAAATTGCCATCAGCAATGAGTGATGCTTTATCCAATTAGTTGAATGCCTTAAAAGGGGAAGTGATTCCAGCATTGACTGAGAAGTTCCCAGCTTGTCTTTGGACAGCCAACCTCTCCCAGCACTCATCAAGGACTTTCACTGGAGCCCCTGGGTGCAGCCTGCCTGTGGAACTTGGACTTGTGCATCCCCACGGTCAAGTGAGAGACTCTTATAAAATCACCTACTATTGACATATATCTCTTGTTGATTCTGTTTCCCTAGAGAACCCTAACTAATACAAAGGCATACAACAACAGACTCAAAATGACAGAAGAAAGACTAAGTGATACTGAAGACAGAACAGCTGAAATTGAAGAAAGGAAAGAACAGAGAGAAAAGAATGGAAAAAATTGCCCAGGGGCTCAGGAAGTTAAATGACAACACAAAATGCAACACATAAATGTCATGGGAATTCCAGAAGGGGAGGAGAAGGGAAAAGGAGTATTTGAGGAAATAATAGCAGAAAATTTCTCAACTCTTACAAAAGAAGTGAATTTACATGTCCAAGAAGTGCAGCATGTACCAATCTGAATAAATGTGAACAGACCAACTCCAAGAAACATTCTACTCAGAATGTCAAAGATAAAGAGAAAATCCTGAGAGCAGCAAGGGAGAAGCAAACCATCACATACAAAGAATGTCCAGTAAGACTTAGTGCACTCCTAAATAATCAGTGGGTCAAAGAACATATTGAGAAGAATGAAAACAAGAACACAATTACCAAAACTTATGGGATACAGAAAAGGCAGTCCTGAGAGGGAAAGGTATAGCCCTAAATGCCTATATTAAAAAAGAAGAGCTAAAATCAAAGAGCTAACTGAAGAACTGGAGAAACTAGAAAAAGTACAGCAAACCACATGCAAAGCAAGCAGAAGGAAAGAAACAATAAAGATTAGAGAAAGAATAAATGAAATTGAGAACAAAGAAACAATAGAGAAAATCAACAAAAATAAAAGCTGCTTCTTTGAGATCAATGTAATTGACAAACCCCTAGTTAGACTAACAAATAAGAGAGAAGATGCAAATAAATACAATCAGAATGAAAGGGGGAAGTTACCACTGACCCCACAGAAATAAAAGGATCATAAGACGATATTATGAGAAACTGTAGGGAAGCGGATTTGGTTCAATGGATAGAGCATCCACCTACCACATGGGAGGTCCAGGGTTCAAACACAGGGCCTCCTGACCTGTGTGATGAGCTGGCCCACTTGCAGTGCTGATAGGACTGCCCTGCCATGGAGGGGTGTCCCCTGTGTAGGGGAGCTCCACGTGTAAGGAGTGCACCCCGTAAGGAAAGCCACCCTGTGCGAAGAAAGCGCAGCCTGCCCAGGTGGCGCTGCACACATGGAGAGCTTATACAGCAAGATGACACAACAAAAAGAGACACAGAGTCCTAGTACTGCTGACAAGAATCCAAGCAGACACAGAAGAACACACAGCAAATGGACACAGAGAGCAGACAATGGGGTGGAGGGAGAGAAATAAATAAAAAATAAATCTTAAAAAAAAAAAAAAGACACTGTATGCCAACAAATTTGACAGCCTAATGGATAAATTCCTAGAAATGCACAAACAACCTACACTGACACTAAAAGAAATACAAGAACTCAACAAACCAGTTACATTTAAAGAGACTGAATCAGTCACCAAAAGTCTCCTCACAAAGAAAAGTCCAGAACCAATGGCTTCACAGGTGCACTCTACCAAGCATTTCAAGAAGAATTAACATCAATCCTGTTTAAACTCTTCCAAAAAACTGAAAAAGAGGGAAAATTATCCAACACATTTTATGAAGCCAGAACAAAGCCAGATAATGACACAAGAAAACAAAATGACAGATCAATCTCTCCAATAAACAGAGAAGCAAAAATTCTCAACAAATGCTTGCAAATAGAATCGAATAGCATATTGAAAGACTTATACATCATGATCAAGTGGGATTTATGCCTGGTATGCAAGGCACCAGGAATTAAGAAAATCAATTAATGTAATATACCATATTAACAAATTGAAGGGGAAAAAAAAGGATTATCTTAATTAATGCAGAAAAGGCATTCAACAAAATCTAGCTTCCTTTCTTGATAAAAACATTTTGAAAGATGGAATAGAAGGAAAATTACTTAATATGAAAAAAGGCATGTACAAAAACTCACAGCCAACATTTGACTTAATGGGGAAAGGATGAAAGCTTTCCTTCTAAGATTGGGAACAAGAAAAGGATGCCCAAGGTCACCATTATTATTCAACATTTTGCTAAAAGTACTACCTAGAGCAATTAGACAAGAAAAATTAAATAAATAAGAGGCATCCAAATAGGAAAAGAGGAAGTAAAACTCTCACTATTTGTGGATGACATGATCCTGTATTTAGTAAATTTTGAAATGTCTATGATAAAGTTACTTGAGCTAATAAAGAAGTTCAGCAAAGTGGCAGGATATAAAATCAACACACAAAAATCAATAATGTTTCTGTACACTAGTATTGATCTCAGAAGGAAATCAGGGAAAATATTCCATTTACAATAGCAACAGAAATACTCAAACAACTAAAATATATTTAACCAAAAAGTACAGGACATATATGCAGAAAACTACAAAACAATGCTAAAAGAAATCAACAAAGACCTAAACAAATGGAAACACATACTGTGTCCATGGATTAGCAGACTAAATACTGTGAAGCTATCAATCCTACCCAAACGGATTTAAAGAATCAAAGTAATATCAATAAAAATTCTAACAGCCTACTTTACAGAAAGAGAAAAGGCAATTACCAAATTCATAGAAGGGAAAGTGCACCCGAGTAGGCAAAAGCATTCTAAAAGGGAAGAGCAATGTGAGAGGACCTTGAAACATAATACAAAGTTACAGTGGTCAAAATAGCCTGACATTGGCATAAAGATAGACATATAGATCAGTGGAATGGAATTGAGAGAGCAGAAACATATTCTCACTTCTTGGGCCAACTGTTTTGTTTTGTTTTTCTTTTTTAATTAATTTATTGAAGCATTATCACTTATACATAAACATACATAAACAATAAGTGTATAGTAATAGCTGTGAACTTACAAAACAAACATATATAACATCATACAAGACTCTCATAACTCACCCTACCACCAATACCTTGCATTGTTGTTAAACCTTTTTAACTAATGATTAAAGAGCATTGTCAAAATATTACTACTAACAGAAGTATTTTCCCTCAACCCAACCTATTATAATTATCTTTATATCATTTATATATGAACATACATAAACAATTAAGTGTATCATAAAAGTTGTGAACTTAAAATGCAAACATGCATAACATCATGCCGGGGTCCCATACATCAACCCTTCACCAATGCCTTGCACTGTCGTGAGATGTTTGTTACAAATTATGAAAGAATATTGTCAAAATTTTACCAGTAATTATAATCCTTATCCTACATTTGGTGTGTTTTTCCCGAAACCCACCCTATTATTATTTTTTAAATATATTTTTTTATGATAGAGGTTGTAAACTTATAAAACAATCATGCACATGTACAGAATTCCCAAACAACAACACTCTATCAACACACCACACTGTGGTGGAACTTTTGTTACAGATAGGATAATATTGTCTGATTGTTACGACATCCACAGTGTACATTTGGTTCACATTTTCCACAATGCCCCTTTATCAACACAGTACATCTTTGGCATTGATACAAGAATATTATATTATTACTGCTAACCACAGTCCATAGGTCACTCCAGCTGTATTTTTCCCATACTTCTCCACATTCCCAATACCCTGTAGTAGTGATGTACATTTGTTATAGCTCTCACAAAGGACACTCTTGCATCTGCACCATCAACCACAATTCTTATCCACCTCTTGCTTTTCTAAGCTATTCAGTTCCTAGATTATACTCTAGCATTCTGTCAATTGGCATTTACATAAATAGACTAGCATTTTCAGCCACATCTCCATTTATAAACTAGCTGTTGTTCACTATGTGTTACCACCCACTCTATATATTTCCACACTTTTACAGGAAAGTTAATTAAAACTTTTACATGCATTAAATTTCAGTAGTCCAGCTCAGGCCTCCTCTTACTTCCTTTAAGAATCCACCACCTACCACCGGGTCTTGAAGATATTTTCCAACAATTTCTTCTAGGAGCTTTATGGTTCTTGCTTTTATATTTAGGTTTTTGATCCATTTTGAGTTAATTTTTGGATAAGGTGTGAGATCGGGGTCCTCTTTCCTTCTTTTCGCTATAGATATCCAGTTCTTTCAGCACCATTTGTTGAATGAACTGTTCTGCATGAGCTGTGTGGGTTTGGCAGGCTAGTCAAAAATCACTTGACCATGCATGTGAGGGTCTGTTTCTGAACCATCAATTTGGGTCCATTGGTCTATGTGTCAGTCCTTATGCCAGTATCATGCTGTTTTTACCACTATACCTAGGTAATAAGATTTAAAATCTGAAGATGAGGGTTTGCTTTTCCTTTTTATGATGTTTTTGGCTATTCAGGACCCCTAACCCTTCCAAATAAATTTGATGATCATGTTTTCAATATATTTTTTTTAATGCTGGTGGAATTTTTTCGGGATTGCATTGAATCTATATATCAATTTGAGTAGAATTGACATTTTAATGATATTTAGTCTTCCAACCCATGAGCATGGAATGTTCTTCCAGTTATTTAGGTTTTCTTATTTCTTTTAACATTGAGTTGCAGTTTTCTGAATACAAGTACTTTACATCGTTGGTTAAGTATATTCCTGACTATTTGAGATTTATCTGTCATATTTTATTTTTATCACCCTTTTGACACTTTTAGTTGCTTTTATTGATAGGATCTTCATTTCTAGATTCTTCTAGGCCTCTCTCTCCTGTCTTTTCTTTTCAGGTTCTAGCACATTCTTTAGTATTCCTGAAAATCTGGTCTCTTGCTTAGAAATTCTCTCAGTTTCTATTTATCTGTGAATACTCTAATCTCATCCTTATTTTTGAAAGTCAGTCTTGTTGGATATAAGATTCTTGGCTAGAAGTTTTTCTCTTGTAGTATCTTAAATATATCTGACCACTGTCTTCTTGCATCCATGGTTTCTAGTGAGAAATCAGCACTTAATCTTATTGGGTATCCCTTATAAATTATGCATTGCTTTACTCTTCCTGTTCTCAGAATTCTCTCTGTCTTTGGCATTTGACATTCTGATAAGTATGTGTCTCAGAGTTGGTCTATTAGGATTTTTTTGGATAGGAGTACATTGTGCTTCTTGGACATAGATATGTATTTCCTTCAATGGAGTTGGGAGATGTTCTACCATTGTTTCTTCAAATATTCCTTCTGCCACTTTTTTAACTCTGTAGCAGTTTGATATTATTGATGAATTCCAAAAAGAAATATTGGATTATGTTTGTGAACTAATCTTTTCCTCTGAGCATATTAGATTATATTGGATTCAGAGGTTTACTAGATTAAGTAATTAGGTAAATCTTTTGTGCCAGTAGGTCGCTGAGCCCTCACCCTTGGTGGGTAGGCACTGACAGATAAAAGGCATAGCAAAGGACAGAACTGGAGGGTTTTTTATGTTGGTTATGATGCTGAAGTCTTAAGCTGGAGCCCCAGGAAGTAAGCTCACAGAGGAAACAGAAGCAAGCCCCAGGAAGAGAGAAACCTTGAGCCCAGGACAAAGAAGCCTGAGGAAGGGAGGAACCCAGGAAGCCTGAATTGTCACAGACATAAGCAGCCATCTTGCTCCAACATGTGGAAAGCGACTTTGGTGAGGGAAGTAACTTTTGCTTTATGGCCTGGTATCGGTAAGCCCCTACCCCAAATAAATACCCTTTATAAAAACCAACTGATTTGTGGTATTTTGCATCAGTACCCCTTTGGCTAACTAACACACCTTCTCTTCTCTCTCTAGGACACCCATGACAAGAATGTTTGCAGATCTTCTGCTGTCATATAGTTCACCAAGACTTTGTCCAATTTTTTTCATCCTTTTCTTCATCTGTTCTTTTGTATGTTCACTTCCAGAGGCCATTTCTTCAAGCTTACCAATCCTTTCTTCTGCCTTCTCAAATCTGCTATTATATGATTTCAATATTTTAAAAATTTCATTTATTGTGCCTTTCATTTCCATAAGATTTGCTATTTTTCTATATATGCTTTCAAAGTCTTCTTTGTGCTCATCCAATGTCTTCTTAAAATCCTTAATGTCTTTAGCCATCTCATTGAATTTATTAAGGAGATTTGTTTGAACATCTATGATTAGTTATCTAACTCCTTTATGCCATCTGGGGGCTTATCATCTTCCTTTAACTAGGCCTTATCTTCCCGTTTCTTTGTGTGGCTTATTATTTTTTGTTGGTGCCTTGGTATCTGGCTTACTAGAGTATTTATTCTGGGTGCAGTTTTTCTTTTTAGTTTAGGGCTTCCTGCCCTTTCTCCCTTGCTGGTTGTGCAGTAGGAGCCAAAGATGTAGTTGGTGCTATAAGCTGTGGAAGTTCAAGCTACCCTCACTGCCCCAGGCACTGACGATGCTTCTCCAAACTGTCTCCTTTGCCAGGGGTAGGGACAGACTCACAGCTGTGTGGAATAATCTAAGTCCTACAGGTCTAGACTGTAGTTACCCAGAGAGACCAATGAATCTTCTTGCCCTTTTCTCCCCTGCATGAGGTAGGGATGGAGCTGCAGAAATGGGCAGCAATCTATGCAGTGCAGGTCCAAGATGACCGCAGTTGCCCTGGTAGACTTCCGATTAGTCAGTCTGTGGCAGTCAAAGTTACCTGCAATTACCTGGATAGGTTGGTTCAGGGCCTGCCAGACTCCTCCCTGCCAGAGGTGGGGCTGAAGCCTAGTCTAGGGCTGCTGGCCCATCACGGTGAAAGAAACTGGTTCCTACAATCACAGTGACCTTCGGTCTGGGCTTCCCCTCATGCTGGGGGTGGAGTCCTCCTCCCTGTTTTTGGGAAATGGAGCTTCCAATTCCAGCCACAGAATAGCTCCAGGGCAACTTGTGCTGCCAGAATAGGATGATCACCAGTCTCTGCAGCCTGGCCAGTAATCTCCCGGAGAGGCTGGCGCAAGTTCTCCCAGCTTCCCCCCTACCAGAGGTGGGGCTGGAGCTTAGGCTAGACCTGCAATCTGATCTGGATGGAAAGAAGTCTGTCCCTACCAGCTCTGTGATTTTCAGTCAGCCCCGCTCCCCCTCATGCCACGTGCAGAGCTACGATGGAGGCTACTGGCCTCTTTCTGATTTGGACAGGCTCAAACTTAAGCTATTCTTAGGGTTATACTTTAGCCTGCTGAATTTACTCATCAATAGTTGAAGGTGGTGCCCAACTGTCTCTTCCTCCCCTGTTTTTGGGAAGTGGAGCTTTCAATTCTAGTCACTGAACAGCTCCTGAGGCGGCTTGTGCCTCCAGTGGAGGATGGGCACCGGCCTCCGTGGCATGGAGCACTCTACTTATGAATCTTCTCTGCAGATAGGCAGTCTCCTCCTTCCATTCCTTCAAAGATGTTGCTGGATGCTCTCTGGCCTCCTGAAGGCCCCAAACAGGTGCTTTAGATAACTCCTGATAGCTCTAGGTATTAACTAACTGCCCTGTAGCTGCCATCTTGCTGGTTGTGCTTGGTCAACTGGTTTCTGACAAACCTACCAAAGCCATGTTAACAAGACAAAACAGTATCTTCAACAAATGGTGCTGAAGAACTGGATATCCATAACCAAAAAAAAAAAAAAAAAAAAAAAAATGAAAGAGGACCCCTATCACACTCTGTATATAAGAATCAACTCAAAATGGATCAAAGATCTAAATATAAAAAGCTAGGACCATAAAAGTACTAAAAGAGAATGTAGGGAAACATCTTACAGAACTTGTGGTAGGTGGAGGTTTCTTGGACCTCACAACCAAAGCACAAGAAACAAAAGAAAAAATAGAAAAATGGGAGCTCCTGAAAATTCAACACTAGGACTTTGTCAAAAGGGTAAACAGGCAGCCTATTCAGAGAAAATATTTGGAAATGACATATCTGATAAGGGTTTAATATCAATGATATATAAAGGAATGCTACAACTCAACAATAAAAAAACAAATGACCTGATGAAAAAATGGGCAAAAGATTTGAACAGACATTTGTCCAAAGAAGAAATACAAATGGCAAAAAAATACATGAAAAAATGTTCAACATCACTAGCAATTAGGGAAATGCAAATCAAAACTACAATGAGATATTTCATACCTATTAGATTGGCCACTATTAAAAAAACAGAGAACTACAAGTATTTGAAAGACTGTGGAGACAGGAACACTTACTCACTGTTGGTGGGAATGTAGAATGGTATAGCCACTGTGGAGGTCTATTTGTCAGTTCCTAAAGAAGTTGAACATAGATTTGCCAAGTGACCCAGTAATACCACTACTGGATATATACCCAGAAGAACTGAGAGCAATGACTTGAACAGACATCTGCACACCGATGTTCATAGCAGCATTATTCACGGCAATCAAAAGTTGGAAACAACCCAGATGTCCATCAACCACTAATGGATAAGCAACCTGTGGTGCAATCACACGATGGATTATGCAGTTGTAAAAAGAAATGAAGTCATAAAACATATGACAACATGGATGATCCTGGAGGACATTATGTTGAGTGAAGCAAGCCAGACACAAAAGGACAAGTACTTTATGATTACATTACTATGAACTAAATACATTTTGTAAAATTGAATATGGGTCACCAGAAAATAAAACGAGATTAGAGAACAGAAAGTTGAGAGTTAACTTGTGCAGATCTGGTAAAAAGGTTTTGTGTTAATCTTTGGAAATAAATAGAAAAGGAAAGCCCAACATAATGTCTATAACTAGCAGTATTACCATGCAGGTATGAAATGGTTTAAAGGCAAAGTATAAGGTCATGTATATTATTATAAGGAAAGCGAAAAAATGCAACATAGAATTGTATAGCATAACAAAACCACTTGTGAAATATGTATGCATATATAAGATTGTTTTCCTTTGAAATTGAATAAATATACGCTAATACCATAAGATGAGAACATCAAACAAACAAAATATGCCAAAGGAAAGAAACCAGAAACAAAGTACTGTATAATGTGTGACTCCATTTTTATAAAATGTAAATATAAATCAATTTATGAAGATGGAAAAAAATCCAACATGCATTCCCAATAAACACTTTCAGCAAACAGAACAGAAGGCAATTTCCTCAAACTGATAAAAGACAACTACAGAACCTAGAGTTATCATCATATTTATTGGTGACAGAATATAAGTTTTTCCCTTATATTCAAGAACAAGACAAGGCTATCTGCTCTCACACTTCCATTCAACATTTTACTGGAGGTTCTAGCCAGTATAATAGGGAAGAAGAATAAATAAAAGGCATCAGATCTGTAAAGGACAAAATAAAAATTTCTTTATTTGCAGGTGACCTGATTATCTAGGTAGAAAATCCTACAGAATCTACAAAAAAATCATAGATTTTTAGGTTAAAAACAGTTAACCAAGATTGCAGAACACAAAGATTGTAGAACACAAAATTTTAATATGTGAGAATCAATTTTATTTCCATATACTAAAAATGAACAATCAGGAATTGAAAATTTTAGAAAGAACATGTACAATAGTTCAGACAATATGAAATAGGATAAATTTGACAACCTGTCTGATGACAACTACAAAGCACTGCTGAAGATATTAGAGAGGATCTACATCAATGGAGAAATATATCACATTTATAGGTGAGAAGATTAATAGTGGTGACAAATCAGTTCTCCCTATATTGATTTATAGATTTAATGCAATCACACTCACAATCCCAGCAGACTTTTCTGTTGAAATTGAAAAAGTTTAAAGTTTATATAGATCTTGCAGATTGAGCCCTGAATCTCAGCAGAGTTGCAACCAGCACCTACTCTCCTGTTCATCAGACTCACCCAGTACAACTAACAAAAGGTTGATGGTGGTATCTATAACTGCACACAAGATAGCTCCACCCTTCTGCCCCATGGGATCTAAGCCCCCTCTCAAATGGAAGCAGAGTGAGCATCACCATCCCCAAATCCTGAAGACTGAAGAATGAACAAATATAAGGGGAGAATGCAACTATGGACTAAAGTAGTCTATTCTAGTAATGGGAGAACTTGTAACACTGATATAAAGAGAGTGGTCACCAGAGGTTCCGAGGGGAGGGAGAGGGAAGAATAGACATAACATGGGCATTTTTGGGACATTAGAATTGTTCTGCATGACATTGCAATGATGGATACAAGCTGTTATACATTTTGCAAAACCTATAAAATTGTGTTGTGCGGTATAAAATGTAAGCCATAATGTAAACTACAGACCATGGTTAGAAGCAATGCTACAATATGTGTTCACGAATTGTAACAAATGTACCACACTAATGAAAAATGTTATTAATGGGGAAAAGTGGAGGGTAGGTGTGGGGGATAATGGGAATCCCTTATATTTTTATGTAATAATTATGTAATCTAAAGCTTCTTTAAAAAGAAAATATTATTTAAAATTCATATAGAAATGCATAGGCTCTAGAATAGGCAAAACAACTTTGAAAAAGATAAAATTGGAGGATATATACTACCTGACTTCAAGAATTTTAATAAAGTTACAATAATCAACACAATATGGCACTGGCATCAAAATGAACAAATAGATCAATGAAACAGAATAGAAAATCCAGAGATAAACCCACACCTATGTGGACAACTGATTTTGAATAAAGGTACAAAGACAATTCAGTGAAGAAAGGATAGTCTTTTCAATGAATGGTGCTGGAATGATGGCTATTCATCTGCCAAAAAACTGAACTGCGGATTACATTTCATACAATATATAAAAATTAACTCAAAGTGGATCATAGATCTAAACGTAAACTATAAATCTTCTGAAAGAAATCATGGGAGAAAATATTTGCTACCTTATGTGAGGCAAAGATTTCTTAGATACAATACCAAAGTACAAGCCATAAAACAATTACTAATTTGGACTTTATAAAAATAAAAACCTCAGCTCATCAGAAAACACTATTAGGAGAATGTAAAGAAAAGACACCGAGAGAAATATTTACAAATCATATATCTGATAAAAATTTGAACAGACACTTGACCTAAGAAGATAAGTGGATGATGAATAAGAGAAATGCTAATTAAAGTCATGGGATAACAAAACCTATCAGAATGCCTAAAATTAAAAGGAGGAACTGAGTCCTTCATACTCTGCTCATAGAAATGTAATATGGTACAACCACTTTGGAGAAGAACTTGGCAGTTTTGTTAAAAAGTTAACCATACAAACACACACCCATCACATGACCTACCGATTATACTCGTAGATACTTACCTAAGAGAAGTTAAAGCATATGTCCAAAAAAAAGCATGTGTTGAGTAAAAACTTGTACATGAATGTTCATAGCAGCTATATTTGTCCACATGTCCATCAACAGTATATGAATAAAACAGGGGGTGATATAACTATATAGTGGAAAATTATTCAGCAATAAAAAGAAATAAACTATTGATACACACAACAACATGAATGAATCTCAAAGTAATTATGCTGAGTAAAAAAGTCAGACCAGGGAAACGGACTTGGCCCAGTGGTTAGGGCGTCTGTCTACCACATGGGAGGTCCATGGTTCAAACCCCGGGCCTCCTTGACCCGTGTGGAGCTGGCCCATGCGCAGTGCTGATGCGCGCAAGGAGTGCCCTGCCATGCAGGGATGTCCCCAGCGTAGGGGAGACCCACGCGCAAGGAGTGCACCCCAAAGGAGAGCAGCCCAGAGCGAGAGAAAGTGCAGCCTGCCCAGGAATGGCGACGCCCACACTTCTCATGCAGCTGATGACAACAGAAGCGGACAAAGAAACAAGACGCAGCAAATAGACACAGAGAACAGACAACGGGGGGGGGGGGGGGGGATTAAATAAATAAATGAATAAATAAATCTTTTTTTAAAAAAAGAAGTCAGACCAAAAAAAAACTCAGCACATACTATATATGACTCCATTTAGATAAAATTCTACAAAATACAAACTAATTTATGGTGAAAGAAAGAAAATTAGTGGCTGCCAGAGGATGGGCCACAAAGGAATTTTGGTGCTGATGGATATGTTTATTATCTTGATTGTGATATATAAAGGTGAATATGTATACCAAAACTTAAGTTGTACAATTAAAATATGTGCAGTTATTATATGTAAATTAAACCTCAATAACGTTTTCCTAAAAAACCTTCTCAGATATATTTTTCCCTTTTGGTCTCTTGACTTAAATTCCCTTGTGACTTGACCAAAGGTACGGTGTAATTCTAAAATATTACCTAATACTGAGGTTATAACAAATACCACAGCGGCACCATAAAAAGGTGGGTTCCTCAATGTAGTTGATAAAGTGTAATACAAGTGTGTGATCTTACAAGTGTACAAGATCCTAGAAATAATGGGCCATTTGCTGAACATTAATTTTATGCAGGTCACTTCACTTTTTGCATATTATATTCAGAACCAAATTCCTAGGAAAGTATATATCACAGGTTACTGCACAAAGCTACACTAATTCCTAATAAATAACTTTGCTGCATTTGATTGCATTTTTTTTCCATCCTTCAAATGGGATGCTGACCACACTTCAGTTTACCATATAACATCACTTTTGGTAAACTGTGTCATTTATCCTGGGGTACTTCCAACTCAGTGAAGCTGGCATACAAGTAATGCTAATGAGCTGACTGAGCTTCAGTGCTTCAATCTTGATAAATACATTTTTCCTTTAAAATGTTGAGGTAACTGTGAAGAAGACACAGGTAAATTATTTGAAAGACACTGTGACAGGATATGAAGATTTTATGAATTTCAAAAAGAGAAAGGATTATGTTTGTAAAGTAATCTATTCCTCTAGGTGTGATACCTTTATATTAAATTCATTGAGGGGCCTCTGATTAAAATTTATTTAGGGCTTCTGATTGGGCTGTATCAGTAACTCAGGTTGAGTTCCCGCCCCCTTGGTGGACCTATATAAACCAACACTCACTCAAGAAGACATGCCAGAAGAGAGTGAGTTCTGTTATTTTTGATTCTGGGGCCCTGGAGAGAGATGAGCCATATGCTTCATAGTTTGCAGCTGACCTAGCCAAGAGGACGAAGACTAATCTAGAGGCCTGGAAAGAAACGAGCCCTATACCAGGAGAGAGAAGAAGCCCTGAGAGACAAATGCTATCCCAGCCTGCAGCTGAGAGAGAGGAAGCACAGAAGGGAAGGCTGGACCCTGGCAGAAATCAGTGACCATCTTGATTCAACATGTGGCAACTGACTTTGGTGTGAGAGGAACCTTGAGTTGGACTAGGGCCTTGTAACTGTAAGTTTTTACCCCAAATAAATACCCTTTATAAAAGCCAACACATTTCTGGTATTGTGCATCAACACCCCTTTGGCAGACACTGTATTAACAGACACTGAATGAAATTACTGTGGTTAATTCTTTAGGGAAAGAGTTTGATGAGGTCCTTACACAAAGAGCTGTGTACTCTACAAATCAGAGTCAAGAGCCACATGCCATCTAGGGAACAATTTTGCCTTCCTCAAAGGGATATTCAACCATGTTAATATATACATTTTCTTCCTAGAAAACTTTACTAAACACCAAAGAGTATTTTAAGGTTATGAGCAGAAATTGGGGGGATGGGGGAAGTTAGGAACTGAAAAATAATTTAATCTTCAAAAGGATAATCATCCTGAAAAATGCTAGAGAAGAATATTCAGTGCCAGGAAAAAGAAAAAAAAAAAAGATGACAGAGCATTACACAAAAGCATGTAAATAGAGTAAATACATATCTCAAGGAGTTTTAATGACATATAGACTTACCAATTAGAAAATTCCTAGCTCCAACTGCTCCCTGTTTACCATCTCCAGATATAACATCCATAGAAGTTGAGAGCTAGATGTACCAGTAAAGGTACCAGATAGTTCACTCCTTTCATTTTCAAAAAAGGATGTCCAAAGTCAAACAAGTGGAAAAAAGTTGTGCAAGGACTAGAATCTCAGTGTACAAAATCTCTTTCTAGAGCTCTTCTCATTGCAATACACTGTTCTCCATGTTACCTTACATGTTATTAAAAAAAATTATAATTACTGAAATAATGAAAATGCTCTGATAATGACTGAAGTGATGATTGCATAACTAGGCAATTATACCAAATACCATTGATTGGAGGAACTGTATGCTTTATTATATGTATCAACAAAATTAATGTTTTACAAAAAAAGAACTTTATCTTTCAAATTTGTTTCCTTAAGTGAATATGCCCACAATCACATCTGTAG
This sequence comes from Dasypus novemcinctus, assembly GCF_030445035.2. Classification (NCBI taxonomy): domain Eukaryota; kingdom Metazoa; phylum Chordata; class Mammalia; order Cingulata; family Dasypodidae; genus Dasypus; species Dasypus novemcinctus. The sequence goes on along the minus strand of NC_080674.1, from coordinate 66,277,899 downwards.
ACACATGATAATTTTGTTTTATGAAGTTGACATGAGTTTTTATTATAAACAGGATGTTCTCAAAAATGATACTTTCATATTTTGTAACATTCAAAATTAAACAAAAGAAAAAATTTTAATTACCAATTTAAATAAAATGCAACAAATTAGCAAATTCATTAACTTAGAGGGACCAATTCTTTTATTAGTAAGTAAAATTACCCCTACACTCTACTTAATCCAGTTTGGGTTCTAGCTGTTGGCAGAGTAAATCTGGCTTAAAACACACCTTTAGGAAAACTCTAACTAACCCTATCTGACTTACTAATGTTTTATTCAGGATCTCCTATGAATATAAAGTAGTCCATCTATCTATGCCATTAGGTACTTTTAAAGTAAATTTCTTAAGTAATTTCATGTGCTTATGCTCTAAGGAACATGATTTAGGCAATAATTACATCCAAAGCACAGTGCCTTCTCTGTAGCCAAGAGAGGTATGGAAGCAGTGGGAAACCAGGATTTATGAAGGAGTGAATAATTTTCTTTCTAGATAGGTGTATTAGTCAGGGTTCTCTATGGAAACAGAATCAACAGGAGATATCTGTAAATAGTATGAGATTTAATAAGGGTCCCTCACATGACCGTGGGGATGCACAAGTCCAGGTTCTGCAGGCAGGCTGCAAACCAGGGGTTCCGATGAAAGTCCAATGAAGGTCCTACATGAGTTTCAGGGAGACACTGGCTGTCAAAAGACAAGCTGGGAAATTCTCTCTAAATGCCCTTTTAAGGCATTCAACTGATTGAATAAAGAGTCACTCATTGATGACCACAATCTCCCTGATTGATGTAGCTGTAATCAGCCATCTATGCAGTAAACTCACTGATGACTAAAGCCCATAAATGTCCTTGTATTACAATTAGCCCAGTGCTTGCTTGACCAAACAAGTGGACACAATTACCTGGCCTAGTTGACACCTTAGCCTAACCATCACAATAGGCTTAACTTGTCTCCCCATGGACGAAGTTTATCTCTCTACTTCAAGGGAACCAAATTGCTGCCTCTTTTAATACTCCTCTGGTTACAATTTATGCTTAATAACAATTGTTGGTAGTCTGACAAATTAATTTTTCATTTATTTTGACATATGCCATGATTCGGAGGAGTGTACCCAAAAGTGAGCTGTTCTATGGTTGTAAAGTGAGAGGGTTGGACTGTGGGACATCAAAGGCACTTTGAAACTCTGTAATCATAGGCCATCAATAGCATCATGTTTTAAACGCAATCTCACATACATTATTTCATTTAACCTTACCACAATCCTATTAAGATAGGAAGGGAGGTATTAATCACATTTTACAGATGAGAAAACAGGTTCAGAAAGTTGATTTGCTCTTATTTCTAGTAAACAATGCTGGCATCAGAACTTCAGTTTTCACAGATCAGAGTTGTTATCAAAATTGAGTAATGTTCACTATACAAATAAAATTTCTAGCATAGTGCTAGAAATAAAATTTGTTTTCATCTTGTCACTATGTAGATTCATTCCTTTCCATAAAACACTACCTATTTACTATAGTGATTTGATATTCATTTTCAAACTACAAAAAGTAAAATAAGCTTAATTATCTAATATAGTAAATTCACCAAACTTGCTTTTACTCCTCTCCAAAAACATAGAAATTAAAAATTCACCCAACCCTCAATCTTTCAAATTGATTCACTCCAGTAGAAAAACAAAGTATGTTGTATGTTTATCTGTACACTTGATTTAACACATGAATAAAGCAAAATTAATATTTGTGTCAATCAAAAGAAAACTAGAGAATAATCTAGGGACTGAATAACACAGTGAACTCAGAGGTGGATGAGAATTGTGGTTGATGGTACAGATACAAGAGTGACCTTCTATGAGCTAAAGCAGATGTACATCATATTGCAGGGTGGTGGGAATGTGGAGAAGCATGGGAAAAATAAAATTGGTGTGACCTATAGACTGTGGTTAGCAGTAATTTTGCAATATTCTGGCATTAATGCCAAAGATGTACCATGTTGATACTGGGAGAGTATGGAAAAAGTGTGCCACATGTACACTATGGACCATGGTTGGTGGTAATAATAGTCTGATGATATTATCTCATAATCTGTAACAAATATTTCACGATAGTGCAGTGTGTTGGTGAAGGGGTGTTGTATGGGAATTCTACATGTACATGATTGTTTTTTAAGTTCAATACCTTTGTAATAAAAATATATTAAAAAAATAATAGGGTCGGTTAGGGGGGAAATACCCAAAATATAAGATATGGACTATAGCTAGTAGTAATATTTTGATAAAGTTCTTGCATAGTTTGTAACAAATGTTTCACAATAATGCAAGGTGTTGGTGGTGGGGTGTTATATGGGATCCCTGTGAGTCATTATACATGTTTATTTTGTAAGTTAATAGCTTTTACTATAAACTTATTATTTACGTATGTTCATATATGAATGATATACTTAAATAAAATGTAAAATAATTTAAAAGTACATTACTGACATGAAAATTAGAATGTAGACTGTAAGCATTATATCAGTGTTAAATTTCTTCAACTTGACAACTGCTTAAGGTGGTTACCTAAGTGAATATCCTTTTTCTAAGGAAATGTATATGGCAATATTAAATGTTCAAGAAGATGATATACACAGCCTACACTCAAGTGTTCATAAAATGGATAGATAGAAGGATGAATGAATAGAGAGAACAGTATGAAAAATGTGATAAATGTTAAAATTAGTATATCTGGGTGTGGGGGGATAAGGGTTTGTTGAAGTTCTGTGTATGGGGTTTGTATTAGTTTTGAACTCTCCTGTAAGTTTGGAAGTATTTAAAAATAAAAAATTTTAAAAATTAAAAAAGTAATAAAATAAATAAAAACTGATTATATTTGTACTTTACTATCCTGGAAGCACCTCATAATCTGCCCAAACTATCTTTCCATGTTTATTTCCAACCATATCTTCTCTTCTAGTCACAACAGATTGTTCATCAAATACACCCTGTACTTTTCTTAGTTTCCTTTGCTGGAAATTCCCTTCCCCACCTATTTCCTATTATTCAAACTCTACTCCTTCTTCGAGGCCTAGTATTAATGCCATCTACAGCTTACATGCAGCCTTCCTGATCCCCCAAAGTCAAATTAATCTCTCCCACCTCCTTGAAGCTACTGTGCTTTCTCTGAATCTCTGTTTCACACAGTTCATTGTGTACAGATGGCTATTTATCTGGCACAGCTGAGACTTTTTTGTGTGGGCAAGGGTAATATCTTCTTTATCTCTGATCTATCACAATGGCTGGTTATCAGAGATGGTGAGAAAATGTTTGATGAATGCAAATTACCTAGCAAACATAAGATTGCCTTAGTTTGGGTCTTATCACCTCTTACCTAGATTATTAAAACACTTTGATCTGTCTTCTACTTCTTGCCTTGCCTCCCTCCAGTTTATCTTCCATATTATCACAACCGCGATCTCTCTAAAACTAAAACCTAATTGCATCACTTTCCAAGTTTCAACTTTTATATTGTTCTCCACCATCTAAAGGACAAAGTCCAGTTTCCTAAATACGCCCATCATAACCTGGCCCCAGTCTCCATCTCCAAGAATTTCCTATCACAGTTCCTGCAGACATGCATCTATGTGTACACAAGCTCCTACAAGTATTAGGCAATCACACTCTCATCTACTCCCACGCACATATTATTTGCATCCTTGACCCACCATTATAATCTCTCATTCTTTAAGCATCAACTTGGGGGTAGCAAAATACGGCAGTTAAATCAAACACACCTGTGCTTAAATCCCAAGTTACCTATTACTTGGAGGGTAATCCTGAGCAAGTAAAACTTTGAAAATACAACTGGGGGAATGATGGAAAGCTCTCACCATTCTTCACCTACTCTGCAATATCACTTTGCTCCTATGCTAAGGTGGGCAACGTCAGCATTTTGTGCAAACACAAAACTAAGAGCCAGCATTAGAATCTAAGCTCCAGGTTCCCTGCATTTAGAAATAATTAAGTTCCCAGATTTTAAGAAAGAAAGTTTAAACTTTGTTTCTTTCTACCGTCATCTTCACTAGATGTTGAAATGTGGAGTAACCATACATATAAATTATTTAATCTGTTTTTTCTCAACAACATTAACATCTTTTCATACACTTATTTGCCATCCATATACCTTCTCTGGTGAAAGATCTGTTCAGATATTTGGACCTGTTTCAAAATCAGTTTGGTTTCTTGTTAAATCAGATTTAAGAGTTATTTAAATACTCTAGATAGAAGGTTTTTAAACAGACATGTGATTTGAAAATATTTCTTCCCAGTATGTGACTTATCTTTTCATCCTCTTAAAGGCTTCTTAAGCAGAGCTATATTTTTATTTTGAGGAAGTCCAATTGGGCAGGATTTTTCCCCCCACAAATCATGCTTTTGGTGTTGTTTAAAACTGATCATCAAACCAAAGTTCATGCAAATTTTAACCTATGTTTTCTTCTAGAAATTTAAGTCTTATATTTTATATTTATTTTATGATCCATTTTGAGTTAATTTTTAAAATGTGTGAGCTCTGTGCCAAGGTTCTTTTACATATAGATACCCAATTGTTTCAGCACCGTTTGTTGAAAGGACTAAATTTTTTCTCAACCAAATTGTTTCTGCACCTTTGTAAAAAATCAGATAACTATATTTGTGAGTCTATTTCTGAAATCTCTAGTCTGTTCCATTTTTCTATGTGTCTATTCTTTCATCATCTGCTTGTTTTTTCTTCTTTAAGATTTAGTGAGTGTGTAATACTCTAGATTTTGGTAAAAGCATAAACTTAACTAATTCCTCTAGTTCAAGATATCATAGCTCTATAAAAGGCTTTCTTTTTTCCTAAGAAACAGAAATGGAAATGTAACAACAACAAAAAGTGGAATTAAACAGATTATGAGTAATATCAAGGAGATAAAGATTAGTGCCTCATACAACAATACACAAGGCACAATTACTCTGCCTGGAAACTGGGAGTTTTTCAACTGTAAAGAGCCCAGATAAAGTGACTTCCTTTTATATCATCTATTTCCATGTCAGTGTTATAGCTTTGTAGGGGTTTTATTTGTTTGCATTTTGTTTTAACCTGGTTTATGTGCCAGGTGTTCATGTACACTGAACTTCAGCAGTCAGTATTTAAAGATAAATAACAGTTCAAGGATACATATATACCTGGATGCTTTGAAGCCAAATAAAGTTTTTCTTTGTAACCCCTTTAAACATTCTGAAGACATTACCTTAAAAACTTTTTTAAAGGATACACAAATAATTTTTCCTATACACAGATATGTCTTTTAGGTTTTTGTTGGAATAAACAGCATTTTATGAATAGTCCTTTTTAGGCATAATAAAAGGTTCTCTAGTACTTTAAACTCCATGAATTTCAAGCATCCTCTCATACTACGTTCATAGTACCAAGACCCAAAGCACTGAAACAGTGGCAGTGCAATTCAGTCATCTTTAAATTACAGTCCCCCTCTGGAGGCAAGGGTCCGAGATGCTCAGTTTTTGGTGCAGGCTGCATTTCAGTACTGGCGGGTATTACATCACTTTCCTCCCAATGGAAAATTGTTGCTGTTCACTGAACACCTTAGAAAAACACTTCCCAAATTGGCTGGGAGAAAGGAGTTGTATCCTGTCTTGTGTGACCATCTGAATCTAGTCCTGAGCCAGGACAATCAAACTTGCTTTTTAGCTTTATCTTTATTCACCTATGCTCCCAACAGATTAGAAAAGGTTAAGTAACATGTATTTTCATCCTTAGTGAATTAATTGGCTACAAATACTACGAGCAAAGACCTTTAAATATCTACTAAATGTAAACACGTTTTGTTCCAAATATCTTTCCATATTACACCACATAGGCCAAAACAATAAAAGAAACTGAACATAATTTTTAAAACCTTGCTGTAATACTAAGTCCTACCTGAGAATATATTAGTGAACATAAATCCAAGCAGTTAAGGCTGGTGAATAACTTTGCAATGATATCCTTTCTTTCAACTTCTGTGCACCATTAAGATTAGGGGTCTCCAGTGAAGAAGGAAGGTCCAATGATGGGCCCTTGATATGGACGATTATGCTTATGAGTCTGTGTGCTTGAAATTTCAACTAGGCCAGGAGCTGCATGGTGCCTAAGAGTTACCTTCTGAGAGCTTCCATGTTGCTCAGATGTTGCCACTCTCTAAGCCAAACTCAGCGTGTAATGCATTAACTTCTCTACAGTGTGGGACACGACTCCGAGGGATGACCCTCCCTGGCACCAAGGGACTACTACCAAGCGCCAGCTGGTCGTGCAACTAGAAAAAGACCTTGAATAAAAGGGGGAAATGGTAAAGACAAATAAGTTTATATGACTAAGAGACTTCAAAATGAATCAGGAGGTCATTAGAGGGATCGTGCTTATGCACATCTCAGCAGGGTCTCAGAGACTGTCAAAGTAGATACAACCCCAGGTAGTGGTGCTCCTGAGGGCTACGGAAACACCCAGGCCATATGGTCATGGCAGATGGGTCTGGAGTTCAGTGCCTTGCCAATGGGCCCTACTTTGGAATCTGTGCTCCTGAGTGTGATGGAGTGGGACTCAGATGTGACCTCTCTATGCATGCTGCTTCTGTTACTTTTACTGAATCTGTGTTTTGTACTGGGGTTGGTACATGCTCAGGAGACTTGAATCTTTGGACTATCTATGTGCCAACTGGGCCCTGAGCCTCAGTGGAGTTGCAACATCTACTTTCCAGTTCTTTGGATTTACCCAGATTAGCTAACAGGGAGGTGAGCATGGTCAACCACCACACGAGGGAACAGAGAGTCTACAGCTATAAGCAGGAGAATTTCCATCCATGAGCCATGTGGGATCTAAGCCCCCTCTCAATTTAGATGTGGAGTGGACACTGACATCCCAGTATCTTCAGGATGAAGGAATAAAATATGGATTAGAGTAGATTTACTAGGATTCTATCATAGAAATATTGTGACTCTAGCAATGGAAGAAATGATATCATTGATGTGGAGACAGTGGCCATGGGAGTTACTGAAAGCAGGGAGAGGGAAAAAGAAGTGTGATATTAGGGCATTTTGGGACTTGGAGTTGTCCTCAATGATATTGCAGGGACAGATGCAGGACACTATATATCCTACCATAACCCAATGAATGTACTAGCAAAGAGTGTAAACTACAGCATAAGCTATAATCCATGCTGTGTAGCAATGCTCCAAAATGTACTCATCAAATGCATTGAATATACCACACTAATGAAAGAATTTGTTGATGTGGGAGGAGTGGGGTGTGTGGGGAGTGGGGTATATGGGAACCTTTTGTATTTTTTAATGTAACATTTTGTGTGATCCAGGTATCTTTAAAAAAAAAAAGCTAATAAAAATTTTTTTTAAAAGATCAGGTGTCTCTCTTTGTATCACATTATATGTACTTTCACAGGTCAGCTACAAATCTTTTATTCTAGGTGAATAGGCAACTATACACAAACTTCACCTAAAAGTATACAAAGTCTTATGAAATAACAGCAGGATGTAAAAGACAGGACTGTAACACTCTGGTCTTTGTCCCAGGTCTATATGCTATGTGCCCGGATGCTTTGAAGTCGTCAAGAGTTTTCCTTTTTAACTCCTTTAAGCAATTAAAACCTGTCTTTAAGATACTTGAAGTTACTGTCAATATTGTGAACAAATAAGTGTATCTGGAAATTTTCTAATAATTTGTAATGATTAATAAAACTAAAAGGAAGAAGAGATTGGCAGAAAGTTATTATATAACTTTCAAAGTTAAGAAAACATTCTTTTTGATACAATTAAGAAAATCAAATATATAACCAAGAACAAGTCTAACTTCCTACCTGTTAAGTACATACCTTTGATCTAATGAATTTCTAGAACAAATTGAATATATAAATTAAAAAGAAATGATTCAGCAACTTAAGCTAATATACCAATTAATATCTACCTTTGGCCATAAGAAAAGAGATGTTCAGCAGGAAAAGAAACCTATCAATTATTATTATTATATTTTAACTTTGAGACTGTTTAAATAAGGTAACATTTTAAAGAAATTGCAATATTAATACCATAAATTTTAAAATAGAGACCAGACTAAGTTAATATCAGATTATGAATTTTCAAAAATAGGAAAATATATCTAGGATCTTTCAAAATACACATACTTTAAGTAAGGAGAAGAAAAATAAATCAAACATTAAGAAAAAAATTTAGTAAGTGACTAATATGTTTCAAAGTAATAATGGAAATTCTGCTTAAGGTTTAACAGAGATATATTTAAACAGTAACATATTTAAGTCAATATATATGTATACACACATTGAATGAACTGAGATACACAGTATAGCAATACCTTAAAATAATAAAGACTTAAGGAAGAGAGATCAGATATAGAAAGATATCAAAATTGATATCTAAAAAGGTAGGAAATCACTACAATGAATTCTGTAAGATTCCACTTCAAAAAGTAGTAGTTCATATTTCATCTAATTTTAAAAAGACAATCTGAACAATAAAAGACAAAGGCACACTAAGTCTTTTCACTCCATTCTTTAAAAGAGAAGCAGATTTGGCTCAACTGATAGAGTGTCTGCTTACCACATGGGAGGTCCAGGGTTAAAACCCAGGGCCTCCTGACCCATGTGGTGAGCTAGCCCAAGTGCAGGTGCTGATGTGTGCAAGGAGTGCCATGCCACGCAGGGGTGTCCCCCACTAGGGGAGCCCCATGTGCAAGGAGTGCGCCCCATAAGGAGAGCCGCCCAGTGCGAGAGAAAGTGCAGCCTGCCCAGGAATGGTGCCACACACATGTAGAGCTGACGCGGCAAGATAATGCAGCAAAAAGAGACACAGATTCCCTGGTGCCACTGACAAGAATACAAGTGGACACAGAGAGCAGACAACTGGGGAGTAGGGGAGAGAAATAAATAAAAAATAAATCTTAAAAAAAAAAAATATCTGATACACTTCCATCTCACTCATTGACCATAATTTGGTCACATGGCCATACTCACAAAGGAGATTGGTGAGTGTCTTTTAGCTAGGGAGCCATAAATCCAGCTAAAAACTGGGGTCCTATTAGTTTAAGAAAGGCAGGCTAGATGATGGAAAGCAACAAGCCATCTCTGCCACACCTACATGCCTCATGGCTTTCTAACTCACTCTCCACTATCATTACTCTCTCCAATGCCATAATTGTGTGAACACCTGATGCAAGTCAAACTTTTAAGATTCTCTCTCCTGAGAATTTGGTTTTGGGACACAGAAATCAAGTCAATTTATTTCTAAAGAATTGAACTATAAGGGGTAGCACATTAGAGCCCTACAGAGAAATCAGATTTGCAGAGGATAGAACATATGGACAGAGAAAAAACAAAGTGGAGAGTCTGAGGCTCCAGGGAAAGAGAAAATACAGCTTACTGACAATTTCCTTTCCTGAATGCATTTTTTCTATCTGGGTTCTGTGTGACTCCCCAATTCCTTCATGCAGAAATCCCTTCTAGGTTGTAGGGGCTCCCATTGTTTCCCTTTCTGTGTTCAATTTCCTTTTCATATAAGGACTTCAGACATATTGGATTAAGGCACATCCTCATTCGGTTTGGGCACAACTTAACTAATAACATCTCGAAGGTCTATTTACAAATGGGTTCACACCCACAGGACCAGGGATTGGGGTTGGAACCTGAACATGCCTTTTGGGGCATGTTGCCAATCCCTAGCAAATATCCAGAGTTCCTATCTCAATGCACAGATCCATCACTTAGTCAATAACCCAAGCCAGAATCCTAGGAGTCATTTGGAATATGTCCTTTCTTTCAGGATCCCTAAATCCAGTCTGTTACCAAGTCTTAATATTTCTACTTCCTTAATATCTCAAATCCATTCCCACAGATACTACCTTAGTTAGACCCTTATTACCTCTCCCTTGGACTAATACAATAAAGTTTCTCTTTCTCGTTCATTTTCCTTCCCCTAATTAATCCTCCACATTTATTTAGAGTAATATTTCTAAAATACATTAGATCTTTACTAAAAAAATTCTATTTCAGAGTCTCTCTGTTGTGTACATAGCAAAGTTTAACTCATCAACCAGATATACATGACTGACATTGACACATTAGCCAGACACATGTGATATAAACTATACCTTGTAGTTTTGCTGTGGGGGTTAAATTAGAATTAAATTGATTTGCCAAAGTGCCTGCTGGCCCTCTTATAGGAACTCAATAAGTATCTGTGGAATAACACACAGGTCTCAGCTAGAGCATGTATGAACAACTGCACAACTCTCATTTGCTTATGCATCTGTCTCCCTTTACTAGACACTAAGCAACTTGAGAAGAAACTGAGACGTTCTAATGCAAATATCCTGGGATCTGGCACAATGCCTGGTACAAAGGAAGAACTCAATTAATATGCAAAAGCTAACTGGTATCAGAAAAATGGTTAAATCCCTGACAGTCAGAAGGGAAGGGAATGAAAGGACTAAAGAAAGCAAAAATAAAATTCACTAACTATATTTTTTCCTTAGGCCCATGTACTTAAAGATTGATTGATTGATTTCTCTTTCCACGCCCCCCCCCCCCCCCCCACTGTTTTGTGCTCATTCTCTGCTTTCTGTGTCCATTTGCTGTATGCTCTTCTGTGTCTGCTTGTCTTCTCTTCAGGTGGCACCAGGAACTGATCCTGGGACCTTCCGGAGTGGAAGAGAGGCACTCAATCTCTTATGCCACCTTGGCTCCTGGTCTGCTGCATCTCTTATTGTCTGTACTCTGTGTCTCTTTTTGTCACATCATCTTGCTGTACCAGCTCTCCACATGGGCCAGCACTCCTGCGTGGGCCAGCACTCCCCGTGGGCCAGCTCTCCACTTGAGCCAGCTTGCTGCACAGGCCAGCTTGCCTTTATCAGGAGGCCCCAGGAATCAAACCCTGGATCTCCTACATGGTAGGTAGGTAGAGAGGAGCCCAAAGGCTTCAGCCACACCCACGTTCCCCATGTACTTTTAAATTTGTGCAAAAACAAATAACTTAGCATCTTGAGTGGCCGTTCTCTTTCTTATCTCACACAAACTAAATGTCAATTTAATTTACAAGTGAATTCAACATTTACAACCAGGAAGGCAGGAGAGCAATGAATATTTCAAAACTCTTCAAAAAGCCTGTATTTGCTCCAAAGCAGAGAAAACGTCGTCAAATGCTGAATAACTTAAAGGATGTTTTTCTGCTCATCATCTTAATACTGTGTTACAAATGTACGATTCCATTCCCTATAAACAACTGATACTACAAGATCAATAGAATATAACTCTCAAGGGTAATACCATAGAATTTAGTACATTCTAGAAACATAAAAATATCTCTTTTCCATTTTGACAGAACTTCTCCCACATATGAATTTCACTGCTTCCTGTCTGCCATACAAAATCTAATTGCAAAAACAGTAGGTTGTTGTATTTCTGAAGTCCATAACTGAAGTTCAAGGATTTTGTTTGTTTTATTTTGAAGGTGATAACTTTGGGTATGGATTAATTGGTTCTCAATGGACTGGCCTGGCATTTTAAAAGTGGTGGTGTTGTTTTTTTTTAAAGATTTATTTATTTTTATTTATAAAAGTGGTGTTTCATTTCAAACAGCCCAAGAAACAGTCTTGTCTGTAATACCCCAAAATTTTTCCTGTAAAGATTCAAACAGGAAAAATGGAAGCTTGCCAGAAATGCCAAATGATGGTATGGTTTATATTGTAATTCTTACTATTCTACAACTTTAACTGTAATAGGTATAGGCAATAAAATAAACTGTCTAGTCTATATTGGAAAATTATGCAACATTAATTTACAAGATTGAACTTAATGCTTAAATGTTCTTTCTTTTAAATAGAGGCTCCAAAAAATGATTTATCTTACTAGCATTAGGGTGAATCATATGAAATTGCTGATATTTGACTGGTTTTTACCTATAAAAATGGCAATTTTACATTCACCCCCTTTTCAACCTGGTATTTTGATCTTTTTGTGACATATATATTGTTGTCTTAACACCCATAATATTTTGCATGCACACCTTTAGAGCACTTGTCATAATGAATTATAATTACCTGTTATATTATAATTATATTCTTACTTCTACCCTATATTATGAATGTTCACAGACAGAAACCATTTCTCCTTTATTTTTATGTTCCTGGAATCTAGCATTCTGTCTGGCAATAAGGAGCTCTTATACTGTGATTGGCTACAAGAGTAATATATATCTGAGAAAAGAATGATTGGTTAGGAAAAGAACATATCAAAAGTAAAAAATTAAGTTCCAGCGAAAGTTATAATGTAAACTTCATTAAAACCAGGACTGCCCCAAAGCTTAAGATCTGTTGTTAAGCCCAAATTGGACCACTCTCCACCCGATGCAAGAGAAATAATAATTGCAAATTTTCTTTATTCTGAGACTAATTTCCAGGTGTGTAAACCTTGCATTTTTACTTCACTTCCTCTTTTTTCCTGTCTATTTCAGCCCAATACTTTCAGGCAAATAAGGATGGAAGGAGTAGATATGCCCTAATAGGTTAATTTCACTCTTGGCTTGTAAATGTTTTGATGATATAGAAGGGAGAACATCCTAGAGCAGGTGTTCTTAACCAGGGGTCCACAAATCTAAGATTTCAGGGGGACCATAAGCTTGAATTGAAAAAAAAGTCAACTTATCTTTATTTTCTCTGACCTCTAACTGAAATCTAGCATTTCTATCACTTATGAATGTATTCAATAAATAAATAACAGTAGTATTCACTTTACCTGACTGGTAAAGGGGTCGTGGAACAAAAAAGGTTGAAAACCCCTGTCCTATAGGTAATGATTTTAATGATTTAAACAGGCTTAATTAGAATATCTGTGGATTTCAATCTTTTTTACTGTACAACATTTTAAAACTTGTGCTATAATTTTAAAATTTGTACTATCTTTCAATATTTTAAAGTAAATATTGTACTATCTTTTCAAATGTGCTAAAGCAAATCAAATTTATGTACTAAAAATAACTCTGCATTTCCTAAGTCTAATCACAAAATAGGCAAAATCAGAACATGAAGTATAATAAGACTGAAAAATTCTCTTACTCTAAGAGAAAGCTTATTAATGTTTTTGAGAAGGCTGGAAATACTGGGAAAAGATTTCCATGAGAACTCTTAGTCACATAATTCAAATCAAACAAAGGAAGACTTAAGAGACTAAAATTAGCAACAGGTCACTTAGTGTTTATCCAGGTCTCAAAAGGTATGAAAACATTATTATTTCTCTGAATTATCCCTCACTTCATATTTTAAAGTTCAATCTAAATTATTAGATCCTCAATCTCAACTTTGATACTCATATTTATATACCTGGTGCTATCATTATATTAATAGTAAGATATGTCATACTCAAACTAATGCAGGTCATAGTAAAACAGAAATTTGACTTAACTTTAACAAATAAGAGAACTGTTTTATCAAATAGGAATAGTGCCACAGCCAGCTAAATATGACAGGTAACAAGAACATAGCTGTTCAGAGTAGAACTTGTTCAAACACTAAAGCTGATACCACTCTAGATAACCTTGAAATATTACTATCAAATTTTTTTATTATGACAGGGTATGTGTCAAACATTTTTTTAAATTTATATTTCAAATTGATGAAAATAATCCAGAAGACCAATCATAAGAAAATTAGTGAAGACAGAAGTTACACAATAAAACAAAGCATTTCCATAATGATTGCAATCATCACAACAAACCATTATTTTTTACTATCTGCTCTTCTTGTTACATCTTGAATAAATACACAAATGCTAAAAACAAGCAAGGTTTACCTGACTAACTTGCAGTAACTGAGCTCCATCTACAGGCAAAAAAGGATTCTTTACAGAAAGATTTTAAATGGTTAGAACTTTCCAAAAAGCAAGATGCAACCGTCACAAGCTTTTAATCAATAATCCATTTAAGTCAGTGGTTCTCAACCCTGGTTGCACATTTTTAGCATATTCTGGGATACTTTTAAAATATTCTTATAGTCCCATATAAAAATTCTGAATCAAATGATCAGACATGGGGCCTGGACACCAGTATTAAATTCTCCAAGTAATAAAAATATACAGACAAGGTTGAGAGACACAGATTTAAATCTTTGCCAGCACACATCTTTTAAAAACATTAATACTCAAATATGTTTTCTTACTTCTAAAATTATTTGATCTCCAGCATAAGCTCCATTTGCCTTTGTCAAAGATACTGTTGGGGATTAAATCATGTCCCCCACAAAAGGCATGCTCTGGACCTTTGGGTGTCAATCCATTTGTAAACAGGACCTTTTAAGATATTATTAGTTAAGGTGAGCCCAAACAGAATAATCCAATATGAATGAAGTCCTTATATGCAAAGGAAATTGAACACAGAAAGGCAGCAGCAAGAAGTTGGAAGCCGAAAGGATCCATAAGACAAAGGAGATGGAGCCCTTGCAATTATGTGAAAGAAAAGCCAGGAACCCCAAAGATTGCCAGCCAGAAGATACCAATCCTGCGAGAAAGCAAGACTTCTAGCCTCTGAAAATATAAGCCAATAAATTCCTGCTGTTAATCCAACCTATTGTATGATATTTGTTTCAGCGGCTAGGAAACTAAATACCACTATATTGATACTATTATCTCTTTCAAAAATTAAGACCAAGTTCAACTGATATAAATTTCATATTCCTTGGACTACCAAAGGAATCTATAAAATATCCTCCATTTTACATTATTCTATACATCAGAGGTAATCAAAGAAGTATGTGTTTGGTGGGGAGTGGCGCTTAATCCTGGATGTACATTAGAATATCCAGAGAGCTTTTACAAAATACTATTGCCCTAAATTAATGTTTGTTTGCAGAAGAGAGAGAAGCCACACCGAGGAAGAAGGAAACTTGAACCCAGTGAAAAGCAAGCCCAGGAACACAGGATCCCAGGAAGCCTGAACCCTCGCAGACTTCAGCAGCCATCTTGCTCGATATAGACTGGTGAGGGAAGTAACTTATGCTTTATGGCCTGGTATCTGTAAACTCCTACCCCAAATAAATACCCTAATAAAAGCCAAAAAATAAAAAATAAAATAAATTAATTAATTAATGTTTGTTCTTAGAATAGTGATTGCTCTGGGAATGGGGGAGGGGAGGAAGGAGAAGTAGAGTGGGACAAGAAGGGGAAATTCTGGGTAATGCTAATGTCCTATTTCTTGATCTACGTGAGGGTTGTATGGGTATGTTTGCTTTGAAAAAACTTAGTATCCTTATGTTAAGTACACTTATGAAATACGTTCATATATAAATTTTCTGTATGTTTATCACACTTCAATTAAAAGTACTTTAAAAAAATAGTATGCACACAGGCTTTACTTCGGGAATAGGGCCTGGCCATCACTACTTTTTAAAAAGCTCCTCCAGTGAATCTAATTGCAGTTGGGAGTGAAAAGGACTCATTCATTTATTCATTCACTCACTTCACAA
This sequence comes from Dasypus novemcinctus, assembly GCF_030445035.2. Lineage (NCBI taxonomy): Eukaryota > Metazoa > Chordata > Mammalia > Cingulata > Dasypodidae > Dasypus > Dasypus novemcinctus. The sequence goes on along the minus strand of NC_080674.1, from coordinate 66,262,335 downwards.
CAATAATGACCAATTACTATGTGCTTTGATAAAGATAAATAAGGATGTAGTCCTTAAAGGAGGTTAGTAGTAGGTAAAGGATAGGCAAACCATTAAATCTTATGTGATAGATACAGGCAAGTTACAAGATTAAAGGAAGTGATTTGTCAAATAATTCACTCATTTCTTCATTCATTTATACAAATATGTGGGTAGCTATGATGTTAGAGTATGTAGAAACAAACAAAAATGGACACAATCTCTGCCATCAAGAAAGCTAGAGCACAGGAGCATACAAAGCAACAAAAAAGTATAATCTAATGCCATACCAACTATTAGAGAAGTATGAGAAAATTTCTAGGGAACCTAGAAAAAGAATATCTAGGTAAAGCCCGGGGAGTCAGAGAAGGCACTACAAAATTGCCAACCTTAGAGCCGAGATGATATGAATTAGTTCTAGCAGTGGGGATAAAAATCAGTATTTTAGAGAAGTACTTCCCAAACTCTGATGTACATACAAATCACCTGGGGATTTTGTTAAATTGCAGCTCTTGATTCAGAAGATGTGTGTTGGGGCCTGAGACTCAGCATTTCTAACAAGTTTCTAGAATAGTACTGATGATATTGGCACCCAGACCACAATTTAAGTAGCAAGATTCTTAAAGGAGATGAGTTACAAGAGAAAAGAAGATATATATATATATATTTTTTTTAAAAATGTCAAATCCTACAGCAAAGAAATCAAGAAAAATAAAAGTTGAAAATTAGTCATTAGACTTGTCAATTAGACGGCCTTAGTGAGAGTATTTTCAGTGAAGTACTGGGGAAAACCCCAGAAATAAATGGAAATAGAGGAGGTAGCTACAGGAAATAAATGGACTGCTTTTGTTTTTACTCTTGAATGATGGGAGAGGCTTAAGTCTATTTACAAGCTGAAGTTAAGGAAACAGTGAAGAGAAAAAACTGAAGATGAAAGAGAGTATAGAATTTTTTAATAAGTAGAGGGATTCCTCTCCCTTTAAAGCAGAGAATGTAAGAATTAGTCTGTAAAAATAGGCAAGAAAGAGAAAACAGTAAGAGTTGAAGAAGTTTACTATTTTTTTTTAAGATTTATTTATTTCTCTCCTCTTCCCCCCCCCACCCCAGTTGTCTGTTCTCTGTGTCTATTTTGCTGCGTCTTCTTTGTCTGCTTCTGCTGTTGTCAGCGGCACAGGAATCTGTGTTTCTTTTGATTGCGTCATCTTGTTGTGTCAGCTCTCCGTGTGTGTGGTGCCATTCCTGGGCAGGCTGCACTTTCTTTCTTTCGCACTGGGCGGCTCTCCTTACAGGGTGCACTCTTTGCGTGTGGGGCTCCTCTACACAGGGGACACTCCTGCATGGCAGGGCACTCCTTGCGCGCATCCTCTACGTGGCAGGGCACTCCTTGTGCGCATCAGCACTGCGCATGGGTCAGCTTCACACGGGTCAAGGAGGCCCGGGGTTTGAACTGCAGACCTCCCATGTGGTAGACGGACACCCTAACCACTGGGCCAAGTCCGCCACCACTATTTGGTAGAACAGGATGTCAGCAGATGATCTGCTGAAAGAGAGTTTGACGTTTGAAGCAAACACTGCGGAAGTGCATAATGAAAGAAGTATTTAGATCACAGCTAAGGCTGAAAATTAAGAAATCCATAGTGCTCAGATTTGTGAATGACTGTATCATTCTGATCATCACTATTCAGCAGTCCAGGTATAGGAACAGAGAAGGTGGGCTGAGTAGGAAAGAAAGTGGGACTGACATATTTAGAAAAAGGAGAAGACAAAGGAAGACAAAAACCTAAAGAAGAGTTGTCCTGGGTGGTGCTTCAGGGACAGATGCTGGACATTGTGTGTCCTGCCATGGCCCACTGAGTGGACTGGGGGAGAGTGTAGACTACAGTGTAGACCACTGTCCATGTGGTGCAGCAGTGCTCCAAAATGTATTCACCAGGAGCAGTCAATGTGCCACAATGATGGAAGAGGTTGTTGATGTGGGAAGAGTGGGGTGAGGGGGTGGGGGGTATATGGGGACCTCATATTTTTTTAATGTAACAGTTAAAAGAAAATAAAGAAGAAGAAGAAGAAGAAGAAGAAACCTAAAGAAGTCAGAATAGGTATAATGAGAGAAGGTAGGAGGAATTTGGGATTTTTTTCCCTGACCCTCTAAGTACATTTCAATGGAACAACTAGAGACATTGCTGAAAACACATTAATAGGGCAAGATTCTGCTGTGTAAAAGTTTATTGAAAATTGTATCGTTAAATGTGATTCCCAAACTGAAATATTAAGTACTCAACCTGCTTGTAGGTTTAACATCCAAAGTGATAAACATCTTGTGTAAGAGATTCCAGATGTTTCTTTACCAATAGAAGCAATACCATAAATTACCAGTAAAATTATACTTTGAATAGCTCTTTGCCTCACAGGCTGGTAGACTAGTGTAGTCCTTCACAAAATCATATGGAAGGAGAATTCAATGCTGAGTCACAAATAGGACTAACCCATATCGCCAAACATTGGACTTCTCAGCATTTACTAAAATTTCTTTTATGATACCACTGAGATTAGAAGGGGTCTACGGTATTTGGTAAATCAGATTTTAAAAGATATTTAAGAATATTTTCAGGCCCACACACTTTATTAACTGCCTCTTTTCTTTCTATACAATTACTCACTATTCTCATTTGATTATGTAAACATAACCTTCTAATGTAGCCTAATATAGTGTTTATCCTCAACAACCAAAAAAAATTTAGGGCCCCAACGGGCTAATTTGCACAACTGGTATATTTGTCAAACATGATGAAGATGACATCTAAAATAATTAGTTGAATTGAGGGCTCAATCTTCTTTAAAAATGAACTATGAAAAAAAAGGAAAAACTTAATTAAAACTGTGATACTTAGAAAACAAAATAACTTACTCACCTGCGGTTAGCTGATTTCTTTTCCACTTCTCCCTCACCAGCTGATTTAACATTTCCACTTGTATCCTTTTTTAACTTTTTTGCAATCCGTTCTCTCATCAGGTTCTTCTCATCTCCATCTGTACCATCACCTTCTCCATCCTGTAGAAATTGAAACTAAATATTTGTCACGCATTCAATTTTCTCTTTCACTTCCAGAGTTTTATCTTAACACTCCTCATTGCATTCTAGGGCAGGTTTGTTTTTATTTGGTAATGTTTTGAACATTCTGCTCCAGGTGGGAATACACCTAAGGTTCACTCTAGGCCAATTATATAAGTATACTCCAGGAAAAGTTGTTTGTTCCATTTATGCTGCCCCTCTAGGCAGCACAGACTGTACTCCCTTTGTTTCACCCAGGATATTGTGTCTACATTCCTGGCTTTATCCCAATGGGAATGTGGCTTCTGACCTCAACCAGAATTAATTTAAGTAGAAGAGGTGTAGGTTGAGAAGCTGAGATTTCTTCTTATAATCCAAGTTATAGCAATCACACCTCTTCTCAAAACTCACCAATGGCTCCCCAACTCACTCGAGAGTTTGTACTTCTCTGACATAATCTCCTACAACTCTAGTCCAGCTGGTCAACTTCCCATTCTCAAAAACACCAGCAATACTTCTGCCTAAGGATCTCTGGAGTTGTTCTCTCCAGCCTGAAACGCTCTTATTCCAGATATTTGCATTGCTTGCTCTTTTATCTCCTCCAAGTCTTTGCTTGCGTGTTACCGTCTCAGTGATGATTTTCTTAATAACCTTATTAAAATGGCTGAAATGCATACCTACCTCCAGTACTCTCTATTCCCCCTCCCTGGTTTATTTTCCAAAGCACTTATTACCCATATGATATACTATACATTTTAATTGTTTATGTGTTGATGTCTCTCTCATCATTAGTGTAAGCACTCCATGAGGGTTAAAATTCTGCCCTGTTTTGTTTACTGCTATTATCTTTAACTTCCAAAATAGTTTCCAGCACTAATACAGGGAAGAGTGGAGGGAGACAGGAGAAGAAGGGAAGAAGATGAGAGAGAAAAGGAGGAAGGAAGAAACTACCCCAAGAAGGTCATTTTTCTCTTGTGATTCTTTGATCAGGGGAGTCATGGTGAGGAAGGATTTTTCACTTGAAGATTGTGGGCCCCTAGAGCAAAGTCTGGTCCTCACACTACTTTACATGGGTTGTTTGTTAAGAATATAAAATCCAGGGGTGGGGGTATATGGGGACCTCATATTTTTTTAATATTACATAATAGACAAAAAATTAAAAATTAAAAAAAAAAAAAAGAATATAAAATCCTAGCTCTTATTCCAGATGTACTGAACCAAAAATCTCTGGGGATAAAGACTATGGATGTTTAGTCAGTTGTTCAAGTGATTCTAAGTACAAATAGTTGAAAAGCACTGATATACACCTTCTGAACATGATTTTCCATGCGAAATCTAAAAAATTCCCCTGCAAATTCATAAAGTTTTGTGGGTAGACAGGGTACATTTTTTCTGGGAAGAGGGTCCACAGTTTAAGTCACTTCAAAGGATCAGGGACACAAAACAGGTTATAGACTTTATACTCTACTTAGATTACCTCATCTCCACCCATGATCATAAGCACAAATCTATACTTTTTCATCAGACCTTGATCCTATCTTCCAAACCCATATTATTGATACACAGATGTTTCCAAGTTATCTGAATCTCAAAATGTACAAAATTGACTTCAATATTTTCAGCTTTCTTCTTATCTCAAATCTTCTTTCTCTTGTACCATCTAACAATTTGTACAAAATAAAATCTTGTGGGTGTCTTAAATTCCTCCATCTCCCTCACCTCATGGTATGAAGTCAGTCATCTTTCTCCTAGACCTCTTTCAAGTCTAACTCCTTGCTATATCACAGCTGTCATCTTACATCAAGCTCTCCAACTGTAACAGCTTTCTAATTGTTCTCCTTGCCTCTAGCCTGTTTCCTCTTATCAGTCCTTTATATAATGACAATCTTTCTAAAATGTAAAGTTGATCATAGCACCTGTCTTCCTTTTTTGTTTAGAGAAGTTGTAGGTTTACAGAAAAATCATGCATATACCATACCCATATACCATACCTTGCATTAGTTTGGTACTTTTGTTACAATACATGAAAGAACATTTTTATATTGTGCTATTAACTACAGTCCACCATTTACTGTTTGTATTGTACAGTTTTCATTTTTAAAATTTTTATTCTAGTAACATATGTACAACCTAAAAATTTCCCACTTTAACCACATTCAATATATCAGTGCTGTTAATTAGGTTCACACTATTCTAACTAATATCCTTCATCTCTTCCTCATTACTTTTGAGATGGAATTCAAACACTTCACCATGGCCTATGAAGCTCTGTAATAGTTTCTACCTACTTCTTCCACCTCATCCCACTCTCCTGCCTATCACTCCACTCTACTTATGCTGGTCTGTTTTCTCCTCCTGGAACACACCAATCTCTCTCATACTTCAGAGCCTTTTGTACATACAATTCCCTCTCCTTCAACATTCTTCCACCCTGCTTTTCATAAGACAGGCTTTATCAAACTTTAAATCTCACAATGTATTTCCTAAATAAGGTATTCTCTTCTTGCTTCCATACTTTGGTACATGTTGTTCTCTGAACTAGAGGAACGCCACCATCCACAACTTCCTTTCTTGACCTAGCTAACTCCTCATCCCCCTATAAGAAAAAACACATCTCCTACAAGAAGATTTTCCTTGCCAAGTTAAATATTCATCCTCTCTGTATAAAGTCAGAGAGAACCATGTTTTAGCTCTGGGAATACATATAGCTATGTTCATGGATGGAAAGGTAGGTGCTTGAAAAACTTGATCTCTTACATGTGAAAAGAAACTCTGGGTATTAATAAAAAAATTTTTTTAATTAAAAAAACAAACAAAAACCACAACAGTATGCTTAATGAAAGAAACCAGACACAAAGTACTACATATTGTATGATCCCATTTCTACAAAATGTAAATATAAATCAACTTACAAAAAATAAAATTAGATTCGTGGTTACGTAGCACTGGGGAAGGAGAGGTATTGAAAGGTGACTGCTAAAGGGTATGGAGTTTTCTATTGGGAGTAATGAAATTGTTCTAAAATTTTTTTGTGATGATGAATGCAGAGGTGGAGTGGACATTACCATCCCAGGGTCCTCAGGATGGAGGAATAAAATATGGATTAGAATGGACTTAATGGGATTCTACTACAGAATTTTCGCGCCTCTAGCTACAGAAGAGATTGTATCATTCATGTGGAGACAGTGACCATGGGAGTTGTTGAGGGCAGGGAGAAAGAAGAAGAGGTGTGATATTAGGGCATTTGGGGAACTTGGAGTTTTCCTGAATGATATTGCAGGGATAGATGCAGGACATTACATATCCTGACATAACGCACTGAATGAACTGGAAGAGACTGTAAACTACAATGTCAAACTATAGTTCAGGTGTTGTAGCAGTGCTCCAAAATATAATATTCAAATGTAATGAATGTGCCACACTGATGAAAGAGGTTGTTGATGTGGGGGTGTTAGGGAGTGGAGTATATGGAAACCTCATATATATTTTAATGTATCATTTTGTGTGATCTAAGTATCTTTAAAAAAAAAGAATAAAAAAATTAAAATAAAAAAAAAGTAATACTACCATAAATCATTGATCCAAGCATTTTCCGTATATCATATGATGCCAGCACATCAACACTGGTTTTTTTTTTTGGCATTCTTTTATCTTTATTAGAGAAATTGTGGATTTAAAGAAAAATCATGCATACATACAGGATTCCCATATACTGCCCTATTAACACCTTGCATTGGTATGGAACACTTGTTACAATTGATAACACAATTTTATATTAATAATTGTACAATTAACTATTGTCTAAACTATGGTTTCACGTAAAGTTCACTGTTTGTATACTGTAGTTCCAAGGAATTTTTTAAAAATTTTTTATTCTGTTACCTTATATATACTCTAACATTTCTCCTTTTAATCATATTAAGATATATTTTTCAGTGCTGTCAAATGAGTTCACAATGTTGTGCTAGCATAAACACCATTTATTACCAAAACATTTCCATCATCCCAAATAGGACCCTTTACATTTTAAGCCATAACTTCCTACCCTTTATAGCCACACTATCCCCTGGCAACCCATATTCTACGACTTCACTTATTCTAATTGTTTCAAAAAGAACAAGATCATACAATATTTGTCCTTTTGTATATGGCTTATTTCACACAACATGATGTCTTCAAAGTTTGTCCATGTTGTTGCATGCATTAAAACTGCATTCCTTTTCATGGCTGAATAATATTCCACTGTATATCTATAACACATTTTATTTATCTACTCAGTGGCTGACAGACAATTAGGTTGCTTCCATCTTTTGCCAATTGTGAATAATGCTGCTGTGAACATCGGTTGGCAAATACTTGTTCGAGTCCCTGTGTTCTAGTCTGCCAAGATGCAGTATACCAAAAATAGGTTGGCCTTTACAATGGGGATTTGTTAACTTATAAGCTTACAGTTCTGAGGCTGAGAAAAATGCCCAAATCAAGGCATAATCAGGCAAGGCTTTCGTCATGAAGACCAGCTCCAGGGTTGCTGGTCTCCTCTGTCACATGGCAAAGCACATGGTGGCATTTCCTGGTATCTCCCTTCTCTTCTGGATTTCATTGCTTCAGTGGCTTTATCTGAATTTCGTTCTCTTAAAAAGGACTCCAGTAAGAGGATCAAGACCCACCCCTGGGCTATGCCTTAACAGAAGTAATCTAATTATAAGTCCCTTCTACAATAGGTCTACACACACAGGAATGGATTAACTCTAATAACATACTTTCTGGGGTCCATAAAGCCTTAAACCATCACACCCTGCATTCAGTTCTTTGGGGTATATACCTAGTAGTGGGATTGCTGGGTCATGTGTAGTTCTACTTAGTTTTCTAACATACCGCCAAACTGTCTTCCAGAGTACACCATTTTACATTGCCACCAGCAACAAATGAGCATTCCTCTCTTTCCACATCCTCTTCAACACTTGCTATTTTCCATTTTTTAAATAGCAGCCTTCTCAGGGTGTGAAATGGTATCTCATGGTGGATTTGGTTTGCATTTCCCTGATGGCTAATGATGCTGAGCATCTATTCCTGGCTTTTTGGCCACATATCTTCTTGGGAGAGATGTCTGTTGAAGACTTTTGTCCAATTCTTAATTAGATTGTCTTTTTGTTAAATTGAAGGATTTCTTTATATATACCAGGATTTACTTATTTATTGGATAAGTGGTTTGCAAATATTTTCTGCCATTGTGTAAGTGGTCATTTTACTTTTGTGATAAAGTCCTTTGAGGAACAAAAGTTTTAAGTTTAGATGAGGTCCCATTAATCTATTTTTTTTTTTTCTTGCTTTTTCTTTGGGTGTAAAGTCTAAGAAAACATTGCCTAATGCAATGTTCTGAAGATGCTTCCCTATATTTTCTTGTAGGAGATTAATGGTACTAGCTCTCATATTTAGGTTATTGGTATTTTTGGTTGATTTTTTAATATGGTATGCAGTTGGGAGTTCTCCTTTCTTTTGCAAACAGAGATCCAGTTTTCCCATTTGTTGAAGAGACTATTCTTTCCCAATTAAGTGGTCTTTACCAAGCTGTCAAAAATCAGCTGGCCACCAATATAAGGGTTGATTTCTGAGCTCTCCATTCTATTCCATTGACCTATATGTCTGTCCTTGTGCCAGTACCATGATGTTTTGATTACTGTGGCATCACAGTAAGTTTTAAGATTGGGAAGTATGAGTTCTACAACATAAATCTTCTTTTTCAATATGACTTTAGCTATTCAGGGTTCCTTACTTTCCCATATAAATGAGATAACTGGCTTTTCCATTTCTGTAAAGGTTGTTGGAATTTTTATTGGAATTCCATTGAATCTATATATTGCATTTGGTAGAATTGACATCTTAAAGATATTTAGTCTTCTAATCCATGAACATGGAATATCCTTCCATATATTTAGGTCTTCTTTGATTTCTTTTAGCAATGTTTTGTAGTTTTCTGTATACAAGTCCTTTACATCATAGGTTAGATTTATTCCTAGATATTTGATTCTTTTGTTAGTATAATGAATGGAATTTTTCTCTAGATTTCTTCTGATTTTTCATGCTACATTATAAAAACACTACTGATTTTGGGGCTTGATCTTGTACCCACCACTTTGCTGAATTCATTTATTAGATTTAGGAGTTTGCTGTGGCTTTTTCAAGATTTTCGGTATGTAGGATCATATCATCTGCAAATAGGGAAAGTCTTACTTCCTTTCAAATCTGGATGTCTTCTATTTCTATTTCTTGCTTAGCATCTCTGGTAAGAACTTCCAGTACAATGTTGAATAACAGTGGTGACAGTGGACATCCTTGTCTTGTTCTTGATCTTAGAGGGAAAATTTTCACTCTTTCACCATCAGGTAGGATGTTAGCTCTGGGCTTTTCATATATGCCCTTTATCATGTTCATATATGCCCTTTATCAATGAAGTTTTCATCTATTCCTAGTGTTCTTAGCATTTTAATCAAGAAAGGGTGCAGTATTTTGTCAAATGCCTTTTCTGCATCAATTAAGATGATGTGTTTTTTTCACCCTTCATTCTGTTAATGTGGCATACTATACTAATTGATTTTCTTATGGTGAACCAACCTTGCATACTAGGGATAAATCCCATTTAATCATGATATATAATTCTTTTATTACCTTATTGGATTCAGTAGGTCAGTATTTTGTTGAGGATTTTTGCACCTATATTGGTAAGAGATACTGGTCTATAGTTTTATTTTCTTATGGTATCTTTATTTGGCTTTGGTAGAAAGGTGATGTTGCCTTCATAGAATCAGTTAGAGGGTATTCCCTCATCTTCAGTTTTTGGGAAGAGTTTGAGGAGAATTGGAGATAAGTCTTCTTGGAATGTTTAGTAGAATTCCCCTGTGAAACCATCTGGTCTTGTGCTTTTCTTCACTGGGAGGTTTTTGATTACTAACTCAATCTCTTTCCAGTAATTTGTCTGTTGAGATTTTGTATTTCTTCTTGAGTAAATGTAAGTAGATTTTTGAATTTCTAAGAATGTATCCATTTCATCTAGGTTATCTAATTTATTGCCATATAGCTGTCCATATCATCTTTTTATAATCCTTTTTATTTTAGCAGGGTTAGTACTAATGCCCCCCTTTTCAATTCTGATTTTCCTTATTTTTAATCTTCTTTTTGTCACTTTAATTAAAGGTTTGTCTATTTCATTGATCTTTTCAAAGAACCAACTTTTGCTTTTGTTGATTCTATTGTGGATTTTTGTTGTTTATTTTTCTATTTCACTTATCTCCTCTCTAATCTTTATTTCCTTCTGCTCATGCTGGGTTTAGTTTGCTCTTCGTTTTCTAGTTCTTCCAGTTTTGAGGTCAGGTCTCTGATTTGATGTCGTTCTTCTTTTTCAATGTAAGCATTTAGAGCTATAAATTTCCACCTCTACATTGCTTTCACAGAATTCCCTAAGTTTTGGTATGTTGTATTTTCATTTTAATTCCCCTCAAGATATTTCCTAATTTTGCTTCCGATTTCCTCTGTAACCCACTGGTTGTTTAAGAGTATGCTGTTTAGTTTCACATTATTTGTGAATTTTCCCTTCCTCCCTCTGTTATTAATATTTACCTTTATTCCTTTGTGGTTGATGAATTTACATTGATGATTTCAATATTTTTAATTTGTTGAGACTTATTTTGTGATCTAGTTTATACTCTATCCTGGAGAATGGTCCATGTGTACTCAAGAATAATGTATATTCTGTTTTTGTTGAGTGAAATGTTCTATGTATGCCCATTAGTTCCAATAGGTTTAGAATATTGTTCAAGTCTTGCATTCTTTACTGACCTTCTGACTAGATGTTCTATCCATTATTGAAAGTGGTATATTAAAGTCTCCTACTATTAATGTAGAATGGGTCAATTTCTGCTTCATATATTTTGTGGCTCTGCTTTTAGGTGAATATATATTTGTACTAACTACATCTTCTTGCTGATTTGTCCACTTTATCAGTATATAATGACTGTCTTTGTCCCTAGGAACTGTTTTTATATAGATAATGTTTTTATTAAAGTTTTGAACTTACAAAACAATCATGCATAATGTGTGGAATTCCTGTACAACACTCCTCCACCAACACCTTACATTGCTGTAGAAAAAATGTTAACAGATTATGAAAGAACATCATCAGACTATTACTACTACCTTATAACTGTTTTTGACTTAAACTCTATTTTATCTGATTTTAATATAGCTACCTTAGCTCTCTTTTGGTTACTACTTGCATGATACACTGTTTTCTCTCCATTCATTTCAGCCAACTTGTATCTTTGAATTTAAAGTGAGTCTCATGCAGAAAATATATAGTTGGTTCATGCCTCCTTTAATACATTCTGCCAATCTCTGCCTTTTGACCTGAGAGTTTAATCCATTTACATTTAAAGTCACTGCTGATAATACCAGACTTTCTTCTGCCATTTTGCTATTTAGCCTCTGTATATCTTAAACCTTTGTTACCCCTCAATTCTTCCATCCTACTTCTATATTTATATGACTTTTTTGTGTATTATACCATATTGAATGCCTTCTCTTTTCTATCTGGATATATTTTTTCATCTTTTTTTCCTCATGGTTACCATCAGGGTTAAAATTTAACATTCTAAATATAAAACAATCATATTTTGTTTGATACCAACTTAACTTCAATAACATATTGATAAACATTTCCTATCTCCCTCTGTCCCCCCACCCATTTTTTTGTACTTGTTATCAGTCATACCTCTATACATTATATGTCCAAAACCATAGATTTATCATTTATTTTAGCAGCTGTAGGAAGTAAAGAAGTGGAGTTACATACCAAACAGTACACTACAATTATACTAGCATTTAAAATAACCCAAATGGGGAAATGGAATTGGCCCAATTGATAGGGCATCCACCTACTACATAGGAGGTCCACAGTAAACCCCGGGCCTCCTTGACCTGTGTGGAGCTGGCCCATGTGCAGTGCTGATGCGCACAAGGAGTGCTGTGCCACGCAGGGGTGTCCCCCATGTAAAAGAGCCCCACGTGCAAGGAGTGCGCTCCATAAGGAGAGCCGCCCAGAGTGAAAGAAAGTGCAGCCTGCCCAAAAATGGCGCCGCACACATGGAGAGCTGACACAACAAGAAGATGCAACAAAAAGAAACACAGATTCCCGGTGCTACTGATAAGGATGGAAGCGGTCACAGAAGAACACACAGCGAATGGACACAGAGAACAGACAACTGGGGGGGTGGGGGGTAGGGGGTGGGAAGGGGAGAGAAATAAATAAATAAATCTAAAAAAAATAAAAAATAAAATAAAATTACCCAAATGGTTGCCTTTACCACAGGTCTTTATTCTTTATGCCACTTTGAACCACTTTCCAGGGTCCTTTCCTTTCAGTCTGAAAAACTCCCTTTGGTATGCTTGTAGGATAGGTCTACTGTTTATTAACCCCATCAGCTTTTGTTTATCTGGGAATTTCTTAATCTTTCCCTCTTTCTTGAAAGAAAGCCTTGGGGAAGCAGACTTGGCCCAGTGGATAGGGCATCTGCCTACCACATGGGAGGTCCGTGATTCAAACCCCGGGCCTCCTTGACCCATGTGGAGCTGGCCCATGCGCAGTGCTGATGCACGCAAGGAGTGCCATGCCATGCAGGAGAGCCCAGCCCCACGTGCAAGGAGTGTGCCATGTAAGGAGAGCATACAGCGAATGGACACAGAGAGCATACAACTGGGGGGGTGGAAGGGGAGGGGAGGGGAAATAAATTAAAAAAAGAAAAAAGAAAGAAAGTCTCACCAGACATAACATTCTTGGTTAGCAGTTGTTTTCTTTAATCACTATTGGTATTTCAACCCACTGCCTTCTTGCCTCCATGGTTTCTGGATGAGAAATAGGCACTCAATCTAATTCAGACACTCTTGTTAAAATCATGTTGCTTTTCTCTTGCAGCTTTCAGAATTCTCTCCTTTACTTTGCATGTGATAGCATCATCAATATATTACACTATTTCTTCTTCATGTTCATACTGTTTGGGGTTCCCTGGGCCTCTTGGATGTGCATATTCATGGCTTTGGCTAAGTTTGGGAATTTCTCTGTCACTATTTCTTTGAATATTCCATCTGCCTCTTTCTCTATTTCTTCTGCTTCTGGGACTCCCGTAATGCATATATTGAAACATTTGATAGTGTCCCTTCTGAAAGGTCTCTTAGGTTCTTTTACCTTTTCATAACACTATTTTTTTCTGCTCCTCAGTCAGACTCATTTCAATTGTCTTGTCCTTCAGTTCACTGATTCTCTGTTCTGCCAGCTGCAATCTGTCTTTGAAACTTTTCTGTGAATATTTCTTTTCAATTATTGTGGTCATAAACTCCAGTACTTCTGTTTGGTACCTTTTTAAAAATTTCATCTCTTTGTTAAGATTCTTATATTGTTCACTCCTTGTTTTCCTGATATCCTTTAGTTCTTCCTCTGTACTTTCCTTCAGTTCCTCGAGCATTTTTAAGAGCATTTTATTAAAGGCTTTATTTGGTATGCCTGCATTCTGGTTTCTTCATTGGTGTTTTATGGACTTTTATCCTCTTCTTTTGGATGGGCCATCATTTCTTGTTTCTTTGTTTGTCTTATACTCTTCTGTTGCACATTGTACACTTCAATATTTTAAAATATTAACTCTGGGCTTTATTCCCTAAGATATCTATTTCTTGATTTTGTAACCAGCTGGTGATAGCACAGAGATTTTCTTCTGCTTCAGCCCTCCTATCAGGAAGGTTGAATGCAGTATACAAGTGTTTTCCTTGTCTTTCTCGGTCTGTGTCTTATCCTGGACTTTTGCATGTTAGGTGTTTTAGAGTACCCCTGTTTACAGGAGTTTGGTTGTACACTCTTCCACAAGACAGACCTCCTTCTCTTAGGTGTTTGAAGCCAGCAAGTCTTTGGCCAAGATTGTCGGGGTCTACAGATTCTTACACTCCTGTCATTGTCTCAAGCTGCCTGAAGGGCAAATTCTAGGAGGGGTGTGCTGGAGAGGACTTTTCCAAGTCAGTCTTTACCAGCCGAAACAGGGCCAGGGATCCACAGACTGCAGACTGACTATAAAGTATCCCGGGGAGAGATCAGAAAGTGTGCCAGAATCCTCCTCCAGGGCTCCCTAAAGCTGAGCAATCCTGGCATGCCCAGCAAATGCAGCCCTTCAACTAATAGTTCCCCCCCATTAACCCTAAGGAAGGACATTTTATGACTCCTTCCCCAGCAATCCAGTGATCACAGCAATCCAGCAATTAGGGCAGGTTGAAACAACAGGTGTCTCGGTCTTTATCCAACAAGTTGAAACAATGGCCACCCTCAGAATTGGGTCCCCAGCAATACAAAATTGCTAATCAAACCCCAAAATCACTAATTGAAACCCATGACCAGTGATTAGCCATGCCCAACCCACTTCTTAGGGAAGAGGGTTTTTTTAATGTTCCTTTCTTTTACCAAAGAACTAACCAGGTGCCGTGTCCCTCAACAGCCTGCTGCGAGTCAGGAATGGGTACTGGGCAGCTGCTGCACAAAGAGAGCAATATACTATTCTTTACTGCAATTTATCAGCCTCTATCTCACACTCTTCCCTGAATGCTATATAGTGTTCTTCTGGCCCCCAGAGTTTCAAAATAGTTCTTTCAGACGGTTCCTGTCTGTTTAATAGTTGTTCTGTGTTAGAACCGAGTACTGGAGCTCTTTACTTCTCTGTTTTCCCACAATCTTCTGATATTTGAATTTTGAGCATTCAGGTAATGTTACGCGAGAAGGAAAAAGCACACTAGAAATTCATATATGATATATGATAATAACTGTGTAGGGAAATAGAAGCACACACATTTGGTAAGATAAATCCAAGATCAAAATAAATGATTTTTATGTTTCAAGTTTTTCAATTTTTTCAAAATGTTACAAATAGAGAATTAAAAATATAATATACATTAGTTTTTAATGTTACAAATAGATAATTATTAATATAATATACATTTGTAAATATTTTGAGCATTCTATTAACTGTTCAAACTTCTATTTATATTAAAATCAATACTCACATCATCTGAACCTCCTGAAGTATCACCTTTTTCACTGCAAAAAAATAAGTAAAACAAATTTCAGCATCAAAATGAAAATTATTCAGTAATCCAAATTTAGAATAGTTTGCCGGCAAGACTGTTCCAAAATTTTATTTCATTACAGGAATTTTAGAATGGAATTGTGCAGCAGATGAAACATTCTAAAATTAAGTCACCACTATAAATAAAATCAGAAGTATGCTCTATTTGCGGATATATGAATATCCTGGATTAAAAAAAAAAAGAGCAAACAGCAAAAACAGCAACCAACAGTATCATTTTTGTAAACAAACATCTTCAGAAAACAATTTCCTCTATTGGCTTTAAGCAATCAGACTGAAGAAAACAAATCCTTCCAAAGAAGGGTATTAAAAGGTTATTAAGAAAAGATTGCTTCAAAATAGGGGTGGGGGGGTGGGGATGAATGGGACCTCACATATATATTTTTAATGTAATATTATTACAAAGTCAATATAAAAAAAAAGACCTTTAAAAAAAATAGGCTTTTGGAATTGGACTAACCTCAATGCAATAGTATTTCAGTTGCTTTTGAGGCAATGACTCAATATACTATGCACAATTATTATATATTTAATATGAAGACATCTTCCCCTCAAAGAAGTGCAACAAAGATAGTAAGACAATTTCCTGTTAACTCCTAAAAGTATGTGAGAACACTAAACTCAAAACGTGAGGAATTCTTCATGAAAACCTTCATCTCTGTTTTGCTTACCCATGATACCAACTGATATAAAATGCTTCAAGGAAAAAAATCAGCAAAGTAACTTAGAAGTATGCATTAAACTATTAAAGCAAATGGTTTCCTAGTAGGCAAAGTCTTCCAAGATTACAAAAGTTTAATAGTTAACCTATTTATGAGAAATGACTGTTTATATACAAAGGAAGCAAGAAATGCTATAAACCAGAAAATAAGAACTTAGGATCACACCAGTACCATACTAACCTTTCAACAACTGGAACGGAACTGAGATGTGGATCATCCTTAAGTAAGTCATGGCTGCTTTTGCTTTTTCCCTTCATGCTCTGAAAAAGAATGTAGAATATATCATAAGGCGTCAAAGAGGCTTCCAAAAAGATAAGTTGCAGATTTATATTAAATCTATATATAATATGGTTACCAAGAGATATGTGTTGCTGAAAAATCAGTATAAAGTTTTATAAATAAGAATTCTACTCTTTCATTGACTGAAAATACTACTTTAAAAATATCTTTTGAAAATTTCCCAGCTTTTCTTTGGACAGCCAGCATCTCCCAGAACTCATCAAGGACCTTCACTGGACTTTCATTGGAGCCCCTGGTTGTAGCCTGCCTGTGGACCCTGGACTTGTACATCCCCACGGTCATGTGAGAGATTCTGAAAAAATCTCTTACTACCGACAGATAACTCTTGTTGATTCTGTTTCCTTAGAGAACCCTGAGTAATAAGTCATACCCAGACAAAATAAAATAAAATAAAAATATAAAGATAGCTTTTTCTTTCAAAATGTGATATACTCTTCAAAATAAATCTTTTGAGAGAGTTGTGGGAATATGGTGGAGTAGGAAGCTCCAAGAATCAGTCCCATCACCAAAACAACTATTGATCTGGCAAGAACTATCTGAAACAATTATTTTGAAACTCTGGAGTCTACTAAATACTGTGCTGGATTCAGAAAAGAGCTGGAAAAGTGGCTGGTAAACTGCAGTAAATATCAGTGAATTTCACCTTCCTTGCAGCAGATACCATGCCCTATCCCTGACCTGCAGAGCAGGCAGCAGGGGCAATACCTAGTCCTCCAAACTCCAGTGATATATGGTCTGATCATTGATCATACTTTTAATAAGCTATTTAAGATCACTAAGGGACCAGCTCTGAGTGAGGCCACAGTTCCAATCCCCTTCAGGCAGAAAGCAGCAGAAGAGTATATTTTTTCTCTCTCTTTTCTCTTTCCATTCTCTGTTTGGGAGCAAAATTGTCTGAGTAAGTCACAAATTGATAGCTGCAGCCCTCAATAGCTACAAAAACAACAAAACTAGAAATCAGTAAGATATGGGAAAGCTAGATTTCCAGAGTTAAAGCAACATAATACTCAGAATGTCCAGCTCTCAACAAAAAAATTATAAAACCCACAAAGAAATAGGAAAGTATGGTCCATTTACAGGGGGAAAAAAAATTGCTGGAAAGGATCCCTCAGAATCTCATACATTGGAACTATCAGTCCAAGACTTAAAATCAACTCTATTAAATATGGTCAATGAGCTAAAGGAATGTATATACAAAGAACTAAAGGAATTTAGGAAAACATTGTCTTAATATAAAGAGATGGAAATTATAAAAAGGAAGCAAGCAGAAAGTTTGGACCTGTAAAGTATAATTGAAATAAAAAGCTCATTAGATGGGTTCAACAGCAGATTTGAACAGACAAAAGAAAGGATCAGCAACTTGAAGACAAGAGTATTGACATCATCCAGTGTAAGGAGCAAAAAACAAAAAATAATGAAGAAAAGTGAACAGAGCCTGAGGGGCCTGTAGCAGTTTGATATAAGTGATCAATTCCAAAAAGAAATATTGGATTATGCTTGTAATCTGATCTGTACCTGGGCATGACTGAGTTATGATTAGTGCATAACAAGGGGTGGAGACTCACAGATAAAAGGCATGGCAGGGAACAGAGTTGTGGGTTTTCTGATGTTGGAGTTTTGATGCTGAAGACTTAAGCTGGAGCCCTGGGAAGTCAGCACACAGAGGAAAGAGAAGCCAGCTCCAGGAAGAGAGGAACCTTGAACCCAGAGAAAAGCAAGCCCCAGGAACGTAGAAACGCAGGAAGCCTGAAACCTCGCAGATGTCGGCAGCCTTCTTGCTCCAAACAGACTTTGGTGAGGGAAGTAACATGCTTTATGGCCTGTATCTGTAAGCTCCTACCCAAAATAAATACCCTTTATAAAAACCAAACAATTTTTGGTATTTTGCATCGGAACCCCTTTGGCTGAATAATACAGGCCCTTTGTTGGTATGCTCCATCAAGTATAACAACATACAAATTATTGGAGTCCCAGAAGAGCAAAAGAGAAAGAGAGGAAAGGGCCAAAAAAGTATCTGATGACGGGAGTGGGTATAGCTCAGTAGCTGAACATCTGCTTCACATGTATGAAGTCCTGGATTCTATCCCCAGTACCTCCAAAAAAAAAGTATTTGAAGAAATAAGGCCCAAAACGTACCAAATCTGAAGAAAGACATGAGACACTTCCAGGAAGCTTAATGACTCAAGACAGGATAGACTAGAAGAGATCTATCCCAAGATGCATTAAAGCAAAATTACCAAAATCAAAAGACAAAGATAGGATTTTGAAAGCAGGAAGAGAGAAGCAACATACAAAAGATTACTAATAAGATTAACAGAGAATTTCTCACAAGAAACTATATAGACCACTAGAGAGTGAGATGACATATTTAAAGTCCTTAAAGAATACCAAGTATTCTATATCATTTTCAAAAATGAAGGAGAAATTAAGACATTTACAGATAACCAAAAGCTAAAAGAGCTCATTACCAGAAGACCTACCTTATGAGAAATGCTAATGGGAGCCCTTCAGGCTAAAATAAAAGGACACTACAGAGTAAACTCAAAGTCACAGAAAAAATAAAGAACAATGGTCAAGGAAACTGCATAGAAAAATATAAGAAGCAAAAATTGACAAAATTGAAGGAAAAAATAGAAAGTTCCAGAATAATAGCTACAGACTTCAATATGTCAATTTCAATAATGTATTATCCACACGTAAAAAGGTTATTAATACAGGAAGGAGGAAAAGGGGAAAGATGTTGGGTAAATGGGAGTCCCCTGTATTCTGTATGTGACTTTACTGTAACCTAAAACTTCTTTGAAGACAAAATGAAAAAAAGTGAGACACTGGGAGAACAAATGGAAGAAAATGTCACTGTACACATAGGACAACAAATTTTACAGTGATGAAAAACAAAATGTAAAAAGAAAAAAATTTTAATATATTTTTTTAATATCACAATTTTTACTTTTATTTTTAGTTTTTAAAAATATTTCTGTATTTTATTTCTTACATTTAAAACTATCATTGTTATTTCATTTTCTTATTAATTGTATTTGGCTATTTTATTGGCTTCATTTTTTAAAAGGTTTTGGATCACAGAAGGGTTACAACTGTGGCAGGGGAGGACCACGGGTGTGGGCTATCAGTGATGAAGGATACATGGAAGGAAGTTCACCTGGGCATACACATAAGGCATATAAATGTGTTCAAATGTACATGGGGCATTACCACAGTGGGTGGAGATTCACATAATAACCAAAAGAATATCAAATTCCCATACTGGAGAGCCCTGCCACATTCTCTAATGGAACAGTAACAATCCCCCAAGTACAGGGGCTAGGATTAGTGAAGGAGGATGATCCACTGATTGGGCCATTGATACTGATGACTATGCTTATGAGCTTTTGCTCTTGAAATTGAAACTTAGCCTACTGTTGTAGGGTGCCTAAGAATTACCCACTGGGAGCATCATTGTTGCTCAAATGTGGCCTCTCCCTAAGTCAGACTCAGCATATAAACATAGCAACTTTCCCCTAGGGTAGGACATGACTCCTGGGGAATGGGCCTTATTGGCACTGAGGGACTCCTACTAAGTACCAACAAGCAAGGCAACTGCAGGAACAAAAAATAATAAAGATCATGACCAAAAAGGGGAAAAGGTAAAGTCAGATGAGTGTACATATCTAAGAGACTTCAAAGTGAGTCAGGAGGTCATTCTGGAGGTTACACTTACGCACATTTCAGCAGGATCTCATTGACCCCAAATAGTGGGGCTCCTGAGGGCTCTGGAAACATCCAGACACCATGGTCAGGGCAGATAGCTCAAGAGTTTGGTCCCTTGCCAGTGGGCCCTACTTTGGAATTTATGCTCCCCAGTGTGACAGAGTTGGACTTAGTTGTGGTTTCCCTACACAAGGCTCTTCTTTCCTTCTATTTGGACTTATAACTAGTACTAAAGTTGGTAGGTGTATGTTCAAGAGACTTAAATCTTTGGGCTGTTCATCTGCCAGCTGGGCCCTGAATCTCAAGGGAGTTGTAACACCTACTCTCCAGTTCATTGGACTCACCCAGGACAACTAACAAGGAGGAGATGATGGATAACCACATACCAAGGAACTGAGAGTATCTACAACTGCAAGCAAAGGAGTTCCATCCATCGGCCATATGGGATTGAAGCACCCCCTCAACTAAAGGTAGAGTGGTCATCACCATCACAATTTGTAAATTACCTCCCAGTTGGTAAATGAACTATGGACTAATGTAAACTTACTAGTATTCTACTATAGACTTATTGTGATGGAATGGAAGAAATATCATTGATGTGGACACAGTGGCCACTGGAATTTTCTGAGGGTAGAGAGAGGGAAAAATAGGTGTAATACAGGGGCATTTTGGGGACTTGGGAATCATCCTGAAAGACTTTACAATGACTGATACAGGCCATTATATATCTTGTCATAACCTATAGAATTGAGTAGGAGAGTGTAAACTACAATATAAACTATACCCCATGATTAGTAGCAATGCTCCAAAATGTGTTTATCAATTGCAGTGAATGTCCCACTCTAACAAAAGATGTTGCTAATGTGGGAAAATGTGGGAGTTGCGGGAGCCAGGTATATGGGAATCCCCTATATATTCTCTGTAACATTTATGTAATCTAAGTATCTTTTTAAAAATGAAATAAATGAAAGAAAAAAAAAAGAACATCTGAGGGAAGCGGATGTGGCTCAAGCAGTTGGACACCCGCCTACCACAGGGGAGGTCATGGATTGGGTTCCCAGTGCCTCCTAAAGAAGACCAGCAAGACAGTAAGCTGATGCAACAAGATTACTCAAGATAATGCAATGAAGAGACATGATGAGGAAACACAATGAGAGACACAACAAGCAGGGAGCGGAGGTGGTTCAAGCAATTGGATGCCTTCCTCCCACACGGGAGGGCCTGAGTTCTGTTCCTAATGCCTCCTAAAAACAAAATGAGCAGACAGAGAGAACAAACAACAGACACAGAGACCAGAAACCAGAACACAAACAATGGGGGGGGGGGAATAAAGGAATAAATAAAATAAATAAATAAAAAGGAACATCTGGGATGTGGCTCAAGCAGGTGAGTATCTGCTTCCCACATGGGAGGTTCTAGATTTGATCCCCAGTACCTCCTAAAAACAAAAACAAGCAACAAGCAAACAAATGAAAAGACCAACTCAGTGGAGCTAATGTGGCTCAGTGGTTGAGCATCAACTTATGATACAAGTTCTTGGGTTCAATCCCTAGCCCTGATACCAAAACAAAACAGAAACAAAAAAAGAACATCTAAATAGATGATGAAAAAGAAATTAAGAAATTCAGAAATAGAGAACTCGAACAACACTATTAACCAATTAGACCTAAAGGACATACATAGAACATTCTACCCATCTAAAGCAGAATACACATTCTTCTCAAGTACACATGGAACATTTTCCAGGACAGACCATTTATTAGGCCACAAATTAAATCTTAATAAACTTAAAAATATTGAAATTATACAAAGTATTTTCTCAGACCTCAATGGCATAAAGCCAGAAAGTAATAACTGAAAGAAAACTGGAAAATTCACAACCACACCAGCAACCAACCAAAGGGTTAAAGAAGAAATCAGAAGAGAAACTAGGAAATAACATCAGATGAACAAAAATGAAAACACATCACACTAAAACTTATGAGATGCAGCAAAGGCAGTGCTCAGGGGAAATTTTATAGCTTTAAATGCCTACATTAAAAACAAGAAAGATCAAAAATCAATAATCTAACTTTATACCTAAAAATGACTAGACTATGAAGAAAAAACCAAATGTTGAAAGAAAGAATGAAATAATACAGATTAAAGACAAGATAAATAAAATAGAGAATAGAAAAACAATAGAGAGAATCAACAAAATCAAAAATTTTTTGAAAAGATAAAAAAAAATCAACAATCATTTAGCTAAAATGACAAAGAAAAAGAGTACACAAATAACTAAAAGCAGCTATGAAAGTTGGGACATTACAACAAAACCTTACAGAGATAAAGATTAAAAGAGGATACTATGAATAATTATATGCCAAAAATCAGAAAATTTAGATGAAAAGGATGAATTCCTAGACACATCTCTGCACACAAGAAAAAGAAAATTAAAGACCAATATTCCTTACATAGAGAGATGTAAAAAACCTCAACAAAATACTGGCAAACTGAATCCAACAGTATATTAAAAGGATTATATACCATGACCTAGCAAGATTTATCCTAGGAAAGTAACGTAGTTCAACATAAGAAAATCAATCAGCATAATACACATTAAGAGAAGGAAGGAATAAAATACATGATCAATTGAGACAAAAAGGCATTGGACAAAAATCCAACATCCTTTCATGATAAAAACATAGAAAACTAAAAATAGAAGGCAGCTTTCCCAAGATGATCAAAGGTACTTATGAAAAACCCACAGTAAATGTCATATTCTATGGTAAAAGACTGAAATCTTTCCCCATAAGATCAGGAACAAGACAAGGATGCCCAATTTCACCACTGTTATTCAATAATGTACTGTAAGTTGTAGCCAAAGGAATGAGATGAAAGAAGAAACATAAGGTATCCAAATTGAAAGGAAGTCAAATTATCCCTATTAGCAGATAACATTCCCCTATATCGAGAAAATCCCAATGAATCCACAAGAAACCTAATAGAATTAATAAACAAATTCTATAAAGTTGCAGGAGATAAGAAAAACATGCAGAAATCTGCAGGGATTCTATATACTGGCAGTATTCAATCCTAAAAGGAAATCAGAAAACAATTTCATTTACAATAGCATCTAAAAGAATAAAATACCTAGGAATAAATTTAACCATGGAGGTAAAGACTTGTATACAAAAAACTAAAACACATTGCTGAAAAAAATTAAAGATAACCTAAATAAAGTACAGGGTATCCTATGTACATAGATTGGAAAACTTAATATTATGATGTCAGTACTCCCTAAAGCAATCTACAAATTCAATGCAATCCCTATAAAAATTCCAGCAGGTTTTTTTTTTGTTGTTTTTTTTTGTTTTTGCCTAAATGGAAAAGATCCTTAAATTTAAATGGAATTAATTACAAGGGCCCCCAAAACAATCTTGAAAAAGAAGAAAATTGAAAGACTCATACTTCCTAATTTCGAAACTTAACTACAAAGATACAGTAAATAAAACAATGATACGGACAAAAGGACAGACATTTAAACCAAAGGAATAGAATTAAGAGTCCAGAGGCAAATCTATACACCTAAAGCCAGTTGATTTTCAACAAATGGTACTGGACAAACTGGAAATCCACATGCTAGGGAATGAATATGGACCCCAACTCTCACTATAAGCAGACTTCAGAATCCTTACTTACAAAATGGCAATGATAATAATATCAGCCTTGCTTAATTTACATGAAAATCAAACAAGGTATGTACATAAAAATAATCTAGACCAGAATAAAACTTGACCATTTTTTGCTCATGCTTTCTTTCTCTAAAATTCCTTCTTCCTAGATCTCCAGTTATCAGTGCTCATTTTCGTCTACTCTAAGAAATATTCTTTTATTAATTCTTCCCACGTGGTTCCCTCATGGAGTTATGATCACAAATATTACAGCTGGAATTCGCCTTATACATTCTAGTCCAGCCCCCTAGTTCACAGATAAGAAACTTGTCTTAAATGTAAAATACAAATTGACACATGGGAGGAGCCTATGAATTAATCTGAAGAATGACCATTTCAAATTTTATTTAACTTTTTCAATTAAATTAGCATAGAAATATATGATCAAAAGGAATTTTTTTTGGTGTCCTTCCCACTATAGTAGACTCTGCATCCTGTAGCAGAGAAAGCAAATTGAGAAAGAACTGAAATCATTAGGAAACAGTCTCAAAGAGGGTGAAAATAAATTCAGACATTTCTTTTTAATGCCTATTCTTTCTTTATGACCCATTTTAAGGCTCTTACTTATACCATTAGATAGCAATGATTTTAGAGGAACAACAAATACCTGATATATATAAAAATAATTTTGAAACTACATAAAAGCAGCTGGCTAATTGAACGGTTTACTGATGTACAAAATACTAAATAATTAATATATAATAATAAATAAATACTAAGTGAATACAAAGTGAATCCAATGTAAAAGCTAAATAATAATAATAAATAAATACTAAGTGAATTCACTGTAAGGAACTCCACAGCAAATGCAAAACGTAAGCAAACAAACCCAAGAATATATATCATAATTACATTATTGTCTGGCACAAAGAGGCAGTGAAACAGCAGGAAATAAACAGAGTATAAGTAGAGGTGAAAGAAAGTCAGAGACATGGTACAGAGGAGCTACACTGGCCAAGAAGTTGAAAGATCAGGGTCTCCTATCATCTCGATCACTAACTAGCTCTGTGACCTTCAGCAGTCAACCAAAAAACTCTACTAGTCAAAAGGGATTTTTAACATAGTTTCCATCCCAATGTACAAATCTTCTTGACATCACTGCTGACTGATCACTCAGTGCCTCAATATTTGAAAAGAGTTTATAAACTTGCAAAGAAAAAACATTCCTTTCAAAAGGTTTCAATTATTGGAGAATTCTCTGAGGAAAAATAAAATAAAATAAAATAAAATAAATTTTTAAAAACTTACTATTTGTAATTTCCAATCATTTATCCTAGTACTACCTTCTATAATTACAAATGTACAACAAGCAATGCCCGTTACTAGGCAAACTACATAGAGTTTAGCTTAGTTACAAACAGAGCGGTAGGGAGAATACTGCCCCACCCTCCAAGATGTTCAGTCCTAATCCCCAGAACCTGTGAATATGTTACCTTATATAGCAAAAGGAACTTTTCAGATAAATTAAGGATTGGATTTTGAGATGGGGAGATTATCCTCGATCATCAGGGTAGGCCAAATGTGACCCCAAGGGTCCTTATATGAGAAAGAGGGAAGCAGGAGAGTCAGCATCAGAATGCTGTAGCATGAAAAAGACATGACCCACTGCTGAAGATGGAGAAAAGGGCCATAAGCCAAGGAATACAGGTATCCTCTAAAAACTGGAAAAGGGAAGGGAACAGATTCTCCCCTAGAACTTCCAGAAGGAAGACTGCCCTGCCAACACCTTATTTTAGCCCAGTGAAACCTATTATGGACTTCTCACCTCCAAAACCGTAAGACACTAAATGTGTGGTAATGTGTTACAGCAGCAGCAGGAAACAAATAAAAGTATGTTAACATCATTTTTAAAAATCAGTTAAATATAAACAACTGGAAAGATAAGTAAATGAAAGAAGCATTCTATGAATAGATTGGTTAATGCTCTTTACAACCACTGTGCAAACAGTCTAACAGGACTCTGTGCCATACCCACCCCCACTTCTCAACTTTTTAAGAAAGTTTAATTTCATAGGTTAGCTAGAATAGGATATAATATTCTTATTTTCTTCTCAAAAGTGGTATATTTGTCCACCAATATAACATTTTCTAGGTGAGATAAAATAAAAAGTTTTATAACCTTCAATTTGAAGTAAAAAGTTTAACATATCTTAGAGTGAAAGAAATACTATATATAACACTATAAATGTGGTACAATGCATGATCACTGTTAAAAATCTACCTACTGATGGACTTTTAAAATAAGGTACGAAACTACTCAAGCACCTGCCATTTAACTTGCCTCATAAAAACTACTTGTCTGACTGTAAGCTTTTACTTAGAAAATATTTTTTGACATTTGTAGTCAAGTTGTCCACAAAGACACATAAGTAAAATTTAAACCAAAACAGACATTTGAATGAAACTATTATTCAAGAAAGCAATGTAGGCGGGAGGGGGAAGCATCTTCTAAATAAAAACTTTTCACATATTTGAAGGACAGGATCATATTTTCACTTTTTAAAAATATTTTTACTTCTCCAAAGTATATCTAGTTCTTCAAGTATTCCCAATGTGAGATGGTTTTTGCTAGCCTCCTTAACACCCTCCCTTCATCTGGATGCTTCTAGTTTGTTAATATCCTTCTTAAATGTATTTAGAACTGAACAAAATACTGTGAATATGATCCGTATAATGCAGAGAATGTTCAAGTCCCCATTCCAGAGAACTTACTCTTGATAATTCAACTAGGGCTTACAAACTACCAAGTCTTATATGTATTCAGCTGATTTTATTGAACTAAAGTACAGAATTTATATGTAACCCTAGGATATTTCAACTTACTAGTTCAAATAATCAGACAATGTGCCCATGGGGAGAAGTATTCAGTTGCTATAAACTCATCTGACTGTACTATCTCCCGGACCACATTTCTTCATGTTGTCCCAAAGGATATCGTAAGAGACTATGACAATGTGCTTTTCTAAACTCAAGATATGATTATTATGGCATCCCTCTATTATGGAAACCTATCAAAAAGGAAATGAAGTCAGTCTGGCAAGACACTTAACTGGAGTCTCAGTTTCCTCATCTCTAAAGAAAGGAAGTTGGACTAGATCCCTTTGAGCTATAAAATTCTATGATTCTAAGAGATTTTATCAGGTAGTAAAAAGATACTGAAATATAATGACAGAAAGCTAACCCGTGTGGGAGAGGTACCGTGTCATGAGTAAATGAGTAGGGTATATCAGTGCCTGTAATACCACATTGATAATCCATAAACCAGAGGGCACTCTATCTTATTTTTCCTTTCACAAAAAGTAAAACCTCAATTCAGATTTTACCAATTATTAACTTGTGACCAGTCAGACAGTGACTGGAGGATAGTTTAATGCTATGAATCACTGAAAAAAGAAGCCTGACAGGCAAACGAATAATGAAACAATTATTTTTAAGCCATTTTGAAATATTAAATTTCATGCAACCATTGAAACTGCAAATTGTTCTTAGTCACTGTAAAAGACATTTATTTGGCCTGGGCTCTAGTTATACCCTCAAAAATAGTAAGGCTAAATTTTAAAAATATATATTTTGGGCCATACTTTGACAGTATTCAAACTACTCTACCCTTTTCTTATTAGGGTTTCATTTTACTCAAAATGTAAAATGTATTTCAAGGGTGCTCATATTCTAAATTACCGTACATAAACAAAATTTTTTTTTAAATACTCTTTTACATGAATTCTATCTAGAATTTATCCCATAAAAATATCTCTTTCTAGGGCAATTTCCTTTCTTCTAAGTTGGTAAATTTCAAACATTTTTTCAATGTTATGATATTTTTCTTAAACTAAACCTACCCCACACTCATGACATAAAGCAGACAAAAGAACTGAGTTACTTAGGCCAGAAATTCTACATAATATACCAAGACTGAATTACATGTGGAAAATGGGTCGTTGGTGGGAAATGGTATACAGAGATCTATTCCACCCATGCTCTCCAAGGCTGCTCAAACTTTGGCCCTATGGGAGTACTCAGGAAGGGCACCGGGCCCATTGTGCTGAGCTCAGTCAATAGACTGAGCTTCCAGTAAAGTTTCTCACCAGCCGTCTAGATTGCTTGAGCATGAAGGAAGCTACTTCTGCATAATAATCATAATCACATTTGAGATTATATGATGTTCTTTAGCTGAGAACAAAATACCAATGACAGCATATAGTATTATATTCTATCTTTTAAGACATTTGACTTTCAAATACATCTTACAGGATTGCACTATATATGAAAGTAAGAAATATCCATATCTTTAACTTATAACCCTAAATAGTACAAATTATAGTAACATGTTACAAAAAAGAAAAATTGAGGCTGTAAGAGACCAAGTTATCCAAGGTCACAGAAGTGAAAAGAAGTTTAAATCTGAGTCTGTATGTGATCCAGATCCATGCTATTTCTCCTCCACCACACTGATACTCAAAGATGATGCAAACTCTGTCATCAAGAAGCTCACAACCCAAGACTTCATAGAATCAATAAGGAAGAAAGTAAAGGGTATAATGTCTAAAGCGTATAGAATGAGAACATACTCATATTTCTTGCATAATAAAGTAAAAAAAGATGTTTTTAAAAGGAAAGTGTAAAGTAACATAAGAAAGGTAAAAGGTAGAGCAGAAGAAGAAAAGATTAAATTACAGAAAACTAGAAAAGACATTTAGAAAAGATGGCATTTTAGGTCTTGATAATACATAGGAATTTGACATACAGGGGTGGGGTAGGACATTTCAGGCGAAGAAAAGAACATGAACAAAGGTACAAAGAAAGGAAAATACAAAGCCTATATATAAACAACAAATACTTCAGATTGTCTAAAGCAATGTTGCCCACTATTCCCTGATAAGAACTCTAAGGAAACTCATTAAAATTACAACTTCCCAGGCCCTGCCTCAGAGACAGTGATTTGGTACATCTGGGATAGGGCCTAAGAATTCTATTTGTTTTAAAGTATCACAAGTGATTTTTTATCATCACGGAAGTTTAGGAAGCACTAGGCTAAAGGAGAGAGTAAAGTCATGAAAACAGAGACCTGCAAATAGTAGGCCAAGGAACTTGGACTTAAAGTTATACTCAGCAGTGGTTAACATTTTAATGAGGCCCCAGGAAGACTCCTCTGGCAATCATATGTTTGTAAAGAAAAGAAGAGAAAGGAGATGGGA
Source organism: Dasypus novemcinctus (assembly GCF_030445035.2). NCBI lineage: Eukaryota > Metazoa > Chordata > Mammalia > Cingulata > Dasypodidae > Dasypus > Dasypus novemcinctus. Next base: position 66,233,460 of record NC_080674.1, on the reverse strand, counting down.
AACCAGTTTGTAGATTGATGCAGCTGCATAGGCTAGAATAATAAAGGCCTGAACAAGGATAGTAGCAAAAGAAAAGAAAAGAAAAAGATAAATTTGAGATACACTGTGGATAAAAAATTCCTAGGATAGCAACTTAGAAGTATAGAGAAAAAAAGTATGAAAAAGTCAGAACTGAATATAAAATTCTGTTTTAAAGAATTCTTTTCACAGGAAATAGACACATAAATCACAGAACAGGTAGAACTCTGGGAAGAAAAGGTAATGAGTTAAGCTTTGGGTAACTAATCAGATACTCAAATAGAGAGATGACAAGTAGGCAGCTTCAGAAAAGGAGGGAAACTAGCTACAGATATAGATTTGAGAGTCAGATACAAACATTTGGTGATAATTTTATTATTAATACATAGGAGCCCCACATTAAAAAGACAAATGAGAGAATTATGACAACAAAATGCCAGGGTATAAAAGTCATTTGAGGGAAGCAGACTTGGCCCAGTGGTTAGGGCATCCGTCTACCACATGGGAGGTCCGTGGTTCAAACCCTGGGCCTCCTTGACCCGTGTGGAGCTGGCCCATGTGCAGTGCTGATGTGCGCCAGGAGTGCCGTGCCACGCAGGGTTGCCCCCGCATAGGGGAACCCCATGCACAAGGAGTGCACCCTGTAAGGAGAGCCACCCAGCACAAAACAAAGTTCAGCCTGCCTGCCCAAGAATGGCGCCACACACACGGAGAGCTGACGCAGCAAGATGACGCAACAAAAAGAAACACAGACATAACAGGATGATGTAACAAAAAGAAACACAGATTCCCGTGCTGCTGACAACAACAGAAGCGGACAAAGAACACGCAGCAAATGGACACAGAGAACAGACAAGTGTGGGGGGGGGAAGGGGAGAGAAATAAATAAAAATAAATCTTTAAAATAAAAAAGTCATTTGATAATGGACTTTGGGTTTCAATTACCTTGATAGAGAAGAATGATTTTACTTAGTCTTTTCTCAGTTTGAAGTGTGTGTCAGGTTTAAGAGAGAAAATAAAGGACCAGGTAGCACTATCTGTGGTAGTAGTCTTTCACATTTCAATCTTATAGCAAACACAAACTGCTTTGGGAGTACCAAGTTCAGTATAATTTAACCATACGATTTTCTCTCTATGCAATAGAAAGCAGCAGAAAGAAGGTATGTTTTGAACATTTAACATATGCTATTGCTACAAATAGAATTCAAACGAATTTCCTAGCAACATCACTCTCAAAGGAATTGTGAACAAAACTTAGTTTTGATGAGAAATTTAACTACAACAAGATTGGCAAAAAAACCCCACAAAACTCCTTTCTCTCAACCTTGCTCTCCAAGGTTGCTCAAGTTACTATGGGGACCCACTGGAAGTTAGGCAAAGGCACCAGACTAACTGCACTGAGCACAGCTCCCTTCCACTCCAGAGTGCGACGCTACTAGTCAAGTTTCTCACCAGCCCTCCCAATGGCTAGGACTTGAAGGAGGCGGCTTCTACTGCAATCACAATCATATCAGAGACTTAAAGAGATAGTAAACACCTAGTTCAAAATTCTGGTTCTTTTACCTCCTAATTATAAGATCTTTGACAAGCAACTTAATCTCTCTGAGGATCAGCTTCTTCATCTACAAAATAGGAAACAACTCTATCATAGGGTAGTTACAGGGGTTACATAAAATAAATATTTAACACAATTAGAAGATGAGAAAAGCATTATAATACATTATGATGCGTGCTTTAATGGGCACAGAGAGATTACCATGAAGTACCCAGCACAGTCTGGGTGCAGTTTTTGGGAAAATGATGGAGGTAGTCAGGTGATAGTAGAGTTAATTTTTAAAGTAAAAACAAAAGTTAGCCAAATAAAGAAGGGAGCACACTCCAAGCAGAAGGCCAGAGAGTGAGATAAAGCGGTGGTGGAGGGGAAGACATGGGATATGCAAGGAAAATTGACATAATTGGGAAACATGAAAAAGGAAACCCTAGCAATGTCCAGATCTAACATTCTGGTTTTGTCCATTCACAAATACTGCCACAGCGCCATGACATATACTAAATCTTTCATTTTGCTGAGCCACAAATTCAAATAATGAATAATGCAAGACTGGTGCTCAAGAATGAACAATTTAGTGAATGAGCCTGGTTGACTTCCCAATATAACCATATTAATGAGACTTTGTTATTCTCTATTTGTTCCAAACCAGCACATTTCAAAATACTTTATTGCTTTACCCTTCGGTGCTTTTCAAATGTTTTGAGATATAGTCCTAACAAATGACAAGGCTCTCCTGCAGGTCGGTATAGCTAAGGACAATTAAAGAAGCATGGGGTATGTGGCTGGTGAGGTCAGCAGGCGTCAAACCAGGGAGGCCTTGTATGATAGGCTAAGGAATTTGGACTTAATCTAAAAAGCAGTAGTTACCCACAAAGAGATTTTAAGCTGTGTAAAAAAAGGAATGGAAGGGAGGGAGGGAAGAAAGGAAGAAGGGTATGGGATCAGATTTATATTTTAGAAAATTGACTCTGTAACACGGTAGAGGATGAATTATGGGTAGGAGTCTGAAGGGAATGGTATTCATCACAAAAGTCCAGGTTAGCAATGATTGCTTGGAGATAGAATAATGACAGCAGAACTAGAGAATAATTCCAAAAGATATCTACAAGATAAGATCAGTAGCATGTAAACATTAATTCATCCAATATTTACTAAGCATCTCCTAAATAGAGGTAACTCAGAAGCAGACACAGGAAAACACATACAAGCAACTAACTGGATATGGGTAGTGAAAGATAAAGGAAAGAAGATGACTTCTGAGATATTGGAGTGATACCATGTAAAAGGTGCTGTGCCAGGTGTAGCAGGGGATACAAAGTAAGACATAGACCCCAATCTCTTGTTTAATTCAGAACAAAGAGCAAATTAGAGTTTTACCTGACTAACTCGATTTACTTCCTCCTCTTCTTCTTCAGCTTCTTCTCCAAATGAAAGTAAATTAAAATTTCTAGTCAAAAAACAAAAAAGAAAGGAAAAAAGAATGAAAAAAGTTAAATTTATCTATATCCTATTTCAAAACAGAATTTACAAGAATAAACATTCTATTTAACAAAAAAATGGTATTACCAGGCATTCAGCAGAAACATACTAAGGATTTTATAGACAAACTAAGGTTTTGGCTTCAAACCACAGACACTACATATTAAGTAGGCTAACTTAATGACCAGAAACCTAGCATGAGCACTACCATTAAGTGTTCTGAGTCAACCAAGACAGAAACAGTTAGGCTTTTTATACTTATCAAAACTTGTAGCAAATGGAGATTTCTGAAAAACTAATAAATACAGCCCTAAGAACACTGTAAGTGGTAAGCAATGACTCTCATAATTTCCAAAATGTCTTTATATTTTAAAATAATAAGTTACATAAAATTGTCAGACAAAAAGATGTAAGAAACTTAACTAAAAAATAGCCCATGGAGAGAAAAAACTAAGTTTGTCTCCTGTGATGCTTTAAATAAAGTAAGAAATCCCAAGGAAAATAAATGACAAATTATGAAAACTCTCTCACAAATATTAGAAAAATAAAAGATGTGGCAATGAAATAGGATTTTTTTCCCAAAATATAGATGCAATCAATTGCCACAGCATTCCTATAACACATTTGCTACATATTTTTTTTTAATGAAAAACTTTTCAGCTTTTCGTCAAGATAACTTATGGGGATAAACTACTGTTTGTGAGTATAATGACAGAGACATTCCATCCAGAAATAAATTGGTGAAAATAAATGAATCAAAGAATAAAAGTAAATCAAATACGTAGCTATTTAAGAAGTTATTTTGCCACTAGGCATCACCTGCATAAGGTGTCTGGCTCATGTCTGACAGTTTATCAAAGCAATTGATTTACTTATTTTGTAGGATTTCAAGAGTGAAAAATCTAGCATTTACTGAACACCTATTGAATTGCATGCTTTCACATGCTTGCTTTCACATTGCATGCTTCTAATTTAATCGACATAACAACCAGGTGTTGTACTTAGTTATCATCTCCATTTTACAAGATGATCTCTTATTAACTGCTTTAGGCAAAATTACACTTAGAACTGTATGATTCTAAGTACACTATAACCCCTAATATAGATGCTATAATTCAGTAAAAAAGTAAGCTGAAATCCAACTCTGTGATATCCATTTTAATAAAACAGACAAAATCAATAATATAAAGAACAATGTCCATAAACTACTGAAACTTTTTTTTTTCTTAGTTTCTACTTTTGGAACACTATCCTCAGGAAATAATCCAAAACACAGAAACAGCTTTAAGTATAAATATATTTATAATAAGGTTACTTTTAATAGCAACAAAAAAAAGAAAAAGTTAAATAAATTATGCAATTACGCAATCATTCAAAATACCCTTTATACATTTTTCTACTTTCCAAGTTCTTTATATTAAACATATATTAATTCAGAAACAAGTAAAAATCAAAAAAAGTTTCTCAATAGCTTGGTTTAATGATCATAAAATAATTGTCTATTTGTTAACAAAGATTTCATATGGACTTCTGAGAGATACTTTTTTTTAGCTTAAGTTTAAGTTATATACTGTACTTGCATACAAGAAATGCTCATTTAGTAAAAATACACAAACATAACTCAGCTTTTTCCATAGTCTAAACCAGCCTTTTCCTAGTTAATGAACAATTGCTACATAAGAAAATAAATTGAACTAAACGAGTTAGTATTGCTTTTCAAGCTGAAGAAATATCTTCCTAGTGTGATTACTTTGTGCCTTTGGGTTTCAATTTCTTTACTTCCTCCTCTGGTTTCTCTTTTTTCAGCTTTTTAATTTCCCTTGGAATGATGTCATCAAAAGGATTAAACAAAACCTAGGAAAAGAAAGATTTTGAAAACATTATTCCATTTCTGAAATTTCACAAAAAAATGAAAAACCAATATTTAATTGTGTTAACCTTGGTGTCTATATTTTTCCCCACATAACCATTATTTGTACAGTGACAGTGATATACATATTACATAGAGTACTTATACTACAGAGACCTCATTGGATGGTCCTAATAACCCTATGTTATTAAGTAAGGGAGATTTTATCCCTATTTTACAATAGGGAAAAAATAGTCAAGAAAACTTAAATGATTCACAGTGAGAAAGACAAACTCATATGTCTTGACTTCAAATCAAATGCTCTAAAGGATCTTGCTTCCTCAAAAAAGAATAATTCTTAAATTACCTATCAAGCCACTTCATGGGCTAAAAAAACCTAATTCCTTTTTCAAGTATGAGTTTTTTTATTCATTGGATTATCAGATAAGGTTTCATCTTTAAATCCAACACTTTCAACTTAAAAAATTCTTAATTAGAAATTGTGCCTAAGTAAATTACAGAGATAAAATCTGAGTAATTTAGTATTAAGTCTTCATCCAATAGTTAATTGATTCCTCTTACATGACAATTTAAGTACCACATCTTATAATGATAATGCTCCTACCTCACAACTTTTTATTTTGTGTGGATTACGTGGTCTTTCTTCCCCATCAATGTCTACTTCTGTCAGTCTCAGCATGTTATACACTGTATCTCCTGTCACCTGTCGAATGAAAATGAAAATTTAATTGCAAATATTCTTGCATTAATTCTTTGAAATGAGGAGGGACTTTTAAAAATACTTTAAAATTCTAAGTGAAAGAAACTAGACAAAAGGTACTACATATTATTTGACTCTATCTATACAAAACATAAATAAAAATAAATTAGAGAGAAACAGAATAGCAGCTATGTACAGCAAGGGAAGCAGAGAGAAATTCAGAGGTGATTATTAAGGGGTAAAGTTCTTTTTGTTTGTTTTTTATTGATTATTATTTTTATTATTGGAATAATAAAAATGCTCTAATAATGACTTTAGTGATGAATGCACAACTATGTGACTATACTAAATACCACTGATTGTACACTTTGGGTGGACTGTATGGTTTATTAATATGTATCAATAAAACTGATTAAAAATAATTTTAAAATAATTAAAAGGGAATTTAATAGCAAATAAAACAGTGAAAGTTAATTCCTATGATAAGAGCTTTGAGACATTATCTTAATTAACCCTCACAAACATCTTAAAAGTAGATACTGGGAAACAAATGGCACTCAAGCAGTTGGGCACCCACCTACCACAAGGGAGGTCCTGGGTTTGATTCTTGGTGTCTCCTAAAAACAACAACAACAAAAAAAAACCAACAAGCACACAACAAAAAAACACAGAGGGCAGACAACGAGGGCAAACAATGGCAGGGGCAGGGGTAAAAATAAACAAAATAAATCTTTAAAAAAAAATGTAGATACTACCATTATCTTCTTCCTACAGGCAAGAAAATTGAGACTCACAGAAGTTATATAGCCAGCACTGAAGGTATTTCTGATTTCTAACCACTATGTTATACTTTGTCTCTAATGTATAAGTTATATATTATCTACTGTAAAAAAATGGTACAGCATAGCAATCTCATTTTCATTTGATTATACACTTATCTTTTAGAAATAATAGGGGGTATTCTATGAACATCAGACTGCTTATGGTGGAGTGGCTAGAAAAAATGTGCCAATGCATATTGTTTAATCCATGTTGTTAAGTATTAAGCAACAACAAGATTGCATTTCGTGCTTACAGCTTGACTCCTTTCATCCATCATTGCTCAAAAATTTTTAAACAACTCCACTTTTCCATTTGTGCATTTGTGCTAATTCTGTTTTATCCTTTTCAGCATCTTTTTGAACCACCAGAGGGAGCTGGCACACTAGTGAAGTCTAATGTGCCAAGCCTGAAATAGATAGGAAGAGAGAAGAGTAATAGAAGAGAACCTTCAGAATCCCTGTTTAATGAAAATTGTTGAAAGTTCAATGGAAAGGACATTCCCTGGTATGACATTAAATGTGAGCATGATTAAATTTTCAAAATAACATGTCCAGGAAAAAAATCTAATGTCAATACAATTTCTACTTTAAAATTAAAGAAGTCATCATTTATAAATTTTAACTACTAAATGTGATTTCCTAAGTCTTTCTAAAAATATAAAGACAATACTGACTGAATGACAAATTTTAAAGTTATAACCAATGACTTACTCATTTGAAACACACAAAAAAGAGTTGAGGCGGTCCTTCACAGTTCATTGTATATTCTCCATATATACTTCATTATGTACAGATTCTCACAGGAATCTATTCCAACAGTTTTAAAAATAATAAGTAAATATTCTAGGGAAAATTTTTACAAAGGTGGCTCTTAGAGCAGTTGATTGTATATATAGTAGAAGACCAAAGAAAAACATAACTAAACCAAACCAAAGATTTAAAATAATTGGGCACCAACCTTTCCAAAGATGGTGTGCTTATTGTTAAGTTCATCTGCTCGACCCAGTGTAAAGAAAAACTGGCTGCCATTATCATGTGGGCCAGCATTTGCCATGGCAACCAGTCCTCTCCGATTAAAGCGCAACCGTGAGTGAAATTCATCCTGAAGCACAAAAAGTAAAAGGTTTAGTGAATGAACTCAGTTACAATAAGTCCCTTCATACTCAGTTGTTCAGCTGACCAGCAAGATGTCAGATAATTTGCAATTTAAAAAATGAAGTGCTTTTATTTAACTGATTTTTAAGGATAATCAAATCCAATATTTACTATCCCTTCAATGCTACTGAACTTGACTTCATTATCTTTTTTGTTTTTTTCTTTTTTTTTCTCTTCCTTTCTTCAATATCTTTTAAGTATTTTCTAGATATACCCATTTTTAGTTAATTTAGACGATTTTGTAGAAAGCTGAATTCTAAAACATAGAGAAAGGGTACTCAAAGGGGAATGGATTTCTAAGAATTAGTCCCCTCGTCTTCCCATCCCTCAGTCATCTAAACTTTTAGAACCTTCTGTAATTTCTCCAAGAAAGCTACCTTTGAGCCCTGGAGGACTCCTGAACTAGTACCCCTTCCACCCCACAGCTCCCCCCTCCATTGTAATTGTCAAGGAATAATTGTTTTCTTCTTTCTTTAATTTTAGCAATCTACTATGATTGTTATATGATCTTACTGTGTTTTTTAAAGTCCTAAATTGAATCTTCTCAGACCTGGCACTAATCCCATTTGCTAGTTTTCAAAAAGTGAGGAGGAAGCCTTTCTAAGGTGGTTTTCTTGCTGGAATACGGCTACATAATATTATACACAAGTCTCAGATAACAGAATTTCCATCCAGACCTCAAACTAGACTCACTTATAAATTATGTAATAAATGTTTTTCAGAAAGGAAGTTATTTTTCTTTAACAAATACTTATTATTTGATTTGAACTCAAAAGAACTATTTGGAATACTATCATTACATTGTATTAAAAATGACAATTGAGGGAAGCGGCTGTGGCTCAATCAATTGGGTTCCCGTCTACCATATGGGAGGTCCTGGGTTCATGTCCCAGGGCCTTCTTGTGAAGGCAAGCTGGCCTGTGCCCATAGAGGGCTGATGGCCCATACCCACATAGAGCTGGCACAACAAGATGATGCAAAAAAGGGAGACAAGCAGACACAGAACACACGGCGAATGGACACACAGAGCAGACAGCAAAACAAGCCAAAAGGGGGGGGGGAATAAATAAATAAATAAATAATCTAAAAAAAAAAAAAAAAGACAATTGAAAATTTAACAAGATAACTGTATAACCGTAAAATTATAAAGCAAAAATCACAAGTCATAATAGAAAGGAATTATCAAAAAGAACTATTATGTTGCAACAAATAACAGAATAGAGGAATGCTTCCTACTAAATGGAGGCTCTAAGATCATGAGACATCTCTTCTGGTAAAATATAAAACAGTCTAACAATGATATCTGAGACTTCTTTAATAGCAGTTCCACATTTTCTAAGGCCAATATCATCTGGACATTAAAGCAAACAGTTCAAGTGTTTTTCTCAAGAATCATAGGGTGACCCAGTAAAGATGAAATGAAACCTTAGCCACTCTACCCCATTAATATGAACACAATGTCTTCAGAAACTCCCATATTTTAAAAGCCAGTTATAGTTCATCATTCAAAGAATGACACTGTAGTCTATTGTGTTAATTTAGAATTTCATGTAGTGTTTAAATAAAATTTTTAAAATAGGATAGCATATACAATGTTCTGAGAGCTGCAGAGATCAGGTATAGACACTGAAAAACATGGTACATAGTCTTTTTTTCTGATGTTTTTCTCACTACCAACTTTAGCTCCATCTGAACTCAATCTAGTATAAAACCCTAACAATATAACAACCTAGAAAAACTGCTTGATAGGTTAAGTGTTGCTCTTATACCCATATAATCCTAAATATGTGACAAACACTTAACTGATTTTGTGTACTAATGTAAATTGTTTTTTTCTTCTTGTGGGGTCCAATCATCTTCAATTGATCAAACCAAGCTGACTGGCAAATAAATAATGTAATAATTCAGTCTCACCTTGAATGGCGCCCCATAGATGGACTCTCCACCAGTCCCTGTGCCAGTAGGATCTCCTCCTTGGACTATAAATCCAGGTACAACTCTATGGAAAATGGTGTTGTCATAATAAGCTGGGAAAAAAATTAAAAACAATTATCAAAATCTAAAACTAATTGCATCTACAGTTATAGATTTAATACAGCTAGAATCATAAGAACCTTTTCTTCCTCCTTACTTGTAGAACATCTACTCAAAATAACATAAATTTTTTAAAAATAAAACATTACATTTTATTAAGCAGACTCCTTATTCAAATATTAAAGTTTTACATTTTGTAAGTCTCACTGTATTTTTTTAAAAGATTTATTTATTTCTCCCACACATGCATTGTCTGCTCTCTGTGTCCATTCGCTGTGTCTTCTTCTGCCTGCTTGTCTACTCTTTAGGCAGCACAGGGAACCAATCCTGGGACCTTCCAGAGTGGGAGACAGGTGTTCAATCTCTTGTGCCACCTCAGATCCCTGGTCTGCTGCGTCCCTTATTGTCTCTCCACTGTGTCTCATTTTGTTGTGTCATGTCGCAGCACCAGCTCTCTGCTCGGGCCGCTTGCCGCACAGGTCAGCACTCCTGCGTGGGCCAGCATTCCATTAGGGCCAGCTCACCACATAAGCCAGTACTCCACATGGGCCCACTCTCTTTTAGGGTCAGCTCGCCATGCAGGCCAGTTTGCCTTCACCAAGAGGGCCCAGGAATCAAACTCTGGACCTCCCGTATGGCAGACCAGAGCCCAACTGTCTGAGCCACATATGCCTCCCCTCATTCTATTTTTATAAAATTAATAAACTAAATACATACAATAGAATATTATTTGGCAATAAAATGGGATGAAGTACTGATCCATGCTACACAACAGATGAACCTTGAAAATGTTATGCTCAAAGTGAAAGAAGCCAGTCACAAAAGACTGCATATTATATGAGTCCTTTTATATGAAATGTCCAGAATAGGCAAATCTTTAGAAACAAAAAGTATATGATGGTTGCCTGGAGCTGGAAGAAGGGAAGGTTCGAGAAAATGTAGAGTGACTGTTAATAGTACAGGGTTCCTTTTGGGGGTTACAAAATATCCTGTAGCCAATTTTAGTGATGACTGCACAACTCTAAGAATATACTAAAAATCATTGAATTGTATATATATACACACACACATATTTTAAATGCGTGAATTGTATGGTATGTGAATATCTCAGTAAGTTCTCATTCTAAAAAATAATTAGCTATGAAGATTCATTCATTTATAAAGTGGTTCAGAATATTAAAAGTACAGATGTCAAATAATCAAGAGAAAGGTCCTAAAGCCTAGAAGATAATTAAGAGGAATAAAAAACACAATAATTGTAGGTAGTAGTATGATTGGGGAAAAACTAGACATACCCAAGAGAAAACATTTAATAAAAGGTAACCCAAAGATAATGAGAAATTCTTTTCTACTTAGATGATTAACTGGCTAAAGGGAGAAGGTGATTCTAATGGTATGATCCACCTTAATATATTCCAAGTCCACGATAATTCATAGAAGTTAAAGGGGAATATATTAATTGAAAAAGATCATTTCTAAATAGACCATGACATATTTAACTACAAGAGCCATTTATCCAAATATGAAAAACCATGAAGACAAAATACTTAACTGAAAATTGCTACCTATTATGTTCAGAATGACTATGACTAGAAATTGAAACATATTGTTTTTAATTTGTAATCATTTTATAAGCCGGTAAACTAGTCATGGCAAATACCAGAAGGAGATGTTTTTTAAAAAAAATAAATAAAAGTATATACTGCACCACACAAAGAATGAACCCTGATAAAAATTATGGATTATATTAATAATATGATTATAACAATTTTGTTCCATCAATTGTAAGCAAGGTACCACACTAATGTAAAATGTTAATAATGGAAAATTGGTTGATTGAGAGTGGTATATTTAGGAACTCTACTTTCAGCATGATCTTTCTATAAATATACAACTACTTGAATAAAAAAATTTAAATACATACATAACTTCCATAACTATGAAGATCAAAACTAACAAAAAATACTTCATTCTCAAAACACCAGTGTCCAGTAACACAGAACAACACGGGGCAGGCATATGAGGAATTAAATTTTTCTGAAGAATCCTGTTAGAAACTTATAAATAGAACACTGGATCTGAGCTCTAATCTGATATACCAGTGCTTACATTAGCAATCTATCATTTTAAATACTTTTTAAATTTCAATAAAGAATATTAATGGTAATACATGAGCACTATATAGGTGATATAGTAAAAGATTTTAAGTTTTGTGTCCCACTTAACGTAAGACTTATTTCTCGGTATTGGGATATTATAGGCATGGTCAAAGAGAAATGGACTGTTTTTATCTTCTAAATTTATATTCTTTTCAAGATTTCATAATAATGGCTATACCTGAGTTTAAGGCTTTCAGAGTCTTTCAACTTCTTCAACAGCTTTTTTATGCTTGCTGGTCCAAGTATTGAAAAAAAGTAGTCCTGCTGTTGCTGAAAATCAGGTCTTCTTTTGATAAAATTATAAACAGTCACCTATTTCATATATAGTATATAGGCCCTTTCCTCATCAAGATCTAATCTGCTTTCTTCTGTGTTGAAGATCTTCAGGGAACTCTGTACATACAGTTCTTAGTGCTTATTTTGTTTTGATTTCTGTCTTCCTATAGGTCTTTTAGTGAAGAACTGAGATAATGTTCTTGAGAAACTAAAGCCATAGTAGGTATAATGAATAATCTTTACCACTTTCACAATGGACAAATTATTTCAATAAAAGTAGCTTTTTCTGTGGCACCAGGTACACTTCACCAATGCCAGCCACCTCATCAAAGGTCCATCTCCCACCAACCGCAAGAAGAATTAGCTACACATACATTTTTACAAAAAGCAAAGTTGTCATTATTTTGTTTTGTTTTTCTTTCCAGGAGACTCTCAAACTCTAAATTACAGTTTCCAAAATAAAAATAAGAGATGTTGGTATAGATGAGTTGCTTACAATAGGAGATTTTGCCTTGGGAACATTTGGCAAAGTGTGCAAACATTTTTGGTTATCACAACCAGGAGGAGAGATTGCTGCTGGTATCTAGTAGGAAGAAGTGCAGGATACCACTAAACATTCTACAATACACAGTACAGACCCCACAACAAATAATTATCCAGCCCAAAATGTCAACAGTGGCAAGACTGAGAAACCCTAGTAGAGACAAATACCTTAGTTTCTACTTCTTCCTCTTCTTTCTATAGAAAATTAATTCTTAATACACAAGCAATATACAAACCCACAATAGATCACAATTATTTATTGATTATACATCTAGACCATCAATGTACTCCCTAAGGAAACTTCCAATATGATTAAGTCCAGGTAGACTCTTAATTTGCTCAATGATTGAAAGTAACAATTTCTATTTATACATAAATATATAATTTAGAAGTCATAAACATAGGAGAGATCATATATAATCCCCTATAGTACTATCTGGAAGTTAAAATCATCAGGGAGTCTTCATAGACAAAAAAAAAGAGATAACTTGGGTATGTTAGAAACATGGCATCTCAGGCAAAGCATGAGCAAAGAATGGGTGGGGATGGCAGAACAAGAATTAAGGTATGTTTGAATCGGAACGTTTATATTAAAAAATGGCAACAAATGAGATTGGCTAGTTGAGGTGAAGCCAATTAGTGAGTTTAGTCATGATTCAAAGCTAGGGATTACAAAGCAGAAAGATGGGAAAGAGGGTGAGTTCCTGAAGAACTGAGTTGCAAAACTGCCTAATACCAGATTTCTTGACATGTATATTGATAGATTTCTTGGCCATTTGAGTTGAGTCTTCTATTACTAGCAACTGAAAACATCCTAACTCATTCCATTTCAAATATTTTTCAAGTGCCTACTATGGGCCAGGCACTGTACTGATACAATTATTGACACAATTCATAAAGTGTATCTACTACAGCAACTTGATAGCATACTCATCATTATTTACGTTTTCAAGGTATAAATGGATATAATATCCATATTTTTTAAAATGTAATGTGTAATCTAACAATTACATCCAGTACATAGGACAGACTGGAAGAAGTAGAAAGGAAGAACATAGGAGATTGGAAGAGGAAGAAAGAGGTAGAAAGGGATTGATTTTATCAGTCCCTTTTCCCGTTAAGAGCTGTTGGGCTATATTCACCAGAGCACTCTAGCACAAACAAGTTTCCCCTGGCTGACAAGAAGAAACTGTAAAACCAAGCAATGTAAAAGTATATCTCCTACATCCAAAAGTGGCCACTTAGTCAGACTAACACTGTAATGGCAGTTAGAAGTTCTGAGCCTTGCCTCTTCTTAGTCATGGTGATCTCAAACTCAATTTTCTCATTATAAAAGGAAATAATATAAGTCATAGGTTCTTGAAGATTAAACAAGACAATGTGAAGCCATCCTACAAATCGTCACATTCTACACAAATGTAAAATCAAACTTTAATATTATTTGCTCAAATTCTATAAATTCATATTCAAATTTAAATATAGAACATACTCCAATATACATCATAAAATGAAAATATTCTCTTAGGGCCATAATATGCCACATTCAAAATCCAGTCAGTCAACCATATGACAAAGCAATCCCAGTCCTAGGTACACAACAAAAGACTGAAAACCAGGACTCAAACTGGTACTCCCGCAACAATGTTCATAGTGTCATTATTCACAATAATAGACTCTTAATATTACAAGAAAATTCTAAAGTAAAGTAGCAGCACAAAGGGTAGAGGAAATAGAATAGATTTAGAAATACTGAAGATGACGATAATGACAACAATGTACATAACAATGGCTGGCATGTACTGCAGCCTTGCTGTATACCAGGTACTGTTCCAAGTGATCAAGGCATCTCAACCTCAATTTGCATGGGAATCACCCAGAGACCTTCCTAAAAATCAGATTCTATAGGTCTAGGGTGGGCCCAAGATTAGGTATTTGAACAAGGTGCTGTTGATGTTGCTGGTCCAAAGAAATTCTTTAAGAAGCAAAATAGAATAATTCTACTATATGGAATAAAAGGATTCGGTATTGGGCTGCATTCAGAAATATGGAAGATAAGGGAGTAAGTATAATTCTAACCTTGGATGACCAGGGAGTGGTGATATCATTTTCTGAGATTAGGAAAACAGAAGAAGAAAAAGTTGTGGGCAGGAAAAAGAATGAGTTCAGTTTTAGACATGCTAACTTGGAGATACCTATAAGACATCTAGGTGGTGAGGTCCAGTTGACAGATAAGTAACCAAGAGTACGGTCTAGAAGTTAGGAAATCATATGAAGTATTTGAAGCTATAGGTTAATGAGCATGGTTTGTCAATTTTCTTAACCTATGACTGCTTTGGATGAATAAAATCCCAACCTGTCCTAGGAAGGCATGCCCCCATTTAAGATCACTGTTTTCATTTGCCCCTATTTAAAGACAGAACAGGTTAGCAATCAAGAGGCAGACTCAAGGCTCTGGCTTCAAATCCCAGTATTGCAATTCTGGATAAGTTAATTAATCTTTTGAGGCCTCAGTTTCCTCATCTATACATAGAACAGTCCTTGGCACAAAGTATTCTATAAGTATTTGCTATATTATTTATCAGCTAAGATTCAGTCAAGTTTTTCCTTTCTGTATTTTGAATTACAAAGCAATAGTCTATTTAATTACCTAAATATAAAAATGTAAGGATTTTCAATGAAAGTACTCACATTCTCAGTTCTGGAATGATCTGACCATACTTAATGCCATACCAAAAGGACATGAACAATCCTCCCCAAAGTTAAGAATCACTGGTAGTTAAAGGAGTGCTCTGGGAACACCAATTCTTAAGGAGTAAGCAGAGATGAAGAATCCACAAAGGAGACTCAAAATGAAAAGGCAGAGTTAAAAAGAAAAACAAAATGCAAAAGAGACAGCACTTAGGTTCACAGGATAAAGAGAGTTTTGCAAGTGCAATTTTTTTTTTTTAATATAGGAAAACTTTGGCTTTGTTTATACCTAAAAAGAAACAGCCAGTCCACAGGCAGCAGTGGAGGAAAAGGAAAAGAGGAGAGAAAGAGGAAGGAACAGAGAAGTAGGAGAAAGGCAAAGGGGAAAAAGGAGAAGAGGGGAGATGGGAGAGGACCGACTGGGAATAACAGATAACTGGTGAAGCATGGACCCTGAAGAGATGAAGAGACAAGGAAGGAAAACACAAGTAAAGAAATAAAAATTCACATAAAGTATAAAATACTTGAATTTCTTATCCATTTTCCTTCTTGTTCTCCACTTTACTTTGCAGACTTGAAGTTTTACTCCTTCCTCATACTTTCAGAGGAACTGATTAATTTATTAAGTTAACAAGCCTCCCTTTTTTCCCTTATAATATATATTTAAACCAACCTTTTAGTTGTTGTTTGTTTAGTTTTTTTAATTTCCACTCATTTTAAACATTCACCTAACTATATGGCAAAGACCTGAAGATCAAGATACAGTTTGTGTAACTGTATATCTTTTGGTTTCATAAAGACTATGAACCTCCCTTTCACTGTGAACACTACCTTAATTGAGAAATATATCTCAGGCTGTGCTCTGACTTGCTCGTGTTTTTAATCATTCACTTTTTAATTCTGGCAACCATGCCTTTTAAAAGTAGCGATATGAGTGTACAAATGTAGATATATTATGATTGTTTTCATTGAAAATGGGGCTCTCTGAACTAATAGTTTTAAAACCTTCCTTTATTCATTTAGAAATATCTGTGTTTAAATCAGTCTTCACTGGCTTCCTATTAGCCTTTCCAACAATAATCTATCTCTGACTTGTTCATTTTAGAGAATTGCTCTAGTTATTTTTCTTATCTTTCTATTTTCTTTATTTTTATTAGAGAAGTTGTGGGTTTACAGAAAAATCATGCCTAAAATATAGGGTTCCCATATACCATATCCTATTATTAACATCTTGCACTGGTATAGTTACATGTTACAAAGGATGATAGCAAATTTTTGAAATTGTACTATTAACTATAATCCATTCCATAGATCTCTTTTAAAAATTCTTATTCTAGTAACATATACAACCTAAAATTTCCCCTTTTAATCACATTCAGATATATAATTCAGTGCCGTTAATATGTTCACACTTCTGTGATATTTATTTATTTTTTCCCCTTGAACTCTTATAAATAGTAGGGTAATTTTTTTCTTGTAACTAAATTTTGACCTCATCTAACTTAAGAAACTCATTTTTTCTTCCTTGTCATATTGTATCCAGCTGTTTTCCTGTGTCTTCCTTTACCTGGTTGTGGATCCCAACTTATGATTCATTCTTTCTATTGTTTATATACTTTTACTCTCCTCCTATAAAATTTGAGCTTCTGAGTCTTTAAAACTTCTTTCCAGAAACAAGTCTGACTTCTCTGTGTCTCCAGTGTTTCTTAGCTACTGACACTTATTTAAAGTTTCTCTGACTGAACTACTACCTGTCTGACACTATTTCCTTCCTGCCTGTTATGGTAGTTATTAATAATGGCCTTTGCAGATATTTTTCTCATTTTTTTTTGGTCTAGATAGATTTTGTTCTTTAAATTGTCCCTTGGTAATTACCTATTTATCTAATTTTCCATTTGGAGAGCTCTCACTGTACCCTACTACTGGTTATTTTGGATTCTCTTTAGAGACCCAAAATACTGATTCCTAATACCTCAAAAAGGTATGCCTGTCTCTAAAAATTGGATTTAACTTTGAAGAACAAAAATTTACACCACTGGAGATATTCAAAACCATAGGCAATATATTCTAAAAACCAAGAAGAAATTCTAAAACTGTTTGTAATGTTTAGTTTTCTTAAGAGAATATTATGAAGGGAAAAACACTTAAGCAGATCTATAATCCTGTAAAGTTTGTTAAAAAAAGAAAAATAAAACACTGTATGACTCAAAAGTAAAAAAAAAAAAAAATACAAGCGACACTAACAATAGCAACTGAATACTCAATGGAAAGATTTCTGAAGAAAGTGGAATTTTGAACAGACATTTAAAAAATGGTTAAAACTTGAACAATAAAGAGGAAAAGAGAAGGTATTCAAAAAGAACTAGTATGGGGATAAAGATGAAAGTGGAAATGGGAAGGAACTGTTTAGGAAATAAAGATAGTGCTCAACTGAAATCATGGCATTAGTGCAATGAAAAATAAAATTGGAAAGCTAGGAAATCAAGTTGTCTAAAAATTCAAATACCAAATGAATAAATTGGAGGGTAAAGAAATTAGAGATGAAAGGGAGGAAAACCAGGTAAGAGGCAAATGCAATCATGCAGGTGAAAGTCCAGGCAGTTTGGTGAAAAAAGCTGGTGTCCTGCAGCTGCCACTCGACTTTCCTATAATGTTTCAGGACCTGGGCTTGGAAGCACCTGAAGCCAGGTGTTTCCATTTCACCTGGATCAGCATGTTTCCACACGTGTTAAGTCTGAAGATACCAGCTTGTTGCTGGAGCAGGTCTGTGATACCTAGAAAGCATCCTTATCTAATAATGGACCGAGAGCTGGGAGAAGCACTGTGGGTAGGTTAAAAGACACCTGGCTGATTATTAGGTGGAAATTGTGAACATGGCAAGCAGAGTCCTTTGCTTTTTGTTTAGTGCCTATATCCCTTGTATCTGACATATTGGTGACCAATAAAAGACTTCCTCCATGGGAAAAAAAAAAACCAATGATGTTTGGTTTTACACTAGTTTAGCTGTAGCTGGCAGAAGAAGGTTCAATTAGAAAAGCCCACTAAATAATTAGATATGTAAAACTGGAGCTTAGAAAAAAAGAAATAGCTGAAGTTCTCAATTTGATAGTCATTTGGATGGAGTTAACAACAGAAAAATGAAGAAAATGTAGAAGTAGAGCAATTTTAAGGAATAACAGTATGTAGAGGATGAAAGAAAGAACTCAAAGCTTGAAACAGAGACCAAAAAGGATCTAATTATTTTTGGTGACAGAAATTTTTCTATTAAAGGTATACAGACTTATTTGGGGGTGGAGAAATAGTTATCTCCTTTCCCCATTTCCTGGCACATAGTTTGATATCATGTCACTCATATCAACTCATATATTTATTACCACTATTTAACACAAATCTTCAGTGCTGTGAAAAAATACAACGCAGTTTATTTTTAATTTACAAAAATTCCTACTACAGAATAACTGTTAAAAGTTATGATTACCTTCCAAACAAAGCTGAATGAAATTTCTGCAGGCTTTAGGAGCTTCTTTTGACCATAACTCTATGTCAATATCTCCAGCTGTAGTTTTCAATAAAACCTATAGAAAGAATATTACATCATTATATTACATTATCATTTTGCTTGATAATCAGTTGAATGGCTGTTCACTTTGTCACAACCACCAGTTTCCAGTTTTAAAATAAAAATTAGAAACTTTGCTGTGTCTGTCACCTGAACAAAATTTCAAATATTTACTAGAGCTCATTTATGTCTTTCAACATACCGTTTTCAGAAATAATTTAGGATTTAAGAGAAAAATAGGATATAACTTTTTTCAATAACAAAAAAAAATTCTCATTCATTTAAAAAACTAATAACTCAAACTTGCTATAATTAAGAAAATTTCCCACCGCATCACTAAATAAAATTGGTGTGGTAAATTAAGAACAATGAACCCATGAAATTGTGATACTATAAGATAATGTCACAATTACCCTTTTACATAGAAACATTCTACTTCCTCATTTAAAATCATGTCATTCCTAATTTGCCAAGGAATATTCTTCATCTAATCCTATTTCTTAAAACTCACCATCTATATTAAATATAATAATTTGATAGTCTCCTCTCCCCCAGCTCACAAAGGTTACTCCTCCATGTAACAGTCATCTTTCAACAATAAGAACCCCTACTGAGCCCACAGTAGGAAATAGTTTATAATTGCCTTAATAATAACTACAAATGACCTAAAAAGAATGTTAGGCTCTAAATTTGAACACTATGGCACAGCACGTGGTACATTCCCCTTTCCCCTTTGTACCAAAGCAGATCAGTGCCAATAATTCATGAGCATCACAATCACTTAGAATATTCTTGCAAATAAACATTATACAGTGTAAATATTGTTTAAAATGAGGTGATTTTCATGGGAAATCAGTATCACTGATATGTCATTCTTTATACTTTTCAAAACTCCTTTACCTGATTTCCACAATTATACTTTTTTTAGAACTGAAAGAAAGCCTAAAAATTATTCATTTAAGCCCTACTTTTTATGGATGGCCCAGAGAGTACCCAGAGTAAGAAAGCTTATTAATGGCAAAGTAGGAACAGCACTTCACTTTCCTCTCTCCCCAACTAGTACACTTTTGCTACAACTCATTGCCTTTCTATTTCTCTTTCTGAAGTCTAGATTATACTGTCATAAATTTATAAAGCATTTATAAATTTACTGTTATCTTCTCGGGTTTTACATGAGTTCTCCTACAACTCTTCTTCAACAACCATGTGAATGAAAATACCTATACTGTACTATAGATCATTTTTAAATGGTTTAAAATTTATCCTAAAAAAGGATAAAAGAACTAGAAATGCAAAGGTGCATGATTTTCTCAACTCATTATACTTCCTCTACAAAAAGAAAGGAACATTTATTGAAAGTTTTCCATGTGTCAGTCACTGTGCCAAGCACTTTACTTATCTTATCCCATTATTCTTCACATACGAAGTAGTTGTAATTACTCCCACTTTACTTATTGACCATGCTTTCACTATGTCATCATACTGCCTCCAAAATGTTCTCCATAAATCCCATACTATACATGAAAAAAAAGTTTATCAAACCCTAGATGCCTGCCATATGCCTCAAGAGAAATCCCCAGTTCCAGGCGCTATCCAGGCTATAACTGATTTGAATATGAATCAGTGTCTAAGTCAAAGGCAAACATATATTGGCTGCTTGTGAGCAAGGCCTTCTAACTTGGCTTGGCAAGAAACAATGCCTAAAAGAAGTACTTCATGTTGAATGGTAACAAGCCAACCCAATTGACTTTTCAATCTCCTGGGAAATATACACTGGAATGCAAACTGAGAGGCTAGGAAACTCCCTCCAATTCAGATTATATATAGAACAACACTGTATAAGCTCTTCTAATTTTCTGCGAGGCTGGATGTACATCCCAATCTTACAGTAAAGCTAAAAAGACACTGTCCTATCCTACTTCATTATCCCCTTCTATATTTGTAATAAAGTACAGCTGTTAAAGGGAACCTAGAAATATCTTCTATTCCTTGCAACCCTAAAGCAATAACCTCCAAACTTTTTGTGCTTATGCATCCCTATTAGCAAAAAAAAAAAAAAAAGCTGGAGCGGAGAGTGTAAATATTTAATAAGTGTATATTTAAATACATGAAAACTACCATATCGCCCTAGTATATATATATTATAAAACAGTCATACAAAATATGGATTTTAAATGATTACATGAAAAACTTTTTAAATAATTCTTAATTTTATTTATTAATGGTATAACAGCTTTATTGAGATATAATCCACAAACCTCAAATAAAATGTATCCCTTTAAAGTATACAATTCAGTGGTTTTTAGTATATTGAGAGTTGTGCATTCATCACCACTATCTAATTCTAGAACATGTCATCACCCAAAAAAGAAGCCCTATACCCATTAAAAGTCACTCCCCATTTTCCTTTACTGCTAGTCTCTGGTAACCATTACTCTACTTTCTGTCTCTATGGATTTGCCTGTTCTGGACATTTCATCTAAATAGAATCATCCAATATGCAGTCTTTTGAGCCTGGCTTCTTTCACTTAAGATGTTGCTTCTAAATCAAAGAGATCTGTCTTCCTGTTTGAGAAGCTTAAGTTTTTAAAGGTCTTGAAAATCAGGATGGCTTTATACTCTTATTGATAAATATTTCAAGGCACAATATAAACCTAAGACAAATTCGCCAGTAACAATAATAAATAGAAATCCGTATGTAAATGGTTTTTCATAACTTCTAATTTTTTGAGATATCCCACACTGAGGTATCAGTTCTACAATTTTCTTACAGTTTGTTTATGTTTATGTTATTACTATTATCTTCAGCATAAATTTTTAAGGCTGGTTTAGGTACTCTAGATACCACAGACTATAAATCCATTTAGCTAGGCACTAGAAAAACTACATCATGATATATATAAAATTCTGCAATGAATGACTGTACTTATATGTTCTTTTGCATGTATAAAATATTGAATTTAAGCAAATAAAAAAGAAAATAGATGTAGATTTTCTCTCTATATGGAGAGACTGCTTAGAACAAAATAATGATCAGAAACTGTTATTGTTGTAATTATTATACTTACACAACTTTTATTTGGGGGTGGGGTAGGGAGGGGGCACAGGCAATTTACTCCTAGCAAAAAGAATGTATAAATAATCTGGCCACCTTGCCTACCAGAATTTCTTAATTTTTTCACTGATCAAAGGCATATGGATCTTCCTCCTTTGGCCATATACCCCCTGGCCATCAGTATTTTGTCAGGGTTCAATGGCTCCTAGTCTTAGAGCTCCCAAATAAGACAATACTTCAATTTCTGTGCCTTGTTTTCAGATGCTAGGATTATAGTATAACAAAGCAAAACATCTTACATTTAGGGGCCAACCACTTGAACAATTCTCAGCTATGTGTCAATTACTTCCCTCCCTGATACTATGCCTTTGAAGGGAGAAATTTTTTCCTAATCATTCCAAATATCTCCGTAATGCTTTCAGTACCAAATGCAACATTAGAGAGCATAGGTACTAAACAAACATTTATTAAGCAGACTTGTTATTACAGCTGCTTTAAATTCTTGCCAGGCCAAAATTCTTCCCATGCTCTCTATGATACAGAAACTTTGGGGCTTGCTTCAACCTCTTTAATCATCCTTATGCTGGAAAAGTTCCCAAACTGTTTTTGGAGGAAAATTTGGGTCCTGCCTGAAGTTCTCCTCAGTCCACTTCTGTCCAAAAAATAGGCATTATTCATCAGTTTACAATTATACTTTTATTTGCATGATTATTTGGTTAATATATATGTCACGTAACTAACTCCTTGATGATGGGGACAATATAGGGTATTTTTTCTATGTGTTAATTCAAGCTTACCTGGAATGTGGGGGATATGTATTAATTCAAGACCTATCTGATACTCAAACACTTAAAACCCTAAGAAACTAACAAAGAAAGTCCTTTTGCATAAAAGCACCATTTGACTCCCCACTCCTATATCCTCTGTATAAAAGGGACCCAAAAATCCTATTCAGGACTCGATTTTTATTAGGACCGAAGTCCACAGAGCCCGGCCAGCTGTTAATAAATCTTCCTTCTCAGACTCTCCCATCCTGGCCTTCAATACCATGATCACCAGACTTATCTCTGCCACAACAGTGGGAGAAGAGGGGAATGCTAATCTGAAATGCTCAGGAGAAGCTCAAACAACAAAGAATTAAAAGAACTGTTCTGCACATAATGCCCCCTAAAATATTTGCCAGGGATATTCAATACAGTATTTTTGGATGTTTTCAAATTGCCCTCATTATATTACCAAATGGTCATCAATAGAAGACTGCATAAATAATTTATGACACAGTCATGCAATAGAATTGTGTTTTTTACAAATTTAGTTTAAACTAATTCAACGACATACTTTCAATCCCACTATTTTCTACATAATGCTGAATCATCATATTTCACATGATATAGACTAGATCTCAAAGAAGTGACACTCATTCCACTGTTAACTCCTCTGCCTCATACTGTATAAAAACACCTTGGGTGGGAATTGACATATTTTGACCACCAAACAACCAGGGTATTATTGTTCCTTTCAAATATTGGAACATTGTCTATTCCCCACTTTCTCTGACTGACAAGCCCTTCATGTTTCTGGGTTGATTTTTGTTTGTTGGTTTGGTTTGGTTTTTTTCTTTTTTAGGAGGTACCAGGGATTGAACCAGGAACTCGTACATGGGAAGCAGGCGCTCAGCCACTTGAGCTGCATCCACTCGCAAAGCATGTCATGTTTTAAGATCAGACCAAAATATATCATCTCCGTGAACTTTTCCCAAGTTTCTCAGAAGCTTACTCCTCAGTTCTGTCGTAACAACATAATCCTCTCTTCACAAGTACACCCACTAGACATGTATGTTTTTTCTTTAGTGCCTGTCTCCCAAACTAAATTATAAACTCTTCAAGAGCAATCAACTAGGCCTTACCCATCTCTGTATCCCCAGCGCCTAGTACAGTACCACCTGCACAGCAGGTATGCAGTACATGATTGAAGACCAAAAGGGAAAAGAGAGATTGCCAAGCTAAGACAAGAATATGTCAAATGTAAATTTTGCTCTTAAAAACCTAAGATCCCAGTAAACTCCTGCACGAGTTGGGCTGAGAGCGGGAAATAGGGCAGAAAGGCTGGTAAGTGGAGAAATCTCCACTTGACACGATTTTCAAGTTTATGCTAAGCAGTGCCAACAGAACGGTTTCGACGCCTTGTCCAGAAACAGAGGTGAGGACAACACTTCTTGTGGTCTCTTCCAACTCTAAGACCCTAGCGCCCTCCTAATAGGGAGGTTTCACTTTAGGAACCCCAGGTACTCCAGGTGTGGATCTCACCTTTCCGTTCGTGGGAGGTTCCTGGATGTAAATGTTGCTCATCCTGATCAGTGCTAAGGACTCTACTCCTTACTAGGAAGAAGAGTGGACCGCCGGTCACTAAAGCTGCCGCGGATCAGCACAAGCTTCCTTAAATAGGTGGTCCCGGAAAGCCCCAGTAGGTCAATGCCTTGCAAAACGCCGACACTACACACGGTATTCCCAAAACTATCCCCTCGCGGACGCCGCCATGTTGCTGCCGGACCCGAAAACCGCTAACCCTGAGAAGGGGTATTCCAATACCCTCCAGGGAACGAGAAAAGAGTCTCAACCTTCTATATCTTAATGTAATTTATATTTAAAAATTAAAAGAATAATCTGTGGGCCTTGGTGGTGTTTACTTTCACTACACGCTAGTGTAGGTTACACATACACACCCCCCAGGAGTTGGCAGTAATGGTTTGAACTATGCGTTCTCTGCTACATGTCTCGCCGAGAATCTGCATCGCTAGGACTACTTGGTTCCGCTATCGCCGGAGGAACCCTAAAAGGCCTTCCCGGATTCTCGTGGAGGTTTTGCGGCACTACTGGGAGGGAGAGGCCTCCTCCGCCGTGCGTTGTCCTCGCGGTCGGCGGGAAGCGAGCGCGCTCTCGAAAGCCAAGGGCTCCAGCGACCCCACTTGCCAGCGCCATGGCAATCCCAGGTAAAGACTGACGGCTGGGTTGGAACCGGAAAGAGAGCGGGTAGGGTAGGGTGGGTCGAGATGGGGTGGAGGATGGGGCCCAAGAGGATATAGGTGAAGGCGTTAAAATTAGCTGGCGAGTTGTGTAGTGTATGTGGGGGGAAAAGTTTAGAATCAAAAAATCAACTTTGAAGGAAGGAAAGAAACTATCTCCCCCACCGTAGGCATAACCCCACCTACACGGACATTACAGGGAAAGTGGGGGGGAGAGAGGAGAAAGGGACGGTACGTGTGGGCCTAAAGGGGTGGGAACCCTAGAAAAACTGACCTTTTCTTTGGTATGGCTGAGAAATAAAATTTGAGTGGGAACACTGCACGGATCCACGTAGCTCGGACGTTGTTTGTAGTGGAAGTCACAGGAGCAAAATAGGCGCCTGGGGTTTACTTGCAGCTCTTTTTGTACGTTGTCCCTGTGTTGTGGCCGTGAACCAGTCGCTTTGCTCTTCTGGGCTTCGGCTTCCATAACTGTAATCCTCTCTCCACAAGCACAATTTATTAGGAGCTTTATTGAATTATGTCTAAGTTTTCTTCCAGCTCTCAGGATTCAACAGTGAATGCTGTGGACTGTTTCAAAGATTTACCCATCCACAACCTCTCTGTTACTTGAAAGTTCTATTAGGTGTGAACATCTCCTTAAACCACTGGTTGCAGGTGATATTTTGAGAAATATACACCCTGTGGCTCCCCTTGGAGATGAACTATGTACTTTAGCATAAAAAGCATCCTGAGAAGTGCTGTGGTTCCGAAGCCTTTGTTCTATGGCAGCCTTTTCATGAAATGTATTCTGCAGGTAGCTGTTAACGATAAAGTTGTGTTTTTCTATTAACTGTGGCTTTGGGAGGAACACATATCAAGCTGTGACAGAGGAAAAGTACGCTCGTTCATAACTTAAATCTTTATTAAATTTCTACTGTGTGCCAGGCATTGTGGATAAAAGGGTGAGTAAGATAGACACTGTCCCTCTTTACATAAAACTTACAGCTTAGCTGAGAGAAAAAAAACGGTGCTGGAAAGTGAGACAAGTGCAGTCTTGGGGAGCACATAGTAAGGGCACCTAACAGCATATGGGAAGGGCTCAGACGAGTTTCCAAAATGAGACCTGAAGAATTGCTGGATGGAGGTTAGGGGAAAATATAGCAGTCAGGGAGACTGTATGTAAAGGCCCAGTGAGAAGAAGAAATAGATGATGTTCACTGTGTACTAGGAAGAATAGATGGATGTTCACTGTGTACTGTGGATGGAACTCTGAGTACAAATGGTAGAGAAGTGAGAAATGAACTTGAAAGGTTATAACAGTAGCTAATATTTACTAACCATTTACTATGTGTCAGATAGTGTTCTCAACATAGTGTCTAGTGGTTGATTTATTTCTTTTCAATTAACATTCAAAACCACTTGTCATTGATTGTACACGTTGGATGGATTTGTGCTTTATTAATATGTATCAGTAAAATTGATTTGTTAAAAAAAGCTGCTTTGTGAGATATATACTATTATTCCCATTTTACAGAGGATGAAACTAAGGGACAGAGAAATCAAGTAACTGGCCTTGATTTTAAGACAGCTAGTAAATAATGGAGCTAGGTCAGTATGGCTCCTCTAGACCCCAAATTCTTATACATTTTACCATGTTACCGTGTAACTTAAAGATAGTTTCCAGCTCCTGAAGGATTTTGTAAGCCATGACAAGGAGTTTAGACTTTATCCAAAGAGCATTAAGAAGTCATTTGAAGATTTTTAAGCAGATTCATGATTTGGAAGAATCACTTGGGCTGCACAGTAGATTGGAGGGGAGATAGTTTGGATGCAGTCACCAACTAAGTTATGATGCCTGACTAAAGTATGGTGTCAGTAGAAATGGAAAGAAGCTGACAGATTGGAGATATATTTTGGAGGTAGTATCACTAGGAATTGATGATGGATTCAATATTGGTAGGTAAAAGAGGAAGTGTGATTTGTCTAGATTTCACTGTTAAGTGTTTGAGCAGGGACACTTACTGATAGAGGCAACATCTGAGGAGCAGGTTTTAGGGAGAGGATCATGACTTCAATTTGGGGTATGTTTTGACACCTAAGAATGGGAATCTCTAACAGACAGTGATATAAATTTTAACTTAGGAAAGAAGCTAAGGTAAAAGACAACAATTTGGTGTCATCCATACATTTAATACTTAATTAAATGTTAATTAAATGTTAATGCCATGAGTGTAGATGACTTTGCTCAGAAGTGTGTAAAGGATGAAAGGAAAGTCTGTGACTGAAGCCTTGCAAACATCAGTATTTCATGGGCCAAGAGAAAAAGGCAAGGCTGCTCAGTAAATTGTCTAGACATCCTCATAAGCCACAATAGCTAGCCCTGGTGATCTTTGGAAAGATGGTTATTATGGATTGATGCAGTTGCATCCAAAGTTGACTTGATGTCACTATTGATTTCATTAGTTGAGCTACTTGCTGGGCACTCAGAAGGACACACTGTTACAGTCTGGTCTCATAAGAATTAAGTCTAGTAATGAAAATGCACACTGCCTAAGAAAAGGGACAAAAATTATTTTTTTTTTAGTCTTTATTAAAATTCCCTTAAACTTAGACCAAGGTTATAGACATGTTAACTTTTCCTCAATTTACAATAATGCTTCAAAGTGTAATAATCTTAAATTGTGTCATTAAGCTAGATGGCAAGCAATAGATAAAAGCAAAAAAAAATTGAGATGATCGCACTGAAGTACAATGCAAGTGCCATTTGAAAATGTAGGTATAGAAAAGGTTAAGATAATCTCTGGGATGGTTGATCCAGACAGTGTGTTAAAGGAAAATAGGGATCTATCAGAAACCTTTTGAGGTGATCATCAAGGAGGAAAAGTAATATGCTACATTCTCTTATTATTAGGTATAATGCTGTTATGGATTTAGTATGGTATTTCTTGGGGTGTAGTCTTGGTAGTGATGGTTACAAACTATAACTATAAAGTAATAAGGCTGCTTTTCCACACATGAAGATCAACCTCATTACTTCTGAGTTCTCAGAAGTAAGCCTGAAGCCCATGGTCTAAGTTGAACTTTTGGATGTGTTAGGTTTGGCCCAACAGGTTTTATAAACATTAGCAGCTAATTTTTTTTTTAATAAATCAATTTTATTGATACATATTAATAAAGCATAAATCCACCCAAAGTGTACAATCAGTGGTATTTGGTATAATCACATAGCTGTGCATTCACCACTTCTAAGTCATGATTAGAGCATCTTCATTATTCCAATAATAATAATAAATTAAAAATAACAGAAAAAACTCATCACCTCTCAGTTGCTCTATGCCTCCCCTGCTCAACAACTTATTTTTTTTTTGAGGTATTAGGACCAGGGATTGAACCCAGGACTTTATATGCGGGAGGCTGGCACTCATCCAAACCCAGGACCTCCCATGTGGGAGGCAGGCACTCAACTGTTTAATCCATATCTGCTCCCAGGCAACTAATTTTTGAAAAGCATGTGGTGGAAGATAGGGGACAGGATTTCAAAACAAATCTAGACTCCTGGTTTCCTTTGAAAAATCAAAGGCTCTGACAATGCTGGACCCCCATTCCTGCATTATAGCAACTGGTGAGGGATGGCTGGCCCTTTTGACTAGACTTGCAGCTGTTCAGTTTGTGACTGCCCCCAGCTAGCCTTCTTTAACCTAGCTGACTCAGTTGCATTACCTGAACAGTGAAATAGAATATAGTGGGTAAATCATTAGCTCTGGAATTGTAGCCACCATTCATACCTGGTAATCTTGGGCAAGATATATAACCTATCTATATGATATTATGATATCCCCATATGTAAAAGGTGGATGATCACAGTCCCTGATTCATAGATGTGTTGTTAGAATTAAATGACATTACATATAAATTGCCAGGAGCAAGTGAGGCACTTAGGTAGTGGTCAGTAAACTTGACTACCATCATTGCTGTTTACCAGGCCCTTATAAGCATTTCCTCTGCAGTTCTTGTTCTGATTAGAGCAATGCTGGAATTTTTATGTTCTGAATTTGGAAGAGGGAAAATCCTAAATTCTTTTTGCTTTCACAGTTGCTGAAATTAGCTCTGACATTCATGTCAACGATTTGCCATTTTCCATGAAGAGTCTGTGCTATGTGGGTTGACTGGGCACACATGACAATGTTGTACTGATGTGATTGAGACAAAATGTCTTTTTAAATCTGTCCTTCATTGACATCTATCTACTAATGTAGTGATTTTCTGTAGCCAAATTACCATTTCAGTTAATCAAATTCTTAAAACACATTATGATACCATCTTAGTAATATAAGAATTCTGAATTACATTACATGTAATTTCTTTCATTCCTAAACTGTGCTATAGGTAATTTCTCTTCTAGTCCATGCTGCACATTCCTGCTAAAATAATTTTCCTGAATCATATATCTGATCCTGTCATTCCTAGGAGGCAGGGACTTAATTCTTGATTCACATCTGTAAATTGTCCTGAGGCACTGTTTCTGTATCTCTAAAATGAAAGAGTTGATGGCTAAGCTTTCTTTCACTCCAAAAACGTTATAATGCCATACCTCGCCATTGCTGTAAGAATGAAGTGCACACTCCACGCATGGCCAAATTGCTCTTTCTACCCTTTATGCCCACCAGTCCTCTCATGCATCCTACAGGTTTGCAAAAGTCTGACCTAGCCCACTATTCCCAGAACCTCTCCTGTACTTTCCTACCTATGTGTCTTTGTTATCACTGCCTATCATCTACTGCCCATATCCATCTATGAGAAGCTTTCCCTGAACTCTGAGCTGAAAGTTTTGCCTGCCACTTCTGCCTGCTTATTAATAGAGCTGTGTTTCTTTTGTGACACCTGACACATTTTAGCTTTTCTTACAGGTGTGGGTGTATTATCCTCAAAAACCAAGTGTAGCTTCTTTTGGTGTAGAGAGCGACTTTATTCATATTTATGGCTTCTCAGACATCTAGTTCAGAATTATGCCTGTAATTGGTTTATATATATATTTAGAGGGCTGGTGACCAGAGTTACTACTGAACAGTTTAGTATTAAAATTAATAGATTAAATGTCAATTTTTATTCTGTCTCATTAGATAATAAACTTCTCTATGATTCTTTTCTTAAACTGATAATACCTATAGCTTATTTTCTACACAGTTTATTTGTATTTTTGTGAGGAAAGTAGACCAGAAACATTTGCTGAAATATTAGCTCTTGCATACCAGTAGTTTAAACAATTCTTGATGATTATTTTATCCTTCCTTTTAGGAGACAAATGATTATGCAAGCATTTTTTTTTAACTTTTAATTTTAGTAACATGTGTCTAGCTCACAATTTCCCATTTTAATCACTTTCAAGTGTACAATTTAGTGATATTAATTACATTTGCAATATTGTCCTACCATCCCCAACATCCATTACCCAGACTTTTTCATCACCTCAAACAGAAACTCTCTACCCCATTAAGCAATAATACTCTCTAAGTCCTGGTAATCTGTAATCTATCTGTATGTGTGAATTTGCTTATTCTAGATATTTCATATAAGTGAAATCATATAATATTTGTCTTATCTTTTTGTGCCTGTCTTACTTCAGTCAACATTGTATCTTCAAGGTCCATCGATGTTTATCCAACATTTGTACCCAGTATGAGATAGGGGTCCAACTTCATTCTTTGGTATGTGGATATCGAGTTTTCCTAGCATCATTTGTAAAAAAAGACCATTCATTCCCCCAGTTAATGTACTGGGCGGCCTTAGCAAAAATTAGTTGACATAGATGTGTGGGTTTATTTCTGAATTCTCAACTCTTTCCCTTAGTCTATATATCTGTCTTTATGCTAGTTCCACCCTGTTTTGATTATTGTGACATTGTAGTGAGTTTTGAAATCAGGAAATGTGGGACCTCAAACTTTGATCTTCTTTTTCAATATTGATTTGGCTATTCAGAACTCTTCCACTTCCATATGAATTTGAGAATCGGCTTTTCCAGTTCAGCCAAAAAAGGTTGCTAGAATTTTTATAGGGATTATGTGTTGAATCTGTAGATCACTGTAGGTACTTTTGATATTTTAACAGTATTAAGCCTTCCTTTCTATGAAAACAGGATGTCTTGCCATTTATTTAGTTGTTCTTTTTAATTATCATTTCTTTCAGTATTGTTTAATTTCCACTTTGGAATCTTCTTTGCTAGTGTATAGAAACACAACTGATTTTTTGCATATTAATCTTATAGCCTTCGACTTTGCTGAATTCGTTTATTAGCACTAGTAGTTTCCTTGTGGATTCTTTGGGTTTTTCTATATAAAAGATCAGGTCATCTGCAAAGAGATGGTTTAGATACTGTTTATTTCTTTTTCGTGCCTAAATACTCAGGCTTAGAAGTTCCAGTACAATGTTGAATGACAGTGGTGAAAGCGGGCATCCTTATTTTGTTCCTGACCTGAAGGGGAAGTCTTTCAGTCTTGCACCATTGACTTTAATGTTAACTACCTATTTTTTATATATACCTTTTATCATGTTGAGGAAGTTATTGTCTATTCCTATTTTTCTGGGTGTTTTTTTTTCTTCATCAGGAAAAGGTGTTGGATATTGTCAAATGCCTTTTTTGCATCAATTGAAATGATCATGTGATTTTTTTTCCCC
The DNA here is from genome assembly GCF_030445035.2 of Dasypus novemcinctus. NCBI lineage: Eukaryota > Metazoa > Chordata > Mammalia > Cingulata > Dasypodidae > Dasypus > Dasypus novemcinctus. The sequence continues at coordinate 66,201,875 of NC_080674.1, read as the reverse complement.
CTTCATTCTATTGATGTGATATATTGCATTGATTGATTTTCTTATGTTGAACTACCCTTGCAAGTTCTGGGACAAATCCCACTTGGTCATGGTGTCTAATCCTTTTAATGTGTGGTTGGATTTAATTTGCACATATTTTGTTAAGGATTTTTGCATCTATATTCATGAGGGAAGTGGGGCTGTAGTTTTATCTTATGATGTTTTTATCAGAGTATGGTATGAGAGTAATGATAGCCTCATAGTATGTATTAGGAAGAGTTCCCTCCTCTTCAAATTTTTGGAAGAGTTTGAGAAGACTTGGTGTTAATTCTTCTTTGAATGTTTGGTAGCATTCACAGTTAAGCCATCTGGTCGTGGATGTTGTTAGGAGGTATTTGATTACTGATTCAATTTCTTCACTATAAATCTGTTGAGATCTTGTATTTCTTCTTGAGTTTGTTTTGTTAAGTTATATGTTTCTAGGAATTTGTCCATTTCTTCTATAGTATATAATTTGTTGGTGTGCAATTTATCATATATAATCTTAGATTCTGCAAGATCAGTATTGTCCTGGTTTAATTTTGCATCTTTGTTATTTGAGTCCCCTTTTTTTTCTTGTCAGTCTAACTAAAAGCTTGTTCATTTTATTGATCTTTTCAAAGAACCAACTTTTAGTTTCATCGATTCTCTTGTTTTTCTATTCTCTAATTTATTGCCACTCTAATCTTCATTGTTTCCTTCATTCCATTAGCTTTAGGTTTAGTTTCCTCTTCTTTTTCTATTCCTGAAAATGTGAAGTTAGGTTATTGATGTGAGGTCTTCTTATGTAATATAGATATGATAGCTATAAATTTCCTTCTGAGCACTGCCTTTCTGCATCCCATAAGGTTTGGTTTGTTGTGTTTTTGTTTTCATTCATCTCAATATAGTTCCTAATTTCCTTTGTGATTTCTTCTTTGACCCATTTGTTGTTTAAGAGTTTGTTTCTTAATTTCCATATATTTATCAATTTTTGAATTTTCTAGTTTTCCTTCTGTAATTTTTTTTCCAGCTTCCTTCCATTGTATTGTATTTTTTTATTTCAGTCTTAAAATTTATTGGGACTCATCTTGTGGCCTGATATGTGATTATCTTTGAGAATGATCCATATGTACTTGAGAAGAATGTGTATTCTGCTTTTGGTGGTTGAGATGTTCTGTATGTTTCTTAGGTCCTTTGGTTTTTTAATATTTCTTAAGTCCTCTATTTCCTAATTGATCTTCTGTCTAAATGTTCTATCTATTATTGAAAATGGTCTATTAAAGTCTCCAACTGTTAGTGTAGGACTGTCTATCCCTTCATTTTGTCAGTGTTTGTGCTTCATGTATGTTGGGCTCTGTGGTTAGGTGCATATATATTTAAAATTGTTTTATCTTCTTGGTGGATTAACCCTTTTATTTAATTTATGGTATCCTGTGTCCAAAATTTAGCACAACCATCACACCTCTCTTTTGGTTACAATTTGCATGAAATATTTTCTCCATCCTTCTACTTGCAGCCTATCTATGTCTTTCGGTCTAAGGTATATCTCTTGTACACAACTTACAGTTGGATCATGCTTTTTTTTTTAATCCATTCTGCAAATCCATATCTTTTAATTGGACAGTATACTCTGTTTACATTCAAAGTAATTACTGACAAGGCAGGACTTGCTTCAGCCAGTGTTTCTTGTACATTTTATATCTTTTCCTCTTATTTTTTGTAGTGAAATGGATTGATCCCCCTCACATTTCCTTTTCTTTTATGTTTTAGATATTTTCTTTGTGGTTACCATAAGGTTTATATTTAACATCTTAAATCTATAACAAACTAATTTGAAATTAAACCAATTTAATTAATAACATACGCAGTCTTTGCTCCTGTACCTGTTTATGCTGTTCTTGTAACATATTCCCTCTATATTTTATATGCAGTAATATAGAAATATGATTATTCATCTGTTTTTTTTATTTCAGATCTTGTAAGAAATAAAAATTAGAGTTACTTACTAAGAATACGGTAACACTGGCATTTTTCTTTACCCATGTAATTACCTTATGTGAAGATCTTGCTTTCTTCATAGTGTTTCAAATTACTGCCTAGTATTCTTTCCTTTCAACCTGAAGAACTCCCTTTAACATTTCTTATAGAGTAGGTCTAGTGATAATAAACTCCGTCAGCTTTTGTTTATCTGGGAGTATCTTTAACTCTCATTTATGAAGAACAGTCTTGCTGGATATAGAATTCTTGGCTGGCAGTTTTTCTCTTTCAATTCTTTAAGTATGCCATCCCACTGCTTCTTACTTCCATTGTTTCTGATGTGAAATCAGCATTTAATCTTGAGGATCCCTTGTATGTAATGAGTTGCTTCTCTCTTGGAGCTTTTAGGATTGTCTTTGTCTTTTGTCCTTCAATAAGTGAATTACAGTGTGGCTTGATATTGATCTCTTTCAATTTATCCTTTTTGGAGTTCATTGGGCTTCTTGGATGTATTTATTATTAATGGCTTTCATCAATTTGGGAAAGTTTTCAGCAGTTATTTTTTCAAATATTCTTTATGCCCCTTTCTTTTTTCTCTTTGGTGCTCCTGTAATGCATACGTTGTTAGTATGCTTTCTGGTGTCCCACAGGACTCTTAGGCTCTGCTCACTTTTTTCGTTTTTTTTTCCTTTCCACCCTTCAGACTGAATGATTTCACTTATCCTGACTTCTAGTTCACTGATTCTTCTGCTTCTTTAGATCTGATGGTGAGCCGCTTTAGTGTATTTTTTCTTCAGTGCTGAGCACTGTTTATTCTGAACCTATAGAACAGCCGTGGTGAACAGTCAGGCTCTTCTCAGGTCTCTCAGAGTCTGCATCTTGTCCTGGGCATGCATAGTAACTTTCAAGAATTCCCTAGTATATGCAATGTTTTTCTCTTCTAAAAACTGTTTTTCTCCCCAGCTTCTCCTTTTGGGGTCCTGGGCTGTCCTGTTTATCTGAATCAGATTTTCACCCAGGTAGCTACAGTCAACTCAAATCCATTACAGCACTCTGGTTCACCTTTTTGCTCCACCTTTCCACACTGGCTCTGTCCTGTGGTGCTCTGTCTCCACCCCAGGTAACTTTCAGGTTAGAAGAACTAGGCACACACCCTGAATCAGTGTTCCATCTTCCACAGAGCTAGTTGAGGTCAGTGTACAAAGACACCTATTTCCATTCAGGTGCGCCAGTAATCAGGCCCCAAGGACCCACGCATCAATGTGCTTGGGCTGCCAAACCTCTGTCATGGATTGCACAAACTGCCTTGTGAAACTAAGGGAGGGGGAGAGGCCCAGGCAACTAAGCTTTTTCTATGAATCTCCTACCATTTTTTAAGGTTTTGTTTTTCCAGTTGAGCATTTGTTGAGCTTCGATCATATTCCAGAGTTTTGGGCAAGTTGATTCTAACAGATTCTGACTGGTTTTCACTGTTTCTAAGGAAAGCCATTCTCTACGGGTGTCTTACTCCGCCATCTTTGAGGACATTTTTGAGTGTGAGAAGAACTACTCTTTCAAAATGTTTATGTCAAAGAATTCATTTAATCTATTTTTCAAACTCAAAAGGAATTTTTAATTTCTGTTCTTTCTACTTTGACTGCAGTACAAATTTGGTGATCTCAAAGAAAACATTTTAAATGTAAATTCTTAGATAAATAAGTAGAAAAGTTAAAAACTTGGTTTACTTTGTATTCAACTTCAGCAGAACATACACATTTTATGTTAGTACCATTGTGGTATGAAATATGACTTCAATTTTAATTTTAAATGCAGAATAAATTGAAGTTGTATTTAAGTCCCCCTATATTATGCTAATTAAAATTACAATGGAGGGAAGCAGACTTGGCCCAACGGATAGAGCATCCACCTACCACATGGGAGGTCTACATTTCAAACCCAGGGCCTCCTTGATCTGTGCGGAACTGGCCCATGCACAGTGCTGATGCGCGCAAGGAGTGCCGTGCCACGCAGGGGTGTCCCCGCATAGGGGAGCCCCACACGCAAGGAGTGCACCCCATAGGGAGAGCAGCCCAGCGCTAAAGAAAGTTCAGCCTGCCCAAGAGTGGCGCTGCACACTCGAGAGCTGACGCAGCAAGATGACGCAACAAAGAGAGACTCAGATTCCCAGTGCTGCTGACAAGAATACAAGCGGACACAGAACAGACAACTGGGGGGGAGGGGAGGCAGGAAGGGGAGAGAAATAAATATAAATCTAAAGAAAAAAAATACAGTGGAGTAGCAAAGTGTAAAATTTCAAGTATTATAAAACAGAAAAGGGTCTAATCTAATCTGATTGAACTGAATCTAATTAATTAATACAAAGTAAACTTAGTTACTTAAGCTGTTTCCTTTTAAATTTAAATGATTACGGAAAATATTTTAGTATAGAGAAAATTTAGACAGGCTTCTCTCAAATCTAAAATGGACAATAAGTGAGAAATAAAATATTAAGTTCCAAGCATCACTGTCGAAGTTCCCAGTGACTAAATTATTGTCTTTGGAAACATAGTTAATATGAAATTCCAAGAAAATTAAGGTTAAAGATGACTGTTTACCATATTTTGGGGGCCACTGAACAAACCTGAGGCAACTCTTGGGGGCATGCCATCCCTTTCTCTCATTTTTTCTCATTTTTTAAAAATCTTTGTCCCTTCTTTTTGGTCTTCTCCAATCTTTCTCCTTTCTCTTCTTTATATGGCTTCTCTTAGCTTTTTTTTTTTTCCTTTTATGCTAACTACTTTCTTAAGCTGTAATTTACATACAGTAAAATACACAAATCACAACTAAACAGCTCAAAGAACTTTGATGAATATATCCACCTAACCATCACCCAACTAAAGATTTCAAATATTTCCAAAAATTTCTCTTATGCCACTGTTGTTCCCACGCACACACACCCTCTTGCCCAGCAATCATTATTCTGATTTCTGTTAGCCTCTTGCTTTTATTTCTTTTCCTGTAGTGCATATCATGCCTCAGGTGGGACTTTGGCACTGCAGTTACTATTCAGTTCCATGGCAGGTAACTGAGCACTTGAGAAGTTGCTGGTCCCAATTATGGAAGTAGTGTTTCAAACTTACAGCCTCAAAGGAACAAATATTTTGTGAGCACTTCTAAGAGACTCCACACCATGCAAGGCACTGAGTTGTATTCAAAATGTTTTAGTGTGGTCCCAAATCTAGAGGAACTGATATCCTTTGCTACTGTCAATTTACTGGAAGGCCAAGAGCTGAACCATTTACTTAGGCCCTCTCTTATCACCCAAGTTGTTTAATAGAATGATAGAGTAAGTCCTTACTATTTAATAAATGCAAGAAATGAAGACCTCTAAAATTTATTGAAAATTTGCAATATAGTCTGATCAATTTACAAGTGCATTGGTTTTTGTTAGAGAATGCTTACATAACAGCAACTTCTTTTAGTTTCAGAGTTTTGTATGTTTAAGAGAGGTTTTATGGTTTGGCTTTTCAAAAGATAATTCATAAGTTTCAAATTTTAAAAGTTCTAAAAGGTATATAGTGACATGTTTCCTACTTAGGCACATTTTTAAAAATATATAAATGGCAGTATACCATAAATACTATTCTGCACTTTACTTTTTCCTCTTTGTAATACGTCATTAAGTAAAGATGATCTTTCTTTTTATACCATGATTTAGTGAGTCCCCACTTGAAAATATTTATTTCTGCTCCTTTACTATTATAATCAATGGTGCAGTGAATAACTTTGTACATAAGTCAGTGTACATTTGTGCATTTAAATTCGGAGGATAAATTCCCAGATATGGAATTGCCAGGTCAAAAAGTATATGCAATTATAGTTCCAGTCAGTTTTGTCCACTTGTTCTTCATAGAGATGGTACCAGTTTACACTCTTCCCAGCAATATTTGGAAGTATGTTTACCTATATCCTCTTCAGCCTTTACAGTCTTTGTGCCTTTGATAGGTGAAATCAAATCCCAGTATAATTTTTAAATGTATTTTGCTCATTATGAATAAGGCTGAGCATTTCTGTATGTTTCAGGGTTATTTCTGTTTCCTTTTCTGTGAACTATCATTCAAATCCTTTTGCCCATTTTTTTCCTCCTATTGGTTATTGATTTCATGTGTGTGATTAGCAGGGTTTTATGTAGTAGGGATATTGCCATTTGTTAGTACTGTGACTTGCAAATATTTTTCCCCAAGTTTTCATGGGTCTTTTGAGTTTTCCTTTTGGTAGGCTTCCAATTCTCTTCTACATAGTCAAATTTGTAGATCTTTTTATTTATTGGCTTTGGATGTTTAGAAAGGAAAACTTGGGGAGTGGGAAGGGAAGAGAAAGCTATATTTCTTTTAACAGTCTCGCAGACCTTGAAGAGGAGTGGAACAAAGAACAACATGGGAGCCTAAGATGGGAAGTAGGTAATTTCTCAGCTGAATAAGGTCCTCACACTAAAGTTTTGCTATTCAGTTTGACATGGATTTCATGTATCAGCCAGGGTCCTTATTCCAAAAAAAAAACAGAAACTGACTGGTTAAATTAAGCTGAAAAGGAGATATCAGGATCTCAAAGAACCTAAGCAAAGGCTGGAAAACCACGCTGAGAAAATAAGCAAGATTGAGGAAACCCATAGGCAAGGTCCTGCCATGGGTTCACACCTGGTTAGGGCTGCTGCTACCATTGGCATCACTGCCACTGGGAGCTGGCTCCTGACTACAACATGCAGTAACTATTATGGCTTCATTGTGCCTCTTGCCTCAGATTCAGAGTCCCAGGAGGGCAGAAACAACAAGCAGAGTCGAGGAGTAGAGGAGGAAGCCATCTTGGGGGGGTGGGGCAAAGTCCCAGGAGGAAGCTTTCAGTTGACTAGGCAGTCCTGAAATTTTAACTTAACCAGAGACTAGGGAGAAATAGTTGATACGGAGTTACTTTATTTAGAGTTCTTAATTATATTTCTGTTAAGAAAGTTACAGCTTTCTTAAAGAAGATGACCTTCCCAGAAAAAGTTTGATATTTGGTTCATTCAAAATATATTAGATTTTTGAATGATGAATTTTATCAGTCCTTTCATCATAAATGAGTTCAATTCTAATACATGTTGGGATGGAATTATTTTGGATCTGTCCATTTTGACATTTTTAGTCTGTTGTAGAAGCAGTAATTGTGCATTTAGCAGTTTTGTATGGTATTTATTCAGTGTCTCCAGTTTCTATGGAAACAGATTTAACATTGGCCCAGATTCACTGTGCTTTTTTTTATCAACATGCAAGTTTTTTTCCATAATGAAAGAGCCTCGGATTTTATTATTAATCCAATTCTATTCCATAATGAGTTCTGCTGCAACATGGCATATATGTTCCTGCCCTATGCAATAAAAGCCACAGTGCTTCTGGGGGGAGGAAAAGAATTAGAGCCACAATACTCAAAAACTTTGTAACACATAATAAAATATTTAAAAGATAGGAACCTAGTGAAAATGGTAGCAGTTTTACACATGATTACATAGGGGAACAAATGTAGCTCCGTGGTTGAGTGCCTGCTTCCCACATGTAAAGTCCTGGATGCAATTCCCAGTACTTAAAAAAAAAACACAACACACGTACGTACTACAATAAACATAGTACTTTACCTTAAAAGAAACTTGAAGTTTGCTTATGGAAGTAAGCATCAGAAGAGTTGCTGCTTATGAGTTATTTTAAGTAGTGGTAGGAGGGTTACCTAAAGTGAGATGGAAAGTTATAACAGTCTAATACCCGCTGTAGATGGGTGCTGCTCACAATACATGCAGTGAGCTGAGGTAGCTGAAAATATTTGAGGTGTGTATATGGATTCATTTTATATATTCTTATAAGGCTCAAGTCAGCTAGCTTAGTTTTCTGCTTTCACCTGGTATTTTTCATGTATAATAGTTATGCACAAATTGTTCCCTAACATATCAGGTTTTCAAAACAAGCATTATAGCAGAACTAACTGTATTTTTACTAGAACAACTGATTAATGTATATTAAAACAAAATTAGGATGAGGGAAAAAATGATTAATAGACTTTATAACATTATAGAAATGGTTTTTAATTATTTTTTCTTTTAAAATTAGCACTTTGTATTTGTATTATATGTACTTTAATTTCTTTTTAAATTGGGATGATATCCCCATTTGAAGGGTTCAATGCCCTTCATTAAGAAAATGGAATAATACTGTACTGGGCCTCTGACTGGTGAGTTGAACCTTGTATTGGTGGTTAAAATCAAAGTTTTAACTGAAGAATTCTTCTTTGGTATTATGTCTTCAGTATTATCTGCATGGACCATTAATTACACAGGGATAATGTGAATATTGGAAACATTGATCAGAACCTTAACATGTGACTAATTTGTTTTCATTTGTTAAAATTTGAGTTCTGAAATTAGATGTTTCTTATAATACCTAGCAGTTAAAGTGGTTTTTCTTGAATTTCATCAATTCCTTAAAGTCAGAAATTTTTACTTTTATGAAAAGCATTTGTTAGCCTTAATGTTCACATATATATCTAATAAATTAATGATTGCACATTTTAAGGACAGTCCAAAGTACCTTAGAATTTCTTTCTCAGTGGTGTATAATTTCTGGAATGTTTAAAGCTCTTGACTATAATACTGCATTTTTATTGACTTAGAGAAAAAAAGGTTTATCAGAGGAAATAATTTCCTTAGATTTCTAATAGTCATAATAATTGAGGAGTGTTAATAAGCTGAGTCATGGACGGTTTTTATTTTTTTAAGAGATCAAAATTCTACAACAAATGGCTTTATTGACTTCTTGATATGATAAAATTTTTGTGTTTTTACATACATATTTCCTAACATGTTATCCAATTGTATTTCAGGTTGCAACAAGGACAATGTCAGAGCAGGATGCAAAAAATGTGGCTACCGTAAGTACACTAAAAAATAACATTTTGTACAGAGCTCTTACCAAATATCTGGCTAGATATCTGGTGTCTAGCAAATATGTCGAAGTCTAAGTGGTTAGTAGACTTAGGAATTTGAAGAAAATATATTTTAAAAAATAGCACACATATATGCATTCTTTTATTCCTTATTCTTATATATACCAGATGAAGAGACAATGCCAACTATTTATGAAGGGTCTCCCTGTTTATTGAATTTACTTATCCCTCATTGTAAGGGTGTATTTGGTTCTAGAATTTCTGTTCATAGTCACAAACTTGATTATTTTATCTCTATATATGATTAATATAATGGAATGGGAAGTAAACTTAAACATGTGTATTATACACTATGAATTTGTAATTATATACTGTAAACAAATATTTCTCTAGGGAACTGTAATAGTTTTAAAAACTAGAACAGTAGCGTTTGCTGTGTTCTAAGTTGTTTGGAGACCATGCAAGTTAGTCTGGATTATTAATAAAACTTCATTTCATTGAAGAATTATCTTGCACAAAATAAGTGTGATTTTTTAAAAAAGGTAAGATTTCCATGCAAGAACATGTGATAAGAGAGCACTCAGAATATAAATCTTCATCAGAGGATTCAAAGAATAAAATCATACTGGGAGAACCAATTCACAAGCAAAGGCTATAACCTGGCTCAAGGAAAAGGCTTATTCATATAGCAAAATTGGGTACCTTAGTATATGTATCCCTCACTTAAATGAAAAACTCTGAAAAAAAGATATTTGCATGCAAGAAATGAGTACAATGAAATACTATGTTTTTCTATTTGTTTATATGTATTTCTGCTATGTTTACTTTCTTTCAATCTTTGCTAATTTACATATTTCTTTCTTTATTCAAAACTTAAGAACCTACTATATGTATAAATCCTGTATTTACCTCAAAATCTGGAATGGTGTAAGTACCAGTCTCCATACTTAATCAGTTTATCTACTTGGACTTCTTTTAACTTAAGGCTACTAGAACACAATTAAACTCATTTTCTGGAAATAGAATATTATTGCTATTTTATTTTAGGTCACAATGGAAACATCTGTAATAATTAGAATTTTTTCAAAGATGTCAATAAATGGTTTTGACAGTCTTCCCACCTTTAGTTCCTTCCACTGTGTTATTCAGATACTTGATTTTAGTGCACACAATTTTTTTACACAATTTCTAACTTGTCTTCAGTGGAAAATTTAAGAATATTCGCCTTCTGCATTAACATCTCCACAGCTCTTAGAGAAGAAGGTCTTTTTGATAGATACTATATTTTAAAAATTAATTTTCTTGTTATTTGGGAGCCAGAATCTTTGTAATGTTTATAAGACTGTGTGAAATGTCTGTATGCCCAAAAATGTGGATATTCTTCATTTGGTTTCAAAAAATTATTCTATTCTTGTAAAAATAATGACTTGTTATATTAGTCAGCCAAAGGGGTGCTGATGAGAAATAACCCAAAATCTATTGGCTTTTATAAAGGGTGCTTATTTGGGGTAGAAGCCCACAGTTACCAGGCCGTAAAGCACAAGTTACTCCCCTCACCAAAGTCTTTTGCCATGTGTTGGAGTAATAGGTGCTGAGGTCTGCAAGGGTTGAGGCTTCCTGGATTCCTGGATTCCTCTCTTCCCCAGGGCTTGTTTCTGTCTAGGCTCAGTGCCTCTACTCTCTCCACTAGGCCAGCTGAGACTATCAGACAAATGACTTGTCTCTCTTCCCATGGCCTTTGCTGTGTCCAATTGAGCCTTCTCTCCTTCCTCATGAATCTGTTTCTCTATGTGTTTACTTCCCAGGCTCTAGGATCAAAACTCCAAACTCCCTTCTCTGTGGTTCAGTTTATTCAACATTCTACTGACATGGCCTAATCAAAGCCTCAGTCATTATTTAATCAAATAAGAGTGAAACATCTGAATCCAATATAATCTAATATGCCCAGAGAAACAAACTAGTTTACAAACAAATTCTTGGAATTCATAACCATTTAAACTATTTTGGTACTTGATTGAAAAAAAAATTTTATTGTCGGTATGTTTCAATAGTAGATATATTGTTGTTTTGAATAGTTTCAAATTAAGGATGAATGTGTTACTAAAAGACATAGCTCTCCCTTTTTAATGGCAGAATTTCCTCAGCAAAATTAATTTAGAAGAATGGCTCATTTCTATATTTTATTGTTATTGAAGTCAACAGTATACTGTTTATACTTTATCAGTATAAAAAATATCTCAAAGAATTATGACAGTCTCAGAAAATGTACCTAAAAGGTTATGTACAGAGTAGACTCAGTGGTTGGGCATATGAGTACAGCATTAAGAAATAAAAACAGATCCCTAAATACCTGTAACATTTTATTTAACTTAAAATGTTCATCTTTTGCTACAGAGTCATAGTCTTTTTCTTTTTTTTTTTTGGCCTGGTATCTGCTAAGTGATGTTCCACATAGTCTTTTGTGAGTAAACCACATCTGTAATGCGTATTCTACTTTTTCATGTTTGTTTCTTTAAAGATGAGCAAAAAGTAAAGATAAATGCAAAGAAATCTGAATGCATAATCCTTCCAGAATTACCTCTCAACTAGGGAGTTGAGGAGTTTGATAGACCAGGAGAAAAGGGATTGAGGAACTGAAGATCTTAATGAGATTCAAAAACAAATCTATGCTTGGATATAAAGAAGTAAAAAAGCTAAAATGATAAGAGGTCAGAGTGTAATACCGGGGTTTAAAATTTCCAGGGTATAACAGTTCCAGGTGATGACAAGGAATGTCAAGGAACTGAGAAAAACTAGACATCTAGAATGTCAAGGAACTGAGAAAAACTAGGGTATAGAATGGATAGGCTGTCCATCCAGATTTATAGCAGGACTTAGGGTAAAGAGCAAAAGCATGAACTCAGTTCCAAAGACTTCAGTGAATGGGACTATTGAACATTAGCTGGGGGCTTAAAGGGTGAGTAGAGGACTAATATTTGGAAACCGTATTGTAAAGCTTTGACACTACTAATAATTCTAAGGTATGGGATGATTAGCTATAGAGGTGTCCTTAGGGAAGGGCAAATAAAAAGTGTGATCAAGGGAGCATTCTGCAAGCAGGTTAATCATGTAAGATGGTTTGATTTTCACTAGGGATTTCATATTCCAGGAGCTGTAATGAAAAGCCTGGGAGAGAGGGGAGCCTGGTTGGCTAAGCCAGGAGAACAGGAACAGAGCAATATGAGGATGAGACACCTACAGTTTAGGGTAGGAAACTAGAGGGTAAGATTATGAAGCTTGGTGGGATTAACAGGAGGCCAAGAAATAGGTATTTGGCACCCTTATTATAAAACAAAAGTTTGTGTGTGTGTGTATTAACAAGTTATTTTCTACACAGAATGAAATTGGAAGTTTTATTAGTACTTGGCATGGAGAGTTGCCCACATAGCCAGTCCTGGAGTGAAGAAAGGGGAGCATTTACTGTTCATTATACAGTAAATACCTACTTGGTGCCAGGCTCTGTTCTACACACTTTAAAGATATGATTTCATTGTATTTCATTTTTAAAACCATCTTATGAAGTAGGTTTCATGGTCTCCATTTTAATGGACATTTAAGAAACCATTAGCTCTGGCACCAAATAGGCTAGGTACAAACCTCAGCTAGCATTTAATGGTTGTGTAACATGAGACAAGTTGCTTAACCACTCTGTGCTTCAGTTTCCTGTCAGTAACATGAAATAATGATAGTACGGAATTCCATAGAGTTGTTCTCAAGATTAAATGAGTTAGTCCAACTCAAGTATTTAGATCTATGACTGGCCATAGTAAGTGCTCTTATAAAGTTATGACTGATTATTATTGTTGTTACAAATGAGGAAAGTGAGACTCAGGAGAGTTACTCTGCTATTAAGTGGGAAAACTAGAATTTGAACCATGGTTATCTGTAAGACTTTATACTGTGTGTATTAGTCAGCCAAAGGGGTGCCAATACAAAATACCAGAAATTGGTTGATTTTTATAAAGGGTATTTATTTGGGGTAGGAGCTTACAGATACCAGGCCATAAGCCTAAGTTACTTCCCTCACCAAAATCTTTTTTGGAGCAAGATGGCTGCTGATGTCTGCGAGGGTTCAGGCTTCCTGGGTTCCTATATTCCTGGGCTTGCTTTTCTCTGGGTTCAAGGTTCCTTTCTTCCTGGGGCTGGCTTCTCTTTCCTCTGCGTGCTGACTTCCCAGGCCTTCAGCTTAAGTCTTCAGCATCAAACTCCAATATCAAAACTCCAACATTACCAAATGCAATGGATGTGTCATGATGATGGGAATGAGTGTTGCTGGGGTGGGGAGAGGTGGGGTGGGGGTGGTGGGGTTGAATGGGACCTCATATATATATATTTTTAATGTAATATTATTACAAAGTCAATAAAAAAAAAACTCCAACATCATTCCTTGTGATCTGTTAACTTTAATTTTAAAAAATAAAAATAAATAATAATACTTCATTTCTTAAAAAATTCCAATATCAGAAAACCTTTAACTCTGTTCTTTGCCAAGCCTTTTTTCTGTTTTTGAGTCCCCACCCACCAACACCCTAATCATAACTCAGTCATGCTCAGGTACAAATCAGATTATAAGCATAATCCAATATTTCTTTTTGAAATTCAATAATACTAAAATGTTATCACTTGAAATATCTCTACATATCTATGATCAAAATTAAAGCTGTTCACCTAAGAATTCTCTGCTCATTGTCTACTTCATATCAATTTTAAAAAGAAACCACAAGAATGGAAATTTGGAACACAATTATTTCGTAAGCTTCCTTCACTTTTTCCCAATAGTTTAAAAAAAAAAAAAAAGGAACTCATTTGTAGCTTCACACGTAACTTATCGGTTTATCAGTTTAGGGTTACTTTCACTGAAGCAAAGCTAAAATGAGTGTAAGACAGAGCCTGCTGCCCATGTGGTCATTATTTACATTAAAAAAAATTTTTTTTTTAAATATTGCAATGTGAAATATTTAGATGCAAAGCTAGCTTAAGTAAAAATTGTACCAACATGAAATCTGTTAAAATGGAAAAATAAACTGACACTGAAAGTCCCCTTTTCTGCTCCACACACTTAGAGAAAAATAATAGTGGTGATAAAATAATACAAACAGTAAAACCTGGCTCAGAAGAATGAAAAAGGAAATCCCTAGGTGCTAGAAATAAAAAAGAACACAAAGCCAGAGCAGGCAGCGTGAATGCTGAAAACAATGAGGTCCACAGGATTCTTTACCAGATAGGCCTTTAGAGGAACATGGAGAGAATCCTTAGATCCCTTTAGGTTGATAGGGTGGCTAAAGTATAGGTACCTCAAAAAGGCTGTGAAAGAGGAAAAATTTTCGCTCAATATTAAGGGAAAGTGGGAAGAAATCTTGGTTTGAATCCCTATAAAATACTAACTAGAAGAAAAGGAATAATTATAAATTGGCAGCCTAAGCTTAAAACTATGTTTAAGTATGGTTCAATTTATACTGCTTCTAGTAAGGCACGAACCATTTTTCCCAAGCAAAGAAAGTAATGTTAAAAATTGGTCTTGTAGGGAAGCGGATTTGGCCCAGTGGTTAGGGCGTCCATCTACCACATGGGAGGTCCGCGGTTCAAACCCTGGGCCCCCTTGACTCGTGTGGAGCTGGCCCATGCGCAGTGCTGATGCATGCAAGGAGTGCCCTGCCATGCAGGGGTGTCCCCGCATAGGGGAGCCCCATGCGCAAGGAATGTACCCCATAAGGAGAGCTGCCCAGTGCAAAAAAAAGTTCAGCCTGCCCAGGAATGGCGCCGCACACATGGAGAGCTAACACAACAAGATGATGCAACAAAAAGAAACACAGATTCCCGTGCCGCTGACAACAACAGAAGCGGACAAAGAAGATGACACAGCAAATAGACACAGAGAACAGACAACCGGGGTAGGGGGGGAGTGGAGAGAAATAAGTCTAAGTACATGCTGTTTTTAATTAAAAATACCTAGAAAACTAAAAACTACACAGAAATTTTCAAAATAAAGAGATGGAAGAAAAAGAACAGAGAAAAATTAGGTTGACTGTTAAATAATGATCTTGAATATGCTTAATAATGTATTTTCAAAATATATACAGCAAAAGCTGTATCATAAGAAAAATTTAACAAAACTACAATCATAGTGCAATTTTTTTTAAAAGTACCTCTATCAGACGCCTAGGGAAAAAATTAGGATGAAGAAAATTTGAGTAAAATAGACATAGAACCCTACTTAACAAATAGTAATATATATTCTTTTGAAATACACACTGGATCTTTCCTAAATTTATCACATAGTAGGCCACAAAAGAACTAATAATCATACAGAACTGAACCCATTCTCTGATAACACAATAAATTTAGAAATCAACAATAAAAACAGCCTGAAAACTCTGTATGTATAGAAACTTTTAAAAAGCACTTTTGAATGATTGATTGGAAGGAAATCACAATAGAAGAAACTGTTTCCAACAGTATGATGAACCAGACCTTTCTGTAAACAGCTAAGAAAGCTGGATAGAATTTACACTACATATTTTAGATATATCAATGAGCTAGGAAGAATGTAAAAAATTAAAGAATACTCAGAGGCCAACAAAGAAAGGAAAGCAGAAGCTCCAAGGGTTAAGCTTTAAGGGCTTTTGCTAAACCTAGAGTTCTTGAAATTCTGTTTTTGTAACCTGGCAGAGTACAGGGATCAAAAAGCGAAGCCTTGACCCTGCCCAAGACTGGGGTTCTAATAGGAGAATCTTTGGTGTAAATCTGTGGCTTCAAGGGCCTATACCCTCAAAGTAAGAGAGAGCTAGAAATAAACCCCAGTATAGGGCTGTGGTGAATCATTAGTGGATTGTGAAATAATTCGTTTGTCACCATCAACATTTTCTTTGTTTTTTGAACATTGGATGTAGTAGTACCTCCTGTAAGTTTTCTTTGCACTTTTTGTGATGGTATGTATTTATATATGTGTGTGTGTATGTATACACTTGTTTACATTGCTATTTTTTTACCATCAGTCAGTTGTGTATGTATACACTTGTTTACATTGCTATTTTTTTACCATCAGTCAGTTGTGGTCAAACCAAAGGTTTGAAAGCTTTCACTAGGGAAACCCTGGCACATGTGAACAAAGAGACGTGTACAGCTATACAGTTCAGCATTGTTTGTAAAAACAAATTATTAGAAGCAACCCAAGTTTCTGTCTGTCAGTAGTCCAAAGGATAAATGAATGATGTGATTTTCATACAATGGAACATTATTTGTGAGGTAAAATGAGAAAATTATATCTGTTTATGTTAACATAGATAAATCACAAAATGTAATATTGAGTGGCAAACAAGTTATAGATTGATAGGTAAGAATAATTGCTTTTATGCAATATATGTATATATAGAACAATTTATTGTTTGGGACGGACAGACATCAACTTCAGTATAAGTTACCTCTGAGGATAGAAAGTATGGAATGGGATTGGAACAGGGTTCCAAACGTCAGTGCAAGCTCTCTGATGTGTGTGTGTGTATATGTGCACATTTACCATTAAAAAAAATGAGTGACATTAATGGCTAGGTGGTAGGTATTTTAGTATTTATTATATTATATCCTGTACTTTTCTGGTGTTTGAAATAATGGATTTTTTAAAATGTATCATCCTCTAAGTAGATAACTATTGCAATTTTCTTACCAGGGATAGTCTTTAGTGGATGAATGATACCAAAATGAATTTTTCAGGTGCTCCTTAGAACACATTGTTATATTAGTTCTTGTGTATTATTATGCCAATTTTTATTAGATGAAAACTGTATAATTCCATGAGTGTAGTAATCAAGATGAGAAGGAAAAGGTATGGAGTAAGAATAAAATACATAATCTCAAAATCTTTTAATGCATGGAAAACAAAAATACAGCAATTCAGTACCCTCAAATCCATAAGAAGTGATGTAAAAGAAACAAAACCAAGAGAAAAAAACAACAGCACTGATTTAAAAGCTATGATGAAAAAAGGAAAAAGTGTTGCTTTCAGGGAAAAGTATAGGGAAAATCACCAAACTACCGCCAACTGACTAAGTTAAGGGTTAAAATGTACAGAATTTCTATTTGAGATGATGGAAAAGTTTGGTAATATAGATGGTGGTGATGGCAGCACAACATTATGAGTGTAATAGCACTGAATTTTATATTTGAATGTGGTTAAAAGGGGTGATTTTAGGTTATATGTATGTTTCTTGAAAAAAGAATTTTTAAAAAAATCCTTGGAACTGCACAATACAGTGAATACTAAATTAAACCATAGGCTACAGTTAATAGTTCAATTATAAGAATGTGATTTCATCAGTTGTAACAAATGAACCGTAGCAATTCAAGGTGTTAATAATAGGGTGGTGTATGGAAACCCTGTATTTTAGGCATGATTCTTCTATAAGTCCACAACTTCTCTAATTTAAAAATAGGTTGAAACTAAATATTATATCATTAAAATTTTAACTTGTTTATCTTGAGGCAACTGTAATTTCAAACAAAAATATGTGTATAAATACATTTCATTTGAAATTACAGTTGCCTCATTATGTGTACATATACATATAAAATATCATTGACATTTTTTTGTTTGCTTTACTTAGCTGGTCATCTGACTTTCGAATGCCGCAATTTTCTCCGAGTAGACCCCAAAAGGGACATAGTTTTGGATGTTAGCAGCACAAGCAGTGAAGATAGTGATGAAGAGAATGAAGAACTGAATAAATTGCAGGCATTACAAGAAAAAAGTAAGGAACTCTTTACTTTTCCCATCCTTTAAAAATGTTTCTAAATATTTCACTCTGTTATGTCATACTTCTTTATTGTGCTTATCATTTTTCTTTGTACTAATAGGTGTCCCATGATAGAGTCTGAGTCAAGATCTGTCTTCTAGCACTATGTCACAGTTTTTAGCATGTGACTTTCAGCAAGTCACTTATCACTCTGAACTACAGTTTCCTTATAGGATAACAAAGGATTGGCTTATCAACTCACACACAAATCAGATATCTAGTATAGAGCTTTAATAATATTTCAAGGATGCAGGTGATTTTGAGTACAGGCAAAGCAGAGAAAGTTCTGAGACCATCGATGAAGTTCACAGGTACTTTCTTTCTGCATCAGAACTCTCTCTGGTCGAGATTAAACATAAGAGGTTTCTATGTTACTTAGAGGTTTCTATGTTACTTGTGCAGAATTCAGTTGATTTGGTCATAAAGCATCACCATTTTATGTCCATATAGTTTAATTTTCCATGCAGCTATTTTCCATAAATCCATAAATTCCAGTTTGTTTACCATAAACAAATCTTAGACAAACCAGGTTGATCGTGCTAGAAGTATTCTATAAATATTGTCTACCTAGCAAATACCATTAATTTGTTTCCAGGATATCTGTCATTAGGTTGCTTATAAAGAGATTTGACCAGGTCAAGTTTTTTCTTTCCCCCTTCATCCCAAAGGGAGAGTGGATTGCAGCCCTATTGTTTAGCCTTTTCTTTCCTGTCTTGTCTATAAAATGGCCATTGTGCTTCCTAGCAATTATTTGTTTGTTTGTTTGTTTTAGAATAAACTGTGATGCTGTTTGTGCAAATACTTTGTAAACTACATAATACCATTTGGTAGCTGTCAGAAGAAGCAAAAAGTAACTTACTTGAATATGGATTTAGGCATGGGATGAGAAAGGTCCAAAGGTTAAACTATTCTTGTTTTGGATTCATTAAAAAATATATTCTTTTTAACAATTTCTTTAAATATTATATCCATTTAAAGTAAGTGAAGAAGTCAGAAAGTAGGGTACTAGGACAACCTGAGAAGGCAGAAGAGGGAGAGAGTTCCAAAAAGAGCAAACAAGAGTCATACTATATATGAATATATACAGCCTCAGGGTAAAGATAGCTGATTAAACACACACACACTTACTCCCTACTGAAGTGCCACTAAAATGATAGTAAAAGGATCATTTTTAAAGGCGTAATCCCACAGGGACAAAGAAAATGGGATAAAAGGCAATAGCAAAACTGAATTTGAAAACTGAAAAGCAGATGGGTTGGTTATAACTAACTTGGCATGTTTGAGAAAGCTGAACAGTAACCTTATATTCACTCCAGACCTCCCTAAAAACTTGATAATTAATATCCTGTGGTGCCACTATAAGTGAGGATGAATGTGAGACTAAAAACAGGAAGATTGGTTCAAAGTCTGAAGTGGTGAGACCCTCCATTTCCTTCCCCTATTCTGTGAAACCAGGTGGCTCCTCTCTATCAGCCAGACAAGGTCCTGAAAGTTTATTCTCTAGACAAGATAAAATGAAGGGTCTTTAGACTAGGGACTACAAGCACAGCTGAAAATGGGATAAGTTAAAAGGTATTGAGTCCTAAAAACCTCCCAGCCCTCTTCCCCCTCAGATATATATCACCTAGGCAGGAGATTGGAATATTTTTCTGTAGGAAATACAGTCTTAAGAACAAAGACCTAAAGATACAGACAGCAGGGTTTATTCAAAGAAATGGCAGCCAAGGAACCCCAAATTTCTGAGGAGTGACTCTCATGAAATATGAAGACCAAAACCACCAAACAAAAGTCAACTTGAAGTAAACAGGATCTGTGCAAGGAAAAGAAAACTTGACAGAAATCATTAATATCCAGTTTCGTAGAAAGATATTACACCATAAAACATGAACACAATACTATAAAGAGCAACAAAAAAAGAACTTTGGGGAATTAAAAACAAAGCAGACTTAAAATTTCCACTTTTAACCACATTCCTATACAGTAGTATAATTCAGTACTGTTAATTAGGTCATATATATGTTACTAGAATAAAAATTAAGATAAAACATAGACAATGACCCCTACTGTAAACAATAGACTACAATTAATAGTACAATTATAAAAATTTATTTTCATAGATTATAACACGTGCCACACTAATGCAAAGTGCAAATAATGGGAGGTTGGTATATGGGAATGCTGTATTTTTATATGATTTTTCAGTACGCCTACAATTTACCTAATTAAAAATTTTAAATATTTGAAAATAATTTTAAAATTAGCTAATTTTATCCAGCAAAATATTTTTAACAATTATTACAGCACAACCAAGTACAGTTTATTCAAAGAATGCAAAGATGCTCAACAATTTAAAAGTAATCAATGTAATCAAACAATAATATTAAGGGGGAGGAAAAAAATTAAAAAGTAGACATGAAAAACTTGATAGAAGATAAAGTTGTAGAAATCTAGAAAGAAGAGCAAGAGAAAGGAAAAAAGCTACTAAAATTGAGGAATCAGTCTAGGAAATACTTCATTCAAATAACAGTTCAGAAAGAAAAAATGGAGCAGGGAAATCATCAATGAACAGTTCATGAAAATATTCTAAAACTAAAGGACATTAGTTGCCAAATTGAAAAGATGCAGTAAGTACCAAGCACAGTGATGAAAGTAGACACACACGAAAGCACATCATTATGAAATTTTATTTTATAGAAAATGAGGAGAAGATAAACCAAGCTTCCATTGTCAGGGATAAAACAGTTCGTAAGTGAAGGATCAGGAGTTAGAATAGCACTTCTAAAGCATTACTGGAACATAGAAAATATAGGTAATAATGTCAATTTTTTTATGGAAAATTAATATACAAATTAGAACACTATATCCAGCCAAATGATCAAGTGGAAAGTAAATGCATTTTCATACATTCAGAACTTCAAAAATATTTACCTCTTACATACTCTTCTTAGAAAATCTCTAGAATAAGTTCTTTAAAAAGTAAATGAATGTATGCCAAAAAAAGAAAGGCATGGAATATAGGAAATAGAGAAAAGGGAATCCTGAGGATGCTCGTAAAGGGAGATCTCAGGAAACAAGTGTATTGGGCATAGAAGTCAACTAGTCCACATAGGAGCAGACAGAAGGCTCCAGGAGAAAACACCTAAAATTGTCAATTCTACAGGGACAATTTCTACGGCATCCATGGGTACTGCCCTAATTATTTTTAATAAACGCATAAAACTGTAGAATTAAGAGGGATTCTACAGTTTTTGGAAAAGGAAAATGAGGACAAGTCACTTCCCCAAAGTCACCAACTGATAAAGTCAGCACTGTGATCCAAGTTTCATGGTTATAGGTACAATAATATTTTCATTACTGTTTTCAAATGCTGTTCTCCTACCTTAAAGATCATCCTGTCTGCTGGTGAGTGACCCTTTTTTTCCTCACCACCTCAATTGTGAATGATAAAACACACTCCCATAATTAAGAGTGATTTATTCTAAAGGTGGTTTTCAACAAGAAGACAAATGTCCTTGGGAGGAGGTCAAGGCAATTGACACACTTTCCAGGATGAGGTTAATTGATAAAGGCTCCCTGTTAGAATCAACTTTTCCCTAACCCCACATTGAGACTCACTGACTCAATCTAGCCTTTTTCTTTTTTTTCCTTGAAAAAATATACTTGCCCATTTTCAGTTAAAGGGAAATAACTCGGTCCCAAGTCTCATGACACCAACAACCATGTCCATTCCAGTATGTCATGCAGATACCAATAATAAAGTACTTTAACAGTGTAGCAGTTTGATATTTTTTATGAATTCCAAAAATAGATATTGGATTGTGTTTGTTAACTGGTCTGTTCCTCGGGGCATATTAGATATATTAGATTCAGAGGTTTCACTTTTACTTTATAACAAGATTAGGGGCTCTTATTTGACCACACTATTAGGGCGTGCAGGGTTGAGTCCCTACACCTTTGATGGGGATAAAACATGGAAGTAAATACACGGAAAAGGAAAACAGAGAGTTTAGTTTTGATGCAAGAACTCCAGGGAGAGAGCCAAGCCATTTACCTGATAGTTTACAGCTGCCCTTGTGGAGAGAGCAGAGCAGCTGAGCTTGGGAAGAGACAATCTCGGGGAAGAGACCTGAGCCTTATGCCAGCCTGCAACCGAGATCAGAAGTACCTGGGCCCACAGAGCCTCAAGAGGAAGAAGGAAGCTGAACCCTTGACGGTTACCACCCACCATCTTGCTTTAACACATGGCAACAGACTTTGGGTGAGAAAGTACCCAAAGTTGGACTTTGAGTTGGTACCTTAAGTTGGACTCTTTAGGGCCTTGTGACTCTTAAGCTTCTACCCCAAGTAAATACCCTTTAAAAAGCAGCAGATTCCTGGTACTTTGCATCAGCACCCCTTTGGCTGACTAATACAAATAGGCATTTACATTTATTTCATGCTCACCTAATGGAAGCCCAGTAACCCCTACCCAAAGAAACAGAAGTTTCTGAGTACACCAGGGAATGGGGTACAGGGGTTGTAATTCTTAGTTCCATTGATATTGCTCAGAATCTCTGAGAGGTGTGGGGAAAACACTGAACTCCTGAGTGTGAGTTCTTGGGGATTCTATAAACCCTTCCTTGGTCCTTAGAGATCTCTTGTATCACCCATCCTGAATATGATAAGTTTTTTTTTACGATAGAATAAAAATAGTAAGCCAGGATAAAACTAATTTTTAATATACATAAATAATTTTTCTGCTAATATAAAACATATGAAATAAGACAGAAATGGCACTCAAAAAGCAAAAAAAAAAAAATTGTTTTTATGGAAGTTCTATTCTATTTTGTCCCTGTATATATTTGCTTCTATTATACTAAATATTTTCAATATCTATTTAATACTGTTCATCTAAAACAAAATTAAAAATTTCTAAATGACAAATATTATTAGTTATTGACCCTAATTACATAATGTGAGAGAAGGACCTGGCATGGATGGTAAAATTACTACCTAACCTCTAACAACATGAGACCTCCACAACCCTAGGAAATTATATCACCAGTGCTGCTAACAAGGAAAGATTGAGCAGTCAATGCACAGCAAATATAATACTTCGTTCTTAATGATTCACGGTGTATGTGAGAGAAAGAGAACATCCTTACTGCCTAGTTGGACTTCAGGGCATCTGGAAGATTCTTGAGGTGTTCTCTTGTGCTTTGAAATTTCTAAAAGAGATTTTTTTGTCTTCGGAATTCTAAGTGGTTTAATGTCGGGAGACCTATTTATGATGTTACAGTATGGATAAAGTCAAGGTAAAAAGATTTCACTACTTATAAATGACCCAAAGATTTCAAAAGTATGTTTTTTCTCTCATTCGGTTATACTTTGCCTTGGTGTTATTTTATATTTACAGTTTGCCTGTAATTAGGATAATCCTTTCCCCATATCTCATCCCTTAAAAATTGACAATATTCTTTTGGCTCAGTCCAGAAAAGAAATGTATTGTAACAAATCTTGGTTTGGGGGCTTAGTTTGTTTTGGTTTGTTTTTAGAGTTTTATGTTAGATTCATATTTTATTTTATGATGGTTAACATTGAAAACTGCCTATGAGAAAATTCCAGAATTGGATATTTGTGTATTTCCATAATCATTACTTTTCTTCCCTTCATTACTGCTGGAATCAGATTCAAATGAGGAAGCGGACTTGGCCCAATGGATAGGGCATTCATCTACCACATGGGAGATCCATGGTTCAAACCCTGGGCCTCCTTGGCCCGTATGGAGCTGGCCCACGCGCAGTGCTGATGCGTGCAAGGAGTGCCCTGCCACGCAGGGGTGTCCTCCGCGTAGGGGAGCCTCACACGCAAGGAATGCGCCCTGTAAGGAGAGCCGCCCAGCGTGAAAGAAAGTGCAGCCTGCCTGAGAATGGCGCTGCACATACGGAGAGCTGACACAACAAGATGATGCAACAAAAAGAAACACAGATTCCCGGTGCCACTGATAAGGGTAGAAGCATTCACAGAAGAACATGCAGCAAATGGACACAGAGAGCAGACACCTGGAGGGGGGCGGAATAAATTAATAAATAAATCTTTTTTAAAAAAGATTCAAATGAATGTCTCACAATGGTGGTTTCAAGCTTCATAAAGATGGGGCTTCAGTGAATCCACAGGGTAATTGGAGTAAAGCCTTTATTTGGCTCACAATGTGCTTTTTATAAGGTAGCTGCAAAAAATATTTGCTTAGTGGTTGATAGAAGCCACAAGAAGGAATGGGAAGTTTATATTAATGGCACTAGGCTTGTTACTGCCTAGGCAGGGATTAAAAAGCAGTTAGTGTAGTTGCAAATCTGGTGATAGGAATGCAAACAAAGATCTAGTGGCTGAACATGCTGTGTTGCTAGGATAGGTCTTCCACACTTTCTCAAAGCTGTCTGTAAGCATAGGATCATAACCTGACTCACTTGAATGTCACACAAGAGACCACCACTCTCTTCTTGATCATTACAAAAGTTAATTGCTAAAGTATGTAAGGCCCTTCTTGCCTTCTATTCCATACTCCAAAAGTTGGTGGTATTCTTTTCCAAGATATTATTCTTAATGCTGAGAAAACTCAAACTCTTTTCCTTTCTATGCCTTTATATACCTCAGGGTCCTGTCTCAGAAGGAACCTCAAAATATAGAGGTACTATAAAAAGGTAGAAATACTTAACTATCTTTTAAGAAAACATTTGTCTTCGGTGTTTGACCTTTGATATCCTATTATAGTCATTGCTGCGCATTCCTGAAATGATGTGGCCAGGAAAAAACTTTCTTGTATTCTTCAACTTAAATTCTAGTATCATTTTGTTATTATTAGAACTAAATTTTCTGTCTATTTAGTGGACACCTGATCAATCACCCCTAAATGGAAGAGAAAATTATTCCTTAGCTACTGTTTTATTTGCTCAGTTTCTCATATCTTTTTATTTTGGATGTATTTAGAATAGTTGCTCTGAAATTATTATAGCTACAAAAAAGAAAAAACTATTTAAAAGAAAACTAAAGTGACTATTTTAATATCAGTCCAAGTAGAATTCAAAACAGAAGGATAATGAGGGTCATTTTATAATGGTAAAAAGTCAACTAGTCAAAAAGATGTAACAATCCTAAATGTTTTATGTATCTAATAAAAGAGTTTTAAAATATATGAAGCAACACATAATAGAACTACAAGGAGGAAGATAAATCCAC
Source organism: Dasypus novemcinctus (assembly GCF_030445035.2). Lineage (NCBI taxonomy): Eukaryota > Metazoa > Chordata > Mammalia > Cingulata > Dasypodidae > Dasypus > Dasypus novemcinctus. Next base: position 66,176,910 of record NC_080674.1, on the reverse strand, counting down.
AATTATAGATGGGAATTTCAATACTCCTCTCTCAGTAAATGGTGGAACAAGCAGACAATAAATCAGTGAAGATATAGAAGACATTCTAACACTATCAACCAACTTGACCTATTGGACATTTACAGAGCACCTTACCCAGCATCAGCAGAACACATTTTTTTCAAGTGAACACAAAAACTTCCACCAAGATAAGCCTTATTCTGTGCCATAAAACAAGTCTCAATAAATTTAAAAGGATTCAGGTTATACAAAGTATGTTATCTAAGCATAAGAAAATTGAATTAGAGCTCAACAACAGAAAGCTACCTGAAAAATCCCTAATTACTTAGAAACTAAATACTTTTTTCTTAACCTTAGAGAGCTTTCCTGGGAAATCGTTTTTCTTCTGGAAGAGAAATATTTAAAACTTGAATATTTTTATTTTATTTCTGTTTTATTTTCTTCTATTAAATTCAAGTATAATTGAATGTAATAATTTTTATTTAAATCTAAGTTTAAAAGTATCCCATACAGAAATACTTCTCACATATACAAAGGTGTACTTACAGGATTACTAGTGCTTACTGTTTCTAAGAAAGAAAAACTGGAAATAAACTTAATTATCCATCTAAAGGGAAATGGATAAATAAATCATAGTTCATGTGTACAATGAACACTGATCTCTTTTTAAAAATGAGACTGATTTATGGTTAATGACAAGGGGAAATGTCTACTATGTTAAGTAAAAGAAACAAGTTGCAATTATATATGCCATGATCAGTTTTTCAAGAGAAAAAAATTTAGGGCTTATATATATAACTATGTATACATAAGAGAGTATGTCTGGATTTGGTTATTAGAGAAAAAGCCTGGGAGGATACATACTGAACTGTGTAGTTTTAAAAGCAAGTTAGAAAATTATCCATATTACATGATCTTAATTCATTTAAGAAGAAAATACAAACTTCACTTTCGTTTTGTTTTTTAAAACCTGGAAGGATATTCAACAATTTTTGACATTGATTTCCCACATGAATTAAAGATTGGGTACTTGGACTTTTTACTTTATATGATTATTATCTTTTGAAGTTTTTATCAAAAGCAAGTAATAGGGAGCAGATGTGGCTCAAGCAGTTGGGTGACCGATTCCCACTGGGAGGTCCTGGGTTTGGTTCTCAGTTCCTTGTAAAGAAGATGAGCAAGACAGCTCAATAGGCTGGCCTGGCAAGCTGATGCAATGAGGAGACACATCGAAACACACAACAAGGAGGGAGCTGATGTGGCTCAAACAATTGGGTGCCTCCCCCACACATGGGAGTTCCTAGGTTCAGTTCCTGGTGCCTCTTAAAAAGAAAAGATGAACAAACACAGAGAGTACAAAACAGACACAGAGAGCAGACAACACCAGCACAAACAATGGAGGGGATAAATAAATAAATCTTTTTTTTAAAGCCTGTAATACTTTTCTAAGGTAGTAAATGAATAAAAATAATCAAGAAAGGGGAAGTTTTTTACTAGAATATGAAGTGTAATATCCTAACCTGTAAAATTAAATTGTATCACATACAATATTAGTATATGTATATAGACTCAGAGTGACCTGATTTTTTTTTATTTTCACAGAATTAAATGAAGAAGAAGAGAAGAGAAAAGCAAAAAACAAGGAGAAAATCAAATTGAAAAAAAAAAGGAAAAGGTATTTTAACATAAAACAAGACTATGAGTCCAGGATTAATTATATAATGTTATTTTTCATGTGTAGTTCCGTTAATTGGATATAATTTTTTTCTTAATGGGAATTAGCTATTGAGTTGTTTCCATAAACAATAAAGTCTTTGGTATCAAGAATCAAAAATAGGGAAACAGATGTGGCTCAAGCAGTTGCTCCCATTTACCATATAGGAGGTCCAGGGTTCAATGTCCGGTGCCTCCTGGTGAAGGCAAGCTGGCCTGCATGGTGAGCTGGCCCACGTGAGTGCTGGCCCACGTGGGAGTGCCCCAATACAGGAGTGCCGGCCAATGCGGAGAGCTGGCACAGCAAGATGATGCAACAAGACACACAGAATATACAGTAAGAGATGTAGCATAACAAGGAGCTGAGGTGGCGCAAGCAAATGATCATCTGTCTCCTATTCTGGAAGGTCCCAGTATCAGTTCTTGGAGTCATCTAGTGAGAATAGATGCAGACACAGAAAGAAAATATAGCGAATGGACACAAAGCAGACAGTGTGGGGGGTAGAGAAATAAGTTTTTAAAAAATCAAAAATAAAGGCAAAAGAAAAAAAGGGGGGGAAGCAAATGTGGCTCAACTGATAGAGCATCCATCTACCATAAGGGTCTAGGGTTGATCCCCAGCACCTCCTGAGCCATGTGGTAAGGTGGCCCACGCACAGCGCTGCTGCGCATGAGTGCCGTGCCACGCGAGGAGTGCGCCCCACAAGGAGAGCCGCCCTGCATGAAAAAAGCGCAGCCTGCCCAGGAGTGGTGCCACACACACAGAGAGCTGATGCAGCAAGATGACGCAGCAATAGAGAGACGCAGTTTCCCAGTGCCACCAGATAATGCAAGCGGACACAGAATAGCACATAGTGAATGGACACAGAGAGCAGACAATGCAGGGGAAGGGGAGAGAAATAAATGAAATATTTTTTTAAAAAGGTAAAGGGAACACTTATCCACCTTAAACTTTTTTTTAACAAATCAAGTATAAAAAGTTAATAGCCCTCTGCTTCTTTTATGTATTCTATTTATATTTTAGAATTTGTCATTTTAGGATATCAGCCAAAACTTTAGTTAGACATATGCCCGAATTCGTCATATTTCATCCTCATGTGTATGAAGTTGGAACTTAAATATATTTTCAAAACATTGTCATGGCTAAGAAATTAATTAATTGAATTTATGTACTTCTAATGCTAGAAGTTCCTTCAGATCTTTTGAGAACCTTCATCAGCCACCTGTGAATTTTTTTTTTTAAAGATTTATTTATTTCTCTCCCCTTCCCACCCGCCTACCTGCCCCAGTTGTCTGTTCTCTGTGTCTGTTTGCTGCGTGTTCTTCTTTGTCCACTTCTGTTGTTGTCAGCGGCATGGGAATCTGTGTTTCTTTTTGTTGCATCATCTTGTGTCAGCTCTCCGTGTGTGCAGCGCCATTCCTGGGCAGGCTGCACTTTCTTTCGCGCTGGGCGGCTCTCCTTACAGGGCGCACTCCTTGTGTGTGGGCCTTCCCTATGCAGGGGACACCCCTGCGTGGCAGGGCACTCTTTGCATGCATCAGCACTGCACATGGGCCAACTGCACACGGGTCAAGAATGGCCTGGGGTTTGAACCGCGGACCTCCCATGTGGTAGACGGACGCCCTAACCACTGGGCCAAGTCTGCTTCCCTGTGAATCTTTGCTGTTGACTGTTTTGACAACTGTTTGGGTAACAGAGTTGATTGAAAGAATAAAGAAGCAGTTTCTCCCCTGGTTAATGAATGCAGTTTCATTCATACTAGAATAAATATAAGCATAAACATTTTTTAAGGTACTTGGCCATGGTTTTGTCTTGTTTGGATTCTAGTTCTCACACATTTAAATTGGGTTTTGTATATCAGTGTTTACAGGGTGTTGCAGTTTTTATAGAGTAATTAGTCCACACATTTTAACACCTCAGTTTCAAGTGTTTAGAATTAAATAATCACCCAAAAATTAATAGGAAGCTAGAGGTCAGAATTTCTAGCTAGTGTATTGTGAAATCATTCTGCATTAGCACAGCAAGCAGTATTGGTTATAGGAAAAGTAAGATTACCTATTTTCTTCCAACACCAATACATTTGTTTTATAATACTAGATCATTTATTCAGACCTCTCTGTCGTGGGTTTCTCAGTGACCTCAGACGAGTTGAAATGAAACTAACTTTTCTAAGAGCATTCAACAAAGTAATGCCTAACAGTGTTGCTGTACCAAAGCCTAACATTTTGTTTTTGATAAAAGAGAACCTAGGACCAGAAAAAGTAAAAGCAAAAAGTGCAGGCAGGTAAGAAGCACTAGTCAGATTCCAGAGGTCAAGTCAGGCAGGGTTCTTTAAAACAGGAAAGCAGACAGGATTAGAGAATAATGGAGCAGAAGAAGGAAAAGAGAATACATGAGGAAATAACCTCAGCAGATGGTCAGATGTCTAAGTAAGTAGACAAGGAGAAAGGGATATAGAATATAATAGAAGACACAGCATCACTAAAAGAGGCAGGCTATTCAAGGAATTTACACAAGTCACTATATCAAGACATAGATAGCCTTGAAACCTTGTCTGGTACATTTACTTTTTCTCCTCTATGTTTCTGTCAAATTTCCAATGTTCAAATCATTGAACTCTTGAGATGCTTTGTTTATTTTTAGTTAACTCAGTTTCTGCCTTGTCACAAATATATCACATTTGGGTGTTAGTATATTGTTACACGTTTCTTTGTGAATGATTTTAGCAACTGACTTTTTCTGTTTTGTTTCTTCAGTTTCTTTTTAATTTTAGAAGAATGAATTCTACAGGTTTATTTCACTTTAATATTAGAGTGATATTAGAAAAATAAAGATGATGATTCCCATTCTCATTTTTATAAAGTACTCCTTTAAAAGCATTCTTCTTGGAGTTAATGAAAATTATATTGGAATACAAGTGTTCATCTGTACCAATCCAAGGGGTTCTAATACCTTAACTTGAAAAATCAAAAGAATTAACAAAAGAGCTATTATTATTTTGCTAATTTTCAGCTTTCATCCATTTATATTAAGGTGAAATTACAGCCCTTTTTATGTAATTGCATCTTTTTGTAGTTCTTTTAAGAGAATGTGCTAATTAGTTATTAGTATATGCACAAGTCAATTGTTTCTATATTGAGGCTTGGTAAATGCCACTTTGTTTGCCTTATATAATTTGAAAGTGTAGGCATAACCTGAAAAAATCAAAATCACAGAAAAACTATTTCATCCTTACTAAATTCAAAACTTATTGCTAATGTGAACAGAATAGAGTTATTTATCAGTTTCTGTGACCAACATTTTAAGAGAATATAAATATATGAAGCATTTTATTTGAGTTTCTTTATGTTTATACTCCCACCTTGTTCCAGGAAGAATTTAGAGCAGTTCAAATCTCATTTAAATTTACATGTCAGCCATAAATGCAATTACTATGTATTATTGCCCATAGGTCTTATTCATCCAGTTCCACTCATGAGGACACTTCAAAACAAAAGAAACAAAAGTATCAGAAGAAAGAGAAGAAAAAAGAAAAAAAGAGCAAGTCAAAAAAAGGAAAACACCACAAAAAGGAAAAAAAGAAGAGGAAAAAGGAAAAGCATTCTTCCACTTCTAATAGTTCTGAAATCTCCAAAAAGTACTGAGATTTTAGCCTAAGCCATGAAATTTAAAGATGTGTTTTTAAAAATTGACCTTGGAATTTGCTATATAATTATACATTGCAATAAATCACAGCTCTTTCCATAGAGACATTTTTTCATATTTGGGACCATTATCCCTCTGGAGATATATTTTTAACATGTTATGACTATGAAGTGTTGAATCACTGGATGCCCCAATTATGGATCTTTGTACATACAGAACACATCATTTTTGGTATTTGTGTGTTTGGCTAATTTGTTACTTTATAAGTTGATTGTAAAATGACTGTACTATAGTCAACACAGGTAACCTACCTGGCAGTTCATTCATGAGTGTTGCTTAATCACATGTCAATTAAGGGATGAAGCTAAGTAGGGGATGATGCTTTCTTTTGAAACTGAAATATGTAATAGCTTTATATACTATTATATAATGTATAAAGAGTGAAATTCTTCACTATTGTTTTTAAATCTAAGCTTTTTTAATGCTGTAGGAAAGGAAACTGCTTTATTGGTCTTGATTAGGGCTTTTTAATGAATGGTGTCTGCAGGAAGATGGTAAAAATATTTATAACAGTTTCAATGTTTTATGAAATGCAGGGTTTCTAGCACCTGCCTCCTTTGTTTTGTATTTCTTCCCTATTTAAAAAGATAAGTCTATTTCAGCCTATTAGTCTCATAGAGATGATGCTGTGCTGATAAGAATAGTTAGGATAGACTGCTGGGTTGTTTTGCAAATGTGCCATATTGGCATGTGTTAAAGTGATACCTCAGACATGGACATTTTTATTTAGGAGGACAGGGAAATCTTCATTAGAACTGATTTTTATGGTATTCAGTATGTAAATTTTATGAAGCTTGTTTCTATGAGTAATAAGGAAAATTTGTATAAATATGAACATACGTATTTATTTTGTCTGAAATAATTTGTATGTAGTTTTGAATCAGGTTTCAACTGAATCTGTGGTTTCATAAAGAACCAATTTGGGATGTTTCCAGTCTTCTACTTCAGTCACAAACCTCAGGAGCAATGACAAAAATTTAGAATTAGGAATTTTATTTTGCTTTTTAAAATTTAAGAGCCAGGGAGTCACATCATGAAAGCCTTTATATAACAATGTAAATTGTATATGGCTAAGCATTTTCAAACACATTAGGAGGTTTAAATGTTTCTTAGATATTAAATTTCACAATGATCAGTGTTACTTACTTTCCTTAGTACTTAGTATCTCTTATACACAGTAAATTAAATGCTTATTATTTTGTAGCATCATTGAAAGTCCACTCAATATTGTGGTTTAGCACAAAAGATTGCAAGAACCTCAGAGTAGTGCAATTAAAACTTTTCAGACTGGTAACCCACCCCTGCAGGTGAATTCACATTGGGAAGTCAGGTAAGTACATGAAACCTTGCAGGCTGGAAAGGTTTACTGTTTATTTCACCGGCTCCCTAACTGTCATGCCCTCAGTAAGACTCAGGGAGCCTCAGAACAACTCAATATACACTTACCTGTAGCGCATGCTCAAATTCTAATGAAGCTGTACCATATTCTGATATTCTAGCATTATAGTCACACCTCACACTCACTTTTCCATAACCCAGTTTAGTCATTTGGGTCCCTCGAAAAGAAGATGATTTGTTTAAATAATTCAGCCAGTTATTTGGAGAGAAACACAGAGCCTACTATGTTTTTAAGGGTTTGTATTGCCTTCCTACTATGTTGTGAAAATATAGCATAGTAACCCTTATTTCTTTGGCTAGCAAGATGAAAAAATAAACATAAAAAATTTTTTTAATGAAAAGATTGGAAAGTGGTAAACAGAAAAGAATGGTTTCATCCCATTAAGATATAACATCGTTAAAAATGATAGTAATTAGAGTAAAACAGTTAATCCAATTATTTATAACTTTTACTTAATTTTAGAGTTGACAGATTGACTCATTAGATTTGTTTTCTAAATGGTGACAAACATTCAGAAAAATTGTATAAAATTTATCATCAGTTATTTAGTATGCAAATTTAAAATTTTTAATGCTCAGTAATTTATTCCTTGAGATAATCTTAGATTCTTAAGTAAATTTCCCATGGTATTAGCATAGTTTATGAAATACCTTTAACTAAAAATCCTTTATTTTTACTACAATAATGTTCATCCCAAATAATCTTGTTAGTATTATTGGGATTGAACATAAACCTCACTGATAATTTTTAGGAGAATAAAAGTGAAATCCTAATTCAGGTAATATGTAGCAGAAGGAAAACTGAGTTTAATTTTTTTAAAAAATCCAAAAGACCTGGCCTTTCTAACTACTTATATGACCTTCAAAAAGTCACTTAACTTCTCTGGGCCTTAGTATCTTTCATCTATAAAATGTACCAAATTATCTCTGAGATTTCTTCCATTCCTTAATGTATATGATTTATCAGTATTTCAGTAAAATTCAAATATTATCCATTTTAGAAATTATTACAGATAAGCAGCTAGCTTTCTGTATTGTTAAAGGTTGAATTTATGAATACAACTCAAGTACATTCAAAGTTACTCAGTTCTTTAAGAAGATAATTTTTGATTCACATTATTACCACCCAGTACGTGTCATTTTCACCAGATACCAGCAGAATTTTCATTTAGATTTGCATCAGTATCCAGATTATCAATGTTTTGAAGCCATTGCTTTTGGACTGATTGACCTATTTACCACACAGTTCCCCCATTCTTTTCTCCATATCATCTGGAGATGATATGGCTAAAACCTTTCAGTGGCATCTCCAGTTCTTCACACTCAATATATCTCTATTTATATCTTTGGTTTCCCAGAGGCCAAAACACCAATAAGTAAAATAACTGTATGCATCTGTATTTACTATTTACTTAAAAGTATATAACCTTAGTTTTGTTGCATACTAGGCTGAAGAGTCATTAATAGTGTTGATAACATCATTGAGTCCTTGAATGCCTAGCATGCCAAGTACTGTGCTAAGTTCTGGGGATACAGGGATAAATACAGCCCACTGCTTCCCTGAACGAGATCACAGTTCAATTGGCAGGAGAAACGCCAGAACACATCAGTATATAATAAGCACAATAATTGACCTGAACATGGGTTTATAGAAACAGAGAGGTACGTAACTTAGTCTGGAGAAATTAGAAGTGGCTACTTAGGGAAATAATACCTGGATTGCATTTGGATTGAGGGTGAGAGTGGGGGTTTTGACAGTTCCTGGCAGAGTGGGTACTGTGAACAGAGATCACAAATGTAAGAAACAGTGCTGTGTGTCAGGAAATACAAACAGTCCAGTGTTGTTGAAGTGACATGAGTCAAGCGTGGAGAATTGAAACTACCTTTCTAAGTTTTCTGGAACAAGGTGAGGTCTTGTGTTCCGTGTTTGGGAGCTTGGATTTTAATCTGTAAACAATAAGATGCCATTAAAGAGTTTAAGGAAGGAAATAACTTTTACTGGAATTGGTTTTTTTCCATTTCATAACCCAGTTTCTAAAATCCGCAATTTTTAGTAGGTGATGTTGCTCTCCTTAGAAAGCCACATTGAAAATAATTTGGTTCTTTTATGTTCTATTACTTGAACTCTTCTTCTAAACCCACTTTTTCTAAAATCCAATTATTGTTACCCAAAAAAAAAACAGTGACTTACGCCTTCTAAAAATGCATAAATATACTGTATTTTTTATCAGACCCATCTCCATAATTATATGTATATGTACATACTTTGAAGTTTTGTTTTTAATTTAGGTTATTTTTTACTGGCTTAAAATAAACTCTGTCACTGTTAGTATTTGTTAAGTCCAGGTAAGTCATGTAAAATATATTTTTCAATGTACAGACTGTGCCATGATTTGATAAGTCTTGTTTTTAATATTGTCTCAACCTATGAAACACAACTGCTGCAAAATTAGAGAGACATAGCAGTCAGTCCATTAGATGACTCCTGTGGCTCTCCCTCAGGTAACCTGGCATTAAGCTCGCTCTCAATAAGTGCTTCAAGGACTCCAGCTGACACTGGTGCTGCATTCACACTTTGTGGGCTGTTGGCATCCAGCAACAAAAAGTTTTCTTATGCCAGCATATGAAGCCCAGGGTCCTCAGACTTCAATTGTCTCTTCCCTACTCTAAAAAAACTATGCAGGGTGGCAAAGAGTTAGGAGTCCCTCTCCTAAACCATAACCCATGATGCATCCAGCCATCTCTAGCTCAGAATGCCTCTCCCCTACCATGGAGGGGGTCTGGGGTTCAGTGTATTCTGCTAACGCTCAGTCCCTAAGTTTCCAGCTCCTTGGGTCCTTTATGGCAACTCCTGTTACCCCTGAGCAACAAAGGCAGAACTGTACCAGTGCCTTAAACGAAACTTCCTCGATCTACATTTTCATCTAAGGTAACAGTTAGTAGTATAGTCATTAATTCCTGTATAAAAGCCAATTTTCTGGGATTTTTAAAAAGTCAAAAGTGGATGGTTAAAGATCAAGAAGTACCCACAAAAGCTTTCCCAATAATAAATGAAAAGTCTTTGTTCTTATGACCATATAAAGTCAGTTTTATAACAGGAGCATTAACTTTGAAACATGCTTCACATATGCTATAATTTTAATATTTAAATATTGGCAAAGATGTCAAACTGTTCTTTTTGAATGTAAAATCCAACTTATGAAATAAGATGTTGCAATAATCTGGAACTGCAGTATCAATACAGCCACATGTAGATTTAGATTTGAATTAATTTTAAAATTTAGTTCTTCATTTGTACTAATCACATTTCAAGTGTCCAGTAACCATACTGGCTAGTGGCTACTGTATGAGACAGTGCAGATATAGAACATTTCCATCATCATAGAAACTTCTATTGGACAGTGCTAATTTAGAAGACATCCACAGTTCTGGTTAGAGATTTTGATAGCCTCATAATCAAAAGTTCTAGCCCTAAGCTTTGTATGCCCAAGAAAAATAATGCATTCCTTTTTTAAATATCAAACTAGAGAAGATATACTCAGCACATTTTTAAAAGATAGTTTTCCAGTCACAGAAACTTTCCACAACACAGCAGAGCTGAGTATAAAATTAATCCTTTTTTTTCCTATTCCAATATAAAATTTGGTCTATGTCCTTGAAATAGCAATCACATCAATGAATAGAAATACTTTAAACAAATTAAATTTTTCAGAAACCATAGTTTAATTTCTAGCTGCCTGGATAGTATTACTGTGATAGCATTAGATGGGATCAGAGAACTTGAATGTTTTATAACTTACAGAGATATTTTAAGGAATTTTATCAGTGAAGGATTTTTGTTATGGTTATCCCTTGAAATGCAGAAAATATATGGATTATACATTGCAATATTTTTGTTATTGATTATATTTGCCTTTATAAAGGCAATATATGAATTGTCTCCCTAGCTAGCAAATCCTCTAAAACAGCAACATTTCTAAGAGACTTAAGGATATGCCACTTCTATTAATAGTTTGAGACATTTCCCCTGAATTTTATGTATGCAGTAATCTCTTATTTTTTTAAAATCTGTCTCTAAATTTCAAAAAATTGTGAAATAGTGTTACAAACTCATTATTCCTCATTAAGATAGGCTTGCTTATCTGTGTTATTGATAAATTATTTCTTTTTCTGAAAGTATTGACAAAATTTCATGTAATGCAGAAATATCTTGGTTAGCAAACAAAAGTAAACTTACGCACATGAAAACCCATCAAAAGTCCTTAGTGAGTGCTTAATAAGTTGATCAAATGCTCAAAAATGGAGCTCTGGCTTTGTGGGTAAATTTCTACAAAGTAATATTGAAAGCTATATTTGAATACATTCTTTATTTTTATTGCTCCATCTCTCCAATAAGCTTTTACAACACAGGATTTTTAGTTAAGCAATGTTGATGTGTGTCACATCCACTGTTCTTTCTTGAATTATATCATCAGCTTCATAGGATGTTTCATTTGTTGAGTTTGATGTTGCATTTGAATTGATGGCTTTGATTTTTCTATTTGAGTAGCCTACAAATACACAAAGCAAAATGAAACTTATTTGAAACGATGACATAAAATTTGACTTTTTGAAAATCAGTGCTTAAAAAAGTTAATTTGATAACAATACTGAAAATATGATGTCCTAAAAACACTATGTGGGAAGCAGACTTGGCCCAGTGGTTAGGGCGTCCGCCTACCACATGGGAGGTCTGCAGTTCAAGCCCCGGGCCTCCTTGACCCCTGTGGAGCTGGCCCATGCGCAGTGCTGATGCACGCAAGGAGTGCCCTGCCACACAGGGGTGTCCCCGCGCAGGGGAGCCCCACGCGCAAGGAGTGTGCCCCATAAGGAGAGCCGCCCAGCGCCAAAGAAAGTTCAGCCTGCCCAGGAATGGCGCCGCACACACGGAGAGCTGACACAAAAAGATGACGCAACAAAAAGAAACACAGATTCCCGTGCCTCTAACAACAACAGAATCGGACAAAGAAGAACACGCAGCAGATAGACACAGAGAACAGACAACCGGGGCGTGGGGGAGAAGGGGAGAGAAATAAATAAATCTTTAAAAAAAAATCACTATGTGGAAGAGTGAAAGATGAACCATATAACAGTTTTTGAACATTTTCTCCTGAAAGTCAAATGAGGGAAATATTCAGTAACAAAAGTAAGGTATTATTTCCATGCTTACCTTTTCTTCATGCTTTCTTTGAGAAAACTACACTTTTGATAAGAAAGTAACAATTTCTGGATCACTAATAATTAAAGTGTGACTGTGACGATGTGTGAAATGAAGAAACTGCACTAAAGCCAGTTGTCATGGCTTTCAACAACGTTAACGTCACCTTTTCACCTTGTTTAAAATTGCCCCCTGTACCATCCAGTCCCTTTTGCCCTCCATTTTTTCCTAGAGCACTTATTTTCTAACATACTATATAATACATTTATTGTCCCTCTCCCTCTTCTAAAATGTAAGCACCACATGTCAGAGATTTCTGACTATTTTATTCACTGATGATGTTATCTAGAACGATGTCTAGCACATAGCTAGTGTTCAGTAAATATTGAATTAATGAATTAAAGGATAAGATTGAGAGTTTGACATAATAAAAGCTTTAATATTTTAGATAGCAAAGCTTTTCTAACTGGAAAATATTTATAACATGATTCATGCCTGTCAAAGAGGTCTTAGAAATCACAATGCAAGACATTAGCATCACTTAGTGGGCAAAGAAATGGGCGGAAAAGATGCAGACAGCCAATAAAAATGAAAAGTCTTCAATTTTGTAACATGAGAGATGCAAATTCAATGAGTAATATACCATTTTTCATCTCTCCATTAGGCACAGATAAAAGGGCAAGGTGTGTGGTGTGATAAGAATGTTCATAAATTTTCTGGTGGTAGCATAAATTGGTATTTTTTTTTAAGTCTGAAATATTTCTACCCAGTAATTCCACTTAACATGAAATTCCCAAGGAAACTATCAGCAATGAGATAAAAAATTTATAAACAAAGATGTTCACTGGTCATTTGCAATACCATAAAATGGAAATAGCTTATATTTCTAATAATAGAGGAACAACTAAATAAATTACTTTATGCGTGAAGTATCCTGTAGCCATTTTTAAAAATAGTAATTTCCAAGAACTTTTTAATAACAAAGTACTCAGGGGAAGCAGATGTGGCTCAAGTCATAAAAGCTCCGCCTACCATATGGGAGAACCCTGGTTTGATCCCTGGGGCCTCCTGATGAAAAAGAAGAGAAAGTGTGCCCGCACGGCAAGCCAGTGCCTGCGTGGTGAGCCAAGTGCCTGTGCAGTGAGCCGAGTGCCCAGGCAGTGGGCCAAGTGCCCACAGGATGAGCCAAGTGCCCATGTGGGTGCCTGTGCACTGAGCCGAGTGCCAGATGGTGAAGCCAAGTGCCCATACGAGTGTCTGCGTGGCGAGCCAGTGCCCACACGGTAAGGCAGTGCTCACGCAAGTGAGTCACGCAGCAAGATAATGGAGCTAGGTTAGTAATCAAAAGCTGCTGTAGGGCTTGAGAATGGTAACAGAACTAGGAGACTGTCGGCAGATAAGGCAGAAAAGCTTAATTACAATTCTGCCAGGTAACATAGAATTAAAGAGACCCCCAAGATTCCCTTGATATTTTGAAGTGGCAGGCAAGAGCAGAGTTCACAGAAGGATTATGGGATAAGTGGACTCCTGAGGAATGTCTCTGAAAATAAACTGCAAAATTCAACGATCAGAAAAAGTATATTGGCCTAGCTTGGGATGAGGATGTGTGGGAGGATTTTGTTTGATGAATTGGATTTAAATTTTGGCAAAGGCCAAAACTGAATTTAAATGCGGCCCAGAGGGAGAGGATTAAAGGAAGTTTGAGATTTACACATGATGACAGGACAGAAAAAATAGGACTGGGAAGAGAACAGCTGAGAGCAATAATTAATGGCCACCCAGGAAGAACAGTGATGTTGGATCTTGGCAATCTTCACTCAGGTAAAGAAAAAAAAAAGAATTAAATAAGAAAAACTCTTTTTGTGTAATAAATCCCCTGAGAGTTCAATCGTATTAAAGAATTCTTATTTAAAATTGAATCCACGTTGTAACCTAATGACAGAGAACAGGCAGCTGGTTTTATCCCTGCTTTGCTGGTTAAGAAATTAGTTTCTATTTATTAAAGGAAAACTAGGAAAAGCTCAGGTTACAAGACTTTTCCTTCTTTCTTTTTAAAAATCATTTCAAAGACACTTTGAAATGATTCCTTTTATGTTATGTGAATTTCACCTCAGGAAAGTAATTTTTAAAAAATCATCTGAAAGAGATGCAGTTAGCTAAACTCTGTTTTAACTACAGTTCCTCTCATTACAGTTGTTTGTCCTTATGTTCAATTACTTTACCACAGAGCTAAATATTGAGGCATTTCTGGATTTTCTAAGCTGTGGTAAGGTAGTAAACACTTAGAGGTGTTAATTTGCTAATCTAAGCTTCTGCTTCAAATGATGTCAGTATGGAATTTAAAGCAGGTCCTTTTTTTTTCAATTCATACAGCACATTGGTTTTGTTAGGGAATTGCCTTAAGAAGTCAATCTAAGAAGTCATCTTTGGCTACACTGGCTAGAAGAATTAGTAACTAGGTAAATAATGAGCCAGGGTGGAGGGAAGGAGGTGGTCTTTACAAGTCCTAGATGAGGAAAAATCTATAATACTGGAATATATTTTGCAAAACTTTAAATCTCAGAGGGCAGTAGACAGGTTACATAAATTCTTTCAGTTGTTGCCAGAGAAAAATACACCAGGAATTAAGCACTGTCATAATGGGGACAACTCAGAAAACCCCAAAGTAACCATGTTAGGAAATAACGTCCAGAATTTATTTTCCATAAAAAACATTGTATGTGACAAAGTAGAACAAAACACCTTGAAAGTTAGATTAAAATACTATGTATTAAGTAAATAAAAGGAACCATAAGAAAGCAATAAATATTATGTATTAAGTATGTGAAAAGTTTAGGAAACATGAAGTTTTCATACTTCTAGTGAGAATTGTAGGAATTCCAGTAAGATATTAGAATTTTAGATATTTAAAGAAATGCTTATATAAGATACTAATGCCTACCAGATAATATGAAACTAATTTATATCTTATTTGCTTGATCTTTTACTTTTACCTGACATGACATTGAAGAGTATAAACAATGCTAAACAAATGAAAAATAAACAACCTGCAATCATTTTAATTTGACTTTCAAATGTTGTATGAAGAGAAATGGTTTCAAGGGCCTCTATAGAGAATATATTCCAAAACTTAAGTGTTCAGTAGATAGATTTGAATCTAATATTTTCAAAAAGTCTACCTTACCAAAGCAGCCAGGAATTTATCAGCCCATCAAATTTTCATGCCACTTTCTCTGCTACATTTATCTTCAACAGCTTTGCTTGCTGATTGGGCAAAGGGCTATATACCAGGTGGGAAAATGCTGTACCTACAACAAACTAGCTTTTACAAATCAAAGTATGTGGTTTAAACACTACCTATGATGAATGCTTAGAAAACAACATTAAGCAATTTATTTTACCACCAGAAAAGTTCAGAAGAAAAGTAATGAAATAGAATCTGTATTATACCACTCTGGGCACTAGATTTTAAACTTAAAATACTTGTAATATTTAGACCAATATCACACATTTCATTGCTACTGGCAGTCTCTGGGAGCTTCAGTGAGACATCCCTCCTTAAAACTTGGAAATATTGCCCACAGAGCACTCAACTATGAAATCAACCCATTGTGGGGGATGTCACAACTTGACCAAGAAGGCAATCTATATAGTACTTACAAATGGACAAAACCAGACAGTTTTAACATACTTAAAGGCCAGGCTTAGACTTAGCTAAAGAAAAAAAAATACAAAAAGCTGGTATGAAAGGGATAGGCTAGAAGAGGGAGCAGTGGAAGAAAGGAGTCTTGGCCAATGAACTTCCCCTTACGGAGGTTTGGGGGCAGATTTTTAAAGAGTTTTTCAAGCAGAGGAGATTGAAGAAAGAGTAAGAGACACTAGCAGCTGGAAGGGTGTGTGCAAAGGCTAGGGATCCAGAGACAGCAGGGCAAGACTGGGGAACCTGTCAGTATTTCTGAGCGTCTGAAATGCTAGGTGTAAGGAAGGGAGTGGGGAGAGCCGAGTGAGGAGAGGGAAGCAGAGCCAGATCTGAGCCTAGCCAAGAATCAGATTTGATCCTAGAGGTCTGAAGCTGAGGGAGGCCTATCGTAAATGCTATGCAGGTATTAACTATCATTATACTGTTGATAGTTTTGTATCCTTTCTCACTTAACATTGATTGTATTCTGAGTACTGAAAAAAAAAAGATTGATTTGTTTGTTTATTTTTCTGTTCCCCTGTTCCTCCCCCTCCCTGGCCCTGCTGTTTTTGCTGTGTCCATTCCCTGTGTGATCTTCTACATCTATTTCTCTTTTTGTCTCAATCAGCAAGAGGGGAAAATAAATAAATAAATCTTTTTTAAAAATTCATTGGGAAAGTTAGTATCTTAGACTTAGCCTTTGCTTTGCCCACTCATCAATGAGGGAAGGCAGTTCTATTCAGGTATTTTTTTCCTACCTCACTTTTCCCACAATTGGCCTTTATTTTTTCTTTTCTTCATTGTTAAATTCTTCCGACCATTGATGATTAACATAGCTCACCTAAGGAATTTAGCTGACATTTTAAATCCTTGGGATGAATTTTTCACAGTGAAAGACTGGCTTCCATTTTGCTTACTGGTTCCAGCATCACCTAGAATTGCTCAACCCTGCGCCCTTAGGAGGACTCACACATGCCAAATATAGTAGTAGCTTTGCTGAGATATTTCATTCTAGGTACAGAAGCTGCAATAAGAAATCCCAGGCTTGTTATTTTAAGTAGAAAGATAGGCACAGTGGCTCTTTATCTGAAACAAGGAACAGTATTACTAAATAATTTGGCAGACTAATTAGTTCAAGAGTTTTGAACAGAGTTTTGTTGGAAGGGCTTTAGGGCTATTAAGAAATTAATCTGTAATTAACCTAAATTTATTATTTATTAATTTAGAAATTAACCTATAAGTTTAGTACAAAACCCCATCAAAATATCACTTTATTTTTTCCCTTTATTAGAGAAGTTGTGGGTTTACAAAACAATTGTGCATAAAATGCAGGATTCCCATATACCACCCCACTACCAACACCTTGTATTGGTGTGGAACATTTATTACAATTGATAATAGCACATTTTTATAATTGTATTTAATTAAAGTCCACAACTTAACTTACGGTTCACTTTTTATAGTGTAGTTCCATGGATTTTTTAAATTTTATTTTATTCCGTTATCATACATGCAATCTAACATTTCCCTTTTTAATCATATTCAGATATATATTTCAGTGCTGTTAATTGTGTTCACAGTGTTGTGCTACCATCACTACCATCCATCCACCTGATTTTTAAAAATTTGACAATATATTCAAAAGTTTTTTTGGAAACCTGAATATGCAAGAGTAGACAAGAACAGTTTGGAAAAGATGTATAATGAGGGGGAGAGAGGAGAGTCTTGCCTAATCAGATATTAAACTATAAAGCTACAATGATTTTTAAGGATGTTACTAGTTTAAGAATAAACAAACTGATCAATGAAACAGTAAAGAAAATCTAATAACAGTTCCCAGTATATATGAGTGACTTCTGACAAAGAAAACATTTTAAATTGGTAAAGAAAAGATGGATGACGTGACAAGTAAACATAGGAAAGTCTATTTTCATTATTAATCGGATAAGTTTAAAATAAAACATGATACTATCTTCCTCAGTGAAATTGGCACAATATACCTTTTTAAATAATAAATACCCAGTATTACAGAGGATATGAATTGGTACTGCTCTGGAGGACACGTGGCAACCTGTATTCAATACCTTTAGCATGTGCCCACCTTTTGAACAGAAATTCCACTCTTAGGGACTTATTCTGAGAAAACACTTAGGTGTTCAATGCATGTATGATAGAAAAAATGGAAACTATTTCAAAGCAATAGCTTAATAAAATATGGTATACCCAGACTTTGGTTTTTACATACAATTCCCGACTGAAATGAACCAGGAAGAGATGGCAGTTTCCAGGACTGTTAAAAGGAAAATACAAGATAGCCTGGAATATCTTACGAGGGAAAACAACAAACAAAAACGCTCAAAAAATGATAGGCACATGTCAAAAGGACATGGGATCTAATTTAAAGGAGCTCCCACTGGCCAAATCTGGAACAATTTAAGCATCAAAATAAATAATGATATAGTGAAGCAGATGTGGCTCAAGTGATAAGGCCTACCATATGGGAGGACCCAGGTTTGATCCCTGGGGCCTCCTGGTGAAAAAGAAGAAGAGAAAGCATGCCTGCAGATAAGCCAGTGCCTATGTGGCAAGCCGAGTACTGTTCGGTGAGCCCAGTGTCCATGTAGTGAGCCAAGTGCTGGCATGGCGAGCCAAGGCCCCATGTGGTTGCCCATGCAGTGAGCTGAGTGCCCACATGGTGAGCCATGTGCTGATACGAGTGCCCACATGATGAGCTGAGTGCCTCATGCCCACGTGGCGAGCCAAGTGCCCTTGTGAGTGCCCGCGTGGTAAACCAGTGCCGTGTGGCAAGCAAAGAGCCTGCGCAGCAAGCCGAATGCCTGCATTGTGAGCCAGTGCCTGCTCAAGTGAGTCACACAGCAAGATGATGACGCAACAAAAGAGAAACGAAGGGGAGAGTCAAGGTGAAGCCCAGCAGAGACCAGAAATTCAGGTGGCACAATTGACAGGAAACCTCTCCTCACATCAGAGGTTCTTAGGATCAAATCCCAGTGAATCCTAGAGGAGAAAGACAAGAAGAGAACTAGAGAAATAGATACAGAAGATCACACAGCGAATGGACACAGCAAAAACAGCAGGGGAGAGGGGATGGGGAGAAAAAATGAATTAATTAAAACAAAAGAATTCTTAAAAAAATAAATAATGATTGTAATAGAATACTTTGGAATAAAGAATCCATGAGTCAGTATTGATATTAATAAAATAAATGAAAAGATAAACAGAGGAGAATGAAAATCTCTTCTATGTAGTACAATAGCAACTAATAAACATAGAAGGAATGATGAGGTTTAAAAGTCACTGAGGTTTGCAACTATCATAATAATTGAGTCAAAAATCATCAATGGGCAGAAGAAAGTTTGAGAAGGAACCAGATATTTGCATATTTCAAAATACCTCCTACAAATTACTTAGTAATCAAAGGCAAGAAGAGTGGCTTTGCAATGGATTAATCTAGCAACTATTACCTTAACCAAGGAATCCAAGTAAACATCACCAATATAGGCCAAGCCAATATTATGTGCTTCCTCATGTAATGTCCTGGAAAAATAACTTCTGTGAAAGTCCAGTCAAAAATGTATAATCTATCTCCAATTATGAGAAAATATCAGAACGACCTAAATTGAGAGACATTGTATAAAACACTGTACTTTTCTAAACTTTTAAGATCATGACAGACAAAGTAAAGCTGAGATTAAAGGAAACTAAAGAAATATGATGGCTAATTACAAAGTGTGACTTGGATTAGATCCTAGATAAGAAAAATAAAAAGCTATTAAGGAAAATTTGAATAAGGACTGCAAATTAGATAAATACTACTGTGTTGATGTTATAGTTCCTGTTTTTGTTGTTTTTATTATGTAAGGAAAAATCCTTGTTCTTAGGAAACACATGCTGAATTATTTATGGATAAAGGGGCAAGATATCTGCAAATCATTCTGAAATGGTTTAGAAAGTATATAAATATAAAGAGAGCCAATGATATAACAAATGAGATTAGCAAATATGGAAAAAAGATGTACAAAAGTTCGCTATACTTTCAACTTCTTTGGAAGTGTGAAATTATATCAAAATAGAAGAATGAAAAATCATGGTACTCCATCAAGGTAAAACAATGAAACCATTAAAAAAGTTGACAAAGATATTTATTTATTGGCAAAGAAAAAAGTCAATACTGTTACGTGAAAAAAAAAAAGCATAAACCCATTTTTTCCATTTTGTTATATATTCATATCTATAGATGCACAGAAAAAAAATCCATGTAGTATTTTTATCTCAGTGTTGATAGTTATTATCCCTGTGTGGGGAGATCATGAGTGACTTTATTTTTCTTTATTTTGTAATTTTCCTACAATGAGCATGAATTGAAAGAAAAGTTTTCTCTGTAGGGGAAAGGAGGTGTTTTTTAAGAAGAAATAAAGCAGAGCTGGTCCAAGTCCTCTTTAGCTCACAGACAGAATAAATGATTGCATGATCTTCAAATTTGCTTTCTTTCTCAGATTCCATATATAGTTTATGTTTTTCTCCTACACTACAGGGCCTTACTGTTAATTTCCTTACCCTTTTTCTTTTATATCATCTGCCTTTACAAAATAAATTGCCAAATATGGGCTTGTAGTTATCTACTATTCCTATACAGCTGTACTGTTATATTTGCACCAAGAAGCTCTTCTCATATCAGCCCTTCTACTTTTCATCAAAGACACACACAAGCCCAGCGAATATTCAAAGTCATGGAATGGACATGACTTATCTTCCTGGAGCATCAAATTTACTCAGATATGGGAGGGAGAAGAGATTATTTTATTAGAGTAAAGTAAGACATTATATTATGAAGTCAAATTGAAAATTCCCATCCATTTTCAAACCAAATAGAAAATGTCAAATAATTTCAAGCCCATAAGGCTTAAGGCAGAGATGTCTGCACTCCAGCCCTCAGCACTCAGGGGGTACAAGTTCCTTTCTTATCTACCTTCACGAATTCTCTGATGGAAAAGTTTGAGAAGCAGGAATCTAAGACATTCCTCCTTTTAACAGCTCCTCTATTGGCCATGAGTTCTTCTACATCCTTTGACATGTGCCCTCGCCCTCAGGAATATCTACTCAGAAAGATGTCTCTCGCACAGTCATCTTGTACTCAGGTGTCAGCCTCTAGGGAACTGTGTGTCCTATTCAGTACAGTTAACAAACCATGGTATCCTTTTAGACACTGGCATTTGAAACATGTATAATCCAAAACACAAAAATTCAAAAGAAAGAAAATGGTTAGGGACGCAATTTAAGGCTAATCAATTGCTTAACAATAGGTCTCTGTACAAAGTGAGCCCTGGAGGCAGCCCAATTAAATTGTACAGTCACTGCTTTTTTGCACGATCAATTCAAACATGTCTAAAGCCTTAAACTGTATACATTAAAAAGAATGAAACCCAATAAAGGCACACTGAAGAAAAACCATTGGCAAAATAGTGTAATTAAACCCAGACTATTTTTACTCAGTCTGTCATTTATAGAATTCTTTTTCAAATGCCAGTATTCTAAATCAGTTTTAATATGTGTACAAAAACACATTTCCCTTCAGGCCATTTAAATTGCCTATAATGAAGACAGTTTTGATTATAAAAAATTATTCTAAAATAAGGGGAAGTTGATTCTTAAGTACAAATAGTTTTGAAAGAAAAGGCCTGTAACTGGGTGAAACTAATTTTCCTCTGTTGTAATGTTGCTTGCTTGACATATTATTGCAAATATTTTCTGTTGCTCATCTCTAAAACATTCCTCAAATAGAAGAAGGTGCCAGACTTGTTTTCTCAATAGATACAACATTGACATCTATTGCTGAGTGGGAAAATCATTGGAATGGAACATATTTAACAATGGATACAGCAATGTTTAATTATCACTTCAAATGTCACTCTCATATATAAGTCATTTCCTTTTCCTATTTCAGTGACATTTGAGTTATTCTGTTTTAGTCTCACCACTGTGTTCTAATTAGTTAAAATCAACCCCAAGGAATCAAAGTCACCTCAGTTGAAAGTAAGAAAGGCAGTGATCATATAAAATCCTGCCTTATCACTAACAAGCACTCAGGAAATTAAGGAGTAAAGTAATCTACTTATTTGATAAATATACTGTTTTTGAGAGGGTGAGAGTAGGAAAATTTTGTTGCAAGAAAGCAGTGTCATCTCACTATAAAGGAAATGCTTTAGGGAGTCTCCTTAGCTAAATAGTATTAAGACTCAAGAATTTGAGTAACAAGCAAACTTATTCTGTAACTAGGTTCTCAGAGCCAACAGGAAATAAAATTTTGGAGCAGTCCCTGAGATAAATCATGAAAAATAATTTTTATTCAGCACAGTACATTCTATAAAGGAGGCATTTAATGAATGTTTGATCTTGCAATGGTGACAATACTTGAAGTCATTTTTTCTCAAAGTATGCCTTTTGATCACCTACAGTACAGATACCATACTGTTCCAATCAAACCATGTAAAAAATATTTTTAATGTGTTCTTGGCACTGGGAAAACAATAGTGAACAAACCAGATAAAAACTCATACTTTCTTGAAATTTATTTTCTATTTTGGCTGGAGGAAAGTTAGATGTTAAATAAAATATATAGTAAATTAGTGGTAGATGCTTAGGAGAATATTAAAGCAGGAAGGGCGGGGGAAACGGACTTGGCCCAGTGGTTAGGGCGTCTGTCTACCACATAGGAGGTCCGAGGTTCAAACCCCAGGCCTCCTTGACCCGTGTGGACCTGGCCTACGTGCAAGGAGTGCCCCCCCACTCAGGGGTGTCCCCCGCATAGGGAAGCCCCACGCGCAAGGAGTGCGCCCCATAAGGAGAGCCGCCCAGCGCGAAAGAAAAGTACAGCCTGCCCAGGAATGGCGCCGCCCACACTTCCCCTGCCACTGACGACAACAGAAGCGGACAAAGAAACAAGACGCAACAAATACACAGAGAACAGACAACCGCGGGAGGGGGGGAATTTAAATAAATAAATAAATCTTTAAAAATAAAAAAAAAAATAAAGCAGGAAGGGCATTTGAAATGTTGAATGGGGAATTAAAAATGCAGATAAGATGATCAGGGAAGGACTTTTTGGGAAGGTGGCTCTTTAGTAAAGATTGATAAGAAATGAGGACTCAAGTCATGCAAGATATCTGAGGGAAGCACATATGCAAAGGCCCGGAGGCAGAAGTCTCCAGGAACTTTAAAAAGGCAAGTGTGGCTAAGGCATGAGAAGATGAGGAGAGAAATAAGGGTAGAAACTGGGTCTAAGCCATTAAGACTAAATTCAGTTAACAATCTGTTAATTTGGCCATGCAATTTCTAAGCACTGCCTTAGAAGAGAACTCCAAAGGGATCTTGGCCTCTTGCTCTATGACACAGGACAGACACCCTGTGAAAGAAGTTTCTTCTACAGAGAAAATCCTGGAACTAACGCAATCATGCAAGGGCAGCATATTTGTTCTCAGAGCATGTACTCCATTGTGGCAGTTTGATACTATGAGTTCCAAAAAAAGATATTGATTATGTCTGAAACAAGTCTGTTCCTCTGGGCATGATACCCTTTGATCGATTTAAATTCAAAGGCTTTACATTTTCTTGATTAAATCAAGATTGGGGCTTTGATTCAACCACATCATTAGGGCGACTCAGTTTGAGTTGCTGCCACCTTTGTGGGCTATATAAACGTATACTCAATCAAGAAGATAGGAGAAGGGAAGTGGACTTGGCCCAATAGATAGGGCGTCCACCTACCACATGGGAGGTCTGTGGTTCAAATCCTGGGCCTCCTTGACCCGTGTGGAGCTGGCCCATGCGCAGTGCTGATGCGCGCAAGGAGTGCCGTGCCACGCAGGGGTGTCCCCTGCATAGGGGAGCCCCATGTGCAAAGAGTGCACCCCATAAGGAGAGCCGCCCAGCACGAAAGAAAGTTCAACCTGCCCAGGAATGGCACCGCACACACGGAGAGCTGACACAGCAAGATGATGCAACAAAAAAAGACACAGATTCCTGTGCCGCTGACAACAGAAACGGACAAAAGAAGAACATGCAGCAAATGGACACAGAGAACAGACAACTGGGGTGGGGGTGGGGGAAAGGGAGAGAAATAAAAAAAAAAAAAAAAGAAGAAGATAGGAGAAGATAAACAGAGAATGGGAGACAGCTTCATCAACAGGCAGAGAGATGAGCCATTCACCTGATAGTTTGCATGCTGAAAAAGCCCCAGGAAAAGAGATGAGCCATCTAGCCTACTGCTGAGATGGGAAGAAGCTGCGACCATGCAGCCTTAAGAAGAAAAAGGAAGGCTGAACCCTCACAGACATTACCCACCATCTTGCTTCAACACGTGGCAACTGACTTTGGGTGAAGAAGTAACTTTGAGTTTTACTTTTTAGGGCCTTGTAAGTGTATGCTTTTACCCCAAATAAATACCCTTTATAAAAATCAGCAGATTTCTGGTACTTTGCATCAGTACTTCTTTTGGCTGACTAATCCATCCATGAACATGACAAGTTTCAGGATTCAGCTAAAATTAGAGCACATGGGAAGGGACTTATCTCAATGTTCAAATATAAAGGTTTTCAAAGGGAGTCGGAAGGTCATTGCAGAGATTACCTGTATGCAGGTCTCAGCAGGATCTCATTGGCTGTCACAGTAAATATTGCTTCAAATAGCAGGGCTCCTGAGTGCTCTAGAGACATCCAGAAATTATAAGCAGGGACGATAGCTCAGGAATTTGGCACCCTGTCAGTGGGCCTTACTTTGGAGTTTATGCTCCCAGTATAATACAGTTGGACTCATTTATAGCTTCCCTACACATGACTCTTCTGCCCCTTTTATTTGAACCTATAATTAGCACTATGCTTGTTAAATATATTGTCTCAGAGACTTGAATCTTTGGTCTGTCCATATGCCAGTTGAGCCCTGAATTTCAGCGGAGTTGCGACACCTACT
Organism: Dasypus novemcinctus; assembly: GCF_030445035.2. NCBI lineage: Eukaryota > Metazoa > Chordata > Mammalia > Cingulata > Dasypodidae > Dasypus > Dasypus novemcinctus. Next base: position 66,152,235 of record NC_080674.1, on the reverse strand, counting down.
CTCCAGTTCATTGGACTCACCCAGGACAACTAGCAAGGAGATGATGATGGACAATGCCCATTCCAAGAACAGAATATGCCTGCAACTGTAAGCAGGATAATTCCATCCATCTGCCCCATGGGAGCTAAGCTCTCTCTCAACTGGAAGTGGAGTAGGCATCACTATCCCCAAATCCTCAAGATTGGGGAATGAACAATGGAATAAAGTAGACTTATTATTATTCTACTGTAGACTTATTATCATTCTAGCAATGGAAGAACCCTTGTCATTGATATAAAAGCAGAGGTTCTGAGGGGTAGGAGAGGGAAGAATAGGTATAATATGGGACATTTTCGGGACATTGGAATGTCCTGCATGACATTGCAGTGATGGATACAGGTCATTGTTTATTTTTTCATAGCCTACAAAATTGTGCAGGACAGAGTATAAACTATAATGTAAACTGTATTCCATGGTTAGTGGCAATGCTTCAATATGTGTTCATCAATTGTAACAGATATACCACACTAATGAAAGATGCTGTTAATGTGAGAAAGTGTGGGAGGTGGAGGGAGGGGTGCATATGGGAAGTGCTTATATTTTTTATGTAACATTTATGTAATCTAAAGCTTCTTTAAAAATAAAAATTAATGTAAAAAAAACATTAGCTTAAAATTTTAAAAAAGGTTTTACTTTTCTTTTACAATGGGAAGTGGGCACTTGTGTATTATTCTAATTATATAAGTCGCTCAAAAGTCATGACTACGGCTTTTTTAATACACCAATAGAAATGTATGTTCACAAAAATGTTAACAATTCTGGTTAAGTTCCATAATGATAACAACTATCATCTGTATAGCACTTTATAACTGAGATAATAAGACCCAGTTTTATAAACCGTATATAACCATTTCTTTCTACTTTTCGTCACAGTATACACAGTACACCCCTACAATTTAACCAGTTTGTAATCTGTTCCAGAACAAAGGCACTCCATTTATTTTCTATTTCCTTCAATTGCCTCTTATTTTATATGCCTCTACAGAATTCTGCATGCAATGGGTACGCAGGTGAATGTGCCATTGACCACTGACTAACCAATCTAGAGAATGGCAAAACTGAGAATTATTTTATTCCTCTACTTATTTGACTTGACTCCATACAAAAAACTTTTAATTCCAAGAGGATAGTCCCTTTGTAGCTGAAAGGGACATAAATATATCACAGTAGATTTATTGGACCAATGTTTTATTGTTTAAGAGTACATTTACATCATGCTGCTATTGTTCTTTGGGCTCAATTTTTTTAAAGGTGTTTCATAATTAAGGTCTGATTCAGTGTGAATTTTTACAAAGATACAATAAAATTGAATTTTAAAAAACATCCATTGTTACATATGATCTGTTTTGTTACCCAGGTACAGATTATTCTTTTGGATAGAGTATACATAATTGGTAACGAATAATGGATACTGATTACCTTCTCGAGTGGAAGAAGCCTCTAGGTGTTGAAGTTTAAGGCCAGTGTCTAATCTTTGAGGTTTTGTATATAGAAATAAATAGCAGAGGACACAGATGCTGATGACAAAAGCAAGTAAAACAAGCGCAGCAATTCCCAGTCCAATCAGGGCACCAATGCTGAGGAAAAAAAGACAAAACATTGAATATGACTGTCACACAAACTACTTTCACATCAACTCGAAAGGTTTAAATATTGTTAATTCTTGTTCTCACTCATAACTAGATTATATTTTAGTAGAAGGAACGTATGATTGAAATCTATAGCTTACCACTTAATGCTTATTATATTTTCTATATAGGTTTTCAGGCCCTTTTAAATTTATTTGTTAATATGAGTAGGGAAGATCACGTGAATTCATGTCACACAACTCTCTAGAGATATGCCAAGAACATCTCAATCAAATAAACTTCTGTTCTTAATATATTTTAAATGACTAATCAATAAAAGACCAAGAGAAAATATTAGCCTCTGAAAGAGTAGTAAAGCAAATGTTTATTAGAAATGTAGAAATTTTCCTTTGGAGATAAACATGTGAGAAGCTATTTACTAATAGGAGAGACTTGAATGAAAGGAAAACAGTATTTATGATATTTATACAAAACTCATGTTCAGTCTAAGGTTTTTGTTTCTAAAAGAACATAACTCCAATGGCATAAAGCATTAAGCATTTTACTCTGAAAATAAAATGTATATCTGATTGAATTTTCTGTGCACTAAATTTATAATAATTCTTTCTGATACAATCACTTAGAAGGCTAATCATTTGAGAAATAATAGTTTTCATAAAATTATTAACTTAATATTTTTAAATGGGAAAAGGTACTTGAAACAAGAGAATTATCTTGAAAGACCAATATGCAAATATGTGCATTTTACTTTCATTTACCATATGTATGTGTGTGTGTATGTGAATACAGATAAAATTGGACTTTAAGCTCCTTGAGCAGATACTCTGGTAACATTCCCATAGGGTTCTGCACACTTACTAAAAATATTCAATAGAATGTTTTACTTGTAATAAATATTCAATAAGTGGAAGTAAATCATAACTGACTGCTGACTGATCTACCTGTAGTAACTTGGCACATATATCATTGAAAAAGAATTATTCTGTTCTTCATCATCTTCCTGGTTTGAGTATGGTTTCCTGCTAATTCCCAGGGATCATAGTCCTGACAAGTGTGGCCTGTACCAGAAGGAGGAAAGAATTTGGCCAGGGGCACTAAGGGCCTTGCTGCTTTGGGAGGGAAAAGAATAGAATTCAAAGGGAGGAGCTAAGCTCAGCCCGTTATCCTTAATTTGAGGCGATAAAGCACCCTGCATTAAAGACACTGCCCCCTGAGTCACTACATAGAGTCAGACCTCTAGTGACTCACTAGCCCATTAGACCTGCATGCAAGTGAAAACTGGGTAATTTTATGGTAAGATTCAGTATATAGTTTATAGCAGTTTGATATTATTTATGAATTCCTAAAAGATTTAATTATGTTTGTAAACTAGTCTGTTTCTCTGGGTGTGATACCCTTTGATTGTATTATATTCAGCTGAGATGCCTTTGATTAAATTATGTTAAGATCAGGGCTTTAATTCTACCATATCATTAGGGCATGCAGGGTTGAGTCCCTTCCCCATGTGGTAGGCTATATAAACAGGTGCTCAATCAAGAACAAAGAAGTAGATACACAGGGAAGATACATAGAAGGATCCTGCAGCCCTGGGAAGAAAGATGAACCTGATAGTTTACAGCTGACCTTGTGAAGAGATCGGAACAGCTGAACTTAGAAAGAAATGAGCCCTGGGGAAAGAGATGAGCCTTATGCCAGCCAACAGCTGAGATTGGAAGAAGCTGGGACCAAGGAGCCTTAAGAGGAAAGAGGAAGGCTGAACCTTTGCAGACACTGCCAGCCATCTTGTTTCAACATGTGGCCAATAACTTTGGTTGAGAAAGTACCTCTTATGGTACCTTGAGTTGGGCCCTTTAGGGCCTAGTGACTATAAGCTTCTATCCCAAATAAATACCCTTTAAAAAAGCCATGTTCTGATACTTTTTATCAGTACCACTTTAGCTGACTAATACAGAATTTGGTATTGGAGAGTGGGATACAGCTTTTGTAATTACCAAAATGCTAGCATGGTTTCTATAAATGGATAAGGTGTATTTTTTGAAGTAAGTGTAAGAAGCTTGATAGAGAAGGCCTAGATTGCTTTGAAGAGACTGTTGGTAGGAATATGGATGCTAAAGAGATTTTTTTATGAGGCCTCAGAAGTAAACGATGAAACTATTATTGGAAATTGGAAGAAAGGTGATTCAGAGAACTTAGCAAGATTGTCTCCCGATGTTTTATGGAAGGAAGAATTTGAAAATGGTGAACCTGGACATTTAGCTGAGAAGGTTTCCAAAGTAAACTTGGAGAATGTGGCTTGGCTTTTTGTTGCAACCTAGAGTAAAATGCTACATGAAAGAGATAAGCTGAGAACTGAATTGTTGGGAACAAAGAAAACAGAAACTGATTCTGGAAATTCCAAGCCTATGGAAATCAAGTCCCAGATGATAATGCCCCATTTGTGGAATTAACTAACCATGGAACTTGTAAATCAGGATTGAAAATGCAGTTATGTCAGAAAGACTTGTGGAAAGTCTTACTGTCTTATGGCTTGGACCCTGCTTCCTGCATGCTAAACTAAAAAGCTTTTTGCAAGAGCTGTATGAACAAAACTGCTGTCATCCTGGACTAAAAGGGACATGGAGGGAAGATATGGAAGAGAAAATGGCTTTAAGAGGAAAACCATGGAAGCTAAGTCTGGACTTAAGACATCTCCTTGGACCAAAAGAGGAATACCACCCAGGTGTATAAAGAGGATGAGTTTGTCCTGGCAGTTGAAGAGGGTGGCTGTTCCAGCCCATTGTTCAGGGAGAATTTTGCCACCCCAGAGTACAGAGAGGGTGGAGCACATTCCCCAAGGGTCAGGGAAGGTATGGCCATCACCCCAATGTTCTTGGAGGGTGAGGTCTGGAGTTCAGTCACCACTAAGATGCTTGATGAGGGTGGAACCAATAAAGTGGCCATTGGGCAAGCCTGAGGAAAGGGAAGGGTGGGCCCTCATGAAGCCCCACGGATGAGAAGAAAACATCATCTTGAGAATGACTCTCAGACTTTAAAATCTAATGAAGTATACCCTGCAGGTATTCAGAACTGTTCCAGACCCATGACTCATGTTTCCCTCAGAATTTCTCCTTACAGTAATGCAAATATTTATCCTTTGTCTGTCCCTTTGTATATTGGAAACAGATAAATTGTTTTATAAGTTTCAGAGGTCTACAGTCAGATGGGACTTTGCCCCAAGACAACTGCATTTCTTTAAATTGATTGTGGTATGCTTTTACAATTAACATTGTTACTGATTTAAAGTTTTTTGGACTATTTTAATGTCTTTTCTTTTGGAATTCAGAGGGTGGAGTGTAGCAGTTTGATATTACTTACAAATTCCTAAAAAGATATTTGATTATACTTGTAACCTTGTCTGCTCCTCTGGGCATGAGATCCTTTGATTGTATTCGATTCAGTTGCAATGCCTTTGATTAAATTATGTTAAGATTAAGACTTTGATACTGTCACATCATTAGGGCTTGCAGAGTTGAGTCCCTGCCCCACTTTGTGGGCTATATAAATGGATGTTCAGTCAAGAACACAGAAGTCGATACACAGAGAAGATACACAGAAGGATCCTACAGCCCTGGGAAGATAGATGAGCCTGATAGTTTAGAGCTGACCTTGTAAAGAGACCAGCCAACAGCTGAACTCAGAAAGAAAAGAGCCCTTGGGAGAGAGATGAGCCTTATGCCAGCCTACAGCTGAGACTGGAAGAAGCTGGGACCATGGAGCCTTAAGAGGAAAGAGGAAGGTTGAACCCTTATAGACATCGCCCACCATCTTGTTTCAACACATGGCCAATGACTTTGATGAGAAAGTACCTCTTATGGTACCTTGAGATGGGCTCTTTAGGGCCTTGTGACTGTAGGCTTCTACTCCAAATAAATACCCTTTATAAAAGTCAACAGAGTTCTGGTACTTTGCATCAGCACCCCTTTGGCTGACTAATACATAGTTATATATTTGAACTGGGAGTTTACCCTCAATTGGTGCACTATCTTCTAAGGGATAGAATCCCTGTATCTGGCATTTTCTCTTTTGTACTTGTTTGTACCAAATCTGAATTCTGTAGATTCTACATATCAGGGAGGGTTAGGATCACTGGACAAACACAGACACATGGGAAGTTAATCCACTTAATTAATATTATCTGGTGCTTAAGGCAGATAGGAGACTAGACATCTGGAAAGGTTTCTGAAAATGAGAACCTAATTATTTTAAAAGCGTCAAAGTAAAAAACATCAATTTAATTACATTCAATAGTTTTTTTTAAGGTACCAGGACCCTGTATATGGGAGGCCGGCACTCAACCACTGAGCCACATTGGCACCCTCGTCTGTTTGCTCATTTCTTTTCTTTTCTTCTTTTTGCTAATGGTTTGTTTGTTTTCTTTAGGAGGCACCAGGAACAGAACCCAGGACCTTCCATGTGGGAGGCAGGTGCTAAACTGCTTGAGTCACATCCACTCCCTCAACATATACTTTGTGGACTTTTAATGTACACAGTTAAAAAGCCAACCAGGCAATCTGAAGAAAACAAAAACTTAGCAGAGTGAGTCTATGCTCTTCCTTGCCATTTCTGCTCTCTGTTATAAAAGGATATTCTTCAAAACCTTGACAAACTGTTTTGGTATTACAGTTCCACTTTATAGAAGCTTTCCTTCATGCATGCAGAATTCTAGGTATAAATTCTGGGTACAGATTGAGCTCTATGAGTCTCCAAAAATATTCATTTTAGCAAATGTGTATCAAATGTCCACTCATGGGTGGCACAATGCAAAAGACATGATTTTCACAGGTCCTAGAGAAGGATACCAAAGGAAACCCTAAGAGGTTAGAGATTTATAGGAAGAGAAATGATGTGGGTGGGCCAGCACAGGAGAAGGGAGAATTATCCTTTCCTCCCAGTAACATACGGCAGTTGCTATTCAAGCCCTGAGAGAGGGCCTGGAGCTGTCATCATTAATTAATTGCAGCAATTCTCCTTCTTAGCAACTTCACTTACCTTGTAGTAGACACAGCTGCACCTTTTCTCAGCAGCTGCAGAATCTCAGAACAAATGCTAGGTGCTCCTGGAATATTTTATCTGAGTCAGAGTATTTTAAACTAGGGGTGGAGAGTAAATAATATGAGGGAAATGAAGTGGTAATAAATTTAACTCCCCATTGTGCTCTCATAGCCGAGTAACTCACAAGAACCCCAGATTTAATACTGCTCAATGATACCTTCCATTGAAATTATTTTTATAGTTCCCAGGAACAATAAGTGGTAGTTGAACTGTGCTATTTTGTCAGTGCTGAATGAATACCCCAGCAAGCTGTTCACTCTTTTGTCCCTTTATAAATCTTAGGAAGGTTATAAAAACTGCAAATTGTCACTTTTGCAACTACTCAGAGATCTGAGAATCCCAGGTACATTTTCCAATTGGATTTGACTTACGGGTTGCCAGTCTCTGTGGGAGGTTCTGTTACCCTTATTAACACTTTCACATACTCAGAGCAACATTACTATATTATTTTCCCAAAGGCCACATAATACTCCAGTGCAGTATAATATAATCCAAATAATCCACTATGATGGAGAATGAGCTGTCATTATTTCTGACATTTTGCCCCACTCCAGCAACACAACTTTATGAGCTGAATGTACTAGTAGGTGGGCATGCCTTTTGAGATTTCTGAAGTTTGCAATAGAGGGGGAAATGTTTTATTGCTTTAAGAAATACTATTCAAAGTCATGGGGTGTAGATTTGGCATGATGCTAAATTTTTTTCTCCAGCTAGGAGTCTCTCTCTCTCTCTCTCTCTCTCTCTCTCTCTCTCTGATATAAACTATAAAATTCTTTGTAAGAATTTATTTGAAACAGAGTTGGGGTTCTTTTCCACAATCTTGGGATCCCATTCATTCTCCAAACAAAATTAAAACATCAAGTTTAAAGTTTGCAGTCCTTTAGAGTTGAAGGGAAAGAAACACTTCGTGTGACAATGTCTGCATAAATTCTAGTTGGAGAAAGTCAAATTCCCATCGTAGGAAAAAAGAGACAAGAAAGACTTCATCTTAGAAAGTCTCTTCACTTTTCAGCAATGGTCGGTTTGACCAGGCGTTTTGAAGGTGGGGGAGGGTGTCCTGGAATGATTCTACAGAGTTTGTAATCACCTTAGCAAAAAACTGCTCAGTGAAACTTTTCTTCGGTTAGGTTCGGGATTAGTGTCAAAACATTTGAAAAGGGCAAATTATAAAGCCCAGGCTGGTGGGTGTGTAGGCACGCGCGCGCGAATACACGCATCTTTTTTATACTTTACAGAACACAAATATTTTAAAGAACAGCTAAGTCCTTCTACACCCCATGAGACATCCTCTGTTCCTTGGTTAAGGCCTTAAAATCAGTCCCTAAGGAGCCGCTTTCTATTCAAATGCACCCAAAGCCCAAACGAACCCAAAAGAAAACTCAGCCCTCCCTCTCACGTTATCTGCTCGTCCTCTCCGTCTGCGAGTAAGTAGAGCAGCCTGCCTGGGACTGGGTCCCGGGCGAGCCGAGAGCAGTCGGCTGGCGGGTCCCAGGTGCGCCCCGGGCGCGTGGCCTGGGCTCCCCCCGCGCTCGCCTTGCCTCGGGTCCCCAGGGCAGAGTCACACCCCGGGTCATCTCCGGCGGTCACGGCCCGCGTTCGCCCAGCAGGGGCGGCTCCTGGGGAGGCTCCAAGCTCGGGGTGATGTTTTTCTCCCGAGCCCCCGTCCGCCCTCGCAGGCTCCGAGTCCCTCCGGTGAGACCAGACCAGAGCGGGTCACAGGGACGCGGGAGACCTCCCCGCGCTTGGCTCCGCTCGTCGCCACCCGAGACCCGGGGCTGGGTCTGCCGCCCCACGCGCCGGCTCGCAGCTGCCCGCCCTGCCCTGCCCACCTCAAGCTCCACATGTAGCTGTGCGTGTAGGGGAAGTAGCTGCCCGGCTCGCTGCAGCAGTACTTGAGGTCGGCGAAGCCGCAGCAGTAGAGCAGGGCGGCGCCGTCGCCGCGCCGGGGGCACTGGAAGGGTTCCACGAAGCTGCGGTTGAGGCTGTAGTAGCCGGAGCAGACCCGGCTGGCCTCGCTCATTTTGACCGCTGCGTGCAGGGCGAGGCCCCCGATCTGCCCTGGGACCACAGCGTGCCGCGCCCCCTGCGCCCGCGGACCTGCGCTGCCCGGGCTCGGCTCTTCGCATCTGGGGTCTGACTGCCTGGTCCTTAAAGCCTCCTCCCATCCCCTCTGCTCTCTCTCCTCCCCCCTGTCCACATGGTGTCTGGTCGCTTCACTCTCGCTGCTCCCTCTCGCTACTGAGTGGTGCTTTTATCTGCCGGTCTCGGGCCCTGTATCTCTTCCCGAGTCCCTTCTAGTTCCTTGGGGCTCTCCTCCCTCTGGCGCCACTTTCCCTCACTTCCTCAACCGCCTGGGGAACTTAGTTGTCTCCTCTCCTGACCAGAAAGAAGTTTCACCGGTGCAAAAGAGTGGAGGTGTAGGATATGTTATCAATCTGGGCAGATGAAACCAAGTTGCGTTTGTCCTGGGGCAGGTCTGGTGGGTTCCTGGCAAACAGCAGAGCTCGGAAGCCTTTACCAACCACAGGCCATCGACCTAAGGAGCCGGTGGTGGACGGAATGAAAAGGCCGCTGAATTACTGGGGAGTTTGTTACAGTTGTTTTGCTTTGTGGTTTTGAGAAGTACATGTGAAAAATTAAAATGCCAACTTTAAAACCAAAGATATAAAAAAAATTCTCCCAAAACTAGCCATGGTGTTGTTGTTTTAAGAAAAATACATACTGCTATTGCATTCTCCATACAGTTAAAGAACCTGGAAGGCAAGAGATGCCGGTAAAGAACATGAAACTTCCTAGAGACAGTGGTAGAGGAAATACCTAGTCCTTCAATTAGCTCTGAAAGTGCTGCAGAAACTGCTGCTGTCCCTTTTTGCTGGATAGTGTCATTTTCATGATTCATTTGTTTCAGAGTCTTTTAAAGTAACTATAGTAATGCATAGTCATTGTAATAAGCCAAACAATATGTAGGTGTGTAAAGAAGAAAATAATAATAGCCTTAAAATGGGAGACTAACATTCATAGAGTTCCTCAGGTGGATGAACGATTCCTTTCTCTTTCATCTGCTTCCTTCCTTCTGTCAGGGGATTGATTAGATGCCAGACATTATGAATTTTACCTTGTTCTATGGTGGGTATTTTTATTTCCTATAAATATTATTCAGCTTTGTCCTGAGATGCAATTAAGTTACTTGGAAACAGTTTGATTCTTTCGGACTTGCTTTTAAGCTTTGTTAGGCAGGATCAGGTAAGTCTTTAGCCCAGGGCTAAATTTTTCCCCTCCACGGAGATGATTTTCTTTTGACTGCTCTACTTCATACCCTTCATTTGTGATGGGAACACACACTATTCCTGGCCTTGTCTGAGCTCCAGTGATTACTCTTTCTGTTCCTTTTAGGTGTTCTTTTCCCTCTGGCCTGGAGTAGTTTTCTCAAAGGCATGCACTGATCAGTAATTAGCTGAAGATTCAGGGGGATTATCTACAAATCTCCATCTCTCTCTCTCTCTCTGTGTGTGTGTGTGTGGTGGTTTGAAGCTTTATATACCTCAGGACAGCATGTTCTTAAATCTAACCCATTCCTGTGGGTATAAACTCACTGTATATAGGACCTTTTGATGAGGCTACTTCAGGTAAACTGTGACTCACCTCATTCAGTATGCATATTAATTCTATTACTGGAGTCCTTTATAATCAGAATGAATACACACACATGCAGAGGAGAGAGAGAGAGAGAGAGAAGAGAGAGAGAGAGAGAGAGAGAGAGAGAGAGAGAGATCCACTGTGGCAAGAAGCTGAAACCAACAAAACCTGGGAGAGGAGAGATTAGGAGAGCCACCATATGCCTTTCCATGTGGCAGCGGCAACTGGTCTTTGGTAAAAAAGGCATTGATGATGCCTTGATTTGGACATTTTCCCAACCTCAAAAATGTGAGCAAGTAAACTCCCATTGTTTAAGCCAACACATTTCATGGTATTTGCTGAAGCAATCTAGGAAATTAAAAAGATTTTAGTACCAGAAGAGCAAGAGCAGGGTGCTGCTATCGCAAATATCAAAACTGTGGAAATGGCTTTGGAACTGGTTACTGGGTAGAGTCTGGAAGAATTGTGAGGCCCTTGATAGAAAAGGTCTAGATTTCTTTGAAGAGACTGTAGAAATAAGGATGCTAAAAGGACATCTGATGAGGCCTTAGGAGAAAATAATGAGTGTTATTGGGAAGTGGAGGAAAGATTATCCTTGTTTTAAAATGGCAGAGAACTTGGCAAAATTGAGTTCTGATGTTGGATGGAAGGCAGGATTTGAAAGTGATGAGCTTGGATATTAGTCAAGAAGATGTCTAAGCTAAAGGTGGAAACCTGGTTTCTCCTTGAAGCTAATAGTAAAATGAGAGAGAAAAGCGATAAGCTGAGAACTGAATTCCTGGGCAAAAGAAATTGATGGTTTAGAAAATTCTGAGCTTCCAGAAAGTGAGCCCCCAGAGAATCGTGCTCCATGTTTAGCTGAACATGGATCCAGTCAGCCATTTCAGTGCAAGTCAGAATTAGAAATGCAGTTTTCCAGGAAGGATCTTTGGAAAGTTCTTTTGTCTGATTGTTTGGACCCCTGTGCACTACATGCAAAACTGACAAGTTTTTTGCAAGATCTATATGAACAGAACCACTGCCAGCCCACAAGGGACAGAAAAGAAAAGGATTGAAGAAAAAAATCACTTTGAGGGCAGACCAAGGAAGCTGAGATCTGAACTGAAGCCATCTTCTCAGGCTGAGAGAGCAAGCCCACCTATGTCTGTGGGAAGGGTGAGTCCTTGGAGCGGGCAGGCCTTCTGCCCCATTGTTCAGGAAGAGTGCTGGTGCCTCAGTCTTCAAAGAGCATGGAGCATATGCCCCAGGGATTGCAGAGTCTGGTTTCTATGCCTGTATTCTGAGAGGGTTGAGCCTGTGTCCCAGGGATTTCAAAGAGGCTGGACATCACCCCAATGCTTTTAGAGAGGATGGAATCTTCACTCCAGGGTTTAGGGAGAGCAAGGCCACTGCAAAAGCACTTGGAAGGGGTGGGGCTGCTGCTCCATCAGGTCCAGAGCACAAACTTTGTTCCATAGATGTCTGTCAGACCTTGAAATCTAGTGGAGTATGCCCTGCAGGGTTTCAGAGTTGTTTGGGACCTGTGATCCCTGTTTCCCTTCCAATCTCTTTATATGGGACTGGAAATGTTTATCCTATGCTTGTCCCCCTTTTGAAGAAAACTTGTTCTCTAGGTTTTACTAGTGAACAGACAGAGGGGAATTGTGTCCCAGGACAGACCACGTCCATTACCAATTTTGATGAGACTCTGTACTAAGCATTGTTTCTGAATGACTTAAGACTTTGGGGTATTGTGATGGAAATGAAAGATGTAGAAAGAACATGTCTCTTTTGGGGTCCAGAAGGTAGAGTGTGGTGGTTTGAAGCCGTATATACCCCAGAAAAATATGATTTAAATCTAATCCATTCCCATGAGTATAATAAACCCATTGTAAATAGGACCTTTTGATGAGGTTACTTCAGTGAAGCTGTGATTCACCTCATTAAGGTTGGTTCTTCTTTTTAATGTAATAAACTTTATTTTTAAAGAGATTTTAGATTACAGAAAAATTTATCAAAAGTATAAGGATGTTGTTAATTTGGGAAAATGTGGGAAGGGTAGGGAACAGGGCACATGGGTATCCCCTATGTTTTTTATGTAATATTTAGGTAATCTAAGTATCTAGATTCAAGGGATTCCCATATACCTCACCGTCTCCCCCTTCCACATCTTTCCCTATTGATAACACCTTACAATTGTGTGGTACATTTGTTACAATTGATGAATAAATATTGAGGCTTTGCTACTTACCAAGGTCTATAGTTTATATTGTGGTTTGCACTCAATTCCAATACCCTAAAAATGCCCTATGTTCCACCTATTTTTCCCTCTACCTCTCCTCAGAACCTCTGATAACCATTAACTTTATATCAATGTTACATGTTTTTCCATTACCACAATATTAATAAGCTTACTTTATCCATGATTGCATTTCCCTCCTTATGTTTGTTCATTCTTCAACCTTGAGGATTTTGGGATGGTCATGCCCGCTCTGCGTCAGATTGAGAGGGGGCTTAGATCTTATGGGGCTGATGGAAGGACGTGTTTTGCTTGAGGTTGTAGATATTCTCTGTCTTTTGGAATGAGGGTTGTCCATTATCATCATTTTGTTAGTTGTCCTGGGAGAGTCCATTGTACTGGAGAGTAGGTGTTGAGGATGCATCTTAATCCAATTACCAGAGTCCTTTATAAACAGAATGAGGAGAAAGGGAGATGGAGACCCACAGAAAAAGAAGCTGAAATTGATGAAACCGGGAAGAGAAGGGACAGACCAGCAGATGCCACTGTGTGCCTTGTCATTGGACAGAAGAACCAGGATAACTGGCAGCTGGTCTTGGAGAAGAAAGCATTTCCTTGATGATGACTTAGTCTGGACATTTTCCTGACCTCAAAACCATGAGTGACTAAATCCCCTGTGTTTAAACCTTCCCATTGCTTGGTATTTGCTGTAGCATCCTATGAAACAAAAACACTCTCTGTCTTTCTCTCCCTCTCCTTCTCTCAGCTTTCCTTTCTGGTACACTGTCCTGCTAACTCTTGTCAGCCTCCTAGGACAGCTGCTTTGTCTCCTCTACTGAGAGAGACCACTGGGCTTCACTCGTATTCTCATTCTTGTACTGTGGCCTAGAAACTCACTCCAAACAGTAAGCTGGGGCCACTGTAGGGCTCACCTTTATTTCCCTGCTCAAGGATCACTGCCCTCTGCTACCTGATATTCATGTCTAAAAATCATTTTTTTCCCGTCTATTTTGTTTGTTTACTCAGTAGGGTAAATATGATTCCTATTAGCCCATTTTGACTGGACTTGCCCAAGGGATTTGGGTGGATTCAGGCTGGGTACCCTCTCCTGGAATGCTGATGGCATTGCAATTCTTGCTCAAGTCCTCTGCTGAGTCCCATGGTCTTCGGACTTAGGTTTCTTGAGAAACTCCTGATTCCTTACAGTAAAATCTTCTGTGTCTAAAGTGTTTTCAAGTAAGGGTCTACTGTCGCAACCAAAGGGTTCTAACTCATATAGCACATCTTTCGGCAAAGTTGGAGAGGAGGGCATTGAAAGCAAGAAACTGAAGTTCTTTCATCAATAGAGCAAATTCTCTTGAAAGGGGGAAGAAATAGCCAGCACAGTGGATTTTTCTTCCTGTTGCACAAAAGGAAAACAAATTTTAAGATGAAAAAGAGGGAAACTGTTTTGGAGAGATTACAAGGTAGGATTTGGATGCTTGAAGAAAAAGGAAAAGATTCAAAGTAAAAACCGTGGAAAATATGCATGGCTGTCCATTAGTGGAACAAAGGATTTGGTGCATCTTTGAGCCCAGTTATGGTTAGAAATAATGGCTTTCTGGTGAGACCAACTTGGTTTATGGGATTTTCTACCACAATGAATGTTCAACAGTTCAGAAACAGAAGCAGGAAAATGAACACTAGAATTTGTCAGTCTCAGTTTCCTACAGCTTCTAAAACAAAATACCACAAGCTGAAAGGTTTAAAACAAGGAAAATGTATTGTCTCACAATTCTGGAGGCTAGAAATCCAAAAATAAGGTACTGATAGAACCACGCTTCCACTTAAACCTGTAGGGAGAGAATCTATCTGTGTCTCTCTCTTGGCTTCTGGTGATGGCTTGCAGTTGTTCTCTGGCTTGGTTGTCATATGGCCATATCTCTCCCTATCTGTCTCTCTTTGTCTGTGTCTAATTTCTTCTTCTTACAAGAATACCAGTCTTATTGTATTAGGACCCACCCTAATCCAGTTTGGCCTCCTTTTAATTAATAACTTCTTCAAAGATTCCATTTCCAAATATGGTCACATTTGTGGGACCAGGGATTAGTATTTGAACATATCTTTTGGGGAAGCACAATCCGTTACAGTAAGGATGATTCTCTGGGGCTATGTACATGTTCTGCTGCACAATCACAGCAGCACCTCAGCCCTTTCCCCAGATATACCCCCAAAATATATGTAGAAACACATGCAAAGAACGGCATGCCCACAGCTGTCAGACTCCACCAAGCTTGGAGTGTGATAAGGCCTCTGAAGTTGAAGCAAACAATGCAAACTTTTATCACGTGAGACTTAAGGGAAGTACTGAAAGTGTGGCTTTTCACATCACTAATTCAGAAAAATGCAAATTCAGAATGGCTTTCTTGACCTTGCGTGCTGTGTGGTCTTCTGTGTTTGGGTCCCCAGCTCTCTGCCTCTGGTAGGAGTAGTTCTGGCATAGAGTGGAGTGGGGCTGGCCACCACGAGATAAACTGCATCCTTTATTTTCCTCTCTTCTTGTATTTCAGTGATTCTTAACAAAGGTGTACTGCCCTTTAGGGAATATTTTGAGAATTTTAAGGGACATATTTGGTTGTCATGTCTGGGTACCCAATTGACATTTAGGGATGCAGGTAGAAATGCTAAACATCCAGAGATCCTACAACATGTTCAGGAAAATGAAGAACTCTTTGTGACTTTCATTTGTTCCACAGGACATTCATGTAGGTGAAAAATCCATTTATAATTATCTGAGCCTAGAACATATCTCTGAGTTACAAATAACACAATGTATTTCTTGAATTTTCCAGGAATTCAACTACCATGTAAATTGAGGGAAGATTGTTCTTTGTTTTGTTTGGAACTTTACCAAGAGTTTTCACTATTTCAGAAAATCATGTACTGATGGCATTGTTGCTCAAGGTTTTCTATTTGATTTGCCAATACCATACTCCATCTGTGTCATCCTGTATTTGAACTGTCACTCCACAGTGATTTGTAGCTATTACATGCACAGATTGGTGCAAGCATTACATCTTTTGGTATAGCTGTATTTAAGTATTTATATATAGAAATTCATTTTTTTTAGAATTTCATATTTTATTGTATTTTATAATCTATTTATTCTTTGTATTATGATAATTATATATAAATAGGCATATAGATACATCATCTTATATATAAATTTAATTCAAGATAGTTGTATTAGTCAGAGATCTCCAGGGAAATAGAATTGACAGGATGTATAATGTAAATATTAAGAGATTCATTATAGTTGGAATTGTCCTGGGTGGTGCTGCAGGGACAGTTACCGGGCATTGTATGTCCTCCCATGGCCCACTGGGTGGACTATGGGAGAGTGTGGGCTATGATGTGGACCACTGACTATGAGGTACAGTGGTGTTCAGAGATGTGTTCACCAAGTGCAATGAATGTCTCATGATGATGGAGGAGATTGTTGTTATGGGGGGAGGAATGGGGTGAGGGGGATGGGGGGTACATGGGGACCTTGTATTTTTTGAATGCAATATTAAAAAAAATAAAGACCAAAAAAAAAAAAAAAAGATTCATTATAGGGATTGGCTTATGCAACTGTGGGGATGGACAAGTCCAAATTTCATAGAGCAGGCTGCAAACTGGGAACTCCAATAAAAGTTTTTGATGAATTTCCCAAGAGAAGCTGGTATAGAGATGGGAATTCTCGCTTGTGATTGCCAAAATCATCAGACCTCCTTTTAAGGCTTTCAGCTGATTGGATAAGGCTTCTCCCATTGTTGAAGGCAATCTCCTTAGTTGATTATACATGTAATCAGACATAGATGCAATCAACTTACTAATGATTTAAATCCATGAAATATCCTCACAGTAATAAGCAGGTCAGTTCTTGCTTGACAAAACAACTGGTCACCATAACCCAGCCAAGCTACACCATAACCTAGCCAACTTAACTATCACAATAATAAAGGAAAATTGCAGAAATATTCTTTATGAAAGGGGGACATGGAGACTTATAGGGTTGTGAACTACTGGCGTAACTTAACAGTCAGAATCTAAGGCATTGGGGGATTTCTGATGTTAGAGTTTGATGCTGAAGACCCAGAAAGTCAGCACCCAGAGGAAAGAAGGCAGCGCAAGGAAGAAAGGAAGCTTGAACCTGGAGAAAAGCAAGCCCCAGGAACATAGTAACTTAGGAAGCCTGAACCCTCACAGATGTCAGCAGCCATCTTGCTCCAAATAGACTTTGTTGAGGAGAGATGACAAGGGTGCACTCACTCAGATGCCATCTTGCCCTGCCTCCAGAATGTTGGAATTTTTATGTTGGAGTTTGATGCAGAAGCTTTAAGTTGGAGCCCCAGGAAGTAAGCTCACAGAGGAAAGAGAAACAAGCCCCAAGAAGAGAGGAACCCTGAGCCCAGGAAGAAGAAAGCCCTGGGAAGAGAGGAACCCTGAACTCAGAGAGAAGCAAGACTCCGGAAGAGAGGAACCCAGGAAGCCTGAACCCTCGCAGATGTCAGCAGCCATCTTGCTCCAACACATGAAAATAGACTTTGGTGAGGGAAGTAACTTATGCTTCATGGCCTCATATCTGTAAGCTCCTACCCCAAATAAATACCCTTTATAAAAAAAAAAAAAGAAAAAAGAATCTAAGGCATTAAGGTTAAGGTCACAAAGTCAGTAAGTTCCCATGTCTAATAAGGGAGCAGTATAGGAATTTAACTCCAGCAGTCTGGCTCTGGTTTATTAACCCCTACGCTATACTGCCTTAACTGTATGCAGACCTCTCCAATAATTTATGAGAGAATACTCACTTTTGTACTTTCATATTGCATATTTTATATATATGCATATTTTAATATATATTTTATAAGTATGAAAGTACATAGTATATACTTTTTATATTTATATTATTATTAAAAGTAGAATGCCCAAAGTGTCCCCTCCCTCACCTAAGAGGGTGGACTTGCTGGGATTTACCCTGAGTTCCATGGAGGAGACTCAGCATCAGATATTGGTGAACAGTACCTGACCCAGGAATAAGCTTCCTTTTTGAAGAAACTGCAGGGCAGACAAACTTAGAATTCACAACCTGATGGAGAAAGAAGTGTCAGATTCCATCCAAGCAGTGAATATGCTTGTCAAACATTCTGGCCCGCAGATTTTGTCCTTGGAGACTGCTGGTTTTATGAACCAAAACTGAAGATCTAGATGTGTTAGTTTGCCCCACTTCTTTACCTCTCTGGGAGCCACCTGCCCAAGGACCACACATTCTTACCCTCAATCTGAACAGTGCCTCTCCTAGTTTTATACCAGAACCCAAGAACATAAATGACAGGTTCCATTTTAATGAAAGATGGCAATCTTTTTCTTTATCATGGCGGGGGGGGGGGGGGGGGGGGGGAGGGGAGTGTTAAACACTGACTGCTAAAATAGGTTAATAATTTTTTTTTGTATTTTATTTTTTTCAATTTTTTGTCTTTATTTTTTTAATGTTACATTCAAAAAATATGAGGTCCCCATATACCCCCCACTCCCCTCACCCCACTCCTCCACCCATAACAACAACCTCCTCCATCATCATGAGACATTCATTGCACTTGGTGAATACATCTCTGAGCACCGCTGCACCTCATGGTCATTGGTCCACATCATAGCCCACACTCTCCCACAGTCTACCCAGTGGGCCATGGGAGGACCTACAATGCCTGGTAACTGTCCCCACAGCACCACCCAGGACAACTCCAACCCCCGAAAATGCCCCCACATCATATCTCTTCCTCCCACTCCCTACCCCTAGCAGCCACCATGGCTACTTTCTCCACACCAATGCCACATTTTCTTCGATTACTAATCACAATAGTTCATGAATAGAATATCAGTAAGTCCACTCTAATCCATACTCTATTCTTCCTACCTGTGGATCTTAGAATGGTTGTGTCCACTCCACATCTATATCAAGAATTGCTGGATGCAATTCTCCTGCTTTCAATTTTAGGCACTCTTGGCTCCCTGGTGTGGTGGTTTACCTTCTTCACCTCCATGTTAGCTGAGTGGGGTAAGTCTAATAAACCAGAGTGTATGAGTTGCAAGTCTGTTGTGGCTCAGGGCCTGGCTATCACATGGTCGGTCCAGAGATTCAGGTCCCTTTGGGATATATTAAACCCCAGCACCAACTACAGTTTCGATAAAAGTAACAGGAGAGACTTGTGGGACAAAGATTACATCTGAGTCCAGTTCCATCACACAGAAACACAAAGTCCAAAGAAGGGCCAACACCAGGGACTGATTTCTGCCCCTTTTCCCTTCCCAAGGAACTCTCAGGATGTTGGGAGAGGGAAAGGGTCTCTCCTTCATTTGAGGAGGCAGTTTGATGTGTCAATATATTATTTTCTATTCTCCTAGGGGTTTTCTCTTACTGCAGTAATCTATGCTTAATAATTATTAACCTATTAATAGGGAAGAAATAGGAAGAAAGTATCAGTTCTCCTTTTAAGGCTTTCAACTGATTGGATGATGCCTTGATATGACATTTTCATGGCTTCAAAACTAGAAGTGTGTAAGCTAATAAATTTCCATTGTTAAAAGCTAACCTATCTTATGGTATCTGCTTTCAGCAGCAATTCTAATTAAAACAGATTTTGGTACCAGTAGGGTGGGGTACTACTAAGCAAATACAAAAATGTTAAAAAGGCTTTGTAATTGTGTAGTATGTGGAGGCAGAATGAATTGTGAGGTGCTTGACAGAAAACGTCTAGATTGCTTTGAAGAGACTATTGGTAGAAATATGGACACTAAAGGTACTTCTAATGAATCCTTAGAGAGAAATGATGAATGTGTCATTGTAAAGTAGAAGAAAAACAACCCTTGTTTTAAAGTGGCAGTGAATTTGACAAAATTGAGTCCTGATGTTGGATGGAAGGAAGAATTTGAAAATAACAAGCTTGGATACTTAGCTGAGGAGATTTCAAACTAAATATGGAAAGTGAAGCCTGGTTTCTCTTTTCAGCTTATAGTAAAATGAAAGAAGAAAGGGGTGAGCTGAGAACTGAACTCCTGGGCACAAAGAAACCAGAAACTGATGGTTTGGAAAATTCTGAGCTTCCAGAAATGAGTCCCTAGAGAAGAGTGCTCCATGTGAGGGTTTAACTGAACATGAACCCAGTCAATGATTTCAGTGCAAGTCAGGACTGGAGGTATTACCTATACAGAATGGATTTGTAGAAAGCCCTACTGTTTGAGTGTTTGGACCACTGTGTAATTCATGCAAAATTGACTCATTTTTTTGCAAGATCTGTATGAACAGAACCACTGCCAACCTGGACAGAAAGGGACAAAAAAGAGACAGAATCAAAGGCAGAATCATGGATGCTGAGGTCTGGATTAAAGGCATCTTCTCATATATAACAAACTCATCCAGGTATGTAGAAAGGATGAGTATGAACTGGCACTTAAAGAGGGCAGGTCTTCCACTCCTTGTTCAGGAAGAGAGTTACCACCCCATTGTTGAACAGGGTGGAGCCTAGAGTCTGGGAACCACCTCAATGCTTGATGAGGGTGGAGCTGAGAGCTTGGCCATCATCCCAGTGCTTGAAGATGTTGGAGCCTTCACCCCAGTGTTTGGGGAGAGCATGGCTGCTGTGCAAACCCTAGGAAAGTGTGGCCTGCCCTTCATCAGGCCTGGAGGATAAAACATCACGCCATAGATGTCTGTCAGACCTTGAAATCTAATGCAGTATGCTCCTCAGGGATTCAGAATTGTTTGGAAACTGTGGCCCCTTTTGTCTTTCCAATTTCTCCCTATAACAATGGGAATGTTTATCCTATGACTGTCCCTTCAATGTATCATGGAAGCAGATAACTTGTTCCCTAAGTCTCACAGGTCCACAGCCAGAGGGGAATTGTGCCCTAGGACAGACCACAACCATAACTGATTTTGATGAGACTTTTGTATTTAGCATTGTTACTGGAATGATTTAAGGCTCTGGGGATATTGTGATGGAATGAATTTTTTGAGTTTTTTTAAAAAGATTTATTATTGATTTTCCCCCCACCTCGTTGTTTGTGCTCACTGTCTGCTCTCTGTTTGTCTTCTTTTTAGGAGGCAGTGGGAACCAAGCCCAGGACTTCCCATGTGGAAGGGAGGCACCCAGTCATTTGAGACATCTCTGTTCCCTGCTTGTGTCTTTCATGTTTCCTCACCGTTTCCCTTTCGCTGTGTCATCTTGTTGCATTGGCTCACCGTGCCAGCCTATCACATCAGCTCGTCACATCAGCTTGCTGTCTTTCTGTGTTGCTGGTCTTCTTTAGGAGGCACCAGGAACTGAACCTGGAACCTCTCATGTGGTAGGCAGGTGCCCAGCTGCTTGAGCCACATCTACTTCCAGGAATGAATGTATTTTGCATATGGAAGGAATATGTCATTTTTGGGTTTGGAGGATGGAGTGTGGTGGTTTGAAACTGTAAGTGCCCCAGAAAATCTTGTTCTTAAAGCTAATCTATTCCTGTGGGTGTGGCCCTATTATAAGCAGAATTTACCATAAGGTTACTTCATTTATGGCATGGCCCAGGGTGGTTCTTAATACTCTTACTGGAGTCCTTTCTAAGAGAATAAAATTAAAAAAGAGAAAGCCACTGAAGCAAGAAGCTGAAAGCAACAAAACCTGTAAGAGAAGGGAGAGACCAGCAGATGCCACCATTTGTGCCTTGCCAGGTGACAAAGGAGCCCAGGCTTGCTGGCAGCCAGTCTTTAGTAAGAAAGCATCTCCTGATGATGCCTGGATTTAAACATTTTTGTCAGCCTCAAAACTGTAAACTTGTAAGCTAATGAATTCCCACTGTTAAAGCCAACATATTCCATGGTATCTGCTTTGAGCAGCTTAGCAAACCAAAACATTCTCCCTCAGCTAGATTATGTGTGTTTAGGAATCAAGGGCTGATGATGGGGTCTGCTGACCTGAACTTTTGGGTGAATGAACATAGGAAGGCACCTCCTACTAGGAGAAATTACATATTTTCTATAAATTGGGAACTGAGACTGCCTTTTGGTCATTTCAGATTCTTCATGCTTTCTGGGAAACATTTTTGCCATGGCTCATCCCTCCTGGAATGAAGGGTCCATGTCATTAATTTTGGTTGTAATCTCAAATGCTGTTACTAATATTCAAATATCCATAGGGTTCTCAGACTTCAAACCTAAGCTGGGCCACTGCACTAGTATTGGTGGTGGCAGTAGCAGTGGTAGGAACAGCTTTGTGGAGGTGAAATTGGTGTTCTTGGTGGAAGCAGAGGGTCCTTGTAGCAGGATAAGGGGCTTTAATGGTCTCCAAGACTTGGGGTGTACTGGAGATCTTTGAGTTGATGAAGCTTGAGAGGAATCATTTGTTTGCAAAAAGTAGTTGGCCCCTGAATTCCACTTATAAATAAATGTAGGTAATTGGGTAGGTGAAAAGTGTCTGTAAGTATTGAAATAGTGGGTGGAGCTGAAACAAAGAGATTATTTTAATTACTATTTATATGAAGACAGTTTTATTCCTATGATGTGTAACCTGGGGAAACACAGTAATTTTCAAGCCTGGAACACTTCTAGTCATTACCAAGTTGGGTAGGGGAAAAATAATATTTTACCAAACCTACATTAGATTTTTTGATTGGAGCATTGTCTAGAAAAAATTGTTACAATGTTCTATGATTTATTTTATAATAAATATATAAATTTTAAAAAGAAATATATAAATTATTTTATTTTATTTTGACTATCTTTTCCAAATTTTCCTAGTGATAAAAAGTCCTAGATTTTTTAATTTAGGAAAAATAATTTTAAGCATTTAACTGATGTGAATTTATAACACTCAGGTGAAGAGAAGGCACATTTAATCATTTTTCAAATTCAAAGTAAATCTAAGACAGATGCCAACCTACCATAGAAAAGTCAATCTCACCCATATTTTGGAAGGCCTCTTCCTCTCCCTGGTAGTACAAATGTTTGGGAGGGAATTATGCAATCCAAACAATTTGTGAGTACTAAGAGTGGGCTGGTGGAAACTGTCTGCTCCAGGTGCAGGCAATAAAGGGGTGAATTTCTGTAGATAATTAAAACTAATAATAATGTT
Source organism: Dasypus novemcinctus (assembly GCF_030445035.2). Taxonomy (NCBI): domain Eukaryota; kingdom Metazoa; phylum Chordata; class Mammalia; order Cingulata; family Dasypodidae; genus Dasypus; species Dasypus novemcinctus. Next base: position 66,129,535 of record NC_080674.1, on the reverse strand, counting down.
GGTTAAAAAAGTCATTCTGCTTTTTTATCTGCTGGCAATTTGAACAATGTCAAAGACGAAATATTACTTCCTGAAAAACATCTTTTGTGGGTCTAAATTCTTAAAAATTACTGCAATTACTTTTGAGTTATGTGCAAGCTTGAATTAGCACCTGTTATTACTTATCCTTTAATAAATATTTCACTCTGCATGGAGTTTAAAGAGAAGAAACTTCTATAAGTCAACCATACCTACCCTCCATCCTCCATGGACTAGGCCATACACATTTGTTTAGTGATAAATTCCTAAGGATTAAGAATCATTTGAGACCTTGAATAAAAGGGGGAAATGGTAAAGACAAATGAGTTTATATGGCTAAGAGACTTCAAAATGAGTTGGGAGGTCATCAGAAGGGTTGCACTTATGCAAGTCTCAGCAGGATCTCAGAGACAGCCAAAGTGGATACAACCCCAGGTAGTGGTTCTCCTGAGGGTTATGGAGATATCCAGGTCCTTTTGTCATGACAGATGGCTCTGGAGTTCAGTGCTCTGCCAATGGGCCTTACTTTGGAATTTGTGCTCTTGAGTGTGATGGAGTTGGACTCAGATGTGACTTCTCTACACATACCTCTTTTGTCCCTTTTATTGAACCTGTGGTTGGTGTATGCCTAGGAGACTTGAATTCTGGACTGTCCATGTGCTAGCTGGGCCCCAAGCCTCACTGGTGTTGCAGCACCTGCTCTCCAATTTGTTGGACTTACCCAGGTCAGTTGACAGGGAGGTTAGGATGGACAACCACCACACTAAGGAACCAAGAGAGTGTACAGCTGTTGGCACAAGAGTCCCATCCATCAGCCATGTGGGATCAAAGTCCCCTCTCAGTTGAGAGGTTGAATGGGCATCACCATCCCAGGGTCCTCAGGATGGAGGAATAAAATATGGATTTGAGTTGACTTACTGGTATTCTACTAGAGAGTTATTGTGACTCTAACAACAGAAGAAATTAGATCATTGATGTGGAGACAGTGCCACAGGAGTTTCTGAAGGCAGGGAGAGGGAAAATGAGGTGTGATATGGGCGCATCTTTAGGCCTTGGAGTTGTCTTGAATGATAATTGCAAGGACAGATGCAGGACATTGTATATCCTGCCATAACCACTGAATGGAATGAAAGAGATTGTAAACTACAATGTAAACTATAATCCATGCTGTGTAGAAGTGCTCCAAAGTGCACTCATCAAATGCATGAATGTAGCACACTAATGAAAGAAGTTGTTGATGTGGGAAAAGGGGGGAGGGTTGTGGGAAGTGGGGCATATGGGAACCTCTTATATTTTTTAATGTAACATTTTGTGCAATCTATGTATCTTTAAAAATAAGTTTTAAAAATATGTATTAAAAAAAAGAACCATTTCAGTGAATCCCTGTGGCCCTGTGGTGCAAGATATCTTGTGTGTAAGTGGTAAATTCCAAAAGAACCAACAATAGCACAGAAATGGTAAAGATGAAGAAACAGAACTTCATTTACTTCAATTCTGTCAGTCTAAATGAGAACTTGGAATTTTTATTTGTGTTTAAGATTGAAAACCGTGACTAGTATAAACTGCAAGGTATAATATTTTTGTTTGATTAGTGCATTTTCATTTGTATGTGAACTATTGAACTGAATTTGCATAATACCTTTTGATGGAAATTTTATCTTTTTAATTGTTAAGTACTTGTTGTAAAACTAAGGAATGAGTTGAGAAAATGATTATTATGTGATTAATTCTAAAATAATTTTGTTTTATGGAGATGAGAGTGTCAAAAAAGTGATGGGAGAAGCAGATGTGGCTCAACTGATAGAGCGTCCACCTACTATATAGGAGGTCCAGGATTTGAACCCAGGGCCTCCTGACCTGTGTGGTGAGCTGGCCCACATGCAGTGCTGCTGCACACAAGGAGTGCCATGCCATGCAGGGGTGTACCCCGCATAGGGGAGCCCCCCACACAAGGAGTACGTCCTGCATTGAGCCGCCCCGCACGAAAAAACTGCAGCCTGCCCAGGAGTGGTGCCACACACATGGAGACTCAACGCAGCAAGATGACACAACAAAAAGAGACGCAAATTCCCAGTGCTGCTGAGAATGCAAGTGAACACAGAAGAACACATAGCGAATGGGCACAGAAAGCAGACAAGAGGGGAGGGGAAGAGGGGAAAAGGGAGAGAAAGAAATTAAAAAATAAATCTTAGGGAAAAAAATGATAGGATCCTCAAGTTAATTCAATTCTAATGCAAGGTATTGTAGTTGTTAAAAGCTGCTGGGACTATACCAGAAATGGGTTAGTTTTTATAGAGGGAATTTATTAGGTTAAATGCTTGCAGTCCAGAGGCTGAGAAAAAGGTCCAACTCCAGCATCAGATGAAGCTCTCTCCCTGAAGATTGGCTGCTGGTGATCCTGGGCTCTTGCCGCATGGCAGGGCACAGAGGTGGCTCTGCTAGTCCCTGCCTTCTCCTCCTGGCTGCATTGTTTTCAGCTTCTTGCTCTCCATGGGCCTTCTTTCTCAGCCTCTCGAGGCCTCTTTCCATGCATCTGTGCTCTGCTGATTCTACCCTTTGACCTCCAGGATCTCTCTCTCTGTTTCTACCACCTTCTTTCTGTCTCTGCTGCTTTTCCCCGTATCTGCAGCTTTTATTCCTCTGTAGATAACGGGCTCCAGTAAGAGAATCAAGATCCATCCTGGGCTACATCTTACTGGAACAATCCAATCAAATGGCCCTTAACTGATCTGATCTAATCAAAGGTTCACAATAGGTTTGATTTAAGAACATAATTTTCTGGTGTCCACAAAAGACTCAAACCAACACACAAGGCTTTTTCAAGATCTTTATGTATAGTTTTCATATGAATCCATAATATAGCTGCAATTTCCCTGTTGCCTTACCAAATGCAGAACAAGAAAGAAATTCTGAAGGTACTTAAATATTAAGACTAATATAAAATAGGTTATAGGTAAAATAGTTATAATTGAGAATAGCATCAAAATAATTGAGACATGAATATATTGGTATTGGCTAGCTCTTGAGATAAATGGGGATTTTAGTTAGAGGGTTTGATTCTACAGTAGTTTAGAATTTTTGTTTAATTTTTATTTTTACTGTCTTTTTTAAAAAGATAAATATATCACACAAAAGTTTAGAGTTATTAATACATGTTTTAACTGAATTTGATTAGTTATTATTTTTTCATTATACCATGATAGTAGACTTAGTAATTTCCCCTTTTTAACACATTTGTTTTACCCAGTTGAGATAGACTGAGTTGGGGACCCCAAAGAATGACACATTCTTGGTCTTGGTCCATATTCCTGTGAGTGTGAATTTATTTGAGTGGGACCTTTTTTAAAAATCGATACATATTAATTAAGTATACAGTTCATCCAAAGCATACAATCAATGGTATCTGGTATAATTACATAGTTGCACATTCATCACTTCAATCATTATTAGAGCATTTTTGTAATTTCAAAAATAAAAATAATAAACAAAAAAACAGACAAGAAAATTCTTCACCTCTCAATCTTTCTGTTTCCCCTGCTGTACAGAGCTGTTATTTCTGCCTATTCTTGCACAATTTCTTTATGGTTAAACTTTTTATTGAGATATAGTCACATATCATACGATCTAACCAAAGTGTATAATCAATGGCTTTCAGTATAATCACAGTGTTATGCGTTCATCATCACAAAAAATCTTAGAACCATTTCATTACTCCAAAAAGAAAAACTCCACACCCCTTAGCATGCCTTTCCTTGCCCTACATAACCACTAATCTAATTTCACCTTTATAGATTGATTTATATTTGTATTTTATATAAATGGAATCATGCAATATGTTAACACAATATATTTATTTAAAGATGTTATTAGTTGGAGTGTGGTCAACTGAATTGTGGTGGGTCTTATCTGATTGTGAAATTCCTATAAAGAAAAAGTCACAGGGGGGAGTCAGAGTCAGCAGAAACCGGAAGAGCAGACACAAGGGAAGAGAGGTGGCCCTGTGACCCGGAGGCGGAGATGCAAGTCAAGGAACCCAAAGGACAGCGGCTAGCCAGCCAGAGAATGCTTTGGGGAGAAATATCTTTGCTGATGCCTTGATTTTAGACTTAGAGCACTCCAAACCATAAGCCAATAAATTCCTATTGTTAAGCTAAAAAATGAAAAATAAAAGAAATGATGGGCTCCTTGCGTGAAATGCTCTAGCTGTGGTCCAGTACAGGTGCCACTGCTCTCGGCAGCAAGGTCCTGTTGACAGAGTCAGTGGGACAGTTGCTGCGGTTCCTGGACATACAAATCACTTTCTGCCTTGCTGCAGGCATCTGTAGGGACCTTTGGTAATTTCCCTCTCCTCTTTCCTGGGTCAGGTGGCTTCTCTTCCTTTCAGCCTTTAGCACCCCACCCTTCCGGGACAATTCTGTTTTTGGCTTAGGTTTTCGAAACAGCTGTCTCTTAATACTACCCGGAGGCAGGGAAAGCTCAACGGTCCTTTTTATATGCACCATTAGAAGGAGATGGTCAGGGTGTGAACAGGGTATTTGAAGTAACACAGTCTCATTGTTTTTATCATAGTTCATTTTCCCCTTGGGTTTACATTAGTCAAGAGGACTTTGGATTTGTATTTAAACGGCCATCCTTGTGTTTGCTATTCAATTTAGAGAAGTAAAAACCGATTGCATTTGTAGTACCCTTTCATCACACAAGCTGAGAAATATTATCCTCCACTTGAATCACTGAGCTCCTTAATTACAGTTTGGCTTTTTTTTTTTTGTGGCATATGGCAGTGTTCATCACTGATTGTATTATTTTTCCTCGTTTTGTCGGTAGAATGTGTTACTGTGAATATAATGTGGATGATGGGGTTTCTCTGAAGATGGTAAAAAGACCACATTTCTGTAAGGTAGAATACATCATTTAAAACATGGAGTTTTAACTAAACAGCCAACCATGCCTAATGCTATGTAAGGTGCTTAACTCATCCTGCAGATTGTTGGGGACTTGGTCTCCAGAAGCTCTCTTCTCCACACTGCCCTCTGTTTTCCATTTGGAGCACTGTGGATATTCAAATTAGAGGTGGGTTTTTCTATGGAAAATACAAGTTACTAATTATCAGAAGTGATCTTTGGGAGTCCTCCTAGGCCTGCAGCATCCATCAGGGGAAGAGAAATCCCACTTAATGATAGGACAGGGGGCCCTAGATGGATCGCCCAAAAGGCGAGGGTATCTTCGTGGTGTCTGAGTCCAGGTTGTGCCAAGTGTATCATCAGCACCAAATTGTTCTACTTGCTGATGATACCCTCATTCCTGAACCATAGTCTGGTTTTCTCTGAAGCTTTTGTGTAATATCCTCCTGTTCAGCAAATGACATAAAGCACATATTATGCAGTCATTAAACAGTAGTTTCTTCCCCCTGTCTTCCATTTTTCCCTGGCAGAGTAATGAATGAACAAATGAATTAAGTCTTCTCTTCTGTAATCCAATGTTTTTCTGTTCTGTGGCTCCTTGGCAGAGCATATCAGGACACAGTCCCTGAATGTTCACAGTTTACATCCAAGCACACAGAAATTGCCTCAGTTCTGCTGATCCTAAAATCAAAATCCTGGGAAGGTGAAAGGCCCACCCTATAGCTAATCTTCTTTGATTAAGTAAAGTCCTCCTTGACTCACTGGTGGCCCCAGGCTGCAGTGACATGATGCGCAGGAATGTAGGAAGAGGGGGCAATTGCTCTCAAGGTGAGCAGAAAATCCCATAGGTTTTACTACTCCTTACACCTCTCTTCTTCATAATCTTGATCCTATCTCATATTTTTCCTGTCCCAGATTCGATACAGCAAGTCCCCTTATGACCAGACTGGGTCACATCAGTTCTTTACCAGTCACACTGACAGCTCAGGAGTAAGGCTTCTCAACAGACAGAGCCTTCTCTACCTCCCCCTCCCTACCACCCAGACCTCCCTCTCCTCAGGTTCTGGAAGCAACAGTAGAGGCTGGCTTGCATCTAACCCTTTCCAGCTCCAGTTGCAGTTAGCTCTTTGTATTCTAACAGTGACTTTTTGGGTCTACCTGTCCTTGTTAGAGCACTAATGAAGTTCCCTTTTCTACCACTGAAGTTCAAGGGCTTTATCCTGGGACAACTAGTAAAACAACAAACTGCATTCCCCTGCAAATGCAGTTTTTCATCAGAGTAGAAATAATGCATGATTATGGTTACCTCTGGTGTGTTTAAACTCAAACTGTAGTCATTTTTAAATTTTATTTTATCAGCAGATATAACAGCCCAACTACAATTTATAACATCGACTCTGAAATGTGTATTCCTGAAGAATCAATTATTGTCTTACAAATAGAATTTTCTGTGGGAATAAGCCCATATATAAATTAGAAACCTTTTGATATTATATATATAGTTTAGAGTGAATTCTAGCTTATGCCAAATGCATCAGTGTCAAAATGACATCATAGCAAGATGTACATAGTAACGTAGTGTTTCAGGATTTATGCGATAAGAGGCATGGGATGCTGGAATTGGGAGGGGGGTATGTGGGGAAGGGATTGCAGTTCAGAAGGAGGAGTGAGGCCCTGGTCCTGACATTAGCACCTCCCCCCCCCCCCAAGTTTGGCAGGACAAGAGGGCAGTGTGTGGCCCAGGAAGAAGCAGGAGAAAGGTCACTGTCAGTCATAGCCGGAATATCAGAAGCCTCCCAGAGGTGGGGGACTCAGGAATGGGGAAGCTAGGGCAGGTGATAGATGGAATTCTGGGCTGAAAGGCACAGTTGTTAACACTGAGGCATCTGTCCAAGGCTGAGATTAAGACTGAGAGTTCTAAGAAGGATCTCCAGAATGAAACAAGATCTCCAATTGGGGAACAATGAGAAGCCTAGTCCTCGGAACTAAAATGTGTCATGAAGGAGAAGGGAGAAAGTATTAGAGGGAAAAGATGCCTACTGAGGCACAAGAGCCCACTCTCAGAATGGAGCTCAGGTAATGGAACTGTGGTGAGTTGCAAACTGGAGCTCCAGAGAGCAGCCCAGGTGCATGTGCAGAATCTCTGCATTCCGGACCCACCCTGCATCTGCACAGTACACTGGTCCCCTAAGGACAACGAATGATTGGCAGGTCTTCCTTATTCCTAGCACACTGCCAAGACCCAAGCACAAGGCATCCTGCTTGCCTCTCCGTTGCCTAGCAACGACCACCTTCTTGATTATCCGAGTTGTCATGGTTTATCTGTAGCCTGCCTATCCTGAAACCGGGTATATGGGATCTACAAGGAAAAACGCAAAGGTCTGGTTGTTCTATCAAATACAAGATCACTTGCAAATATAAGCAAGTATACTTGCCATACAAGGTCAGAGTAGGGCAGTCAAAAATACCAATTTGATGCTGAAACCAAATAGGAAAGAGGGGGGAAGGGAAGAAGGAAATTCTGATGATTCTATAAATCCCAGAATTAACAGAAATGGGGGAAGGGGGAAGTAGGTGGGAGAGAGGGACAGAGAAATAGAGAGAGACAACATAAATAAAATGTTAGACAAAGTTCTTTTAAATATTGAAGGTATGATTTAAAATGTATATTAAAATAGAAATTTACCCATCAGTCATTCTCTTTCTAGTATGAAAATTATATAATTCTGTCAAACTCAAAGAAAAGCATACCGGTTACCATTCAAAAAGCCTAAAACTTCCTAAATTAAAATGACCATAGATATTCCTCAAGAATTACAGTAATTAAGTGTTAACATTTAAGACTGTTAAGGAAATTCTGTTCTCTGCAGAGCAGAAGAAGGACCGAATCATCAATCAAATGACGTAATGCCAAAGACAGCTTTGAAAAGTCAAGGGTTGAGACAGTTTTGAAAAGTCAAGGATAGAGATCTACCGTTTCTGTTTCCACCTCCAAGATTATCAGCTGGAACACATTCTGCCTCCAGACGTTAAGTCCAGAGCCAGTGGCACCCTGCTTAGGAGAAGAGCAGCAAGACGAAAGTCCATCAAAGCCTTTAAACTGTAGTCACCAGCCTCAGACTGCTTAAAAATATGCCTGTGCATTTTGTTTCTTTTAAATCAGGGATGTAAGGTCTTTTTTTTATTATTAGGTACTACTGACATTCCCACCCAACGAAGGTTCTCATTCAAGTAAAAAATATACAAAGTTCTTTTGGTCTTTGTGTGCTTTACTTTTTTAAACAACAGTTTTGCTTAAACAGTGAAACTTTTTTGCCATCATACGTGTCACTTACTTATTCAATGAGTTATACCTAAAAAAAAGAAGAAAGAAACTCAGGTCATATTGTGGCTAATACAGGCAAAAGGTGCCACAGGGGAAGGAGAAACAGGAGAGGAGAGAGGGAGGAGGAGGGAAGTAAGGCAGGAAAGGTTAAAGACTTTGAGGAAGGAGAAGTAGGATGAGGGGAGGGGCTCCTGCGTCGTGAGTGCGTCACAGGTAACCTGGCTTTCCTCATACCCGCAAGGTGATTGAGGCTACATATATCTGAGAAAATAATTGTTACCCTCATCCATTGAAGGTTTTATTTCCTTTTTGTAGTAGATATTATTGTCTGGTTTCTTACATAAATTTCAAAGTTAATTTTCTCAAGAAATTACTAAGAGTTTTTTTTTCCCCTAAGGGAACATCTAATGATGCAACCAGTTCACTTAAAAATATTACAAGTTTTGTTCATTTTACATAGCCATCAGCCCAAAGACCATCATTCTCTTCCTTTAAAAATGTTAATTCAGAAAACAAAACAATACCATAGCCAGATTTTTCCCTTTCTATTCTTTTAAATTTATTTTTATTCTTTCTATCAAAGTAATACATATGGATAGTAAAAAATTCAATAGTACTAAAAAGTTTTAATGAAAAATAGTTATCCTTTAGTCAGTTTTCTTCTTACCATTCCCCAGTCCCCATATCTATTTAATTTCACTTCTTGGAGGTGGCCATTTTCAATTGGTTTAGCTGTTAATTTTGTTATTTCTCCCCACATTTTAAAGTAATATATTTACATTTTCTGTTTATTGTTTTATCAATTTTAGACATTATCTATTGATTTCATTTATGATGTAGATGATTTAGCTTTTGTTTTTATATCCCCCACCCTTTTTTCCACTTCCAATATAGTTTTCACCATTTAAGTCATTTTCTACATTGTAAAATTATATATCATTATATTATAATTAATAATTACATAATTGTGTACATATAATTGTTCACTACTGAGGCAAGTTATCTACTATGATTAGGCTTTCTTTCATGTCTGATTGTTCTTTCTTAAGTTTTTCTTTACTTCATTGTGTCTCTTCCATTTTCTCCTTGTTCTCTCTCTCTATGTGTGTGTTTTGGTCTCTCTCTTCTATGTTAGAACTTTCCTTAAATGCCCAGTGATTTGTTACTCTGTTTATATTGAAATGTGAAAATCTGAATGGAAGCTCTGTGAGTCAGATAGGGCTTGACAGATTTGTAATGGGAAACCAGTAAATGTCATTTGTTGAAGTCTTTTTTTTTATCCTGGGGCTTTCAGATTTTCCAGAAAAGAATCCTCTAATCTTCTGTGCACACATATGTGTGTGTAAGTGAGTCTGTGTGGTTGCTGGCCTTTGAAGGAGGCTGGAGGTCCTATCATTGGGTATGTATATTGTCAATTCCTCTGTATTTAGCTCAGATGGCTCCTGATTGGAGGTATCTGTTTCTAGTCTACAAACTCTCAACCAGACCCCTGTTTCAACCTCAGCCTTTGTCAAGTTCCCAGGTACCTGTGCTTACAGTGTTGAGTGGTCTGTGGGTTGGTAGCCCCTCTGTAGGCCCTGGGGGAAATTGGCCTCGGCCTTGCTGAGTTAGTGCCAGATCCTCCATGCACTTCTCGTTGAAATTATCATGCTTAACAGGAATTCCTATCTAAGAAATGAATCATGAATTAGAACCAGGTGATTCTTACATGCTGAAATCGTGGAGGGAAGCAGATGTGGCTCAAGCCATTGGGCACCTCCCTCCCATGTGGGAGGTCCTGGGTTTGGTTCCAGGTGCCTCCTAAAATAAAATCCTCACACAACGAACAGACACAGAGAGCAGACAGCAAGTGCAAACAACAGGGGATGGGGGATAAACGAATAAATAAATAAAAATAAATCTTTAAAATTGTGGAAAACAAGTGAATAGTACTTATCTTCTTAATGAAATAAATTGAAGGGATCTTTATGTACATGTAAAATAATTTTAGCATCACTTTCATACTGGAGGTGAAAACAATTAGATAGTAAAAAGGCTACAGTGTAACATTCAGCTTTTGGAAATAAATAAAATTATATGGGAAACAATGTTGGATTTAAACTTAGTTCATAAGTGATAGAAATGTAAATTACATGAAAATCTGGGAAAAATGTGTCTACATAAAGTATGTCAGTCAGTGTTGTCCAGAGAAATAGAACCAACTGGATATATCTCTATCTATCTGTATCTATCGTCTATCTATTCTGTATCTATCGTCTATCTATCTATTCTGTATCTATTGTCTATCTACTTCTATCTTTAACACACACTCTCTCTCTCTCTCTCTCTCTCTCTCTACACATACATATACCACAAGTTTGTTTCAGGAATGTGGCTCACACAATTGTGGGGATGGCAAGTCCAAATTCTATAGGACAGACTGGAAGGCAGAATTTCTTCTTTTGTGGGAAACCTCAGTTTTTGCTCTTAAGGTCTATGCACATTATTGAGGGTAATCTCCTTTATTTAAAGTCAGTTGATTGCAGATGTTACCTAATATCTACAAAATACCTTAACAGCAGCACCTAGGTTAGTATTTGATTAAATAACTTGGTATATTTGTATAGACTAGCCAAGTTGACACATAAAACTAACTGTAGGGAAGCAGAGTTGGCCCAACGAATAGGGCGTCCACCTACCACTTGGAAGGCCCAAGGTTTCAACACAGGGCCTCCTGACCCATGTGATGAGCTGACCCAAGCCTAGTGCTGATGTGTGCTAGGACTGCTGTGCCACGCAGGGGTGTCCCCTGTATAGGGGAGCCCCATGCGCAAGGAGTGCACCCTGTAAAGAGAGCCGCCCAGTGCGGAAAAAACTGCAGCCTGCCCAGGAATTGCACCGCACACACATAGAGCTGACACAGCAAGATGACACAACAAAAATGAGACACAGATTCTGGGTGCTGCTGACAAGAATACAAGTGGACACAGAAGAACACACAGCGAATGGACACAGAGAGCAGACAACTGGGTGGGAGGAGACAGGGAAGGGGAGAGAAATAAATAAAAAATAAATCTTTTAAAAAAAAGCTAAGAAATAAAGAAATAAATCTGAATATGGGTAATATTTTTTAAAAAACTAACTGTAGCAGTTTGATATGGTTATGATTCCAAAAATAGATACTGGATTAAGTTTGTAATCTGGTCTGTACCTGGATGTGATTGAGTTATTATTAGAGCTTTAATTGGGCCACATCATTAGGGCTTTGAGTCTCCACCTACCACAGGCAAAAGGCATGGTAAAGGACAGAGTTGAGGGTTCTTAATTTTGGAGTTTGATGCTGAAGTCTTAAGCTGGAGCCCTGGGGAAAGAGACAAAGCCATTTGCCTGAAAGTCTATAGCTGACCTTATGGAGAAAACAGAGGAGCTGAGCCCAGGGGATCCCAGGAAGCCTGAACCCTTGCAGACATCAGCAGTCATCTTGCTCCAACGTGTGAAAATAGACTTTGGTGAGGGAAGTAACTTATGCTTTATGGCCTGGTATCTGTAAGCTCCTACCCCAAATAAATACCCTTCATAAAAGCCAACCAATTTCTGGTATTTGCACCAGCACCCCTTTGGCTGACTAATACACTAACTATAACATAACCATAATGAAAATCATTTTTAATGAAAGATCCATTTTTTAAAAATTTACCCTTGATGGATGTAGGATGACTGAATACCTGAAAGTAACTCATTTCTCTCCCTGTTGCTAGGATACAAAGAAAAGAATTGTGTGTAAATCAGAAGGTAATGAGATGCAACCCTCTCTTTGTGTCATATTCCACTTTTGGTGGTCAAGAATATCCTGTTGAAGCAATGAAGTATGAAAACCAGCTTCAACCAGTTGGCTGGACCTGCGCAGAAGCAGCCCCTTGCTGTCCTCACTTCAACTTGCTTAATTAACATAGTAAAATTCCCACCCAGGGGTGGTGTTATCCGCCCCTTTCTTGATCATGCAATGTATGTGCAAGCATGATTTCCTGAACATACTAATCATACAATTATATAACCAGCTATGTGTGTTCATCCATATATATAAAAACTAATGCATAATCAAAATGCTAAGTAGTAACTTGGGTATTTAAGCAAGAGTGGAACTGCTGCACCGGGAGTTGGGTCTGAGTCACTTTGGACTGGCCTTGGCTCCTTACCTCTGTAGATGTAATAAATGTGAGTTTGCCTAACTCTCGTGTTGAAGTTTTCTTCATGCCATCTCTGGTTATCCATAAAGACCCTTCCTTGAGGCCTAACAAACTGGCGACTATGAAGGGACTAAATAAATAAATAAGAATAATAACCAGAGAACGCTTCCAAGGTGAACTCTGGAGGTGATTGTCTGCACTGAGGCATCCCTGGCTCCAGCGGCTGCTCAGGATTTTCCCGAGGACTCTGGGGTTCCCCGGGGCAGAGCCCCTTTCCAGCTGCCAAAGGAACCAAGGCTCATGAGGTTAGGATGGAGGACTGGGTCGTCTCCTTCCGCTGGCAGGGGAGTTAGTTCATTCCTTTATTATTTAGTCTTTTTCTTTTAGCTGACTCCAAATTAGCATTTGGTTTACCTCTGTAGTGGAGGTTTGGTTACAGTGGGAGAGGTTTTGGTGGGTTTGAGTCCCACTCCCTCACTCCCTTAAAGGGGAAACCTGCTGTTTGGCTAACTGTGAGTTAGCATTTGGTAGTAGTGGGAGAGGTTTCATGTGTTTGAGTCCCACTCCCTCACTCCCTTTAAGGGGAAGCCTGCTGCCTTTTGTGCTTTTATTTTTGGCTATTCTCTCTCTCTCTCTTTCTGCTGCCATGGAGAACGAGGTATTGGTACCCCAGTGCTCCCCACTAGGATGCATTCTGAAAAATTGGTCTAAATTTGGGGGGTCTGAGTCACTTTAGACTGGCCTTGGCTCCTTACCTATGCAAACATAATAAATGTGAGTTTACCTAACTCTTGTGTTGAAGTTTTCTTCATGCCATCTCTGGTTATCCATAAAGGCCCTTCCTTAAGACCTGACACTCTCATGGGAAGTTAAGGATCAAACAGAAAAACCAATAAATAGAAAAATTAAAAAGGCAACTTCTCTAATAAATGTGGTATACACACACATTAGAAATGAAAGGCATTTAAATTCCTGATTTAATAAATTGTGATTTTAAATAACTATAGGAAATATATTGCAATAAGAAATGCTTCATATAAAAATGTAATAAGATGGGAAATTCTGGATGCAGTCTAATGAAAATTGTAAGTTGCAAAACATGGTACAAAAAAGTCAGTCTGTCAAATACTTTAAGAGTAAAGTTTTTAAAACTCTTCTATCTCATCTAACAAATAAAAACCGGAAAATCAATAACAGGGGCAATTTTTAAAATCCTCAAAAACATAATCAGGAGAACAGAAGATGCAAAAAAGATAAATAGCAAACAGATACTAAAATAGTAGGAATATAGAACATAAAGGAGAAAACCACAGACTTCATATATAAAACAATATCCTCAAAGTATATACTATATACATTAAGGACTTATTTGCCTCTAAAGACTAACTGTAGGTATTGAAGATTGAAATGGTTAATTTTAAGAGTGGGTGGGTGAAAACCTCTAATTTTCTTTATCTTCAGTCTTTTAGAGATGATGACAATACCAAAATGTACAGGTCAGCTACTTTGTTCCTCAGCTTGATTCTGTGTGGTGTTTTCTCAGGATTAGAGGTAGATTATATACTTGGGGCAGTAGTACCATAGAAATAATGTTGGGTTCTTCTTGGTGCATGAAATCAGTTTGCCCCATCAGGCCAAATCACATGGCCACCTCTTTGGTCTTGGCCCTTTTAATGACCAAATATTTTGGCTGTTTCTCCAATCCAAACCCCACCAACCACACTTGCAATGTTGGCTACATTCTTTTTTTTATTTGTAGAAATAAAAAATATGATAATTGAAATCCAAAACTTGATGGAAAAAGAATCCCGATCCATACTTTGCAACATATATAAAAATTAACTTGAAATGGATCAAAGACCTAACTATAAAACCTCAAAGTATAAGACCTAAGGGTGAAAATCTATGTGACCTTGGACTAAGCAAAGATTTTTTTAAGATATGACATCCAAAGCACAACCCATAAAAACAAAAATTCATAAATTAGACTTTAATTTTAATTTTCTTAAATTTTTATTTTTATTTTATTTATTTCTCTCCCCTTCTCCCACCCCCTGCTGTCTGCTCTCTGTGTGTTCTTCTGTGTCTCTTTGTATTCTTGTCAGTGGCATCAGGAATCTGTGTCTTTTTTTGTTGTGTCATCTTGCTGTGTCAGCCTTTGTGTATGCAACGCCACTCCTGGGCAGGCTGGATACTTTCTTTTATGTGGGATGGCTCTCCTTGTGGGGCACACTCCTTGCACATGGGGCTCTCCTACATGGGGGACACCCTTGCGTGGCACGGCACACCTTGCGCACATCAGCACTGTGCGTGGGCCAGCTCATCACACAGGTCAGGAAACCCAAGGTTTGAACACTCTATCTGTTCTAGAGTGAAGGACACTCTATCTGTTGAGCCAAGTCCGCTTCCCAACACAAATTAGACTTAAATAAAATTTTAGAAGTCTTCTCTGCGAAGGATACTGTTAAGAGAATGAAAAGACAAATCACAGACTGAGAAAAATGTTTCCAGAACACACATCTGATAAAGGACATGTAACCAGAATACATAAAGAACTCTCGAAAACTCAGTAAGAAAATAACCCAATTAAAAAGATTGATGAAATATTTGAACAGACACTTCACCAAAGAAGGCAAATAAGAACATGCAAAGATGCTCAACATCATTCGTCATTAGGTAAATGCAAATTAAAATTCAATGAGGTAGTACTACATATCTACTAGACTAGCTAAAACACACAAAAATAATAGCAAGTGCTAGCAAGGATGTGGAGCAGTAGAAATTCTTGTTATTGGTGGAAATTTGACATGGTACAGACCAGCCCCCCCCATCCCACCCCCCTGAAAGACAATCTGCCACTTCCTTATGAAATTAACTTATTATTTACTACATGACTCAGCAATCCCACTCTTAACTCTTTAGCCAAGAGAAAGAAAAGCATATGCCCACACCAAAACCAGCATGCAAATATTTACAGAAGCCCCATTCAGAATCACCCAAAACTGGGCACAGCCCAGATGTTCTTCTGTTGGTGTATTTGGATAAACAAACTGTGTTACATTCATACAATAAAATGATCCTCAGCAATAAAAAAGATTGAACTACAGATATTCACAACAACATGGATGAATCTCAATTATATTATGTAACACAAAAGTCAGGTTCCAAAGGTTACAGGCTGCTTTATTCACTTACATGACATTTTAGAAAAGACCGTAGTGATAGAAAACAGATCAGTGGTTGCCAGTTGCTGGGGGTGGGGATCTTGGCTGAATTCTTGGCCCCAGCCCTATCAACCATGCAAGTTCCACTGGTTGAATCCTCAGCCCAGGCTTCACCAACTACAATGGACATTTCAGTCAAATCTTTTAATCCAAGGAAGGGAAAGGCAAAGAGATAAGGGAAGGGAATCTTGAAGGATTATACTAAGAAATTTAAACCTTATCTTTTCTCCAGAAAAGGGTATCAAAGTCAATAAACTATAAGGGGTAACATTAAAAAAAAAAGTTTTATTGGGCAAAGTTTGTCAGGCATAATCTTATTTTCATAATCCAGTTCCGTAACCGGATTTTCATGCTCAGGAGTTTGTGCTGACCTGACTAGACTAAACTGATGTTCCATTAATTCATCCATTTTATATGCTTATATTTTTTCTTCCCTTTCCCCTCTGCCTTTCATTATCTTCTCAAAGGAGAAAGAAAAAATTTTCATAGTGGAAGGTAGTGTTAGCTCTTTCTGCCTTGTTTGACTTCAAAAGGGATGTGATTCTTTTCACATTTACTCCAACACCCAATTTTTTAAAAGTATAAATGTAAATATGTAATCTAGATGATTTTTAAATTTGGAGAGGAGAGACTGTTGCATCTACCAACGTTGAAAGTCCAGAAATTTCTGTATTCTTTCTTTTTCTTTTTATTCCTGCTTGCAAAGAGGAGTTCTTTTCTAAGCTTTTTCTGGTAGTCACCTTGTCAAATGCAGTTAGAAACAACCAATTCTTGCAAGAAACATTCTGCTTCAAGACCTCTTCAAAATTTCGTTCATTATATTTTGACTCCCAAGTTTATTTCAGGTGACAGTTTTACCAAATTTTTGCTACTGCGTAACATGGGTTATCATTTTTCCATTTGCCTTAACAGTTTGCATACTGCCTACTGCCCAATCCTGAAGCTGTTGCCTAATGTTTTAGCTTTTGTTTCAGCAGCAATCCATTCCTAATGCCAACTTTTGTATTAGTCACTTTTTACTGAGGTAACAAATGAATTCCAAATATCAGAAGTTTAGAACATCAAACATTTATTTCCCACTCGTAGGCTGGTAGGTTTGTCAGGCTGGCATGACAAAAAACCACACAGTGGGTTGGTTTAAACAAGAATTTATTGGCTCATGGTTTGGAAGGCTAGAAATCCAAAATCAAGGCATTAGAAAGACTATGCATTCTCTTCAAAGGCTGTAGTATTCTGGAGCTGACTTGCTACAGCCCTTGGAGCTCCTGGGCTTGCATCTTTGCCTTGGTGTGTAGTGATCTCTCTTTCCTTTGTCTGCTCTTCCGTTGACGTCTGGCCTTTGATTCCTCCCACGGGCCTTCTTTTTATAAGGCAGCCAGTAATGCAAAGTCCCACACTGCTTCAATTGGCCACGTATTAGTCAGCCAAAGGGGTGCTAATGCAAAACACTGGTTATTTTTTATAAAGGGTATTTATATGGGGTAGGAACTTACAGATATCAGGCCATAAAGCATAAGTTACTTCTCTCACCAAAATCTATTTTTATGTATTGGAGCAAGAAGTCTGCTGATGTCTGCGAGTGTTTAGGCTTCCTGGGTTCCTTCCTTCTACGGTCTTGCTTTGCTCTGGGTTCAGGGTTGCTCTCTTCCCAGGGCTTGCTTCTTCCTGGGCTCAGGATTCCTCTCTTCCTGGGGCTGGCTTCTCTTCCCTCTGTGAGCTTACTTCCCAGGGCTCCAGCTTAAGACTCCAGCATCAAACTCCAACATCAAAACTCCAACATCAAAACCCCTCAACTTTGTCCTTTGCCATGCCTTTTATCTGTGAGTCCCTACTCACCAAGGGGTGGGAACTCAATGCCCTAATGACATGGCCCAATCAAAGCCCTAGTCATAACTTAATCACTCCCAGGTATGGACCAGATTACAAATATAATCCAGTATCTATTTTTAGAATTCATAACCATATCAAACTGCTGCACTCTGCCCTCTGAATTCCAAAAAGACATTACAATACTCAAAAAAACCTTAAATCAATAACAATGCAAGTACTAAATCATATCACAATCGATTTAAAGAAATACAGTTTGTCTTGGGGTAAAGTCCTGTCTGCTATAGACCTCTGAAAATTACAAAACAATTTTTCTGTTTCCAGTATACAAATGGACAGAAAAAGGATAAACATTTTTATTACAATAAGGAGAAATTGGGAGGGAAGCATGAGCCACATGTCCTCTACAGTTCAGTAAACCTGCAGGGCAACCTCCATTCGATTTCTGTCTGAGAGTCATTCTTAAGATGACGGTTTCTTCTTCTTGGTTCCTTATGGGAACCCACCCTTTCCACATGCTTGCCAGTGGCCATTTTCTTGGTTCCACCCTCATTAAGCATCCGGGTATTGACCGAGCTCCAGACCTCACCCTCCAAGAGTGTTGGGGTGATTGCCACACCTTACCCAATCTTTGGGTTAGAGTCTTAACTGCCCTAGTACAGTGACATGAAGACAACATTTCCCCTAAACTTTGGCATACAAGCTCAACCCTCTCAGAGCAACAAGTTGACCACCTGGCCTTCCTTAACCTTTGGGGACAGGTCCACCCCACTCAGACCTGTGGGGTGCTGACCTTAACCGCCTTAATCTTTGGGGAATGTGCCCCACCCTCTCTGCACCCTGGGGCAGCAAAACTCTCCCAGAACATTGGACAGGAGCATTCACCCTCTTCAACTGCTGGGGCAAACTCACCCTCTTTGTACACATGGGTGGGGTTCCTCTCTTGGCCCAAGTTGATGTCCTAATTCCAGAGCTCAGCTTCCATGGTTTTCCTCTTAAAGCTGTTTCTCCTTCAATCTCTCCTTTCCATGTACTTTTTATTCCAGGTTGACAGTGTTTTTCTTCATACAGCTTTCTCAAAAACCTTGTTGGTTTAGCATGCAAGAAGCAGGGATCCAAGCCATCAGACAGTAAGACTTTCCACAAGTCTTCCCTAGATAACTGCATCTTCAATCTTGACTTACAAATTCCAAGTTTAGTTAAGTTTTCCAATGGGGCACGTTCATCTGGGAACTTGATTTCCAGAGACTTGGAATTTCCAGAATCAGTTTCTGGTTTCTTTGTGCCCAACAGTTCAGTCCTCAGCATATCTCTCTCATCTAGCAGTTTGCTACAAGCTACAAGCAGAAGCCAAGCTGCATTCTCCGGGTTTCCTTTGGAAATTTCTTCAGCTAAATGTCCAGACTTGCCGTTTTCAAATTCTTCCTTCCATGAAACACCAGGAGTTAATCTAAAAGTTAAAGTTCTCTGCAACTTTAAAACATGGATTACCTTTCCTCCAGTTTCCAATAATACTTTTATCATTTACTGCTAAGCCATCATAAAAAGTCTCTTTAGCATCAATATTGCTATCAACAGTCTCTTCAAAGCATTGTAGGTCTTTTCTTCCAAGCATCTCACAATTCCTCCAAAAAATACCCCTTACCCATTTTTATATTCCAGCATTTCAGTAATTGCAAAAGCATATCCCCACACCTTGGTACCAAATTCTGTATTAGTCAGCCAAAGGGGTGCTGATGCAAAATACCAGAAATCTGTTGGCATTTATAAAAGGTATTTATTTGGGGTAGAAGCTTACAGTCACAAGGCCATAAACCATAAGTTACTTCTCTCACCAAAGTCTGTTGCCATGTGTTGGAGCAAGATGCCTGCCAGTCTCTGTGAGGGTTCAGCCATCCTCTTCCTCCTAAATATCTCTTGGCCCCAGCTCCTTCTGTTCTCAGTTGGAGGTTAGCATAAGGCTTGTCTCTCTCCTTGGGGCTCATTTCTTTCTGTGCTCAGCTGCTCTGCTCTCTTCACAAGGTCACCTGTAGACTATCAGGCTCATTCTCTTCCTGGGGCTTTTGCCATGTCTAATGGAGCTTCTCTCTTTTCTTACATATCTGCTTCTCCGTGTATTTACTTCTCAGGGTTCCAACATCAAAACTCAGACTCTTCAGCCTTGACCAAGGGGCAGGGACTCAATGTCCTACTGACATCCCCAAATCAAAGCCCTCATTTGAACTTAATTAAGTAAAAGTGAAACCTCTGAACTTAACACAACCAAAGGGGAACATGCCCAGAGATAAAAGACCAGTTTACAAACACAATCCAATATCTATCTTTAGAATTCATAAACAATGCCAAACTGCTATACTCTGCCATCTGAATTCCAAAAAGATATTACAATATTCAAAAAAACCTTAAATCAATAATAATGCAAGTACTAATTCATATCACAATCAGTTTAAAAATAAACAGTTGGTCCTGGAGCAAAGTCCCATCTGATTTAAAAAAAAAAAAAGATTTATTTATTTATTTAATTCTCTCCCCTCCCCCCCCCCCCCCCCCCCGTTGTCTGCTCTCTTTGTCTATTTGCTGCGTCTTCTTTGTCTGCTTCTGTTGTTGTGAGTGGCATGAGAATCTGTGTTTCTTTTTGTTGCATCATCTTGCTGTGTCTGCTCTCTGTGTGTGCAGCACCATTCCTGGGCAGGCTGCACTTTCTTTCGCACTGGGTGGCTCTCCTTATGGGGTGTACTCCTTGCGCATGGGGATCCTCTATGCGGGGGACACCCCTGCGTGGCAGGGCACTCCTTGTGCGCATCAGCACTGCACATGGGCCAGTTCCACATGGGTCAAGGAGGCCCGGGGTTTGAACCACAGACCTCCCATGTGGTAGACGGATGCCCTAACCACTGGGCCAAGTCCGCCACCCCCCATCTGATTTAGACCTGTGATTCTTACACAATAATTTATCTGCTTCCAATATACAAAGAGACAGACAAAGGTAAACATTTGCATTACTATAAGAAGAAATTGGGAGGAGCACATGGGTCATAGGTCCCCTACAGTTCTGTAAACTTTCTGGTACCAAATTCTGTCTTAGTCAGTGAAAAGGTTGCTCATGCAAAGTACCAGAAATTTGTTAGCTTTTATAAAGGGTATTTATTTGGTAGAAGCTTACATTAGTACACTTAGATACATAATTCAAACTACCACAAATTTGGTTGTGGCTTTGTGGGTTTGTTAAGTCAGACAGGCCTGTTTCCCATGTCTCTCATTTTAGGACACAGGCTGAAAAATAGCAGCTAAATGAAACATGATTTTCTCATGGTGGATGGCAGGAGTACAAAAGGGGTAAGTGAAAATTTGCCAAATATCTGAAAGCTTCAGCTTGAAACTCTCACTGACTTTCCATAGGCCAAAACAAATCACATACATGGCCAAACACAACATCAATGTCATAAGAAATATACTCTTCTTACAGAGGTGAGGAGAAAAGAACATATATTTGCTGCACAATAAAGCAATCTACTATAGTCAATAAAAATGTTAAGAGATACGTAATGCCATATTAGGTGTAGCAGTACAATTATGAATTGTACAGTTGTTTTATCCTTGTACTCCACCTTTTTCAACATGTTGACTTTCAGCCTTCACAAGATGATTGCCATAGTTTCAGGTATCACATTCTCACTCATCTGTGCTTCAAGCAGGAAGGAAGCAGTAAGAATAAAGGTCAAAAGGTGCTTTCCTTCCAACGGAGAGTAAGAACTTTCCCAGGACACTCCTCTTACATTTTGTGACTCAGGGGTCTGAGTCACATGGCTTCTCCCAGCTGCAAGGAAGGTTGGAAAAGCAACCATATTGCTTTTCCTTCCTATATAGTAAGAAGTAGACAATGGGAACAGAGTGGGAAATAGATTTTGGGGACCAAACACTGTGTGTGAGGCAGATATAAGATCTGGAACCCAAGAGAGAGATTTGGCTCAAGATGTGAATTTAGAAGTTGTTAGTATACAGATAATACAGTTTTTGGAGGGTATGAAATGATACAGGAAGAATGAGTAGAGATGGACAACAGGAATGAAGAATGAATATTGAGTAACAGCAGTGAGAAGGAGACATCCAAAGGAGTCTTAGGAGGACTTGGCAGAGAGGTAGGATACAAACCCAACAGAATGTAATGACACAGAGGTATGAGATCTCCAACTTTGTTCTTCCTTTTCAATGTAGTATTGGCTGTTCCGGGCCCTTTGCCATTCATTATGAACTTGAGGAACAATTTTCCCTTTTCTGCAGAAAAGGCTACTGGGATTTTGATGGGTTTTGCATTGAATCTGTAGAACACTTTGGTAGTATTCATATTCAATTTTATAGTCTACATGATCCAGAGACACCTGAGGATAATGTTTATAAAAAGAAAATAATTATTATCTAGCATGCCACATCAATTTATACTGCCAGTCTCTAAACTTCATTCCTTTCTTCCTCTCTCCCTCC
Source organism: Dasypus novemcinctus (assembly GCF_030445035.2). Lineage (NCBI taxonomy): Eukaryota > Metazoa > Chordata > Mammalia > Cingulata > Dasypodidae > Dasypus > Dasypus novemcinctus. The sequence goes on along the minus strand of NC_080674.1, from coordinate 66,107,592 downwards.
CTCCCTCCCTCCCTCCCTCCTTCCTTCCTTCTGAGGCATTTATTGAACACTAACAAAGTGCCAAACATACACAGCCTTAGGCCTAGGTAGGCAGGGCAGAAAAAAAGGAATGAACATGGAAACATAAAGAGGAGATTAGTCTTCTAGGTATGCAAGCAACTGAACCAGAAATAATACAGAGATCCATAGCAAATGTGAACTTGGTGGTCCTTTGCCTGATTTTTCTCATTGTCTTCTTTGCACAGTACTCCCATACATTGAGCCTGATCTTTTAGGGCTAATGTATATGCTCCTCTATGCTTCCTCTCTTTCCCATATCCTCTAGGGTATTTTTCAGTCAATATGAGTTAATGCTGTAAAAGTTTTTGGCATGAGTTCACACCAATTAGATTGGCATCCATAGGCTCTCTCATTCAGCTTGTCCTCATATATATGGAAGGCAACATTTTAACCATCTACTTTTGACAATTTTCTCTTCTGAATCTGTGTATGGTATTTTTATCCCAGCCAGCTGTACTGAAATTTTTTGCTGGAACATGAAAAGCCAAACTTCATGAAATTGTCTATTAACATTGTTATTGTGGTTAATGGATATTGTGTAGATTTGACCTTAAAATCAATGTTTTCCAGTGACAGATGTGTCCTATGATTTCTAAAGTAAAGTAGCCATGGCAACTCCTGATGAGGAGACAGGATCATGTGTCTGACAGGTGATATCCGCAATCTTCAAACTAACAAAACTGAGTGAAATAAATACTAACATGTCAGGTTTGCAAACTGAAAATAATTCCAAAAGATTAGGAAACTTTGTGTACCTAATTTCAGAAGAATGTAATGAACTTTACACAAATAGAAAGGAAATTTAAAGTTCATAGGTTATAAATTCCTAGCTAAGCTGTAAAAATGTGGGTAATTTTTCTTAATGCTTATATATCATCATTATCACTTTGTCTTTAATAATCATAACTCTCTTATTCCTTATGAAATAGCTATTGTTACTTCATTAAATTATTACAAAACAAAACTTATTCAAATATGTCCAGCAAGAGATGCCATTCTTAGTAATTTGACTTAGATGAATTGCTTCAGATATTTGGTTTTCTTTTTTCCTTAGATTCAAGTATCATCTTTTAATAATAGCATTTATCTTAGTAACTCAGACAATTATTTGTATTTTCATATGGTATCTTAGTTGCTTATTACTGTATAACAAATTATCCCAAAACTTAGAGGCTTCAAGCAGCAAACATTTATTATCTCACCATTTTTGTGGGTCAGGAATCTGAGTGCAGCTTACCAGGGTGACTCTGACTCAGCATTTCTCAAAAGGCAACAAGGTATTGGTCAAGGCTGTATCATTTCAAGGCTCTACGGGGCTTCAAAGCTCCTCATAAGGCTCTTACCAGTCCTCATTGGCTGTTGACTGAAGACATTAGCTCTATGCTTTCCCCAGAATGAGAGCACTAAGAGAGAGAGGCAGAGATTCTGCCCATCTTCCATGAAGTGGCATGAATAGAGCATTCCACGTCATGGAGACCAGGGCTTGTCCTATACTGGCAGCATAAAACCTTCCTCAGGAGCTATTCCAAGGCTGGAATTCCCAAAAATCAGGGAGGAAGAGATAGTTGGCCACTGACTTCAGGTACTGATTAGTAAATTCAACTGGCTGAAGTATAATCCTAAGAACAGCTAAAGTTTGAACCTGTCTAAGTCAGAAATAGGACAGTAGCTGCCATTTTAACTCTGAACCAGCATGAGGAGAAATGGGGCTAACTGGAAATCACAATAACATAAGGATTGGCTTCTTCTCACCCAGATTAAACTGCAACCCTAGCCTAGGCTCCAGCCCCACCTCCAGCAGGGAGGAAGCTAGCAGGTCCTTCATCAGCCTCTCCGGGTAACTCCAGGAGCTTTTGGCTGGCACAGACTGAGTAGTCAGACACCTGGGGCTCCATCCCCATTCCTCATTAGGATAGGAGATGAGCTGTGTTTCCTCAGCCTCTCTGGGCAAGTGCAGGTACTTTCAGTCTGCACAAACTTGTTTGTTGAGTGCCTTTGATTCCCACTCCTCCACCTCCATAGGATAGGAAGGAGCTGGTATTTCTTCAACCTCCCTGGGCAACTGCAGGCAATTTTAGCCCTCACAAACTGGTTTGTTGAGTGCCTTTGATTCTATCTCTATCCCTCACCTTCCCCCATAGGATAAAAGGTACTTGATGTTTCCTCAGCCTCCCAGGGCAACTGCAGGTGCTTTTAGCCAAAATGAACTTGACTGTTGGGTACCTGTAGCTCTACCTCCATGTTCAATAGGACAAGAGGGTTGTAGTGTTTCCTCAGCCTCTCTGGATAACTGCAGGTGCTTTTTGCCCACACAGACTGAATAGTCAGACACCTGTAGCTTCATCCCCACCCCCAAGTAAGATAGGAGGGGAACTATGTTTCTTCAGCCTTTCTGGGCAATGGCAGGCACTTACAGCCTGCATGGGCTGGACTGTAGGATGACTATGAATCCACCCCTAACCTCCAATAGGATAGGAGGAGGCTGGTGTTTCCATAGCCTCTTTGTATTGTGGCCAAAACAAACTGAACTGTTGGGTACCTGTGGTTCCATCCCCATCCTCTAAAGGGCAGAAGGAAGAGTACTCCCTCAACCCCTCAGGGCAAATGCAGGTGCATACAGCCCACACAGATTAGATTCTTGGGCACTCTGGAGAGTCCAAGCCCTCCCCTAGCAGCAAAGTAAGGAGACTGGTGCTACATCAGTCTACCTGGGCAACTGTGGTCATTTTAGACCCACATGTCATAGATTATTGCCCACACCTGAAGTTCTATCCCTGCCCCAGGGAGGAAGGGATGTGAAGCTTCATCAGTCACTTCAGGCAATTACAGGAAATCTTGGCCTGCATGACTGCAGCTCTGCCCTACCCTTGGCAGAGGAGAACGGTGAGAGAAGCTTCATTGGTTCCTGTGGCAATGCAAGCAGCTTCAGCCTCCACTGCTTATAGCACCAACTACATCCTTGGATCTTACTACAAAACCAGCAAGGGTGAAAGGGCAAGAAAGCCCTAAACTAAAGAGAGAAACTGCACTCAGAATAAATACTATAGTAAACCAGATGCCAAGACACCAACAAAAAATTGCAATCCACACCAAGAAACAGGGAGCTATGGCCCAGTCAAAGGAACAAGATAAGCCTCCAGATGACATAAAAGAGTTGATCATAGATGTTCAAACAAATCTCCTTAATAAATTCAATGAGATGGCTAAAGAGATTAAGGATATTAAGAAGACACTGGATAAGCACAAAAAATGATTTGAGAGTATACATTAAAAAATAACAGATCTTATGAAAACGAAAGGCACAATAAACCAAATAAAAAAAAAACACTGGAGGCATATAATAGCAGATTTGAGGCAGCAGAAGAAAGGATAGGTAAGCTTGAAGACATGCTCTCCAAAAGCAAACATAAAAAGAAGAGATGAAGAAAAGAATGTAAAAAATTGAACAGGGCCTTAGGAAACTAAATGACAGCAAGAGATGGGCAAACATATATGTCATGGATGTCCCAGAAGAAGAAAAGGGAAAAGGGCAGAAAAAATACTTGAAGAAATAGTGGTAGAAAATTTCCCAAACCTATGGAAGAGCATAGATATCTCTGTCCAAGAAGTACAATGTACTTACATCTGAATAAATCCAAATAGACCAACTCCAAGACACATACTAATCAGAATTTCAAATGTCAAAGACAAAGAGAAAATTCTGAGAGCAGCAAGAGAAAAGCAATGCATAACATACAAGGGATAACCAATAAGATTAAGTGCCAATTTCTCATCAGAAACCATGGAGGCAAGAAGGCAGTGGTACATATATTTAAGGTAATTCAAGAGAAAAACTACCAGCCAAGAATCTTATATCCAGCAAGATTGTCTTTCAAAAATGAGGGCAAGTAGGAAGCGGACTTGGCCCAATGGATAGGGCGTCTGCCTACCACATGGGAGGTCTGTGGTTCAAACCCTGGGCCTCCTTGACCTGTGTGGAGCTGACCCATGCGCAGTGCTGATGTGCACAAGGAGTGCCATGCCACACAGGGGTGTCCCCCACGTAGGGGAGCCCTACATGCAAGGAGTGCGCCCTGTAAGGAGAGCTGCGCAGCATGAAAGAAAGTGCAGCCTGCCCAAGAATGGCACTGCACAAATGGAGAGCTGACATAACAAGATGATGCAATAAAAAGAAACACAGATTCCTGGTGCCACTGATAAGGATAGAAGCGGTCACAGAAGAACACACAGTGAATGGACACAGAGAGCAGACAACTGGGGGGTGGGGAAGGGGAGAGAAATTTTTAAAAAAATTCTTTAAAAAATGAGGACAAGTTTAGAATATTCACAGATAAACAGAAACTGAGAGAGTTTGTAATCAAGAGACTGGCTTTGCAGAAAATACTAAAGGGAGTGTACAGCCTGAAAAGAATAGACAGGAGAGAGAGGTTTGAAAGAGAGTCCAGAAATGAAGATTATATCAGTGAAATTAAATAAAAGTGCAAAAAGAGTAATGAAAATAAAGTATGGCAGATGAAACCCAAAGGTCAAAAGGGATGAAATCAGAACTGCCTTTACAGAGAAAACATTGAATGCTAATGGATTAAAGTCCCCAAGCAAAAGACACTGACTGGTAGAATGGATAAGACAATATGAGTCATTTGTATGCTGTCTACAAGGAACTCACCTTAGACCCAAGGATACCAATAGATTGAAAGTGAAAGCCTGGAAAAAAAATATTCCACCCATGCAGAAGTCAAAAAAAAAATCTTGCAATTCTTACATTGCAAAATAGCAATTCTTATATTGGATGAAAGAGACTTTAAAAGCAAAACTGTTATTAGAGGGAAGTGGATTTGGCTCAACTGACAGAGCATCTGCCTACCACATGGGAGGTCCAGGGTTCAAACCCAGGGCCTCCTGACCCATGTGGTGAGCTGGCCCATGCACAGTGCTGATGTGTGCAAGGAGTACCATGCCATGCAATGATGTCTCCTGTGTAGGGGAGCCCCACATGCAAGGAGTGTGCCCTGTAAGGAGAGCCGCCCCATGCAAAAGAAAGCACAACCTGCCAAGGAGTGGTGTGGCACACACAGAAGGCTGATGCAGCAAGATGATGCAACAAAAGAAACAAAGATTCACCGTGCCACTGACAAGAATGCAAATGGACACAGAAGAACACACAACAAATGGACACAGAGAGCAGATAACAGGGGGGAGGAGAGGAAGGGGAGAGAAATAAATAAAAACTAAATTAAAAAAACTGTTATTAGAGACAAGAGAGGACATTATATATATATATATATACACACACACACACACATATATACATATATATATATATATATTTATTTATTTATTTATCCTCCCCTCTATTGTCTGCTCTCTGTGTCCATTTGCTGTGCATTCTTCTGTATCTGCTTGTCTTCTCTTTAGGTGGCACTGAGAACTGACCCTGGAACCTTGCAGAGTAGGAGAGAGGTTCTCAATCTCTTCCATCACCTCAGCTCCTTGGTCTGCTGCATCTCTTACTGTCTCTCCTCTGTGCTTCTTTTTGTCCTTTCATCTTGCTGTGACAGCTCTCCACTTGGACCAGGTTTCCACATGGGCTAGCACTCCTGCACAAGCCAGCACTCCTGTGCAGGCCAGCATTCCTGCATGGGCTAGCATGCTATTCAGGTCAACTTGTCACATGGGCCAGCACTCTGCATGGGCCAGCTCTTTGCTCAGTCCAGCTCACCCATGTGGGCCACTTTGCCTTCACCAGGTGGCCCTGGGAACTGAACCCTGGACCTCCCATATGGCAGACAGGAGCCCAGTCTCTTGAGCCACATCTGCTTCCTAATATTTTATACTCATAAAATAGGCAATTCACCAGTGGAGCAGTTTGATATGGTTTATGAATTCCAAAAATATATGTTGGATTATGTTATAAACTGGTCTGTCCCTCCATGCATATTAGAGTATATTGGACTCAGAGGCTTTGCTTTTACTTGATTAAATACTGATTAAAGCTTTGACTGAGCAATGTCAATAGGACATTGACAGGGACTCAGAAAGAAACAGCACCACAAAGAAGGGAAGTTGGAGTCTTGAGCTAGAGCCCTGAAAAGTAAACACACAGAGGAGCCTGGTTGTGAGGAAAGAGAAAAGGCCCTGGGAAGAGAAACAAGCTGTTCGCCTAAGAGTCTACAGCTGACCTTGCGGGGCTAATAGAGCAGCTGAGTCTGGAGAGAGGAAAGCCCCAGGAAGAGAGGACCCCAGGAAGCCTGAACCCTTACAGATGTCAGCAGCCATCTTGCCCCAACATGTGGCAATAGACTTTGGTGAGGGAAGTAACTTGATGGCCTGCTAACAGTAAGCTTCTACCCCAAATAAACACCCTTTATAAAAGCCAACAGATTTCTGGTATTTTGCATCAGCACCCCTTTAGCTGACAAATACAAGCAGGAAGAAATAACAATCATAAACATACATGCACCTAACCAGGATGCTCCAAGGCACATGAGCAAATACAGGCAAAACTGAAAGAAGAAATAGATATCTCTAAAAAATAGTTGGAGACTTCAGTACGCCACTCAAGCATCTGGGCAGAGGATCAATAAAGAAACAGAGAACTTGAATAATATGATAATTGGGCTAAATCTAATAGACGTATACAGAACATTGCACCCTAAAACAGCAGATATCTGCTCTTCTCAAGTGCTCATGGATCTTTCTCAAGGGTAGTCCATATGCTGAGTCACAAAGCAGACCTAAATAAATACAACAGGACTGAAATTATACAAAGCAATTTCTCTGATCATAATGGAATAAACCTTGTAATCAATAAGAATAGAAAGATGGAAAATTCACAAATATAGAAAGATTAAACAAAACACTCTTAAATAATCAGTGGACCAAAGAAGAAATTGCGAGAGATATCAATATATATATCAAGATGAATGAAAATGAGAACACCAGCTATCAGAACCTGTAGAATGCAGCAGAGGGAAATTTATAGCCCTCAATGCTTTCATTAAAAAAGAAAAAAGCACTACAACTAATGGCCTAACTACATAGGAACAGTAAACTAGTCACAAAGCAAATGGAAGAAATGTAATAACAAAGATCAGAGCAGAAATAAATAAAATTGAGAATAACCAAATAAAACAACAGAGAATTAACAAAATCAAACATTGTTTCTTCAAGAAGATGAACAAAATTGATAAACCCTTAGCTAGAATGACAAAGAAAAAAAGAGAGAAGATGCAAATAAATAAAATAAAAAATGAAAATGGGAGGCATTACTACAGACACTAGAGAAATAAAAGTGATCATAGGCAGATACTATGAACAACTGTATGCCAATTCTATAAACAACATAAGCAACATGGAAAACTTCCTAGGAATGTACAGACAACCTACACTGACTCTAGAAGAATTAGAAGATCTCAGCAAACCAATCATAAGTAAAGAGATTGAAACAGTCCTCAAATAAGTCCCCAAAATGAAAAGCCTAGGACCAGATGGTTTCACAGGTGAGTTCTACCAAGCATTCAAAGAATATTTAATACCAATATTACTGAAGCTCAGGTACAGATATTATGAAAAAAGAAAATTATAGACCCATTTCCCTAATGATTATGGATGCAAATAATCCTCAGCAAAATACTTGCTAATAGAATCCAACATCACATTAAAAGAAATATTCATGATCAAGTGGGTTTTATACTTGGCACACAAGGGAGGTCCACACAAGAAAATCAATCAACAAAATATAACACATTAATAAATCAAAGAAGAAAAATCACATGGTCCTTTCTCTTGACACAGAAAAGGCATAGAGAAAATGCAGCATCGCTTCTTGATAAAAAGTACTCCAAATATAGGAATTGAAGGAAATTTTTTAACCTTTTAAAGGCCATATATGAAAAATCTACAACTAATATTGTACTGTGGTGAAAGACTGAAAGTTTTCCCATTGAGATCAGGGACAAGACAAGAACAACTGTCACTATAGTTGTTCAGAATAGTGCTAGAGGTTCTAGCTAGAGCAATCAGGCAAGAAAGAAAAATAAGGCATCCAAACCAAAAGGAAGTAGGAAAACCTTCACTATTCACAGATGATATGATCCCATACCTAGAAAGTCCCAAAAAATCTATAAGGCTGCTAGAATTATTAAATAAAATCAGTAGAGAGTCAGGATACAAGATCAATAAGCAAAAATCCAAAGTGTTTCTATACACTAGTAATGCACAATCTGAGAAGGAAAAAAATTCCATTTACAATATTGACCAAAAGATTCAAATATTTAGGAATAAACTTAATCAAGAATGTAAAGCAGTTATATTCAGAAAACTACAATGTGCTCCTAAAATCAATTTTAATAAGAACTTAATACTGAAAGAACATTCCATGTCATAGATTGGAAGATTAAATATCATTAAGATGTCAATTCTACCCAAACTGATACAGATTCTATGCAATCCTGATAAAAATTCCACAAGCATTTTTTCAAACAAATGGAAAACACAATTATCAAATTTATTTGGAATGGTAAGAGGCCCCAAATAGCCAGAGACATATTAAAAACAAAAAGCAAAGTTGGAAGACTCTTACTTTCAGGTTTTAAATCATGTTACCAAGCTACAGTGGTAAAAAAAACAGCATGGCACTGACATAAAGATAGACACATAGACCACATAGATCAATGGAACCAATCTGATGTTTCAGAATCAGACCACATCTACGGTCAAGTGATTTTTGACAAAACTGTCAAACCCACCCAGCTGGGTCAGAACAGTCTATTCAACAAATGGTGCTGGGAGAACTGGATATCCATGGCCAAAAGAAAGAAAGAGGATCCCTATCTCACACCCCATACAAAAATTAACTCAAAATGGACCAAAGACCTAAATATAAAAGGTAGAACCATAAAGCTCCTAGAAGAAAATGTGGGAAAACATCAAGAACTGGGGGTAGGTGGTGCATTCTCAAACCTTATACGAAAAGCATGAACAATGAAAGAAAACATGGATAAATGGGACCTCCTCAAACTAAAACACTTTTGTGATTCAAAGGACTTTATCTAGAAGGTAAAAAGGCAACCCACTCAGTGGGAGAAAATATTTAGAGATGATATAATCTATAAGGATTTGATTTCCATTCTATATAAAGAGATCATACAACTCAAAAACAAAATATCAAGCAATTCAATTTAAAAATGGGTAAATGGCTTAAATAGACATTTCTCCACGAAGGAAATACAAATGACCAAATAGGACATGAAAAAATACTCAATATCACTAGCTACTAGGGAAATGCAAATAAAAATGGCAATGAGATATCATCTCACATCACATAGAGAGGTCATTATTTAAAAAACAGAAAACCATACATGCTGTAGAGGATGTGGAGGAATACAAATACTCTTTCACTGTTGGTGTGATTGTAAAATGGTGCAACCTCTGTGGAAGACAGTTTGGTGGTTTCTCAGAAAGCTAAATATAGAAATTCCATATGACCGAGACATTCCTTTACTAGGCATATATTCAGAAGAACTGAAAACTCTGATCTGAAAAGACATTTGTACACTGAAGTTCATAGCAACATTATTCACAATTGTGAAAAGATGGAAACAACGGAAGGGTCCATCAAACAATGAATAGATAAGCAAAATGTGGTATAGACATATGATGGAATAGTATGCTACAGTGAGAAGAAATGAAATTGGGGCACATATGAATGAATAAAGATTAATGGATGAATCTTGAAGACATCATGCTAAGTCAAATAAGCCAGACACAAAAGGACAAATATTGAATGGTCTCACTAATTAGAACTAAATACAAACACTAAGTACATGGAGTTAAAAATTAAAGTATAGGTTATTAGGAGATAAGAGAAGGGATGTGAAGGAGTACTGATGCTTAATGTATGTAGAAGTTTTAATTAACTTGACTGTTAAAATGTGAAAATGGATATAATTGATGGTAACACATTATAATGAATAGCATCTGGTTTATAAATGGGATTTTGGTTGGAAAGGGTAGTCTAGGGAGGTAAATGTCAATTAAAAGAAAGCTAGAGAATAATCTAGGAACTGAATAACACAGTGAACCCAGAGGTGAATGAGAATTGTGGTTAATAGTACAAATTTAAGAATGGCCTCTGGGAACTAGAACAGATGTACGTCACTATTGCAAGGTGGTGGGAATGTGGAGAAGCATGGGAAAAGTACAATTATTGTAACCTGTGGACTATAGTTAACAGCAATACTGTAATATCCTTGCATCAATGCCAAATATGTACTTGTTGATAATAGGAGGTTATAGAAAAAACATGCCAAATGTACATTATGGACCATAGTGGTAATAGCCTGATAATATTATCTCATAATTTGTAAGTAAATATTCCACAATGGTGTGGTGTGTTGGTGATGAGTTGTTGTATGGGAATTCTATACATGAGAATGGTTGTTTTCTAAGTTCATAACTTCTGTAATAAAAATATATTCTAAAAAATCAATTGACAATAATATATAGTCTTTCTGGACTTTACATTTTATTCCACTCATTAATATTTCTATCCTTATACTAGTACTTCACAGTCCTGATTATTGTAGCTTTTTAGTAAATTTTAAAATCAGGAAGTGTGAATCCTCCAACTTTCTTCTTCTTTGTCAAGATTGTTTTGGCTAATCCGGGTCACTTTATTTTCCATATGAATTCTAGGATGTGTCAATTTCTACAAAGAAGGCTGCTGGTATTTTTATAGGGATTGAGTTGAAGTTATAATTTGGGGAGTATCACCATCTTAACAATATTAACTCTTTCAATCACTGAACATGGGATGTTTTACCAATTATTTCAATCTTCAATTTATTTCACAATATTTGTATTTGTTGAGAGTATAAATTTTGTACTACTTTTAAAAATTTATTTCTAAGTATTTTATTCTTCACAATGCTATTGTAAATGGAATTTTTTAAAATTTCAGTTTTGAATTGTTCATTCTTAGTATATAGAAATCAATGGAGTTTTCTATATTTATCATTTATCCTGCAAATTTGCTAGAGTTGTTTATTAGTTCTAATAGTTTTTTGGTCATTTCTTATAGGATTTTCTACATGCAAAAATCATGCCATCTGCAAAATATGCAAGAGATAGTTTCACATCTTCTTTTCCAATCTGGATGGCTTTAATCTAATTTTCTTGCCTGATTGTACTGGTTAGAACATTCAGCAGAATGTTGAATAGAAGTGGAAACAGTTGACATGTTTTTCTTGTGACTGATCTTTGGAAGTCTTGCTTCATCAAGAATGATGTTACCTGTGAGTTTTTCATGGATGTTCTTTAGGTTGCAAAATTTCCCTTCCATTCCTTCTTTGTTGAGTTGTTGTTGTTTTTTAATCATGAAAGTCTGTTGGATTTTGTCAAATGAGTTTTCTTTATCTATGGACATAATCATCTTGTTTTTATTTTTTATTCCATTGACATAGTGTTTTACATTAATTTATTCAAGGATGTCCAACCAATCTTGCATTCCTAGGATAAATTTCACATGGTCATTGTGTATAATTCTTTTTATATGTTGCAGGATTCTGTTTGCTAGTATTTTGTTGAAGACTTTTGCACCAATATTCATAAGACGTATCGATATGTAGTTTTCTTTTCTTTTGATGTCATTGTCTGGTTTTGTTAACAGGACAATACTGGCCTCATAGAGTGAGTTGGAAAATGTTACCCTTCTTTTTTTTTTTTTTAACAAGTACATAGATGCCATTTATCTGGCCTATAAGTACAATATTGTTGTATTTGGGTTTTACAAAACATCAAGTATAAATAACCTGAAACTAACAGCACACAAAAATTGACTTCCTACACAGATATACCAGGCAAAAATATGGAATACTTCAAGAATTTGCATGTCATACTCTGCAGGGGCCATGCAATCTTCTCTCTATCATTCCAATTTTAGTATATGTGCTGCTGAAGGGAGCACCCCTTCTTCTATTTGGAAGTGTTTGTGGAGAATTGGTCTTCACTTTTCTTTAAATGTGTGGTAGAATTCATTTATGAAGTCATATGGGCCTGGCTTTTCTTTGTGAATAGTTTTCTTTTTTAAAATTACGAAATCAGTCTTTTTACTTGTTATAAGTCTATTCAGATTTTCTTTTTCTTTTTGAGTCAGTTTCAGTTCTTTTTGTCTTTCTAGGAATTTGTCTATTTCCACTAAGTAATTGGCATACAATCTTTTAGACTATTCCTTTATAATCTTTTTTTATTTCTGCATGGTTATTAGTTTTGTTGCCTTTGTCTTTGCTAAGTCTAGTAATTTTAGTCTTTTTTCTTTATTCTTGGTCAATCTTGATGAGGGTTTGTCAATTTTAAAAGCCTTTTCAAAGAACCAAATATTGGTTTTATTAATTTTTGCCATTACTTTTCTATTCTTTATGTCATCAATTTCTGCTCTAATCTTTATTATTTCCTTCTTTCTGCTAACTGTACATTTAGCTTGCTCTTCTTTTTCAAGTATTATGGTGGAAATTAGATTATTGTTTTGAGAGTTTTCTTCTTTCTTAATATAATATTTCATTTATATCTATAATTTTCCCTCTGAGAACTGCCTTTGCTGCATTATATAAGTTTTCTTATGTTGTGTCTTCATTTTTATTCATCTCAAAGTATTTTCAAATTTTCCTTGTGATTTCTTCTTTGATCTATTGGCTAGTTAGGAGTGTGCTGTTTAATATCCACAAATTTTTGAGTTGCATAAATTTCTGTTATTGATTTCTAATTTCATTCCATTGTGCTCAGAGAACATACTTAACATTATTCAAATTCTTTCAAAGTTACTGTAGTTTGTTTTATGGCCTAGAAGTAATACCTTTTTTTATAATCTAATCTCAGAAGTGACATCTCATCACTTTTGCCATATTTTAGTTACCAGGTCCAGCCCACAGATGAGGAGAGGGGATTATACAGGGTATAAATACTAGGAAGAGAGGATCCTTAGGGACAATTGTAGAGGCTGCCTATCACACATGGTAAGATAAGTCTGGTTTATTAGACATGTTTTCAAGTGGTAAGGTAAGACTGTCCCATGTTGCTTTCTGATAATGATTTCTTCACTTGGGCTTTATTTTTAAGAGCACTGATAAACATAGCTTCCAGAGCCCTACCCAGAGGAGATGGGCTATTAGTTTTTAAAGAAATGGAATGATGGATCATATTGTCCTTTCTTCCCTACCTTTGCCATGGTTCATACTGTTGGAGGATTATATGTTGCCATCTTACTAACTTTGAGTTCAGCTATGTGACTGACTTGGACCAATAGGACATGATGGGAAGGAAGGAACATTGTGCCAATTCTAAGCTAAAATGTGTTACCACTTATCTTCTACTCCTGCCATCCAGAATGAACAAAACAAAACAAAACAAAACCAAAACAAAACAGCATAATGAGAGACACATGACACAGAACTGAACTAGAGTCAGACCTAACCTAGCTGAGGCACCACCAACTTGCCTGAAAGTGAAAAATATTTATTTATTGTTATAAGCCCCTGACACTAACACAAACAAAGATAATAGAGATAGAACAAATATCTCAAAGAATGTCCACTGCTTTTAGTAATCTGTTTCCAAATTCCAATGAAACTATTATAATTGAAGCCCAATCCCTACAGGAATTCTATGGGAAAATGCTGTTTCAAGACAGGTCAGTCCAAAAGACTCCTTTATGACTTTGGCAAAATCCTCCAGGCCCTCAATAAAGACTTTGAGCACAAAAGATATATATCTCTATATTTTTTTAACCAGCAATTTCAAGCTATTGTGTTTAAAACCTGGCAAATATTCAGTATTCTAAAAGTTTAAATATTTTATTTCATCATTGTCAAAAACTTTTCAATTTGGTTTACTTTGTAGTTTAGATAGTTGTCATTGAATCCAAAGAGTGAAAGAGAAAACTTTCAAAATGAAATAATGTGTGCTATTATTAACTCAGTGGGGTAGCTGTTTAAATAGGTATGTGATTGTGCTATATTCCTCAACACAGAGGAATAAATGTGAAAAGGATTTAGCAAACAACATGTTGCCTCTAAATATCTCTGGGAACACTGATGTAAATCTCACAAGTCTAGTCCTTATCTGAAAAAGAAATGTTGGACAGTGTAGGACACTCACATTTTAGTACTTTGTTTTGTTTCAAGATTTATTTCCCCCCTCCTCTTCCCTCCCCTTCCCTCCCCTCCCTTCCTCCCCTGCCCCCACCCTGCTATTTTTGCTGTCTGTGTCCATTTGCTGTGTGATCTTCTGTATTTATTTCTATTTTTTGTCTTCTCTTCTCATCTTTCTCCTCTAGGATTCAGAGAGATTCGATCCTGGGGACCTCTGATGTGGAGAGAGGTTCCCTGTCAATTGTGCCACCTCGGTTCCTGGTCTGTGCTGTGCTTCACTTTGACTCTTCCCTTTGTATCTCTTTTTGCTGCATAATCATCTTGCTGCCTGACTCACTTGAGTGGGCACTGGCTCACCATGCAGGCATGGTTTCTCTTCTTCTTTTCTGCCAGGAGGTCCCAGGGATCTAACCTGGGTCCTCCCAAATGGTAGGTGGAAGCCTTATCACTTGAGCCACATCCACTTCCCAGTGCTTTGTTTTATTGTATTTGATTTTAGCTAGGTGGAAGCCTTATCACTTGAGCCACATCCACTTCCCAGTGCTTTGTTTTATTGTATTTGATTTTAGCTAGGTGGAAGCCTTATCACTTGAGCCACATCCACTTCCCAGTGCTTTGTTTTATTGTATTTGATTTTAGCTCCTTATCTGCATGTGCAAAGAAAATCCAAAAAATACCGCCACCTTATTTAGTACCATCAGGGCCAGAAATTATCCTGAACTGACCCTTTGGGTTATTTGGGTATGCTTCGTGTGTGTGTGAATGAGCTAAACTGGCATTATCCAGAATGATGCCAAAGGCATGATTTATTGTGAGATCAGCCTTCTGTTTTGTGACCCATTAGTCCAATTGTTACATAATTTATATTCAAGGAGAAATGGTCAAATATTCAAAGTTACATTAGAAAAAAAGGTGGCAAATTAACACCTGTGTATTAGAACAAGATGGTGGCATAAGACCCTGCAGGGTGGCATTCTCCTACAGAATCTTAGAAAAACATGCAAAAACTGGCACAGTCATCTTTCTCAAAAATACAGAAAACAAAGGTTTGCAGTAACTGAGCACGTGCCAAATCAAGAAAAAAAGCTTTAAAAACCTGTAGGAGGGAGCGGATGTGGCTCAAGCAATTGGGCACCCTCCTCCTACATGGGATGTACTGGGTTCAGCTCCTGGTGCCTCCTAATGAAGATGAGCAGATGCTGCAACAAACAGATGCCGCAACCATCAGATGACACAAGCAGCAGATGATACAAGCAGCAGGGAGTGGAAGTGGCTCAAGTGGTTGGGCACTCACCTCCTACATGGGAGGTCCTGGATTCGATTCCAAGAGCCTCCTAAAGAAGATGAGCAGACAATGAGCAGACAGATGAGGGAGCCATCTTGGGGTGGCGGGGTGAGGCAAAAAAAAAGTTAAAAAAACCTGTAAGAGAAGCTTACGGCACTCTTGCTGACCTATTCTCCTACCCTCCCCAGTGTGTATAGAACCAGCTTGTGCTCCCACTGAGGGTGCTATACCAGAGGGAGAAGAAAAAGCCCTAATATGCATACTCTGGTGCCTGTATGTCAGTGCCAATTTGTCATATGGCAGCATGGAAGCCTGAATCAAGCAACTCTTCTCTGACTCACCCTCCCAGAACTTGCCCTGCAGGCAGAAGCAGCTTATGAAAAGCTAAAGCCGTATAAGAAAAAATTAAGTCAAAGCAGCCTGGAGCAAAGGATTACTTGCTGTAAATCACACAAAAGAGTTGCCAGGAGGGGGAGAAAGTCTACTTTATAAGGAGTAGAAGGGGTACTTGAATTCCTACAAATGGGGGAATTCCTAAGGCAATGAGTAAGCACAAACCCAAGACAAGCCACAGGCTCAAATAAGGCAGAGCTTGTGGCTCTTTCACTTTCACTTCGGTCTGATCTTGATAGGAGGGCCAAACACCGAGGGAGAGCACCAGCCAAGACAGCCAATTTGAAAAGAATGAGAAAGGGTTTTTGCATTCCTTTGTTTTTGGTAGCTCCTAGCACTCAAGGACATCTCTGTCATAAAACTAACTGGACAAAATCTTAAGGAAAAGCAGCTTAAGGACTAAATCCCAGAGATATCACTTCAGTATATTGCATATATGCGGCCACCCCTCAGGCTGAAGTGTGGTTTGTTGGCCTGGCGGGGGAGTGGCCGCGGTAGGCCTAATTCCAAGCCGCTGCCCCCATAATAGGGTGGCTGGTCGGGCCCACCGCCACCCCTGAAGGAAGCTCGGCATGGGCGCAGAGTGCCCTCGGGTCTCCCCTTCTCGGCAGCCATGCTTCCACGGCCGCCCCTCCTCCTGGATGGCGCCACATGATGCCTGTGGGGCGGCACCCTTCTTCTTCTTTCTCCCTGTGCAGGCGCAGGGCGGAAAAATCCAGTCTGCCCTTTTCCCTCCCCCCCGACAGCAGCAACAGCCAGGCGTGGGTGGAAAAATCCAGTCTGCCCTTTTCCCTCCCCCCGACAGCAGCAACAGCCAGGCATGGGCAGGAAACTCAAGTCTGCCCTCTACCCCAGCAACAGCAGCCACCAATCACTAAACCCTGCCCCTTCCCCCAGCAACAGCGACAGCCAATCCCTAACCACCACCCCTCCCCCATCCAGCACCGCCCACTGACCTTTCTCCGGCAACCAATCAGAGCAGGGCATGGCTTTGACCAATCAGCCTTCCCCAGCCCCTATAAAACTGTTGCCTCTCCCTCAATAAAGTTGGACCTGCGTGTTTACCTCGTCTCCGCGGTAGTTCTTCTGCCGTGCGCCCTCCAGTCCTGAGAGCCCCTGACAAGGGCCTGGCCTCCCTTGTCCCCAGTTCGTCGCCTGCTTCTCCGGGCGACCCCCTCGTTGCCGGCTTCGCCGGGCAACCCCGTCAGCCGAACCGCGCAACCCCTGTGAGACCGACCCCTCGTCTGCTGCCGGACCGACCCCTCGTCCCAAGCGGGACTGACCCCTCGTCCAAAGCTGGACCGACCCCTCGTCCGCAGCCAGACCCCACCTCTACCGACCGAGCAAGCCGCCGCACGTATATAAGACTGTCTTTACAAAATGTAAATACAAATAAACTAGAGAGAAGGAACCAGAATAGCAGATATGTATGACAGGAGAAGCATAGAGACATTGAGAGGTGGTGAGTTTTGTTTGTTTGTTTTTTGTTTTTTATTACTATTATTATTATTACTGGAATAATAAAAATGATCTAAAAATGATTGAAGTGATAAATGCACAACTATGTGATTATATAAAATACCATTATTGTATACTTTGGATGGATTGTATGCTTTATTAATGTGTATCAATAAAATTGATTTGTTGAAAATGTACAGTGTACAACAAAAGATTATAAGACTAAAAAGGAACAGGAAGTGGCCCATCTAATGGATAAAGATAAAATATGGATATTGAATGAACTAAATATCAGTTTGACAAACTTTATTAAGTCCCTACAATGTACCAGGCACTATTCTAGGCCCTTGAGATACATTAGTGAATAAAGAAGACAAAGAACCCTTCCCTCATGGAACTCAAGGCTTAGCAGACAGAGACAGACAAATAAGTAAATTAAAGAGTACATCAAAAAGTAGGTGCTATATAAAGTGAACAGTAAAGCAGAAAAATGAGAGTGCACAGTTTGTTGTATTAAATAAAGTGATCAGCGTAGAGCCTATTGAAATGGTGATGTTTGAGCACAGACTTGATGGAGCCAAGGAAGTTAGCCATGTGGATATTTGGGGTAAGAGTGCTCTAGGAAGAAGGAACAGCCATTGCAAAGGCCTGGATATAAGAGCATCCATGATGTGTTTGGGGAAAATAGCCAGTGATCAGTGTGTTTAGAGCAGAACGAAAAAGGGAGAAAACAGTAGAACAACAGGGTCATATCATCTGAGAACCTTTTAGCCACTGACTGAGTGAAAAGAAAACGATTGCAGGGCATGTAACAGTGGAGTTACATGATCTGACATGTTTTAGAAGATTAATAGTAGAAATTAGGTTAATAATTGATGACATTGTGATGTGGGCTATGGGTGGGAGGCTGTTCATCTCTTTGTAGATAACCTGAGCTGTATGTGTCCTATGCTGTGCGTGTGGGACAGTGAGAAGCTGCAGCCCTGTCCTTGGTAACCATGGCAACGATTCCAGTCCAAGCAAAACAATTTAGCAATGCAAACTCTATATATGAACCAGTCAGTCCAGAGAGACTCTGACAATAGTGATGCCGAAGCTTAAATAAACTTAAGCTTGGCCTCAAAGGGGGGATATAATATAGCATGTGCATGAATTAAAATTTATCTAATTCTGTATCCAAGGGTGCCTAGAAATCTAATTAAGTAATGTATAGGCTCTATAGTCTTTGAATGTTCAAAAAGGATGTAGACTAAATGTGTATTCAAAGTTGCATCCAGATGGAATGTGGGTGAGATGTTAATTCAAGCTCACCTGGAATGTGGGCGAGATGTTAACTCAAGCTCACCTGGAATGTGGGCGAGATGTTAATTCAAAACCTATCGGGTACTCAGACAAACACTTAACTAACAAAGAAAAGTCATTTTCTTTCATAAAAGAACCATTTGACTTCCCACCTTTATATCATCTGTATAAAAAGGATCCAAAATTCTATTTGCGGCTCAGATTTTGAATGAGAAACTCTGAGCCTGGCTGGTCATAAATAAATCCTTTCTCCTTCCCAAAATTATTCCTGAGCCCTGGCCTTTCTCTACACAAATAATTGAACCTCTCTCAATGTCTATAACAATGTGATAGGGGGCAAGGGTAGAAGCAATAGTTGAGGTAAAAATTAAAAGAACCTAGACAGGACCAGGTTCCTTGGACCAGAATGGTAGCCATGAAGATGGTGAGAAAATGTCAGATTTTGGATTTTTTAAAAGGTAGAGCCAATAGGATTTCCTGAAAGATTGTTTATAGTATGTGAGAGAAATAGAGAAACCAAAGATGACTCCAAAGTTTTTAACCTGAGCAAATGGAAGGACAGAGTTGCCATAAACTTAGAAGGGGAAAGCTGTGGATTCAGTAGGTTTGGGGTGCTGATGAGGTAGGTTAGTACAGGGAAATGAGAAGAAGACAAACCACAACATGGCCAACAGATCATTTGGCAGACAGACAACATGGCCACAAGACTCTGCCGAGACCTTGACCTTGACCTCGAGGTCCCAGTTAGAACTCTTTTTGGGGCTGAGGGGAGGCCTTGGTTATTTCAAACAGGTCTCTGCACTGGTCCCAGATAACTCCACACAAAGGACCTCACCATTGGCCCCCAACATTGGTGAGGTAAGCAATAACCACTGGGACTCCTCCTCTTAGCATTAGCAAGGGGAGGATTAATTAATAGTTTAATAATAAAGATAACTGCACAAGCCAAATTGCTTTTTCTGCCTAGAGGAGCCCGTATCAAATCTAGGTTCATATTTCCATCCTCTCCGATTTCTCAGCAAGCTCTGTTTTTTCCCCCATTTCCCAATAAATTCTTTTTTACTAGCCTAACTAAATTGGTGTGTTCTTCAATTCTTTTATGCAACATAGCCAAGAACCTAGAGGAATCCAACACTTTCCCAGCTTCACTGGGGAAGATCAGTTCAGTTTTCAATATGTTGAATATAAGATGTTATTAGACATTCAAGTAAATATGTTAAGTATACAGTTGAATATATAAGTCTCAAGTTCAGAAAAGAAGTATAGGTTGGACATACAAATTTGGGAGTCATCAGCAAGGTTTTATTTTAAGTGATAGGCCTGGATGAGATCACCAGGGAGGTTAAGTATAGACAGAGAAGAGGACTAATGGCCAAGTCCTGGGCACTCCAACATAAAGAAAGCTAAGAGAAGAGGAGGAACCAGTAAAGAATATTGGAAAAGAGTGAAAGAGGATTTGTTGCCCTGAAAGCCAAAGGAAAAAAATGTCTCAAGGGAGAATGATGAATTGGGATACATGTTGCTAATAGATCAGATAAGGGCTGAAAAATGGTCATTAGATTTAGCAATTGGAGGTTATTGGTGACTTTTATGAAGGAGTTTTGTCAGAGTGAGAAGAGGGTCAAAGTCTGTTTAGAGCAGGGGTTCTTAACTGTTTTGTTCTATGAACTCCTTTGCCAGTCAGATGAAAACCATGGACCCCTTATGAAATCCACACAATATTTTGTATTATTTAATCAATATATAACATCTGCACCAGGAAATCCTCTGAGAATAATGTGTTTTTTTTTTGAATTTCAATTCAAGCTCACAGACCCCTTGCTAGGAATCCTTGGTTTAGAGTGAGTTCAAGAGAAAATGGGAGGAGAGGAATTCAAGAGAAAAGGAAATATGGGAAGGCTTAGAGCTTTTATCTCATTTGGTCTTTTTTAACCCTCATTATATCTGGGTCTTGTGTCCCCTTCTAGATTATAAACTTGAAGGCATAAAAAGTTTGTGTTTTTGACAACTTAATGTCTGCCTTGCCATATGGCACAGTGCTAGCACACAGCAGGTGCTCAATAAATGTTGGTTGATTGATTGAATGAACATTAAACTAAGATTGTATTTGGTGAAATTAAGTTCCTTTTTATCCTTTCATTGTTCTCCCTTTTTCTGTTTCCTTTATGATTCATTAACCTCCCTACCCCGATACACAGATGGATGCCAGTGTCCTCTTGCTTCCTTCTTACTGCCCTAGCCTTTCCCCTCTTCCTTTCACATCCTCCTTGCTTAGCAATGTATCCACATTGAACCTGTTTCCTCCAGAAGGTGAGGGGATAGAAATAGGTTAACTAACCTAAGAGAACTCCAACTCAGAGACTATCATTTCATGGGAATATCAATGGGTAAAAGCTACCTAAGGGAAATTTTAATTGTGGGTAGTATATGCCAGTAGGAGCCAGTCTTCACAAAACAGCAAAACAGAATTGGAGAATGAAATTGTGGGTTTTTTCTTCATTTAACCAGAATTACACACGCCCAAAGGAATATTAATTAATTATTTCTAATAGAGTGAGAAAACAAGCCAAAATAAATCCAAACACCATAGCTCAGTTCTTAATTGCCTTCTCACAGTAGTACCTTTTAAATTTTCAAAATAATACTTAAAAATTTCAAGTGATGCATGGACATATGTGCCTAGTAATTTAATGTACTGTATTCAAATTTGTCACTTTGTGGGGTTTATTTTATATTGCTAAATATGGTTTAGTTAATCTTGGAGTATAGGATTTGAATTCCTGGATTTCTTTCATTCATTTAGGAAATACTTATACATGCTAAAGACTATGGTCCAAACAAAACAAAGCAAAACAATTCCCAAACAAACAAATATTTAAAGCAAAATCCAGATACTATCACTTTAAAAATTAACAACCTCTGTTGGCTATTTTTAGAGCAGATGGGTTAAAACTAAATACAACTTTCCTTTTATTTCTTTTCTAACTTGTCTTTTGCAATTATGAAATACCAGTCAACTGTGATACCAACACATTTATTCAAATACATTTTGAGTAATTGAACCTTCACATAGATAGGAGCTACAAATTATTGCAAATGAAAATACTAAAGTACAAAGAAACTGACTTGTTCAAGCTATTTGACAACCAATGTGATCAAGTAACAAAATTAACCAAGTGTGAAGTCTGAAAGCAGTTTGATAAATACCTTTTACCAGGATGAAAGCAAGAACTGTACAAATTCAATAAAACAAATCATTTCCACAGGGAGAAAATGCATGCAAAGGCAGCTGAAAATATTCTGTCATCTGGGTATCTTATTTTTCCAGACAATTAGCAAAAAATGACCACATGATTTTTCCTTGATTTGCAAAGACTACCTCAATGCCAAAGAGAAACATCTGAAGTGACTGACAGTTCTCATTAACGTGAAAAGGGATGAATGTGATTTGGAATCAATATGGTCATCAAAGAATAAAAGCAGACATTATAATTTTATTAATATTTGAAACTAAGGGAAGCAGAAAAAAATGAAATGAATTCATAGCTACTGAAAGAGTTTATTCAGGAAATAAAAGGATTATCAGCACAGCAAAGTGTAATAGTCATGATTCAATTCATCCCTGAAGCTTCATGTGGTCCAGTCTAGGCTGTACTAGCTGTAATAATTCAAGCATTCTTTTGTATTATTCAGACAATTTTGAAAAAAGATAAAGAGTTAAAATAAGCTAGGCTTTCCATTTCCTTTCGCATCCCTTCCCCCACCAATCAAGCTCCTAGAACAGCAAAACAAAACCAAAACAGTCTCTCAATAAGAACATTTTATCTCCGTCATTATTCTCTTTTGGCTGAGCAATTTTTTTTTTTTACAACAGTGTATTTATCTTCTTTGTAATGTATGAATTCATGTCCTGTGCAATCTGCTGTAGTAATAATTTTGCTGGCTAAAAGGTATAGAGAAAGTACATTCAAAATTCCATTTGAAATTTTTGCATTTTCAATTTTTTCCTCATTCCCAAAATCCATTTCAGATGTATTAAAAGATTGACTAATAAATTACCAAAGCTTAGGAAAATCAGAATGAAATATAATTTAATAGTCAAGAAGACTGTGGAAAGGTAGATTATAAGTTTAGAAGCAACAGATGAAGCAATAAAGGAAAAGAGGGACAGATATGAATGCATAAAAATAATATTTGCATATAAACGAAGAATTAAGTCTTTATTCATAGAAAGTTCTTGAAGGAGTGTCCCTTCCCTTCCCTATGGTATCACCAGATTCTCTATAATTGCTCTGATCATACTATATAGACCTCTTGTTAACATACTTTAAAAATTCCTCCTTGCCAATAAAAATAAATTACTCATAGAAAACTGGATGAGTGAGAAAAAACAGTAAGCCTTAAATAATTAAAAAGCAAATGCTATGAATAGTTAGTTCTCACAAAGGAGAGCCATGGACTCAATAAATATATGGGGAAAAGTTTCAACCCCGTTATTGAACAAAGAAATATAAATTAAATAGTGAGATTAAATTTTATCCTATTAAATTAGAATTATACACAGTGCTGGTGAGGATGTATAATAATGGGCACTATGGTAATTCTAGTGGCTGTACAAATCACTTCAACATTTTTGTAAACTACATTGGTACTATGGATCAAGAGCTATAAATATGTGCAAATTTCTGTTTTCTGCCAAGATGGTAGACTAGTCTGAGTTGCTGGTTGCCACTGTGAAAAGCAACCCTGGAGTAACTGTAAAAGTGAGAGGGAGGTATGGATTCCAGGAACTAGCACCAACAAAAATAACAATTAATGAACAATCCTGAGAAGACTGAAACTGTCCTAAGCAGTGTGAGGGGTTGACGGTTCAGCCAGGGGTGGAGGCTGCCGCACATGGCAGGGGAAGAATGGGTTAGAAGAAAGCATTTTAAGGCTTTGCCTCTCTTTTGGGTTGCCTTGGAACAATCATTGTCTAATCTTTGACCTCTGACACTGATGCTGTGAGGCAAAGTCAGGAAGCAATAAAGTCTTCCTGGGGAAAAGTGTTAGTGAAAATAAAGACCAGTGTCAGTCCTTTAACATTACTCTTCCAGAACGTTAAGGATGTGACTTAAGGGGGAAATGGAAAGGAGAAATGAGAATATAAGGCTATGAGTCTCTAAAAAAGAGTCTGGAGGTTGTCAGAAGGAATTCCCTTATGCACAACTGAGCAGAGTCTGAGAGACAGATAAAGTAGATACAACCCCAGGTATTGGTTCTTTTGAGGGATAAAGAGACCCATGGGTTCTATGGTCATGGCAGATGGGGTTCACTGCCATGGCAGATGGCCCTTCTTTGAAGCTGGTGTTTCTGTGTGATGGAATTGGACTCAGAGGGGATCTCTTTTCACAAGACTTGCATGCTACTTTATTGGAATTGTAGTTGGTGCTGGGGTTTTAGATATATTTAGGGGATTTGAATCTCTGGACTGATAATATGACACCCAGACCCAGAGCCTCAACAGACTTCAGCTCCTACACTTTGATTTATTGGACTTACCCCACTCAGCTAACATCGAGTTGAAGAAGGTCAACCACCACACCGTGGAGCCTAGAGTGTCTACACCTGAAAGCAGGAGGAGTGCATCCAGTATCCATGTGGAATCTAAGCCCCCACTTGACATAGATGTGCAATGGACACAACCAATCCAATGTCCACAGAGAAAATGTGGAATGGGTGTGGGAAGGGTAGCCATGGTGGCTGCTGGGTTTGGGGAATGGGAGAAAGAGATGAGAAGTGGAGGTGTTTTCGGGACGAGGAGATGTCCTGGGTGGTGCTTCATGGACAATTACGGGACATTGTAGATCCCCCCAGGGCCCACTGGATGGAACGTGGGAGAGTGTGGGCTATGATGTGGACCATTGACTATGGGGTGCAGTGATGCTCAGAGATGTACTTACCAGGTGCAATGGATGTGTCACGATGATGGGAGAGAGTGTTGCTGTGGGGGGAGTGGGGAGTGGGGGCGGTGGGGTTGAATGGGACCTCATATTTTTTGAATGTAATTTTTAAAAATAAATAAATAATTAAAAAAAAAAAAGGATGTGACTTAAACCTAGTAGATAACATTTTCTAAATGCTACTCTTGCCTAAAGTTAAATGGTGAAGCCCTTGTTGGAGATTGAATCATATTCCCCATAAAGACATGTTCAGATCTTAATCTGTGTTCCTGTAGTATGATCCTATCTGTAAATAGGAACTTTGAAAATGTCATTTTTAGTCAAGGTGTGGTCAGATGGAATGAGGGTGATCTTAATCTGTGTGACTGGAGTTTTTACAAACAGAGAAAATTTGGATGCAGTCAGTCAGAAGAAGCCATGTCAGCAGAAAACAGAGAAGCAGACACAAGGAAAGAGAGATTGCCATGAGATGAAGGATTGTTGGAATGCTACAGACCATGAGAGCAATAAAACCCTGCTAATACCTTGATGTTGGTCTCCTAGCTTCCAAAACTGTGAGACAATAAATACTAGTTTTTTAAGCCAATCAGTTTGTGGTATTTGTCATAGCACCTTTGGCAAACTAAGGCAGCTCTGGTGTAGTGGCAGAGGATCAATGGTGGTTCTGTTGCCTGAGTCTTTCCATCCTTGCTTCATATTCTTTCTGTCCTTAAACTCACCTGTAATGGCATAGACTAGGACCTGATTTTAGGAGTCCACTGGTGCACATTACCAGAGACTATGGCTGTTTCCGGGAGAATATAGGTTAAAAGGCAAAATAACTGCCAACTGAAAAATTCAAATATCTTAAAAGAAAGACCACAAAGTGGACAATATTTATCATCTATGTTAGAAATATTAGGATAGAAATCCTGAGAATTTAATATATGCATGCGATAGAAATGGAGATAAATAGCTAAGAAACAGATTAGCGAAGTGGAAAACGAACTGTTCCAGAAAGCAGCAAGAAATGATAAAGAAATAAAACAGAAAAGGAAATGCTAAGAGTATAGAAGTGAAAGGCCAATATCAAGATAATTGGAGAACAAAAAAAGAGAAAAATAAAAATGAAGAGGAGGAATTATATAAAAAAGTATTTGGTTAAACTAGTCAATTAAAAGGCAGAGATTCAGGTTTGATTTTTAAAAGTCCAATAATTTCTTGTCTAAAAGACATACAGTTAAGACAAAAAGTCACATTAATAAAGCAGTTAAAAATAAAATGAAAAAAAAAAAAACATGAGCCAACAGAAAGCTTAGGTTGCAATACTTATAATTTTGAAAATAGAAGTTAAGGCAAATGATATAAAGGGCAAAAAGTTTATTACATCCTGGTAAAAATAAAGATAAGATCATAAAATATAGCTATTAAAATATACACACTTAACAATAGAGTCTTAATATATATTTCACATAACTCTCAGAACTATAGGAATTATAGAGAAAAATAAGTAAATTGACAATTTTATTGCAGATTTTAAAAACCATCCTTTTAGACATGAAAAAATCAAGCATAGCAGAAACTAAGCAATTGTATTGAGGTGCTCCACAATGCAACATGTAAGTTAGTGCTATTATATACATAGAAAACTTGGCACCATCTGCCTCCTGGAAAATATATATTCTTTTTCTTTTCCTCAGGACTGTATTTTTATTTTATTTTTAAGGAAGGTTAAGGTTACATAAATATTACATTGCAAATATAGGGGATTCCCATATACCCCATGCCCTTGCCCTCCTGTGCTTCTCCCCATCAACAACATCTTTCATTAGTGTAGTATATTTGATGAACACATATTGAAGCATTGCTACTCACCATGGTCTACAGTCTACCTTGCACTACACAATTTCATACGTTTTGAGAAAATACATTATGGCCTGTGTCCACATTGTAATGTCATGCAGAACAATTCCAATGTCCCCAAAATGCCCTATGTTACATTCTTCCCTCTTCCTCCCCTCAGACTTTCTGGTGACCAGTGCCTTTGTATCAATGTTACAAGTTCTTTCATTACTAGAAAAATAAGTCTACTTTAGTCCATAGTTGCAGTTCCCCTTTCTATTTGTTCATTCCTCATTCCTGAGGATTTTGAGATGGTGATGCCCATTCTGCCTCCGATTATACATTCTTTTTAATCATTTACAGAATATTTACCAAAAATAGATCAAAAGAAATTAAATAAGACCTAAATAAATAGCAAAGCATTCCATATTCGTGGATTGGAAGATTTAATATTGTTAAGATGTCAAAATTACCCAAAGTGATCTACAGATTTGACATAATTCATATCAAAATTCCAATGGGCTTCTTTGCAGAAATGAAAAAGCTGATCCTCAATATGGAATTGCAAGGGGCTTGAAATAGCCAAAACAAAGAACAGAATAGAAGGAATTCAAATATATTTCAAAAAGCTGCAATAGTCAAATACTGGCATAAAATAGACATAAAGACCAATGGAATAGAATTAGGTATTCAAAAAAGAACCGATTTATCTATGGCCAATTGATATTTACTAAAATGCCAAGTCCATTCAATAGGGAAAGAATGGCCTTTTTAACAGATGGTACTGGGACAACATGCAAAAGAATGAAAATCTACCCCAATCTCCCACCATAAACAAATGTTAACTGAAAATGTATCAATGACATAAATATAAGAGCTAACACCATAAAATTCTTAGAACAAAGCATTGGGGTAAATCTTCATGACCTGAGATTTGGCAATGATTCTTAGATATGACACCAAAAGGATGAGTAACAAAGGAAAACTAAATAAAATTGACTTCATCAAAATTAAAAACTTTGTACATCAAAGGACATTACCAAGAAAGTAAAAGGACAACCTACAGAATGCAAGGAAATAATTGCAATCCATAATTTTTAGGGCTCAACATTCAGAATATATAAAGAACTTTTACAACACAACAATAAAAAGACAAACAACCCAATTCATACAGGATATACAAATAGCCAATAAGTATTTGAAAAGATGCCCAACATCATTCGTTATTAGGGAAATGCAAATCAAAACCACAAGGAGATATTACTTCACACCTACAATGATGGCTGTTATTTTTTAAAAAATTACAATGCAGGAGAGGATGTGGAGAAATTGGCACTCTAGTGCTTTGTTGGTGGGAATATAAAATGTCCAGCCATTGTGGAAAGCAATATGGTGGTTCCTAAAAAATTTTAATTATAAAATTACTACATGCCTTAGTTTCCTGGCTATTAAGACAAATATCATACAATGTGTTGGCTTAAACAATGGGAATTTATTGGCTCACAGTTTTGAGACTAGAAGTCCAAATTCAAAGTGTCAGCAAGATGTCACTTTCTCCCTAAAGACTGTGATAATCTAAGGCTGACTGTTGGTGATTCTTGGATCTTTGGCTTTCCAGTCACATGGCAATATAAATGATGATGTCTTCTCTCTCTCCTCCTGGTTCCACTGACTTCCTGCTTCCAGTTTTCCCATGGCTTTCTCTATGTCTGAATTTCATTCTGCTTATAAAGACTCCAGTAATTTGAAGTAAAGTACAATTTGATTCAGTAACACCGTCAAAGCAAAAAGTAACATCTTCAAAAGTTTCTATATACAATGGGTTCACAGTCACAGGAGATTAGTATTAAGAACATGCTTTTCCCCCTGTGGTACATAATTCAGTCTACTACATACATGACCCAGCATGTGTGCATGCATGCACACACACACACATGTTTATATATCTCCAAAGAACATGACAGAGAGGATGCAGAAAAATTGGACCTTCATTGCATTTTTAGTGGGAATGTAAAATGTATAGCCACTGTGCAAAGTATTGTGGTGGTTCATTAAAAAATTACATATAGAATTACCACATGACCAGCAATTCCACACCTAGATATATACACAAAGGAAGTGGAAACAGGATCTCAAAGATATACTGTACACTAGTGTTCACAGCAGCATTATTCACAATAGCCAGAAGGTAGAAACAGCATAAGTGTCCATTAGTAAATGAATGGATGTCTTAATTTCAGGCTGCTAAGACTAATACAACACAATGGGTTGGCTTAAACAACAGGAATTTACTGGTTCACTGCTGCAGAAACTAAAGGGCTTGCTTCTTCCCTGGTTGGGAGTGTTTTCATAGTCAGCAATCCTTTGATTCTGTGGTCTTCCTTTCACATGGTGGTGCCCTCTCCTTTCTCTTCTGGGTCCCTGCTGACTTCTGGCCTCTGGCTCTTCTCCATGGCTTTCTTTATAAGGCCTTCAGTAATAGAATTCAGTTGGCCACAACTTAGCTAAGAATAATGTATTCAAAAGTCCTGTTGATAATAGGTTCACACACACAGGAATGGGTTTAAGATTAAAAAGATTTTTTTCCCTTGGAGTCCATAACTATCTACCATGATTTGTGACTAAAATGTGATACATACACAGAAAAGAATATTATTAGGCTGTAAGAAAGAATGAAGTTTTGAGACATGCTGCAACATGGGTAAACTTTGCAAACATTATGTTTAGTGAAATAAGCAAGGCACATAAGGATAAATATTGTATGATGTTACCAATATGAGAGATCTAGAATTAACAAATTCATAGACAATAAACAGATTAGAGGTTAACAGGAGATTTGGTGGGAAGGGAGAGTTTTTGTTGGTGGATATAGGATATTTATAAATAAAAATTAATAGAGTAAAGGTAGAAAACATGTAAATACTCAACAAACACAAGAAAATATGCCCATTAGTCATTAGGGAAATGCAAATCAATATCACAATGAAGTACAACTCATACCTATTAGGATGGCTAAAAGAAAATAATATGTGTTGGTGAGGATTTTACAAAATAGGAACTCTTTTACAGGGCTGGTGGGAATGCAAAATGGTGCAGCTGCCATGGAAAATTGTTTTGCAGTTCCTCAGAATGTTAAAAATAGAGTTACCATATGACCCTGCAACCTGCCTCATGGGTTATATACCCTCAAGTAATTGAAAACGAGTACTCAAACAATTACATATACATGTATTTTCATAGCAGCACTGTCCTCAATAGCCAAGAGGCAGAATCAGCTGAAGAGTCCATCAACAGATGAATGAATAATCAAATTATGGAACATGCATGAAATGGAATATTATTCAGCCAAAAAATGATTGAAGAACATGCTACAATATGGATGAATCTTCAAAATGTTTTTCAAATAAAAGAAGCCAAATACAATAGGTCACATATTATATGATTCCATTTACATGTAATATCCAGAATAGATAATTTCATAGAGACAAAACACAGATTGGAAGTTTCCAGGGGATTAGGTTGGAGATGATGGGAAAACTGCTTAATGGGTAATAGGTTTTAATTTGGAGGGATGGGAATGTTTTGGATCTAGATAGTGGTGAAGGTTGCACAACATTGTAAATGTGCTAAATGCCACAGAAATGTGTGATTTAAAATGGCTAATTTTATGTTATGTGAATTTCACCTTCATAAATTATTTAAAAATGGGTTGTACATTAAATGAAGATGAATTGATAGAACTTTATGTGATGTATTGTAAATGTTAAACTGCAACTGACAACAATGTTCTTAATTTTTTAAGTACCTAACAATTATCAGTGCTCTTTTACAGATCTTCAATGACATTCCCACTTGTTCTTCTTGACAAATACTTTGTCTCTTTGCAAATGTAAATTTGACTCAGTTTACTATGAGTCAAATTTGTTTGTGAACACGCCTCTTCCCAGTGGGGCTCAAAGCCATTCTTGTAAGGTGAATATGGGAGACTTTTGCATTTTACTCCTGTATAAAGGAGAAACTTTTTTTTAAAGTTTCATATGACAAAAACTGGAGTGTGGTAATCTCTAGATTCTGGATGATTATTAATTTTTGGCCACTCTTTTTTTTTTTTTTTTGCATGCAGTTCTTCAGTAAATGACAAGACATATCTTTTTTAAAATTTTTTATTTTTTTTATTTTTTTAATATTTATTTTTTTTAAAGATTTATTTATTTATTTATTTCTCCTCCCTCAACCCCTCCCTTCCCACCCCAGTTGTCCATTCACTGCGTGTTCTTTGTCCGCTTCTGTTGTGAGACATATCTTGATATTTTGAGTCTTTGGTCTTTATCCCACAACAAGGTCACAATTGAAAACTCAATATATTCCAAAGGGTTAATGTTATATTTACTATATTGAAACAAAAAGCTAATTTAAAAAATCCCATGTTAGGAAACTATAAAAAGAAAATAAGAAATAATTTAGAATCAAATAATAACAAAAACCCTACATATCAATATTTGTGGGATATACTTAAAGGAGCATGTAGGAAGACCCTTATGGCTTTCAATTCTTTTAACTGACAGCCATAAAGGTTTAAAGTAAGTGAGATAAAGTTTGAACAAAAGGATAGGAAACAGTAATAGAGCAAACTCAAGGACAAAAAGAAAAGAAATAATAAGGAAGAAAAAATAGTAAAATAATGGCAGAAATCAACAAACTGAAGGACAACAAAATAGTTTAACAAATGAAACACTTTTTGAACAAGAAAAAAAAGATAGAAATGGCATATAAATATAAAATGAAAAGAGAATACCCTTGTTTCTGAGGAAGATGGAGTCAAGAGACTGGCAAAGTGATCCCTGACACAGGGGAAATAAGGTAAGCCAAATGATTGTCCCACCTTACTGCCTGGATGGGGAATGCTTCCAGATTGCAATAGACAGACTCTAACATGGTCTCAATGATCCCTGCCTCCTTGTATTCGCACCTGTACACAACTTCCTCACCTTGTTGAGTGTGGGTTGGACTTAGTGTCTCCTTGTGAATGAATAATGATGAGATGATACTTCTGAGATTGGATTACAAAGAGATTGTGGCATCTGTCTTGCATACCCTCTTTTGCCCACTTTAGTGAAGCCAGCTGATAATGAGGTACTTATGCCCTCAATCTAACAACCCAGGAGGAGTTGATTCCTGCCAACAACTACATGAGTAAGTTTGGAAACTGATCCTCCCTCCATTGAGCCTTGAGGTGAGACCACAGCCCCAGCCAACACTCTTGTTAAAGATCTTGAACTTAGGAAACACTGCTTTATAAAATATTAATGAATATAAAATTACTTTTTTTGAAAGATCAAGCAAATTTTTGTGAATCTGTGCCTCTCTAGCTAAGATTTGGATCAATCCATCTACAAGTAATCCAAGCAGTCAAAACCCATCAATGCCCCAGTCACATGTCTGTTTTGAAGCAGGCTAGTAAGATAGGGAATCGATAGATGGATCTGGAACCTGGCAGAGAGTCTATGTGGACATCAGTAACCCCCAAGATGGCTACTGCAACCCCCCATCCCCAAGATTCTGCTATCCAGACCAAAGACTTCTTCTGGAAGCAAGAAGAAACCCCGGATATTCCCTAGAGGCTTTATCATTGGGGCCTCATGGGGAATTGATTGGTGGGGTAATCAATCAAAACAGAAAATAGCTGGAACTCCTCCCCTGCCATTAGCAAAGGGGTGGAATAATTAACAGTTCAAAAAGCCAAGCAGGACCTGAATGAGCACTCTCACACTCCACTTTTTCGCCTCTGGACCTGTTCCTGCCCTCTGTGTGCCACTCTCGCCATTTTTCCTCTGCCACATGGCTGTGCAAATAAACCTGGGCATTTATAACCTATAATGGTGATTTGTAGCTGGCAAGTCAGCCCTCTTTATCCCTTTTCACCCCCTTCCTCTCTACCTGGGACCCCTGCTCTGTTATTTTCTCCCATTTCTCTTCCCTCCCTACCTGAATAAATTACTGGCCTAACTCACCTGGTATGCTCTCGAAAGTCATTTCTGCAGCATAGCCAAGAAGCTAAATAAGATCTGGTAACATATTTGGTGAGCCAGTCAGGAGTTTATTGATGAGTGAAACCATGGCCTACAGCTTGTTTAATGCCTTCTTTTGGCTCTCTATTTTAAACGGGTTTGCCTATGAGCCCCCAAAGGTTGTAATCCTGGGAGGGAAGGGGCTGGGTTTCAGGAATTCTCTGCATCCATGCTGTGTGCCCAGCTTGTAAAATCTGACCCCAGCCAGAAAGGCTGGGTCATAGGGCAATGACTTAAATCATGACCCTGCCAAGACAGAGGTTCCCTGGGAGAGCACCAGGCCCTGAGAAGCTTTTCCAAGCCATTTTAGCAGCTGGAGTCTGTCCTTGGGCTTATCTGCCATTGCCTTCTCCCACCCTCTCCCCTAGGGTGTGCACAGCAATGGTGGAGAACCAAGGACTTACCCCTCCCATTGGGTCCATACCTTTGCAATCAGCTTTCCTATCTGACCACACCCAGTTACCTGGGGGGAATGAAGTAGGAAGGCGGTGGGCAGAGCCAAAATGGATGCTGTGGGGGTTCCTTTCCCCAGGGCAGTCACAGGCCAGGATACCCTTGCAATTTCTAACCTTTACCCATTTTTTACCTTTCTAGCTACTGAATTTCTCTTTGCAGGTTTGTGCCAGAGTGTGTTGGAATGTTTTAAAAACTGTGAAACTGGGCAAGTGCCTTTGTCTAGCAAAGAAGC
Source organism: Dasypus novemcinctus (assembly GCF_030445035.2). Taxonomy (NCBI): domain Eukaryota; kingdom Metazoa; phylum Chordata; class Mammalia; order Cingulata; family Dasypodidae; genus Dasypus; species Dasypus novemcinctus. The sequence goes on along the minus strand of NC_080674.1, from coordinate 66,074,431 downwards.
TATTGCCTCAGGATCCCAAAGCCTGTTAACTAGAGCAATTAATCATTGATCACTTAATGGCCTTTTGATAGCTGGTTTAACTGGGAAACTACCAGCCAGTAAAGTCATACAACTGAGACTGCATCTAAAACTTCTGGAAGGATAGGAGAAAGAAGCACTATTCAGCTTGGCAGCTTCAGGTTGAAATCTATTTGGTCTGTCTCCCAAGTCCAGGACTGCCCTGGGAATGCCCAGCAGAAGGGGCTCTATGATTCCCTGGGGGTGGTGGGAATCAGAGCAGCCAAATGTTTCCTGAGATTTAACTCAGGAACTTCTGTTTGGGTCAGTTGGTCTCAGACCCTGGAATGTAGGGATGTCAAGAACCATAGTAGTAAACTGAATGGCCCCCATTCCTTGGGCCCATCCATTCAGAGAGCAGCCAAATACCCCCTGAGAGAGAGACATCTGGAGTGCTTTGATTTGGGGCAAATTCAGCTTAGATGCATTGATCTGATTGCAGGAAGCATCAGATATCCCCCAGCACCTAGGCTGCCCACTCAGGGACACCTGTGGGCTAGGTTGACTCTGAATAAAAATTCTCAGGATGCTGAGACAGAGCATCAGCTCCAGATTATAGGGAGTCGTGAACTTTAGTCAGACTAGGACTCTGGGAAGCCAGATCGATCAACTAAAAAGGTGCTTCTTTATTCTTCCTAGAATAATGGGCATGGGCTCTAGCCTACCAGTAAACTCTGCATAGGAGTATCTTTTCAGGAATCAAGAAATTCTGCCTACTGGTGGTCTACATGGCCACAGTATAGCCAAGAGCAGCCTCTGAATAGGACCCTCAATTCCAGTTAAACCAGTGTAAGAAAAGAAAACAGATAAATCTGAGGCCCAGAAACCTCATGTCATGTCTCCTTAAAGAAATGAGGAAATAAACCTCAAACTTCTCAGTTTAACTCAGTCATGCCTATAAAAGGTATAAATAGTGATCAAAATAAAGAAACCTCATGTGCCATCAATTAAGATCAGAGAGCTCCTAGAAATGCTAAAGTTGTAAAATTCTGTTTTAATCTGTGTTTAACTTTGTGTTCAACCTTGAAATCTGTGTTTAACTTTGTCAGTTTGCTTGTGCCTAGGAAATCAGATTTTGGGTTCATCTCTTATAAATTGGATGACAGTGGAAGGTAACCTAAACATGAGTCTTTAAAGGTCAATACTGTCTTGCTAGTGGATTTAATGTATAAATCACAAGTGTAATTTATTTAATTTCTAGAAAAACAAAGAAACTTCACATAGTTGTTACTAATAAAATTCTTGTGGCTTAGTAAATAAAGGTACCCAATTCACCTTAAGGTAAAAACTTACTAGAAACTGTAACTCAGGGTTAAGGTTATTTATAAATGCCTTTATATTAGGAAATAGGAGAAATTATACTTGGGTGGATTTAGCCTAAATCTACTATTGTAAATGTAAATTCTAAACTGACCTTACCTTCATTTATGGTCACTTCAAGCCTAGCCTCACTCCTTGCCTTTGCTTATGGTTATCTCATAACAGTTTCCGCCCCTATGGCTCAGGGGAAGGAAAACTTGAGACATCCCTGTCTTCTGTCCTACTTGCTTTAGTGACCCTGCTTTCTCTCATGGCTCCAAGAGTGGAATGAATTGCTGCCTGGTGGAATTCTTGACCCTCGGGGTTGAACGTCCACTCTTTCAGTCCAGTGGCCACTGGAGTCCTGTTATCTCTGAGGACTGGGAAGTGAAGGAGGCCTTCTACCCTGACTGTCAGGGTTCCTAAAAGTGGCAATTCATGAGAGAAACCAGTTTCCCTGAGGCTTCAATAACCTCAGTGAATATACATAGAATTAGTCTTGGTCATACAAAGTCTGCTAAAGTCAAAGTAAAATATAAAGTTTTGAAGCAAAAGAAAATTGTATTAAAGCATTAAGGACATTTTAGTTATAAGCCATTAACTAAGAAACAAAATTCCTGTGCAAAACTGCACGGTCATAGTGCAAATTAGAGAAAAAAACCCTGGATAGTCCCCAAGGACTTTATCATTGGGTCCTCACTGGGGGACTGATGGGTGGGGTAATCAATCAAAACTGCAAACAGCTGGAACCCCTCCCCTGCCATTAGCAAAGGGGTGGAATAATGAACAGTTTAAAAGCAAGGCACAGGCCTGAGCGCAAGTATGCTTGGCTCTCTTGACTTTGGGCCCATTCCTGCCTTCTGCACGCTGCTCTAGCCATTTTTCCTCTGCCATATGGCCATGCAAGTAAAACCTGGGGCTTTATTACTTATAATGGGGAATTGTAACCTGTAAATCAGCCCACTTTATCACTTTTCAGCCCCTTCCTCTCTACCTGGGACCCCTGCTCTGTTTTTCCTCCCTTTTCTCTTCCCTCCCTACCTGAATAAATTACTGGCCTAACTCACCTAGTGTACTCTCGAAATTCATTTTGGCATCATAGCCAAGAACCTAAATAAAATCCAGTAACAGTTTCACACAGATATTTAATTGCATTATCTATCAGAATTTGGTAGTGCAACTCTGCTTGTACCTATCATGGAATTAAGCAATGCTCATACATTGTAAATGGTAAATGTTTATGGTTAGTGAGTCAAAACAAAACAAATATAAATTTAAAATTCTAGAAAAATATGAAGAGACAAGAAAATTTAAATTGTTATGGAAGAAAAAAAAAAAGCGAAAAATAAGTGACTTTGGTGTATAATTAAGTTTGGCATATGTTTGACCTTCTCCTGGGTCTGAATAGCTTTAGAACTGCCTGAGCCAACTGCAGATCTGTGCACTAGACAGCAAGTTCTGCTGTGAATTATTGGATATTGAGTAGCTGCTATTGTTGCCCCAGCCCACCCTCCATCTTCTTTATCAGACTGGTGAACCCATTCCCCAGCTGCTTTGCATGTTGGTTGGGTTGGTACACCCTTCTCCTGAATATTGCCCTCTGCCAACCAAAGCTGCTTCATCTGGAAATGCTTGGGAGATTACATTTTCCAGTCAAGGGTCATTCGAAATCTGAGTCCTTTGAGAGTAACAACAGCCTGGACCCTGGCCTCTAGTTAGGATAAATCTGTGATGTTTTTCTTGCTGTAGACCTCCCTGTGGGATCAGGTCCAGGCTAGATTTTGACTACACCCACATCTTTATCTGGATTTTTTTCCTGACTCTATCTTGCTTTCCTCATTCCCCTACAGGTCTCTCTGAGTGCATTCTCCCAATAAAACACTTTTATAAGAATCCCTATCCTGGTTCTGTTTCTAGGGAGTCCAACTTATGCCAGGCCTCTAAGTAAAGATAGTTTCTGCCTTGCTACTATCAGTGGAGGGCTAGTTTTCTGGGCTGATAAAATAATCTATTAATTTACTTAAAATATAGTTTTCCTGTGAGGATTTCTCTCCATCTTATTATATATGACACCAGAGTTATCTTAAGGAGAAAACTGTCTTTGTTTAGAAAAATACCTTGAGGAGCTGTTAAAGAGTGGAAGGAGAGCCCTTGAGGGCATATATTTAAAGAGGACAAACAGATTGATAAAGAGATCTGCATAAGAATATACGAAGATCTCAGACTGGAGTGAATCAAATAAGAGTAGAGAGTTAAGGGAGGATAAGAAAAGAGAGTACTGGTGGGAGAGGGAAGAAAATTCCCAGTACTGGCGCAGCCAAAAGACATGTAAGACAAAGGACATGTAATATTCAGTTAAAATATTAAATTAGAATTTACTTGTGGCGATAAGTTGTTATAAAGTAAACTCCCTTTGACTCTGAATCTTCAGTATAAATACAATTTTCAGAACATCCCTGCCATAGTAATGGAGAAAGTAAAAAAGCCAGAGGATTATAAGGGCTAGTTTCATACTCACCCCTTTGCTGACACCCCCAGAGGGTAGCAACATCCTTTCAAGGGGGCAGTTGGCCAAGTGTCCTGGCAGCAACCAGCAGTAAAATGAATGATGGCTCATGGGGAAGTTTACAGAGGCAGAGAGAAGCAGCTGTGGCATGAAACTGACTCAGAACATATATGGAACAAACCTCCCTTTCCCTCAAATAAACTAAAAGATAATTTAGAAATGGAAAGAGAAGGACTGGCAGTCTGGATTAAGAGCATACACACACACATACACACACACACACTCCCGTTGGTAGCTAAGTATTGTGACCTCGCAGTCTCTAATGAAGTTCTGGTGAAGTGGAACACAAAGCATTCAAATTTGTAACAGTTATATAACCTTTATTTGGCTTTTTTTTCCCCCCAGAAAATAGACAACATCAGAGCCTATTAGTGCTGCCCTTGGGAAGATTAAGTGCTTTTAGAAAGTGTACCCAAGTATAAACAAAAGACCAGTACAATCTGGTAACTAAAAATGGTTTCCTAAAAGGACAAACATGTACTTTTCCTTTCCCCCACTTCTAAGTCCTACCAACTTTTTCATGTCCCATCTCAAATGCCCACCTTCATGAAGTGCCTCCTGACCTCTTCCCAATTAGAAATGATCTCTTCCTCTTTTGAGCCCTTTGTAACTTATTATTTGAATAGTTCTTAAGTTAATATTAAATTTTTGCTCTGTTTCACGGTGTTATATTCAGTCAAGACCCATTTTGGGAAATATAAATTAAGACAGAGACATGCAGCTGGAAGATTTTAAAGAGATTTTTCTGGACACATGGAATTCTTCATGTCAGGGAAGTCAATCCATGTGCCAAATTTAGCCTAATTCAGAGAAAGGATTTCATAATGATTTTATAAATTTTATAATGATTTATAAGTTCCAAAAAATATAGCAGTTAATATAGCATGCTCTGTATGCAAGTTCTTTGCTAATATTAGTTCAGTCTTCATTGTGATTCTGTAAGTATTGCTATTATCCTCAGTTTATAGATGGGGTAACTGAAGCACAAGACAGCTTGCTTAAGAAAGTAGTAGAGAGGAAGGAGGCAAGATGGCGGCTGAGTGAACTTCCCGGTTACTAGCTCCTGGAGGGAATCGGCTGGGAGGCGTCGGAGACTCTTTGGGACAGGGCTGTTTCGGGATTTTTCCTGGTCCCAAGGTGTTTGGACATCGATTTGGAGGGAAGGTAACAGAGAGGATCCGTCTGTGAACTATACACGGAGATCCCAGCTACGTGTGGAGGATTCCCTCCTTGGGTAGGCAGAGCCGAGGCAGCTAGCACCGCACCGAGCCCCGGCGGGCGGCGGCCAGGGTAGCCTAGCTGGGCCGCGGTGGGCAGCGGGCGGGGGATCCGAGCCACGCCGCGGCGGGCGGCGGGCGGGAGAGCCGAGCCAGCCGAGCCCAGCCGAGCCGAGCCGCGCCGCGGTGGGCGGCGAGCGGGAGAGCCGAGCCGCGCTGTGCCGCGGCGGGCAAGGGAGCCGAGCGCAGCCGAGCTGCGGTGGGCGGCGGGCGGCGGGCGGCGGGCGGCGGGCGGGAGAGCTGAGCCGCGCTGTGCCACGGCGGGCGGCGGGCAAGGGAGCCAAGCCCAGCCGAGCCCAGCCGCGCCGCGGCGGGCAGCGGGCGAGGGAGCCGAGCCCAGCCGAGCCCAGCTGAGCCGCGGAGGGCGAGGGGGCCGAGCCCAGCCAAGCTCGGTCGAGCCCAGCCGCGCCGCAGAGGGCGGTGAGCGGGAGAGCCGAGTCGCGCTGCGCCGCGGCGGGTGGCGGGCGGGGAAGCCAAGCACAGCCGGGCCCAGCCGAGCCCAGCTGAGCCGCGGCGGGTGAGGGAGCCGAGCCCAGACGAGCTCGGCCGAGCCCAGCCGCGCCGCGCCAGGCGGGAGAGCTGAGCCGCGCTGCGCCGCGGCGGGCGGCGGGCGGGAAAGCCGAGCCCAGCCGACCCCAGCCGAGCCGCGGAGGGTGGGGGACCAGAGCCCAGCCGAGCCCAGCCGAGCCCAGCCGAGCCTGGCGGCGGGGTTTCTGTTCTTTGTTTTGTTTTGTTTTGTTTTGTTTTTAATTTTATTTTTGTTGTTGTTGTTGTTTTTTTTAATCCTCTCTTTCCTGTCCCCAATATTCTTCTTATACTATTTTATCTTAACAATACAATAGGTCCTACAGGAAATACCTCACATTTGCTGGGTGTCCTCACCCTCCACTGCCTCATTTCTCTGTGAATAGATTTAGCCTATCTACACTATCCCCTTTCCCCTACAACTTGATATCCTCCACCATCTGCTATCTCTCCTATATTCCATCTCCCTTTCTTTGATCCACAAAGTGTCTAACTCTTAATTTCTAATACCTTTGTTTAGTTTTCCATCTGGTATTCGTCCCTGAAACTATTACCTTTCTTTTCTCTTTCCCTCTCTCACGAAAACAATAGCCTCTTAGTACGTACCACATTCCTCCCATATTCAGTCGTCTACCTCATTATAGGTACTTTCCTACTACTATAACTCTACACAATTTACATGATCTAACCTCCATCCTCCCAGAACTCATATTGTTGCTTTGTTAACATATATCACCAATACTACTTCACACTTTTTCCTCCCTTACACAATTGCCTTTCCCCAGCACTAATACTTTCCTTTAAAGTGAGCTTAACTAGCAATAAGAAATTGGAATAAGAAGAACAAAGTGACAAAGAGAAGATATAACACTTACGCAAAAACAACAGCTAATTAATCTCCAAGACTAGACAAAGAAGCTAAGGAACTGATTAAACCCGTCAAGAAAAAATGTTGACAAGACAGCAACAAAAATCTACAAACCAAACCAGTAATCAGGAAAACATGGCTGAATCCAATCAGGAAGGGGGGCAGGACTTCGCACAAGCAATGAAAGATCTCAGAACATTTATCACCAACAAATTTGATGAAGTAATGAAAGAGGTTAACAGCATGAAGACAACACTTGGAGGGGAAATTGCAGACATGCGCAAAAAATAACAGATATGATGGAAATGAACACCACAATTCAAGAAATCAAAAATACACTTGCAGCAAATATCAGCAGACTAGAAGAGGCAGAGCAGAGAATTAGTGATGTGGAAGACAGTGCATTGGAAATCAAACAGATAGTAGAAGTGGTCAATAAAAAGGTAGAAAAAATCCAGATAGGACTTAGGGACCTGAATGATAACGCAAAACGCTCAAACATATGTATTATAGGCATTCCAGAAGGAGAAGAGAAGGGAAAGGGGTCAGAAGGAGTGTTGCAGGAAATAATGAATGAAAACTTCCCAAATCTACTGAAAGAGACAGATGTACATATCCAAGAAGCACAGCGCACTCCACTGGTCATAAACCCCAACAGGCCCACCCCAAGACATATACTTGTCAAATTATCCAATGCTCAAGACAAAGAAAAAATTCTAAAAGCAGCAAGAGAAAAGAAAACCATCACATACAAGGGAAACTCCATAAGATTAAGTGCTGATTTCTCATCTGAAACGATGGAGGCAAGAAGGCAGTGGTATGATATAGTCAAGGTACTAAAGGAAAAAAATTTCCAACCAAGAATACTCTATCCAGCTAAACTAGCATTCAAAAATGATGGAGAGTTCAAAATATTCACAGATAAACAGAAACTGAAAGAGTATATCAACAAGAAACCTCCCCTTCAAGAAATTCTTAAGGGAGTTCTGCAGGAAGAAAGGAAAAACAGGACAGTCAGAGATGGAGGAGAGTGTAAAAGCAACAAGAAAGACAAAAATAGAAGGGGAAAATAAAATAATACAAACAAAATATAACAAACACAAATCCAACCAAAATATGGCTACCATAAATAACTCTCTAAACGTAATAACACTGAATGTCAACGGATTAAACTCACCTATCAAAAGATTCAGACTGGGACACTGGATAAGGAAATACGACCCATCTATATGCTGCCTACAAGAGACACATCTTAGACCCAGAGACTCATGGAGGTTGAAAGTGAATGGCTGGAAAACAATCATACAAGCAAACAACAACCAAAAAAAGGCAGGAGCAGCTATATTAATATCATACAAAATAGACTTTAAATGCGAAACAATTGTGAGAGACAAAGAAGGATACTATATTTTAGTGAAAGGGACAATCTGTCAAGAAGATCGAACAATCATAAATATTTATGCTCCTAACAAGGGCGCCTCTAAATATGTGAGGCAAACGCTGGAAAAACTAAGTGAAAGAATAGATGCATCTACAATTATAGTGGGGGATTTTAATACACCACTATCAACTCTGGACAGAACATCTCAAAAGAGAATCACTAAAGAAACAAAACATTTGAACAGTATATTAGAAGAGCTGGATCTAATAGACATATATAGATCATTACACCCAAACACAGCAGGATATACATTTTTCTCAAGCGCACATGGAACATTCTCCAAGATTGACCATATGCTAGGCCACAAAGAAAGGCTTAATGAATTCAGAAAGATCGAAATCATACAAAACAATATCTCTGACCACAGTGGAGTGAAGCTGGAAATTTGCAAGGGACAGAGATCCAGACTCCACACGACAATTTGGAAATTCAACAGCACACTCTTAGAAAAACAGTGGGTCAAAGAGGAAATCTCAAAAGAAATCAATGACTACCTTGAAACAAATGATAATGATAACACAACATACCAAAATTTATGGGATGCAGCAAAAGCGGTACTAAGAGGGAAATTTATAGCCATAAATTCATATATCAAAAAAGAAGAAAGAGCAAAAATTGGAGAACTAACTGCACTTTTGACGGAATTAGAAAAACAACAACAAAGTAACCCAACAGGAAGAAGAAGGAAGGAAATAACAAAGATAAGAGCAGAACTAAATGAAATAGAAAATAAGAAAGCACTTGAAAAAATAAACAAGACCAAGAGCTGGTTTTTTGAGAAGATCAACAAAATTGACAAACCTTTAGTGAGACTAACAAAGAAAAAAAGAGAAAAGATGCAAATACACAAAATAAGAAATGAGAAAGGTGATATCACCACTGACCCCACAGAAATAAAGACTATCATAAGAGGATACTTTGAAAAACTATATTCCAATAAAAATGACAATTTAGAGGAAATGGACAAATTCCTAGAAACTCATAAGCAGCCCATACTGACGAAAGAAGAAATTGATGATCTTAACAAACCAATCACAAGCAAAGAGATAGAATCAGTCATTAAAAATCTCCCAACTAAGAAGAGCCCAGGGCCAGACAGCTTCACAGGTGAATTCTACAAAACATTCCGGAAAGAACTAACACCAATCCTGTTGAAACTATTCAAAAAAATAGAAACAGAAGGAACACTGCCTAATTCCTTCTATGATGCCAACATTACCCTAGTACCAAAGCCAAACAAAGACACCACAAGAAAGGAAAATTACAGACCAATTTCTCTAATGAACCTAGACGCAAAAATACTTAACAAAATACTTGCTAATCGTATTCAACAACACATTAAACAAATTATACACCATGACCAAGTGGGATTTATTCCAGGTATGCAAGGATGGTTCAACATAAGAAAATCAATCAATGTACTACACCATATAAACAGATTGAGAGAAAAAAACCACATGATTATATCTATAGATGCAGAAAAGGCATTTGACAAAATACAGCACTCCTTCCTGATAAAAACACTCCAAAAGATCGGAATACAAGGAAACTTTTTGAACATGATAAAAAGTATATATGAAAAACCGAAAGCCAACATTGTTTACAATGGCAAAATCCTGAAATCCTTCCCTCTAAACTCAGGAACAAGACAAGGATGCCCATTGTCTCCGCTCCTATTTAACATTGTCTTGGAAGTACTTGCTCGAGCACTGAGACAAGAACCAGATATAAAAGGCATTCAAATTGGAAGGGAAGAAGTCAAAATTTCATTATTTGCAGATGACATGATCCTATATATAGAAAACCCTGAGAGATCTACAACAAAGCTCCTAGAACTCATAAATGAGTTTAGCAAAGTCGCAGGTTATAAGATCAATGCGCAAAAATCAGTAGCATTTCTGTACACCAATAATAAGCAAGATCAGGAGGAAATCAAGAAACAAATACCATTCACAATAGTAAATAAAAAAATCAAATACTTAGAATAAATTTAACTAAAGAGGTAAAAAACTTATACATCGAGAACTATACAAGAATGTTCAAGGAAATCAAAGAAGACCTAAATAAATGGAAGAATATTCCCTCTTCATGGATAGGAAGACTGAATATTATTAAGATGTCTATCCTACCAACACTGATCTATACATTCAATGCAATCCCAATAAAAATCAACACAGCCTTCTTTAAGGAACTAGAAAAACTAACTATGAAATTTATTTGGAATAGAAAGAGGCCCCGAATAGCCAAAGACATATTGAAAAAGAAAAACGAAATAGGAGGAATCACACTTCCTGACTTCAAAACATACTACAAAGCTACAGTAGTGAAAACAGCATGGTACTGGCATAAGGAGAGACACACAGACCAATGGAATTGAATTGAAAGTTCAGATATAGAACCTCATGTATATAGCCATATAATATTCGATAAAGCCACCAAACCCTCTCAACTGGGAGAGAATGGCCTATTCAACAAATGGTGCCTGGAGAACTGGATAGCCATATGTAGAAGAATGAAAGAGGATTACCATCTCACACCTTATACAAAGATCAACTCAAGATGGATCAAAGACCTAAATATAAGAGCCAAGACCATAAAGACCTTAGAAAGCAGTGTAGGGAAACATCTACAGGACCTTGTAATAGGAAATGGATTCATGAATATCACACCAAAAGCACGAGCAGCAAAAGAACAAATAGATAAATGGGACTACCTCAAAATTAAAGCCTTCTGCACCTCAAAGGAGTTTGTCAAGAAAGTAAAAAGGGAACCCACACAATGGGAGAAAATATTTGGCAACCATATATCTGATAAGAGACTTATAACTTGCATATATAAAGAACTCATATGTCTTGAAAACAAAAAGATAAACAACCCATTTAAAAAATGGGAAAAAGACTTAAACAGACACTTCTCCAAAGAAGAAATACAAATGGCTAAAAAGCACATGAAAAAATGCTCCAAATCTCTAGCTATCAGGGAAATGCAAATCAAAACTACAATGAGATACCATCTTACTCCCATAAGATTGGCAGCCATGAAAAAAACAGTAGAATACAAATGCTGGAGAGGATGTGAAGAAAGGGGAACACTCATCCATTGCTGGTGGGAATGCAGAAGGATCCAACCATTCTGGAGGACAGTTTGGCGGTTTCTCAAAAAATTATCCATAGATTTGCCATATGACCCAGCAATACCACTGCTGGGTATATACCCATCAGATCTGAAAACAAGGACACAAACCGATATATGTACACCAATGTTCATAGCAGCATTGTTCACTATCGCCAAAAGTTGGAATCAATCCAAATGTCCATCAACAGATGAGTGGATCAATAAAATGTGGTATATACACACAATGGAATACTACTCAGCTGTAAGAACCAATACACTACAATCGCACGTAATAACATGGGTGAACCTTGAGAATCTTATGTTGAGTGAAGCAACCCAGGCATTGAAGGACAAATACTATATGACCTCAATGATATGAAATAAGTTAACTGCCTCAGAGAGCTAGAGTCTGGAAAAGTGGCTTACAGGAAATCGGGGGGTGGAGGAAGGATGTGAGTTAATGTCTGCAGGGGTGGAATCTGTGATGAGCTGGCGGTAAGTATGAGCACAAAGAAGGGACAAAATGGGGGCAACGGGTTACCTTTGGGTGGGGTTTTCTGGGTTTGAGGGGGGCTGGGATGGGAAGAGGGGTAATATTGTCCAAGAAATAGGTGGGAGGGAGGGGCAACATACGAATATGGGAGAGTGTCAGAAGTTTGTTAAGAACTAAATGTTGAGTAAAACGTATCAAAGTATAAGTAGGAGGGTTACCTGGTTAGGACGCTCAGGGGGTATGGTCTGATGCGTGACGGACTCCGGAGGGAATAGCTGAAGGCTCATTTTGCCAAGGTGGGTTCTAACATTGGGTGGGGTGGACCCATATCCTGGGGAAGACTAATGCCGTCGAATAGAGAGAACTGTATCTCTCGTGAGAAAGGACGGCTCCCAGGGTATTAGATTGGCAGGCGTTGTGGGCCCTAAGGGGAGGGGAAAATGGATGTGGAATGGATGGAACAAAGGTAAATAAGGGGGCAAAAGAGGAGTTATGTGAGAGTACACGAGGATGAATATAAAACAGCTAATATTACACCAAAAACATATAGGGGACGACAGACTAATAATGAAAACCATAAGACAAAACACAGGATAACTAAAAAATTTAGAAAACTGTATAGGCTAAAATATGGACCACATAGTAAGCACAAATGTCACCTTGTTTGAAAACTATAGTTTTGGAATCTGTACATCAGTTTCAGGAAATATGATATGAATAAGTTAAAAGATTATTGCTGTGCAAGGGAAAAGGTTTTATGGTGGATCTGGGGAAATACTGTATATTGTTATATGAATTTTGGTGATCTAAGACTCTTCTGAAGCTGACATTATGTTGGGATTCACTTTACGGGAAGTTTTGGATCACAGAGTGATTCAACAATGTAAGCGGAGGAATACTGATATGGGATGTTATTGACAGGATATATATGGTTGACAGGGAGTTATACAGGGCATATGCCCAGGGTATATGGTAATGTCTATATATACTCATAGTGGAAACAAAAACAACAGCTGGGGGGGTACTGGGCTCCTGGCCGGGGGGTCACTGTTGTGGGCCCTGGGAGAGCAGCGGCAATCCTCCAGGTGCAACGGCAAGAACCAGGAAGGAAGGAGGGCCCAACAGTGGGCTCGTGATACTAATGGTTACACTTTTGAGCCTATACACCTGCAATAAGAACAAGGCCTAGAGTAGCATTGTGCCTGGGGGTTTCCTCCTGACAGCCTTCATGTTACTCAAATGTGGCCACTCTCACAGCCAAACTCAGCGTGTAGATGCGATGCATTCCCCCCAGCGTGGGACACGACACCCGGGGATGAGCCTCCCTGGCACTGAGGGATCACTACCACATACCAGCTGAAGAAGCAACTAGAAAATGACCTTGAATTAAAGATTCAATGCGGAACAGCAGAATATACCTGTCTACATATAATAACATGACTTCGGGAAGCTGTTTGACCTAATGTAAGGGGGAAATGGAAAGGAGAAATGAGATTATAAGGCTGTGAGTCTCTAAAAAAGAGTCTGGAGGTTGTCAGAAGGAATACCCCTATGTACAACTGAACAGAGTCTAAGAGACAGATAAGGTAGATACAACCCCAGGTATTGGTTCTTTTGAGGGATAAAGAGACCCATGGGTTCTATGGTCATGGCAGAAGGGGTTCACTGTCATGACAGATAGCCCTTCTTTGGAGCTGGTGTTTCTGCATGATGGAATTGGACTCAGAGGGGATCTCTTTTCACAAGACTTGCATGCTACTTTATTGGAATTGTAGTTGGTGCTGGGTTTAAGATATATGTAGGGGATTTGAATCTCTGGACTGATAATATGACACTTAGGCCCAGAGCCTCAACAGACTTCAGCTCCTACACTTTGATTTATTGGACTTACTCCACTCAGCTAACATGGAGTTGAAGAAGGTCAACCACCACAACATGGAGCCTAGAGTGTCTACAACTGGAAGCGGGAGGAGTGCATCCAGTACCCATGTGGAATCTAAGCCCTCACTTGACATAGATGTGCAATGGACACAACCAATCCAATGTCCACAGAGAAAATGTGGAATGGGTGTGGGAATGGTAGCCATGGTGGCTGCTGGGTGTGGGGAACGGGAGGAAGAGATGAGATAGTGGAGGTGTTTTCGGGACGTGGAGTTGTCCTGGATAGTGCTTCACGGACAATTACGGGACATTATAGATCCCCCCAGGGCCCACTGGATGGAACGTGAGAGAGTCTGGGCTATGATGTGGACCATTGACTATGGGGTGCAGTGATGCTCAGAGATGAACTTACCAGGTGCAATGGATGTGTCATGATGATGGGAGAGAGTGTTGCTGTGGGGGGAGTGGGGGGCAGGGGCGGTGGGGTTGAATGGGACCTCATATTTTTCATAATGTAATTTAAAAAAAAAATAATAAATAATTAAAAAAAAAAAAAGAAAAGAAAACATCCGGAAAATATTTAGCCAGTAAAAAAAAAAAAAAAAGAAAGTAGTAGAGCCAAGATTTGAACCCCAGCAGTCTGGCTGGCTCTAATATGCATACTGTTAAGTGGTAAGCCATACTTTAAAAATTATACATTTGTATAATTTTTAATATCCTGTTCTACAAATTTCACTCATCTCCCAACAAAACATCACAATCACTTGTCTGACAAATCTAAGGAGTGTGAACAGAGGGAAGTCTGTGATTCTATAAGTCCTTAGGCTCTTGGTATTTTTTGCTTTTTAACATGAAATTTATCCTTACATAAATACTAAAGGATCTAGGCCTTTGCTATTTATCTTGTTGCTCCTTATCAACCTTCAAAGGTCTTAAAAAGATATCATGTAGATGCTGGAATGAGTCCTAGGTCCAGAAATATGTTTACTAAGGTATTATAATGGAATTATGACAAAGGATAAAGCTCAGTTGCTCTCATTCAAAGAAACAGGAAAGGGAGTGAAATTGAAAGTTGTCTGCCCTTTCTGAGTTTACCAATCACGCTATTTTAATATTTTACATTTCCATATGACAAATAAAATAGGTATGTATGTTGAACATAATAATTTGTATTTCTTCCGATATTATTCACTGGATTGAACAACTGAAGGGCAAGACTGAATCTTTGTATCTCCCACATTACCTTGCACAATGCCTTGCATTATAAAGATTTATTGAATTGGGTTGATGAAGTAAAGTAGGTGTATGCTGCATCTGTCAGGATTTGCGCAGGAAATAGAAGAATCAAGTAGGGAAGAATGAAAAAGAAAATAGAAGAATTTAAAGAAAGCATATTTACAGAGGTGTGGGTTAAGAGAAGGTAGGGAAGCACACAGAGACTAGCAAGTGCAGGAATCTGTTAGCTCTCCTAGGCCTGAAGGGACAAGGAGGAGTGGCTACTGGGATCTGTAGCTGTAAGGAAAAGGCTGTCTAGTAAGACCTGTGAACATGGGTGGGGGAGCACGGCCACTGCCAAAATATGGCCCAGCAGAGAAGAGGAGAGAGCTGGTGGAGCAAGTGCCTGGACCTCCTTCTCTCCCCATCATTAGATCTCTTGGAAGAGGCTCCTCTTGTCCGAATCGACTTGAAGCCAACAGAGCAGAGTTGAATGTTGGACAGTAATCTGGAAGGGCACATGGAGAATATGCAGCACATGTTGTATCCAAAGTCATTCATTCATTCAACACCTATTGATCATCTAATATGTACAAAGCATCAGATTTGTTGATGTAGGCCAAACAAAGGTGAAAATGGGAGGTGGTTATCTACATTTTGAAAAGGATTCATAGTGAATAGCAGTAAAAAGTTTTTAGCTTTTTATGTTTTCCCAATAGTATATGCTTACAAGTTATAATGAACTTGTAATGCACAGTGACAGTTTCCTCTTCAGTCCTTCTCATCACCACTTCTTTAAGACAAAGTCTGTTTAATTCTCACGACAATCTCCGTATCTCTAAGGATTAGCTTTTGATGAAATTTTGACTGAGCACTATAGACACTACCAACTTCCTTCAGAGGATTTTCCTCTGGAAAATAGCCCCAGAGAAAAGACCTCCATTTACTAATAGGCACAGACCCCGCACTTGATGGAGAGCTCTTGAAACAATCCCCGGGAGAGCAGGTCATCTGTGCAGATGCTCCACTGAAGACCCGCAAAGCCTCCAACCAGCTCTTGGATAAGATTACCTCAGTAATCTTGTTGATTAAATTAAATTTTAACTTTTTTCTAAGTAATATACATATGATTTTAAAAATCTGAAACTTAGTATTACAAAAGTTATAATGAAAAATTATACTTTTGATTCCTGTCCTTTTCTGCCTCCATTTTCCTCTCTATAGAGGTACCATTTCCACTTCTTTTAGCTGTTTCTTCTAGTATTTATCTCTATATTTCTAAATATATATATGATCATATTTTTATTTATATATATAATATCTGTAGTAATTATATAGGTAAGAGTATTTATAAAATCTTTCGTGTTTTCTTTAAATGTTCAGTTTTTATTTCTTTTGCTTTTTTTTTTAAAGATTTATTTATTTTTTATTTGTTTCTCTCCTCTTCCTCCCCCCTCCCCAGGTTGTCTGGTCTGTGTCCATTCCCTGTGTGTTCTTCTGTGACCGCTTCTATCCTTATCAGCAGCACCAGTAATCTGTTTCTTGTTGCATTATCTTGTTGTGTCAGCTCTCTGTGTGTGCAGCACCATTCCTGGGCAGGCTGCACTTTCTTTCATGTTGGGCGGCTCTCCTTACGGGGCGCACTCCTTGTGTGTGGGGCTCCCCTATGCTGGGGACACCCCTGCATGGCAGGGTACTCCTTGTGTGCATCAGTACCACATGTGGGCCAACTCTACACGGGTCAGGAAGCCCTGGTTTAACCTTAGACCTCCCATGTGGTAGGTGGACACCCTATCCATTGAGTCAAGTCCGCTTCCCTCTTTTGCTTTCTTAAACTTCAATTTTTTCGCACCTCCAGTTGAGGTTCCAAATGAAAATTCAATACCTTCAGGGTTAAACCATGGCAATAGAGCATAAAGATGACATTTTAAAACCCACATTCTGTTGAAATATTCAATAGATATATTCTTGAGATATGCATAACTACAATAATAAATTTATGTTGTTTTAAATAGACTTTAAGAAAGTTTAGTATTTAAAGATAGAATGTATATGTTCCTTTTGTCAAAAATTACTTTGATTTCAGACTCCTCCTCAATTTGTATATATGTCTTATTCATCCTACTCCAATATCATGTTCACTCTTAAAAACAAATCCTCATTCAATTTAAGATTCATTTTGGATAAAGATAAATTTCTCCTATATTTTTCTTACTTCGCATTTGTAAGATTTTTCCTTCAACTATTCAGTCTCTGCCTTAATTTTCTCATTTGGATCCTAAATGTACTTCATAATGTAATACTATTTCTTCTTTTTTTCAGAAATATTTATATAGTCTAGGTCTGTGTGCTTTGTTCTGTAAAGAATATTATGTTCCAAAGTTGTTTTTCAAAGGACCAATTCAGTTCCATTTCTGAATACCATCTTTCCCCAACTCATTACAAAAATCCTTCTGAAAGCATTCTTTCTACTAAATGGTTTGGTATGGTGTCTATTTTGAGCGTATGAGCTAGCAAAATTATTTCAAAATCAGAGCAAAGTATTTAAGCTATAAAATTCCATACCATTCCTTAAGACTTTATTAGAGTATATATAGATGTCTTCATCACATCGATATAAAATATGACACCTCCACTCAAGAAATTTATAGTGTTTGGAGTGACAAATACATGAAATAAGTAAAATATTAGATGTATGGAGTTCAGGGCCAAAATGAGGGCTGATCAGGTAGTGCTGGTAGGACTTCCAAAAGATGGAAAGATCAGTGTGGACTGAGGTAGCTGTTGAAAGGTTTGTATAGTTTTTAGGTCAGAGATCCTTGAAAAACAAGCAGTTGAGTATAGGCAGGACAAGGCAGTGGAGAACAAGGGCCAGGGCTGTGGCAGCAGGGAACATGGGGTTTGTGAACCTACTGACTTGCCTGAATTGAGTTGCCTGAATGAAGGGAGGGAGGGAGATAGAACCTAATTAGCTCAGGTGAGAAAAGCACTTTTTCCTTGATACATTGTGGATTATGGCACTGGGGTGATTTTGATTGTAAGGATGTCTTAATACAAACACTCTCCAAGATAAGCAAGCCTCAATTTATACAAATTAAACCTTAGAAAAATTGTTGCACACAGTGCATCAACAAAATTTAGCCATGAGAAAGAGTTCTCTGTTGTTTGGAAATACAAAATGATTTGGGGTAGGGAAGTATATCTCAAAGTAAGCCCACGGCTCCCTTTTCTCCAGGGGAGAAAGCCTCTTGTACTTTTTCTGTGAATTTTCACTGCATCAGCTCATTTGCTTCAGGATTGTTTGTATCATTCAACCTCCCCTTCCTCCTCTCCTAGCCCATTCCTCATTTTTCTCTTTCCCCTTATGCCTGTACACTTACACCAGATTTATGACTAGTCATTAGATTAATTAAATTTCATTAGAGAAATTGGTCTGTAATTTTCCTTTCTTGTGGTGTCTTTGTTTGGCTTTGGTACTAGGGTAATGTTGGCGTCATAGAAGGAGTTCGGCAATGTTCCTTCTGTTTCGATTTTTTGGAATAGTTTCAGCAGGATTGGTGTTAGTTCTTTCCGGAATGTTTTGTAGAATTCACCTGTGAAGCCGTCTGGCCCTGGGCTCTTCTTAATTGGGAGATTTTTAATGACTGATTCTATCTCTCTGCTTGTGATTGGTTTAAGATCATCAATTTCTTCTTTCGTCAATATGGATTGCTTATGTGTTTCTAGGAATTTGTCCATTTCCTCTAAATTGTCATTTTTGTTGGAATATAGTTTTTCAAAGTATCCTCTTATGATAGTCTTTATTTCTGTGGGGTCAGTGGTGATATGGCCTTTCTCATTTCTTATTTTGTGTATTTGCATCTTCTCTCTTTTTTTCTTTGTTAGTCTCACTAAAGGTTTGTCAATTTTGTTGATCTTCTCAAAAAACAAGCTCTTGGTTTTGTTTATCTTTTCAAGTGCTTTCTTATTTTCTATTTCATTTAGTTCTGCTCTTATCTTTGCTATTTCCTTCCTTCTTCTTCCTGTTGGGTTACTCTGTTGTTGTTTTTCTAATTCGTTCAAATGTGCAGTTAGTTCTTCAATTTTTGCTCTTTCTTCTTTTTTGATATATGAATTTATGGGTATAAATTTCCCTCTCAGTACTGCTTTTGCTGCATCCCATAAATTTTGGTATGTTGTGTTATCATTATCATTTGTTTCAAGGTAGTCATTGATTTCTTTTGAGATTTCCTCTTTGACCCACTGTTTTTCTAAGATTGTGCTGTTTAATTTCCACATCTTGGTGTGAAACCCGGGCCTCTGTCCCTTGCAAATTTCCAGCTTGACTCCACTGTGGTCAGAGATATTGTTTTGTATGATTTCAATCTTTCTGAATTCATTAAGCTTTTCTTTGTGGCCTAGCATATGGTCTATCTTGGAGAATGATCCATGTGCGCTTGAGAAAAATGTATATCCTGCTGTGTTTGGGTGTAATGATCTATATATGTCTATTAGATCCAGCTCCTCTAATATACTGTTCAAATGTTTTGTTTCTTTAGTGATTTTCTTTTGTGATGTTCTGTCCAAGGTAGATAGTGGTGTATTAAAATCCCCCACTATAATTGTAGATGCATCTATTGTTTCACTTAGTTTTTCCAGCGTTTGCCTCACGTATTTAGAGGCACCCTTGTTAGGAGCATAAATATTTATGATTGTTCGATCTTCTTGACAGATTTTCCCTTTCACTAAAATGTAGTGTCCTTCTTTGTCTCTCACAATTGTTTCACATTTAAAGTCTATTTTGTCTGATATTAATATAGCTACTCCTGCCTTTTTTTGGTTACTGTTTGCTTGTATGATTGTTTTCCAGCCATTCACTTTCAATCTCCATGCGTCTCTGGATTTAAGATGTGTCTCTTGTAGACAGCATATGGATGGGTCATATTTCCTTATCCAATGACCCAGTCTGAATCTTTTGACAGGTGAGTTTAATCCGTTGACATTCAGTGTTATTACTTTCAAGGAATTATTTGTGTTAGCCATATTTTGATTGGATTTGTGTTTGTCATATTTTGTTTGTATTTTTTTTCTTCTATTTTTGTCTTTTTTTGTTGCTCTTATACTCTCCTCCAACTCTGCCTGTCTATATGACCCAGCAATACCACTGCTGGGTATATACCCAGAAGAACTGAAAACAAGAACACAAACCGATATATGTACATCAATGCTCATAGCAGCATTGTTCACTATCGCCAAAAGTTGGAATCAACCCAAATGCCCATCAACAGATGAGTGGATCAATAAAATGTGGTATATACACACAGTGGAATACTACTTGGCTGTAAGAACAAATACACTACAAACACACGTGATAACATGGATGAATCTTGAGAACCTTATGTTGAGTGAAGCAACCCAGGCATTGAAGGACAAATACTACATGAGCTCAATGATATGAAATAAGAAAGCTGCCTCAGAGAGCTAGAGACTGAACGATAGGCTTACAGGAAATCGGGGGGTGGAGGAAGGATGTGAGCCGACGTCTGCAGGGATGGAATTTATGATGAGCTGGCTGTAAGTATGAACACAAAGAAGAGATAAAATGGGGGTAAGGGGTTGCCTTTGGATGGGGCTTTGCGGGTTTGAGGGGGGCTGGGGATGGGCAGATGGGTAATATTGCCCAAAAAGTGGGGGGAGGGAAGGGAGCATACGAACATAGGAGAGTGTCAGGTGTTGGTCGAGAGTAAAATGCTGAGAAAATCATATCAAAATATAATTAAGAGGGTTACCTGTTTAGGATGCTCGGAGGGGATGGTCAGATGCGGAACGGGCTCCTGGGGAATGTCTGAATGCTCATTTTGCCAGAGTGGGTGGTACCATTGGGTAGAGACCCAAGTAATGAGAGTGGGGGTGGACCCACATCCTGGGGAAGACTAATGCCATCAGATAGAGGGAACTGTATCTCTCGAGAGAAAGGGTGGCTCCCAGGGCATTGGGGTAATTGAGGAAGTTAGGCCCTGAACAATGTTGCAAGTGTCTCTGGACAGGGCTCCTCGGGAAACGGAGGCTGGCTGTCACTGTGGGCACCAAGGGGATGGGAAAATGGATGTTAAATGTGTGGAACCATAGTAAATGTGGGGTAAGAGAGGACTTTCACGAGAGTTCACAAGGATGGATATAAAACATGTAATATTACACCATAAACATATAGGGGACGACAGACTAATAAAGTAAACCATAATGTAAAACATAGGATAACTAAAAATTTAGAAAACTGTATATCCTAAAGTATGGAACACAATGTAAGCACAGATGTCACCTTGTTTGAAAGCTATTGTCTCAGAGTCTGTACATCACTTTAAGTAAATATGATATGAATAAGTTATAAGAATATCGCTGTGGAAGGGAAAAGGTTTAATGGTAGATGTGGGGGAGTACTGTATATTGTATATATGAATTACTGTGGTCTAGGGCTCTTGTGAAGAGAAGTTCAATAAATAGGGAAAAAAAAAAAAAAGATAGGATGTAGAACTTTTCCAAGTCCACACGTATTCTATATCTAACCTTTAAAACCATCGCTATATGCCATTTTACTAGTAAGGGACCCTGACATTACACTGGACTTCAATTTTCAGGAAGTTTTGGATCACAGAGTGGTTCAACAATGGCAGCGGAGGAATACTGGTATAGGATACTATTGACAGGTGATATATGGCTGACAGCGAGCTGTACAGGGCATATGCCCAGGGTGCATGGTAATGTTTGGATATACTCATAGTGGCAACAATTAAAAACTACAGCCGGGGGGGGTACTGAGTTCCTGGCTGGGGGTGCTCTGTCGAGGTCCCTAGGGGAGCAGCAGCAGCCCTCCAGGTGCAGTGGCAAGGACCAGGAAGGAATGAGGTTCCAACAGTTAGAGCATGATACTAATGACTATACTTGTGAGCCTATATGCCTGAAATAAGAACAAGGACTAGAGCAGCACTGTGCCTGGGAATTTCCTCCTGACAGCCTTCATGTTACTCAAATGTGGCCAGTCTCGAAGCCAAACTCAGCATGTAGATGCAGTGCATTCTCCCCAGCATGGGACATGACACCCGGGGATAAGCCTCCCTGGCACCGAGGGATCACTACCAAATACCAGCTGAAGATGGAACTAGAAAACGACCTTGAATTAAAGGTTCAATGCGGATCAGCAGAATATCCCTGTCTACATATAATAACATGACTTTAAAATGCTGTTTGACCTAATGGAAGGGGGAAATGGAAAGCAGAAATGAGTTTATATGGCTACGAGTCTCTAAAAAAGAGTCTGGAGGCTGTCAGAAGGATTGCCCTTATGCACAACTGAGCAGAGTCTAAGAGACAGATAAAGTAGACACAATACCCAGGTATTGGTTCCTATGAGGGCTAAAGAGACCCACGGGTTCTATGGTCATGACAGACGGGGTTCACTGCCATGTCAGATGGCCCTTCTTTGGAGCTGGTGTTTCTGCGTGATGGAACTGGACTCAGATGGGATCTCTTTTCACAAGACCTTCATGCTACTTTACTGGAATTGTAGTTGGTGTTGGGGTTTAAGATATATTTAGGGGATTTGAATCTCTGGACTGACAATATGATAGCCAGGCCCTGAGCGTCAACAGACTCTAGCTCCTACAATCTGACTTATTGGACTCACCTCACTCAGCTAAGATGGAGTTGAAGAAGGACAACCACCATACCATGGAGCCTAGAGTGCCTACAACTGAAAGCAGGAGGATTGTATTCAGTATCCATGTGGAATCTGAGCCTCCTCCTGACATAGAGGTGCAATGGACACAACCAATCCAAGGCCCACAGAGAAAAGGTGGCATTGGAGTGGGAAAAGTGGACATGGTGGCTGATGGATATGGGGAGTGGCAGGAAGAGATGAGATGTGGAGGCGCCTTTGGGACTTGGAGTTGCCCTGGATGGTGCTTCAGGGGCAATCACCAGACATTGTAAATCCTCCCAGGGCCCACTGGATGGAATGTGGGAGAGTATGGGCCATGATGTGGACCATTGACCATGAGGTGTAGAGATGCCCAGAGATGTACTTGCCGGGTACAATGGATGTGTCATGATGAGGGGAATGACTGTTGCTGGGGGGGGGGGGGGGGAGTGGTGGGGTGAGGGTGGTGGGGCTGAATGGGACCTCATATATATATATATATATATATATATATTTTAATGTAACATTTTTACAAAATCAATTTAAAAAATTAAAACAAAAAACAAAAAAATAAAAAACAAAAAATAAAACAAAATTAAATAAATTTCATGATCCATTAGACTTCATATTTATGTCAGAATGGTGAAGCTGCTGGTGCTGATATGAAAGCAACAGAAATGTATCTTAAAATGTTTTCAGGGAAGCAGATGTGGCTCAAGTGATCAGTCCTTTGCCTACCATACAGAAGGACCTGACTTTGATCCCTGGGGCCTCCTGGTGAAAAAAGAAGAGAAAACATGCCTGCATGGTGAGCCGAGTGCCCATGTGGCAAGCTGAGTGCCCATGGAGGTGCTTGTACAATGAGCCAAGTGCCCTAGTGGTGAGCTGAGTGCCCATGTGGGTGCTCCTGTGGTAAGCCAGTGCCCATGCAGTAAGCCAGTGCCCACACAGTGAGCCAAGTGCCTGCACAGCGAACTGAGTGCCCACATGGTGAGCCAGTGCCTGCACAGCAAGCCAGGGCCTGCGTGGCCAGCTGAGTGCCTGCGCAGTGAGACAGTGCCCACGCAAATGAGTCACGGAGCAAGATGATGGCACAACAAAGGAGAGGTGAAGGGGAGAGTTAAGGTGAAGCACAGCAGAGACCAGCAACTGAGGTGGTGCAATTGGCAGAGAATCTCTCATCACATCAGAGGTCCCCAGGATCAAATGCTGGTGAATCCTTGAGGAGAAAGATGAGAAGAGAAAATAAAAAGAAAAATAGATACAGAAGATCACATAACGAGTGGACACAGACAGAAAAACAGCAGGATATAGGAGGGAGAGGGGAAGAAAAAAAATGTTTTCAGCTAATGTAAAATTTAAGTTGCTAAGAGTATATAGAATAGGAAAGTGGTTGTGGCTCAACTGATATAGCGTCTGCCTACCATATGGAGGGTCCAGGGTTCTATACGCAGGGCCTCCTGACCTGTGTGGTAAGCTGGCCACGTGCAGTGGAGCAGCGTGCAAGGAGTACCATGACACGCTGGGGTGTCCTCCGCGTAGGGGTGCCCCAGGCGCATGCCCCACAAGGAGAGCCATCCCGCGTGAAAAAAGCACAGCCTGCCCAGAAATGGAGAGCTGACACAGCAAGATGATGCAACAAAAAACCAACACAGTTTCCCAGTGCTGTGTGACAAGGATGCAAGTGGACACAGAAGAACACACAGCAAATGGACACAGAGAGCAGACAATAGGGAGGAAGGGGAGAGAAATAAATCTTAAGAAAAAAAAAAAAGAGCATTTGGAATCAAACTAAACAGTGACAGCAGTGGGGATTTTTCTGTATTTTCTTACCAGTGGGTTGAAATATACCAATTCACTAAATTTGTCAAATGATCTGTTTGATGAAAAACCAATTTGCTGAACTCCTGTTTGCCAAATAGTGATTTATGGAATAGCAATTAGATGATTCATCAAAAGACCTATTTGTTGAATTATCAATAAACTAAAAACTTTGTTCTATTAATTGCTATAACAGAATGGCATATTGGCTCATGCTATCAAAAAAAGTGCAAAGAGAATGTGGCTGTTTTACTTTTCATAATCTAGTCTTCTGTATAAGGCCACTCTCCAATTCCTACCCTACTGGGTAGTGGGAGCCAGGGAAATTTAAATTACAATTAAAGAATTGTCATATTTTGATTTCAACAGTTTCATTTTAGTCTATGCCTTTTCAGTAAATGTTTAGTCTTTCACAATTTTACAACCTCCACTTTCTCCCTGGCAAAAATGCCTTCTGTTCACTGTACTCTTGAGGCAATGAGGGAGGGAGGATTGTGACTCTGTGTGTGGGTCCTTTGCTATTCCTTAGCTTCTGCTTAAAGAAAGCCCCCTGTCCATCTAGTCACTAGTCTCCTTGCTGGCTCCTGTTGCTGGATAACATGTAGACTAGTCTCTCTCCATAGACTGTGGACTCAGACGCACCTTTGCTATTGGTGATGTCATGTGTCTTCCTGAGATCTGGCTGTGAACTCCCAATCAGTTCTCACCCTGGGTTCTCACTGGAGAATGACTCCAGGAAACTTACCAGCCAGCAACATCAACCTCCTTGTGTTCTACTACAGGCCATTAGAGATCTACGAGCAACCTTCCATTCTACCAGCAGTTTAGGCTGAGCAATCCCCAATACCATATAATCCTATAAGCCTTCCTATTTTACTCTATAGGAGCTCTCCCAAGTTGTTAAAGAGGGCTGTTCACAGGGTTGTGTCCCCTGGAGTTGTGTGATGCAAGCATCCTTAGATGCCTCTGTGAAGTTTCCATCTTTCTCCTCAGCTTACTTAGTTTGTCCTTTTGCTCTGTAACTTCAGCTTAGAGATCAGAAGTCAGACTACAAACCTCAGAAGTCTTGCTTTCTCTGCTTTTGTCCTCTTCCTTTCTTTATAATCTCCTAGAGACTGAAAAGGACCAAATTGCCACTTCTGTCTGGTTTGTTAGAACTTCCACTTCATTATATCCTTCTTCTTCCTGAGGGGTGTTTTACATTCCCCTCACCCTTTTTGGGGGTCATATTGACAGAATGGTTCCCTGCTCAGAGACTTTATTTATAAGGGAGAAGGTAGAAAAAAATAAACTATCAGTTTTATATCTTCAAACTTCATTTTCATTACATTTCTTCCCTAATCTTCTCCTTCCTCACAACTACTGGAAGGACAAAGCTGACTGCCTGTTGCAGGGAACAAACAAGAATTACAATTAGATGTCATGATGTTGCACAGTGGGGAAAGCCAATGAAGGACCAATTCAGAAGGTTGAAACCTGAGTGAAGAAGAACTGGCACAAATTCATCAGCCACACACTTCGTTGGATGATGCCAGATGTGTGACATGAGGGAAGGAACAGACATATATATCCAGGTGCCATATAGGTAGTGAGACTGGGGAGGAGTGTCTGAAAGACAACATTGACATGAAGTAGCTCTGAAAAGAATTTGTTGAAACCAAACATATTAAAATATCTCACAGTAGAAGACAATTTTGAAAATTAAAAAGCTATACGTAATTTTCATATTTGAAAGAATTTTGTTAGAGAAAAAAACGGCACTCACTGGGACACAGAGACTGGCATGACTGCAGGCAGAAAGTTTATTGGGAAGCTCTCCCAATGGAGGGGTTCTGAAGAATAGACTTTAACCCCCCACCAGCATGGCGAAGGTCTGAAGAGAGACTTCAGCTCACCTCTGGCAGAGGCGGTCATGAATCTATACAGTACATCTATAGGTGGGAACATGCTTAGTTAGTGAGAGTGGGTTGGGGCTTGGGTAAGACCTGGGGGCCAACAGGGATGGTTAGGGGATAGTGGGCTAGGGGTAGTGAATTCTAGGGGAGTGGGAGGGGTTGGTGGTGTCATGTGGCTCCTTTGTCTATTCTTTGAGGAAATGAGCTGTATCTGAACATGTAGGCTCTGGATGGAGGGCTGTTCTATGTCACAGAAATGCAGGTCATTGTTAACCATTGTAATCCTTGTGATCAGTTAATCATTATAAACCTTCTAAGAGAGAAACCTCTAACAAGTTTGAGTATATTTGTGTGACTACTTTAAAAGTTTATAGCAATTCAGTTTTTCACAGAAGTGGCCCAGTGTTCAGTGTACTTTTGGGAATAACAATTGCTTGGATATTTTAAATTTATTTTGTTTATGTCACAAATACCAAGGATTTTTACAATATAGGGTTTGTTTCTTTGACTCAAAGTATTTTCAATACAGTATATTGACTTTCTTAATTCACTTAATTCTTGACTTTGCTTTCTGGAGTAGGATAGAGTGAGGCACAATTATGGTAGTGCACAGAAACATGTGTCTAGGCTATTTCCCCACATTTATGTGTGTCTTCTGCCTAAATACATGTAGTATGTGCACACACACATATCCCTTCTCCCACCAGTCCTGTGAGACCCAACTCTGCTTTTATGGTCCCATAGGTAAATTAATCTGAGCATATCAAAGAAACTTTAAAGGGCAAAAAAGACTGAACATTTATGTATTATATATTCAACAGTAAAGTCCTCAAGAATATGAAATGTGAAACAGCCTGGTTTTGCTTTATGTTGTTAGAATAGAAACAAATAGTGAAAAGTCTATGTGATGGTTAGGCTAATGTGTCAACTCGGTCTGGTAATTGTGCACAATTGTTTGATTCAGCAAGCCCTGGGCTAATTGTACTACAAGGACATTTCATGGACTTTAATCATCAGTGAGTTGATTACATAGAAGGCTTAGTGCATCCACAATCAACCAAGGAGATTGCCATCAGAAATGAGAGACAACTTATCTAATCAGTTGAAGGCCTTAAAAGGGAAGTGATTTTAACATTCAGAGAGAGAATTTCCAGCTCTACTTCAGATAGCCAGCATCTCCTGAGAACTTCTCAAGGACTTTCATTGGAGCCTCTGGTTTGCAGCCTGCCTTGTGGGATTTGGACTTGTGCATCCCCATGGTCTCAGGAGAGAATATTATAAAATCTCATACTATTTACAGATATCTCCTGTTGTTTCTGTTTCCCTAGAGAATTCTGACTAATACATTCTACTTTCATGCTTTGATGCCCCCTCTCAAAAAGTTGCTCTGAATAGAATATGAAAATGTCAAGGAAGCTTGCACTAAGCTAAGACTAGATAGAACTAGAATGGAAGATGGTGCCATAGTGAGCTGAGTTGTTATACCTGGAATCAATAGATCATGTCTTTTTTTAAAAATATATCTTTTAAATTTATTTTTAAAAGATACTTAGGTTAGGGAGAACCAGCAAGATGGTGATAGAGTAAGGAGCTCCTAAAGTCAAGTCCTGCTACAGGGCAGTTAGCAAACACACAGAGCTCTCTGGAACTAGCTGAAGCACCTGTTTGGGGGCTTCAGAAGAACATCCTGCAACATCCTTGAAGGAATGGAAGGAGAAGACTGCTCATGTGCAGAGATGATTCGTAAGTAGATCACTCCACACCCCAGAGGCTGGTGCCCATCCTCCAGTGGGGGCACAAGCTGCCTTGGGAGCTGTTCTGCAGCTGGAATCGAAAGTTCCACTTCCCAAAAAAAGGGGAGGAAGAGATGGCTGGGCACCAACTTCAGCTACTGATGAGTAAATTTGGGGGGCTAAAGTATAATCCTAAGAACAGCTAAAGTTTGAAACTGTCCAAGTCAGAAAGAGGATGATAGCCACCATCTTAACTTGGCACCTGGCATGAGGGGAAGTGGGGCACACTAAAAATCACAGTGATGGTAGGAACTGGTTTCTTTTCATCCAGATCAGATTGCAGCTGTAGCCTAGGCCCTAGTCCCACCTCCAGCAGGGAGGAACCTGGGGGGATGTGTGCCAGCCTCTTTGGGAAATTACCAGCCAACCTGCAGAGGACAGTGATTATCCTACTTCAGCAGTGTAAGCTGCGCCATGAGCTATTCTATGGCTGGAATTCGAAGCTCCATTTCCCAAAAACAGGGGAGGAGGAGACAGTTGGCCACTGATTTCAGCTACTGATAAGTATACTCATCTGGCTAAAGTATAACCCTAAGAACAGCTAAAGTATGAACCTGTCAAGGTTAGAAAGAGGTTGTGGCCACCATTTTGATTCCACCCCCAGCACGAAGGGAAGCTTGGCTGGCAGGAAATCACAATGATGGTAGGAACCAGTTTCTTTCACCCAGATCAGCCTGCAGCCCTATAGTAGGTTTAGCCTCACTTCTGGCAGGGAGGAGGCTAGTAGGTCCTGCATCAGCCTATCCAGGTAACTGTAGGTACCTTTGACTGACACAAACTGAATAATCAGAAGTCTACCAGGGCAACTGTGGTCATCTTAGACCCACACTACCTAGATTACTGCCCACACTTGCAGCTGCATCCTTATCCCAGGCAGGGGAGAAAGGAGTGTGACGCTTCATCAGTCTCTCTATGCAACTACAGTCTAGGTCTGCATGACTTGGATTATTCCACACAGCTGTGACTCTAGCTACCCCTGGCAAAGGACAAAGTTGAGAGAAGCTTCATCGGTCCCTGGGTTAATGAGGGGAGCCTGAACCTCCACAGCTTATAGCACCAACTACATCCTTGGTTCCTACTATGCAACCAGCAAGGGAGAAATGGCAGGAAGCCCTAAACTAAAGAGAAAAACAGCACCCAAAATAAGTACTCTAGTAAGCCAGTTGCCAAGACACCAACATAAATTACAATCCACACCAAGAAACAGGAAGATATGGCTCACTTAAAGGAACAAGATAAGCCTCCAGATTGCATAAAGGAGTTGAGACAACTAGTAATAGATATTCAAACAAAGCTCCTTAATAAATTCAATGAGATGCCTGAAGAGATTAAGGATATCAAGAAGACATTGGATGAGCACAAAGAATTTGAAAGCATACATAGAAAAATAGCAGATCTTATGCAAATGAAAGTCACAATTAAAAAAACATTGGAATCAGAAAATAGCGAATTTGAGGATGCAGATGAAAGGATTGTTGAGCTTGAAGAAATGGCCTCTGAAAGTGAACATACAAAAGAACAGATGAAAAGAATGGAAAAAAAAATTGAATAAGGTCTCATCTCAGGGAACTAAATGACAGCAAAAGATGTTCAAACATGTGTCATGGATGTCTGAGAAGGAGAAGAGAAGGGAAAAGGGGCAGAAAGGATATTTGAAGAAATAATGGTTGAAATTTCCCAATCTATTGAAGGACATAGTTATCCATGTCCAAGAAGCGCAACATATTCCCATCTGAAAAAATCCAAATAGACCAATTCGAGACATACACTAATCAGAATGTCAAATGCCAAAGGCAAAGAGAGAATTCTGAGAACAGCAAGAGAAAAGCATATAACATATAAGGGCTACCCAATAAGATTAAGTGCTGATTTCTCACTAGAAATCATGAATGCAAGAAGACAGTGGTATGATATATTTAAGATACTACAAGAAAAAAATTTCCAGCCAAGAATCTTTAAAAAATGAGGGCAAGTTTAGAATATTTACAGATAAACAGAAACTGAGAGAATTTCTAACCAAGAGACCACAGTTTTAGGAAATTCTAAAGGGTGTGTTAGAGCCTGAAAAGAAAAGATGGGAGAAAGAAGCTGAGAAAAGAGTCTAGAAATGATGAGTATATCAATAAAAGTAACAAAGTGTCAAAAGAGTGGTCAAAATAAAATATGACAGATAAAACTCAAATAGTCAGGAATAAATGTAACCAATGATGTAAAGCACTTGTATCCAGAAAACTGCAACTCAAAGTTAAAAGAAATTTTAAAAGATCAAAATAACCGGAAGAAGATTCCATGCTCATGAACTGGAAGACTAAATATCATTAAAATGTCAGTTCTACTCAAATTGATATATAGATTCAATGCAATCCTGAAAAAATTCCACCAGCATTAAAAAAATATATTGAAAACATGATCATCAAATTTATTTGGAAGGGTAAGGGGTCTTGAATAGCCAGAAACATCTTAAAAAGGAAAAGCGAACTCTCATCTGCAGACTTTAAATTATATTACCTACCTATAGTGGTAAAACAACATGGTACTGGCATAAAAATAGACACATAGATCAATAGAACCAAGCTGATGGTTCAGAAACAGATCCTCACATGTATGGTCAAGTGATTTTGACTAGTCTGTCAAACTCACACAGCTCAGGCAGAACAGTCATTTCAACAAATGGTGTTGAAAGAACTGGATATCCATAGCCAACAGAAGGAAAGAGGACCCCTATCTCACACCTTATCCAAAAATTAACACAAAATGGACCAAAAACCTAAAAATAAAAGCAAGAACCATAAAACTTCTAGAAGAAATTGTAGGAAAATAGCTTCAAGACCTTGTGGTAGGTGGATTCTTAAAGGAGATAGAAGGAGGACTGCGATGGACTACTGATATTTAATGTATGCAGAAGTTTTAATTAGCTTTATTGTAAAAGTGTGGAAATGTATAGAGTGGATGGTAACACACAGTGAGTAACAGCTAGTTTATAAATGGGGATGTGGCTGAAAATGCTAGTCTAGGAATGTAAATGCCACTTGACAGAATGCTAGAGAACAATCTAGGAACTGAATAGCACAGTAAACCAAGAGGTGGATGAGAATTGTGGTTGATGGTACATATGCAAGAATCTCCTTTGTGAGCTAGAGCAAATGTACATCACCACTGCAGAGTGTTGGGAATGTGGAGAAGCATGGGAAAAATACAGCTGGAGTGACCCTATGGACTATGGTTAGCAGTAATAATATAATATTCTTGCATCTATGCCAAAGATGTATTGTGGTGATAATGGGGCAGTATGGAAAATGTGTGCCAAATGTATACTATGGATGTGGTAACAATCAGATGATATTATATTATTTGTAACAAATGTTCCACTACAGTTTGGTGTGTTGATACAGGGGTGTTTGGGAATTCTGTACATGTTCATGATTGTTTTATAAGTTTACAACTTCTGTCATAAAAAAATATTTTAAAGAAATAATAATAGGGTGGGTTAAGGCAAAAACCTACCAAATATAAGATAAGGACTATAATTAGTAGTAAGATTTTGACAATATTCTTTCATAATTTGTAACATGAGAATGTAAGGTGTTGGTGGAGGGTTGATGTATGGCACCCATGTATGATGTTACACATGTTTGCTTTGTAAGTTCACAATGTTTACTATACATTTATTGTTTATGTATGTTTGTATATAAATGATAAAAAATAATAACATGGTATGTTGGGGGAAAAATACTTTGGTTAGTAGTAATACTTTAACAATGCTCTTTAATCATTTGTTAAAAATGTTTAACAATAAAGCAAGGTATTGATGGTAGGGTGAGGTATGAGAGTCCTGTATGATGTTATATATGTTTGTTTTGTAAGCTCACAACTATTGCTATACACTTATTGTTTATGTATGATTAATATACTTCAATAAATTAATTTAAATTTAAAAAAATTTAAAAAAATACTTAGATTATATAAAAAAAAATCAGGGATTCCCATATGCCCCACTCCCCACACTTCCCACTTCTCCCCACATTAACAATGTCTTTCATTAGTACGGTACATTCATTGCAATTGATGAACACATTTGGAGCATTGCCACACAACATGGATTATAGTTAAATGGTAGTTTATACTCTCTCCCACTCAATTCTGCTAGTTATGGCAGAATATATACTGTCCTGTATCTGTCTTTGCAATGTCATTCAGGACAAAGATCATGTCTTATCCAGGAAATAGTAGGAAAGGTTTTTTCCAAACAAAACTCCAAGCTGAACTGCAATTTCATAAGTATTTATTAAAGAGCTATTAAAAGCATAGCAGTGTGCTGGGCACCTCTTGGCAGAATTTTAACAGAACTGTTGGATGATCACCAGGTAATAAATGGATGACTCTGGATGACTATCACCAACTGTCCCCATTTGTGAGGGACTGAGGGGGTTCCTGGAATGCAGGACTTGTAGTACTAAAACTGATAAAATCCCAGGTGAACTGGGATGAGTTGGTCATCCTACTCATCAACAACCCAAGCTCCAAATTTTATGATTTTACTCTAAATTTCTGCTGGCTCATAATAATCTGACATCTTAAAAATAAATGATTGGGCCTGTAGATGTTTGCTTTTTGCTAAGCAGAGGTATACTGGAAAGAGTTCCAGTTTTCAGAAAAACTGATTCTGCTGCTTTACTAGCTGGGTGACCTTGGCTCAATCATAAATTCAGCCTCATTACAAAATATGAAAATAAACACCATACAGTTTTTTTTTTTAAGATTTATTTATTTCCCGCCCCCAGTTGTCTGGTCTCTGCGTCCATTCGCTGTGTGTTCTTCTGTGACCGCTTCTATCTTTATCAGCGGCACCAGGAATCTGTTTCTTTTGTTGCGTCATCTTGTGTCAGCTCTCTGCATGTGTGGCACAATTCTTGGTAGGCTGCACTTTCTTTTGTGCTGGGCGGCTCTCCTTATGGGGCACACACCTTGTATGTGGGGTTCCCCTAAGTGGGGGGCACCCCTGCGTGGCAGGGCACTCCTTGTGTGCATCAGCATTGAGCATGGGCCTGCATGGGCCAGCTCTACACAGGTCAAGGAGGCCTGGGGTTTGAACCGCGGACCTCCTATGTGGTAGGTGGATGCCCTATCCATTGTACCAAGTCCGCTACCCAACACCATAGAGTTTTGTTGTGAGGATTAAATGAAATAAAATATATGATGGTGTTTGCATCCTGTAAAGTTCTACGCAGAAGTGAGATATTTATTTGCAGACATGTTCCCACAGCAATAACAAAATAATAGAACACCAAACTTTATTATTTTCCAATCTCTCATGATAAAGTTTTCATATTGTTTAATTTCGCAGTTAAAAATATTTGATAATACAGTCAAGTACAAAGTATTACTGTACTGCCATCTTTGGGACACAGTTTGAACTACACTCTTGTGTAGTTGAAGTAGAATTGTTTTTCAAAAGCAATGAAGTTATTTTAAATGTATCTGCAACAGTGATTATGATCACCTATGTAGAGCCTGGAGGCCTTGCTGAAAACTACCAGATCAATTATAAGAAATTGAATTTACAATGACTAACACCTGCCACAGAGCTATGAATATGTATGAGGACGGCTCCCAGAATGATTAGCTGTTGAAGTTGGAAGGGACTTTAGAAGTTTGTCCATGCAGATGGCTTCCTCTCTGTTTCCACTCATCTCAACTTGGTGATTAGTAATAGGAAAAAAAGCAGCAGATTTCAGCTCTGGGAAGTGCCCAGGAAGAGACAACAGGCAATCTCTGGCACAAGGGAGAGACAATAGATAGCCAGGATTTATCATATGCAATCCTAGCTATATGCAAATGAATGAATGAATGAATGAAACTCTTGTGTCAGGGTCTATTTTTCCCTGACTGTGGGCTCTGTCTGGGTTGAAGATGAAAGTCAGGAGAATCGCCTTACAGTCTGTTATCCTAGTCTACCTAAGGAGCGCACAATGGGATGGGGTGATAGCATTTAGAAGACTGAAATTGGAGGAACCTACTCCCTCCCCTCCCCGCCCAACCTGCTGTTTTTTGCTGTCTCTGTCCATTCATTGTGTCATCTTCTGTATCTATTTTTCTTTTTTTGTCTTTTCTTTTTGTCTTTCTCCTGTAGGATTCACTGGGATTCAATCCTGGGGACCTCTGTTGTGGAGAGAGGTTCCCTGTCAATTGCACCACCTCAGTTCCTGGTCTCTGCTGTGCTTCACCTTGACTCTCCCTTTTGTCTCTCTTTTGTTGCATCATTATCTGGCTGCATGACTCACTGGCATGAGCACTGTCCCACTGCGCAGGCACTTGGCTCTCCATGTGGACACTGGCTCACTGCGCAGGCACTGGCTCACCATGTGGGCACTGGGCTCACTAAATGGGCATTCAGCTTGTCACAGGCACTGGCTCAGGAGTCCCCAGGGATCGAACCTGGGTCCTCCCATATGGTAGGTGGAGGCCTTATCACCTGAGCCACATCCGCTTCCCTGGAGGAGTCTACTTTTAAAACACTGTCTGGGTTCCTTAGGCAGCATATGCTCTGCCTCCTAAATGAATCTAAGCAGTTTTTCTACTGAAGGATTCACATAAATAGAATCAAAGTAGCACTAATTTGGGAGGATGTGTGTTAAGGAGGAAGAGAGGAGAGGAAAGGTGGGGAGGCAAGAGTTAAGAATTCAAGAATGTTTTTATTTAGGTAACTCAATCCATTGTGCCACTCAGTGACATTTAGTACTACAGTGGTGTGGCTGCCTTATTTCCAAACTCTCACTTTCTTCCCAATCCGCATACAGACCTCTCTTTATTGCCAGCTTGAGGAAGGTCTCTGGCAGATAGTCTATCAGGTTTCTTTCAAACTGCTCTGAAAGCAGAGACAAGAGCCACAGATGATCTTGCCATGGTTATATGTGTTCATGTAAATCCCATCTGATTCCCAAGAGAATTTAAAACAGTTCAAAAGCCCTTGAGACTCAGTAGCCACTAAATGGTCTCCATCCTATTCTACAGTAGAGGGTTCAGCAAACTTTCAGGTATTGCATTAGGTTGCTAAGTAATAGCCTGAGGTGGCAGGTCCAGTGTAGACAAGGGACTCCTGAAAGTCTTCAGAAATCTTCTCTCTTACACCCACTAAAATGGCTCAAAAGACTGACAATTTAAAAGACTGAACATATCAATCATTCTCAAAGATGTGCAGCAACTGGAATGCTCAGGTGGGAGTATAAAATGGTACAACCACATTGGAAAATGCTTGACCGTTTCCCACAAACATATACCAATAAATGACCAGCAATTTTAGTTCTAGATATATCCAAGAGAAATGAGTATATGTCCACAAAAAGACTGACGAAAGGAATGTTCACCGACAATTTATTCATAAAAGTCCAAAACTGGAAACAGCCCAAATATCCATCGACTGGACAATGGATAAACCAATTGTGGTATGCTCATATAATGCAGGGATTCTAACAAGGTGTCCATGAGCTTGAACTGAAATTCAAAAAAACATTATTCTTGTGGGGACTTATTGGTGTAGGGTAATATATTTATTAAATAATACACAGTATAATGTGAACTTAGTAAGGTGTCCATGGTTTTCACCTGACTGGCAAAGGGGTCCATGGAACAAAAAAGGTTAAGAGCCCCTGACATAATGGAATTCTACTCAGTAATAATAGAAAACAAACTACTGATGCATACAACAACATGGATGAATCCTAAAAACATTATGCTAAGCAAAAGGGCACAAAAGTATTCATACTGTGTAAGTCCATTTATATGAACTTTAAGAATAGGCAAAACCAATCCATGGGGATAGAAATCAGAATATTGATTACATTTTTAGGAAAGGAATATTGCCTGTAAAGGAGTGCAATGGGAACTTTCTGAGGGTGATGGAAACGTTTTCTATCTTGATCTGGGTGGAGATCACATTTTGGTACACGTAAGTACACATAAGATTTGTGCATCTTTACTCTGTGTAAATTATGGCTCCATAAGGCACTGCTAAAATATATCTCCTTTCCTCTCTCTCATCCCATTCCACCAGTTGGAATCCCCTTTGGGTTTAGAAGCTCCTCTTTTTCATATCATCCTGGTAGAGTGGAGGTATGGTAAGGTCAGCCTGGGCAGCTGTTTCTTTGTTTGAGGAAGTGGGAGGGAGGTGGGAAATTTCCAAAGGCAATCCACCTCCACTTTGTAACTTTACTTAGGACTTAAGTGGTGGCGGCCACTTCAAATGTCACAGAAGAACATTTCCACCTACTCTTTGTCTTTTACCCGGATACATGTGGCTGGTGGATAAAACACAGCTGTGCTAATCTAGTCTCACTTTATCCTCATAATCTTAAGTGGTCCCTTTGCAAAACCCTGGCAATTTTATTGTATTTCTTAAATAAAATTGCTTTTTTTAATACATCCTGAAGTCATTTATGTTCTAACTCTCTTTCTCTTCAAATCACCAACACCCTAACTCTCAGTTCAGACCTTATTTTTTTTATTTCACTGAGAAAATAGAAGCAATCAGAGGAGAACTGCCTCATCGTCCCACCACCAAGTCCATCAAATGACCTGTATCTATATGCACAGAACCTAACTTTTCCCTGTTTCCATGAATCAGTTTTTATAGATGTTGGCTGTACTTAGAATTAAAAAAAATACACGAACACAGAATCCCACTCCTGGAGATTCTGAATTAATTGATCTGGTGTGAGACATTTTTTTTTTTAAGAACTGGGGCCAGTTCTTAAAAAAGCTGGCATTCAACCACTAAGTCACATCGGCTCCTTAGGGACATCATTTATATTTTGTTTTTGTTTGACTTCTCAAGAGAGTCTTATATATTGCTGCAATTTAGCATCACTGCAATGGAAAAAAGAGTCAAGCTCCTATATAAGGGCAACTCCACTTATGGAGTGAGTCCACCTCCTCATCTTCTCAAAACCTGGTTCCTTCAATTATCTGCCCCCTGTCCTGCAGGTTTAGTTTTTCTTTCTCTACTGGATAAGTTCCATCAGCATACAAGCATACTCTAATATCTCTCTATCTTAATATCTTAATAAAACCCCAGCTTCTCCCCTTACAGCAAAACTTCAAATATTTGCTTACACTGGCTATTTCCATTCCAACACCTCCAATTTTCCCATTAACACATTTTTATCATTCAGCTGAAACTTTCTTGTTAAATTATTTTAGCAAACAATAATTTCAGCTTTGTCTTACTCTTTTTCAGCAATATTTAGTATAATTGATTATTCTTGAATATTCCTTTACTAGGCTAGGGCACCACTATCATCTTCCTTCTTCCTAAACTAGGACTTCTCAGCCTCCTTTGCTCGCTTCTCCTCCTTTTTCCAAGCACTAAACCCTAGCTGATCCTCCTGGTTTGGTCCTTGTCCATAATCGTCTCCAGCCATAGTCTCCTAGGGTAATCTCATCAAGTCCCTAGGTAGGTGGCTTATAAATATACATCTTGAGTTTTCATCTCTTCTCTTAAAGTCATTGCATGCTTAATTGCCTCTTCAACATCTCAATTTGGGTATCAAATAGGCAAATAAACTCTTATTTCTCCATAAACAGCTCAAATTGCAAAAACTGTCTTCTAAGCCTCAGTAAATGGTATCTCCATTCACCCAGTTACTGAGATCAAGATTTTCAGCAGCATCTTTTCATTCTCTTCTCCTCATTCCATATTAAATCCCCAAGCAAATTGATATTACTTTGTGAGTATTACCATTTCTCCATACCTCCCATTGTCACTAACCTGATCCATGCCACCATTATTTCTTACCTTGACTATTTTAATACTCTCTTAACTTGTCTCTCTGCTTCTACTTTTGTTCCTCTACAGTCTGTTGTCACATGGAAACCAAAGAATCTTTTAAATGTAAATCAGGCCATGTTAGCCCCAAGCTCAAAACCTTCCATCCCCAGCAATGGTTTTCCATAATACTTGGAATAAAATCCACACCCCTTGACAGAATTACAAAGTCCCATCCTTCTCCTTCTCATTTACTCTCTCCAGCCACATGGATTTATCTCTAACCCTGAAAAGGTCAAGCTTGTTACTGCCTCACTGTCTTGACTCTTGCTCTTCCCTTTGTCTGGAAAGTTCTTCCTAAAAATCTTTCCACATTTGGCTTTTTCACATTATCCTGTACTGTGCCTCAATGTCATTTCCTTAAGTAAGTCTTCCCTAATCATATTTCAGAGGGTAGAGGGAAGAGGATTTGTTTGTGCTGCTCAATTCCATAAGACTGAACCAAGACCTGTCGCAAAAGAGGTTCTGAGTGAATGTTTGTTGAAATGAATTATTTTGTGCTGACTTTAGTCTGATATCCATACTAGGTACAGATACAACGTGTCTATATCACCTGTAGGATATAGAAGGAACCAGCAGAAGAAAGGGCACAAGGTGACTGAATCCTTGCAAGAAGTGAATCGATATTTGATGAAAGTTTAATAAAGGGAATTTTAAAGTGTGGGATATAGGGAAATGACAAGGTACAGTGCAGCACCCCAGGGTAAGGAACAGCGGGATGCTGTTACCACCATTGGGGAGCAGAACTTAGAGAGAGCAAGCTGCATGGAGAGAGCCACCTGTCAGGAGCTGGAACATAGCCAGCTCACTGTGACACTGCAGGGAATGAATCAAAGTGATACATGCCTTTACTTCATTTTCCTCCTTCATTCCAACTCTTGTCAAGGGTCCCCTTTGACAACACATTTGGAAGTCAGAGGGAGCCCATTGATGGAATCCACACAGGCTGTCGAGAATGGAGAAGGGTAAAGATAGATCTGGTGGGGCAAATGGAGAATATCTAACACAGTGACTCATGTCTGTGGTTTGAAAGTAGCTCCTTCCCTTCGTGAGGCAAGTTGTCTCTGTTTTTTAAAAATGCTTGTTTATTGCTAATACTTTATTCTTTTCAGTGCTTGTCTGTCCCTTGCACCGTGAAATTGGCCACCTGTCAGTTAAGTAATGTATGCACATAGCACATGGTGAAGTTGCAAAATTCTTTTTCAGCCTGGTAATACTTTCTTGAACTGCTTGATGAAGGACTGGAAATTCTGTCATTGGATCCTTAAATTTACAGATTTTACAATTTATAAAATTTTCATAATAGTACTGGAGATCTGTAGGGCACATATTATTATCTATAAAGGGTTTATGATAAAATTATGGATCAGATATAAGTGACTTGTCTATGCTGCACAGTAGGTAGAGTTGGAGTTGAACCCCAGAACTTTTGACTCATGGTTTAGTGCTCTCTACTATATCATGCTGCCTCCCACAGAGGATAATTTCTATGGGTTATGACTATCTTCAAGATTCTACTTTGTAAAATTATTTGGCAATGGTTGCATATTAATCCATTACTTCTTCGTAGATGGTACAAGGAAGTAAAAATGGGAAATCCCTTAAGAAGTTGGAAATGTACTTGCCTCTAAATTTATACTGTGGCACTAGTTCATAATAAATCAAAACACAGAAATGCAATGTCAATTTTAAAAGGCAGAATTGTTACCAGATTTTCCAGAGTTGCTTATGACCCAGTTGAAGGTATTGCCATTTATGAAGAAGGCTATCTCAGTCAGAGGTGGTGTTAGTCAAACTTACATGCTTTAAAAAAGAAGAGTCATAGAAGCAAACTGTTAGCAGAGTCCAGCCAAGCCTGTCCTGGAGAAAGGATTCCTTGATCTGAGGCTAGTCCTGGTGTCAATAGTATTCCTTTAGCTGGAAATGGATAGGTCAGTTTGTTTTAATCTGTTGTTTGCAGAGAGTCAAGTTATAGCTAACATTCTTTATTCTGACTATGAATAAAACAGTGGGGCATCAGTCTAACTCTAATCTTTGGGGAATGTATTCCAACCTCTCTGCAGCCTGGGGCTGTCAAACTGTCCCTGAACAATGGGCTGAAAGATCCACCCTCTTCAAATGTCAGGGCAAACTCACTATTTCTGCACACATGACTGGAATCCTTCTCCTGGCCTGAGAGGAAGTCCCAAGGCCAGACAGCAGCGTGTATGATTTTTCCCTTGAAGTGGTTTCTCCTTTGATCTCTCCTTTTTCTGTACCTTTTAGTCTAGGCTAACAGTGGTTTTGTTCATACAGATGTATGTATGTATTGGTTTTGCATACAGGAAATAAGGGTCCAAGCCATCAGACAGTAAGACTTTCCAGAAGTCCTTCCTAGATAACTGCAATCCTGCTTACAAGGAGATGGCTGGCTGGATCCATGTCTGGTTAAATCCTCACATAGGGCACTATCTTCTGAGGGCTTATTTCCTAGAAGCTTGGAATTGCCCAAATCATCAATTTCTTGCCCAGCAGTTTAGTTCTCAACTTATTAATTTCCTTTTGCTTTTTACTGTAAGCTGCAAGGGGAAGCCGGGCCACATATTCCACATTTAGACTGGAAATCTCAATTAAATGCCCAAGCTTGTCATTTTCAAATTCTGCCTTCCATCTAACATCAGGAGTCAATTTTGCTGAGTTTTTTGAAACTTTAAAGCAAGGATCATCTTTCCTCCAGTTTCCAATAATAGTTTCATCATTTCCTTCTAAGGTCTCATCAGAAATAACTTAAGGTTCCATAGTCCTACCAACAGTCTTTTCAAAGCAGTGTAGGCCTTTTCTATCAAGTATCTCATGACTCCTCCAAAAAATATCCCTTACCTATTTATACAGCTATTCCAACATATATTCCAACATAATTGCCAGCAGCAGCACACCACTCTCCTGGTACCAATTTTTGCCTTAGTTTGCCAAAGGGCTGCTGATGCAAAGTACCAGAAATGTGTTGACTTTTATAAAGGGATTTATTTGGGGTAAAAGCTTGCAGTTACAAGGCTGTGAAATGTCCAAATCAAAGCACCGTCATAGATGCTTTCTTGCCAAAGTCAGCTATTGGTAGTCCTTGTGTCCAGACATGTAGTGAAAAAAGATGGAGGCTGATCTCTGTTGAAGTCTCAGCCTTCCCCTCCAGAATCTACCATCTCCTGGAGCTCAGAGCTGTGGGCAACCAGGAATACAGCTTGTCTCTTTAGCCTTGAGTTGCTCCATGGGCCTAGCCTCTTGGGGTTTTCATGCTTCAGCTTTGGCTGCTAATCCTGTCTCTCTCATGGCTGGGTCAAAATGGCAGAACTCAATTTTCTGTGTTTCTCTTTCTGTGTCTCCATTTATAAAAGACCCAGCAAGAGGGTGGACCCAATCTGGCTCATGCCTCACTGACGTAGTCCAATCAAAAGGGTCTTACATCCACAGGAAAGGATTCATTCAAAAATATAATCTTTCTTTTTTGGAGATTCACCAAATAAATTCAAACCGTCACAGTAACAAAAGTAAAATTTCATCTTGACCAAAATTTGAGAGGGGTGTGTGATGGCACTAGGCTTTTATTTTAGAAACTAGAAGACTAAATCCCTTCCAAATCTTTGAGAAAGCAAAACACAGGAGAAGTGATTTCTGAATTGAGGATGGAGAAAGAAAGATAGCTTTTAGTATTGAGGATGTAGAAGAGGAAAGCCTGAGGGAGGTGCCGTAGTTGGGTTTCTGAACATGTGGGGCAACATAAACACTGGCCCCTCTCTACCCCTCTAATTGGGGGAACTAAAGATCCCCTCTTCACTTATAAGAAGGAGGAGTGCTAATATAGCTAAGGGACAAAATGGAATCCTCAGAGATACATAATGTACTGTGTTAGAAGATAAAGTTTTAGTAGGAGAGTTAAGGAAATTTAAACAAAAATGACACTGGATTGAAACAAATTCTCCTTGATAAAGCTTTTCTATATGATGTAGTTTCTTATTTTTTTCACTCTTCTTTCTCAGATACCAGTGCAGTAGATGGATTTGCAACTGTTTTTCCTTGGGTATACTATTTCACCTTATACCTTACCAGGGGATGATGATCCAGGGTCACATGGAATAAGAGATAAGTTCACCTCTGTATTCAGGCAAGAGCTAGAACAAAAACCCACAAATCATGTGAAGCCAAGCTCAGAGCACTCTCCACCATGTAGTACTTTCCTTCCTTGAGTAATATAGTGGATTCTTCACTATACGTAGTACTGTGGAAGAGTTTCTTTGCATGCAAGTTTTTCTTGCAGAGTCCACAGGCAATGGTTGGAGGGCTAAGTACAGTAAAATTATAACTCAATAATGGCAATTTTTGGCATCTATGTTAACTTGTTGCTTTTGAATTATTTTATGATGATCTGTGTTGATAAAGATGGAGCTCAAAGAACTTAGAAGAATATATAGTTTACATCTCATAGCAGTCCTAACTTCACTGTTGGTGTGAAAATGGTAGTGGCTAATTTGAGATTAAAACATAATAATAAAAGCCCAGGGTGGAGATATAAAGTACTTTTTTTGGGAAAAAGATTCATGTATTCGACATACAAGAAGTTAAGACAGAAGTATTAACAATCTATTCATTCAAAATATTTATTCAGGTGTGACTGTAGGCCAGGCACTCTTCTGGGCACTGGGGATAAAACAGACAAGGTGGTGGACTTGGCCTAGTGGTTACGGTGTCTGTCTACCACATGGGAGGTCTGCGGTTCAAACCCTGGGCCTCTTTGACCCGTGTGCAGCTGACCCATGCGCAGCGCTGATACGCGCAAGGAGTGCTGTGCCATGCAGGGGTGTACCCTGTGTAGGGGAGCTCCACACACAAGGAATGCCCCCTGTAAGGAGAGCCACCCAGCGTGAAAGAAAGTGCAGCCTGCCCAGGAATGGTGCCGCACACACGGAGAACTGACACAACAAGATGATGCAACAAAAAGAAACACAGATTCCCGTGCCACTGACAACAACAGAAACGGACAAAGAAGACACAGCAAATAGACAGAGAACAGACAACAGGGATGGGGGAGAAGGGGAGAGAAATAAATAAATAAATAAATAAATAAATAAATAAATAAATCTTAAAAAACAAAAACAAAAACAGACAATAGTGAAGTGGATTTGGCTCAACTGATAGAGAATCCACCTACCATATGGGAGGTCCAGGGTTCAAATCCAGGGCCTCCTGGCCTGTGTGGTAAGCTGGCACACATGCAGTGCTGATGTGTGCAAGGAGTACCATGCCATGCAGGGGTGTCCCCTGCGTAGGGGAGACCCACGCACAAGGAGTGTTTCCCTCAAGGAGAGCTACCCCACATGAAAAAAGCGGAGCCTGCCCAAGAGTGGCACTGCACACATGGAGAGCTGATGCAGTAAGATGATGCAACAAAAAGAGACACAGATTCCTGGTGTTGCTTACAAGAATGAGAGCAGACACAGAGGAATGCACAGTGAATCGACACAGAGAGCAGACAATGGGAGGGGACGGGGGACTGGAAGAGGAGAAAAATAAATACAAAATAAATCTTAAAAAAGCAAAACAAAACAAAACCAGACAATAAGCCTTGCTCTCATAGAGCTTACATTTTGGGAGGAAGGAGAGATATGAGTAAAAGTAAGTGAATTTTGTGGTATGTTAGAAGTTGGTAAGCTCTCTGGAGA
Source organism: Dasypus novemcinctus (assembly GCF_030445035.2). Classification (NCBI taxonomy): domain Eukaryota; kingdom Metazoa; phylum Chordata; class Mammalia; order Cingulata; family Dasypodidae; genus Dasypus; species Dasypus novemcinctus. The sequence continues at coordinate 66,031,001 of NC_080674.1, read as the reverse complement.
AAAATAAATCAAGGAAGGGAGCTGTGGAGAGCTGGGCTTCTTATTTTAAGTAGAATGATCATATAAGAACTTGCTGAAAAGTAACTATAGACGATGTTCTTAGTACAGATTCCCTTTCCTGGACTAGTATACCTTTCTGCAGTTGTTGCTAGTGGTTCCCAGCCTCCCCCACTCCCCAGCCCTTCAGAGAACTGCCCTTGGCTGGTGAGCCACCTTTCTTCAGAGGTTATTCTGCACAGCCCTTGCCAACTGGCCCACAATGAGTAACTGATGAAAACAATGGAAACAAGCTGGTCCCCTTGTCTCAATAAGCAACAATTTAGCAATGAGTTCATGTTTTAGACCTTTCTCCCACCTCCCTCAGTGGATCAGGGCAAGCCAAGATTTTACCTGAGATGACGTCCTTGCTCAGCCCTTTCCCCTTTCCTATTCTCTTCCCCGTCTCACAGATTTTTTTCCCCTAGAAGAGTATTTTTAAAATAAATCATATGCTACCCAAACCTTGTCTCAGGACCTGCTTCTAGGAAACTCAGCCTAACACAATGGTTACAAAAGCAGTTTTAGGTAGCATACTCTAAGATAAAATTCTGGAGTTTGATTACTTACCAAACCGATGGCAGCAAGTATCCCAGCTCTGCTGGTAGTGAGTACTGAGCTCTGTCATGCTGCAAGAATGGGGATGTATTGGCTCAGGTGATAATTCTGATATATAAGAACTTGCAGTTAGGAGGGATGTGGAATTGGGTGGTTATTGATGAGAGAAAATGACAGGCTAAGGGCAATCTAGCATCAATTTTAAGCAAATTTGAGAGTCGGTAGATATTTGGGGAAGAAGTTAGGAGAGCCTCATCTCCAGTAGTTGGAGGGCAGACAGACCCGAAAACTAGGAATAGGCCTTAACTGTAAGAGTGGTAGAGTTTCAGAGAAGGCTGAGTTCTCACAACCAGCATCAGGGCCCCAAAATAGATGAAGACCTGGAAAAAGGACTTCTAGTTATTTTCACTTGAACATCTTAAAGCCTCCGATTCTCTTGAACCTTCCAGGATTGCAGAATTGGCCAGCTCTACCTTATGGAAGACAGAACTCCCCACCTCCCTTTTGAAGACTATGCAGACACCTCAGATGAAGCAGAGCCTAACAAGACAATGTAGGTTCTCCTTAGGATCTGCCTACAACCCCCCTGCTGGCTGCCAGACCAATAACTAGGGTAAGAGCTATACTGGGGTAAGTGCTGGGTTTATCAAGGGAGGAGATGGATTATACACCAAAGGAACTGGCCCACATGTACCAGTAGGAACCAGGAGAGCATGCCTAGCAGTAGATTCTAAGAGTATTGAATCATGGGGGACACACATTGAGGCTGAATATGGGGATATTCTAGAACTCAGAATTTAACACTTTGGTAAAGGACCTGAAAGATAGTTTTAATATGCTGCTGTTATGGTGCTTGGAAACTTGAAAGCAGTAATGGGCCACATTAAATAAAGTTGAGATACCAGAACTACCATGGCAGAGTAAAGAGGAATGTACCAAAAGACTCAGAGAAGTAAGCATGCTGGAAGGGATCTACTACATAAGACCAGACAATTCACTGGCTGACTGTTCCTTGGGAAGGCCAGAGGACTTTATTTTCCAAAGTAAATAAGGAATGTTCTAGTCAGGGAAGCAGCAGCATCAATAGGGAGCTCAGTGGTGGCCATTCTCTGTAGGCCAGGGCTGAGAGTAGGCAACAATCTTATTGAGCTGCTCTTTAGTAGAGTTTGGGATGATAGGATCTGAATTAGCAAAGCCTTGTCCTAAAGGAACATTTCAATTTCGCACCCAGTTTCCATCTGGGTGAGCCAGTCATCCAACCCAGAATCCATCAACTGAAGGAGAGGTTTCTTGGCCAAGAAGAAGGTTCTTGCTAGACTTACCATATTTATACAGTAAAAACTTCTCCTGTCCTTTCCACAAGGGTCCTACGGCCATTTACCACTCAGCCAATCAGTTGAAAGCTATAAAAGAGAACTGATAATATCAGCAGTCAGAAGAAAGAAGCTCCATCTCTCCTTCAGACAGACAGCTTCTTCTGGGGAATTCATCGAAAATCTTCACCAGAGTTCTCAGCTTGCAGTCTTCCCTACGGAATTTGGACTTGTGCATCCACACAGTCATGAGGCAGTTTTTATAAAATCTCATAATATTTACAGATATCTCCTGTTCGTTCTGCTTCCCTAGAGAATCCTGACTAACACACCATGGCTCACGACAGCATAGACTGAGCCTATTGATCTGAGTGCCCCTGGAGGACGTTGTGTCCAGTAAATTGGTGACATCATGTTAACTAGACTTGGTGGGCATGAAGTGGTGACTACTCTGAAAGCCTTAGTAAGACTCACAAACTCCAGATGATAGGAGATAAACCTTACAAAACTAAAGGGCCTGCCACATCAGTGAAGATTTCAGGGGTCCAGTGGTCTGAAGGTTGCTGGGACATCCCTTCCTAAGTAAAGACAACTTATTGTTCTTTGTATTGCCTATCATTAAGAAAGAAGCACAGTATGATCCAGCAATCCCATTACTGGGAATATATTCAGAAGAACTGAAAGCAAAGATGCCAACAGACATTTGCACACTGATGTTCATAGCAGCATTATTCACAATTGCTAAAATATGGAAACAGTCCAAGTGTCTATCAACCAAAGAACGGATATCAATATGTGGTATATCTGTACAATGGAATACTATTGAGCTGTGAGAAGAAATGAAATCAGGATGTGTATGACAACATGGATGAACCTTGAGGACATTATGTTGAGTGAAATAAGTCAGACACAAAAGGGCAAATATTGTATGGTCTCACTAATGTGAACTAAATACAGTGAGTAAACTCAGGGGTATAGGTTACTAGGAGATAGAATATGGGTTGAGAATGGGAGCTGATGCTTAATGTGTGTAGACTTTTTAATAAGGTTTATTGTAAAAGTGTGGAAATGAATAGTTAATAGTGACAGATTATAGTGAGTATAACTATCTGCTGGTTTCCAAATGTGAGTGTGATTGAAAGGGGTAGTCTCGGGACATAGATGTTAATTGATAGGATGCTAAAGGATAATCTGGGGACTGTATAACAAAGTGATTTTGGTGGTGTATAAAAATTGTGGTTAAAAGCATAAATATAAGAATGGTCTTTATGAAGTGTTAAGAATATGGTGATACATTGGAAAATGTTACAACTAATATAACTTATGGACGATAGTTTGGAGTAAAAAAAATGTTCTAAAGTTGACTGAGGTGATGGTAGCACAACTCTATGATGAAATGGGAACCACTGAGCATACACTTTGAATGAATTTTAAAAGGCATGAGACTGTATAACACAGTGTAACTTGTGGTGGAAGATGGTCTGTGGATAACAGAATATGAGAACATTCTCATATGAACTATAACAAATATATAATACTAATATGGGTGTTCTTAATTGGGTGGGTGGGGGAAATAAATCAAATGTAAGATATGGGATATAGTTAGTAGTGATATTCTGATGATGCTCTTACATAGTTGGTAAAAATTGTTTTACAACAATGCAAGGTGTCATTGGTGGGGCGATGTATAAGAACCCTGTCTGATGATATGCATGTTTGTTTTGTTAAGTTCACAACTTTTACTATACATTTATTGTTTATGTATGTTCATGTAAGGAATATGTTTCCTAGGTGAGTCCAATAATCTGGAGAGTAGGTGTTGGTCACAACTCTTCTAAGATTCAGGACTCAACTTGCATATGAAAAGACTGAAGATTTAAATCTCTGAGATATAAATTTAAAGGGTATAGTGCTAATTATAGTCTCAAATAAAAGGGGTAGAAAAATCATGTAAGACTTAATTTTGAGAGGGTTCCAGGTCAAGAAAGGGCTCTGCAAAAGTTCCAGCTATAGCATAAGCAGCCCTGTCACTTGGGACATATCATCTGGCAGATGCCATGATATGAAGGCTATTTGGGTATACAAGGATGCTGTGGTGACTCTGGCAAATACCAAAAAAAGAGTCATAACACAGATCCTTAGAGTTTTGGAGCAAGGCCATATTATCTGCAGCAGAAAATAAATAATACCATGAAAAAAACCAGGTCCTGGCTGTGGCAAATCATCCAACCACTGGACATCCAGTGACCATGCAGTCAGAAGTGCCCATTATAAGCCAGTACTATCAGACCTACCAAGCCATAAGGCCAGGTGGGATCAACAGCTATCCATTATAAGATGGAAGTGATGCATCCAAAATTTAACTTGAGCAGATCCAGAAGGCACAAGTGAGCTAAAGAAACAGGGAACTCAGGTGCCTGTGTGACCCAACACACATGCCTTTCCCTCACTTATACCACAATCTTATGTGTGTATGGTGATTACTTGCATACAGCTGACAGAGGGCAAATAATCTGAGCTTAGTTTAGCATAGGTTGGTACAAACTGAGAACAATTGCTGCCATATGGTTTCCCCACTCAGGAATAGTTTTAAAAGACACCTTTAAAAAGGTGAGAGAGGGGGAACCTCCCTATGGGCAGAGCTTTAAGACATGTATCTAGTCATCCTCTCTAAAGGGAGAGGAAAATGGTCCAATATTGGGACATACATGCACTTGTGCAGTAGTGAATTCCTCAGCTGCTTGGTCAGGGGCATGGAAGGAGCACAAGCAGAAAACTAGGGAAGGATGTTGGGAGGAAAAAATAAAAAGTGGCATGTAGATGGACTTGTAAGAGTGGGCATATGATTAAGAAATCTTTGCTTCATATGTTAATGCTCACTAGAAAACATCCAGCATGGAAAAAGCACTAAACTACGAAGTGGACAAAATGGATCAGTCAGTTGACTTTATTTAGCCTCTGTCCTTGGGCCCAGCATATGGGCTCATGAATGGAGTCTCAAGGCAGCAGAACTGGTCGCTCTGAATGGGCCTAATGGTTCAGGCTCCTTTTCACTGAGGATGATTTACTTACAGCTAACCTGTCAGCACTGAGCCCCTGAACAACCAGCCACTTGGTGGCAAGTTCACTACAGTGGGTCCCTCTACCTTCATTAGGTCAGTAAAAGTACCTGGATACAGGTTTGCCTTTACTCTCTGCAGAGCTTCAGCCAGCACCACTATCCAAAATGTTTGATTTACTAATGTAGGATCCTGCATAATATCAACCCAGTCAATGGGCCCCACTTTGCAGCAAAGAAGGTGCATCAGTGGAAACATGACCATGGGTTCCACTGTTCCCACTACATACTCCACCATGCAGAAGCTGTCAGCCTGACAGTGTGGAATGGCCTTTAAAATTTTTTTAAACTTATTTTGAAATACTTTCAAATGTACAGGACAGGTACATAAATAATACAAACCCCATACGGAGGACTCCATCATACCCCTATTCCTCCTGAATAACCAATTTTAATATTTTGTCATATGCCATCTAATTCTATCTATCCATCAATTTCTCTCTCTCTCTTCGTCTATTTATCAAAACACTGAATACTTGAGTGTAGGTTGTATACATCATGCTCCTTGAACACTTGATACAGTCATGTATATTTCCTAAGTACAAGGCTATTCACTCATGTAACCACTTTAAGTGCAATTATCAAGTTCAAACCATTTAACATTGACATACAGTTTGAAGCTTATATTCCAATTTTTCATATGTCCCAATAATGTCCTTTTGAACTTTCTCTCCTTTTTTAGATAGCTAATGGGATCATGTATTGCCTTTAATTGTCATTGTCTCTTTAGTTGCTCTTTTTTTTTTTTAAATGTGGAAACATGTATATACCATTCCCATCTCAGTCACTCATGAACATATGACTCAGTGGGATTAATCACATTCACAGTATTGTGGTATCCTCACTACCTTCCATTACTAAAACTTGCCCATCTTCCCAAACAGAAGCCCTACACCTATTTTGCATGACTGCTCCATTCACACTGCCCTTCCCCCTGGTAACCTATATTATAATTTCTCTGTCTATGAGCTTGCACTTTCTGATATTTTCTTAAATTTAACATCATAAATCTGTAACAACTTCATTTGCTTTGATACTAACTTAACTTCAATAGTATATACAAACTATGTTCCTATACCTTCCATCCTCCCCCACCTTTATGTAGTTCCTGTTACAAATTATATGTTCATGCATCATGAGTCCCAAACTACTGAGTTATCATTACATTTTACGCCTTTGCCTTTTAGATCCTGTAGGAAGTAAAAAGTGGAGTTACAAACAAAAAATACAACATACAAGAGTACTGGCATTTATATTTATCCCTGTTGTTACTCTTACTGGGCATCTTTGTATTTCAGGTGGCTTTGCTCTATTGTCTGTTGTCCTTCCCTTTCAACCTGCTGAATTCTCTTTAGTATCTCTTATAGGGCCAGTGTAGTGGCAATGAACTCCTTCAGGTTTTGTTCATCTGGGAATGTCTTGATCTCTCCCTCATTTTCTTTTCCTTTGTGAGATTTTTTGATGGTTATTTTTCCAGAATCATTAAAGTAATTGAAAAATATTGAAAAAATGGGAAAGTAGGTATATTAGAACTCACAATGTTATTTTGATATAAATATCTCATTTATATAAAAAAGCAAAGTTATTGTAATACTATTTTCCTGGCTTCAAAGGAAGAAAACTCACCAATAATATTTTCAAAATCTGCTTTGCTTATCTCATTTCAACTGAGAGTTGTAAGTTACAACAAAAGAGAAATTAACTTTGAAAGTATGTTTGACAAATGTAGAACTTTAGCAAAAACTTAAGTATACTTCTCAAATTTGAAAATTAATGAAAAGGAAAAGAAATTAAAAATGTGTGAATTACTAGATGAGAGTATCAGTTAAGGAGATTGTGGTATCCTAATCTCACATTTGAACTGGTGACATGAAAATTAAACAAAATAACTTTTTTTGGTTTCCTTCTCTCTAGTTTATTTGTGTTTATATTTTGTAAAAACTGTCATATATTCAATATCACTCATATTCGTTTTTTTTTAAAGATTTATTTATTTATTTAATTTCCCCCCCTCCCCTGGTTGTCTGTTCTTGGTGTCTATTTGTTGCGTCTTGTTTCTTTGTCTGCTTTTTGTTTCTTTGTCCGCTTCTGTTGTCGTCAGCGGCACAGGAAGTGTGGGCGGCGCCATTCCTGGGCAGGCTGCACTTTCTTTTCACGCTGGGCGGCTTTCCTCACGGGCGCACTCCTTGCGCGAGGGGCTCCCCCACGCGGGGGACACCCTTGCGTGGCAAGGCACTCCTTGCGCGCATCAGCACTGCGCATGGCCAGCTCCACACGGGTCAAGGAGGCCCGGGGTTTGAACCGCGGACCTCCCGTATGGTAGACGGATGCCCTAACCACTGGGCCAAAGTCCGTTTTCCCTCATATTCGTATTTTTACCTTAGGTTTCACTATGTTATACAGCCCTGTGTTACATTTTTAAGCTTTCCTTCTAGTAATATAAATGTCCTTAGGCTTTCCCGTTCAACCCCTGTCATACCCATATAATATCTTTGCTAGTCATAAACAGCATGATGTGTTCTCACCATTTCCATTCATTTCCAGAGATTTACAAACATCCCTTAAACCAATTCTGCACAGATTAACCATCAACTTTCCATTCTCCACCCTCATTCTACTTTTTTGGGGACCTATATTCTAATTAATAATTCTATGAGTTTACATAATATCCTTAGTTCATAATAGCACAATCATACAGTATTTGTCCTTTTGTGTCCGGCTTGCTTCACTCAACATAATGTCCTCCAGATTCATCCATGTTGTCATATGCTTCATGACTTCATTTGTTTTTACTGCTGCATAACATTCCATCTTGTGTACATACCACAATTTATTTATCCATTCATCAGTTGATGGACACCTGAGTTGTTTCCATCTTTTGGCTATCATGAATAATGCTGCCATGAACATCAGTGTGCAGATGTCTACTTGTGTCACTGCTCTTAGTTCTTCTGGATATATACCTAGCAATGGAATTGCTGGGTCACATGGCAAATCTATATTCAACTTCCTTAGGAACTGCCAAATAGTCCTCTACAGTGGTTGTACCATTCTACAGTCCCACCAACACTGAATAAGCATTCTTAACTCTCTACATTCTCTTCAACATTTACAATTTTCTGAATTTTTAATAGCAGCGAGTCTAATAGGTGTGAAATAATATCTCATAGTTTTGATTTGCATTTCCCTAATCACTAGTGATATTGAATATTTTTTCATGTATTTCTTCACCACTTGTATTTTTTCTTTAGACAGTTGTCTTTCCAAGTCTTTTGCCCACTTTTCAGTTGGGTTGTCTTTTTATTGTTGAGTTGTATGATCTCTTTACATATCACAGCTATTAAATCCTTATCATACATGGGCTAGTCAACTATTTTTTCCCATTGAGTTGGCTGCCTTTTTACCCTTTTGCAAAGTCCTTTGAGATGCAAAAGTATTTAATTTTGAGGAGGTTCCATTTATCTATTTTTTCTTTTGTTGTTCATGCTTTGGGTGTAAGGTTTAAGAAACTACTGCCTACCACAAGATCTTGAAGATGTTTTCCTACATTTTCTTCTGGAGTTTTATGGTTGTTCCTTTTATAATCAGGTTCTTGATCTATTTTGAGTTAATTTTTGTGTGATGTATGAGATAGCTGTCCTATTTCTTTTGGATAAGGCTATCCAGTTCTCCCATCACTCTTTGTTGAATAGACTGTTCTGGCCCAGCTTAACAGCCTTGTCAAAAATCACTTGACTGTAGATGTGAGGGTCTATTTCTGAGTTCTTGATTGGTTCCACTGGTCAATCTGTCTGTCTTTGTGCCAATACTGCGCTGTTTTGTTTTTTTTTTAAACCACTGTAACTAGGTTTTATGCTTTAAAGTCAGGAAGTCGAAGGTCTCCAATTTTGCTCTTCTTTTTAAAGACATTTTTGGCTATTCAGGGTTCTTAACCTTCCAAATAAATTTGATTATTGGCTTTTTGATGTCTGTAAAAAATGCTGTTGGAATTTTTATTGGGTTTGTGTTGAATATGTAAATCAGTTTGGATAGAACTGATACCTTAGTGATATTTAGTCTTCCAATCCATTAACACAGTATGTCCTTCCATTTATTTAAGTCTTCTTTGGTTTCTTTTAGCAGTTTAGTAGGTTTCTGAATACATGTCCTTTATATCCTTGGTTAAGTTTATTCCTAAATATTTGATTATTTTAGTTGCTATTATAAATGGATTTTTTTTCTGATTTCCTCCTCAGATTGCACATCAATAGTGTAGACACTATTGATTTTTGTGCAGTAATCTTGTATCCCGTCATTTTGCTGAACTTGCCTATTAATTCTAGTAACTTTGTTGTGGATTTTTCAGGATTTTCTAGATATAGGATCATATCATCAACAAATAGTGAAGGTTTTACTTCTTTCTTTCCTATTTGGGTGACTTTTATGTCTTTATCTAGCCTAATTGCTCTAGCTAGAACTTCTAGCACAATAATTAATAATAATAGTGACAGTGACCCAGCAGGAAAGCTTTCAGTCTTTAACCATTGAATACAAAACTAGCTGTAGGTTTTTCATACATGTACTTCACCATATTGAGAACACTTCCTTCTATTCCTATGTTTTGGAGTGTTTTTATCAAGAAAGGGTGATGCATTTTGTTAAATGTCTTTTCTAATCAATTGAGAGGTTCATGTGGTTTTTCTTCTTCAATTTATCAATGTGGTTTATTACATTAATTGATTTTCTTGTATTGAACCACCCGGGCATCCCTGGGGTGGTTCAATACAAGATTATGAATACAAGAATCAATACTTGATTATGGTGTATAATTCTTTTTTTCTTTTTTAGAAGGTACTGGGGGTTGAACCCAGGGCTTCCTACCTTGTACATGAGAAGAAGGCACTCAGCTACTGAGCTACATCTGCTCCCCAATGAGAATTATGTTTGTTTTGTTTTGTTTGTTTCTTTGCCTTTGTTTTTAGGAGGTACTGGGAATTAAATCTAGGATCTCATATGTGGGAAGCAGGCCCTCAAACACTGGAGTTGTAGCTGCTTCCCAGATACTTCTCTTTTTTTTGTAATTTCATGCTCTTAGCTTTTTTTTTTTTTTTAGCATTTATTTATTTTTTATTGTACTTTTTTGAGGATACATAGATCACAAAAAATACAAGAGGTTCCCACATACCCCACTCCCTGTCCCCCATTCCTCCCACATCAACAGCTTCTTTCATCATTGTGGCACATTCGTTGCATTTGGTGAATACATTTGGAACACCGCTGCACCGCAAGGATTATAGTTTACATTGTAGTTTACACTCTCCCCCAGTATATTCAGTGGGTTATGGAAGGATATAAAATGTCCAGCATCTGTCCCTGCAATATCATTTAGGACAACTCCAAGTCCTGAATATGCCCCCACATCACTTCTCTTCTTCCCTCTCCTTGCCCTCAGCAACAATCGTAGCCACCTGTGGTTGGTGTTGTGGTTGGTGTATACCCAGGAGACTTGAATCTCTGGACTAGCCATGTGCCAGGTGGTTCCTGAGGCCCAGCAGAGTTGCAACTCTTATGCTCCAGTTCTTTGGACTTACCCAGGTCAGCTAACAGGGAGGTGAATATGGTCAACCACCACACCAGGGAACTGAGGCTGCCTACAACTCCAAGCAGGAGAATCACATCCATCAACATATGGGATCTAAGCCCCCTCTTGATATATAGGTGGAGTGGACATCACTATCCCAGGGTCCACAGGATGGAGGAATAAAATATGGATTAGAGTGGACCTACTGGTATTGTACTATGGAACTGTTGTGACTAGTAATGAAAGAAACTGTAACATTGATTTAATGTGCTTTTAGATTCAGCTTGCAAGTATTTTGTTGAGGATTTTGGCATCTATATTCATTAGAGATATTGATAAGTAATTTTGTTTTTCTGTAGTATCTTTATCTGGTTTTGGTATTAGAGTGATGCTGGCTTCATAGAATACGTTTGGAAATGTTCTTTCCTGTTCAGTTTTTTGGAAGAGCTTGAGAAAGATTGGTATTAGATCATCTTGAGAATTCAAGATGTGAGAATTCACCTGTGAGGCCATCTGGTCCTGGGCTTTTCATCTTTGGGAGGTTTTTGATGACTGTTTCAGTCTCTTCACTTGTAATTTGTTTGTTGAGGTCTTCTATTTCTTCTAGGGTCAGTGTAGGTGGTTGGTGTGTTTCTAGGAATTTGTCCATCTCATCTACATTGTCCAGGTTTTTGGCATATAGCTGTTAATAGTATCCTTTTAAAAAATTTATTTATTTCTCCCTACTCTTTTGTTGTTTCTCACTTGCTGTGTCTGTTCATCTTCTTTGTTTCTTTAGGAGGCACTGGGAGCCAAACCCAGGACCTCTGATGTGGGAATGAGGTGCCTAATTGCTTGAGCCACCTCCACTCCCTGCTTTGTTGTGTCTTTCATTATGTTTTCTCCTCCCCTCATTACCTTGTTGCATCACCTTCTTGTGTCAGCTCGCTGCACCTGCTCATCACATCAGCTTGCTGTGTCCTTTACAAGGTACCGGGAACCTCTGCTCCCTGCTTTGTTGTGTCTCTCATTATGTTTTTTCTTCTTGTGTCTCTTGTGTCAGCTTGCCACACTTCCCATCATGACAGCACCTTCTCTTCTTTAGAAGGCACCAGGATCCGAACCAGCAACCTCCAATGTGGTAAGCAGGAGCCCAGTTGCCTGAGCCACATCCTTTTCCCCATAGTACCCTCTTATGATCTCTCTTATTTCTGTGGGGTCAGTGGTAATGTCCCCCTTCTCATTTCTGATTTTATTTGTTTGTGCTTTGTCTCTTTTATTCTGTCAGTCTAGCTAAGGGTTTGTCAATTTTTTTGATCTTCTCAGAGAACCAACTTTTGGTTTTGTTGATTCTTTCTATTTTTTCTTGTTCTCAATATATTTCTGCTCTGATCTTTACTATTTCTTTCCTTCAGCTTGGTCTGGGTTTAATTTGCTGTTCTTTTTCTAGTTCCTCCAGGTGTGCAGTTAGATCTTCAATCCTGACTTTTCTTTTTTAATGTAAAGTATTGAGGGCTATACATTTCCCTCTCAGCACTGCCTTTGCTGTGTCCCATAGACTTTGATATGTTGTGATCTCATTTTCAGTCATCTCAAGATATTTGCTGAATTCTCTTGCAATTTCTTTTTTGACCCACTGATTATTTAAAAGTGTGTTGTTTAATCTCCATATATATATATATGAATTTCCCCTTTTTCCCTCCATTGTTGATTTCTAGCTTTACCCCATTATGACCAGAAAAAGTGTTTTGTATAATTTCAATCCTTTAAAATTTATTGAAGACTTGTCTTGTGGCCCAAAATATGGTTTCTCCTGGAGAAGGATCCATGAGCACTTGAAAATAATGTATATTTTGCTGTTTTGGGGTGCAGTGTTCTATAGACATTTGTTAGGTCTAGTTTATTTATCATATTATTCAAGCTGTCTGTTTCTTTATTTATCCTCTATCCAGATATTCTATCCACTACTAAGAGTGGTGTATTGAAGTCTCAACTGTTATTGTAGAAACATCTATTTCTTCACTCAGCTTTGCCAGTGTGTGCCTCATGTATACTGGGGCATTCAGATTAGGTACATAAATATTTAGTACAGTTATTTCTTCTTGGTGAATTGCCCCTTTTATTAATATATAATGACTTTCTTCATTCCTTATAAGAGTTTTGCACTTAAAATCTATTTTGTCCAATATTGTATCACTACTCCAGCTCTTTTTTGATTAATATTTGCATGTAATATCTTTTTCCAACCTTTCACTTTCAACGTGGTTGTTTTCTTACATCTGAGGTGAGTTGTTTGTAGGGGACATATGGATCACTCACATTTAAAAAATCCATTCTATAAGTCTATGTCTTTTGATTGGGGAGTCCAAGCCATTAATATTTAATGTTATTACTGTAAACCTATTACTTACTTCATCCATTTTGTTCTTTGACTTTCTGTTTTCATAAAGTACAATTGTTTGTCTTTTTACCCTTTAATTTACACATCCTAATAATCTTCATTTTTACACTTTTCTCCATATTTCTTGCCTTGTTTTTTCCTTTCAGACTGCAGCAATCCCTTCAGTATCTCTTGTAATGTTGGTCTTTTGGTAAAATATTCTAACAGTTTTTTTTTTTTTTAATCTGGTTGTGTCATCGTCTTTTTTTGTGTGTTGCATCACCCTGTGGGGGCCTGTGCCTCTTCATACTATGCAGGTCTGGGACGTCTTTTTTCTTTTTTTACCAGCAGGTCCTGGGGATCAAACCTGGGTCCTCCACATGGTAAATGGGAACCCAAATGCTTGAGCCACAGCTGCTTTCCTCTATCAGTTTTTATTTGGGAAGACTTTGAACTCACCTTCATTTTTGAAGGACAGCTTTGTCAGACACAGAATTCTTGGATGGCAGATTTTCTCTTTCAGTACCTTAAAATACATCATACCACTTTCTTCAGTCCATGGTTTCTGATGAGAGGCAAGCTCTTAATGTTATTGAGGTTAACTTGTATGTGATGCTTTACTTTTCTCTTTTTGCTTTCAAAATCTTCTCTTTATCTCTGAAATTTGTCATTTTGAATAGTAGGTGTCTCAAGGTAGGTCTATTTGGATATATTCTGTTTGGGATGCATTGTCCTCCCTGGATAATGATATTTATGTTTTTCATAAGGATTGGAAAGTTTTTAGTCATTATTTCCTCAGATGTCCTTTCTGCCCCTTTTCCATTCTCTTCTCCTTCTGGGATACTGATAATGCATATGTTTGTGTGTTTCACATTGTCATTTAATTCTCTGAGACCCTGTTCAAGCTTTTCCATTCTCTTTTCTTTCTGTTCTCCTGTTCTTTCCAGTTCAGATGTTCTGTCTTCAAAATCACTAATTCTGTCTTCAAGGAATTAAAAATCTGCTCTTATTGGCTACTAATGTATTTTTTAAAAATATACCAGGATCAGGGATTGAACCTGGGACTTCATAAGTGGGAAGCTGGTGCTTAACTACTGAGACACATTGGCTCTGCTGAGTTGGTTTTTTCCTTTGTTTGCTATTTTTTCTTTTTTAAGGAGGCACCAGGATCCGAACCCAGTATCTCCCATGTGGGAAGCAGATACTCAACTGCTTAAGTCATGTCCACTCCCAAGAGCCTACAGCTTTTAAGTAGCCTTTTAGTTGATTTGGCAACTGCCCTGTTACTGCTATCCTTTATCTTTTTCCTGGAACTTTGTGAAAGATATTTTTTCCAGTTTTTGCTGGGTTGCTCAAAACTTCTGTAGGGAGAAACAGTCCTGAAGTGTCTCACACTGCCATATTGATTGGGACATCTGGAATATCCTCTTAAAGGACAGGACACATTGTAACACTGGATGCTATCCTTAATCAATGGCTATTACATGGTTCTGTGCCTCCAATAAGTCGAATACATGGGTCCAGGGTCAAGGGTTGTAAGTAGGCTTGACCCTGCTTAAATCACTTCCAGTGATCTTCTGGAAGAATTTGTGCTCCCCATCCCTGCAACTTTAGAATCTGTGGGTCTAGAGCTCCTTACCCCTGGAGATGAAAAAGTAACTAAACTTAAAGCTATGGCTTCCATCTGGTTACTTTGGGTTCTTCATACTATTAAATTGGTTGGAAAGTGAAAGAGCTTACCATACCATCTGAGGTAATTTGCCCTGTTCATCATGGGAGGGATGCCACATATTGAGGGCATAGAGAAATATATTTGATATTCACATGGTCCACTGGGTCATCTCTTGTTATGCCCATGCCTAGAATTAACAGTAAGTGGACAAGTATATCAACCACAGCCTAATAAGGGCATGGTAACCAGGACCTGAGACCATTCAGGCAACCCAGAAGTGCCAGCCTAAGATGAAGTGAATCTAGAATGGATGGTAGAGGAGGGAGATGGTGAATATCAGTTATAACCTTGGTTTCAACTGTATAAATAGTGGACTGTGGTTCCTCCCACTATCTCTCTTTATTTTGTACACATCCCCAGGAATTGTGACAATATTCAGTATGCAAAAGAAGCTCTACTGGGATGGAGTAAATTTAGAGTGAAAAGCAAGTGTATCAGAGAGGTATAAGGTGTAAACTGTAAAAGATGTCATGGTGCCTGGCAAGATTGATTTTAGCAGGTCACAGATTCATCTCCCAGGTGTTATGAATGTTCGCTGTTAATAGTATTCATTCTTTTGCACATGAATTTATTTTATTCAACATTATGGTTGTTAGATTCCTCCATATGGTAGTATGTAATCATAATGTAGTTCATTGCTTTTTATCGCTGTATAGAATTCAGTTGTATGGGTAACACCATACTTATCTTTCTGTTGGCAGAGTTTTCCATTGTTTTCAGTTTTTCACTATTACAGATAATGACATTATGCTTAATTTACCTGTCTTTCAATATACACATATGCATTTCCATTGGGTCTCTATCTAGAAATGAAATTATTGGATCATAAGATACACTTTTGCTGTACTATATTAGACAGTATTAAACAATTTTCCAAAGAAACTTGTGTCCTATTAGGAACTATTTCCCAACACCACTACTGTGAAGATATTCTTCTATATTATTTTCTAAAAGTTTTATTATTTTACCTTTCAATCAATAATCACCTTCGAATTGATTTTTGTGTATGGTGTGTGTCAGGTGTCAAGATTAATTTTCTCCGCATGGAAATCAATTGACCCAGCACCGTTTATTTAAAAGAAGTTCCTTTCCCCACTGTTCTGCAATAGCACCTTTGTCATCCAATGCTATATTTCATTTTGTTTTTCTCACACAAGTGCTTTGGGTCCAAGCAAGTAATTGGACACTTATTTGGTTGAACCTCTTGTGATTCTAATATTATCCCCATTTCACTCTGAAGAAACTGATGCTTGGAGAAATTAATTTAGTGAGCAGTTTCTTCTATACAATTACTCACCTTATTAATGCCTCATACAAAATAGAAGTTATCTTGGTTCATTATTTTTTTTTCACATTTTTGCAGGTGGTCCAGGTCTGCTAAGGCATTTCTGTCATCTTCATCATGGGTCGTGCCCAAGATGGCTGCTTGAGCTCTCACCACCATGTCTTCATTGCAACCTAGTGGACAGAGTGGGAGGGCTTGGAAGTACATGCCTCTAATTTATTTTTTGTAACCTAAAAAAAGCACTTTATTTGCGCTTTCATCCTATTGGCTAAAATGTGGATTGGACATGTCCACATCCAATAGAGGCTGAGAAATGAATCTTTACTTTAGGTGGCCTTCTGCCTAGCTGAAATTTGGGGTCTTGATTACTAAAGGAAAAAAGGGGTAGAATGGATACGGGAACTGCTAGCTACAGTCATGTAATGGGCTTGCAGCATGGCTGGGATTCAGACAAAGGCCTCTTTAAGTCCATGCTGAACAGCACAGCCCTTGACGACTCGCGGGGCCTTAACAGCTTGCCTTTTGAAAAACATCTTGGAGTACGTTCCTCTCAGAATTTAAATCCTGATGTTTCCTCAGTCACATGTATATATTTCCTTTCGTTAGAAAACAGTTATTTAAATCAACGTGATTCTTTTTTTTTTTTTTGGCATAGGAAACCTGAGCTAAATTTAGAGATTTTTGCCACTTTCCAAAGCCTCTGTTTTAATCCTTTATGCCTTGACTTCCCTTGATCCTCTCTCACCCCCTCCCTCTTTCCTATCCTTTCTCTCTTCTTTCTCTGGCTTTCCTGTTCACCTCACCACCTCTATCCTTTTGTCCATCTTTCTTCTACCTTCAAAAGTTATGGTGCCATGGAGGTTGCTTTCATTAACCCCTCTGCCCAACTGGTTTGCAAATTTTGATGAGAAGGAACAAGACAAGGGAGTAGGAAGTGGAGAAGATGAGGACAGGTGGTGAATCATGAGTGCCTCTCACTTTTTCATCCTTTTTTTAAAATTTTTATTATTAGTTTTTATTACACAAGTAATACATGTTCATTGTAGAAAAATTAGAAAACACAGGAAAGCATAAAGAAAAAATAATCACCCATAATCCCGCTACCCATAGATAACTACTATTAACATTTTAGTGTATGTCCTTCTAGCTTTCTTATGCATATATATACATACATAGATATATTTTTATATATTTTTCTGTTTGTACAAATATTGTATCATTCTATACATACCATTTTATAATATGTGTTTCCATTTAATATATATTGTGAACATTGTTGTTTATTCCCTGAAAAAATTATACAGATACTACATGCTCACTGTGGAAAAATTAGAAATTACAGATATGCAAACAGGAAATATAATTGCTCCAAATCTCACCTCCCAGATATAAATGCTGTTAACATTTTGGCAATTATCCTTTCAGACTCTTTAATGCACACATGTATGCATACATTTTTAAGGTGGGATCCATTGTAGATATTCTTTTCAGTTTTCTTTTTTTTCATTTAATGATATAGCTTGTACATTTCAATTAACACACATATGATGATTATTCTTAGTTGGCGCATGATATTCCATTGAAAGACTATTTGACCAACCCTTAATGTAGGTGATTTACATTCTTTCCACTTCTTCAAATAATGTAATATAAATAACCATTCTTACATATGGTTTTCTGAATAAATGAGTGAGTGCATCACAGTTTATTTTTTTTCTGATCTTTTTTAAAGGAGAATTTCCTATAGTGGAATTACTGGCTATGCGTATTATTAAGACTTTTGAAAAATTTGTTGCCAAAATATTTCCAGAAAGCTAGAATCAATTTATGCTCTTGCTGATTCTGTAAAAGGATGTTCATTTTCTTACTCTCTTGCCGTCCCTGGGAATTTAAATTCTTCATACTCTCTGACTTTCTGATGCATACAAAAAATACCATATTACTTTGCATTTTTGATTAATAGCCTGTTCAAATACTTTTCATGTTTTTAATTACTATATTATTTTATCTTACTGTGCATTGCCAGTTTGTATCACTGGCTCAGTTTTCTACTGGAAAGCTTTATTCTTTTTGAGTCATAAAATGTCACTTATTCATGCATTCGTTATTCACTCATTCAGGAAATATGTTTTCAGTATTTGCTTTGGGTCTCCCACTGTGTTAGGTGTTGAGGATACAATGTTAAGAAAATTGATATGGTGGATGCCTTCTTGAACTTCCAGTATGGTAGGGAAAAACAGACAAACATGCAATAATGGAAAAAGTACAATAGGAAAGGGAAGAATGGAATGGGAACACGTGGCTGGGAATGTGGTGGTGCTTAAGCTCTTGACATCTATTAAACTCTAACCGCTTTGCATATATTGCAAATTTATTTATTTATTTATTTATTTATTTCATATAGAAGTTTTGCAGTTTTAAATTGCTCAGATCTGTCTTTTCCTTTGTGGTTTCTTCCTCTGATGTCATGCTTAGAAAGACTTCCCACACTAAACATATAAAATTACATGAAATTTCAGTCATGTTGCCAGTTAGTTCTTTTGGATGTTTATTTATGTGTTTTAACACAGAATTTTACTTCATCTAGAATTTATCTTGATGAAGGTTGTAAGGTTTGAATCTATTTCTTCCCTCAAATAGTTAACCAGTTATCCCAATATCACTTAATTAAAAATCCAACCTTTACTCACAGATGTCATCTTTATACTGTACTCAATTTTATGTTCTTGGGTCTATCTCTGAAGTTTATTTAGGATTTGTTCTTTTAAAACTTCTTTTATTTTTAAGGAAGATTTAGATTACATAAATGTTACATAAAAAATATAAGGGATTCCCATATGTCCCACTCTCTCTCCCTCCCACACTTTCCCACATTAACAACATCCTTCATTAGCGTGGTACATTTGTTACAATTGTTGAACACTTCTTTCATTTCTTCTGATGCCAGTAGTAGCACTGATTTGTCTCATCCTACTTACAAAACCTGAATGTTGAACATTTTGCTTTGGGTGAGGTTCTAGTACACAAAGAAATGTCAGGCATTGTTTAGGTATGGATATGTGGCATGGGAAGTTAAGTTGGAAAATATCCTCAGTCCTTTAAACTTCGAGATTCAGAGAGTCTGAAATTTCACATGGGATACTAGTTATAGTGGCCCATTTGTTTTTTGTGTAAAATAAATTAGATGCTTTATGCCCTTTGATAAATATAAATTTTCCTCTTTCACTCTGAAGTGCAGCTTTCAGTAGGTGGCGGTATTGCTAAAGAGTGAGTAGCTGAACTGATTTTACAGGAGCCAGAGGAAGAAAATGGTCTAGAAGGATTTTAGCGTTTCCCCAAGAGCTTTAATTCAATAGAGGAATCATCAGAGCTGTGCTACTTCTAAAGCATTCTTTGTACCCCCGAACAATGGCAAACCGGAAGTTTATTGTGAGTCTGTTCCTAGATGCATGCAAAATATTAGTGGACAGATTTTTGTTAAAGCAACACCTCGGCTTTGGGCATTTCTTTAAAGATCTAGTCCAAAAGTGCCCTTGGACCCAGCTACTGACTGATTTAAAACCTGGAAATGTGGGGTTTCCACAAATAACATGTATTGCCTTTATAATCTAAAAGAAAATCAACAGAGCTATTACAACTGTGGAGGTAAAATGATGAGTGTGTGCCACAAAAGGTTTACAATCCTTTTCTGTTTCAAGCATGTGGGTCCATACAATGAAATCACAATATTCCCATAGTCTTGGGGTTCAATGTTCTCTCCTCACTCTAGAGATCACCTCAGTGTTATTGCTTATCTGAAGCAAATTTCCAGCAAGAAGTCAAAAAGCAGAACTCTTTCTCATAGAATCACACCTGAGAAAGTCTTTTGGTAGGTGAGTGGAGAGTAGGGTCAGCTCCTAAGGAGATGTATTGGCACGTCTAATGGAGATGGTGAAGTACATCTTGTGACTATGAACCAGTGTAAGCTATTGGGAGTTTGGGCACTAAACTTAATTTTAGGACTTGCAACTAAATAAGATCTAGAAATCTTAGAGTGTGTTCATGGGAAGGCTGAGAAACAGGCACTATGAACATATGATAAGGTGACAGAATGTATTTACCATAGATATGGGAAGCCTGAGTAGATAATCAGACCCGTTTCCATCTCTGTGAATAGTTACTACAGCCCTCCCAGGTATGGAGGTGAGACCTGAATTTAACAGTCTTCAGTTATATGAAGGGCAATTCATGGAAAGTGTTACTTTCTTACTGAGACTACAGAGAGATTGAGCGAACACAAATTAACCAAGCAGAAGTGATTTAGGCCAGGCATTTAGAAGAACATGCTGAACACCAAGGTTGGGCTTATCAGTTAATAACTTTTCTTGCCTTAGGTAGGAGGTATATTGAAACTTAGGGTTCAATATAGTATAGTTGATGGATGGGAGAGGACAGAGACAGGAGCTGAGAGCATGCCAAACCGAGTAACTCCCTAATTATAATCAGTGAAACTTAAGTGAAATAACTCAGGGTATGAAAAGAAGAAATGGGCTCATCTGTAACAACCAGATTCAGGAAAAGATACTGAGCTTTAACCAAACCTGATACATTAAAATTAGGGAGATAAATTCAGATAATCTGGGAGTGGCTACCTGTTTTATGAAGGAAGTATTTACCTTAGAAGTCTTTAAATAGCATAGTCCCACAATTGTTGTGAATGCAAGTATTTAATTTAGAAAATTGTGATTTTCTCATATAACTTTTCAAAGGTAACTTTTTATGTGAAGCCAGGCTATACCTAGAACCATGCATTAATTACAAGTTCATTGGAACAGAACACTGGACTAAAGGATAAGGCCAAAAAGAAGCTGTTATGATGTAAATAGAGACCTGCATAGCCTCTTGATATCTCTTCCAAACCTTTAATTCTTTCACTTTCAAACAAAAGAGTTCAAAGACAATTCCAAATGTAATATCCACAATACCAGATATTAGGTCAAACCATATGAAACTGCCATTTATATAAGCCAAAACAGTCAAATATCAGCAATAATATATGATTCAACCTAATACAATAAATATTCCAGTAGTTCATCTATACCACTCTTCAACTTCACTAAAGCTAAAGGCTTTACTATATTCATTAGGTCAAAATATTGGTGAACATATAAATGCTCTGTGCACGTAAGTATTGAGAAAGGATAGGGTTGGGATAAAAGATGCATCTTGGATAAACCATGTATAGGCATCTAGCTCACCCTTCTATTGTATTAGATACTGCAGACTTTAAGATTTTTCCAGATAATGGAAAAAAAGAAAAGAAGTGCAGAGGCCTGAGATCTCAAACCATGGGAAATGGGCCAAAGGAAGAACAGGAAAAATATAACAAAATTTGTACCATGTTCCATGTTTACTGGAGGAAGATTACAACAAAATTGGGAGCAAAAAACAAAGTACGTGGCTCCTCCTGTCTAAAATATAGTATTGCTTAGTGTGTCCTGCTTTCAAGATTATAAGCATAAGACAAGACACCAGGTATTCATTGGAAATGTCCTATCTGCATAGTCATCTAAGATGAGATAAGCTTAGCTTAACTAAAAAGAATTTATTAACAATGTAAAATGTTAAATAGTTTTATGATCTGAGCTAATTCCAGCATGCCCTATAAGATTTAACACTATGCTGATGTGCAAACACCATGCTTCAAATTTCAATTAGAACAAAATGTGATAATATTCAATTTTACATGTGAGGGTAATTGTATATGCTACTACACCATTTCCTAACTGGATTACTTCATTCTCCAAGAAGCAGAAAAAGACACCATTGGATCAAAAGGAAATTAGTTGCCCATATGCATTGTATGACGGTATTAAGATTATTGTGTATTTACAAAATTTAAATATTTTTCATATATGATTTTGGTTACATTACAAATTAAGATTTTTTTGTTGTTGAAGCTCTTAGATTTTGGCAGAATGGAAGACTAAATGTGAATGAATGCAGAGAAAGTAATAGGTGAGGCGATATATGTTTTGTTATATTATTCCTAATTATATTGATAAATTGGACTTTTAAACATGGTTTCGCAATTTCAGATCGATTTCTAAGTTTAAAGACTTTTTCATATACGATAAATTGTTAACATGAGATCGGCAAGAGTTAGAGAGATACTATTATACATGAAATAACGGTCCTCTATATAATACATTTTAAAAAAACCTTTAAATAATTTAAAAATCATAATTCTTGCATCTGTCATGTGTTATTTAGAGCAGACATGCACAATGTCAGCTTAAAAAATCCTTTTAAAAACAGCCTGCTTTTTAAATCTGTTCTTTTTTTTTCCTGATAGCAGCTGCTTTCAAATGTAAAATCATTTATAAGGGCTTGAGGGATGGGGTGGGGTGGATAAAAGTAATAGAGAAGCATAGAAAATATAGTCAAAAAACGATAACTATGTGGTTCAGCTGTCTAGAGGTCCTCTGGTTTGTGATTTTTCAGGTCTTCCCAATGGTGGGTTTCCAGGAGGAACCGCCTTAGCTTGAGACGAGACAACACAGCCCAAAGAACCTTCTCTTCCGTCTTCTAACCAGGGGGTAGGGAGTTAGATTCAGAAGGCTGCTGTCATCTGTGATGGAACAGAATGTACATATGAGTGAGGTACAAACAAAACAATCTGCTTTTTTTTTTTTTTTAAGAAAAGAAGTGACTCTAAAACTCCACCATTCCTTGACTCAGAGTTTCTCAACCTCAGCACACTGTGGACCATGTAATTCTTTATTGTAGGATGTTTAGTGGCATTCCTTGCTTGTCTTTACTCACTAGATGACAGCCCCCTCTCCCATCAGTTATGAAACCCAAAATGCCTATGGTAATGGCCAAATGAAATCCCCACCATTGAGAATCACCTCTTCGAATTAAATTAAAACTGTTTAGAGGTGGTCTTTCAGTTGGGAGAGGACTATAACTTATTAGGAAGTGTCCTTGCTTTCCAGTAAGATTGTTTTTTTTCCCCTAAACTTGACTCTGCTATTTACTAGCTCTGTGATCTTGAACGTGTTACTTAAACTTGGTAAGCTTCAGTTTCCTCATCTATAAAATAGGGTACAATCCTCAGGTGAGGATTAAATGAAAATAGCTATGAAAAGCATTTAGCTTGGGTGAGTAGCCTGGTGTCTAGCATAGAGGAAGCACTCATAACTGTAGGTATTGTTACTATTTTCCTTTACATAGGACCAATGTCTTCATTCCATTCACCTACTTCATGTCTTAGGGAGAGGTTTCCCTGGCACTTTCTACCAAATTCTGTATACGAGGACATTCAGAGAAGATTGCCAAGTAATGAATTCCTAAGTTTTGGCTTGAAATGTTTAGCATGATGAAAAGTAGAGGAAGAAATAAAGCAGCAAACCAAATTTGGTCTAATGAGTTGAGTTTCTAAGAAATAATGCAGTCTGGAAAACAGTGGAGGTAGAAAAGTCCTGTTGGAGCAGAACTGGACAGGACAAGTTCTGCTGGGGCTAGTGTGGGTCGCGCAAGCGGGAGAAGGCCTATAGGGAAAAAACTGAGGATTGCGAATGGGGCAGTGTTAGGACATGGTCAGACTGGAGCTAGGGGCAACAAAATGACTGGGTTGGCACGAGCAATTGTTATGTTCCTAACTTCTGCTGAGACAAGTTGCATTGCCTTTCCAGAGTAGAGGTAAGGGACTCCCTCCTCTCTATCTGAACCTTGGAAAAGGGCCCAGAGTCAGATGAGATGGCTACAGTGGAATGTGCCCATCCTCAATAGAACTGTGTTGTAGAAGATGGTTTGTTTTTCTTGATTACTGATTGCTAGAAACTCAGAAACCTGCAAAGAACAAAACCAAGTCCAAGTTTTCCAGTCATCTTACATAAATTGTGTCATTAAATGCCTGGACTTTACCTCCCCTTTCCCAAAGTCTTTAGTGTTTCATACTTCTTTGTAAATTAGTATCACTCATCAAGGTTGACAATGTTCCTGGAATGGAGGGGTGTATTATATTATACTACACATGTAGATGGAACTAGAGCAGCAGGTCTGAGCCAGGGAAGAAAATAGGTGGCCCAGCTGGGAACACCAAATTAATCGAATGTATTCCACTCTCCCAATCTCCATAGCTTAAAATCTTCTCTTAAAACTCACATTCTGTTAACATGGAAAAAAACAGGACTATCTTTGTCCTTTCCATAATGAAAAACAACTCAATATAATCTGGATGTCAACATTTTGAGAGCTAAAAATAAAATATCTCTCTTTTGTAGTTAAACTTTCCCCAAATAGTTAAGATACTGAAAGCAATGTCTATTACTATGTATGGACCTGATTTTTTAGGAGAATAGTTTGGAGATGAATCATGATATATTTGGAACTGAAAGAAATTTGAACTCACTTTCTTATTTTTAGGGTGTCTTGTCTCTTTAACTACCAATTGATCAATGAATTTAATGTAATTGTAAATGGAAAAGATATAGCAGACACTGGAAGGTAAAGAATTGGGGGAAGTAAAAAATTTCCTAGAGGTAAAAGATTTAGAGAGTGATCTAACTGGTATTTATATATTATAAAATCATTTCAGATTTTATATTATTCCGATTCTATGAGGAAGTATCTACCATAATGTATTTAAAAAGGAAAGTATATTGGTGTATGCTTATCACGTTGTTTATTTATTCCCATTCTCTCCTTTTTTATGTATTAAAAGCTATGAAAAGTACACAGGTATTATACATAGACATTATGAAAGACTGACCCTTGTATTCATTAAAGTTCATTAAAATGAATAAAAAGCCTTTCAATAGTACAATTCTCTTCACCTAGTTTTCATTATATATGTGTGTGTATATATAAATGTAACAAAAATATATATACATAAGTAAATAGGAAGTGTTAGGATTGATGAGAAAGTGCTCCGAGGTTCAGCATAGGGCATGTAGCTATTAAGGACAACTGCTGATTTGGAGACTCTTTATTTTATTTTATTTTATTTTATTTTTTTTAATTAATTATTTATTTATTTTTTTAAATTACATTATGAAAAATATGAGGTCCCATTCAACCCCACCGCCCCCGCCCCCCATTACCCCCACAGCAACACTCTCTCCCATCATCATGACACATCCATTGCACCTGGTAAGTTCATCTCTGAGCATCACTGCACCCCATAGTCAATGGTCCACATCATAGCCCAGACTCTCTCACGTTCCATCCAGTGGGCCCTGGGGGGATCTATAATGTCCCGTAATTTGGAGACTCATTTTTGATCCCTGTGACACCTCTGCCTAAACCAGAGCTTGTCTGATTGTCACCTAGCACTGAGGTGACAGAAAGCTTAAAAATTATTGGTAGAAATTCAGAGTAGCTTTTTACACCACAGGAAGTTGACACCTGCAGTAAATGCTGAAATTCACCAAGCAGTAGGAATGCCTGGAATGGTTTGAAGCAAATTTAGCTCCAAGGAAAGGTGTCTCTCCACATTGATTTAACGCTTGTCTTTGAAATGATGGGCCAGGGAAAAATGTAAGTGAAATGGGTTATTTCCCCACTCATTCCAAACTTCCTGGGCTCTTCCACTCATTGGAAAATCTTTGATTTTTATTGCAAATGTTTGTTTGGATATGCTTTTTATTGCAAATGTTTATTTGGATATGCTTTTATAACATCTATTCTCCAAAATGCACAAAATTATAACCTGAGACACTAAAAATTTTAAAGTGTGAAAATGAGAATTGAAAAGGGAATGGGGAGGAAGAAAAGCATAGGGGGATATGAAAGAGAAGGAAGAGGGAATTCGGTCACCAGTAAAATCAAACCTTAGTCATTCAATTTTTAATTCTAAGCCATCTAAGCCGGGGACGCTGGGGTCTCCTAAGGCACAATGACATCATTTCTCTATTGCTCAAATTAATTTTGCTAATAAAAAATACATATATAGATTACATGTTGAGAAAAAGAAGGTCTTGTAAATGAGAAGTTTTCAGATAAACGGAGGGTTTGAGTTTAAACTATGTTCTCAGACATAGGGTAAGTGCTTGTATTGGACTGCACTTGCAAATTGTTATTCCAGAAAAAAGGGACCTTCAGTTAACCCAGTGGTTCTCAAATGTTAGCTACAGCAGCATCACTTGCAGGCTTATTAAAGCACAGATTGCTGGCCCATCTCTGGAGTTTCTGAGTCAGTAGGTCTGGGTGGGGAGAGGCCAGAGAATTTGCATTTCTTATAAGTTCCCAGACATGCTGATGCTGAAGATCCTGGGGCCACACTTTGAGACTCACTGAAAGTGCAAGGCTCTGTGTCATACACTGGGGATAATCCTGAGATGGGTCCTCATAGAAAGATGGTCCCTGGCCTCAAGGAGTTTTCCTTGAGTAACTTAGAAATGCCCTAACAGAGATACAAATACAGTGTTATGAGAATTCCCAGGGGGAGAGATTATTCCCATCTGGAAAAGAAGGAAGAAGACCCTCATTGATGATTCATGGAGAACTTGACATCCGAGCCGAGTCTTAAGGAATGAACAGAACTTGGAAATTTCGTGAATGGGGATGGACGTCCTGGGTGGAGGTAACAGTGTGAACAAAGACATGGAGATGATCACAGGCAGCCTGAATTTGGCACTAAGAAAGCAGTTTTGTCTGACTGGAATGAAGGGTTTATGAAGTAGGGAATAAAACTACTCAGACCATTTCATCTTTCAGAAAATTCCTCACACCTTAGTCAATGCCAATCCTCCCTTCAAGAGTTGGCTTAAGCAATTTTTTTTTTACAAAGTCTTCTATGACTGCCCCATGCTTTGCTTTTGCTCATGCTCCTATCCCTTCTATAAGCAATTGCTGTAGCACTTTACTGCTTCCAAGCCTTTCTTCACACCACTCTATAAACAACGTACAGGTTTCTGGGTCTCGTTTCCCTTGGTTTTCAAGTAAGACCCCACCAACGATCTCCTAATGCTACAAACAGGCTCACATCTTTCCCCTCCTAAAGAGGACTGTCTTGGTCCTAGGTTCACTTCTAGCTATTGTACTATTTTGCCTTCAGAGTCAAGGTTGCAGAAAAAATAGTTTGTCTAACCTTGTTTAGCTAGCTCATCTCCTCCCACTCACTTCTTGACCCTCTTTAATTAAGTAAGCTACCTTTGTCAACATCACCAGTGACATTCTGTACAGGATTTCCTGTAGACCTTTTCAAGCCTCATCCAGATTACCCTCCTTGCACCATAAGTCATTCCTTCCTTGCAAGTTCCTCTTTTGATTTGTTTCATGATGCTTTTCTGGTTTTCTTCTTAATCCCTTTTGCAAGGTGCCCTTTTTCCAACTCAAAACTTAAATTTGGTATTCCAAGTTTCTTCTCTATGCACACTCTCCTTGGGTCATCTCAACCATTCTTAGGGTTTCAGTTACTATTATGCTGATGATGCTTAAATCTGTATTTCCAGTCTTCTCAGCCCATATGTCCTACCTCAGCATAAGACACACATATCCACTATTACCACTGAACATTGCTCTTGGAGACTCCCCATGTCCAAAACTCCAGTCTTCTTCTACCTTTACCACTCCTCCTCTGTTTTCTCTAACTTAGTGAATGACACCATCATTACTTGCTTTCCAAGTCCAAACCTCGAGTTTCATCCTTGATTTTACCTTTTCCTTTATTATACCACTTTAGATTAGCCATACCCTTCTTTCCAATCCCCTGATCAGATCTTAAGCATGTCTATCCTGTGTTACTGCTCTTGCCTTCTAACTTAATTCCTTCAGTGGTTCCAGTATAAAGCCCAAACCTCACAAGGCTTACAGTGGCCTCAATAATATGGCCCCACCTACCTCTCGAGCCTCTTTCACTCTTTTTTTCCTTCTGAAGCCTGTTTCCCAACCACTTTCCACAACTACTGAGGTGCTTGTATTTCATCAAAAAGTCACACTCTTTTATCTCTCCCTCTGCCTTCCCATGTCTGACATCTTCTGTCTAGGCTGTCCTTTTCCCATCTCTTTTTTTGGCTAAATCCTATTGATCCTTTGGACACTTTCCAAAAAGTAATCCCTAATAATCTCCCATTTTCGACTTATCTGGTTTAGGAGAGAATCCAATATGTCCATGTAACAACCTGTGTCTATTATGGTATTACTATATTCTAAGCACTAATTTCTCTGTCTTTTCAATAATGTGTGTGTGTGTGTGAGAGAGAGAGAGACAGAGAGACAGAGAGACAGAGGGGTGTGTGTGTGTTTATTTTCAGAATTCACAGGCCCTACCCTAAAGGCTCTGTTAGAATCTCTGTACAGGGAGACATGTGTTCTAAAGGAAGGCATGTGTTCTTTGATAGCACTTCCCAGGTGATTCTCATTAACTTTGCCTTGTCGAGATAGAAAGTCCCATGTGGGGGAGTGACTTCTCCAGCACTGCTGAGAACTTGGCACATGATAGGTGACTGTTATATGTTGGATGATGATGGGGATGATTTGTGTTAGAGTGAGAAGTCTGTTCTTCCTTCAGTAGACATTTGTGAGGAGAGGCTCAACATAACCAGAGCAATGCATTAAGGAGATGATGTGTGGTCAATGATGTGTGGATTAGATTGGGGTAGGGGGAAAGGGCATGCTATGTCACACTGATTGTCAGACAAAAGGCTGCAGAGAGTCCAAAGGATATGGGACTAACTATAAAACAGTCCAGAATAACATTGAGATACTGGCTGGAAGTACAGAAAGTCCTATTGGAGGCCTTGGGAGAGGTCCTGGCTTAGAAGGTTATCTCCAGGCTAGAGGGTGACATAACTTCCCAGTGTTCTTCAGCCAAGCACAGGAGAACTTCTCTCTGACATGACCATATCAGTTCTGATATGGGAGTACAGATTGGAAGGGATAAGGGGGTATAAGTCTGAGAGAACTGCTCCGAGTCCCAATTTAGTCTGAAATAGAACTGTCCACAAAAGGGGACCCATTCCAGAACAGATCCAATGCCTGATGGATACACCTCCAGACCAATTCTAATGTAAGGTATCAATAACTGAATTCGGTGCAAGAGCGAATGTATCAATACATCCAGAGCATTCATTATCTCAGAATTTAGGAAAAGGTGAAGTTGTCTTTCAGGCTTAATTTATTTCTACGAATTTATTTTGTTTGATAATGATGTGCATTTAGAAGATTCTTGTCCTTCACTTTCCAGTCTCCTTTTACCCTTTGTTGTAACCTTGTGGGCTCTCCACAGGTGGTTCCATTTGTAATCCATTTGGCACAGCAAGACTATCATAATTAATGAAGCTCCCTACTGCACTGCCATTGACCCAGAATGTAGGACAGGAGGGGCAGTGAGGCAGTGGAAAGAACAGCAGATTGAGAGCCAGGAGATCTGACCGTTGTCCTGAGCCTGCCACAGAGCTGCAGCCCAGCAAGGGCAGCTCTCTCCTTTTTCTCCAGTCTTAAGCTGGAAGGATGGGTTAAAAAAGACTGTCTAAAAAAAGTATAATCACCTACTTTGATTAAAATTCCTGCCTTTGGCTACTTTTCTTTTTTTTCTACTGAAATTAATTAAAAGGAAACAGTTGTTGAGTCAAATTTTGATTGTAGTAGGAAGGAAAGGCGATATAAGTAAATCCTTTAATACTGAAATAGACACGGAACAGTTTCTGAGTTGTGGACTACAATGGAGCCTGGAGAATAGGGGAATCCCAGCATTTTTATTACAGCTCCCCCCTTACCCTCAGCACTTTCCTGACAGGATTTTCACATGTCAGGGTTTCGGGTAGGAAGAAAGGGCACCAGGGAAGGTATCTTTTTCCTTTTCTCTCTCTGTTTTAAATGCATGTACAAATGAAATAAAAAATGAAAGTAAATAAGATGCCAGAAATAAAACAGATGGCTTTCTATAATGGTTTTCATCCAGTTATAATCATGTTTTGACAATAAGATCTACAGACAAGAACTGGAATAATTTTTCCACATTTCATCCTGATACTTTTCTGCAGATATTAGCATAGTCCTGGAAAAAAGTAAACAAGTCACTTGGTAAGAATTCTAGGAAGGTCACAGGGAAACTTCTTTATGGTCAAAGTACACTCAGTCAGAAGGAGGAATCTGGTTGAACTGTTCATTAAGATGGTGTCATATGATGTATCTGTTTTTAAAAAGTGTCCCCAGAGGAACTCCAGGAGACCTGCTATCCTGTCCTCAGGCCCTCCCTGGACCCTCCAGTCCAAACTCACACCCCGCTTTCCACACTGGTCAGTTCACAGTGACATCTTGGTGGGAACACATATTATACATAAAGAGAACACAAAATGTATCTTCACATGCTAAGGGTTCCCATTTCCCCCAAATGAAAAAACTGGAATTTCCGACAGTTTTCACCTCAGATTGTTGATTATTTAAAGAACCTTCTGGATCACTTCCTCCAAATATGTCCTTGTATCTCCTCAATTTTTCCTTTTCATTCTCCAAACAGATGCAATGTTGAAGTCTTGGGTGTCATTTATTTGGGGACTGTATCCTTTTCACTCATGTTTTTATTCATAGTATCAATATTTAATTGTAGTTAAAAGATTGTTTAAAATTCTATTTTTTTTCTTGTATAAAAGGAACAGAAAATTGTATAAAATATTTATATTATGCTTTTTATGTTTACAAAATTAATCTCAGTCAGTAAAATAAAACTCTGGTTTTTTTTATTAATGCATCATTTAAAAACAGCAAGATGAATTTTCACTAAATGTGGAAGGAATGCTTAGGATGGCTTGATTTAAAATATGGGCTACATGCCATACATGAAATTCTGATTGGAGAACTCTGGGTAGTCATCTTCCTGGGCAGTGAGGTATAGTGAGAGTTCCAGGTACTATTAAACAAACTTCTATGCAGCCTCAGACACATCTGCTTCAAGTCTAAAGTACCGGCAGCCAGTGTTTTGAACGCGGGCTCAAGACCAATCTCATATAGGCACTACACATATTGTGCTACACAGTGAGTGATGGCAGGGTCTGCTCTATTTTACGAGGGTTCAGGATTCTGCCGAGCTAGGTTGGACGGGCCAGCTTGATAAAAAATTGCTAACAACAACAAAGCATTTATTGAGTGTTTGTGCTCTCTATGGTACTGTACTAGATATGTGACATGCATTGCTTCATTTAATCCTCACAATAACCCTCTGAAGTTATTCACAACTATTCCCCTTAAGGAAGGAGGAAATTGAAGTTTCCATGGCATAGATCTGGTTTAGTGTCAGAGCCAGCATTTGAACCCACGTCTCGCCTTAATCCAAAGCCCGTGGTTCCAACCACTCTGCTTACTTCATTTCTATGCTGTGGTTAAAGGGATCTTTCATCACTCCAACATTCTATCTGCTTTCTTAAAACACTACGAGAACTTCAGAACCAATACTGGTGGCGCAAGTCAGTTAGCCTCAGTGACCAGGCCCTTCAGGAGGTGCTTTGAGTCACCTAATGGACCATACCCCTGCCCTCTTATTTCCTGATCTCCCCAGTGGAAATAAGGAGTTTCTTTCTTACCTGTAAAAAGTCTTTCCCCAGCCTTCATATACCACTATCTGATTTTGATGCTTCACCTATAGCTGCTCTAGCTGCATATATTCATGAAAGTGCTTATTTATTAGTTATTGCACATGTCTTCTTCCTGGGTCTGCAAAGTTGGCCGAAGATCTGGCAAACATTTATTGTTTGTGCCAGGTGTTACGCTACTATATTCCAGGCATTGTTCTGGGTACTGGGGATACAACAGCTAACAAAAGCACACAGAAGCCCTGCCCTCATGGAATTTGCATCCTAGTGAATATCCCTTTTCCATTTTTGTGTTAAGGTATATAATCCTGTAGGATTGCTGTGGGCATAAATTGCCAGTTCCCAACCCAGTTTTTCTACTTACAGTCTGTGTGACCTTGGCCAAGGTATTTTAACCTCTCTGAGCCTCAGTTTCTTGTAAATTGGGGAATACTAATGCTTTTCTCTTATGAAGTTGGTATTAGAATTAAATAAGTTAATACAGTCAATACATGTAAATTATTTAGATAGTGGCGCATTGTAAGTTCTCAATATATGTTAATTACTATTACTTCTTTTAGTTAATCAAACTTCTATATGACAGGAATCTTCCTTTGAAGGTGTTCTTAAGTCTCTTCCATTAGGCTGCAAACTTCTTGGAGGCACAAGCCTAGTTTGGGCCTCCTCACCTAGTGTAGTGCTTTCCACAGTGTGGACCATGCATAAGTGCCCTTGACTGACAGGATCAGTGGAGGATGTGTCTGTTTTGAGGCTAGAGTGTATCTTGGCTCCCCTCAGGGCAAAACTGCATTCACCCAAGAGACTTCATTCTTCATATCATATCTTCTGGAGGAAAGACAAATGTATGCTCAGTGCCTGCTGCAAGTATAAATGTATGCTCAGTGCCTACTGCATGTATAAAAAGTCTGCTTTATTTTCTTAAGAAACAAGTCCCAAGGTTATCATGTTGAAAATATCCTCAGCCTCATAGGAAGAGACAAAACTCACCTTGATTTTTCAGTGGTAAAGGCATGGTTTCCCTGAGTTTGCTTAAAAGGTTTTTCATTTCTCGCATGTCTCTGTAAGATATGATAAAAAGAAAGAATAATCAGCTGTAAATATTTAAAATGAAATCTTAAACAGTCTATTCTTCGAGCAATTGGAGGACAAGAGTCTGCACCTAATTGTACTATCTCTATTTTCCAAGAAACAAATATTGAATTTATTTTGCTTTTACAAGAAAAAAATCTGAGATGGGTGGGCTCAAGAAGGAATGAGCCCTATTCTGCCAAACAATTCTCCCATAGGAGCCCACATCTCTGCCTCAAATTTGACCTAGCTGAGATCAGAAAAGAGCCTTTGGTAATGAGGACAGTACTTCAGATTTACAAGGAGAGGCAGAGGACACAGAACTAGAATAACAGGGCTCTGCTACCCTGGGAAAAGCTAAGCCTGGAGAAGAGTGCTATCAAGCTTTATGGTGAAGGCTGTTGTGGTTGTGTAGGTCCACTTGTTGTCCACTTGGTTTTTAAAAGTCTCTCATTACCATGATTTAGAATTCAGTGTGGCTAGTGTTAAGCATTCTCAAGGATGAACACTTAATTAAACTGACTTGGAATGATGGGGGTAGTAGGCTAATCACTGAAAATGCTAAATAAACAAAAGGGAGAAATTACTCTGCCCCACCTTCAGTCACCATGAAAGTCCCAGCAAAAGGAGTGTAATGAACTCTAAATCTCCAGAGAGAAGCTCTTCACACAGAGAGAGAGAGAGAGAGAGAGAGAGATAGAGAGAGAGAAAGAGAGAGCGTGAGCATGCACCACCAGGGACTGCTCTGCTTTTCCCAACTATTGACATAGTTTCCAACATCTTGGCTCCTCTGACCAAGCCATACGATACCACTGCACAATTGCCCAATTCCAGCCTCCTTCCTCATCTCAGAGTACAAACAAAAACCACAGAATTGTAGAGCAGGAAGTCATCTCAGGAGGCTTCGACATCTAGGGCAGAGACTTTTCAAATCCTTGGGACAACAGTTCAACAGTTCTGAAACATGCTCGTATAGTTATGTCCTGGAGTCAGCACTCTTGAAATCCCAGGGCATAGTGATAGATTTCATTTAAAACAGTGGAAAAATGTAATTAGGTATAAAATCAGATACATCTTTTAGTAAACTCTAGAATAGATGAGATATAGCAGGTACCAAGTGTTTAAGAAAGTTTTTCAATAACTGAAGTTAAGGCTATTCTATATATTAACTTATTTTTCTTGTGCTGTTTGAGAAAAGAGAGCCATAATTTAATTTGGGGTATGAAACCCCACAATCCAGTTCATGTGTAGTGTGTATGTGGTGGGGGTGAGGAGGCGTGGGGAAAGTTGTGTTGTGTGTGTACTGGGGGCTGTGGGGTGTTTCCATGAAGGATGATTTAGGACCACTGTCTTGGGGAGGCCAGAGATCTCATGGAGTCTCCTCCTCAAGTATTAACTAATATGTGAAAAAGAACTGTAATCTTGGGAATAACTATTGAAAATGGAAGGAAAGCAACCTCCACAGAAATACACCTGTAAAAAACTTCACACTACTTCCCCACAGGTGTGAGGGTATGTCTGTGGATACTACATGGTGATAAGTCCCAAAGGAGAAGCAAAATGGGACTGTGGGAAGGAATTAGGAAGGCGGTTCCTTCATTCAGAAGTACAAGAGGCATATTCTGTTTTTGTGTAAAATTCTCAAGGGGAGTTGGGTTGAGTAGGAGATTGGTGGGCAAATGGTGAGAAAGGGCTAGAAATGCAATTATGTGGGATTCAGGCAAGGTCTCCAGGTACAGCATCAGTTCTCAACCTTGGGGCTGCATAGGAGAATCACCTTATGCCCAGGTACCACCCCAAGAAATTCTAATTTGACTGATTTCTGGCGGCCCAGACATAATTTTATTTTTTTTAAAGTCCTCCTGGTGATTTTAATATGGAACCCAGTTTGAGACCCACTAATCTCTCAAGGCAGAGAGCCAGGAAGAACAGAGGAAGCTGCCTTTTGATCAGGTCTGCTCTACCCACTTTTCTCAGCCTTTCTCATCTCCTTTGACTTGAATCTAGACTTTCAGGCTGAACGGGAACCCTGCCAACACAGTGGGTATATTATCTTATTCTTATTGCCATCTGTAGTTTGCTTTCTTACAAACTTTGGGCTTAACTACAGCTGCTGTGCAAAGTTTCTGAAGAGGAAAATGACTTTGCTCATGGATTATGTTCTGACCATGGCATTCCAGCAGATATTTTTTTCCTGGGATTAGAGCAAAGAATTTTCTCTTTTATAAATTAAGATAAATGACTCCCTCATCAATTGTCTATAATTCTATCAAACTGTGCCAAACAGCTTTATTGTTTGAATTGTTGGATTTTCAAGCTTATACTAAATCCAAGTTTTATTAATAGCACACAATTACCACATGTTCCAATTTTCTATAAACACAGAAATTCAGTAATTAGCTTTAGAATTATATTACAATCAAAGTAGAGCCACAATGGCTATAAATGCCATTGTGTGCTACATTTCTAAAATAAGAAAATAAAATGTTCATTAGCTTGTCAATGACTCAACTCCACACACACACAACTCTCCACGGAAATGCCCTGTATTCATTCAGTTGCTTTGTGCCAGCTTTGGGGACATTAACAGCAAAGGAAACATATCAGTGGAAGGCTGATAAACAAGGGCCTCATCCTTCTGCATCACAGGACAGCATTTTTCGTATCTAGATGAGACATTGCACTTATTATTACATATTATTATTGCTTCCCTTTCCTGAATGAAGTAGAAGCATCATAAAATCTCCTTTTCCCAGGAAAGACGTTCACTAGCAGTGAGATACTGAACGTAAGATAAATGCATCAACTCTCTTTGACCATAAAGGGACCATCGGCAACATTCTGGGAGAATATGAGAGGGGGGAATCAGTGAAAAGCTGTTTGTGAACAAGGGAGACTATCTAGCCCCTGACTGGCAGTTGGTCAGGACATTCCATACACATGAAATCTGAGAATCTACTGGAGGTATCATTGTACAATTTTGTTCTCTCCTCCCTTAAACAAGTGAAAATTTTGGGAACCAATCTAGTGGGTGAGCTGTGACAGCATGTAGATCCAGCTTTCTCCTTTCCCAATGAAGCACACTATTTTAAGAGAGGTGCACGTCCTTGGAGTGGGATAAGCTGAGGTCTGGAATACTCTGTCAACTGTAGGTTCTGTTACTGTCCCCATGGAGGGTTTTGGTCTACTTGCTGTTTTCTGTCTCAGTTTTCTTATCTGCAGACTAGGCAATCTCCAAGGTTCCTTCCAGCCCTGTGTTTCTCTGGAAAACCAAAGAGAGCTCTGTTTCTGAACCTGAAATAGAAAATCTCAACACCCTGAGAGTATTAATTGGAAGCAGATTGGTAGTCTATTCAGGGTAACTTCACGCTTACCTCTCAGTGTTCTCAATGTCTGTGGAAACCTGCCAGGAATGTTGCTGAATATCTATAGGAGATGAAGAGGATTCCTCTTGAACAGGTGTTTCAGCACTCTCCTCAATTTTGCAATCTAAATTCTTGGTAACCCCACCAGACTCCTTCCCTAAGAAGGGGTTTGGGGGAGGTTGGTAAGGAAAAGGGGATAAGAAATCATTAATGCAAATTCTGTACCCAAGATGTCATTGTAAATGTTAATTATACTTTGAGACAAACGCTCCACTTCACCCTACTACCTTTCTGGCTTTGGGAATACTAAATTACATACATATATAAATATATGTTTGTGTGTGCACAGCATATTTTCACATTCTCTGAAAGTTGGTTTGAGGTTAATACAGCATAAAGATGAAGGTAAAATTGAGGCACCTATCTTTGATGGAGAATTGTAGCCTGCAACCCATTCTTAGTGATTTAGATGAGGTTAGCTTGTGAAAAGGGAGATTTAGCCTGTGAAAAAATGCTGCTTTTTGGTCCTCAGGTGTGGGAGCAGATGACGCCAGCAGGAAGAAGGGAGGAGTCTGCAGGTCTCTTTGATTCTGGATAGCAGCTCTCTTAGCCTGTGGGAAGCAGCAAAGATCCTGGACCTGCCTTCCAATTCCCTTGCTGTCTGTGTGATTTGAAGCTGCATGTACTCCAGAAAAACATGTCCTTAAACCTAGTCTATACCTGTGACTGTGAACCCATTGTAAGCAGGACCTTTTGATGAGGTTACTTCAGTTAAGGTGTGACCCACCTCAATCAGGATGGGTCTTAATACAATTACTGGAGTCCTTAATAAGTGGCATGAAATTCAGACACAGGGAGAGAAAACCACGGAGCAAGAAGATGAACATCAATGGAAGCTGGAAGAGAGGGGAGAGATCAGGAAATGCCACCATGTGCCTAGCCATGTGACAAGCTAAGGAACAAACTTTGCCAGCAACAAGCCCCAGAACTCTAGTCTTTAGGAAGGAAGCATAGCCTTGACAAGGCCTTGATTTGGACTTTTTCCCAACCTCAAATCATGAGTAAATAAATTCCTATTGTTTAACCTGATGCATTTCATGATATTTGCATGAACTGCCTAGGAAACTAATACAGACTTTGGGTACCAGAACAATGGGGTTTTGCTATTGCAAATAACAAAAAATGTGGAAATGGATCTGGAATTGGGTAATGGGTGGAGGCTGGAAGAATTATGAGGTGCCTGATAGTAAAATCCCAGATTACTTTGAAGAGACTATTGGTAGAAATATGGATGCTAAAAGTACTTCCAATAAGGCTGTTGAAGGAATGATGAATGTGTTATTGAAAACTGGAGGAAAGGTATTCCTTATTTTAGGTGGCAGAGAACTTTGCAAAGCTGAGTTCTGACATTGATTGGAAGGCAGAACTTGAAAGTGATGAACTTGGATATTTAGCTGAGGAAATTTCCAAGCTAAATGTGGAAAGTGCAGCCTGGTTTCTCCTTGCAGCTTACAGTAAAATGAAAGAAGGAAGGGATAAGCTGAGAAATGAATTCCTGGGACAAAGAAACAAGAAATGGATAGTTTGGAAAATTCTGAGCTCTGGATAGTGAGTCCCTAGAGAAAAGTGCTCCATGTGACAGTTTAATTGAACATGGGACCAGACAGCCATTTCAGGGGAAGTTCCTTGTTTTCCTTCCAATTTCACCTTTTTAGAATGGAAATATTTATCCTGTGACTATTACTTCTTTGTATACTAGAAACAGATAACTTGTTCTCTAGATTTCACACAGGTCCACAGATAGAGGGGAATTATGTTTATGACAGACTGCACTAATTTTGATGACATTTTGTAGTTAGCATTGATCCTGAAATGTTATAAGACTTCTGGGGTATTGTGATGGAACGAATGTATTTTGCGTATAGAAAGAGCTTTTCTTTTTGGAGAGGCAGGGTGGAGTGCAGTGATTTGAAGCTGTATGTACTCCAGAAAAATCTAACACATTTCTGTGGGTGTCAACCCATTGTAACTAGGACCTTTTGATGAGGTTTCTTCAGTTAAGGTGTGTTCTGTCTTAATCAGGATGTTACTTAATCTAATTATTGGAGTCCTGAATAAGCAGAACGAAATGCAGACATTAGGATAGAAAGTCACAAAAAGCAAGAAGATGAATATCAGTGGAACCTGGAAAAGAAGGGAGAGACCAGAAGATGCCATCATGTGCTTTGCCATGTGACTAACGAAGGACCAAGCTTTACCGGTAACCAGTCACAGAACTCCAGTCATTGGGAAGAAAGCATAGCATTGATGAGGCTTTGTTTTGGACTTTTTCCCAGCCTTAAACCATGAGTGAATAAATTCCCACTGTTTAACCCAACCCATTTCTAGATATTTGCTTGTGCAGCGAAGGAGACTAAAACACTCTCCAACCTTCTTCAGTGTGTCTTTCTCTGAGGAGCCCAGCCTTACTCTGCTGATATCATAAAGTGCCATCAACTGAAGTGCGACATGAAGGGTTTTATATTGGGCAGCCATCCCAATACAATTGGCACTGCACTGACAGTCCTTAAGGCTTATACTAAAAGTGACTCATCTCAAATGAATAAATTGGTAGTTTCCAGAAATAAATCTGCAGTTTAGCTAAACATTAATTTATATGAAGTTGAATGGGAAGTTATATAGTTTGTGGTAACAGTATCTTCCGTTAATGTTATTTATTCTGTCTTGAACATCTGTGCATCTGCAGCGGGTTACACTTGCACCATGGGAATGTCCTATGAGGCCTGAGAACTGGATTTCAAACCTGGTAGTGTCATTTCCAAACAGTTACTGAGTGTCATCTAAATACTAGGCACTGAGCTTGATGCTAGAGATACAGAGGTGAAAGAAAGACATAGTTTCTGCCTCATGGTGCTGGAGAAAGATAACTTAAAAAATACAAATAATTACAAAGCCATTGTATGACACTATGTAGGATGGAAAAAGGGTAGCCATATTGTTTCTTTTACTCTTTCATCTAATTTTATTTGTATTATGTAGATATGTCTCTAGACTAGTTGTGAAAAAATTGTTACAGCCCTCACTGAATATTCATGCGATAGCAGTTACTTCAAGTTACCTCTTAGCTTAGTTTCCCTAATCCTGGTATAATTGTTTTTGTGTGTTTAAAAATACAAAAAACAAAAACAAAAGTGTAAACTTGTGGAAAGGATGGTTATTCATGGTAAAATCTAACATGGGGCTTTGTCCTTGGATTCCTCATCTGGAAGGAACAGGAAAAAATACTATCTCTGTAATTTCTAATTCATATGGTAGTAGCACAAGGAGAAAGAGACAAGCAATTTAGTGGTAACTGTACACAATTTCATCAAACTATAGTGGAAATGGACTTCTGAACATTCAGCCAAAGTGAAAACACAGATCTACTGATGAGGATCATTTGGTCCTTTTGTGTACTTCATGCACATTAGTCTTGGGTGATGGAACTTGCCTGAGAAATTGTTTTTGCAATTATATGGTATGCTATTAGGTAGAAATTAATTAAGCACATAATTTAGTATATTATCATTTCACAGTTGGAGGGCATTGACCTCTAAAAAGCATTTGCATCCTCATACCTCCTGGTAGAGTGCAGTAAATGCAGTCAATTTGTCACTCACTGCTGGGCAGGGTCAGACTTCAGATGGCAGCTGAGATCAGGCAGAGGGGGAGAGGGGCCTCCCAACAATCAACTCTCTGTTTTTCAAAACTCTGAAGGAAAAGGTCAACTGACAACATATGAGGCTTCTGCCACCCTCTGTGGTTTTGAAGTGCTTTGGAGAATTGGGTATGGTTTGTGCAGAGAACAGGGAAGGAAGGAGATTTATACACAGAATGATCTAGTTTATGGAATTTGCTTAGCTATGGGGCATACAGTATCCCCAGCCCTGTGATCAGAAGTATAGAAGCTTTTATTCCAATGAAGAGAGGGGAGGATAAGGTGGTGTGATATTCCTTCTTGGAGTCCTTCCCTGGTCCCTGTATAGATACCATTTTCATGCAAATTCATAAATAAAACCCAGGCTGCAACAACTATGATACTTACTGTCTTTAATAATTCTCCTACTTACATAAGACAAATACTATTCTAGAATTTCTTAAAAGAAATAACTATTTATATATGCCTGAAACAACTTTTTGAACTTGTAATGGTAGGAAATATTCTGATTTTACTCATTTTCAGTGACTCGAAGAACTAACTGCTAATATTGGTGAACAAGAATGAAACCTTGGTTGTTGGACCTCCAGTTTAGGGTCTTTCATTAGCTGACAAAATCTCAGCAGAATTTTGATCACATTTAAAAATTCACTGACTGAAACATCTTAAAAGATAGAAGAGATCAATATGAATTTAAGTGGTTTTCAATTTCAGAATATATATGGGATCAAGTTCACTCAGTGGCTAATAATTGCTCTCATATATTGATAGCAGTGACTTTTTACTGGGCACCCCCCAGTCACTTCCTGCCATATTATCTGTTGATTGCCTTCACAGAACTTGCCACAATCTGAAATGCTCTTAGTTACGTATTTGCTTACTGGATTATTGTTTGCTCTCCCCACCCTCATCTCCCATGTCCAAACAGTGTATATAAACTCTCTGAGACCAGAAACTTCATATAATTTCTTCAGTTCTACAAGTCCAGTAGCAAGGATCAAGCCTATACAGAGTAGGACCTCAATAGATATACAACTTTTAAAAATTATGATTAATATGCTATATATGCTGTTATATAACTTGCTTTTTCCCCATTCGTATGGCTTAGGATATTTTCATGTAGTGAATTTTTATTTATTTCACTCTTTTTAATAGATGGGTGGTAGTCTATAACAATGAACTTAGACTGTAGTTGTTTCCTTTTTCTGCCATCTATTAGAATATTTATAGGACAGATGTAGAATACTTGGACAAAGTATATATTCCACATATTATATTTGAATTATATTGCCAAATTAGCAATATAGGTTATACTAATTTATGCTTCACTTCTACCTATAGTAAATGAGAAGACTCATTTCCCCACACCTTTACTGGCACTTCATATTATCAATATTTAATTTTTGCTAATCTGATGGGGGAATATTAGAATCTCATTGCAATTTTATTTTTCATTTCCTTTATTCCTACTGAGGTTAAATATATTTATATGCTAATTGGCCATTTGTATTTCTTCTGTACATTTCCTATTTTTATCTTTTGCCTCTTTAAACAATGGGGTTGTCTTTCTTGTTGATTTATAGGGGCTCTCTCTGTATTATGGATAATGACCATTTGTTGGTTACATATGCTGCTTATATCTCTGTCATGTCTTTTAATTTTGTTCATAATGTCTTTTGTTATAAGTAAGTTAATACTTTTATAGTCAAAGCCGTTCATCTTTTACATCTTTTGGCTTTTGTGTCTTGCCTGTATTTTCTTCTAATACCTATACAGTTTAAAAATACCTAGCTCTTTAGTTGATTGATTTTTCTGAACATGGTATAAAGCAAGGTTCTACATTTTTAGCCCAAATGAAGAGCCCATAGCCTAGCACCATTTACTGACTTTTCTATTGACAGCAATGCTCTTCTAATATTTTGTTCCTATATAAATGAGAGTCTGTTTCCAGACACGCTACTCTTCTCTTGCTTACTTGTTTATTTTTGTGCCAATTCATGATATTTTTAAAAATTAATCTATGTTCAAACTAAGTTTCCCTCAGAATTTGGAAGATATTGTTCCCTTATGTCCTAGTACCTGGGGTGCTTTGTATGTGACCTATTTATGATTGAAAATTTTAAAGATATTAACTTTAAAGTTTGGAAATGGCTCCTAAATGTCTTGATGTGGTACCTTTTATTTTAACATTACTTGGCATTTGATTGGTATTTTCAAGTTATTTTTCTACTATTACTCATTTAGAAAATTTGCAAACCTACAGCAAATTTCAGAAAAAAAAATACAAAAACACCCAAATATTCTTCATCTAGTTTCACCAATTTTTAATATTTTGGCATATTTTATCTCTCTGTCTCTCTCTATGTGTGTGTCTGTGTGTGAGACTTTTTGATGAACCATAGTTTCAGACATTAATGACAGTTCAACATAAACACTTCAGTACATATCTCCTGAAGAACAAGGATATTCTATATAACCCCAAAAACAATTATCATGATCTTATAGTGATGAAAGACAAAACATTAAAAACATTTTTTTAACATTTTCCATTATTTTAAGTACCCCAATTTTCAAATTTTATTTTAGTTTTTCTAAATTATTATATATTTTATTTTTTATGTTTAAACTATCATTATTATTTCATTTTCCTATTA
This sequence comes from Dasypus novemcinctus, assembly GCF_030445035.2. NCBI lineage: Eukaryota > Metazoa > Chordata > Mammalia > Cingulata > Dasypodidae > Dasypus > Dasypus novemcinctus. Next base: position 65,988,741 of record NC_080674.1, on the reverse strand, counting down.
ATTCTTTTTGGTGATATTCTCGGCTTCTTTTTTGAAGAAATTTTGGACCACAGAAGGGTTACAGCTGTGGCAGGGGAGGATCATTGGTGTAGGGTGTGAAACAAAACAAAACAAAAAACCAAAAAACAATGATCATACCTAAGAAATTTTATTTAACTTTGATTAAATACAATTTGATTCAATATTATCAAACTTTTTTTCCCAGTTAAGGTTTATGCATTACATTTAGTTGACATGTTTCTTTATTTTCCTTTAATATAGAAGAGCATTGTTGTCCTTTTTTATTTTTCATGTCACTGATATTTGTTCAGGGAAATATGTTTTATAGAATGTCTATCAATTTGGATATGTCTGATTTTTTCCATATGTGTAGATTCTAGATGCACCCTGTTCCCTTTGTAATTATTAAATTATTTGTCAGGTGATTCATTGAGATGGTATGGTCTTTTCAATTCAAATATTTATGCCTTTAAGTTTGTAAACACTTTTCTAGTTTTCCTTGATCATCTACTTCTCTCTATTCTCTCTGTTCCTTCAGAATTCCTATTTCATATTGGAGTCTCTGGATCTACCTTCTATGTTACTTGACTTCCATGAATCTTCCGTACTCCATAGTTATCCTTTGGGCTGAATTCTAGAATACTTTGAATTAGTCTTTCCAACACTATTTTAGGCTCTCAGTATTTCCATTATGCTAATTGTTAAGAACTTTGAATGGTCTGAGCATTTACCATTCTTGCAAGTTAACCTGCCACGGTTTCATGGATACTGGAAGAAGACAGGAGACTCCTAGGTAGGAGACAAAAGAAAGTTGATTACTCATAGAATAGCAGTATCAGGGGTATCAGCATTTGTGCTGGTTTCTTGAGTCTCAGTCCCAATAGGACAACACAAAAATGGGCAGGTAATTCCTGCACATAAAGTGGGATGCTTGCAGGAGAAAAACCCTAAGCTTAAGGATCATGAATCTCTTATAATGGGCAGTAAGCACGTTTGCAATTTACTCTGTATGAAGACAGTGTCTGTTTTCTAAAGACATTTGCTAACTGACTATCCTTAATGAGATAGTGTAAAACAAAGGGCAGTGTCTTATCTCCAAAGACATGCAGAAATGCAAGAGATCCATGGAGAAGTGTCTTCCTGTTCTATAAATCCATCTATTGAGTTTTTAAAAGATCTATCTGTCTATCTATCTATCTATCTATCTATCTATCTATCTATCTATCTATCTATCTATCTATCTATCTATCTATCTATCTGTGTATCTGTGTATCTATGTATGTATCTATCTCATCCCCACCCCTATGGTTCCCGCATCTGTCTGCTCGTTGTCTGCTCCCTGTGTCTACTTGCTGTGTCTGCTCATCTTCTCTAGGAGACACTGGAAACTGAACTCAGGACCTCCCATGTGGGAGATGAGTGCCAACTGCCTAAGCCACATCTGCTTCCCAGTGGCTGCAGCATCTACTGGCTGTGGCATCTGCTGGCTGGGGTGTCTGCTTGTCTTCTTTACGAGGCACTAGGAACTGAATCTGGGACCTCAGTGTGGAAGGAGGGTGCCCAACTGCTTGAGCTACATTCACTCCCCTCTACTGACTTTATATTTCATTGATAACATTTTTCTTTCTAACAAATACGAGTTCTTCCTTTTTGTTGCAGACAATTATTGTTTTATGGTTGTGATAGACTCATCAATATCTCTGAAAATATTAATTATATATTTTAAATTCTTCATCTGTTTCCTCTTTTAACTTTGTTCTTCAAGTATTAGTTCTTTTCTCTATTGCATTTGGTATCCTTCTTTAATGTTGTTGACTTTTGTTAAAACCCTGGTCATTCTTGGATGTCTTCTGGGATTTGTCTTTGAAATCTCTTTTGCCTGTCATTCTGATTAGTGTCCTCCCACTGATGATTGTGAAGAAGGGACAGGATGAGTGGCTGGAAAATGTGAGTCTAACGCTTAACTTCTGTGTGTAAGTGTTTCCTATTGCTCTTGCAAATGACACATTACCTGGGAGCCTTATTCTGTTTTGGGGCCCTTAGTGCCTGCTATGCATTTCCTGCTTAGGACTCCTACTCCAGAGAGATATACTGAACAATTTAGATTAGGAAAAAAGAATACTGGTGTCATATGTTTGCTTGCTTTTTCTGCTTCTGCTGTCCTTCTGGTGGCCTGTACTTACTTCATAATCTGTTCTGCTCTGCCACCCTACCCCAACACTCACACCAGGTGTCCTCCTGGGGAAAACATGATGATCTCTGTTGCTCAGTGTGGGGTAACCCAGCTTTTTCTGAATGCAATTTCAAACACTATTTTCCAGGACAACTGTTCCAGAAATTCTTCCTGTGCTTCGTATTTGTTGACTTTGAGTTTGAAGTATTTCTGGAATTGATCTCATTTTTACAGTAATTTTCTCCTGCAAGAATTTTGTCTGTTTCCTCCTGAGATCCTTATTCTCCTATTGCTTTTTCTGCTCATTTATATCTAATCAACCCCAATTGCTTTCCATCCTTGAAAAATTCCCCCAAATTTCTTGTTGAAGTTATTCTTCCTTATTTTTCAGGGCCATGGGAGACGTTTTGTATTTGCTAACCCCTATTTTCCTTCTACGATTAAGACATGTGACAGAGTTATGGCCAATGGACTCTGGGCAGGAGTAGTGCTTGCATCTCCCAGACTGGCCCCTGAAAATCCTCCCACTTGTGCCTCCATGCTTTCTTTCTTCCCTTGACTGCTAGATAAATGAAGAGAATGGAAAGACCAACACTCACAACCCCACCCCAGCTATAACATTGGATTATGACATGGGTGAATAATGAACTTTTATTGTTTTCATCCGTTGAGATTTGGGATTGTTTTCTATAGATGTTACTCTACTCTCACAAATATAAGGACATATAATATTTATATATATAGTATATATATAATGTATAATAAATATGGATTTATTCCTTTTCACTCTATCTTTTCTGTGATTTCAAGGCATTTTCAGTAGGATGTGAAGTATATGTATGAGTTCAGTCCAACATCCCCAGACATGTTTTTCCCTCCAACCATACTCCCTCTCTTTCGACAACAGATACAGAATGAAAGCAATTCATTCACTTATTCAGTAATCATTAATCAAAACTTTACTCTTCTAAAAGACTGTGCTAGTTACTGGGGATTCAGTAGTTAATACACCTAAGGTCATCAACAAATAAAGAGGACAATAGACAAACATCAGGCAACTATCCCTTAGTGCAACATGTGCTATAATCAGTGCCTTGCAATGCTTGAGGGACACATTGGGTGGGCATTGGCCCAGATTTGGAAGTCAGGAAAAGCTTCCTATAGGAAGTCATATCTGTATTGAGATCCAAAGAAAGCGTAGGGGCAAACCAAGTGAAAAGAATGGGTGAGGTAGATAATATGTCCCAGGAAGAGGGACAACTGGAAAAAACTTGCATGTTCAGGTTTCTTAATATAGCTCACGATGCCTTGAGTAACAGGGCAGGAGATGGGGGTAAGCAAGATGATGGTTGCTTATAAGGGATGAGTCTGGAGAAACTGTATTTTTGGAAGTCTTTAGTTTGGCCTCTAGTGTCCAGCAAAGCCAATTTTAGCCATTAAGTAAATTTCACTAGGAATAAAAACAAAGAGGGTCAGTACATAAATGTTTCCTGAGTCACATTAAGGAATCAGAAGATGAGCACTCCACAAACCTGAAAGTGGCCATTTTGAGCTCTTCATCCCCAGCGTCTTCCCTTTGACCTCAGAAAGGAACACCTGTTCTCTAATATCAGATGGGCTCCCTGTCCTGCTCTTAGAAAAGGATTCCACCTCCTTTCAAGTAAGCGTTTTGCTTTGCCCAAGACAGCGAATGTGCATTTAAAATAATTTCTTATGAAATGTAAAACTCTGTCCCCTGAAAATTCAATTTCAGGCATCAGTGAACTTGCTCAGGGAGGGTATTGGGGGTAGGAGAGAAGGAGCACCTTTAAAGCACCTTGAAATCATACTAAACTGGCTTTATCCTGTTTAAAACTAGGACATCAAAAAGTTGGCCACCTTCCTGAAGATTTTTCAAAAGCTATTTTGCCTTCAGCTCCTTGGGGATTTTCATATTATTTTTAGTCTGTTTATAGATAATATAATAGGCATGTTTGAGGAAAAGTTAAGGGAAACCACCCATGAAGCATATACCAGATTGGAAATCTGGTTATTCTTATACTCATGAGAAATGGCCAGTCATTAAGGAGGAACAAAAACACATCTGATTATAGGGCAGCCTCAAGTGTACAATAAAACACCCCCAACCTTAGAAGTCCCAGGCACCCGAGGATTGGCCGAGGGTTCTTTACCACACTCCCCTCTACAGACCTCTTTCCTTCTCTTTACCATGTCTTTCTCCCACCCTCTTTATCCTATATTCATATTTTCCTCTCTATTCCTTTTTCCCTTTTTCTTTCTTTCCTTCTTGTCTTCAGCCAATCAGTGGCAATGGGAGGTGCTTTCATAGACAGTCTCTTTGGAGGCCCTTAGTTTGGCCTCCAGCATCCAGCAAAGTCAATTTTATCCATTGAGTAAATTTCCCTAGGAATAAAAACAAAACAAATCTTCTCTGAGCTAATAATCTATCACTGCACTATTATTTTCTTTGTGACAAGGTCAAATTTCCTATGTCCTTTGTATTCCTGACACATTTTCTGTAACAACAGTAGGCACAGATCGGGAATTCAGGACAGTTTCTATACAGACGGAATGTGAATGCCAAAATGAATATGGTTTACATCAGATGCATGGAATATTATCCAAATAGCTATTCTCATTTTCATGCATTTTTTTAACTGACAGGTGAAAAGGACTGAGGAAATGTAGACTGTTTGTTAAATACTCTAATTCATTCTCATGTTTTAAAAAATAGGTAATTTAAATGGAAGTAAGTTACATTAATTCAGCTAGTTATTTTATCTATATTAAAAATAGCTTCAAAGGCTTTTCTGTGCTATCAGAAGATATTCTTAGTGCCAAAAAACATATAAGCCACGTAACAAAAATTATTATTATACGAAACATCCTTGAAATAACTGAAAAGATACTATGAAGGAATAAATCCATATTAGTCTTATGTATTGAGAAATAAACATTTTCCATACAGATGAGACTCAGAATACCTCTCCCCACATGGCTCTACATCCTTCTCTGTGCTGCTTATGGCATGGTAATTCCATCACTGTCCTAGAACAGCAGTACCAGCTGTGTGAAAAAGCAAAAGCACAGTACCCTAGGAGTACAGAAGACAATGGAAGATACACATGGACAAGGTCCCTATGTTGGTTTGCCTGTTTCATTTTCATCCCCTAAAGTAGAGCAGATCAATGTGCAAGATGTATTTATTGCATAACTAGTTAATTCCACCTGTTTCATAATGTTCCGTTTGTATAACACAAATACTGCTTTTTTTTTTAAAAAAAAGAACACACTTAACAATTCCTTAGTCAGAGTTAAACTTTTTCACATAATGTAAAATATTTCATAGATCATTAAATTATCCGTAGAGTTAACTTTCCCTCTTATTTGAAAATTATCCAAATTTAATTTTATTTTGATAAGAAATTAAATACACAATGGATTTTAGCTATTATGCATGGCACTTTAAAATAAGCTCACTACATCAGTATGGTGACATAGACATCTCCCGAAAATAAAGAGATTCCAAAGACTTAGAACTCTGGGGGAGTATAAAGACTGGAGAAGGACTCTACAAATGCTGAATGAAAAAAGAGGAAAATATCAGGTAGAATATCGCCACCCCAGACTGGCCAATCTTCCTTTCCCTTCACCTGGTTGGGGCAAAGCTTCAGAGTTCCCCAGAGGCAGTGGCCTGAGTCCCTCCCATTACAGACACAGTCTACAGAGGAATTCACAAGAATGAGTAAGAATCCCATGCATATCCAGGCAGAGGGACCCAAGTCACAAAGACCCAGGACAGAATACAAGTTGCTGAGGAGTGCTTCATAATAAGGGCCCCCAGAGTGAGGGAGAGTGAAAAACCATGGCAGAATGGTAGTGGCCATGCGCACTCACTCAATCTAGTTACAGTTGGTGGGACTCCTTAAATGCATGGATTTTAATGGAGTGACCTACCATTTTCGATGGACTTTATCTGGCTTCCCAGTGTGGGGTAGCCTAACGGGGAAGACACAAGACGAAGAAAGGTCTCACAAAGAAAAAAAAAGGGGGAGGGTGTGTATTAGTCAGCCAAAGGAATGCTGATACAAAATACCAGAAATTGGTTGGTTTTATAAAGGGTATTTATTTGGGGTAGGAGCTTACAGATACCAGGCCATAAAGCATAAGTTACTTCCCTCACCAAAGTCTATTTGGAGCAAGATAGCTGCCGATGTCTGCAAGGATTCCTATGCTCCCAGGGCTTGCTTTTCTCTGGGTTCAAGTTTCCTTTCTTCTTGGCACTGGCTTCTCTTTCCTCTGGCCGCTTACTTCCTGGGGCTCCAGCTTAAGTTTTCAGCATCAAACTCCAACATCAGAAACCCTCAACTCTGTTCTTCGCCATGCCTTTTATCTGTGAGTCCCCACACTCCAAGCGGTTGACTCAATGCCCTAACCATAACTCAGTCATGCTCAGGTACAGATCAGATTACAAACATAATCCAATATTTCTTTTTGGAATTCATTAATAATATCAAACTGCTACAGGGGGTTAAACTAATCTGCTGTAAGACTGGAGGGCCCCAGAACTGGAAAGTTTAAGGGAAAATGGGGTACTAAGTGAGGGAGAGAATTTAAACAAATCATAGGAGCTGGGGAGAAAATTCTGCACAAAATAAACAGAATCTCAGAGAAGAAACAGAAGAAAGGAAGATTTCTCCTGTAGGTGAAACAATTACACAAAAAGTGCAATCTTAAAAATTGTACTACATATTTAAGGCAGGAATTAGATGAAGAGGAGCTGAGAAAATCTGATTAGTTAAATGTGGGCTATTCTAAAGGTCCAGAATAAGTTGGACCAAGCATCAAAGAAGAGCCTTAAAACAAAGCAAATCAACAATAAAACCTTAGACAAGAGGGAGAAACTGACCTTCAAAGTTAACTCCTCAAGATAGTCAGATGCCAAGACATTAGCACAAAATTACAAGTCATATGAAGAAACAAGAAGGTATGACTCAGTCAAGAGAACAAATTAAAAATTCAGAGGAGAATTTAGAACAACTAATTGAAGAAGTTCAAACAAATACCCTAAATCAATTCAAAAGATGAAGGAAAATATGCATAAATAGAGAAAGGATGTTAAGAAGACAATGGGTGAGCATAAAGAAGAATTTGAAAGTATAAAAGAAGACATAACAGAAATTGTGGAGATGAAAGGCACAAGAGAAGAGATTAAAAATACTTTAGGGGCATACAATAACAGATATGAATTGGCAGAAAAATGAATCAGTGAACTAGAAGACAGGACAATCAAAATCAAACAGGCAGAAGAGCAGAGACAGAAAAAATTGAGCCATATGCCAGGGATTTGAGTGAAAGCACAAAGCATTCAAACACATATGTTATGGGTGTCCCAGAAGGAGAAGAGAAAAAAAGTGGTAAAAAGTATATTTGAGGACCTAATGGCTGAAAATCTCCCAACTTTATGAAGGACATAATATATATGTCCAAGAAGCACAATGTACTCCAAACAGAATAAATCCTAATAGAACTACACCAAGCAACATATTAATTAGAATGTAAAATCCCGAAGATAAAGAGAGAATTCTGAAAACAGCAAGAGAAAAGTTAGTTGTCACATACAAGGAATTCTCAATAAGTCTACATGATGATTTCTCATCAGAAACCATGGAAGCAAGAAAGCAGTGATATGATACATTTTAGGCACTGATTGAAAAAAACATGGCACTAAAGGGAGTTCTGTAGGCTAAAAGGAAAAGACAGCAGAATGACTTGGAGCAGTATGAAGAAATGAAAATTCAGAGAATAGGTATGCTATTGAAGCTAAGTTGGTATCTTTTGAAATTAGTAGGTTATAAAAAAGGGGGTTGCAATAAAGGAAAAGAGAGGCAACAAAAAGATATGCTATGTAAAAACCAAAGGACAAAATGGCTGAAGTAAGAACTGCCTTTACAGTAATAACATTGATGTTAATGAGTTATACTGCCCATTCAAAGGACACAGAGTGACAGAATGGATAAAAAGCATGACCCAATTTTATGTTGTCTACAAGAAATTTGACTTAGCCCAAAGACACATTTAGGTCGAAAGAAAAGGATGGAAAAAGATATTCCATACAAACAGTAAACAAAAAAGAGCTGGAGTTGCTATACTAATATCAGACAAAATAGAATTTAATACAAATGCTGTTTTAAGAGACAAGAATGGCACTACATAGTAATAAGAGCAGCAATCCATTAAGAAGACATTAAGAAGAAATAATAATTGTATTTATTTATACAACTAATTGTGGTGCCCCAAAACACATGCAGCAGACACCAGCAAATCTGATGGAAGAAATAGACACCTCTACAGTAATGACGAAACTTCAACACACCAGACTCATCAATAGATAGAAAATGTAGGCAGAATCAAAAAGGAAACAAAGAACTTGAATAACATGATAAATGAACTAGACCTAACAGATACTGAACATTGCACTCCAAAAAGCTGGACATACATTCTTCTCAAGTGCACATGAATCATTCTCCAGAAAAGACCACATGCTAGGTCACAAAACAAGTCTCAATAAATTTTGAAAGCTGGAAATTCTACAAAGTATCTTCTTGAATCATAATTAATGTAGCTGGAAATCAATAACTGGCAGAGAAGTTGAAAATTCACAAATATGTGGAGGCTAAACACCACACTCTTAAGTCAAGGGGTCAAAAAAGAAATCGCAAGGGAAATCAGGAAATATCTTGAGACAAATGAAAATAAGAGCACAACATAATCAAAACTTATGGGATACAGTTAATGCAGTCTGAGGGGAAACTTATAGCCCTACGCACTTACATTAAAAAAAAAAGGGAAGCGGATTTGGTCCAGTGGATAGGGCGTCCATCTACCACATGGGAGGTCCAAGGTTCAAACCCCGGGTCTCCTTGAGTGTGGAGCTGGCCCATGCGCAGTGCTGATGTGCGCAAGGAGTGCTGGGCCACGCAGGGGTGTCCCCTGCGTAGGGGAGACCCACGCGCAAGGAGTGCACCCAGTAAGGAGAGGCGCCCAGCGCAAAAGAAAGTGCAGCCTGCCCAGGAATGGTGCCACGCACACGGAGAGCTGACACAGCAAGATGACGCAACAAAAAGAAACACAGATTCCCATGCCGCTGACGACAACAGAAGCAGACAAAGGAGAAGATGCAGCGAATAGGCACAGAGAACAGACAACTGGGGTGGCGGGTGGGGGAGGGGGAGAGAAATAAATAAAAAATAACTTTAAAAAAATAAAAAATAAAAAGAAGAAAGAGCTAAAATCAAAGGGCTAACTGCACACCTGGGGAACTAAAAAAAGAATAGCAAACTAATCCCAATGCAAGCAGAAATAACAAAGATTAGAGCAGAAATAAATGAAATTCTGAATAAAAAAACAAGAGAGAATGAACAAAACCAAGAGTTGGTTCTTTGAGATCAGTAAAATTGGCACACCCTTAGCTAGACTGATCAAGAAAAGAAGAGAGAAGATACAAATATATCAAGTCAGAAATGAGAGGGGAAACATTTCTACTGACCCCACAGAGATAAAAATTTCATAAAAGGAAACTATGAACAAGTGTATGCCCTCAGATTAGACAACATAGATGAAATGGACAAATTCCCAGAAACACATGATCAATCTACAATGACTCTAGAAGACATAAAAGACCTCAGCAGACCAATTACAGGTAAAGAGGTTGAATTAGTCATCAAAAATATTCCAACAAAGAGAAGCCCAGGACCAGATGGCTTCACAGATGAATTCTACCAATCACTCCAAGAAATATTAATACGAATCCTGCTCAAACTCTTCTAAAATACTGAACAAATGGGAACACTATCTGTTTTAGTCAGTCAGAGGGGTGCTGATGCAAAGTACCGAAACTGTTGGCTTTTATAAAAGGTATTTATTTGGGGTAGAAGCTTACAGTCACAAGGTCCTAAAGAGTCCAACTCAACGTACCTCAAAGGTACTTTCTCACCCAAAGTCATTGGCCACATGTTGAAGCAAGATGGTGAATGATGTCTAAAAGTGTCCAGGCTTCCTTCTTCCCTCTTAAGGCTCTGTGATCCCAGCTTCTTCCAATCTCAGCTGTAGGCTGGCCTAAGGTTCCTCTCTCTCCCAGGGTTGTTTCTTTCTGAGTTCAGCTGCTCTGTTCTCTTCACAAGGTCAACTGTAGGCTACCAGGCTCATCTTTCCTCCTGTGCCCTCTGCCATGTCTAATGAGCTGTCTCTCTTTCTCTGTGTTCTACTGTGAGTCTACTTCCATGCAAGAGTCTATTTTATCAGCTACCCCAGGGGGGAAGGAACTCAATGCTGAACTCAGCATTACTCTAATGATGTGGTTGAATCAAAGCTCTAATCTTAACATAATTTAATCAGACGTCTCAGCTGAATCTATTACAATAAATGGGTTATCATGCCCAGAGGAAAAGCCCAGTTTAAAAATATAATCTGTATTTCATTTTGGAATTCATAAATAACATCAAACTGCCAAACTATCTAACTCATTCTATGAGGCCAACATCACCCTGATACCAAAGCCAGATAGAGATACTATAGAAAAGAAAATTACAGACCAATTTCTCTTATGAATACAGATGCAAAAACCTCAAAAATACATGCAAATCAAATCCAACAACACATTAAAAGAATCATACACCATGATCAAGCGGGTTTTAGCCCATATATGCAATGGTGGATTAACATAAGAAAATAAATTAGTGTAATACATCAAATTAACAAAACAAAGGAGAAAATCACATGATCATCTCGACTGACACAGAAAAAGTATTTGACAAAACCCAGCATCTTTTCTTGATAAAAACACTTAGAAAAATAGGAATAAAAGAAAGCTTTCTCAACAAGATAAAGGGCATATATGAAAAAACCCTCAGCTAACATCATACTCCGTGGGAAAGACTGAGAGCTTTCCTTCTGCAAACTAGAACAAGTGCCCACAGAGCAGTTGAGCAAGAAAAAGAATAATTGGAAAGGAAGAAGTAAAACTCACAATTTTCAGATGACAGTATCCTATATGTAGAAAGTTCTGAAAATTCTACAAGGCTACTAGAGCCAATAAATGAATTCAGCAAAGTGGTGGGGTAGTAGATCATCACACATTACTAGTGTTTCTATACACTAGTAATGAGCAATCAAAGGAGCAAATAAAAAAAAAATTCCATTTAAAATAGCAACTAAAATAAACAAATATGTAGTAATAAATTTAACCAAGGATGTAAAGACTAGTACAAAGAAAAGGACAAAAGATAGCTGAAAGAAATCAGAGAAGACCTAAATAAATGGAAGGGTATTTCATGTTCATGGATTGGAAGACTAAATATGGTTAAGATGTCATTTATACCCCAAATGATTTCCAGATTCAATGTGATCCCAATCAAAATTCTTACAGTCTACTTTTCAGAAATGGAAAAGCTTCAGTGGTCAAAAGAGCATGGTACTGGCATAAGGATAGATATATTGACCAATGGAATAAAATTGAGAATTCAGAAATAAACCTCATATCTATGGTCAGTTGATTTTTGACAAGGCTGCTAAGTCCATTCAATTGGGAAAGAATAATCTGTTCAACAAATGGTCTTGGGAGAATTGGATGTCCATATGCAAAAGAATGAAGGAATGCCCCCATCTCACACCACATACAAAAGTTAACTCATAATGGATCAAAGACCTACATGTAGGAAACAGGACTATAAAACTCATAGAAGAAAATGTAGGGAAGCATCTTCAGGATCTTGTGTTAGGCAATGGTTTCTTAGAATTTATACCCAAAGCACAAGTAATGAAAGAAAAAAATAGATAAATGGGATCCCTCCAAAATTAAAAACTTTTGTGCCTCCAAGGAATTGGTCATGAAAGTAAATAGACAACCTATTCAATGGGACAAAATATTTTGAAAATATGTATCTGAAAAGGTTTTAATAACCAGATTATATAAAGAAATTCTACAACTCAACAATAAAAAGACAAACAACACAATAAAAAAATGTGCAAAGACTTGAATAGACATTTCTTCAAAGAAGATATACATATGGTAAAGTTGCTAAACATCATAGTTATTAGGGAAATGGAAATCAAAACAACAATGAGATATCATTTCACACCCACTAAAACAGCTAGTATTAAATAAAAAAACGAGAAAATTACAAATGTTGGAAAGGTTGTAGGAAAGTAGGAACACTCATTCATTGCTGGTAGGAATGTACAATGGTGCAACCACTGTGGAAGACAGTTTGGCAGTCCCTCAGGAAGCTAAATATAGAATTACCACATGATCCAGCAATCCTGTTACTAGGTACATACCCAGAACTGAAAGCAGGGACTCGAACAGATATTTGCACACTGATGTTCATAGCAGCATTATTAGCAATTACCAAAAGATGGAGCCTTGCTCACTATAGTGTCGCAGCACCTAGAACAGTGCCTGTAATATGATAGATGCTCAGCGAATGGGTCTTGAAAGAATGAATGCATGTTTCTACTCAGAATACAAATCAGAGTCTATTTTAAGGTTTGAGCTGCTTCATTACTTTTAATCCATTGTTCTATTTGAGTATCAATTGCCTCATTACATTAGAAAATAAGGTCTTTACTTGTGGCTATTTTTTGTTTCCATCTTTATTTTGCTTTTTTTTTCATTAGTGTGGGTCATTTTCTTTACATTTCTTAATATGATGCTGAATATGCTAGAATCTTGACTGCTCATATTCTATTCTTTGCCTTGTGTTCATCCTCCCAATAGTGACTCATTAATTTCTTGTTAGATCACCTTGAGCTCTCAGCTCCCAATGGATTCTGGATGAAGATTTTTCATTTTTGACCCCATACTTCTCTCACTTTTCTCCTTTAAGATTGTGTTTCATTTATGCATTTTTATTCGGAATTCATCAGGGTGGCCCTAGAGCATTTCAGGGCAAAAGTCCATCTTATCCCAGGGTGAGGATGATGGAATACCCTCAAAGGACCTCAGGACAAATTTGCTGTCAGCTGTGGCAAACAGGCAGAGCAGAGTCAGAGAGGACCACTCTGACAGCAGGATGGAAAGAGTACAAAGACAGAATGAGTTCATAGGTGAGGGGAGAGCTGAACCGAGTACCATCTCTGCTCCTTTCAGAATGAGAATGTGGCCATAACAGAATGGGGGAGAGAATGTGAGGGAGAGGAGCTAAAGCCAAAATAGCAGGATCATCCCATTTCCTGAGAAACCTGGCTAGACTTTTTTCTGCCACCAAAATGAATGAAAGCTGCAATCTCATTTCATTTGGTGGCAGGAAACAGGCAATAATGGCCGATGTGATACACAAATTCAGTAATGAGAAAAGATTTCCCATCAAACTCACCCTGAAGAAGTGAGAGTAACTATTTTTCATTATAAACACAGAAATTAGACCTTGTCAAGTAATGCTTCAATCTACAATTTAAAGTGTTAGAATACAAAACTACAAAATGACTAAAATCATTCCCACCTGTCATCTTCTTAAACAGTTTTTCAGAAACATTCTCTATCTAGTATAACTCAATATCCTTTATTAAACGTGTGTGTGTGTGTTTACCTCATTATCACCATAATTTACTTTAATTTTGTTGGCCATGAAAGAAGAAAATTGTTTTAGTGCTATCTTTCTTCATTTTTTTAGCAATAGCATGATCTTGGATATTATAAAAGATTTCAGAGTAGATTGCGCATATCAGACTTACAAGATACCAAAAACTCAGAAGTTTGATGCCTGGAACAAGCTGAGGAAACAATGAAGACATTGTTAAGGACTAAGGATACTTATATAATTTGCTTTATTGGAAAGGGACAATCTTCATTACTAAATTCAAGCTCACCGTAGGAGTTTTAAAATTATTTAAGGCTTGTTTTTTCCCCCAGGAACCATCCTCTTAGCCCCTGCAGTGAACTTGTGTGCTTTTTTTCTCCAGAGTACAAAGCCATGTCATGACTTCTCAATACAATAGTGAAAATAAATGTGAGATACAATCCTCTCTGGACTTCCAGTGACAGCCAGGAAGGTGGGTAGGCATAAAAATTAATTAAATGCAGAGGTGACAACGACATAATTTGGTGTTGGTATCTAATCCCACCAAACTTAGTGATTACATTACCACACCTTTCCCTTCTTTGGTGGAAAAGAAATTCTAAAGAAAAGTGAAATGGCCAATGCAAGGAGGGAGAAAGTTAGCTTATTTAAAGATTATTAAAATACCAATTTTAATCACAGCACTTAAAGTGAGATACCAAACTCGTTCTAGGCAGAGATTCCTAGTGTTACAGACTAGAACGGGAGTCACTATTCCCTTGAGATTCTGATGCTTTCTTGAAGAAAGGGACGTGGAAAGGTCATTAAGAGAGGCCCATCCTTTAGCCTCCAGGTCACATCAGATATACCACTGTTTGGCTAAAGAGCATATTATCTTGTAAAAAGAGTTTGGCATCTTAAATCTTAGTAGACAGACCTTTTTTCCCTACTGGATAAATGGTCCTTTTGCTAAGGGTGACTTAATATATGTAATAAATGAGTCCTGGGGAAAGGGGCCGGAGTCCTTGATCCATGCTTCCCACTGCACCCTTTACCACCTAGCCTGAAATTTTGTCACCTGCACACTTCAGTTTCCATTCTATTTCTCAGTTAGAGTCTATACATATTTTTTCTAATGACAAATCATGACTCGACCCTTTAGTAAGTCTCATTAGCGGGGGCCCTCCTCCCCATTCTTTCCCCATTTCTTGCTTTAATGAAGTCCATGCATTCATTCGATTTTCACTTCAATACTGACATACTTTTATGAGTTGGAATGCTAAGCTTCAAGAATAAGATGCATGCTAGGGAAGCGAACTTGGCCCAGTGTTTAGGGCATCCATCTACCACATGGGAGGTCCGCGGTTCAAACCCCGGCCTCCTTCACCCGTGTGGAGCTGGCCCACGTGCAGTACTGATGCGCGCAAGGAGTGCGGTGCCATGCAGGGTGTCCCCCGCGTAGGGGAGCCGCACGTGCTAGGAGTGTGCCCCATAGGGAGAGCAGCCCAGCGCGAAAGAAAGTTCGGCCTGCCCAGGAATGGCACCGCACACACGGAGAGCTGGCACAGCAAGATGACGCAACAAAAAGAAACACAGATTCCCGTGCTGCTGACAACAACAGAAACGGACAAAAAAGAACACGCAGCAAATGAACACAGAGAACAGACAACCGGGGGGAAAGGGGAGAGAAATAAATGAAAAAAAAAATTCTTGAAAAAAAAAAAGACGCATGCTATATCTCCTAATTCCTCTAACTCTTTGCTGCAGTTTGTGAACCCATTTCTATCTCAACATGGTCACTAAAGTCAACTATTCCTATTCTTTTCAACCTGGGCTGCCCTGAGAGTCTGCATCAGATTTTGCATATTTATTGTAAATTTGCCGGAAGCTTCTGGGCACAGACAGAGGGTTACTTTCCAGTTTCTAATGACACCAGAGAAAGAAAGAACAAAATCTAGTGACACAAGCTGACATTGTTTTTTCTATCTTAGTAATATAGCTCACTAACTTTTTTTTTTTAAGATTTATTTCTCCCCCCTCCTACCATTGTCTGCTCTCTGTGACCATTCCCTGTGTGTTCTTCTGGGTGTGCTTATATTCTCACGAGGCGGCTCCAGGAACAGATCCTGGGACTTTCCGGAGTGGGAGAGAGGTGATCATTCTCTTGCACCACCTCAGTTCCTTGGTCCGTTGCATCTCTTGTTGTCTCTCCTCTGTGTCTCTTTTTGTTGTGTCATCTTGTTGCATCAGCTCTCCGTGTGGGCCAGCACTCCTAGGAGGACCAGCACTACTGGGGGGGGGGGGGAGGTGCATTCCTTGTGCAGAGCGGCAATCACATGAGTCAGCTTGCCACACAGGCCAGCTTGCCTTCACCAGGAGGCCCTGGGTATCGAATCCTGGACCTCTTATATGGTGAATGGGAGCCCAATTGCTTTAGCCACATCTGTTTCCCATAAGCTGACATTTTTAATGTTAACCTCATGATAGAAATATGAATTAACCAACAGTACAAACAATCCAGGGGTCCAAAACAATAATTACAGAATTAATCTCTTAGGTGGAATGGACAAATTAATTGAGTGAGTAAAGAAATAGAAAAGAAGTATAATTAAAAATATGGGATAGGAAAACTAAGGAAGATTTGCTTAATGGAAACATCTCTCCTCCAAGAGTTTGCATTTTATTGGCATTCCAGGAATTTCCAAGAAAATGAACAAGGCATCTAATATATATTTTCATGCATATGTCTTCTAATGCTTTATTTTCACTGGTTTAATGACATTTTCCTTGGTGCATATAGTTATGACATATCTCCATCTTCAGTGCAGTTTTTTATTCATATATAATACTATTTTCTGTAGTTCTAGTTTAATTCAGAATTTATTATCAATACAGAAGTCTCCTTCTTCTAATGACCTTAACTCTCCTGGCACCTGGACAAAGGTAATAGAATCCACAGGATCATTAACTTTGGCATGAACCCATGAGACTTGCTAGGAGGAGATGGTATATACATACTTCCAAATAAGGTGGAGAGGTATGATTTGCTGGTTACAGATGATGATCATAAGACTACAAATATGTTGAGTTGAAGAAGTGTTCAAATGAATTGTTCTTTTTTTTTTTTTTTCCCCAGAAGCAAAAAAAATTAAATTTAGAGGAGTTTCTCATTCAGTAGGTCTAGGGTGGGGCACAAGGATTTGCATTTCTAACAAGTTGTGGGTGATGCTGATGTTGATGCTGTT
The DNA here is from genome assembly GCF_030445035.2 of Dasypus novemcinctus. NCBI lineage: Eukaryota > Metazoa > Chordata > Mammalia > Cingulata > Dasypodidae > Dasypus > Dasypus novemcinctus. The sequence goes on along the minus strand of NC_080674.1, from coordinate 65,971,765 downwards.
AGTTCAGGGACTACACTTTGAGAACCACTGCCTAATTTCCATGGTTCATGTCTTAGTTTTCTAGGACTACCATGGCAAAGTACCTCAAAGTGGTTGGCTTAAAACAACAGGAACTTTCACAGTTCTGGAAGCCAGAAGTCTGAAATCAAATTTCCATGCTTCCTCCAAGTCTATAGGGAAGAATCTGTTCTATGCATTTATTGCAGCTTCTGGTGATGGTTTGCTGGCAATCCATACCATTCTCTGCCTCTGTTGTCACATATGGTTCTCCTTCTATCTCTCTGAGGCCAAATTTCTTCCTTTTATGAGGACACCAGCCATATTGGATTAAGAGCATACTCTATCCAGTATGACATCATTTTAACTTGCCTAATTCCATCCATATCTACTCTATTTCCAAATGAAGGACCTCAACATAAGTTTTTGGAGACACAATTTAATCTATAGCAGTCCATGTCAGGGGTTCATGGAGAAAACCAATGCTATATGAGCCTTCACACAGCTTACACTCATCAGGGCAGCTACCATGATGGCATTTGCTTTTCATCAGCTTGGGGGGAGAAAGAAGAAAGCAAAAAATGAAGCTGAAAGCATGTACTTTGTCAAGTAGAGAGTATAGAAGAAGACTGGCATGGTAGGGACTTGGGGTGTTTTATTTTTATTCTTTTTGGGAGGGGGATTTGTTTGTTTCAAAAGGTAAAGCAGCAGTTCTCAATCTTCACTGTGTTTCAGAATCCTTTGGTGTGTCCCCAGAGATTCAAAGTAGGTCTTGGGCAGGATCCAGGAGTCTGCATGTTTATCTAGCACCCTCACTAATTTTGAAGCACATCTTCTAAGGATTAGACTTTAAGTAATAATGATTTTAGAAGAACGAAATAGAAATCCAAATGGAGACAGTTCTACATGGGGGAGAAATCAAAGATGCTATCAGGTATGTTCTTAGTGGGTACACACAAGGTTTGGCACTAGAGTAGGGAGTGAGAATTTATTTGATTGTTTTCAAAAGAAGAGGCAGGGAAAGAAGCAGAACAGAGACTGGCAAGGAAGATAGGAGACAGTGAAGACTGAACTGATCACTTAAAAGGTGAGGAGCAGATGTGGCTCAACTGATAGAGCATCTGCCTATCATATGGGAAGTTCCCGGTTCTATACCCAGGGCCTCCTGACCTGTGTGGTGAGCTGGCCCATGTGCAGTGCTGCTGTGCAAGGAGTGCCATGCTGCACTGTGAGCCCTGCATGCAAGGAGTGTGCCTCGCAAGGAGAGCCGCCCTGCATGAAAAAAGCACAGCCTGTCCAAGAGTAGTGCCACACACACAGAGCTGATGCGGCAAGATGATGCAACAAAAAAGAGACACTGTTTCCCAGTGCCACCTGATAATACAAGCAGACACACAGTGAATGGACACAGAGAGCAGACAATGGGGGAGGGGGATGGGAGAAAAAGAAAATCTTAAAAAAAAAAAGGTGAGGAGTTTTTTATTTGTTTGTTCAAGATCAAATAGGATGAGAAAATCTGGATAAAGGAATAGAGAACTAACAAAGAAAAGTTTCTCTTTCAAAAGTCAATTGGGAAAAGGCCAAATGTAGGAGTGGTTGCCAGAAGGAGATCAGGTGGCAAACTGAGGAGTTAGAGAGAGAGTGGGAATGAGGTCACGGGGCATTAAGCAAATGTCATCAGAAAGCAAGAAGGATTCTATGTCAAGTGCAGCTAACACAGGCATGGGGAAAAATACTATCATACCCAATCTACTCAATTATAACAAAAATGGTAAATATACTATTCTGTATGTGTGTTTGTGCATGAATATGTGTGTGTGTGTGTCAGAGAGGGAAAGAGAGGGAGGAAAAGAATTAGAGGACTATTAAAGACATCTGGCTGGTGGCAACCTGCTTGGATATCATGAGTGTGTTTTGAGTTTTCAATTTTCTAATCAGGCATAGGAGGCTTAAGGAAGTAATCTCTCCAATCTTGCTTGTATTTATAACAGAAATAAAGATAGGAGAAAGTGGCCACAGTTGTTGCTGAGGGCAGGGAGAGGGAAGAAGAGATGAGATGTGGGGGCATTTTTGGGACTTGGAGTTGTCCTAAATGATACTGCAGGGACAGATGCTGGACATTGTATATTGTACTATAACACACTGAATGTACTGGGAGAGAGTGTAAACTACAATGTAAGTATAATCCATATGGTACAGCAGTGCTCCAAAATATATTCATCCAATGCAATGAATGTGCCACAATGATGAAAGAGGTTGTTGATGTGGCAGGAGTCGGGGTGTGTATGTGTGGGGTATGTGGGAACCTCTTATATTTTTTAATGTAACATTTTTTGTGATCTATGTACCTTAAAAAAAGACAGTAATTAAAAAAAAAGATAGGAAACCTTGAAAACTCTGCCTTTAGAAGGAAAAAGAAGTAACATTCATGTATTGAGAAAATGTTTTCCCTTTTTGGAGAGAGGTACCATAATCTTGTTTTTAGTCCTGTTGTATGCATATATATGTGCACATATAGGATTTGATTCTGACAAGTCCTTTATGTCATTTAGTTCTCCCCAAATTACAATGTTTTTTTTTTTAAGATTTATTTTTATTTATTTCTCTCCCCTTCCCCCCCCACCCCCATCTCAGTTTTCTGTTCTCTGTGTCCATTCACTGTGTGTTCTTCTGTGTCTGTTTGTATTCTGTCAGCGGCACTGGGAATCTGTATCTCTTTTTTGTTGCGTCATCTTGCTGAGTCAGCTCTCCATGTGTGCGGCCACCACTCCTGGTCAGGCTGAACCTTCTTTCGTGCTGGGTGGCTCTCCTTTATGGGGTGCACTCATTGCCTGTGGGGTTCCCCTATGTGGGGGTCACCTCTGTGTGGCATGACACCCTTGCACTTATCAGCACTGCACATGGGCCAGCTCCACACAGGTCAAGGAGGCCCGGGATTTGAACCACAGACCTCCCATGTGGTAGGCAGATGCTCTATCTGTTGAGCCAAGTCTGCTTTCCTATAATGCTCATTTGATTTAAAATTTCTACTTAAGCTCCTTCTTCACCTGAACTGCCATTACTTTTGCTTCCCTACCTAAATTCTGTTTTCACAACCCTGCTCAAGTTCTACCTCTTCTACAAGATTTTCTGAATTTCAAGAGTTCACTAACCTATTCTATATCTGAATTGAAATCATACACAAAGATTACTATTTACCCTCCTTTTCCCATTCTCAAGCACAAAAACTTTGCATTCAGGAGGTGCATAGTAAATTATTGTTCAATGAATTAACAAAGAAAATTGAGTCTTCTGGTAATGGTTTCCTCCCCAGCATCCGTTCTATGCACCATCTCCCATTATGTACAAGCCCCTGGTTGAGTGGGTTGACTTTACCACTAGCTCTAGAAATGGATCTTGATTGCCTAAACCATTCAGTGCTAGTCCACTCTTCTGGTACAGTGAATGATTCAGGAGTGGGCCTGGGTCCAGTCAGAATGAAGCTCAAAACTTTTGCTCTATAGTTGGAAGAAGAGAAGTTCTCTTTCTTTCTGGAGTGTGTGGTATACAGATGTGATGACTAGAACTGTTGCCATCAGTTGTCTAAAGTGGGAGAAGTCAGCTTGAAGATAAAACCAACTCCGAGGGGACAGCAGAACATTACTCAGACTGGGAGTCTGAGGCCTGATCAAACCCACCCTGAAGCCACTGCCGCCTCTGGAGGCTTCAGTTATTTCAGTTAACGTATTCTTCTTAAGGTTTAATCTACTTTGAAAGGGATTATTTATTACTAATATGCATCCCTATTACTTATTGTTATCCTTATTTTTTAAATCTATGGGGCACAAAATGCAGTTTCTCTTCTTGCAACCTGATTTATTTAGGGCAATAGTGGCATTCTTGGATAGTATTCCCTGCTTCAATAAGATCATTATATATTTTTCTGCGCTACTTATGATCTTTCTAACCAAAGCCACATTCACAGGTGGTAACATAAAATTGAAAACTGTTTACACCACAATTTCTGTCCAAAATGATTCAAGGTTTTTATGTACTTGGTACTGATATGAACTTCTTTTATCAATTCATACATCAAACATTTCCTGAACATTTTTGGTCACTCTAATTGTAGATAGACATACAATGAATACAGTGACTCTCTAAAAGATTAATGTTATTTAACATTCCTCTTTGTTCATGGCAGTTTATTATTCAGGGATACCTTTTCGATGAAACTGAAGAGACCCCAGCAGACATATGGATTTTAGCATCTCTGTTGTGTACATTTCTAAGCAGCACTGCAGCTGGATGTAAAGCCGACAGATTTCTGGATGGATCTCACCATCTTCTGGGCTGTAACAGAATAAAAGAGAAAACCTGTGAACATGATTAAGGTTTCACTCATGAGCCATCACTCATCTTCCCTCTAAGGGGGAAGAATGGTCAATGCAGATTCTTTAAAGCCTTGGGTCTAAAATGTAGGTTTCCTTGCTTTCAAACCAGTGACGAATGTCACAGTTCTTACATAAGTGCCTTTCTTACTAACAGCTCTTAATTTTTCTCCTGTTCAGCAGCAGACTTCTGCTGGGAGTTTAAAATCATAAATGTTTTAAGTAATTGAAAATATCAGACATTTTCAATTTAACTGTGTGAACGAATTTCCAAAATATATTTATACCGGAAGATTCTCTTATCCTGCAAGAAGAGATTAAAAATGCTTATTTTTAGAGAAACTAACAAAGAGCTATTAAATTACCAGCTATAAAATAGCTCTTTAATATTGAGGTCCCCTAGCATAATAAGATTAGAGAGCCAAGACATGAATTATTTTTTATCAATGTTTCTGCCTCAGTCCAAAGGATATTTCTTCATTGTTGGCTATGGTTAATTTATGAAAGGCCAAATGTGTTTAATGAAAAAAATAAAAAATTTATGAAAAAAAGTAATAAAATTCTAATAAAGCTAAATAAATGCTGAATTTATGCTAAAAAATTTATGCTCAAAAATTTATTCTAAAGTCCTTGAGCTTTTCTTTATTAAATATGATAAAATATGTATAAATTAAATATGATAAAATAGGGTGAGCACTTTTATTTTTTGATTAAGGAGAAGTTAATAATTGATAAAACAATATTTGCAACTAAAGTAGCATTCGTTGAATAAAGCAAACTGAATAAGTTTAGAGATGTATTGGAAATGAAAGAAACCCTAAAAGTGAACTCTGTCAAATGTCCTAATGTTTTGTCTTTATTTCTATCCAAATTCATTTAAAATGAAATAAAACCTGATTAAATAATGTAGCATTTGAACTTGACTCCTTTTTAAAGTGGGTCTGTTACAAAATGTCAGGGACAATGAAACAGGAAGAAAAAAGATGGTGACTACATTTTAATTTAAGTTCTGAAATCATAGTAACATGAATTTGTATATATACCGCACATTACAGTGATAATTAGTTTTCTTTTTCAATACTGAATTAGTAGTTGAGCAAGATTTTATCCAACCACATGGCTTATATAACACAGGAAAATGTAAAAGTCTCTGTCTCGGTATCAGTTATGTCTGCACAGTCATCCTATGTCTTTCCTCTCGGATAGAACAGAATGCGTCAAAAGAGCTTACACGCAAGTTTGGCTCTATGTGAAAATTAAAATACTATGTTACTTTCTCATTTGCGTTTCATGGGTCCGGCCCTAGGCCAAAACTGGAAGCAGGTAAAGTGCATCTTACCTATGGCAAAAGTCCCAAGTTCCCTTTCAGAATTTTCTCCTACAGGAGCCTTCCATCCTCAAGCAGACCTGCTCCCTCAAGCCCCCACCCTACAACACACACACACACACACGACCTCTCATATCGTCTTCAGCTTTTTGAAATATCTCTGACCTGTGTCCCATTCCCTCACAGCCCTATTATCCCTGACCAGATCAATGGTCATAAATGGTTCATGCCATAAAAAGCAATCCTGGTATGTTACCTAATACACTGATTTTGATAGAAAAATTTGAAGATAGCATCTTAGCCCAAAGGTCGGCTAGCGAGGAAAATATTTTAAGGCAAGCAGGTCTTTTCTGTGCTGCTTTGTCATCCCAGTCACAGCTGCCTATTTTCACCTACGCATAACATTGGCACTGGTAGCTCATGTGCAGATCAAAAAAAACAAAAAAAAAAACTATTAAAAATCTGGTGTATTGTACATTTGAGTAGGACAATTAGCCAGCAACTAAGTACAGTGTCATTCCAAGTCATGAAGTATTATTATTTTCAGAAGTACAAAATATGTGCCTAGCTGCTTAGTTCCTAAAATAGACGAACTTCATATATAGATTATGTTTTATGTAATTTAAACAAAATGCCTACCTTATTAACTTATATCTTAAGAACCAGTATATTTTGTTAATTATTTTACAGTTAGAAAGGGAGAGATAAAGCAATGTATTAAATGCTTTTGAAAAAGGCAAGTCAGAACAGAGATTAAAATGCCTAATTCAAAATTTTTTCTTGAGTGCCTTCTCCCTAATTTCTCTGTAACCCATGGAGATTCTAAAAATTGTGGATCATTATGCCTTTCATAAAGTTTTTGTATGATGGAACTGAATAGGTGCCACCAGAAACACAATCTGCTTAGCTAAAGTTGCTTTATGAATTTTCATGTTAAAAATTTTATTCATATGCTCATATATAATCCTTTAATATTTTGGAAAATTTAAGGGAAGAGAAAGGAACTAGCTAGGGAGCAGTGGAAAAGTTAAGACATTCTTTATGTTAGTGTTTCATAAAGCCTAGACCAGGTTACATTAACCTCAGAACTTGTACAATATATTTCTCCCACTTTAGAGCTCTAGGATGTATTATTGCTACTGATTTCTAAAAATTCATAATAAGGACAAATTGTCAAAGAGGTTTTAATATGCCTAGTTATGGCTTATAGGAATGAACAGAAATACATTTTTGGTAAACATCCCCCTAGGCTATATTCATAATAGATGAATTATTATTCCATTGCATGGAAATAGAGGAAAAGCAAGAAAACAGCAATTTAAAAGCTCAATGCTTTCTTCCTACAGATAAATTACAAGATCAAAAGGAACCACTTACATTAAAATACAATTAGACCTATGAACATCCTCCAGGAACTTGAAGGCAACTTAACTTGGAGGTAAGTCTACCTGTATTACTATGCTTAGTCTAGAATTATTCACTCTAATTAATCAAGTTTTAGGTCCATGAGAGGTAGCTCTGAAGGGATGCTCATTTAATTCACTCAAAGAGGTTGCAGCTATTTTTAAAATTTATTTTTTTATTTCTTTCTCTCGAGAATAAGGCAAGAGCTACCCTGACCATTTTCATTAATTTCAAAGTCTTGTTATTAATAGGGAAAAAACCCTAAAAATTAATTTCAACATTTATTTAGAGCTCAGATTAAACCCAAAAATATTTTAAACAGTCACCAAATTGTGACTCGGTTTTCGATCTAGTGTTAAGGGTGGAAATCAGAATTTAATTATTTAATCATGTCACTTGAAAAACTTGAACTGTTATAGTAATAGGTGAACCTGAAAATGAGTATTGTTGAAGTTACCCCTCAATAATGGCAGCTCTCTCTATTGTGGATATTCTAATTATAACTTAAAAAGTAATATGACGAATACCCACCAAAATGGTTAAAACTGAGAGACTGACAGCACCAAATGCTGGCAAATAATGTGGAGCAAGAGAGATTCTATTTTGCTATTGAGGGGAGTGTAATAGCACAACTTCTGAGATAGGTTTCACAGTTTCTTATAAATCTAAATATACACCTACCCTATGGCCTGGAAATTCAATTTCTAGGTCTTCTCCAAAGATAAATGAAAACATATTCTCAAAAAGATCTTTCCAGGATCTTTTGTTATTTAAAATAACAAAAAACTGGGAAAAGCTCAGGTCTCTATCAACAGAAAATTGATAAAGAAACTAGTACAATCCTACAATGGAATAATATTCAACCATAAAAAGGAACAAATTCTTTACATACAAAACGACACGAATAAATCTCAAAAACATTACTTTGGGTGAAAGAAGCCTTACACAAAAGAGGAAATACAGTATGACTCCATTTATATGAAATTCTAGATAGGAGAAACTAATCAATGTTGGAAAATATTAGAACAGTGGTTGCCTCAGTGGGGTGCTGTGGGGTGGGAATTGACAGAGAAGGGACATAAGGGCAATTTCTGGGGTGAGGGTAATGTTATACATCTAGATAGAGGTTTGAGATACAGAGGTATTTACATTGGTCAAAACTCATTGCATAGTGCACTTGAGATTTGTGTTGTTTTTCATTATATGCAAATTTTACTTAAAAAAAAAGAAGCAGGTGCAAATATTGAACTCCAGGTAATGAAATACATGCTAAACTGTTAGGAGTGAGGTATACTGATGCCTGCAATTTCAAAAAAATAATATGGATTGTTGGATGGATAAAGGGATGGACAGACAAATACGTGATAAAGCAAGTATAATAAAACATTAATTATGGAATCTAAATGGTGGGTATTTGCTTGGTGGCTGAGGAATTACACTTTCCCAAATAACTGTATGGCATAAATTGAAGAAAAAAAAACCAACCTATCTGAGCAGCTTTCTGAATAGTAAGGTCAAGTTTAGAAGTTAATACACTAGGGATCTTAGTTACGAAAAGCCTTGGCACTGCGTTTGTCTGCTCTTTTGCTAAGGTTGCCAGAGTTTGGTGGCCTATGCAGCTGCTAATAGCTTTTTAAAAACAAGCAAAATGTTTGTTTTGATAGTCTGTCCCTTACGTAATGGTTTATATATTTAGTTGAAGGCTGCAAGAAATAATGAAAGGAAAATGATTTCTAGAGTCAGAAAACTTAGATTTAAATATAGGTTTTGCCATTTAGAATTATGACCTTAAGAAATCCACTTTAACATCTCTGAAAAGCAGTTTCCTCAGCTGTGAAATAGGGATAACAACTCTACATGATTGAAGTATCTTGAAGTATCTCATGGTTGCCGCAAGGACCAAATGAGACCATGTGTGGGAAAACAAGTAAAAAATGTGAAGGATTGTTAATTGGCTGTAATCCATCTTAGCACAACAAAGTTGTGTTTACTGAGTCTTATGCTTGGATATAGTCTTTAGTTTTAAAAACTAGCTGCTTTTTTATAAGTCTTTTTTTTTTTTTTAATTACCATGCTCGAATATGACTTTGGTTAAATAAACATGCCATTAGAGTAAGAAAAAAAGGTGTGACCTCATGGACAACCACTCAGCATTTCACAGGCTTTAGTCATGACAGATAATCCTCACTTGGGGGTTGTCAACTGGCAGAGATGGAAACCAGAATTCCTGCCTCAGCAAATATACACAAGTTCCTCTTTTTGGAAACAGTTCTGCTGGTGGCTTGTAAGTCAAAAGCAAAGAAAGACTCAGGAAGCCAAATGGGTGAGGGAAGGGGAATATATCTTTTGTTTTATATATAGTTTTCCAGAGCAAACAGCTAGGGAACAAAGGGATTTAATGACTTACTCAAGGCTAGCTAGCAATCTCAAAGATATTGCTTCACATGCCCCCAGTGGTTCCCTCTTTCCCATTGATTCCATTTACAAGGATATGAATTCAGTGACAGTTTCACAGCCTAGCTCTTCATATGTTTTCAGGAAGGGGATTTCTCAAGGTGGACCCATGAGCCGATGAAATCAAAGAATAGTCAGGGGGCAGGCAGAGCACAAAAATGCTTGTTTGTATGTGTATGTGTGTGTGAGAGCGACTTTATTTTTTTATTTCAAATTCTTAAAGGTAATTACAGGGTCTATGTAAGTGTATAAAGACCTCACAACTGAGATTGGATGCCAGATACCTACTAAAATGACTGTGCTTTTTTATAACAAAATAAACACCTCAATAAAAAGGGAAGCCTAGCTAATTAGAATAACAGAAGCAAGGCATTTTGCAAAGGGTCTGTGTGTGTGTATATATATATATATATATGTCTCTATTTTTCTCAATCCTCCCCCTGTGAATTTTTATAAAACTTAAGTTTTAGACAGGAACATCTTCTGTAGTTTCTTAATAGAGAGTCATGGCAAGTTTGGTTCTCCCAGGAGCTTTTGAGGAAGTAATTGCATTAATACCCCTCACTTCACAGCATGTCATTTCATGGGAACACATGCCTCTGTGACTTCCTCCCACTGAACATGAGTTGGGATCAAATTCTGCCCTGGAGCTATTTGGGCTCAGTTCGGAATGAAACTTGACTTTTAACAGCAAAGTGAAAACTAAAGTGAAATGGAATTATCTTTTGGTGGCTACTTTGGGTATCTTTATACAAACCAACGGAGCTCAGAGAGGTCAGAACCTTTTACAGTTTAGGGCCATATTCTGGCCCCCATCTCCCTGTTGTTGTTTGCTCTCTGGCTGGACAATTAGCATTTCTCTATGACCCAATTGGGACAACTGATAAATACTATAGCATTACAAGTAGCACCTTATTAGTTTTTTTCCATTTAAAGCATAAAAACTATCTCTAAACAAATTTAAACACTTAAAAAATCACTTAGCCACCAGTTTCCTTTAACTTATAATGAAACAAGACTAAAAATACTATTATTGAATTTTAAATCATATTTTATTTATCTTAAATGTCACTGTTTAAGGCAATGCTAGGGGAGAATTGGGAATAGGTGGTAACCTTTTTTTGACAATTCTGATGGGACTTTTTGGGCATTTCTCAGGACCTTGGAAGTTGAGGGAGTTAATGGACTGCGCTTCAGGATTTCTATTCCTTTCTTTTAAAATATTTTTTAATCTTTAATTTTGCTTATTTTTTATTTTAAAGAAATTTTAGATTATATAAATGTTACATTAAAAATATAGGGGATTCCCACATCTCCCACTCTCTACCCCTCCCACACACTTTCCCACATTAACAACATCCTTCACTGGTGTGGTACATTTGTTACAATTGATGAACACATATTGAAACTTTGCTACTAAACCTGGATTATATAATAGTTTACATTATAGTTTACACTATGTCCCGCACAATTTTGTAAGTTATGACAAAATATATAATGGCCTGTATCCATCATTGCCACGTCATGCAGGATAATTCCAATGTCCAGAAAATGCTCCCGTATTGCACCTGTTTTTCCCCCTCCCTCACTTCAGAGCCTCTGGTGACCACTGCCTTCACATACATGACAAAGGGGTCTTCTATTGCTAGAACAACAATAAGTCTATAGTAGAATAATAGTAAGTCTACTTTAGACCATTGTTCATTCCCCAATCTTGAGGATTTGTGGATGGTGATGCCCACTCCGCTTCTAAGTGAGAGGGGGCTTAGATCCCATGGGGTATATGGTCGGGACTATCTTGCTTGCACTTGCAGACTCTTTCTGTTCCTTGGGATGGGCATTGCCCATCATCTCCTTGTTAGTTGTCCTGGGTGAGTCCAATGAACTGGAGAATAGGTGTTGCAACTCTGCTGAGGTTCAGGGCCCAACTGGCACATAAATGGACCAGAGATTTAAGTTTCAGCATCACTCCTAAAAACCACGCTTATTGGCGAGGAGAGAAATAACATTTATAAGGCAATATTTCCTCAATCTCCAAAATAAAATGTCTTTCTCCTTCCATCCTGGTCTCTTTTCCTCCCTGCTCATTCCTTTTTGGCTTTAGAGTTTCTCTTGGCTTCTCCAATTTTCCTTGTGGTTCTCTCAATGTTTTCCTCTTTATGGTCTCTGGTTGGGAATCACATGGCCTTATGATTTCACCACCTAGCAAAGAAGACTGTGAATAATGAAGTCAGAGTCCTGGATTCTCTAACTGGGATGAAAATCAGCACATTTATATTGTTTCTAATTTTCATTTGCTATTTTAAGCAACATATGATGAAGAGTTTACAGATAAATGTTTTTGAACATAGACAATTATTTACTTTAGGAAAAATTCCTAGAAAAAGAATTTAAATTGCATTTGATAGATATTGTCAAAAGGTAATTTTTAAAAGTTTTTTTTTTTTTCCAGTTTATGTGCTCACTAGAGTGTCCTTTTCTTCAAGGGGGTTCTCTTTTAAAATGTAAATTTTTGAGAATAAGACTGAATGCTAAGAGAATGGGAAATCAGTTAAATCAGGGCATATGAAAGCATGACTCTGAGCAAATATCTCCTATTTCCAAACTTTTCCTAAGGCTGGTACTACGTTTTATTTCTATATGGATAACTCTATAAAAAAAAGAAGGAAAAAAAAAAAGGAAATAAACCAAGAATGCTGAAGTAAGTATTAAGATGGTTAACTCCCCCTGCTCCCCCACCCCTCCCTAAGCACACACACACCGCCTCACAATAATCAGGAAGCAGACTCAGGGCTTGAATCTCATAGTCCCATCACCTATTAGCTGTAACCTAAACTCTGTAGGTTCCTTAATCTCTCTGAGTCTCAGTTTTCTTATCAATAAATTGGGGATAATAGTGTTCCATGGGATAGTTTTGTTGTGACAAATGGAATTATCCATGTAAGATACTCAGTACAAAATAAGCTCTCCAGTATTACCACACATGGAAAAGGGTGAATTCATCTAGATGCTTGTCCCCAATTTTTTCTAAACTCTAGTAGTATGAGGCAGAGCTTGTACGCTGATGATTTATAGTCCAAATATACCCACAAACTTGTTTTGTTTGGCCTGCACTGCTCAACGGCCTTATTAAAATTCACATAAAAGTCGAAATTTCCTGTGTCTCTATTCTCCAGAATAGCAGCTCTCAGGTGGTGTTGGGGAGCAGTTGCCTTTAAAGATAGCAGAAGTTCTCCAGTTCTCCCAAGACCCCCATCCAAGATGCCTCACTTATTTACCTTAGCATGGCTCCTGCTGCATTTTGATTTGCTAATGCAAATACCAGGGCACTTAACAAATACTCTAAAAAAGGGAGCTCACCCAACAATCACCTTTCAGGAGATAAGTTTATTGGTAACAAATGTGTACATAAATTTAAGTAGAGTGGAATTTCCTAGATAAAAAAAATCTTCCTCTGATATGAAAAATAAAATTGGAGATTTAGAAAAGGTAATTACTTAACTGTATATAAAAATTCATCAACATCTATAATACCCAATAAATTGAGAATTATAATTTAAAATAATTATTAAAAAGTTTCAAATACTCCAGCTAAATTTAAGGTCCAAACCATTAAAATATATGACATATTTGAAGAATAACAAAATGAGCCTTCTGATATTTGTCCATGAAGCAAAATTTCAATGTTTATTACTTAACCAAGAAATTCATTAAAGAAAAACAAACAGCCTCAAAACTGTATATTTGTCTTCATTAGTTCCAGAAATAGCGCTTTGAAAATATGATAGCAATAGTGGTTCCTCAACTGACTGCAGCGTTGGTGTATAGACTGAGTTAGAGCGTGATAAGCGGCAGGGTGATAAGTGTACTGCACTGAGAGAAGATGGGATTGTGGACTAGATTGTGAAGTTATTTCTTAGCCACTAATTTTAAAATAACCGCTTCAACATTGTTTAACTTAATTCTCCCTTTTAAAGTTGGAAGATTAGAGAGCTACCTCATTTGACTAGAGAGCGAAACCAACAAACTAAAGTTGACATTTGAATACCTGCTTGCAGGCAACGTATTGACGGACTGCTCTGTAAGGAAAAAATGAGAAACAGACACTCACAAACAAAAGAAGGTCAGAAATGTATACACCAAAAAGACAAAGGCTGTGATGTCCTGTGATCAGGTAGTATCTTGAAAGATGTAGAAGCATCACAGACTTACTTTTAAAATTCCAAAATTCCTTTCAGGTTCAAAATAAACATATTTGGAAGAAAGTCAAGATACTGCTATTTGGAAAAGCTGTAGATGAATTTCAGGAACCCTACCGCATTGTCCAGGATGAAAATACAAATTGGATCAAGGGGGGATTCATGAATGAGAGAGCCCTGTATTCTACAATACACTACCAAGGACCACTAAGTATTTGAGGAGCTTATCCCATTTTTCTTTTTTTTTTCCTCCTTCACAGTAATCAAGAAATTTACTGTCCTAGATTTGAAATTACATATAATTTCCATGCTATTTTTCATCAGAATCCTTGGGAGGAGGGGCAAGGGAGGAGGAAGCAATTAAAGAGATAATCAGGAAAAGGGTGGGAGAAGGTAGAGGCAACAAACTTAGAAAATTTGTTTTCTGTTGGATACAGTTGATGCTTTCAAAAAAGTAAAGAAACACCAAAAGAGAAATCAAATTTCCAGTTCAAAAAGAAATTCTTCAAACCCCAGAGGGCAGCTCTTGAAAAGTGCAAGCATTGGTGAGTCTTAGAAAATCTGTGCCCTTTTCCTCCCTGTATTACAACATCCCCAACAGCAAGAGGCTTATTCATTATCTCTGTTTCCCAGCATAGTGCCTGGTTCTCAATCAATATTTATTGAAATGAACCGAAAGTTCAAGGCTGACATTGTGGAAGAGGATTTGTCCAGCTAACCCACTAGTCTTACCCCATTCACTGTTGGAAATGCCGTGGGGCTGATGGGCCATAGATTTGAGTCAGGACTATACCTGAATGTTCTCAAAGGGGCAAGGCCAGTAACTTCGGAGTGTTCAATTTGGTGAAGAAAACCAATAGTTAACAGGCTACAGGGGAAGAAGAATCCCCTCTACTGCAGTGGTTCATGCTTTCTCAAAAGGAGGAAAGAATACCAACATGAGCAGAAGTGGTCTGGAGTCAAAACAGCCCTGGGTTTACATTTTTATTTTATTACTTATAACTCTGTGACCTTGGACACATTTTATTATCTCTCAGTATGACACACTTTGACTCAAGATAGTGATGCCTACTTTATAGCATTATTGAAAAGATTTAAGAAATGATATATGGTATTATATGCTCATAAAAAGCACAAATGAGCAGGGGAAGTGTTCCAGGGAGGCAATTCTGTAGATTACACTTTCATTATACACTTTTTTCTTGCTTAATTATTAGTCTAAGTAATATTTATTGAATTCCTGCCATGTATTTCAGATCAGGCAGGATGAATTGGGGAAAAGCAGAAAAGTACTACTTTTTTCTGGAGTCCTTTTTTTAAGAGATCACAGAGGGAAGCGGACTTGGCCGAGTGATTATGGCGTGCATCTACCACATGGGAGGTCTGCAGTTCAAACCCTGGGCCTCCTTGACTTGTGAGGAGCTGGCCCATGCACAGTGCTGATGCGCGCAAGGAGTGCCGTGCCCACATGCAGGGGTGTCCCCTGCATAGGGGAGCCCCACACTCAAGGAGTGCGCCCCGTAAGGAGAGCCGCCCAGCGCGAAAGAAAGTGCAGCCTGCCCAAGAATGGTGCTGCACACACGGAGAGCTGACACAACCAGGTGATGCAACAAGAAACACAGATTCCCATGCGGCTGACAACAACAGAAACGGACAAAGAAGACGACGCAGCAAACAGACCCAGAGAACAGACAACCAGGGCGCGGGCTGGGGGATGGGGGGAAGAGAAATAAATAAATCAATAAATCTTAAAAAAAAAAAAAGAGTTCACAGAAACTCCCATTATTATGCTGTGGTGTTCTATTTGAAGATAACATATTGTAAAGTCTCCCCTAAGACAAATTATTTGTTCTGAAGAGGAAAAGAAAACTTGTATAACTTTATCCCTTCCTTGATGTGGTATCATTTCACTGTCATCAAGTTTTCAGCTAAATGGCTCCACTGTGGAGATATACATATAATTTTTTTTCTTTCTTAATGATGAAATATAATGTTCCTTTCAGTGAAACAGAACAAAAGGACTCAGCACCTCTACCAATAGTTAGCTCAAGGAATAGAAATAGCTCTTCCAGGCAGAAAGACATATGGGCAGGAGGAGATAGTGATTAACAGAAGTTCAGGTCAGTCTCTCTAATAGAGACATTACTTTTGATTTTCAAAACAGCATACTTTAGGTAAGATCATTAGCCATTAGCTAGAAAATAAGTTGGTGCGTTTCATTGACAAAGGACTTGTGGGTGGGAATACTTTATTACTTCTTAGCATTTTATTCAGCAAAATGCAACATGTACTGGGAGTTTAGTATGTGCCAGATACCTTGCTAAGCATTTACATCTCATTAAACTCTCACAATGAGTCTATGAAGTAGCTACTATTTGTTTTGGTTTGTTAAGCTGCCGAAAGCAGCTACCATAAAATGAGCTGGCTTAAACTACGGGAATGTATTAGCATACAAGCTTACAGTTTTGAAGCCATGTCCAAATCAAGGCATCAAGATGATGCTTTCTTCCTGAAGACCAGCTGCCAGCAATCCTGGACCCTTCTGTCACATGGCAAGACATCTGGTGGCATTTGCTGTTCTCTCCTTTCTCTTCTGGGTTTTGTTGCTTCCAGCTTCTTGCTTCCGTGGCTTTCTCTTTCGTTGCCTGAATTTCAGTCTCTTATAAAGGACTTCAGTAAGAGGCTTAAGACCAACCTTGAATGCAGTGAGTCACATCTTAAGATCCTACTCGATGGCGAAAATATGTAGCTCAAATTGAGCACCTGCTCATATACAAGTTCAGGGGTTTGATCCCTGGTACCTCCCTGGTACCTCCTAAAAACAAAAACAGACTAATGCAAAAAGCCAGCTCTCACTGGGGAGCAGATGTAGTTCAGTGGTTGAATACCTGCTTCCCATGTACGAGGTTCTGGGTTCAATTCCTGGTACTGTCTAAAAAAAAAAAAGATCCTACTTACAATGGATGCATACACACAGGAATGGATTAACTTTAAAAGCACACTTTTCTGGGGTACATACAGCTTCAAACTGTCACACTATCTTTATCCTGAATTTACAGATGAGGCAAATGAGACTTAAAAGATGTTAGAGAACTTGTCCAAGGTCATATAACCAGTAAGCACAGTGATAAGACTCAAACCCATAGTTATGCTTTTAACTACTATACAATAATAGTGGGACTATGGGCTTGGAAATTGAACTATATTTATGTTTGTTTATTCATCCTATTATGTATGGTTACTGAGGGCAAAATATTGTACTAGGAATGCAATGACCATATTTTCTACTTTTTTAGTTTTTGAGGCCTTAAATTACTGTGGTTTAAAAGTCAGCCCTATTCTTAGTTCCTCCATTTTCCATTTATAGTAAGTATGTAGTGAAAAATGTACAGCACAAAGGAGGCACACCAGAATAGTGCAAGCTGGTGTCTGGGGAGAAGGGGGGAAACTGCCAGTGAGAACAGGGTGCTCCCCTTGAGGACCCCTCCATCGAAGCAGAGTAATGAGAATGGAAAAAAAAAAAAGGTATGGCAAGGAAAGGACATGGAACCCTCTCTCTGGTTCTTTATTTTTTTTTAAAATTAATTTATTTCTCTCCCCTTTCTCCCCCACCCCGGTTGTCTGTTCTCTGTGTCTATTTGCTGCGACTTCTTTTGTCCACTTCTGTTGTTGTCAGCGGCACGGGAATCTGTGTTTCCCCTTGTTGCATTATCTTGTTGTGTCATCTTGTTGTGTTAGCTTTCCGTGTCTGCGGCACCATTCCTGGTCAGGCTGCACTCTCTTTTGGGCTGGGTGGCTCTATTTACGGGGCGCACTCCTTGCACGTGGGGCTCCCCTATGCGGGGACACCCCTGCGTGGCACGGCACTCCTTGCGCGCATCAGCACTGCGCATGGGCCAGCTCCACACGGGTCAAGGAGGCCTGGGGTCTGAACCACGGACCTCTCATGTGGTAGACGGACGCCCCAACCACTGGGCCAAGTCCGCCTCCCTCTCTCTGGTTCTTTGTGTCCTTTTTCTGCACAAACAAAAATGAATGCATTGATGGGTTAGTGGGAAGTTGCCATCGATGCTGTCCGTGGGCTATCATTAGTCTTTCTTTTATGCACAGAGAGGGTATATCCAGAGTACAATGTAAAAGCCCCTTCTTACCACTTTACTGGGAATGTGATATTTCTCTAGAGATTTTTCTAGAGGAGAAGTGAGCACTATAAATTATTTACAGAGCATTTGGAAGTGAGGAGTGAGATAAATATATTAATGCAAATATATGAAATTGTCAATAGCTAATGGTTAGGTTGGGCTTAGAGTATAAGAGTTTTAAAATGTTATAGCTTAGACAAGTGAACTTAAACTTTGTATATCTGCATTTCAATCCATTAAAAAAATTCAGCATGGACTCCTAACATACAATGTCTTTGTTGATAAATTATATGTATAAATGATACTAACATACTGGATATATTAAAATGTGCACGAAAGTAGTACTTAAAAAAGGAGGATATTAAAATATAAAGTAAAGTTAGAATATTTTCTTTCTGATCGTGGAACTCTGGATCTCACTTTGAAGATAACAGATGCAGATCTGTGGTTTTCAAACTTTAATGAGTATCAGAATCACCTGAATCAGGAACCATACTTTGGCAACCATTAGTTTAGTCTATACAACCATATCCTGGTGAGCACATCAAAATAAATTTGTTTTTTCAAATGCTAGAGAGGCACAGAGAATCATAAGGTTAAATTTTAACATTGTATGTAGGAATTTCATGGTTTGCAAATCTCCAGTGTGACATATGTAGGGCCTTATTAAATAATTATTGTTCATATAACATGGCTTAATTTATATAGATTAGTATTCAAATATCTCAAATAATGATGTCTAAAGCATAAAGCTTTACTAACTCAATTCTTCATAAAATGGTGGGTTTTTTTCAGTTTAAGGATGGTCTTTCATTATATTTTCAAATTATCTTTATATTATTTATTTTTAAAACCCCACCTCTATGTTTGATTTTGTAAATAACAAATAAATGTGCATGTATGTCAATGGAACAACATACTGCCAAAATAAAATATAATTGTTGAAACGAGGGCCAGTACCTGACAAAAATTATTGGTTTGGTAGTTTGTTTTGCCTTCTTTCACCTCTTCCATAAGAGTTTTTTTCTCCCTCTTCTTTCTTGTTTACTCACCTTCCCCCCCTCCATTATTCCCGCATCCCATTCTTGCTTTTATTTTCTGTCAGTTAACATCTGCTAAGGTCTTAGGCTAAAATATGATGTGCCAGCAGAGATTTGCATTTTAAAAGGGAATTTCCAGTTTCCAGTCTTCTTTGTAAAGAGCTTGGAAGTCATCACTCTTGTCTTCACAACAGCAAAAAAGCCGAAAAAACTGAAAACCAACAACTCTTCCAAGAGCTATCAGAGAATTGTATTCAAGGGGCAAACAAGCAGCTGGAAAACTGGAGAGACAGGTAGGTACAGAGAAAATCAAAGCTTACTGGGAGCAGAAACTGTCACTGAAGCTAGCATCTGGTAGGAACACTTAAAACATAACTGAGTAATTGCTGGAGACAGTGATGGGATAGCTTGCGAGATAAACACTCCTGGGGACCCAGCTGTAGGGCCCCCCACTTTCATGAGTTTTACCACCAAGAGTCCTGTTGAAACAGGGAGTCAATAGATGGATCTGGAACCTGGCAACAAGTCCACGTGGACATCAATAACCCCAAGATGGCTGCTGGAAGACACTCCCCAAGATTCTGCCACTCAGAACAGGATTTCCTCTGGAAGCCAGGGTAAGCCCCAGATATTCCCCAAGGATTTTATCATTGGGACCTCATTCGGGATTGATGGGTGGGGTAATTGATCAAAATAGCAAACAGCTGGAACTCCTCCCCTGCTATTAGCAAAGGGGTGGAATAATCAATGGTTCAAAAAGCAGGCACAAGTCCTGAACACACTCTCTCTTGCCTTTGGACCCCTGTTCCTGCCCTCTGTGTACTGCTCTTGCTGTTTTTCCTCTGCCATGGTCACCACGCAAGTAAAACCTGGGCATTTATAATCTATAATGGGAAACTGTAGTCTGTAAATCAGCCTGCTTTATCACTTTTCAGCCCCTTCCTCTTCACCTGGGACCCATGTTCTATTTTCTCCCATTTTTCGTCCCTCCCTATCTGAATAAATTACTGGCCTAACTCACCCGATGTGCTCTTGAAATTCATTTCTGCAGCATAGTCAAGAACCTAGACAAAATCCAGAACATATTTGGTGAGCCAGCTCAGAAGCTTATTGGCGAGTGAAACAATGGCCTACAGCCTGTTAATGCCTTCCTTTGGTTCTCCGTCTTAAACAGGTTCACCCACAAGCCCCCACAGGATGTAATCCTGGGAAGGAAGAAGCTGGGACACTGGAACTCTCTGCATCTGCACCTAATGCCCAAGCTCATGAGATCTGACCCCAGCGAGGAGGGCTGGGGCACAGGACAGCAACTCAAATCATGGCCCTGCCAAGACAGAGGTTCCCTGGCAGAGCTCTGGGTGCTGTGAACCTTCTTTTTCAAGCCCTTTTAGCAGCCGGAGGCTTTGTCCTCAAGCCTGGCTGCCATTGCCTTCTCCCCCTCTCCCCTCAGTGGCAGCACACTTGCCCTTCCCAGCAGGTCCACTCCTTTGCAAGTGGCCTTCCTATCTGACCACACCCAGCTACCTGGGGATTAAGTGGGAAGGCAGCGGGCAGAGCTAAAGATGGATGCCATAGGAGTTTCCTTCCCCAGGGGGCCAAAGGCCAGGACGCCCTTGCATAATTAACTTTTACCCATGTTTTTACCTTCCTACTTCTTGCTACTGAATTTCTCTTTACAGGCTTGTGTTAAATGCTTTAGAATGTCTTAAAAACTAAAACTGAAAATGCTTTTGCTAGCCAGGAAGTGATTGCCTTAGAGCCCCAAGGCCTGTTAGCTAGAACAATTGATCTCTAATCACTTAATGGCCTTTTGATGGCTGGTCTAAATGGAAACTATCAGACAGTAAAGTCATAAAAGTAAGACTGTGTCTAAGACTTCTGGAAGGAGAGGAGGAAGAAGCTTTCTGACCCTTTTCCAAGGAGGGAGCAATATTCAGTTTAAAAGGCAGTCAATCTATTCAGTCTATTTTGCAAATCAGAACAGCCCTGGGAATACACAGCAGCAGGATCTCTGTGATTCCTGGGATGGCGGGAACGAGAGAAGTAACTCTGAATGTCTCCTAAGACTTGAAGGCTTGGGCGCTTCGACTCAGAGAGCAGCCAAGTATTCCCTGAGATTTAACTCAGGAACTTCTGTTTGGATAACCGTGCAGTTAGTCTTGGATCCTTAAATATTGGGGGTGCCAGGAACCACAGCAATAAACTCTGAATGGCCCACATTGCTTGGGCCCTTCCATTCAGAAGGCAGTCAAATATCCCCTGAGACTTCTCAGGCGCTTTGAGTTGGGGTAACTGCTCAGAATGTCTCCCACCAACTCAGCTTGGATACATTGATCTGATCTCTGGAATCAGATATCCCCTAGGACCTAGGTCATGCACAAGGAAGCTTGTAGGCCAGGCCGGCTCTGACAATTAAAATCTCAGGATGCTGAGAACAGAGCATCAGCTCCAAATTATGTGGAGTGGTGAACGTTTTAGTCAGACTCAGACTCTGGGACTAAAAACTGCTTCTTTTAGTCAGACTAGGACTCTGGGACCAAAAAGTGCTTCTTTCTTCTTTCTAGAATAATGGGCACAGCCTTCAGCATACAGCAAACTTCCCATAGGAGTCTCTTCTCAGGAATCAGGAAATTCTACCTACTTCTGATCTACATGGCCACAGTATAGCCAAGAGTGGCCTCTGTATGAAACCCTGAATTCCAGTTAAACCAGTGTAAGAAAAGAGGACAGATAGCTCTGAAGCCCAGAAACCTCATGCCGTGCCTCCTTCAAGAAATGAGAAAATAAACCTCAAACTTTGAATAACTTCCTTTTAGAAACTGCCTTCTCAGTTTAAACTTGGTTGTGCCTATAAAAGGTGTGAATAGAGATCAAGACCCAGACCAGTTATTAAACCTCTCCTGGAAAATAAGAAACCTCATGTGCCATCAATTAAAATCAAAGAGTTCCTAGAAATGCTAAAGGTATAAAATTCTTTCTTCTGTTTTAATCTGTGCTTAACTTTGTGTTCAACTTTAAAATCTGTGTTTAGCTTTGTCAGTTTGCTTCAGATTTGAGGTTCACCTGTTACAAATTGAATAATAGTGAAGGTAACCTAAAAATGAGTATTTAAATGGCAATACTGTCTTGTGAGTGGATTTAATGTATACATCGCAAGTGTAATGAATTCAAGTGCTAGAAAAGCAGAAAAGCTTTGCAAGTTGTTACTAATAAAATTCTTGTGGCTTAGCTAATAAAGGTATCCAATTCACCTTAAGGTAAAAACTTTCTAAAAACTGTAACTAAGAGTTAAGATAATTTATAGATGCCTTTATATTATAAAACAAGAAGGATAATAATTGAATATATAACTGGGTAGATTTAGCCTAAACCTTGTGTTGTAAGTGTAAATTCTAAACTGACATTACCTTCATTTATAGTCACATGTAGCCTAGCCTCACTCCTTGCCTTTGCTATTATTTCATAATAGCATCTACACCTATGGCTTAGGGGAAGGAAAACTTGAGTCACCCCTGTCTCCTGTCCTACTGGTATTAATGACCCTGCTTTCTCTCATGGCTCCAAGTGCGGACTAAATTGCTGCCTGGTGGAATTCTCAACCCTCGGGGTTGAAAGTCCACTCTTCCAGTCCAGTGGCCACTGGAGTTCTGTTAGCTCCAAGGACTGGAAAATGAAGGAGTCCTCCTATTTTGACTGTTGGGGTTCCTAAAAGTGGCAATTCATGAGAGAAACCAGTTTCCCTGAGGCTTCAATAACCTCAGTGAATATACATAGAATTAGTCTTGCTCATCCAAGGTCTGCTAAAGTCAAAGTGAGAAATAAAGTCCTAAACCAAAGGCAAATTGTATTAAAGCATTGCAGACATTTTGGTTATAAGCCAATAATTAAGGAAAAAAATTCTTGTGCAAATATTCATGGTCACAGTGCAAATTAGAGTAATTAAAAGGAACCGTCAAAGAAATCTTTAAAATGTTATCTTACAGTAAAATTTATTTTGTAAGAGAATGAAAATTATAACAGTGAGTCTCATATTTCTGTGTCAAACTCTATTTGTGTGTGCCTACTTGTTCAATATATAAGTTCATACATCAAGATCATATAAAATTAATATGAAAACTCTAAATTCATATCTTAAGAAATTAAGTTAAAGAAATGTAGCTCTGCCTTGTTTTAAATGCATAAAGTAAATTCCATTGGTTGCTAATTGTAATCTAAGGTAAATTAAGTAGTCTATGTGGTTATGGTCAATTATAAAGAGTTTGTAAAAGCATCTTCTAAACTGAAGTATTTAAATGGCTAGTTCTAAGAAGCCATTATTAACTAGAAACCTAAATTGATATTAATGACAAAAAGTAACTTCATAGCAGTGAAATCTGTCTGAAATTCACCTCAATGTGCATATTCAAGTGGTGGTAATGAAAAGTTACCTCGATTTCATTGGGAATCTTCAGTTTTCATTTAAAAAAAACAAAAGAAGTAGTTGTTCCTCTACTACTAAAGTAAAATACCTGCTAATTAATGTCTTCATGGCAAAGTATAAAGCAAAGTACAAAAAGTTATGTTACACATTGCATTGGAAGTGCTTAAAAAGTGCATTAATTGGAACTAAAAGAGAAACTTATGCATTGGGTAGTATATTAATTAGTATTAAGTACTGTACCTATATTCTATTCTAAATATATGCCTGATGATTATGGTGATATCTTTTCTATTCTAGATCATATGCAGAGAAACATTAAACATGTTAAAAGTCCTGGTAAACTTCACTTTCTAAGTAGTATGGATGTACCTATAAGATAAAGGAAAGGCCACCTTGGCTGAGAGCAGTGGGGGCAACAGCTCTTTTAATTTAAAAAGTCACCAAACTAACTTGGGGGCAACTTTTCAGTCTTCACTCCACACCAGGTGAAAACATGCTTAGTCCAGGTCTACCTCCTAATCTTTATTCCAAAACCTCTTCCACTCATACCCTGGAGAGGACTGGCAGATCCACATGTCATCCTACCAGGGCTAATCATTTCCCACCAGGAGGGAAATGGCAAATGAGGTGGCTAAGACCCACTTCGGCTTAGCCCCTTTGGGATGGTCCAAGGGCAATCTTTCCTCACCCAGGATCTGCAAACCAGGTTCTGATCACAATTTGGCTAGAAAACAAACCTCATTCACAATTAGAGCCAAAATATAAGGAGCTTTACTCTGTAGATCTGATCATTCCCATAGCTATTAAAGTTAAAGGAATTTCCAGCTTGGTGCTCTAATCCTAAGTAAAGCCAGCTGCCAAAGAAAGTGTCAGCTCACCAGAAGCACCTGACAGATGCTTCTGTCAAATGCCAGTGACTGAATGGCCTGAAATCCCTCTTCAAGAGAAAAAGCTAAGTAGTGTCCATGTCAAAGTCAGCTGTTCTCTCTAACTCTAGCCCAAATGTCTATTGCTAGGGGGAGGGCAAACCAGACATTCCTTTTGAAAAAAATCTTATTTGTTTTCATCTCCTTTAACTTACTAACTAAAAAGGCCAATTCCTCTTCCCATTCAACTGAAAGAATATTCTTTTCCATCAACTTTGGGAAAATGCAGCCTTTGCAGGCACCTGGCTTTACTACTTCTGTGGTCCAGTATCCTCTTAGTGGGACCATATATTCTCAAAATTCTAATTAACTTTATTTCTTCCAGAATCAACATCTTATTGGCCATATGGGGACTTCATTCAGCTTCACCCAGGATGCCAGATCCATCTTCCTCCAACTGAGATAGAAGAGCAGGAGGGTTTTACACCTTGTCAGGTAGGGCCTACTGCCCCTAACCAGCAGGAAGTAGCTACAGAAGGAAGACTATCCCTCTTCAGCACCCCTTTAAGAATAAAGGTATAAACTCTCCAAGGAGGTTATGAAGCCAGCTAGTAAGATAAGGAATCAATAGAAAGATCTGGAACCTGGTAAGAAGAAGTCCACATGGACATCAGTAACTCCCATGATGACTGCTGAAAGACCCTCCCCAAGATTCTGCCATTCAGTACAGGATTTCCTTCAGAGAAGCTCTGGCTATTCCCCAAGGACTTTATCATTGGGCCCTCATGGGGGATTGATGGGTGGGGTAATCAATCAAAACAGCAAACAGCTGGAACCCCTCCTCTGCCATTAGCAAAGGCGTGGAATAATTAATGGTTTAAAAAGCAGATGCAAGATCTGAACACACTCTTTCTTGCCTTTAGACCCTGTTCCTGCCCTCTGTGTACTGCTCTCACCGTTTTTCCCCTGCCATGGTAACCACGAAAGTAAAACTTGGGCACTTATAATCTATAATGGAATAGTGTAGTTTGTAAATCAGCCTGCTTTATCACTTTTCAGCCCCTTCCTCTTTGCCTGGGACCCATGGTCTGTATTTTTTCCCATTTCTTGTCCCTTCCTACCTGAATAAGTTACAGGACTAACTCACCTGATGTGCTCTTTTTAAAAAAATAATTAATTACTTTTTAATTTATTTCTCTCCCCGTCCTGCCCCTCCCTCCCCGCCCCCAGTTGTCTGCTCTCTGTGTCCATTCGCTGTGTGGCTGTGTGTTCTTCTGTGATCGCTTCTTTCCTTATCAGCAGCACCAGAAATCTGTGTTTCTTTTTATTGTGTCATCTTGTTGTGTCAGCTCTCCGTGTGTGCAGTGCCTGGGCACAGCCTGGGCAGGCTGCACTTTCTTTCATGCTGGGCGGCTCTCCTTACAGGGCATACTCCTTGCACGTGGGGCTCCCGTACGTGGGGGACACCCCTGAGTTGCATGGCACTCCTTGCACGCATCAGCACTGAGCATGGGCCAGCTCCACACGGGTCAAGGAGGCCCGGGGTTTGAACCTTGGACCTCCAATGTGGTAGGCAGATGCCCTATCCATTGGGCCAAGTCCGCTTCCCCTGATCTGCTCTTGAAATTCATTTCTGCAGCATAGTCAAGAACCTAGACAAAATCCGGTAACATTACTAGGTTCCTACTGTGAAAATTAGAAAAAAAATCCCTACTTGCTTCTGGGAGGGGGAAGGGAAAAGTAACAATTTTGAAATATACCTAGAGCTTTCTGTTCTCTATAGTAATAAAAGCCAATCCTCAAGGGAAGCTACTTCACCAGATCTTAACCAAAGTAGGTTTTACCAGAGCCTAATCGACATGGGAGAAGGAAAATACCCTTCTAGCGTGTCCCTGTATCACCTAAGTGGTGGGTAACAAAATCTAAGATGCACTTGTGAAGGTCACAGCCTAAGGGCACAGACTCTGAGGCACTGAGACCTAATCATAGGATTATAGAACAGATTTCTCTTTCCCCAAACCTTTCCACCCCACTAGGGCTCCTATATGGAAGATTACAACAGAAAAGACCTGTAAGGTTCATCTCTATTTAAGGAGTCCCTAAGGAAACCCAGAGAGAACATGGGAGACTAAATCAGGGACACCAAAGTATATGTTAGCCTCTGACACCTACAATTTCAGCAAGCAGTAAATACAGCTTAACTCCTATCCAGATAAACATTTAATACGGGAATTATTAAAGATGGGAAGACATCCAGTATCCAAAGGAAGGCAGCAATAATATTGGTGCCAGTGGGAAGGTGGTAATTTAAAGCAGGTGGACTCTATGAGGTGGTCCCAATTCATAACACACGATCGTAGAATTAGTTCAGCTAAGCAAAAGAGTAGCTGCAGTAAATATTCAAGTGTGTTCTGGAGCACATGAAGAGAAAAAAGCTTTCAGATGCCATTCAGGATGCACATGAGGGAAAACTTAGTAAGTAGATCCAGACTCATGGCTGAGTTCAGACCTGAGCAGATGGATGACCAGGGGAGGCTCCAGGACCACGGTGATATGGCATTCCTCCTGACAGGCACCCCTGAGAGCCAGGCATTGCTTGGCAGATTCTTTTGGGAGGCATCCTAGCGAGGATGTATTTAGGTTGCAAATGCTATTCGGTTTGTACTCCAGGTTTTACCAAATAATGCTTAATCCTAATTTCAGGAACATTTTATTTTAGAAGTTTTGTTTCATTTTGACTTTCCATTTCCTGTCCTTGACCTCATGTTACAAGACTATAAATATGAACTGACACCTTACCGCAAATCAAAGGAAACACAGCAATGCCCACTTATTAATTAGTGTAAGAGTTAACAAATGGTGAGATGACTGGAAGGTGGCACTGTCCCAAGCCAGGGCAAAGGCATGGAAAAGAACAAGAAACCCAGAGGTTTCTGCCCTCTGCTCTAAACAGCTCACTTACAGGGGTCCTATTTGGAAGCAAGTGGGAAAAACAAAGAACATACAAAGGCATGTTCCAGTTCGCACTGCTAAAATTCCAGAAATCTGTAATGGATATATTATATACCTACAGCTGATGAAAACTGCTACAGGGATATCAGGCTGCAGCATTGGCTGGGGCCTGCAGACTAAACGAAAAGGTATTAAGAGAGCTCCTGTTTCTCTTTGTTAGAGGTAAAATCCTGGCTGTGGTGTCTGGACCTGCTGTAAAAAAGACTTGTACCAGATTGGGAAACATCGCCCAGCAGAGTGTGTCAGGGAAATTGGAAAAGTTAATCCAGACAGGAAATGAAGCAATAATAGAAAGACACCTGGATGACAACAAGACAGAGCGAAAGTACCAATGGGGGGCAAATCTGCTTGGGTATGTGTAAGAGCATAACCTCATTTGGCAGTGGAAGTTTACATATGTTGGCTGCTAATGCTAAAGTGAAACATCTTAGAGAATACATTCCATTGTTTCGCAAGGATTTAGGTGGGCAGGAATTAATTTCTATTTAATCTGTACACTACAATTTCTGGTTTGTTTTGTTTTTTAAATAGTGCTCTTTCTACTTTTTAAAGAATGCTATTTATTTTCCAAGTTGACCACTTAAACCAGTGTGTGCTTGTTCCAGTTCCAAAACGAGTATGTGCAGTCCCTAGGCTTTTGCACATATTCATTCCCCTTCTACTATATATTATGATAGGCAGTTTTCTTGCAATTTAAACATTTCATCTAATTAAGAATACAAAAATAATTAAGAATACAAATATTCTTCTCTCACCCCTCTATTCTTGCTTTTACACACACACACACACACACACACACACACTCACATACACCATTTTTTTTAGGTCAAGCACACAGTGTTCTACCAAAAAGGAATAATGTCAAAAATAATAGCAGGAATAAAGAAAAATAATCACTCAGTCTACATGGAGCCGGGAGGAAGACTTAGAAAACAGAATAAGAAGTTATAAGGCAATTTTCCCAAACCTTAAGCAAAATTTTATTTGTTTTGCTCTTTTAAAAATGAGAAAATCATATTAAGGCAACATTAAAATGATTTTTAGATGAAAAGTAAATTACCCCAAATCCCACCATCCCAAGGTACCTAAGTTTACTTCTGTGACAAATTATCCAAAATTTGACCATCTGGATATTTACTTTTACCCAGTAAAAATCAGTGTAGGCCAATTTTGTGTTCTATATATGTATTTTTTAACTTATCACTATATCACAAACATTTTCCCATTTTAAGTAATTTCAGCATGTTAATGTGGATTTAAAAACAGGAGGAAACTCACAGGGAAGAAATTACGAAGGCTAATAAATACATGAAAAAACCCTCAATCTCATTAGTAATCAGGGAAATGCACATTTAATCTAGTGAGATAAATTATTTCATACCCATTAGACCAGAAAAATAAAATACTTAAAATAGTAAATGTTAAAGAGGAGATGGTGCAATTACCATTGGAGAACAATTGAATTATCAAGTACAGCAGAATTTATTGAACAACCCATCAGTTCTACTCCTATGTCTTTCCTTTAGAGCAGGACTATTCAACAGAACTTTCTGTGTAATGGGCATATTTCACTGTACTAGACAATATGGTAGCTACCAGCTTCATGTGACTCTTGAGCACTTGAAATGGGTTAGTGTGACCGAGGAACTGAATTTTTTACATTTAAATTGCCCCTAGCAATATATAAGTGTACCAATTTCACCAAAGAATTATCAGCACTGGGTGTTATCAATTTTAGACATTTTGCTAGTTTACAATGTGTAAATTTTATTTCTTGTTTTACTTTGTGCTTTTTCAACTGTTTACAGAATTGAATATTTTGCCTGGTGTTTGTTTATTCCAATTTTGCATGCATATCTTTTGTCCACTTTCAGCTAAAGTCTTTGCTATATATCCCAAGTAAATTCCAGGTAATCTTTTCTTTTTTTCCTGGGAGTAATTCCTACTGATGTATTTTGAATTTATGTTCCCTAAATCTTAATTACGGTTTCTCCCATTGTATTTTTCTGTAAGCATTCAAATGATTCTGCATTTTTTTTTACATCAAGAATGTTCAAATTCATTCTACCTTTTGTAGATTCAGCTTTTCCAGATAAGATAACCTAGCATTTATCATCCCTCCTTCACTGCTTTTACTCCCTATAGGTTAGTTGACATTTTCTGGAGTTTTATATAAATGGAATCATACAGTATGTACTCTTTTTTGTCCAGCTTTTCCCATGCAGAATTATATATTGAAATCCTTCCATGTTGTTGCATTTATCAGTAGTTCATTCCTTTTTATTTCTGAATTGTATTCCACTATACTGACATAATTTTTTCATCCACTCATATACTGATGGACATTGAAATTGTTTCCAGACTTAGGCTATCACAAGTAAAGGTATCATGAGCATTTTTGTATAAGTCTTTGTATGGACATATACTTTCATTTCACTTGGGTAAATTTCTAGGAGTGGAATGACTGGATTATATGTTAATAAACTGCCAAAATGTTTTCCACAAGCAATGTATGAAAGTTTTAATTTTTCAAAATCTGCACCAATACTTGGTGTGATCAATCTTTTTAATTTTAGTTAGTCAAATAGGAATATAAAGGGATCATATTGTGACTGTAATCTGTATTTTCCTGGGGTTTAGTGATGTTAAGTATCTTTTCATATACTTAATTTCCATACCTGGTAAAGAGTCTGTTCAAATTTTTTGCCCCCTTTTCATCTGGTTTTTCAGTTTCTTATTATTTAGTTTTGAGAATTCTTTAAATATTCTGCACATTAGTCTCTCATAAGAGAAATACTTTTCAAATATTTTCTCCCAGTCTATGGCTTATCTTTTTGTTTTCCTAACAGTTTCTTTTTTTTTTTTTTTAAAGATTTATTTTTATTTATTTAATTCCCCTCCCCTCCCCCAGTTGTCTGTTTTCTGTGTCTTTTTGCTGCGTCTTGTTTCTTTGTCCGCTTCTGTTGTCGTCAGCAGCACGGGAAGTGTGGGCAGCACCATTCCTCAGCAGGCTGCTCCCTCCTTCGCACTGGGCGGCTCTCCTTATGGGTGCACTCCTTGCTCGTGGGGCTCCCCTACGTGGGGGACACCCCTGTGTAGCAGGGCACTCCTTGCGCGCATCAGCACTGCGCATGGGCCAGCTCCACACGGGTCAAGGAGGCCCGGGGCTTGAACCGCGGACCTCCCATGTGGTAGACGGACGCCCTAACCACTGGGCCAAAGTCCATTTCCCACCTAACAGTTTCTTTTGAAGAAAAGTTTTTGACTTTTATGAGTCCAGTTTATCAATTTTTTCTTTTTTTTTTGGTTGTGCTTTTGGTGTCATGTCTAAGAAATATCTGATTGTCCAAAGTCATGAGGATTTTCTCTTACTTCTATGGATGTCTTCTTTACAAATTCAATCAAGCTATTCAATTAATTTGCATTTGCACCTGAATTTTAGGACTAGCTTGTCAATTTCTATCCAAAAATCGTGCTGTAATTTTGTTTGGAATTGCACTGAATCAATAAATCAACTTGGGAAGAATTAATATATTGGCAATATTGAGTCTCCTAACACATGAACACATTATATCTCTCCATTTATTTGAGGCTTGATTCTGCATTTATACTTAGAGTTTCTTGTTTGAAGGTTAATACAACTTTAGTTAATATCAACAGGTTCAATGATATAAAAACTAAACTAGTATGAAAATGAAACAAAGATGTAAACCCTGTATTGAAAGAAAGTAGTTGCATTGGGTATAAAACAGACGAATATCTTACATAAAACATAAAGAGTGTTTTCAGTTTATAAGAAAATCAGTCGAGAGGTATAACAAGGTATAAATATTGCTTATTTATTGAGTGTCTGTTATCTGCCAAACATTTTATTCCATGGTCTTCTGGTTTCTCTTTTTGCTGTGGGGAATGCTGTTTTCAGTTTAATTGTAGTTCCTCTGTACGGAATGTATTTCCTCTTTGGTTGTTTTTAAGATCTTTCTTTGTCCTTGATGTAGTAGTATCATTCCATTCTCTCTATACTCATCTGACGCTCTTACATAGAGTTTTGTTTTGGATTTTCTCATGGTTCTCTTTATGTCTTCCTTTTTTTTCCTTTATGTCTTCTTAACTCGTTTTTTATGTTTTCTATATCTTTATCTTTTCCTGTTGCATTCTGGCCATTGTCTTCAGTCTATCCTCAGTTTATTTTTTTAAAATCTGTGTATAACCCATCCATTAAACTGTAATTTTTATGGTCATATTTTTCATTTTTGAAACTTATTTGGGTTCTTTTTCAAACATGCTTGGTCTTGTTAAATATTGTTTTTATGTCTCATGTTTTAATTCTTTTTTGTCTTTAATATTTTAACACATACTTTAAATCATTATCAGATAATGCTATTAGTTAGAACTCTTGGAGGGCTAAAGTTTGCTGTTTAACTCATGTGCACACTCTCACCTTTGCTTCAGTATGTGTTTTTAAAAATATCAACTTATGATCTCAGAAGGACTTTATCATAGACTTTTGAGATGTATTGCTTTTGACCTACAGAGATGTTAAACAAGCATCTTAGTTATCTCTTTGTGCTGGTGGTACATTTTCCTTAGCCTTTGCACTGAAGATGTAGTCCTCCAAGTGTCCTGGTTTGTATCAGAGTCCCAACAGGAAACAAATGACACATTTAAATTAGGATAATTTGAGAAACATTCATTTATATAAGGATTGATTACAACAGTATGGGTGGCATAAAGAAACCAAAAGGAACTTGAGGTTGGCAGCATGGTTCTGTCACCATCCTTGGGCCTAATGGATGAGGGGAAAGAGAGGTTCCTGGAAACTGGAAGAAGAAAAAGTTGTATAGGCAGGTCTCCTATATGACCTTTCGTTATGAACACAACCAGTTCAAAGTGACCTCACAATTAGGGAAAAGGAGAATAAATAACAAGACCTCTCTCTTCTTCCCTCAAAACTCTTGTCATGATTCTACATTGGCTGAATCCAACTAGAAGTCATAAGAAAAGGGAGCCCAGTGATATAGAATAGAGCATGATCCAGAG
Source organism: Dasypus novemcinctus (assembly GCF_030445035.2). Taxonomy (NCBI): domain Eukaryota; kingdom Metazoa; phylum Chordata; class Mammalia; order Cingulata; family Dasypodidae; genus Dasypus; species Dasypus novemcinctus. The sequence continues at coordinate 65,939,494 of NC_080674.1, read as the reverse complement.
GGGCAAAGCACAGACATTCAGCACATGGCTTTATGTGGCTATCTCAGTTCCAATTCCTGTCCCCATTGGACCTTCCAATGGAAGCCCCATAGTAATAAAGCTAGGGAACTCCCCCAGTCTGTGCTACCTACCCTCCACTTTTCATTCCTTCTTCATTCCCCTGGGAATTGTTCTTACTTTCCTGTGAGCTCAGCCACACATTTAAAGAGTGTGATATTTTAAACAATTTTCTAAGTGTCTCATATTTTTTTGGGTTATCTAATTTGGTATATTACCATAAATAAAAGATATAAATTATTTCACCCAATATTACACAAGTCCGATGATGTGGATATTATTAACATTCTAACGATGAAGAAACTGAGACAGGGCTACTTTCTCAGGAAGTCACAAAACTATTAAGCCTGATATTGGAATAATAACTCTGAAATCTAGGCTCTTTATACTACACTAAATATTGGGTGCAAGCAAGCTATCAGGAGAATGGTGGTTTCCATTATGAAAAAAAAGGAAGGAAGGGAGCACGGGAGGAAGGAAGGACGGATTCAAGTAATACTAAGTCACCTGAAAGCTTATTAACTACAAAGTGCCAAACAGTAAAGATAAAGAAACAAAACAGAAACTAAAACAGGAATAACAGAGATTCATTAATATAAAGACGGACATTAAAGTATTTTAGGTTGCAGGTGTGAATCTGACTTTGATTCTGCCATGGTAGCCAACAACATTAAAGAAAGAAAAAGGTAAATCCTGACAACTTATTTTCCTTTCGACAATACAAGACTATGAAACAAAAATGTCCTGATTTCAGATTGAGCATTTATGACTCTACCCTGTTGTTTCAAAAAAGAATCAAAAGTCTCTGAAGCAATAAAACAGTAGAAAAACACCATAGAAAGAAAATAGCAACATCTGTAAATTCAGAAGATTGCAATTTAAATTCAAACCAGGTTTTAGGAGTTGATGTAGAGCATAGAGAAGAAATTCTTATTCCAGATTATGTTAAATCTGGCCAATGAATTTGTTCATGTGTAGAAAGTGACTCAAAATGAAGATATGTTAGACATATTGGGTAGGTTATACTTTAAAACTTGTTTTGCAATTGTGAAGAAAAATTTTGTTGAGAAACTAGTGCAAAAACAAAAACAAAACAACAAAAAAGGAACAACAAAATAAAAGCTTGGATTTTAATAACATACATTCTACTTGAAAAGCTAAACTATCAAGAAAATGCAGAAGTGGCTAACATAATCTCAAAATTGAAGATATTTTGGAAAACCATTTAGAATATATCACTGAATTTGGAAGAAATACTCAGAATTGATAAAAGGAAAAGGAATAATCATTTATTAAAATAAGAGAAAAAGAATTTTCCTAATATGTACATTTCAAAATATCTTTTTGGTAAATTAGTTAGGAGATAAATTTTTCTAGATTGCTTATATTAGACCACATGGTCATTTTGTGATCATGAAAGGGCGTATTTTATTGTTTTGGAGGGAATTATCTTTAGAATATACTCTGCAAATAAGGGAAATGAATTCTGTAGTTAAGAGATGAAGAGATTCTTTGATTTTTCAAAATATTTAACAAAGGTGCATATCCAGATTCAAAACAATGAGATTAGGTCAAGTTTATAAGAGATCAATCATGGAGTTGGTACGCTAGCCTGGCACTGTTTTTGGTATACAGACAATGTTTTGGTATATGTGACAATGTTATATGAAAAAAAAACATTTAAAAAAGAAAAACTACATGTGAACCAGATGATACTCAATTGGAACAATTAAGATGACTTAAAATTTTAAAGGTAAAAAATTTAGCTTATTATAAAGAATAGGATACTCACATAATAGACTAACTCAATATCAATAACTACTTACTGCATAAGGAAGGAAAGAAAGAAGCAATATTTCAAAAAACTGCAGAAAAAGTATTGACCTAAAAACAAAGCAAAACAAAACAAAAAAGATTTGGAAGCTGCGTGGAAAAGACCCTTGGGACTTACTAGCTAAGTGCTGATCTGGAACTTTTTCTGAATACTTGATGTCTAAAAAGGAACTGAAGCATATTTTATGGTCTTGATATAATGTGTTCCTTAAGACACAGTATACTGAAGAGACTACTCTTTCTCTGTTGTCCGACTGTGTTGGCAGAAGGGGTCACATTCTTGAACGAGGATGACAAATAAATAGAAAGCCCAATACAGAGACTAGGTGGTAATGACTGGGGTTTGAACAAAACAAAGTATTAGTTTAGTGAGCATTCAATTTGGGGAATTGTTGCTATGATTTTATTTTGGCATAATGGTTATGGAAATACTATTTTTATAGGTTTAGACTGTTCCATTTTTAGTATATTTAAAAATTCATTTCTTTCACAAATTAAGGAATTTTCTGTAAAAATGGAAGGCTGTATTCTTCACAAATGTCATTAAAAAAAAGTGTAGAAATGTTTCAGATTTAAGGAAGTTGAAGAAAAATGACATTTAAATGCAATGTCTCACCTAGAGTAGCCCCTGTGCTGGAAGAGGGGAAAATGCTCTAAAGGACAGTTAGGTCAAATGACAAAATTGAGATATGGGCTATAGATTCAATGATATTTATGAAAATACATTTATGAAGTTGGTAATTGTATACTGGTTATGTAAGAGAATATCCTCACTCTTAGGAAACACATACTAGTGTAATTAGGGGTAAAGAGCCATGATATCTACCACTAACCCTCAAGTGATTCAGAAAATAATTGTATATATCATATATTACATATATACACATAAAAACATATGCAATACATATATAAATAAATATCAAACAATAAGGCAAATAGGGTAAAATATTGACAATGGGTGAATTTGAGTAAAATATATACAGGTATGCTTTGTACTATATTTCTGCAACTTTTTTGTAAGTCTGAAATTATTTCTGAAGAAAAAAATTAATAAAATTTGTTTTGAAATTCACTCAGAGCAATATTTAGGTTTTATTCAGAGTGGTGTTAAGTAAAACAGTGTAGTCGTATTGTTTTTACAAATCAATCCTTGAAAACCACGTATCAATAATCACAGGTGGCTTTCCTAGTATGATGCGTATCGTAGATAAACTGCTTAAAAAACAATTCCTGAGGGTCCACGGAAAAAGCCAGGGGCCCGGTCCCCTACTTACTACCACTCGCCTTTGACAGGATGAAGGTAGCTATATCTTTCTCTTTGTTTAATTTTAAAAATAAGAGATCAGACTTATCTCCAATAGCTCAATGGGATCTTGTGGTGATAACATATGGGAAAGTACTTAATATCTCCTGATATGGATTTAAATCAGATGGGAATATAGCAGGAGCTACAATCAATGTGTCTCTCAACACTTTTCTGCAAACAAACTCTTTTCAAAAGAATGGTGGAGCTACCTAACAGATTGTGTTCTTTTAAAGGTAACATGTTTTCCTTAGCAAGAGATTAATACATGCTCAAAGTAGAACCTTTAGAAAATAAGTTTAGAATAAGGACAAAAAAGTCACCCATAGGGAGCAGATGTGGCTCAAGCTGTTGAGCACATGCTTCCCACATGGGAGGTCCCAATTTGGTTCTGATGCCTCTTAAAAACAAAACAAAAAAAGAAACAAATAACAGGCAAACAAACGAAAAAAACAATTCAGGGAGCTGATGTGGCTTAGTGGTTGAACACTGGCTTCCCACTTTGAGGTCCTGGGTCCTGGTACCTCAAAAAAAAGTCACCCATAATGCCACAGAGAAATAATTTAATTTTATTGTATTTTTCAGATATGTTCCTAAGTGAGTATAATCTATAGAATCTACAGTTTTAAAATAAATATAGAATCATATCATAAATAGAACTTTGTAACCTGCTTTTGGAACAATACTACATTGTCCACACTTTTCTGTATTAATATACTTACGGAATTCCATTTTAAGGGAAACATATATACAAATTTTTGCAACATATCTGATTATTTCCTTAGGATAAATCACTAGAATTGGAATTTCTGAGCCAAACGGTGGGAATATTTCTATGGCTTTTTTTGATAAATGATGCTAAATGGCCATTCATCAATTTTAAATTAATTTACAACTTTCACCAGCCATTTCTGGTGGAACTGTTTTCAATCTCTGGCAATCTAATTTTCGTTACTTTGATTACCAACAAGCTAGGACATTTTTCCATAAGTTTTCTCACCACTTAATTTTTCCTTTAATTGAATTGGGATTTCATGTACTTCGCTAATTTTATTTATGAAGTATTTATCTTTGTTACTATTTTGTAAAGTTTTTAAGTAAGTGATTCACTTCTTTCTGAAAACTAATTGTTAAAAATATTTTTCTCAATACATTTGACTCAAATTTCTAAGTAAATAAATAAATATCCAGGGAAAAAAAATTAATAAAAGCATTAATTATACAAGCAATTAATACAGAAACATTCTTTTTTTTTTTTAATAAAGATTTACTTTATTTATTTCTCTCCCTTTCCCCCCCCATTGTCTGCTCTCTGTGTCCATTTGCTGTGTGTTCTTCTGCGTCCGCTTGCATTCTTGTCATGCAGTACTGGGAAACTGTGTAGCTTTTTTTGTTGTGTCATCTTGCTGCGTCAGCTTTCTGTGTGTGGTGCCACTCCTGGGCAGGCTGTGCTTTTTTTTGCATGAGGTGGCCCTCCTTACAAGGTACACTCCTTGCACGTGCGGCAACCCTATGTGGGGGACACCCCTGCGTGGCACAGCACTCCTTGAGTGGTGCACTCCTTGCATGTGGGGCAACCCTACGTGGGGGACACCCCTGCGTGGCACAGCACTCCGTGCATGTGGTAGCACTGAGTATGGGCCCGCTCATCACACGGGTCAGGAGGCTCTGGGTATTGAACCCTGGACCCTCCACATGGTAGGCAGACACTCTATCAGTTGAGCCACAACCACTTACCCAGAAACATTTTTAATATTACCTAATGCAGTTTCAAATTTTCTCAATGGTCCCCAAATATCCTTTTCAACTTTTAAAACTGGATATCAATCAATGTTCATACATGGTTACTATGTCTCTTTGATCTCTTTTTACTCTAGAACAATATGTTGACTTTTCTTCCCAGATGACATTGACTATTTTGAAAAGATCAGGTCAGTAGTCTGGTAAAATGTTTTACATTCTGGATTTATATATTTTTATGTGGTATTATTTAACTTGAATACCTAAAATTTTAATCTTTATATAGTCAAATATATCAAATGTTTTATTTATGTTTTATTGATACTGACTTCAGTATCAATTTTAGAAAGGCTTTTCCCATGCCATTATATACATGTGTATCTATGTTATTCCCATACTTTCATCACTTCAGATTTTATACTTAAATTTGTAACCCACCTTATATTGGTAAGATGTAGGAACAGATTTCTAAATATATTTACCATGATATCTGTGAAAATTAAATGTTATGTGGTAACGAGGTTGACAACCAACTTTGGGTATAATAGGAACATGAATAAATATTTATTTAATGCAACAAATTATACAGCTAATATTATTTGAATATGTCATATATTTGTTTATTTTTTGTTCTGTTTTAGATACTGCATTAAACAGAAATGGCATCAGATAGAGGGAATAATATGTCCTGCATCCATCCCTGCAATACCACTGAGGACAACTCCAAGTTCTGAAAACCTCCTCCTCCCTCTCCCCTCCCTTAGCAACCCCCATGGCACTGTCTCCACACCAATGACATGACTTTTTCCATGGCTAGAGTCACAGTAACTCTACAGTAGAATACCAGCAAGTCCACTCCAATCTTGAGGACCCTGGGAAGGCGATGTCCACTCCACCTCCAACAATTTTATATCAATAGTTTATTCTCTTTTATCATTTCCCCCCCAAAAAAAAAAACCACTAGCATTCTTCCAAATAACAGAGTCTACAATTCTGGTCATAGTGAATGTTAATTTGAATATAGTTCATTAAAATGAAAATGAGAAGATAAAACAGAGCCATTATTTCTAAATTCATTACTTACATAGAATGTAAATTGGAATAGATGCATTAATGAGTCATTTCCATCAGCATGTAAGCCATTAGATTCTTTCTATTACATTGGAGGGTAATATTTCCTATAACATTATAGTTAGGGGTTATCTCTCTGACAGGATTTTCCTGATCATTATGTTATAATTCAGCTAACTTTAGGGGAGAATTAAATTACATCTTCCTCATGAAACATCCTGAAATATGTTTATGTGTTTTTAATATTAGATTTGGTTTACTACAGTGCAGTAGTTATCAATGGGAAATGTTTAGGGTAAAAGTTTTGAAAGTTTTATAAACACAACTAGAAAGTTGTGGTTTAGTCTCAGAAAAACAGACTTTCAAAATGTCGATTCACCAGAAAGTTAAAATTAAGACTAAACTTTGGTGAGAAGAATTCTCATACATTGCTTTTGGGAGTGTAATGTACATTTACTCAAGCTAAATACACTCCTGCTGTATGATCCAGCATTTTACTCCTAGGTATTTACCCAAGTGAAATGAGAACCTATGTCTTCCAAAATGTACACACAAGAATGTTCATAGCAACTTTATTCATAATAATCCAAAACTGGAAATAGCCCAAGTGCCATTCAATAGAAAAAATCGATAAATGTCATATATTCATACAATGGAATATACACAGGAACAAAAATCAAACTATTCTACATGAAAAAAATGAGGATGAATCTCACAGATATACTGTATAATTTCATTTACATGAAGCTTAAGAATAGGTAGAGATGGAAATCAGAGTAGGGGGTGAGGTTGGCTGGGAAAGGGTATGAGGGAAACTTTTGGGCAATTGAATGGATAGTGGCTACACAGGGTATACACATGTAAGAATTAAATGAACTGTACACTTAAGACTAGTACCTGAACTCACTTTACTGTATACATGTTTTGCCTCATAAAAGAAAAAGTCTGCTGCTGATGGTTTTAATTGTACAAAAGTTAGAATAAATCTTTTCAAGTTTCTCTTGCCTAAAAAAAATCCCTAACCCACTATATTAGTCAGCCAAAGGGGTGCTGATGCAAAATACCAGAAACTGGTTGGTTTTTATAAAGGGTATTTATTTGTGGTAGGAGCTTACAGATACCAGGCCATAAAGCTTAGGTTACTTCCCTCACCAAAGTCTATTTCCACGTGTTGGAACAAGATTGCTGCCAACATCTGCCAGGGTTCAGGCTTTCTGGGTTCCTCTGGGCTCAGTTCCTGTGTTTACTCCACAAGGTCAGCTGTAGACCATGAGGCTCTCTAGGCTTTGCCTCTCTCCACAAGGTCAGCTGTAGACTATCAGGCAAACGGTTCTGTCTCTCTCTCCGGGGCTCCAGTTTAAGACTTCAGCATCAAACTCCAACATCAAAACTCCAACATTAAAAGCCCCCAGCATCAAAAAGCTCAAACTCTGTCCTTTGCCATGCCTTTTATCTGTGAGTCCCCAATACCCTAATGACATGGCCCAGTCAAAGCCCTAAACATAACTTAATCATGCCCAGGTACAGATCAGATTACAAACATAATCCAGTACCTACTTTTGGAATTCCTAACTATATCAAACTGCTATACCCAGTGTCCCCTCTCAGTATCCCTCTATCTATCTTCTCTCTGCAGACAAAATTCTTTCAAAGATGTGTGAATTCACTTTATTTCCCATCTCCCAGTCTTGCTTCAATCACTGTCCTCTATCTTCCCCTGAAACAGTCCTTTCCAAAATCACTCATATCCCTGCTGTCAAATCTGATGGACAAGTTTCAATTATCCTATGACCTCTCTGCAGCAGTTCATACCCTTGGCCTCTTCCTCCTCCTGTAAAGTCTCCCTTCCTTGTGGCACTGTCTCTCCTGGGTTTATTCTTACCTCTCGTGTGTTGCTCCTCAGCCTCTTGTGTTGACTCCTTTAGCTCTATCCTTTCTTTAATCTTGGTCTTCCTCAGGATTCTGCCCTAGCACTCTTCTACTCATCTCTCATTACACCTGGCCCACCTCATCCATTTTCACTACTTCTATTAATATTCATAACATTTACCCCCAGCCCAAATAACTTTACTAAGTACAGATTTACTTATCCATCAGCCTATTAGGCATCTCTACTTCAGTATCCCTCAGGTACTGCAAACTCAGTATGATGATCCTGCTCTCAGATCTTCTCCTTTTGTATTTCTTACCTCAATGAATGGCACCCTCATTCAGTCAGATGGCCAAGCCAGAATTTTCAGCTTACCCTTAATTTTTGCCCTTGACTCTTTTCTCAGATGCAGTCAACCACTTTGATTCTACCTTCTGATTTATATTCAGTTCCCTTTGCTTAGTTCCATTCTTACTACATTAAATTAATATTAATATCATCCTTACATTAATTAAATTAACATACTCCTAAGTTTTGCCCCCTTCCAGTTCATTTTCCACAACAGAGTAAAGTCTCTGAAGGCAAACTTGATTGTATTATTCCTTTACTTAGAACTCTTCAGTGGCTCCCAATTGCCCTCAGGACAAAATCTACCTCCTTAATATGGTTCATGCCTACCACTCTCACATAATCTTAGCCTTCTACTCACTGATGACTACACTCCAGCCTTATAATAAATCTACCTCCAGTTTCTAGAATGTGCTATGATTTCTGGTATCCCAAGGCCTTTGCACATGCTCTTCCCTGTGGTTGTCATACTTTCTCAACAACTTTCTCCTCACTAATTCCTTCATAGTCTTTAATTATTATCTTAGATCTCAACATTACTTTCTTTGGAAAACCATCTCTAAAATCCCTAACCTGCCTTAAGTGTCATCCCTGTGAAATTCCAATATACACTATTCTTGTCCCTAGGATGACAAGTATCATACTGAATGACCATCTGTTTGTTTCTCCATTCTCCCACTGCAATGTAAGCTCCATGAAGGCCGATACTGTGCCTTGTTCACTTCTGTGTCCTAGTTCCTAATACAGTGTCTCACACATTGGCTCAGTATTTATTGAATGAATGAGTGAATGAAGAATAAGCTAGTCATTTCTAAAGGACTATTTATTAAACATTATTGGTGTACTTACATATATAATTGTGTTATTAATTGAGAGTAGTGAATTAGTCAGAAGGTGTATAAAGCCTTACCCTTGGTATACATCACCCTTTGGTATACATCACCCTTTGGTATACATCACCCTTTGGACATTTTTGGAATTGGTTCAAAGGCAACTTCGTCAAAAGTTTTTTAACTACTCAAAGTCTACCTATTGTACAGAGATACTAGCTACTTTATTTGGCCACAGGAATTGGAACTCTGGACTCAAAGTTATTATTGAAGACCAGTGTTTAAAGCTGTTTCCTTCCTCCTTTTTGTTCTTACAGAGAGGCTGTTTCTGCCCCCCACAGCCTCCATATTTGTCTGGCCACAGTATCCCCCTAGGAATAACTCCTCTCCCTGCTCTACTCTTGCATCTCCTGCACATCTGTCATTTTCTTTCATGACCCTGCTTCCCTGATGTGATGGATTGGAACTGTATGTATCCCTAGAAAATCATATTCTTAATACTAATCCACTCCTGTGGATGTAAACTTATTGTAAGTAATACCTTTTGATGAAGTTACTTCAGTTAAGGTGTGGCCCAGGTTGGATCTTACTCCCCTTACTGGAGTCATTTATAAGAGAATGTAATTCAGACAAAGGGAGAGAAAGCCACAAAAGAAGCTGAAAGTAATGAAGCCCAGGAGAGAAGGGAGAGAATAGCAGATTTCACCATGTGCCTTGCCATGTGACAGAGAACCCAAAGATCACCAGCAGCCAGTCTTCAAGAGGAAAGCACCACCCTGATAATGCCTTGATTTGGATATTTTTCTCAGCCTTAAAATTTATTTCCCAATATAACATAATTATATTTATATTTCCCCTACTCAAGATTCTTCTACTCCTTTAATTTGAACCTATAATTTTCAATATACCCATTAAATATATCTCTCAGAGACTTAAATTTTTGGATTGCTCACATCCAGTTGAGAAGAGAATCCAAATAGAGTTGTGGCCAACTCTTACTCTCCAGTTCTTCTGGCATGCCCTGGATAGCCAGCAAAATGATGAAGATGGACAAGTCCTAGTCCCAAAAACAAGGAGTATCTACAACTGCAAGCAAAATAATCTCTCCCATCTGCCCTATAATATCTAAGTCCCCTCTCAGCCTGAAGCAGTCAGAGCAGACATCATCCCAAATCCCTCGAGACTGAGGAATGAATAAACATAAGGGGGTAATGTAGCCATGGACCAAAGTTGATTTATTCTTATTGTAGTTGTTATATTGTGCTAATGGAAGAACTTGTAACATTGATATAAACATAGTGGTTGCCAGGGGTTCTGAAGGGAGAGGGTGGAATAAATAGGTGGAATTAGGGCATTTTTAGGACAATGAAATTATTTGTGTGATACTGCAATGACAGACACATGAAAGTATACATTTGTCAAAGTCTATAAAACTGCACAGCACAAAGTGTAAACCATAATGTAAACCATAGACTTTGGTTAGTAGGAATACTTCGATATTGGCTCATCAATTGTGACAAATATACCACACTAATGCAAACTGTTAATAATAGCAGAAACTATGTGTGTGGGTTTGTGAATCTAAAACTTCTCTAAAATTAAAGTTTATCATTACAAAGAAAACTGTACATTAATAAATTCCCATTGTTAAAGTCAACCCATTTTATGTATCTGCTGTCAGCAGCATAGCAAACGAAAACACCTGGCCATTGCTGATTGGTATGAGTCGGACATGTGAACTAAACTCTGTCAATTGTATACCTATTCTCAGCCTACAAGTGAGTAGTACAGGGAAAGAAGCCAATGAGTTCTTTCTCTGGAAGTCCCTTCCCTCCCCTCAACTCCCTTCCCCTTCCCTCCCTTCCCCTCCCTTTCCCTTTTTTCCTTTTCTAGAATTCTCATGGCATTTAAGTTCCAGATTCAGTTATTCGTGAAAGCCCCCCAAACCCCTGTGCTTCCACATCTGCTTTCAACAATTTCATGGAATTATTGTGCCAATTAATTGTCATTTTGGCCTAAGCTAGTTCAGGGTTGGTTTCTGTCATTTGCAACTAAAAGAATCTTGTCTAATTTAGAATGAAATGTTTTACTTCTGTTTCTGTCTTTGCTGAAATTAGCAAAAGAAAATTCCCAAACATCCAACAATCTGGCTAAGTAATTGATACTTAAAGTATAGCTACTATGGACATCTTTTACTGGGAGATGTTCCTGGTGTAAACCTCATGTATGTGTCTACATACTAATTCCTCCACCATTTCCTTGCCCACACAGCTACTCTTTGTGAAATACTTCTTGTCATTTCCTATTAATGTCTGTAAAATAATGATTATTTTCAATGCATTTTTCTGATGTATGTTAACTTTCCTCAGGAGTCTAATACTTTTATATTAATGCATCTTATGCAAAATGGATAGAATGGAAAATTCTTTCCTTAATTTAGAGCTCTAAGGGGATTTCCAGTGTTTCTTCACACTTAAGTGAACTTTCTAAGTTCCAAAAATACTTTATCGAAAGAGTTACATGTTTTCCTGCATATACCAGACATACTCTAGGCATTTGTCACCCAACTATTATAAAATATTGATGTTTTACCATTTACAAAATGGGGATATGCCTCCTGTTATGATTCAAAAGAGCAGAAGTAGGACATTAATGCATTTACTTCCACATGGAAAAAATATCATTCATGGGGCAAAGGAGTTCTCACACAACATTGACTTCACATAGTTGTGTGATGTCAAAAGATGATGCAAATAAAAGTGGTGAGCATCATGTGCTTAATAACTTTGTACTTATTTATTAATTCATTCTTGTGATGAAAATACAGTGTCATAAAATGCTAGTGAATTCTAGACATAGAATTCAAGTCATGGTGCCTGGGAAGACATGCAAAATGGACACAAAAGAAATCATTTATGCTTCCTTTTATTGGCAAATCAAGTTATGTACATATGGGAAGTAAACAATTAACAACAGGCCTGAGACTCCCTCCTTCCCTACTGGGGAGGAATGATTGAGCTCAACCAGAGCTACCATGTTAATGGTATTTGTTATTGGAAGATACTAGAGAGTCCCTGTATAAAATAATGTTTTCTGGCAGTATAGACCTGGTCTGTATTGTTGATAAACTTGCAGTTGGAAGTTTATTTGCTGGGTGGAAACTGGGAGGTGGTCATTTAGTTATTTTTCATCTGTCTAACTAAAGAAGTCCCCAAATCAAAATGACTTCTTTTGAGAATAACATGTTCTCATAAATTGTTCACAGCGCAGCTATTAATTTGAAATGAAAACATAACCTAATGTAGGAAAAAGACAGTTTTGGGAAGTTCTTTCAGATGGACTCAGGCTCTTCTGAAAGAAATGCCTCATCTATGTAGGGTCCTTGTGTGTATCATTTGTGCCATTACTTAAGTTTGATGATGAGTAAAATGTATGGTACTCATGAGTCTGCTTTGATCTTTCAACACATGGTTAACACATCAAGTATATATAAGAGATGAGTAGCTGATACATGTGGCATAGTAGAACAGAGGGGACAGATTATCTTTTGAAGTGGTGCTGTGAAATGTGGTTAAGTATTTAGAAATAAATAGGTGGATTATATACTACAATGAGTAACAAGAAGGGGGAAATCTTTTCAAAAAGTAGAAAAAATAAAAAATATATGAAACTATTACTGATTTTGAGTTAGGAAAGTTCTTTCTAAACATAAAGGCAAAAGAAGATTCAGAGGGAATAAACTGGAGAGAAGTATTTGTGATAGATTTGATGAAGGTGAATTATATAATTATTAATTATATTTAAAAATGAACACCACAATAGGAAAAGGGCAAAGATGATGAATAAATAATTCCCAAACACAGAAATATAAAGACTCAAGGACCATAACTACAACTACATTCTAAACAAATAAACCAAAACATATTTTAAAAAAATGAGACACTGACCTTGCCCTGATCAAGATGGTCAAGTAGATACTGCAGGGCTCTGCTCCCCAATAGAAACTTTAAATTACCAACAAGAGCTGGCAGAAACATCTTTTTCAAATCTCTAGAAACAGTTAAAGGATTGCAGTAACAGGGTGAGCATTGAATCAAGAAAATGGCTACTTAAAAAATGGTAAGATCTTCTAGTGCCCTCATTACCCCCTCCCTCATTGGTTCACCAGCTTTTGGAATCAGTCCACACACCTGGTGTGGGCCGTTGAGACCCTGTATATCTGTGTCAATCTGTCTGCTGGCAACCTAAAGGACTGATCCAGGACACACGTCATGGGCTCACAGTCTTGCAACCTGTTCTACATGTAGAAGGAAGCTCACACAGAGCTCTCCTACAGAGTGCTGTAAGTGAACAATCAAATCACAGCTGCCTGAGACAAAAGTTTTCTGTGTATGGGAACTTACAGTGCAGTGCTGCGACCATGAGGACATACTCTTTTCTAGAAAAGGGAGGACTTTTAGATCCATGTAAACAGAGAATTCTTAGGGCCAGGTGCTCATGCCCAGGGCAAGACATATACCAAGAAAGGATGATGGAGGGCCTACACTTTTGTCTAGAGGCATTCCCTAAATTTCTTGCATGGCTAAACTCTGAAAGAGAGCACTTGCTCAGGCCAATCTACAAATAGTAGGAAAGGTGTTTTCTTTTTCCTCCTCCTCCTTCATTTTCATGTTAACCACGGGCATTTATGGAAATCTTTGTCATAACACTAACTAACTACAAGCTTAAGAACACATGCCTCAGAGTTTGAATTCCAGCAGCAACATAGTAAAATATAAAAACTTCCAGGTTTCAACAAAAGATTATAAAACTTACAAAGACACAGGGAACAATGGGCCAGGCAAGGAAAAAAGTTATAGCATTAGAAACCATCCATGAGGAAGACCAGATCTGGGCCATAACAGGCAAAGACTTTAAAAATGGTCCTAAATATGCTCAATGAGTGAAAGGAAAACATGAACAAAGAAATAAAGGATACTAGGGAAATGACAGATGAATACAAATAGAATATCAATAAAGAGATAGAGATGATGAAAAGAAACAAAAACAGAGCTGAAGACTACAATAACAGAAATTTTAAAAACCCTAGAGGCATTCAACATTTGATTAGAACTAGTGGAAGAATCAGAGAACCTGAAGATAAGACAATTGAAATCATTCATTCTGAGGAGAAGAAAGAAAAAAGGAATAAAGAAAAGTGAACCAAGTCTGAAGAGCCAATCAATATGCACACTGTGGGAGTCCCAGAAGCAGAAGAAAGAGAAAAAGGGACAGAGAGAATGTTCAAAGAAATAATGACTGAAAACTTCTCAAAACTAACATCCCAGATGCTTTATAACTCCAAACAGGATAAACCAAATAGATCCACACTATGCATATTATAATCACACTGTCAAATGCCAAAGATAAAAAGAGAATTCTGAAAGTCCCAACAGAGAAGCAATGTGTCATATAAGAGACCCTCAATAAGATTAAATGCTGATTTCTTATTGGAAACTATGAGGTAGGAAGGCAGTGGGATGACATTTAAAGTAAAGAAAGCAAAAAACAAAAACAAAAACAAAAAAACTGTGAACCAAGAATTCAATATCTGGCAAAACTGTCTTTCAATAATGAGAGTAAGATGAAGACATTCCCAGATAAACAAAACTGAGGGAGTTTGCCACCACTAGACCAGCCCTACAAGAAATGCTAATGGGTGTTGTGCAGATGGAAAGGAAAGAACACTGGACAATAGATGGAAACTGCATGAAGAAATCAAGATCTCCAGTAAAGGTAAAGGCATTGGTAAGTATAGATATCAGTACTATTGTATTTTTGGTTTGTAACTCCACTTTTTACTTCCTACAGGATAAAAAAGGCAAATGCACAAAATGTAATGATAAATCAATGGTTTTGGGACTCATAATGCATAATTATGTAATTTATAACTAAATCTACATAAAAGTGGGCGACGGAAGGGTATAAGAACATAGATTGTGTATGCTACTGAAGTTAAGTTGGTTCAAACCAATCAAGATAGTTATAGATTTAGATGTTAAATTTAAGCCTTATGTAACCACAAAGAAAATATCAGAGAATATGCAAACTCATAGAGACAGAATGTCAGGTTACAAGAAGTAGGTGGTGGGGAGAATCGGGAGTTAATGCATAGTGTGTATAGGTTTTCTGTTTGGGGTGATGGGAAAATTCTAGTAATGGAGGTGATGAGGGTATCACTACATTGTGAATGTGATTAATCCCACTGAGTGGTTGAGTGGTATGCTTGGGAATGTTTCAGATGGAAATGTTTATTGTTATATATATGTTTCCACAGTTAAAAAATAAAAGATTAACTAAAGAAGCTATGACAATTAAATGAAATACATGATCCTGGAAGGGACCTAATTATGGATGAGAAAAGGGTAAGAGCATTATTGGGGCATTCGAAAAAATTGGATGATAGACTGTAAGCTTTATATCATTGTTAAATTTCTTGAACTTGATAACTGCACTTAATGTGGTTCCATAAGTGAATATCTTTGTTCTTAGGAAATGTACATGGAAGTATTAAGTATTCAAGGAGCATGATGTATACAACCTACAGTCAACTATTCAGAAAATAAATAGATAGATGAGTTGATAAAAGGATAGGGAGAATTATATGTCAAATGTTAAAATTGGGGGATCTGGGTATTTGGGGTGTGGGGTATGTTGGAGTTCTTTGTATGGGGGTATATTATTTTCACAACTGTCCCATAAGTTTGGAATTATTTAAAAACAAAATTTAAAGAAAAAAATGAAACACCATTTTCTGTCTATTACATTGGCCAAGTTTAGGAATAATGATAATACTCTATGATGATAACAAGGACCCTGTAAAATTACTTATATGCACTGCAGGTGTGTTGCTATGAAGAGTACAAGTTGTTCACAACTTCCAACTGCTACACTTTTGGGATGCACCACAGTGTTTGTGCCAATGCCACACTGTCCTTGGGTTGCTCTCAGTCAGTGACTGAACCAGAGGCCATCAGATCTGAGCCACTTCTACCAATACAGGACTCCTTTAACAGGTAATCTTTGCTCAGGGTCTCCCCAGTGGCCTGGGCAAGACTTTCAGAGCTGCCCTGCAGTTTGAGGCTCTTCTTACCTGGTTCTCCTTTCTCTCCCCTCTTCTTTCACAGGTGTCAGACCTGCTGAAAGCTTTTCCTACCTACTCCTGATCCCTTTCTCCTTAATCTTTCACAAATGTTTCCCACAATAAATGTCTCATTTCTAATTTCTTCTTTGTGCCTGCTTCAAGAGGATCCAAAGTGAAAAACAATTTTTTAGAGGTCAATTTATTAAGACTCTTTGATGTATACTTTCACTTCCAGAAATTGATACTAAGGAAATAAGCAGATATATTGATAAAATTTTATGTAGGATTATTTCAAAGTATTATTTATAGTTGAAAAGACTGAAAATGAATTAATAATAAAGAATTGGCTATATTATTACCTTCTATAAAACACTATTCATGGCCTCAATTTTAAAGATATGGATAATTAATTATATGCTCACTGAAAGAAAGATTACATGTTACCTATGATGTTAATTTAATCTTATTAAAATACATATATAGACAAAATACTAAAGTGTATATTTGAGGATGTATTTTTAGTTTTCTTTGTGATTTTTCTGTAATTTCTAGATTTTCTATTACACTTTGTTTTTAGAGTAAAAAAACATTATTTAACTTGCAACTACAAAGGTATTAAAAAACAGGTAGAGAAAATATCCGTATAAATCAGAGGTTATTCATTGTGTGGTGATATTATGACTGATATTTCTTCTTTGCTTTCTTGAATTTTTAAAACTTTCTAAAATTAAATATAATTGTCATTAAAATTAAATATTACTCATTTTTAAAACAGTGCAGATAAATTTACTGGAGAAATGATAGTCTTGAAAAATGGTGCTGGAAGAATTGGACATCTATATTCAAAAATATGAACTCAACCAATACATCACACTTCATACAAATATTTACTCAAAAAGGATTATAAACTTAAATACAACAACTTAAAACAATACAACTTTTAAAAGGAAAAACTAAAAAAAACTTTTGTGGCCTTGGGTTAGACAAAGAAATCTTAGATAAGACTTTTACCCAAAGGACAACCCATAAAAGATAAAAATTGACAATTTTTCGAAATTAAAAACCTTTACTCTACAAAATGACAATGTTAAGAAAATGAAAATACAAGCCACAGACAGGTTAAAAATAGTTACAAATCATGTATCTGACAAAAGACTTATATCCAGAATATATAAAGAACTCTGAAAACTCAACAGTAATAAAACGAACAGCCCAATAAAACATAAGCAAAAGACTTAACACAGATACTTTATGAAAGAAGATATATGGATGGCAAATAAGTACATGAAAAGATGATCAACATGTTTAGTCATTAGGATCATTAAGGAAATGCAAATTAAAAGTACAATTGTGATACATCTACATACTTTTTAGAATGGCTAAACTAATATCAAACTGTTCTGTGTCTTGATGTTGGTGGTGGCTATACAACTTTATCCTTTTGTAAAAACTCATGGAAATGTACAACAAAAAAGTCAATTTTACTGTTTGTAAATTAGATAAATATAAAAAAGATAAAAAATAAAAATAAAAGTGGAGGATTAAAAGGAAGAATTTTGGGAAATGATTGTTGAAGCTGAAAAAATTTAAGTTTTATAATGCACTCAAAACTTTAATAATGTTAATTAAAAAGTTATATATGGTTTAGGTTAAGTAGATGAAATAATGCATATATTCATAAGAAAACAGGTTAGAGGGGGGAGAGGATCTTTATATTTTATTGGTTGAGATATTGGTCATATCTAAGGTTGTGATTTCTGTCTTCCTTTTCTCTCCATGTGTCACTCTCGCTCTACATTGTTTCCATGCAGCTGCCTTCAGGAATTTAATGCCAAGAAGAGTTTATCATGAAGTTCTTCGTATACCATGCTTTGTAATATAACAGGGAGCTTAGACAACAGTTTAAATGTACCCCACAGAAAGTCAGAAATGTTTTTTATATGACAGTCTATTTTATAGATCCTCAATAAAAGTCAAGAGCCTAATATAAAATCATATTTCTGTGAAGGAATTTCCATCCTAATCTAGAATAAAATGGTCTATGGATACAGCTTTCTGGTAATGTAACTTGAGCAAGAGATAGAACATAGAGAAATCAAGGCTAACATACTTCTAAACTATCTCTCTAGAATATAAATGTTTTTGATGCAGCTTTTAGTGAGAAGTAAAGCTTGGAGAGTCCAAAATTAACATTCCTAGTAAGTTCAGTAGATGCTATCTTACCCAGTATCATTGAAACTGTAATCAGGAGTTAATAAATCAGCTTTACCTACATTTCTTAAACATATTTTAAGTTGGACTAATCACCATACATTCATCCACCAATGTTCTGGTGATAGACCAAGGTCTTCTCCTGGAGTTTATGTCCATTGATGGCAGTTTCTCATCTGGCAGAAAGCATAACCACAATACATCATCTCCAATTTCCAGTTTCTATTTCTTTAAAATGCAGCAAGAACTTAAAGACACCCAAAATGTTCACTGAGTGCAGAATCCTTTTAGATTTTTCCCCCTTACAACTTTTTACAGTTATCTTGTCCACATCTAATTTGATAAGTGACACAGCTTTATGGTCACTTTCTAAAGCATACAACTTAGTTTTTATACAAACAGCCCTCTTTTTGCCATCCTATTTCATTGAGTTACCCAAACAGAATTACATCATAAATGTAAACATTTTAACAAACTAAAATAGATTCTTGATAAGTATAAAACTTAACTGGTGATGCAGAACTCCATGATGGGTATTAGAAATAGCCTGCTAACTTGGGCCTGAGACAGTGGTTTTAAAGAGGAAATGGAGAGCTTCCTTAATCCAGTGAGCTGGTTAAGTGGAGGTCAGTTAAGAGAATATCTTCAGTACCTAAAATGTGGGTATTCTCTGTTGTTGGTTGACGGACTACCTGTATTCTTCATGTATATCTTATTTTGAAAAGTCAGGTGAGTGATATGTACTCCTTGTCTAAACTTTATTTTTAGAGAAGTTTTAGATTACAAAAAAGTTACATTGAAAGTATAGAGGATCCCCATATACCACGCCCTATCCCCTTCCACATTTTATCCTATTAATGACATCTTACATTAGTGGGATACATTTATTATAATTGAGGAGCAAATATTGAAGCATTGCTACTAACCAAGGTCTAGTTTACATTATGGTTTATACTTTGCACTATACAATTTTGTAGGTTTTGATAAAATGTATAATGGCCTGTATCCAACATTGCAATATCATGCAGAACAATTGCAATGCCCTAAAAATGCTCTTTGTTCCATCTATTTTTCCCCTCCTCTCTCCTCAGAACATCTGGAAACCATTATCTTTATATCAATGTTACAAGTTCTTCCATTACTACAATAATAAGTCTACTCTGGTCCATGGTTGCATGTCCCTTAAGCTTGTTCGTCCCTCAATCTTGAGGATTTTCAGATGGTGATGTCTGCTCTGCTTCAGACTGAAAGGGGGCTTAGATCTTATGGCGCAGATGGAAGGAACTGTTTTGCTTGCAATTATAGATACTCTTTGCTTTTTGAGATGGGGATGTTGTCGATCATCATCATTCTGTTAGTTGTCCTGGGAGAGTCCGATGAAGTGGCTGCAGCACTGCTGTGATTCAGGGTTCAACCGGCATATGAACAGACCTAAGATTTAAGTCTCTGGGATGTATATTTAATGGACATAGTGCTAATTATAGGTTCAAATAAAAGTAGAAGAATCATGTGTAGGAAAATTACAAAGGAATTCGACTCTGTTACATTGGGTAAATAGGTTTTCATATTTTCCAAGGTATGACCCAAGAGGGTAATAATTTCTTGGGTTGTGTGCCTTACCTATAGTGTCCAGCTGTCATTAGAGTCCTCAGAAACACCTCTGCTTGAGGCTTTGTTTTTTGTGGCCGTTAGTGAGATTCACTTGAGACATGCATATGTTTAACCTCTGGAATGACCTCCCAACTCACTTTGAAATCTCTTAACTGTTAAAACTCTTTTGTATTTAATGTTTCCCCCTTTTGGTCAAGGTATTTTTCCAAATGCATTGCTGGTTGGTGCTTGGTATTAATCCCTCGGTGCTAGGTAGGCTCATCCCTGGGAATCATGTCCCATGTTGGGGGAGCGGGGGGAAGGTAATGAGTTTATTTGCTAAGTTTGGGTTAAAGAGAGGCCATATTTAAGTAACAAGGAAGTTTTCAGGAGGTAGCTCTTAGGCAAGAGATATTACACTCCTAGTCTTGATGAGGAGCCAAAGCCCCCTGCACAAAGATGAGTTGTGGAAATATGTGCAAATAGGATCAAGACTTTCCTCCTATTACTCTTCCTCCTCCTTAACATATTTTGATTTTTTATTTGTGAATACTTATGACAATTAACAGTAGAAGGGAAATATCCACCCTGGTAAACACAATTTCCTTTTCTTCATGCTCCCCATATCTGGTATATTTGATGCCTTCTAGATTCCTGACATGGTCCCTCTCAGAATTGCTCAAACACTCTCTGCTTCCTCACCACGATCACCACATCTTGCTCCCAATTGAGTTTTGCCCATGGAAATCAGAACTATCTTTCTTTTACTGCCATGACTACAGGTTCAGTCCTCAAACTCAGACCTACCCCAAGATCATGGCTCCCCGGCTTTTTCATTGAGCCATTTTTTGGCTGTTCTTTGACAGCTAATGAAGCTATTACCTACACAAAAATACATCTGAACTCTGAAAGCTCTGGACTTTTGAGGTTACAAATGATCTTCCCCTGCAAAAAAAAGTGAGACAAATTGGTAGTTGTAATTTATTTAAATCATGATTGTACTTCAAAGGTCCTGCTTGCATGGACATCTCAGTATTCATGTCTTTTTCATCTTTTACTTATAAAATAAATAAATAAACCTTTATTTGTAACCATTTCATGCTGGCCATATATTTTGCTCTTTGATTGTGATGGTTAGCTAAATAGGTTTCTTTCCAGCTCAATTTTTCATGGATGGGATGAGAGTAGAAGCATTCCTACTCCAAACATCTATTTAAGTCTGTTGTGGCAATTACACAACCAGAAGATGCACTAAATATATGAATACAAGCTGATTTCAGTCATCTAATATATCCACTAGTGTCCTGACAGGAGAAATATGTACACTGTAATAGGCCTGTCCATTCAGAGATCCAAACCAGGATAAGGAATAAGTACATGCTTCCAAGCACACCAAATATACTTGATAGGTGTGTCAGTAGCCACTGCCTCTACTTTTTCACTTTCCACTGTCTCCTCCACCTTCCAATCTGTACTTCTGTCCCCAGTGCTCCAGTAGCTACTCATGTCAAGGCCATCAAGAACCTCTGTTTCACAGAACCCACTGGCTCCTTTGGCTTCACTTTATTTGACATTTCTGCAACAAACCCATCTGATCACATCCTCCATCTTAAGACATTTTTTTCTTTTGACTTCCAAGGCCCTATAGCCTTAAATTCCTGGCCCTTCCTCAGTCTTCATAATTGAGTCTTTCTTTTCTTCCTAAAATTTAAGAGTATCTCAGTGCTCAGTCCTTAACCTTTCTTCTGTTTCCTATCTGTATTATCTCCCTAAATGAACTCATCCAGTCCCAAGGTTTAAAATTTTAAAATACCACCTTCATGCCATGGCTTCCAAATTTAAAATTATGGCCCTGACCTTTCCTCTGAGCTCCAGACATTTTCTTATGCTCCTAATAAACATAAATGGATGCCTAAAGAAATCTCAAAGTTACTATGCTCAAACAGAGATTTTGATTTTTTGCTCTCTCATCCCCCAAACTGTGCCCTACTCAGACCTCCCTGTTGCATGATTAGGCACACCATCGAATCAGTCACTCAGGTCAAAAGCAAAGGATCCATCTCTGAGTCTTTCCTTTCCCTCGGCATCCCCTTCCCTTCCAACCCTCCATCTTCCTCTGGAAGTCCTGTTGGCCTTACCTCTAAAATAATGCTTCTAAAATAAGCCATGATCAACTATTACCTGGGCAACTGATTCCTCTTGCCCTGTAGTCTTTTCCCACACATTAAAAAAAATATAAACCATCACTCCTCTGCTTAGAAATCTCCAGTGGCTTTTCACTGCATTTTGAATCAAATCTACTCTTCCCTGTGACTTAACAAAGCCCTCCCAGGCTGGCCCCTAACTCCCTTCTTGACCTTGTCTTGTCCTGTTTTCTTGCCCTCTCACCACACTCCAGTCTGTCATGTTCTGGAACTCGCCAAATTTGTTCCTGCCTCGGGGTCTTTGCACTTGCTCCTCCTTCTGCCTGGAATACTCAGCACCTTCACATGGCTAGCTCCTCAGGACTCACTTCAAATGTCACCCCATCAGTCAGGACTTTCCCAACCACATAAATCAGCTCCCTGTCCCCTCTGCCCCAAGACACATACATACTTGCTGTTTCATTACCCTTTTGTAGTGTCTCCATAGACACGACATTTTTGAAATGATCTTCCCCATTTATTTGTTTTTTGAAAATTTTGTCATATGTCTCCTCTAGCAGATATAAGTTCCATGAATGTGAATCATGTCTGTTTTATTTCAAGGGGTTCTCCAAGTTTCTGGTGCTATTGTAGGTGATGAGTAAATCTTTGTTGAATGAGTACTGTCATTCAGAAATAGTTATAACAAAATTAGTGTAATCTTCCACCTTTACCTCTAAAAAAGTTATATTTCAATGTGTCTAAATACAATGAAGCATAAAGCCTTGAAAGTGGGAGAAATTGTTGTCCAAAATCCAGACCTCTCATACGTAAACAAGTTGAGATAAAGAAAAAATATCAGGGGATGGTCTTTATGTTCAGTTCCTCATCCTGTCACTTTCTTGAGTCAAACCTTTATTGTTCCAAGGACCCCTTTGCCAGTCAGGTGAAAATCATGGACTTCTTACTAAGTCCACACTATACTGTATACTATTTAATAAATATATCACACCCTCACCAACATGTCCCCACAAGAATAATGTGTTTTTTGAATTTCAATTCAAGCTCACTGACCCCTGATTAAGAACCCCTGTTCTAGGGCATAGTTTTGGATTTCATGAAATATACTTTCCAAAACCTATGAAATCTGAGAAATAGAGCAATTTGTCTTGGAACCTGGTATTAGAGATTCCCACAGTTTCTTTTTCATTAATTCAGCCAGGGTAGAGAATGCCTAACTCATCTTGGCTGAGTTTCAGTATCACCAACCACATTGGTTTCTCTCAAATTGTGAAGGTTTGGTGGAGCCAGGCGACACAATGGTTGATGACATTTCAAAAGTGATAAGAAGATAATCAAACACAGGTGAAGGATGGCACCTCTCTCAAGTGGAAAGAAATGGCAGGATTGCATACGTTGTTCAAGATTGAAACTGATATAATTACTACCTGGACCATATCAATAGATGGAAGAGATCTAGGGGGATGACATCCAGGGGATGTTTGGGCAGGAAGGGAGATTAATTGGTAATAACTTGTGCTAGTGGTGCTTTGGGAAATGAAGTACAAGAGTGGTAGTCTAGATTTCAGTCAGTGTGTGTATAGAATAAAGCTGTGAGGAAAGTGGTCTAGGGACACAATCCAAAAGCAATATAGAAGTGGGGTAGTCTGGTAATATCAGTGATACAAGCTGTAGCATGGGCTGATTCCACAGCTAACGTAGGACAAGCTCCTCCTACCCAAATATACTGAGCATCATGGCCTGGCAAGGAGGTGCATAGGGGCATGGGGGCCAGCAGACTCCCCTAAGTATGTAGGATAGGAGCACAAGTCATTTTGCTTGGGTACTGAATGTAAGGGTAGCCCCTAGGGACTGAAAAACTTACAGAAACCTAATTCCATTATTTCATAGGCATTTAAGCAACTAATGCTTTACTTTCCCTGTGAAGTGGAAAACTAGATCATCATTCTTTTTACTTATTTGTTTTTAAATGGAAATGGCCTTTGGAATACCTAAAAAAGCAAACATAGACGCTCTTACATTTAGCTTCCAGAAACAGGTTATTATTTTGACACTTGAAAAAGTATTTACACAATTTCTCCTAAGAATAAATGATCTTTATAAAGTCTACTATGCCTCTTTGTGCTTTGCAGATTAAGCCTCATTGTTTTAGGGAGCCCCTTCTGTTTTGGTTTATGAAAATAGACACTTCGCTGATACATCCCAGGTACAGCTCCAGGAAAAAAAAAGGATGTTACAATAAATTGTGGTGGTGCTTGCACTGTTTAGAAATAGATTTAAAACAATGATAACATTAAATCATGTGCAGTTCTTCCCATATATGGCTCTAGCTCTGTTTTTATCACTTAAATTAACCTGACTTTTAATCTAAATCAGTCCTTGGTGGGCTCCATACATTTCATTTTTCTGAAAGACAGTGAGTATGCCAAGAAGATTTATGAAACAAAATCTTTCAAGAGCTAATATTCTTTTTAAAAATTACACTTACTCATAAGAAGCGGACAGTTTTTATTCTTGAGTTGTGTGCATATGCACATAGCAAAAGAGAATAAAGGAGCCAAGCAGGTAAGAAATGAGAGGCTAGCGCAGCAGGCAAATTTCCAAGATGATGAAAAATGTTAATACTGTCTAACCATATTAGTCTCTCTGCTACACCAATATATTAATAAAGTGGCTCTATAAACTATCTAAATCTCCTATGTAGTTTGAAAACTCAGATTATGTTTAATTCTTGTATAGCAACCCACAAACACACACACCATCACACATGTATGGACAAGCCTACTTACATGCATGAACAAACAAGATATTTTTTTCAGGACCTATGAATTTTTATCAGTCTTTCCAGACTCAGGTAACAAAAACCTCAGTGCCTAGCATACTTAAAGTGCATAATAAATGTAGGATGAATGAATGAATGAATGAACGAATGAACAAACAAGGGATGTATTTCCGGACACTAGCCTGGTGTGGCTGTGGTCATATTGAATGGGGGTAATTTCTTCAGCTCCAGAGGTGAGCCAGAAAGTTAATAAGAATGCAGAACAACAAACTCCCCCAATGCAGAGTTTTGTTTTCTTCTCAGCGTGCAAATTGACTAATGTCCCCAATGTCTTTGAGTTATTAACCACAGATTTTTTAAAATTAAAAGAATGAATAAAGATTCTTTTTTTTTATAAGCTTGTGAATAATCAAATTTTCTTAGGAACCCTCTCTTATGAGATATTTTAATATAGATTTATCTAGAATATAGATATAACTTTTTAAACCAGAGTTGTTCTCCAGGAGACATTTGTCATTTCTCAGGCTGTCACATTCAACCTTTCTTTCTGTAGACATGTTCCCCATTATAGGTGGTACTGTGGGTTCATAATGTTCTGCTTCCCATTATGGAAACTAAAATGGGAAAAGCCTCTCTTCCCACTCCCTACCACCAGAATGCCTCACGTGATCATTTGAACATTCTTACCAGGGCTTTGAAGGAAGGAATGCTTAGGATTCATTTGAGGCAGCAGCATCCGTCAGTAGCATTATAAGGCAGCGACATGGCCAGCCTGTTGCCGCAGTGTGCCCTATGTGCGCCCCTTGGTTCATGTCCATTTTCAGACATTTTCTCCTCCTTTCCCACCCTAATTCAACTATATGAGCACCTTCTAACCTTCCAATAAATCCACCTTTTGCTTAAGACATGTAGAGCTAGCTGCCCTTGCCTGCCAAGAAACTTGACTGCACATTTTCCTAATTACTGATCAATAACAGGGCTAATCTACCTCTTGGAAGTTCTAAAAAATGAGTTCAGGTATGGACTAGCATTTATTGTCTATGATCTCGAGCAAGTTACTTAAACTCTATGAACCTCTAATTCCCTCACCTATAAGAAGAATTAAAATATCATACAGTATGTTCCAAGGCCAATATGAGGTTATTTTTTTAAAACCCCAAAATCACTTAAAAATTTTAGTTACTTTAGTTATTCATGGCCAACAAAATCTCTTCTATATAACTGCAGTATGTACACAATCCACATCTTCTATATATTACCCAGTCTATTTTTAAGGTGTAATCTGGGAGGTGAAATACTTGAGGTTTCAAATTCTAGTTGCAATGTCCATAGTGACATTACTCACAATTGTGCAAAGATGGAAGCAACCCAAGTGTCCATCAACAGATGAATGGATAAATAAAATGTAGTGCACATGTACAATGGAATATTAGCCATAAAAAGGAATGGAGTTCTCGTAAATGTGACAACATGAATGAACCTTGAAGACATCATGTTGGTGAAAGAAGCCAGCAACAGAAAGACAAGTATTATATGACCTCACTGATATGAAATAATAAGAATAAGTAAACTCGTAGAGTCAGATTTTAGAACACAGGTTATCAGAGAAGTGGGTGGGGATAGGGAAGAAGAAGGTAAGGCTTAAATTGCACAGGGTTCCTAGTTGGAATGATGAAATGTTTTGGTTATAGATGGTGGTGATGGTCCAACAGCATTGTGAATAAATAATAGTGCTAAAAAATATGTATATGAATGTGATTAAAAGGGGAAATGTTAGATTGTATAAATGGTAATGGAATAAAAATTTTTTTAAAAAATCCACAGAATTACACTACACAGGGAACCCTAAGTTAAACCATGGACTATAGTTAATTGTACAATTATAAAAATGTGCTATCATTAATTGTAACAGACGTCTCACACCAGTGCAAATTGTTAATAACTGGGTGGCATATGGGAATCCTACATTTTATACATGATTGTTCTGTAAATCCACAACTTTTCTAATAAAGACAAAAAACTAAATTGTACAAGTACCTTCATCATTACTTCCCATGTAAGCCACAAAGCTGAAACTGTTGAAAGGATTAGATGACTTCCTTGTGTCTCACTTCAAAAGCTAAGTTTTTATTTGGCCCAATTCACCTCATTCCTTTACCAACAGACACACAGACATAGAGCTGATCTCAGCTCACAGCTCATTTACTTGTTGATCACCAGATTCTTTGAAGCTATGTTCCAAACTTTGGCTTCCACCTAAAATTAATGGGGTAGAAAACATGTTTTCCCTCAACATGATGTCATTTAGTATAGAATGGAAGTCTTGCCCATGGGAAACTCTTAGGCAGAAATAAATGGAAGTTTTCTTGTCCTGTGACATGACACAGCTTAAAGTAAGGATTGAGAAAACAAAGAGAGATGTGGAGACTTGGAGGTGGCGTGATGCTGACACAACAAGGATTGCAGTCTGAAATCTGGTCATTGGTCTTGGATGAAGTGACAGAAACTGTTTCAGGGCAGTTGATGCAACTCTTCCAGCAGAAGGCAAGATAAAGGGGGAAGAGGAGGAATAAACTCAAGGAAGGGCCAAACCCTGGAACATCCCTTGAGAAAAAGATGGAAGGAGGTACCTGGGAACCATGCTTGCTCAGATGGAATCTTTTGCCTATAACATGGGTCCCCAAATTTGTCTCCATATCAGAGTCACTTGGAAAATATTTTAAAAATTCCAATGCCCAGGCCAGACCCCAACCCAAGTAAATCAGAATCTTTGGGGGTGGGTCCCAGGCATCAGTATTTTTTGAAAGGCCCTTGATGATTCCAATGGGTAGACAAGTTTGGGAAACACTGGATGTACTCATACCCTATTTGTTATAATTCAATGAAGCTTGTGAATTAAAACCATCAATGTTTAAGAGTTGTTTTTTTTTGTAACCATTCCTGTACCAATTCTAGTACTCTTGAATTGAAACCTGATAGCAGTCAAGATACATTGATTACATTATATGGATATTCTGTGTTGTTTGAAAATATTTCTAAAGTGCTAATCACTCTTATAACAGAAAAAACCTTGTCTTAAACTTGAAGACATTTTCTAGTGTAACAACCTTTATTGGTGGCATGTCATTTCTCTAAAGTGTTCTTTCTGAAATGAAATATTCTATTTTTGGCATCAGAACACGGAGATAACTTTTTTTTTTTTTTAGTT
Organism: Dasypus novemcinctus; assembly: GCF_030445035.2. Taxonomy (NCBI): domain Eukaryota; kingdom Metazoa; phylum Chordata; class Mammalia; order Cingulata; family Dasypodidae; genus Dasypus; species Dasypus novemcinctus. The sequence goes on along the minus strand of NC_080674.1, from coordinate 65,911,384 downwards.
CTTAAGTGAAGGAGAAAATACACTTTTCTAATCAGAATATAATCTTTCAAACTATTTTTATCATTCCTATCCCTAATTGTTGAAGCTACACACACTGTGAAAAAATTATTTTACTTTTTTTTTCTTATTAGGGAAGTTGTGGGCTTACAGAGCAATCATGAATAAAATATAGTATTCCCATATTTCCTGTGATGTGTCAACTTGGCCAGGTTTTGGTGTCCAGTTGTTTGGTTAGGCAAGCACTGGCCTGGTAGTTATTATGAGGACTTAAATCATCAGTAAATTGATTGCCTCTAAGGCTGATTACATCTACAATCAACTGAGGAGACTGCCTTCCACAATGAGACATCTCATCCAATCAGTTGAAGGTTTAAAAGGAAAAATGTTTGATTTCCATTCAAAAAAAATGTTTGAATTCCAAGAGAGAATTTCCATCTCTACTTCAGTCAGCTAGCTTCTTTTGGGGAATTCATTGAAAATATTCATCAGCGTTCCCAGCTTGCAGATTGCCCTGTGGAATTTGGGCTTGTGCATCCCTATAATAGCATGAGACAGTTTTTATACACTCTATTATTAACACTTGCACTGCTGTGGCACATTTGTTACAATAGACAAAGGAACATTTTTTTTGGTCCCCTCTTGTGGCTTTTTGCGTTCTGTCTGCTCTTCATGTCATGTCCATTCGCCGTGTGTTCTTCTGTGTCTGCATTTATTTTTATTTATTTCTCCTCCCCCCTCTTGTGGCTTGCTTGCTGTCTGCTGTGTCTGTTTACTGCGCTCTTCTGCGTTTTTGCTTGTCTCCCTTTTTTGTTGCGTCACCTTGCTGAGTCAGCTCTCCACGGCACTTGCGGGCCACGGCTTGTGGGCCAGACAGCTCTCCGCAGCATGGGGGTGAGCCTGCCTTCACAAGGAGGCCCCAGAATGTGAACCCAGGGCCTCCTGTATGTTAGATGGGAGCCCAACAGATTGACCCACAGCCGCTTCCCAATGAAAGAACATTTTTATAATTGTACTGTCAACTATAGTCCTTGGCTAAACTTAGGGTTTACTTTTTGTGTTGCACAGTTCCATAGATTCAAAAAAATTTTTTTAATTCTAGTACCATATATATAAACTAAAATTTCCACTTTAAACCACAGACAAATACATAGACAAATATATAGCCACAGACAAATATACACTCACAACGTTGTGCTACTATTACTATCATCCACTACCAAAACTTTTTCATTATCCCAATTCACCTCTGTACATTTTAAAATTGACTCCCTATTTCCTATCCCTATTCCCACCTAATAAGATGTTTATATTGTTCATTCATTGTTTTCCTGATGTCCTATAGTTCTTTCTGTGTATTTTTAAATCACATTAAGCATATTGAAGATCATTTTAAAAATTGTTTTTCCTCTAGATCCATAATCGGGTCTTCTTTACTGATGTTTTCTGGACTTTTATCCTCTTCCTTTGGATGGGCCATAATTTCCTGTTTCTTTGTTTTGTATCTTTTGTTGCACACTGTACATTCAATATTTTATTATTTTGTTTCTTGAGTTTATAACCAGCTGGTGACATGACAGATGTTTTCTTGAGTGTCAGCCCTCCTATCACAAAGGTCCTCTCAAGATGAATGCAAAGTATAGGGTCCTCCCAATCATTTCTGGGTCTGTATCTTCTCCTGGCTTGTGCATGCTAGTGGCCTTAGGCGTTACCCTGATAATAAGAGTTTGAATGCCTCCTCTGTTTCCCAAGAGACAGACATTCTCTCCCTCCCCAGTGTTCCACTGTTGGATTTAAAGCAGTAACTATTGCCCCAGGCATCCACTTCAATTCCCCCCCACGCCAAGTAAGTGGAATGTGTCTTTAAAAATAACTAAATAGTTGTCTTTACGAGGAAGCTCCCGAGGATGTTACACTGCCATCTTGATGACATTATCTCCTGCTTTTGCTTCATATTCTTAAAAAATAATTAGAGAAGTTGTAGGTTTACAGAAAAATCATGTAAAAAATAGTATTCCTAGACTGCAATGACAACTTCCTCTATGACCATGACTGCTATGTCCTCTAGTGATATGACCACGACTGCAATGACAGCTACCATATGGTTACCACCACTGTGACCACAAGTGCTATGACTACTACTGTGTGACTGCTATCTCTTTGACCACTTTTGCTATTGCTACGCTCACAAATGACATCCAGCACTATGACCACCACTGCCATGAACCCTACCACTGTGACTACTATTATTATGACTGCCACTGTTCAGACCACTATGACTGCTAGTGCTATGACTACAGTGACAGCTACCACTATGACCACTACTGCTATTGCCCCGGTCACAAAGACAGCTACCATTATGACCACCACCATTAGGACCGCTAGGACCTAATGCTAAGACCAGTTAATTCCTAATACTAGGACCACTGTGACCACTCTTGCTATAAACACTCTGACGACTGTGCTGACCACTATCTCCATGGCTCTGGTCACCTTGACAGAACCGCCCCTAGGTTGTGTGGGACAGTCCACATGCCTTGATTCAGGCAAACCACTAAGTAAGAACTTCTCTTATGCCCCATTTTTCCAGGGAACTAAAGCATATCTATCTTTGCATTCCCAGTCCCTAGCACAAGACCTGGAAAATAGTAACTTCTCAATAAATGGTGCTTTAAATAAATAATAGTTTACAAAACCATTAAAAAATACAGTGTTCCCATATACCACTCCTGTTATTAACACTTTGCATTAGTATGGTACCTTTGTTACAACTGATGAATGTATATTATAATTGTACTATTAACTATAGTCCATAGTTTGCATTAGGATGGATTTTCCCCCATATACCACCTTATTATTAACACCTTGCATTAGTTTGGTACATCTGTTAAAATTGATGAAAGAACATTTTTTTCATTGTATTATTAACTATACTCCTTAACTTACAATAGAATTCACTGTGTTGTATGGGCCTCCGTTTTATCTTTTAATTTTTTTTCTAGTAACAATATATGACCTAAAATTTCCCCTTTTAACCACATTCACAAATATATTAATAGTTTAGTGCTGTTAATTACACTCACAATAATTTGCCATCATTCATTTCCAAAACTTTAGAAACAACTCAAATAGAAACTCTTTACAAATTAAACATTAACTCCCCATTTCCTACTCCCACCAGTCCTGGTAATCTATATTCAAGATGTTAACCTATGGTTTGCTTATTCAAATGATTTCATATCAGTGAGGTCATGCAGTATTTGTCCTTTTGTGTCTGGCTTATTTCATACAGCCAAGGTGTCTTTAAGGTTCAGCCGTGTTTTCACATGAACCAGAAGTCCATTATTTTTCAATGCTGAATAATATCCCTTTGTATATATATACCACATTTTGTTTATCCATTCATCAGTTGGTGGGTTGGTACCATTTTCTGGAAATTATGAATAATGCCACTATGAACATAAGTATGAAAATACCTGTTTAGAGTCCTTGTGAGGCAGTTTGATATTGTTTATGAATTCCAAAAATAGATATTGAATTATGTTTGTAAACTGGTCTGTTTCCCTGAGCATGTTATATTGTATTAGATTCAGAGGTTTCACTCTTACTTGATTGAATGATTAAGGTTTTGACTGGGCCACATCAGTAGGTCAAAAAAAAAACAAGGCGGAGGAATTAGAATTTTGATCCTGAAGCCCTGGGAAGTAAATACACAGAGAAGCAGATACATGAGGAAGGCTCCGTTTGACACAGCAGAGCCCCCAGGAAGAGAGATGACCTGTTTGCCTTATAGTTTATAGCTGGCCTTGTGGAGAGAGCAGAGCAGCTGAACCCAGAGAGAAATGAGCCCCAGGAGAGAGACGAGACTTATCCCAATCTACAGCTGATATTTGAAGAAGCTCTTAAGAGCCTTAAGAGGGAGAGGAAGCCTGAACGCTCACAGATGTTGGCAGCTATCTTGTTCCAACACATGGCAACAGATTTTGGTGAGGGAAGTAACTTATTATGGCCTGGTAACTGTAAACTTCTACCCCAAGTAGTAAATACCCTTTATAAAAGCCAATAGATTTCTGGTATTTTGCATCAGCACCCCTCTGGCTGACTGATACTCCCTGCTTTCAATTCTTTGGGTATACACCTAGAAGGATTGCTAGTCATATGATAATTTTATACATAGCTTTCTGAGGAACTGACAAACTTCCACAGCCATTGCACATTTTATATTTGATCAACGACAAATGACATTTGCTATTCCTTTGCATCCTCTCCAACACTTGCAGTTTTGTTTTTTTTATAGTAACCATTTTGGTGGATGTGAAATGGTTTCTCATTGTGGTTTTGATTTGTATTTCCCTAATAGTTTGTAATGGTGAGCATCTTCTCATAAGCATTTTAGCCATTCGTATATCTTGTTGGAGAAATGTCTATTCAAATCGTTTACCCATTTTTTTAAAATTGGGTTTTTTGTTTTGTTTGAAGTTGAATTTCTTTTATATAGTCTAGATACTAAACCCTTATTGGATATGTGGTTTCCAAATATTTTCTCCCAGTGAGTAGGTTGTCTTTTCACTTTTGTGGTAAAGTCTTTGATGCAAAAGAGCTTTTAATTTTGATGAGGTCTTATTTAACTAATTTTTCTTTTTTGTTGCTTGTACTTTGGTTGTATAGTCTAGGAAATCATTGCCTAGCAAAAGATCCTGCAGGTGCTTTCCTTTATCTTCTTCTAAGAGTTTTATGGTCCTGGTTCTTATATTTAGATCTTTCATCCATTTCGGGTTAATTTTAGCATATGGCGTGAGATAGAGGTTCTCCTTCATTCTTTTGCATATGGATAGCCAGTTTTCCCAGCACTATTTGTTGAAGAGTCTTTTCTTCCCCATTGAGTGTAATAGGCATCCTTGTCAAAATTCAATTTGTCATAGTTGTAAGGGTCTTTTTCTGTGCTCTCAATTTTAATTCATTGGTCTATATATCAGTGCTTGTGCCAGTAACATGCTGTTTTGACAACTGTAGCTTTACAGTGGCTCAAGTCAGGAACTGTGAGTCCTCCAACTTTGTTTTCCTTTGTCAAGATTCATTGTGCTATTCAAGGCCCTTTACCCTTCCAATTAAATTTGATAATTGGCTTTACCATCTATGCAAAGGAGGCTGCTGGAATTTTTATTGGAATTGTATTAATCTGTAAATCATTTTGGGTAGAATTGCTATCTTAACAGTATTTAGTCTTGCCAATACATAAGCATGGAATATCCTTCCATTTATTTAGATCTTTTTTTATTTCTTTTAGCACAGTTTTGCAGTTTTCCTTGTATGAGTCCTTTAAATCCTTGGTTAGATTTATTCCTAGATATTTGATTCTTTTAGTTGCTATTTTAAAGGAATTTTTTATTGATTTCCTCCTCAGCCTGTTCATTACTAGTATATAGAAACACAACTGATTTGGGGTATTCACACTGTATCCTGCCACACTGCTGAATTCATTTATTACTTTTAGTAGCTTTGCTTTAGATTTTTTGGGACTTTTGAAATATTGGTTCATCTGATCTGCAAATTGTGAAAGTTTTACTTTTTCCTTTCCAATTTGGGTGCTTTTAGTTCTTTTTCTGGCCTAACTGCTCTGGCTAGAACTTCCATACAGTGTTGAATAACAGTGGTGACAGTGGGCATCCTTGTCTTGTTCCTGATCTTAGAGAGAAAACTTTCAGTCTTTCCCCATTGAGTATGATGTTAGCGGTGGTTTCTCATATATTCCCTTTATCGTGTTGAGGGGGTTTCCTTCTAATTCTAGTATTCTAAGTGTTTTTATCAAAAAATGGTGCTAGATTTTATCAAATGCCTTTTCTGTGTCAATTAAGATGATTGTAGCTTTTAAAAAAAATCCATTCTGTTAAAGTGGTATATTCCATTAATTGACTTTCTTATGTTGAACCATGCTTTCATACCTGGAATAAGTCCCACTTAATCATGGTGTATAATTCTTTTCATGTGTTGTTTGATTTAGTTTGCTAGTATTTTCTTGAGAATTTTTGCATATATATTCATAAGAGAAATTAGTCTGTAATTTTCTTTTCAGGTAGTATCTTTACCTGCCTTTGGTAGTAGGATAATGCTGACTTCATAAAATGCATTAGGTATTGTTCCCTCCTGTTCAATTTCTTGGAAGAATTTGAGCAAGATCAGTTCTAACTCTTAATGGAAATTTTGGTGGAATTCACCTGTGAAACCATCAGGTCTTGGGGTTTTCTTTATCGGGATGTTTTTGATGACTGACTCAATTTCATTACTTGAAATTGTTCTGCTTAGGTCTTCTATTTCCTGTAGAGTCAGTGTAAGTTGTTTGTGTGTTTCTAGGAATTTGACCATTTCATCTGGGCTATCTAATTTGTTGGCATATAGTTGTTCATAATATCCTCTTAATAGTCCTTTTACTTTCTGTGGGGTCACAGAAATTATTTCTTCACTCTTTTTCTTTATCAGTTAGCTAAAGGTTTTCTTCTGTGTCTCTTGTAACAGTTTTTAACTTAAAGTCTATTTTGTTTAATATTAGTCCAGATATCCCAGCTCTTTTTTGGTTACTATTTGCATCAAATATCTTTTTTCCTCCCTTTACTTTCAAGCTATTTGTGTCTTCGGGTTTAAGATGAGTCTCTTGTAAGCAACATTAGTTGGATCATGCTTTTTAAAATCCATTGTTCCAATCTGTGCCTCTCAACTGGGGAGTTTAATCCATTAACATTCAGGGTTATTACTATAAAAGCAGTAGTTACTTCAGCCATTTTGTACTTTGGATTTTTTTTCTTTTGTCCTTCAGATTTTATATGTCATATCTTTTTTTTTCTCTCCTTTCCTTTATTGCAACACCCTTTTCTGTATAGTTGATCTTTTGTGATGCTGCTATTAGATCACTTTCTCATTCCCTTTTCTGCATATTTTTAAAATGCATTATTTGTGGTTACCCTGGGGTTTTGTACTACAAAACCTGCTCTATATGACCTCCTAATTAGAAAAGACACCAACTTAGTTTCAGTAGCACACACATTCTCTCTCTCTTTCCATATCCCTGTTTCCCCTCTTTGTGTTGTTTTTGTTTCACATTAACTCTTTATATTTTATGTGTCCACTGTCATGAAATATGCCTTTTTTTGTTCAATTATTGGAATAATCTCTCTTATAGGTATTAAAAAGTAGAGTTGTATATTGAGGACACAGTACTATTGGGTTTTCCACTTATCTTTTTAATTACCTTTACTGAATATCTTCATTTCTTCACACCCTAAGCCACACTCTTCTGTCTTTTCTTTGAAACTTACAGAACTTTAGTAACTCACGTAGGGTAGCTCTTTTTTTGACCATCTCTCTCAGTTTCTGTTTACCTGTGAATATTTAAAACTCTCCCTCGTTTTTGAAAAAATGTTTTTCTGGTAAAGAATTTTTGCCTGGCAAATTTTCTCTTTCATTACTTTAAATATATCATACCACTGCCTTCTCACCTCCATGATTTCTAATGAGAAGTTGATACTTCATCTTATTGAGGATTGCTAGTATGTGATGAATTGCTTTTCACATGCTACTTTGAGAATTCTCCTATTATCTCTGGAATTTGACATTCTGACTAGTACATATTTTGGAGTAGGTCTTAGGGTTTATTCTGTTTAGGGTATACTGTGTTTCTTGGATATGTATATTTATGTCTTTCATAAGAGTTGGGAAATTTTCAGTCATTATTTCTTCATTTTTTCTATCTTTTCCCTTTCTTCTTCTGGGACAGCTATGATGTATATGCTTGTATGCTTCATGTTGTCACTCATCCCTGAGATAGTGCTCAATTTTTTCTAGTTTTTTTTTGTTGTTGTTGTTGTTATTTGTCTTTGAGGTACTGGGGCTGGGGATTGAGCCTGGAACCTCATGTGTGGGAAGCTAGTGCTCAGCCACTGAGCCACATCAGCTCCCCTGAGTTGGTTTTTCACTTGTTTGCTTATTGTTTGTTTTCTGTTTTGTTGTTTTTAGGAGGCACTGGGAACTGAGTCTGGGACCCCCATGAAGGAAGCAGGTGCTCAATGGGTTGCAATACATCTGATTCCCTCTAGTCTTTCCTTTATCTGTTCTTCTGTCTGTAAGATTTTGATTGTCCTATCTTCTAGTTCACTGCTTCTTTCTTCTGCCTGTTCAAATCTGCTGTTGCATGCCTCTAGCGTACTCTTAATTTTCTTATTTTTCCTTTCATCCCCATAATTTCTGTTATGTTTCTTTTTTTAAAGATTTATTTTTTATTTATTTCTCTCCCTTACCCCCCTCCCCTGCCCTGTTGTCTGCTCTCTGTGTCCATTTGCTCTGTGTTCTTCTGTGACTGCTTCTATCCTTATCAGTGGCACCGGGAATCTGTGTTTCTTTTTGTTGCGTCATCCTCTTGTGTCAGCTCTCTGTGTGTGCAGCGCCATTCTTGGGCAGGCTGCACTTTTTTTGCGCTAGGCAGCTCTCCTTACAGGGCACACTCCTTGTGTGTGGGGCTCCCCTAAGTGGGGGACACTCCTGCATGGCAGGGTACTCTTTGTGTGCATCAGCACTGTGCATGGGCCAGCTCCACACGGGTCAAGGAGGCCTGGGGTTTGAACTGCAGACCTCCCATGTGGTAGGCGGATGCCCTATCCATTAGGCCAAGTCTGCTTCCCTGTTATGTTTCTTTTTAAGCTTTCAAATTCTTCTTTATGCTCACCCATTGTCTTCTTAATATCCTTTATCTCTTTATGCATTTTTTTCTTTCATTTCTTGAATTGATTTAGGAGATTTGTTTGAACTTCTTCAATTAGTTGTTCCAAATTCTGTGTCTCTTCTGTGTTCTTCTGAAGTTTTAATTTGTTCCCTTGATGAAGCCATATTTCCTCTTTCTTAATATGACTTGTAATTTTTTGCTGATATTTGGGAACCTGATTATTTTGATGTGTTAACTCTGAAGGCCAGGTTCTCTCTCTTGTCTAGGGCTTTATTATTGATTGGCTTTGTACTAAGGCTCTTCTTTGATGCTTGGTTCAACTTTTTCTGGACCTTTAGCATAGCCTATATTTAACTGATCACATGTTCTCAGTTCTTCCTCTGATTCTTATCCTGGATAGGTGGTACAATTTTTAAGATTGCATTTTTTGTGCAATTGTTTCACCTCCAGGAGAGGTGTTCCTTTTCTCTGTTCCTTTTCTGGGATTTTTGATCTGTTTTATTTGTTTTTGTGCACTATTTTCTCCCCAGCTCCTATGATTTGTTTAAACCCCCTTCCACTCAGTGCCCCCTCTTCCTTATACCCTTCAGTTCTGGGACTCATACTTTCTTATAGAAGTTCAATCCCCCCCTTACCTTTCTTTTTCTGTGCGGATTTTCTGCCTTCAGTTTCTTTCCCATAGGGTATCCTACCCTTGGGGACCCAGATAGGCTCAATCTAGGAGTTCTGTTTTGCATTTAGGTAGCCTAGCAAAGAGATTGGATTCCTCAATTGTGTCTGTGTGTGTGCGTGAGGGTTAACATTGCTTTCATTTTTCATCATCTCAAGCTGCTTTTGCCTGGTGAGTAAATTCTGGTAGGAAGGGGGCCATGCTGGAGAGGAGTTTCCTAAGTCAGTCTTTCCCAATCAGAATAAGACCAGACATGCACAAAGGGAACACCAGCCAGCTCTAACCTGCCCTGGAGAGTGGATGAAGGAGGAGCCAGGAAGGCCACCATGACCTTTTTTCACGACTACACAAAGCTGTACTTTCTTGACCTTCCCATCAAATGAGTTTTTCATCTATCTTCTGAAGCTCTAAGGAAACAGTGTCTTTAAGTCTCCTCTGCCACCTTTATCTGGGACAGATTGGAACACGCCTTCCTTAGAGCTGGGCCTCAGAGATCTGAGTAGGCAATCGAAAGCTATGATAAGTGATCAGCCTATTCTGCTTCCCCCACCCCACCTCCAGATCTTGGGGAAGTGGATTTTTATGTCCTTTTCTGGCACTAGCAAGTTTTGCCAGGGGCTAGACCCCACTGCTGACTGTTATGAATGTTGAGGACTGGGCAATGGTAACTGCCATGCAGAGAGAGCAATTTACTGGTATTTACCATAACTTACCAGTCTCTTTCTCTTCCCTTGTTCTTTCCTAGATACTGTAAAGTGTTTTGCACAGTATCTCTACAGTGGACTCCAGAGTTTTGGAATAGTTGATTCAGAGAATTCCTTCCTGTTTAAAGTTGTTCTGCTGGACACACTGATTCCTGGAGCTCCATTTTCTGCTATCGTCCCACAATCCCTTGAACTGTAAATTTATATGATGCTATTTTCTTCTGACAATATTATAAATGCTGAAATTATTTTTGGTTTAGGGATGCTGGAATAAATTGTAATGATTATGATAGATAGCATGTATTGAACAATACAAGGAAACTGAATTTATGAGAGATGATTATTGCCATAGGGGTGTGGAAAGGATTAAATACATAATATTTGTAGAAATATTTTTCATCTTGTAAACCATTAATATGCACTAAGTGATAGCTGGTTCTATAACTTCAGTAAAGGGTAAGTGCGCCTCTCAGGGACCTGTAAGGCTCCAAGAAATCAAAGAATTGGATATTTAGAACACTCAGTTTATTTCTAAAGTAGTATATCCAAACAACCCCTGCAATGCTAGAGAAGATAAAGGGACTTCATGAGATCATCTGGGAAGGATTACGAGTCCCAGTAGCTGTTCTTCTAATTGTCTACAATTCAACAAGAGATGTTGTAAAAGTAACCAGAATCCTCAATATCCCTAAAATTCAATATTTACCTCAAATACTAGTTTACACCAGTGCAGCATTACAAAGCACTGATGCCTGGGTCCCACCCCTAGAGAGTCTGACTTGACTGGTCTGTGTTGAGGCCAGGTGCAGCCCTGTTGAGAAGTATGGCTCTGCTCTACCCTCCTCATTTCAGCAGAGCAATTCTTCAGAGTGCAGGTCTAACTGTCACACTCCCCTCTCCAAACCATTTCCAATCTTTGTAATTAGTATGTATTACTTAATTTTTTTTTTTTACAAACACTCTGTTTTCACCAAACAAAAAATTCTTTTGTGCACCCAATGTTGGGGACTGATAAATTAGAAGGCACAAGAAGGAGGCACTAATTTGGAGATGGTTGCAGACATACTGGTAGTGATGACGAGGGACCTCAGGTATTGGAGGGAAGAGAGGAGGAGAGGAGAGCCTAATGCCAGCAAATGGTAAAACAGGTAGAACTTGGCAGCTGATGAGAAAAGCATGTTGAGGAAGAGAGAGAAGTCCTGTTTGTTGAATCTTTTCTTTGATTCTTTTTGAATTCAGAATCATTTTCCTACAGATTATGAAGTTCCTTTGATATTTTAGAAATGGGTTTTGTTCTCTATCCCCAACAAGGCCAATTAAGGATACAGAAATGACAGGACTTTGCTTTTCACATCCAAGAATATGAGGTGAGAGAAAAATTGCTTTAATGCTACTTTTTTAAAAACAGCCATTACATTAATTTACTGTGAAACTTTTGGGTAAATTCTATCATAGGAAGTATGTCCGTTGTTATTCCACCATGCTAACACAGTCTGTTTACTGGAAATATAGAGGCTGCATTTTGCACAGACATCTATCTAGCTTCCCTCTCCCTCTTAGCAATTTTGAGGGATGATCCAAAGAAAGATGTGCATTGTAAATTCATTTGAGTGCAATGGTGAAAATGTGATAATATTTACTCTTCACTAAATGAAAAGTTGTTTCTGAAAAGATGCCTATAAAATGAGCTTGTTCACACATACACACATACACACACACACACACTACTGCTTTATGGAAAGAGAACTACAGGGGATTTTTTTGCAAATAAACAAAAATAATGTACATTTTTCATATGTTTTATGGTGCCTGACACAGAGCTTTGCACTGAATAGGATTGCAATAAATATTTGCTGTATGAATGAATCGAAATCTAAGAGGGCCTTTTTAGCCTGCTGAATTAGGATGGAGATACCCCCCATGAAAAGAACATCCTCTCCTATCCTTTTATTTTTTGCTCTACCCTTCTCCATCTCCATCACCAGTATGTGCATCTGTGGATATACTTGGGAGAATCCTTTTTATACTTGGAAAAGGAAGGGAATAGATTTTGGTGAGACATAGTCCCAGAAATAAGGAGGAGGACTGTGGTCGGTGGAATGGTGTCTATTCCTCACCTGGTTTCTAGAATAAATTTGAATCTTTCTGGAGAGATGGAGTACAGGCAAAAGCTTCAATGAATAGATCAAAAGATCCAGTCTTCATTTCTGACCAAGTATGGCAGTGAGTTGGAGAGGAGACCCTCCTCCCAGCTTCAGTATGGAACCCAGCACCACTCTGCCACTCTGTAGACTGGGAAATTTCAGAGTCTCTAGACATAACCTGCTCACCTGATTTTTCAAGATGAACGGTAATAGTATGGAAGCTGTGCTAAGGGGCCTTATGGGGCTGAAGCAGGAAAGGGAGAGCAGGACCACAAGTTACTGCACAGTGCCTGTTATGTCAGACTGACTAGGAGGTTCATGGGCACTCTCTGTTCGAGGACTTCCAGAAAAAAAAACTGTAAATGCTTTGAGGAAAGCTAATTTCCAGAATTTAAGCCACTAAGGAATCAAGCCTTCATAATTTGCTTATAAAAATGTATTATAAACATACTTTGTGGCCCTAGGTTTAGATATACAGGCTAAGGATGGATATGTTGGCTGGACTACATTGAGAATGGCAAGAAGTAACTAATGACAACTTCACACGGGAGGAAGAAGTAGAAAAAAAAGAAAAAAGAATGTCTTAATATATTATAATATATGAACATAATAATAAAAAGATTTTAAAAGAACTCTGAAAGTGTAGGAGATGAGGAGTCTACTGCTGTCAAAAGTCCCAGAAGAAGGAAGCAGATTTGGCTCAACTGATGGAGCATCCACCTACCATATGGGAGGTCCAGGGTTCAAACCCAGGGCCTCCTGACCCGTGTGATGAGCTGGCCCATGTGCAGTGCTGATGCATGCAAGGAGTGCTGTGCCATGCAGGGGTGTCCCCATGCACAAGGAGAGCTGCCCTGTATGAAAAAGCACAGCCTGCCCAGGAGTGGTGCTGCACACAGGGAGAGCTGATGCAGCAAGATGATGCAACAAAAAACAGACACAGATTCCTGGTGCCCCTTACAAGAATACAAGTGGACACAGCAAATGGACACAGAGAGCAGACAACGGGGGGTGAGAAGGGGGGGGTGGAAGGGGAGAGAAATAAATAAAAAATAAATCTTAAAAAAAAAATGTCCCAGAAGATATAGTATTAACAGTATAAAACTACGGCTAGAAATGTTGATGCTGAAGAGCAGCCAAATATGGATGCTGAATCTGTAACAAGAAGGAACTTTTAAGAAAAAGGTAAATTATCAAATGATCCCAGGATTTTGGGCTTTTATGAACTTTAGAGATCAGTCATTTGATCCAACTTTGCTTCAAATGCTTAAACTTCTTTTCTAAACATTATTTTCCTCCCAGGAGTCACCTTTCTAGTGCTAATCCCTTCACATTAGTCCATTTTGCCTGAATATTTAATGGGCACAGGAAAGGGGAAGCAGGAGGAAGGACAAGGAAGGAATGGATAATTTACTGGGCTACATTGTTTTGAGTCGTAGAATAGAGACGCATTAAGTATTGGAAGGAAAACACTTGGCATAGTTTCTACACTTGCAAGCAGAAGAGTTGATTGTAGAATGAACACTCTACATCAGGAACTGAGAAATAGCTGTTCAGAACTGGCAATAACTCTTTGTACAAATTGTCACAATTTGGTATACAATGTCTTCTTTCAGCTAAATCTTACTATATTATATAAATAACAAGAAATCAGGCTAAAAGAATATTTTTTAAAATTTTACTTTAGGATCTCCTTTAGAAAAAATGTAAATACTTGCCCAATATTCAGCATGCATTTGGACCTCAGACTCTGTTATATACCTGATATGTCATTTCTCTTGATTTTTATTATAAGAAGATCAATGGTTTCTGTTTGATGTATGTGAGCAATATATGATCTATATGATCATTTAAATAGTTGTGTCAGCAAAAGAGAGTGACAAATGTATGTGTATTACCATTTCTTTCCTTAGATTCAATTACAGTATTGCTTAGATATTCATCATGTTCTAATAGATTTGCCCTTAATTAACTATTTTTTTCTATATTTATTTTTTTAATATTACATTTAAAAAAATGAGGTCCCCATATACCCCCCACCACCCTCAACCCACTCCTCCCCCCATAACAACAATCTCCTCCATCATCATGAGACATTCATTGCATTTGGTGAATATATCTGTGAGCACCACTGCACCTCATGGTCAACGGTCCACATCATAGCCCACATTCTCCCACATTCCATCCAGTGGGCCATGGGAGGGTATACAATGTCCGGTAACTGTCCCTGCAGCACCACCCAGGGCAATTCCAAGTCCCAAAAACGCCCCCACATCTCATCTCTTCCTCCCATTCCCTACCCCCAGCAGCCACCATGGCCACTTTCTCCGCACCAATGCCACATTTTCTTTGATTACTAATCACAATAGTTCATGAATAGAATATCAGTAAGTCCACTCTAATCCATACTCTATTCCTCCATCCTGTGCACCTTGGAATGGTTATGTCCACTCCACATCTATATCAAGAGGGGTCAAGAGGGGACTTAGATTCCAGATGGATGCTGGATGCAATTCTCCTGCTTTCAGTTGTAGGCATTCTTGGCTCCCCGGTGTGGTGGTTGACCTTCTTCAACTCCATGTTAGCTGAGTGGGGTAAGTCCAATAAACCAGAGTGCAGGAGGTAAAGTCTGTTGAGGCTCAGGGCCTGGCTATCACATAGTCAGTTCAGAGATTCAGGTCCCCTGGGTATATAGTAAACCCCAGCACCAACTACAGTTCCGGTAAAAGTAACAGGAGAGGCTTGTGAACAAAGATCACATCTGAGTCAGCCTTAATTAACTATTAATTCAAAGCCAAAATATATTTCCATTTCATGTGTGAGTGTGTGTGTTTGGTATGATTTTTTTAATGAGCTGATTGTATTGACAAGTTTTAACATTCCACCATGTGCCATTCTGAAAGCAACAAGGAAATTAGAAAGGAATACAGGTCACAGTTACTAATATAATCACAAAATGATAAAACATTTCTCTAAGTGCTCAATTCAACAATCTGCAAATATTCTGAGCAAATGAGTAATAATTAACAGAGGTAGATACTAATGACTGAGGGCCATTTTTGGTGGACAGCCTTTTTCTGTTGGCCAACATTTAAAAACTCAGGATATTTCACACACAAATATGAATTCATGACTTTGCTTTAAACAAACAAACAAAAAACCCACAAATCTGGCAACATTCAGCCCTTATTTCCACTTGGGAACCAGTAGTCAATGAAACCTGATGGCAGAATCCAGCAAGATATGTTCTCCAACTTACCATGGTCACATCTAGCCCACCTCATTCTTGAACATCGCTTACCTGGGCCGCTACGGAATCTGAGTTTAGAGCCTTTGGATTGCACATGCCTCCATCCACTAACTTTGTGGTTACTTTCCTCTCAATTTCAGTCTGTTATCTCTTGGCTCTATCAATGTAGTTCCCAGAAAGAATTATTTGGACCTTTGGTCTCCATTTTCTGTCCTATTTTACAGGTGAATCATTTGCATGTCATTCCTCCTTTCCTGCCTCTTCCCCCTCACATCCCACAGAATTTCCTTCTCAGAAGTTGGAGAATGCTGTTATAATTCCAAAGGTAGAAACAAGACTTTCCCAGAATGAACTGTGATCACATTTCTTTTGGAAAGATTATACCTAAATATATATCTGAACTCACTTGACATTTCACATCAGATCTACAATGGCACCCATACAATAACAGTACTAAAATTTAGGGAATAATTTAAAGCCACTCTGACTTTGAACAGACTTGGTAGCTTAAAACATATTTCCTTCTCAGAAAACAAAAGATTGAATCTTTGAATATAAAAACAGTTAATATGGCTTGTTTTATGGAAGGAACATTTGTTGAGTTATTTTGCATCATGTTTCATCCTGTGGTCTAAGATAATCTGAGCAGTTTCCTCATTATGCAATGATGGTACAGTACTCAAACAGATGCAGTCATAGGAGCTCAAACTTCAGGTAGTAAGAAAATGGGATTCATGATGAAAAATATTTCTGGGAGTCATCCGGTTTAGATAAGGCAATCTCCCTCAAATCCTGTTCATATCCCACTAAATTACTCTCAGGAAAGAGGGAAAGGACATCCTAGGTCCTCAATCTGTGTGCTGGCTTTTCTCGCACATGAATACCCTCAACATCCCTGCCCTCTGTGCACACAGAGAAGTCTTCTCAAATGTCCACAGGTGACCTTCCCACAGCTACATGCTTTAGAATTATGAATGCTGGGGCTTTCAGCCATCTGCTGTAGTCAAGGGAGCTGACCCACCTTTGGGAGTACCTTACATGCACCTTTGTGTAGGTTGAATATTTCTCTTTTCCACGGAGGGGACAGCTGTACTCATGCAAACGATATACATTCCCAAATCACAATCACAGAAAGATTCCAACCATTAATATGTGCTCCAGTCTGGTTCATTAAAGGATGAAAGATCTGTTGTTGTGCTCATAGGGAAGGTCTGCACCGGCCACAACTACCAAGCAGAAACTCCAGATGAGGATTACCATGATACTAAAACAAATTGATTTTTATAATGTCTGTGATAATATTTTCAAAAATACAAACAAATACACAGAGAAAAGTTGATATGTTCCAGTAAGAAACAAGGACAAGAATCTTAAGAAGGTAGTTGATTTTTGACTCACTTTCCCATTACTGATTTCTTGCTTCATGTTACAGCAGAACAGGAGTGGAATACTTTTTTTAAATCCCCCATGGAACAGAAATAATGACCAAAAAACCCCACAAAATGTTTGGGAGTACTATTTAAGAAACATTAAGAACTTACTATGTGCCAGAGAAAATTTTAGGAATAATTTTCTATTTTCTACTTCAATTTTTCTTGTATCGGAAATATTTTGGTGTGGGTGATGATTTATTCTTTAATTCCAAAATAAATAGTACTCCTCAGGATAATGGAATAATAGGAATATGATATTGAAGATGAAAAATCAGAAATTATCTGTTTACTAATATTGAATATCTAAGAAAGAAACCCCAACACTTCACATATTTCTTCATCTCTGTGAACGGATGGCAAACCTGGAAATAATAATTCCAAGACAGCTTGGAACACTTCAAAATTAGACTCCCTAAGAAGGCAAAAGACACTAAAACTTAGAGCCTGAAGCTCTAACAGGTAGTCATCCTGGCCGAAAACTGGAAATCCCTTGAGGGAGGCAGTTTAATTTAATTAACCTTATAACTTTTAAATTCCATTTGCTGGGAGAGCAGGAGCTCCTGTGGATTTATCAGCAAGAGATTTCGGTATTTAAAGTGGCGTTCTGAGATTGGTCTGGTAATCTCTTCCCAATCTATGAGTTCTTCCGATCTTTTCACCCCAATTTCACTGTTACTTTCTTATGGCTGTTCACACTATCCCAGTGGGAAGCTGTCTTTCCCTTGAGCTCCTGTAGCACTTGGTACCACTCCTCACCCTGACCTCCATTTCTCTTTTAATTTTTTCTTCTCACTGGTGTCCTGAGGTAGGGGTGGGTGGCCAATGTTACTATGGTGATGAGGTGTTGTGCTTCTGCTGAAATGCTTCACTCTGGGAAGAAGCAGATCAATTCTTGAAACACCCAGAATTCAGTCCACGGGTCTGGGCCAAAGTGTGATCTCACAGGGTCATTGCTAATACTTGCATAAGCAAAAAAACTAAGACAGAAGATGTCCAATGTTGGAAAGTTTGAGAGGACATGATTTGAGGGGGGAAAACTCCCCAAAATTTGGGACCTAGAATACAGGAATAAGGTCTTGGGTATTCAGAGCCAAGAGCTAGTCACATTCACCTGGTAGCTTCAGGAAGGCCATAATTTTGTTATTTTTCCTTCCAGCCTGTTTTCCTCTTACTTACTTGCTGAGGAAACCTTAAAAACCCTCAAATTGCCTGGCTGTGTACTGGCTGAAGAGGTCCTTGTCCTGAAGTGCATCTATCCAGGGAAGGAGAGAGACTTTGAGTAGAAATAACAGTTTGTACAGCGGAAGGGAAGGAAAGCAGGTAGCCATCCTTGTGCCACTCCAAGAAAAGAAAGAGGCTGGGGAAAACAGCCCAGTGCAGTAGTGAGACTAAAGAACCTGGTACCAGAGAAGCCAGTGTACATACCCTAGCCACATCAAATATCCTGACCAAATGTCTCAACTTTTCTGAACCTCAATTTACTACAAAATGGAGAATTAAAAAATACTTAGAGTTCTGGGTACTCTGGGAAAGCTTCCAGGATTCCTCAGCTAGAAACAAGAGGCAGCTCTGGAGACTTTTTTTGTTCTGGATACTATAAGGGAAAAGTTAAAAGAATATCAAGACCTGAGTCTTGACATACTTGAATGGGTGAATCAATCACAGCTCCCACCGACCTACATAGTTAGTTCTACAATAGGCCGCTGTCTGCTGGTCTCTGTTACTTGCAGGTGAATGTCCCAATATGCCACCCTCTAAAACCCTTAGCTCACTCAGTTGTAAGTAAATGTTTATTTTCTCAGACGAGTTATTTTAATCTTGAGGTAAATGCACAAAGTGTACAGCACATAGTGGGTTCTCGACATGTTTAAACTCTTATTTCTGCTTTTCCCTTGGTTCAAGACAGATATATAGCATTTCCTGAGGTTTGCTCATGGCAGGAAGCTCAAGGCCACAAAAATGAAAGTGAAAGTTCATAGCTACTTGATCTTCAAAGCTCAGCCCAAGTTGGAATTACCCCCTTTA
Organism: Dasypus novemcinctus; assembly: GCF_030445035.2. Lineage (NCBI taxonomy): Eukaryota > Metazoa > Chordata > Mammalia > Cingulata > Dasypodidae > Dasypus > Dasypus novemcinctus. The sequence goes on along the minus strand of NC_080674.1, from coordinate 65,892,451 downwards.
TAAAATCTTCCCTGCTTACCCCACTCAAGCAGAGCTGGTTGGTGCCTCCTTTACTCCTCTACTATATCATCTGCACCTTTCTACTGCAGCAATGACCATACTGTTTGCAATGATTTGTTTACACATCTGTCTTTACACAGATGCTAGGCAGGGACTGTAAGTGTTATACTTATAGCGCCTAGCACAGAGCCTGGCCCATATTAGAGATTCAATGTTCAATGGATGAAGGAACAAACAATCTAAGAAGTAAATGCGAGGAGCAGTGCTCCAAAATGTATTCACCAAATGCAATGAATGTCCCATGATGATAAAAGAGGTTGTTGATGTGGGAGGAGTGGGGTGAGGGAGTGGGGGTGATATGGGGACCTCTTTTATTTTTTTAATGTAACATCTTAAAAAAATAGAGAAAAAAGAAAAGAAAAATAGCTTGTCAAAAAAAAAAGGTATAGAAAGTTTGCAAAAACAACTTTTATTTTTTCTAACCAATGCTAAGATTTGATAAATTTATTTACCAAATGGATGCTGGAAGACTGAAATGTAATTTTCTCTGTTAAAGTAAAACTTTTCTTACACTATTGGTCTGTTCCTAGTAGAAGATTATAAAGTTTTTTTTCCTAAATTATCAATATAAAATACAAAGAAAAAAATGTTCTTTTTTCAAGTGTTAAAAATATGGTGATACACAGGAAAATTACAGCTAATATAACTTATTGATGATAGCTAACAGTAACATTGTAGTATTTTTGCACCAATGACAAAGAAGATATTATATCAATTATAAGGGCAAAAATCAGGGATTATAAGCGGTATGGGATTTTTCCTTTTGGAATAATGAAAACGTTCTAAAATTGATTTAAAATGATGACAGTACAACTCTGTAATGAAAATGAGAGTGACTGAGTGTGCACTTTGTATGGAATGTACAAGGCATAGGTTTTGTGAACACAGTGAATCCTGTGACAGAAGATGGACTGTGGTTAATGGAAGAAATATGATGATGTTCTCATGAACTATAACTAATACATAATACTAGTACAGGAGGTTACTAATTAGGTTGGATGGGGAAAAATACACCAAATAAAAGATATGGGCTATAGTTAGTAGGAATATTCTGATGACCCTCTTTCATAGTTTGCAACAAAAGTTTCACAACAATGCAAAGTGTTAGTGGTGAGGTGATGTAAGGGAGCCCTGTATGATGATATGCATGTTTGTTTTATAAGTTCACATCTTTTATTACACACTTATTGTTTATATTTGTTCATATAAGAATGATATTCCTCAACAGAAATTTTTAAATTAAAAAAAAGAAGTAAATGGGAGGAAGGAGAGGTAAAATGCCACAGTATTTCCTCCTTTTCTTCCTCTCCCACCCTAGCACTTTTTTCTTTACTTCTCACATATAAGCTCCCTATCCTTCCTGTCTCCTCATCTTTGCTAGGATCCCTGTCCTAGTCTCAGAAGCATCATTTAGTCTTAGAAATTAGCAAATTCTTGTTCCTCCTTGCCGGCTGGTATGAAGGTAATGTGTGTAAATCAGATCTACAGCCAAGGAAGGCACATGACACAGTCCTGGACAATCAGGTGTTCATGGAAGTTATGAAGCTTATGAGAAAATCCTTCAAAAACAGGACACACTTAATTGCCTTCCATCTTTTGCCTTTTGCTCTCTGCCCTCCTATTTGCCTGGAATTAGACACAATTTCTGGAGCTGAAGCAGTAATCTTAGGACCCAGGGGAAAAGGCCTGGAATACTATAGAAATCTCATCCCTGATATTCTCTTTTTTTTTTTTGAAGATTTATTTATTTATTTATTTATTTATTTATTTATTTATTTATTTATTGCTCTCCCCGTCCTCCCCACCCCCCATCCTGGTTGTCTGTTCTCTGTGTCTATTTGCTTTGTCTTCTTTATCTGCTTCTGTTGTTGTCAGTGGCATGGGAATCTGTGTTTCTTTTTGTTGTGTCATCTTGTTGTGTCAGCTCTCCGTGTGTGTGGCACCATTCCTGGGCAGGCTGCACTTTCTTTCGCACTGGGCAGCTCTCCTTACAGGGCGCACTCCTTCGCATGGGGCTCCCCTACACGGGGGACACCCCTGCGTGGCAGGGCACTCCTTGCAGGCATCAGCACTGCGCATGGGCCGGCTCCACACCGGTCAAGGAGGCCCAGAGTTTGAACCGCGGACCTCCCATGTGGTAGGCAGACACCCTAACCACTGGGCCAAGTCTGCTGCCAGCCCTGATATTCTTGAATCATGAACCAATTTTTGCATCCACCTACACTTGGACTTTCTTATGTGTGAAAAATAGATCTTCATGTGTATAAGTCACTGAAGGCTAGTCTCTGTTATTTTCAGCTGAAGATAATTTCTACCTGATAATTTAGTGTCTCTGGTCCTCAGACAAGCCATGGTTGGATCATCTAAGGGTCTTTACACTTGCTGTTACCACTGTGTGAAATGCTTTCTCTCTGATCATCACATGACTGGTCCCTTTCACAGTCCAATCTCAAGTTAGAATGTCACCTTCTCAGAGGAGCCTTTCTCACCACCCTATCTGAAATAACTACCAACACTGCATCATCCTTTAATATCATACTGTTTTATTTTTTCACTGCCTTTATCAGTACCTGAAAAGCACTCATTTGCTTACTTATTCTCAATCATCTCCCACCAGGGACACAGACACCTTCTTAATTTTGTTCAGAGTTGTTTTATCTATAGCACTTAGAACAGTATGTGATATATGGCAGGTGTTCTGTGAATAGCTTCCCAGAGAGTAATCACCTCCAGAATTGGAAAGAATATATTTCCCTATAGAAAAAGTCATATATCTTACATAGATTTATAATTTAGGATATTATGGGTTAAAATTTTTTATTGCCTAATTACTGTATATAACATTGTTTATATGAGTTTCAAGTCCCAATTTCCCTTAATTAGTTCATTATAATCTTGACTATAGATCATCTTGCAGTCATCCCCATATATAGAAAACTGTGACTCCCTGAGCTATTCAGCTGCCTCCCCGCCTTTAATTTTTAATAGCTCTTCGGATTTTTAACTCCTTGATGAACTTTTTCTTTGACTTATTAAAAGAGGTTTAAAGTTTTTGATTCCTACCCAATCTAAGATAGGTCTTAATAAAATTGATTTGAGTGTCATTACTTATTCTCCTTGCAGACCCTATCTCATTTCACATCCTGTCTTGTGAAAATTATACTCTAGGCCTTTCAAGGGCACTTTGTCTAACTTCCCGCACTCCCAAATAGAAATGGTTCCTAACCCCATATCTTTTCCAAAGTCCATTTAAAAAATCAAGATATTTTCTTAATCCTTTTGGGAACCTTTCCTCTGTTCTGGATTTTAGTTTGAGGAGCATAGCGGACTATAAAGAAATAGTGAGCAAGACCTTGACATTCAGAAGAGTGAATTTTTTTTCTCTTTTAATGGCTAAAGAGTATACCCTTATACCACATACCTAGACTAATAGGATAGGGTCATCTGGTGCACACACTCAAGGAATGGAAAGTAGACAGTTTGAATAAGTATGGTAAAAGTTAGAAGACTATGAATACAGAGTAGGTAAGAGATCATTAATTGCTTCCCATCATCTGTTCTCTCCCTTTCCTTAGGAATAAAGTGCTGATTTTATTTAAGGTGGCAATGCCAAAAGAATACTTTTTCCAGTCTCCCTTGTAGTTAGATATGACCATGTGATATAATTCTGGAATATATTTTGTTTGGGATTGCTTAAAGAAGGCTGATCCAACTGGCAAGCACAGCTTTTTGCTCTTCTTTCTGCTTTCTTCTAGTCTGGAACTTGGACTGGACTGGCGGCTGGACCTCATACAGTCATCTTGTACCTTAAAGTAAGGTTGAGGATGGGAGACAGAATGATGATTTCATTGTGCCACTGTACCGGTTCTTAATTGCCCATTCTAGGGCTTCTTTTCTATAAGAGAATAAACTCTGGTGTCTTTAAGCACTTTGAGGGTTTTTTTTTTTTTTTTTTTGTTACATGTAGCCAAATATAATCCTTTTTGACACAAATGCTCACTTGGGAAGCTTTTTAAAAATATCCCAATGCCTAGGTTGTATCCCAGACCAATTAAATCAGAAACTCTAGGGATAGAACTCAAGCAGCAGTAGTTCTTAAAATTTTTTGGAAGTTTTAAACATAGCAGTGACATGATCAGAGGAGAGTTTTAAGAGGATTGATCTAGATCTAGTGAATAAGTTGAAGAGAACTGGTGAGAGACTGAGGCAAGTAGACCGATTTGCAGGTACTGCAATAGTTTATGGTCTGAGGGGATACAACTCTGAGCTAACACAATGGCCATGGAAATTGGGGTTGAGGTGGGGAAGGAGAGACACTGCAAAAGATAAAACAATACAGGACTTGGAAATTTAAGTGATGTGACACTGGGTAGGGCTAATCAAGATTTGTATCCTTAGTGATTTAAGACTACTCTAGGGGCTTGCGTTCTTTTAGTTATGTATTTCCTCCTTTTGCTTGAACCTCATTAAATTGATGTCATTCTTTAGTTTACTATGTGTCTACAGCTGCAAATCTTAAGATGAGTTTTGTTAACCTGACTGTATCTAGAGTTTCTCGTTAGATTATAAATATTTGCTCAATCATCCCTTCTATACAAAGACTCAGACATTTTATCCTAACAAGAGTCTATTTCACAAATAAGTATAGTAGTATTATATATATAATATAGACAAATATTTATCATGATTTAAAAATAATCGTATCTTGTAGGGGAAAAGAAATAAACTGAGTGACATGATGGTTCATATTCTAGAGCTTTGCTTTATATAAATAGCTTCCTGGGGCAAGACACAAACTCTCAGGGACTAAAATTTTTAAAATGGCTTAAAGAGGTGAACTTGATAGTAAATGATTACCTGATTACTCAGTATAGAGCCACCAAGTAGATAGATGTTATGTGGTAGTTTTATTGAATAACCTCAATTAAACAAACTTATTTTGTGGGTAATTTGTAAAACACATTGTCCAATGATTCATTGTAATAATGACACCTACACCTCAGAAATTGATCTTAAGTATGCTCTTCAAGCCCTCTGTTATTTAAAAACCAACATAATGGTTTAGGAATTTCAAACCAGAAAAAAGAATAACAGTCAAAAGTAATAGAAACATCATATATTTACAAGTCTGTGGCAAGACACAGCTTCTTTCAAGAATAGGCTTTAAAATACCAAGTAGACATAATGAATAAACAAGATACACGTATGAAGGATCACTGAGCTAGCTACTCAGGGTGCAAAGATGAATGAAACATGGACTTGCTCTCATGTACTTCAAAATAAAGTTCATTTTTTATAACTTTCTCTTTATTGAAACATCTATTAAGAAGAATCTACGGTGAAAGTCATTAGTCTATTTAAAACATTAAAAGGCTAAACTTCAATAGGCGATGGGAGGTCTCTTGTCTAGATTCCATATCATATTTAGTTCAGTTGCTAATATTGGCACTCTCCTTTTAACCTGCAGTGAGTCAGTACTTTGCCATTCAGAGTATATTTATGATTCTTAGGCAACAGCACAACCGAGGGACCACCACCTGCTTCTCCTGTCCACACCAGAGAAAGTGAATGCCCAGCTATGGATTGTCAGGTACCTCTCAAACTCCCCAGAACTCTCTCCTTCAGTTAGATTTTTGTTCCACCTTCAGATACTACTAAGTAAATTGGTTAGAGCAAGGTATTAAGCATATTAAGGCTTTATGTCTTTGTGAGCACATCCTTTTCATACAGAAAACATTCACCCCTAATATGAGCTACAAACTCACAAACGATAGAACATTGAGCACTGAGAATTCTTTGTGAGATAGTGTAGAGAAGGTATGTAGATGATCCTGGGCAGAAGGCCATCCCCCAGGGCAGAGCAACTCAAAGTGTGCCTTCTACTATAGGAGGGTCAGGGGAATTGTTCTCAAATGGATAGGATATTCTTTTGGTGAATATACACTGTACCTTTCACTATTTGCCTAGTGCATGTCACAGATTTAACTGCAAAATTCTCTGTAATAGGGAGGGAAAATAAAGGACATGGGGGCGGCACGGCATGTCTGCCAACCTTAGATTTCTTTTACTAACAGCAGGATTGTCACTTCCCACCCACTGCCCCCTCCACCTGTGGATCAGAGAAAGCTGAAGCTGCTTCCATGGTCACCAAGCCCTTGTACCCTACTCTACCACCCCACATAATTGCTGCTGCCTCAGCCAAAGTGAAGAAAGGAAGCATTACTGATTGAGCTGCAGTTCTCTAGTCTCCTCCTCCTCTCTCTCCCATCTCCCAACTTCCTAGCAAATAGAACAAGGGAAAGGGCAAGAAGCCAGCTAGAAGTGCACTGGGAAAATAGACCAAAAGAAATCAAATAGGGCTAAAACAAAAACAGAATGAAAAAAAAAAAGGAAGACAGAACATGAGGAAAGATAGAAGGAGAAAAGGAAAGAAACAGACTGGTGAGGAAAATCATTTCTGAATCATTTCTGAATCTGTAGTGATGGATCTCTAGGCTATTCATTACACTGCTCCAGTAAATCATTAGAAAATTCAGATTCATCTTGTTAACATAGTATGTTCATATTGCTATAAATTACTTCTGGAATTCAATCATGAGAATTCCTAAACAGTGCTTATTTTTCTATATCCCAGTTCTGTAAACAAATTATGGAGGAGCCTACATGAATTAACATAGAGCACTGGAATGATGAAGCCAGAAGATTCAGAATCCATTCAGTTCAACATTTTCACTGAGATGTAGAGAGAATTTAACAAAGTCATCCAATGTCACACAGTCTAAACCAGAACTAGGCCAAAGAGTTTGACAGTATTATGTGATTTAGGAAGACTCTACATTGGTTTATACAAAGAAGATGTTTCTAAACTTAACTACTTTTGAAACCTCACATCCCCATTTTGTTTTCAAGGTATTCAAGAAGAGACTTTTTGATAGCTATCTGGGAAACTTCAGCCTAGAAAATACCACAGAGCATAATGTAAGAAACCAAAGTAAACAAGGATTTATTTACCTAAAAAAAAATCTGATGGATCAACATCTTTTTCATGAATGTATCCTGACAACCTGAGTTTTAAATATCTTCTTAATAACCACAGTAAGCTAATCCGCACTTAAAAATAGCATTTACTATTCACTAGAGAGTCTTCTAAATGCTTGATGTATGTTAATTTACCCAATCCTCACAATATCACATGATATAAGCCCCCCTATTTATTAGCTCCATTTTACTGACTAGGAAATTAAGGTACAGAGGGGCAATATCTTTGCTGAAGGTCACTCTATTTGTAAATGGTAATACCGAGATTTGAACACTGGCCATCTGACCCAAAGTCCACACGGCCATGCACTACACTGCCACTCAGCACCCTGTGAAGCAATTTACATATTAATACACACGGATCCCTAGGAAGTGGTAAAGCCAGGATTTTATCCAGCTCTAATCTGATCTAGAGTTCATGTTTTTAGTTGTCACACTGTACTGCCTCTCTCATTCTCTCACTTAAACCTCATTTTTAAGATCTGGAATAAACCCTTCTGCACTTTCACCCACTTCAGTGGCCACTAACAGAAGGCAGTGGTGTGAGGAAGATCCAGTCCAATACAGACGGCTGTGGTCTCCATAGCAGCAGCACAGAGATGGAAATCTTAACCAACAGTCCATCAGCAGCATCAACTCCAGGGGGCTGCTTGGACGTTGGCTCCTCTGGGTCACCCTTATCAGGTGCCTGCTCCTCTCTCATTCTCGGGAACGGGTGAGGTTAATGGAAGAGGCACTAGACCAGGCAATGAAAGACTAGGGCTCTAGTCTTCAAGCAGCCCAGGCCTGGCAGGGCGCCACTACCCACTGGCCACTGTGCTGCCTGCTTTACGTATCTACCTCACTTAATCCCCATGCGTGGACATGACAACTACTTCACAGATGAGATTCGGAGAGTTACGTAATGTTGCCAAGATCATAAAAGCTGGTATGCAGTCCAGGTCTTCCTGAACTCCAAAGTCTTTACTGCTACTCTATTAAATTGTCTCTACAGTAACCTAAATCCTCTGAACGTCAGACTCCTCAAATACAAAAACAAGGAGATTGTGCTAAATCGTACTCTCTGTGGCAGGGAGCCCAAAAGATTCTTCCACAGTGCCTCAGAAGTTACTTTAGGAAGGAACTACAAGGAGACAGGGCCCCAGATCACCTGCTCATCTCTGACATGCACACACACACGTGCACATGCAGCACATACAGCCCGCTGTACGGAGCAATGCCCTTTCAGCTTATACATTTGGCTTTCCACATTTAGATTTAAAAAAAAAAAAAGGATTCTTTGCTAATAAAAAGCATGTGGTAATCTCTCTACCAAGTGATCTTTAAGGCCCCTCTTAGCTTTAACACCTATGAGAGGATCATAGTTACAAAGCTATAATAACTCTGGTAAATCAAGTCAGGCAGAAAAGACTTTGGATTTATCCGGCTGGATCTCTCCAGAAAACATCACTGTCTTTCGGCTGATCTAACACAACTTGAGAAAGTGTTTTGATTATGTTGGTCAAGACAGCCTTCTTACACAGGCCAGCTAATTGTAGACACAGGCCTGAGTTTTCTTCTCTTATGGTCACCATCCCTTGAGGCTTTTAACTGGTCGGAGAGGAAAGGGTGCAGCATTTGATGGCTTCTTTGATTCTATCCTATCGGTTTTCTCTTCCTCTCTATTTATCTTGCCTCATCCTCTTTTCCCCTTGTCCACCTCCTATCCTGTCTCCTTCTATCCCCATAGCCAGCTAGTACATAGGGAAGGGGTAGTCTGGGCTGGTAAAAAATGAGTGAATTAATTTATTCCTTTCAGTTCTACTTTCCCCCCACCTGTATTTCTGCACGGAGCAAAGCACTGATGCTTAAATGATAGCCAGTGGGCAGACATCTTGATAAGTTTTCTCTACCTCTATAGTTAATACTCTTTCATTAAAGATAATACATGTAGGAAAAAAAATAAAGCCAATTAAAAGCCAAGTGTTAACCATGGTAATGGTTATCATATCTTCTCCAAAAAAACAAAACAAAACAAAACACTTACTGAGGTTCACTTGACATACCATAAAATTCACTCATTTTAAGTGTGCAATTCAATGGTTTTTAGGAAATATGCAGAGTTATACAACCATCACCACAATCCAATTTTAGAACATTTCTATCACCTCCAAAAGATCCCTTAAGCTCTTTTTCAGTCACTCCCTTTTCATATCCCCAGCCCCAGGAAAACAACTAATCTACTTTCTGTCTCTATATGTTTGTTTTTTCTGGACATTCATATAAATGGAATCATACACTATGGAGTCTTTTGTAACAGGCTATTTCTCTTAGCATAATGCTTTTGTGTTTCATTCATGTTGTAGCAGGTATCAGTACTTTGTTCCTTTTTACATATGCCTTTTTGAATGTCAGCATTATATAGAAGAAAGAACATGGACTTGAGAATCATGTAAACCTGGGACTGAACCATAGCTCTGCCACTTCTTAGCTGCGTGACGCTGGGCAAATTCCTTAACCTTCGGAGACCCATTTGTAGAATAAGAATAATTCCTCAGAATTGTTCTATGAATTAGCTGGACTGTGCCAGCAAATTGTAGGTATTCAAGAAATCCTTTTCTCCTGCCCAAGAATCTTTGCTTTTCACAAATTTACCTGGCTTCCAACTTTAAAGTGACTCCTTCAGTCTCTCTACCAGTCATCACATTAAGTTTGAAATGAAAGCCTACATAACGAGCAATACTGGAAACGGAATTCTGCCAACGGGTATTACATCCTTCACTAATGGAGCCCAGATGGTGGGGATCCAAAGGGATTTCCTTCAATTATATTACTGTCATTTTTCATAAAGGTGGTTGAACTGTGTTTGTTATTTTAAGGAGGGAAATGTGTCAAATTCTACTCTAGAACATTTTATGGAGGTAGCTTTACCTCTGCAAGGCTCTAAGAATGCTATTTTCCCTCTAATTCTTATAAAAGTGCTCCAACTATCATCAACCCAAGGTAACATGAAACCAATTAATAAAGAGCCTTGAACCCTGGGGTAAAGAAAGTCCACCTCAAATCCTGGAAAGTCACTTTCTTAAGCAATAGTTTCAGACTCTTTATTTCTTAACTTTTTGGAAGAACCTGAATTTTTAGTGCATAGCAAAATAGCCTTTTCTGAGCTCCTTGTGCATTTCTGCAGTTCATCTTCTCTACTGAGGACTTGCCATCTGTTGAGTCCCAACTAAAGGGATTCTGGATGTAACCAGTATCTCTGTACTCTTGGACACAAAGTTCACAAAGATACTTCCCCTTAGCCCTGAATATAAAGTTCTCTGACCTAAACCTGCTTTTTCTTCTGAATTGATTGTTTCGCTACAGTTTTAAATCCACCACTGCTCTCCTTCATGTCTCTGATTGTTTTTCCTCCCTTGTTTGGAATTTTTCACAGCTGCATGTCTTCCTGGAATTCCTGAAGCACTTAATTCCCTCCACCTCCACTGCCAGAGACACTCCCAGACTTACTTCCTGTTAAGTATAGTATAACAGAAAAGGACAAGGTTTCTCAATCTTTCTACTAAATAAAATAGGTTTGGAATATATTTGGTTTATCTCTCACTTTGAGGAGATCTTTTTTCCATGATAAAATATGCCTGTTGTCAAATATAAACTAGTTATTTTAAGATGCTTTCTAATCTTTATATACCAATAACAGTCACTATATAGATTAGTGGCATTAAAAGTGGCAAAGAGTGATGCTTTCAAATGGATAAATTAGGTATGTTCTTTAAAAGTGATCAGTCCACAACATTATCAGGTGAGTTCGACTAATTTGAACTTCTATTGTAACAAAGTCGTACTCACACAGGTAGAGATAAAGGCTATATATTTCTATATGATTAAAACATGCACGTAAATGAATATATTTGTGTAAGAATTCCTGTGTTTCCTTACTTTAGGTACTAATCTTTAAAATATGAACTGTTAAAATCCATTGCTAACTTTTCTCCCAATATTGAGAGACCAGGAAGGAGTGGATGGGATCTTAGGAGGGAAGTTTTCAGTCACTGTATTATCACCTAAAATAGGTTTGGATATCCATAAATGTGACAAAAATAAATAAATAGAATTAATGGGGGGGTATAAGCATTTTAGGTTAAGTTGATTAGTGAATTTCCCTAATCACTCCCTTTTCTTATGTTTAAACATCCCTTTTATATCACTACAGTGAAGAGAATAATTTATATCCAAGACTTTATTTTAGGGGTTTTATTTTAATCGGTATCATAGGAATTTATCTGATGGTACAAATAGTTTAGTAAATCTGGAATTTAGCAAAGATTTTCTTCTCTCCTGCACAGATCTTTTGTTCAGTAGCAGATGACAAACTCGTCTTGAGGCATGATGATTTAACTTTAGTTTGATGCCCAAACATTCAACAAACATTTGTAAGTTCCAAATTCCAGTGTGTGATCAGCAGATTTTAAATTAATTTAAAAAGAAATCACTTAGTGACCAAAATCTTCCATTTATATACAGATATTACACAACTTTCAGATAATGGTTCGGCATATGGCTTATTTACAGCTCTCCAGAGATCCCTAGATTTAATTGATTGCAAAGTGATCAATTAAAACCCCAAATTTGCAGATACCCACTTGAGGCTTTTGGTTACCATAAACATCTGTCAGCATCCATGCATTATTTATATGAATTACAAAATAATGCCGAATGTCTCCTACCCGGAGATGGCCGCAAGTTTTTGGTGTGCCTGTCGGGCCATTTCGCAGCCTCTGGTTCTTGTCTTGTGCATTTCCGCTCGGAGTGAGGGACAGCTGACTGAGACGTCCCCAATAGAAATGACCAACTCTCGGTAGAGGGCCACTTGCGTGTTGAATTCTTGGACAAGCTGGAAAAGAAGCGAGTTTCTTTCACAAAACACTTATCGTCAGAAAGTTTCCTACTTCAGCGTGCATAAACTGACCTCTGATCTACCTCCCCGAATCTCCAGCCAAGGAGCTTATTAATTGTTTAAAGCTGGGCGCACAAAGATGCCACGTTCTCTTTGTCCAAAGCAAGTGTTTATTTTCGTCAGGGCAGACCTGGTCATGGAAACCCTATTTTCAGACCTACGTGCCTCCACTGGGTTAGTGTCTGAGGAGCAAGAGTATATTTGGAGAGCTAACGTGCCACTCCCAGGGCACTAGAGAATCATCCTGGGCACTTCCGCATAGACGCTCCTCTCTACTAGTGCCAGGAGACTGGATATGGATTTGAAGTTGCAAGAAGAAAAAAAACTAGGACAGGGTGTAATGGGCAAACCATTCACCTCCTGCCGGCCAGTGAACCTCTCTGGCTTCCGAGCCGGACGAGAAGCCCAGCCACAGCCTCGGCACTGGAACCTTCGTCCTCTCCGCAGCGCCCCGTGCGCTATGTTTGGATTTGTTTGCCACTGTCTCCCCACAAAGGCAGCACCCTCACCGCCGCACAGACCCCCTACATCCCTTTCCCTCCCGGGTGAGCGAGCCAGTTCACCGTGTCCTTTGCATCCACCATTCTCCGAGGGGGAAGAGGCACGACCTGCAGCCGCTGACACCCAAGACCCTTGCCTCCAAGGGGCCATCACGACCTGGGTGTCACCCCGAATTTGGGGGACTGCCGATTTAAAAATAGAGCATGTGCACGTGATTGGTAAAGAAAAGCTGAAGGGGGCGGGGAGTGGCTGGCACTCAAGCAAAAGATTAACATACACGACTCCCCCACCCCCTCTCAAGAAAGAAAAAAAAAAAAAAAAGAGGCGCAGTTTTCACCCACCATCTTGCAGTCGTCCAGGGCTCGCTGGGTTTTGTGGGCGCTCTCGGAGCCGCTGCCCCTGCGCTCCCAATCCCCGCTCTGCAGCTGGGGTTTGCTGATCTGGAAGATCGAGGAGCGGGTGGACCTGCTGGGGCGCTTTTTGCGCCCATTCGGTGCAGAACTCATGCATACACATCCACCAAGCCGAAGCCGCTGGTGCAGTGCGCCCCGGCGCGGGCGGCCCGGTTGTTGCCCTGCGCGCCGCCGCGGAGCAGCCGGAGCGGGGACCAGAGGCGCGCAGCTCACAGGGTTGGGGCTGGCTGCGCGGGTGGGTAACCTTCAGCTTGAAGGAGAGCGGGGGAAGCGCTGGCTGTGCAGTGCAGCATCGCTTCCACTAGCAGCAAGGAATGGGCTCGGTCAAGTTCTGCTCAGCAGCATTGCGGGCCCTGTCCCGAGAGCTGGGCGCTGGCGCGGGCTCGCACCGCTTTCCCCTCGGCATAGATTGCAGGACTGGGCGAGAAGAAACGCGCTGCCCGGCGGTTCGGAGTTTCCATTCAGCTGGGGGAGCAGCTTTCAAAGCCTGCGCCGCTAGGTGGGGGGTGGGGGGTGCTCTTGCTTCGGTGTCTTCCTGCAGCGGCACTGGATTTGTCTTTCCTTTCCCTCCCCCGTCGCCAGGCCTGGAAGGGCTGGCCGTCTCCAAAGCAGGCCAATTGGCCCTAATCGGCTGCCTTGATCCCTAGTCTCTACGGGCTCATCTGTTTGAAGATCCCAAATGAATTCGTGGCGGGACTGGTAGACGCAGGGAATCGATCTGGCTGACGTTGTACGCAGCCCCGCACATTGATAGGACCACAGTAGTGTGATCGGTCCATACATTTCCCTCCCCCCCCCCCCCCCCCCGTGTGTGCACTTATCCAATCAAATCCCCAGGAACATCAATTGCAATATTACTTCATCTGCTCTATTATTAGAAACGAAAAGTGTCATCAGAGTGGAGCACATTGCCACATGCTGGGGCCTAAACACAGATTTTAAATAAACCATCTGAGACTGTCTGGGGCCACTGATTTTCAAAGTCCGAACTGAGGAAGGAGTGAGGTTTTTGCTTCAAATGGAAAATCTCTTGATAATAAAAAAGGGAAGCTTTGTTACCCTGTTTTGTCTTTGTGAATTGGCGGAGAGGGGAGCTCTGGAGCAGGGGAGAGGGCAGAATGCCCAAAAGTTCAAAGTGCTCCTCATCCCCATCCTACTTGAACTGGTAAAAGCCTTGGTCTTGAATTCCACTCTCAGGACCTAACTCTGAGAGATTCCCATAGAGACTTGAGCAAGTAAAAGTCAACAGGCTTCCCTGTACTCTCAAAATGACCCTCATCTCCTTTATGGAACATCAGTGACCCAGAGTACAGGGAAGCCACATGAAAGAGGACTGAAGTAAAAGCCTGGGCCATTTAAGTTCACTTTATCATAGACATCTTAAAACCTTAGGGGGATGAAGAGGGAGTAGAGTGAAGCACTCAATTCTAATGTTCTGAGAAAGCTTGTTGCAATGATTCACCAGCTGGGAGAGGACAGATAAAGGGATCTGCCATGACAAGGGAACTTGTCATGTTGAAAAGCCTGAGTTTCCTGGTCAAACTCTCAAGGGAATGTGGAGAGTACACAGGGAGAGAGATAGTCAGAAATAGCCAGGAAGGCTAACACCCCAGGGAGGGTGACGCCAGAATTTCTTTTGTCAAACAGCCAAAAAAATTGGGGTAGAGATCTGAATGGATTTTCAGCAGCATTTGCATAGTTGTCTTATCAAAGAGTTGGGGGTCCCCTCTGTGCTGCTGTCCTCTAGGTAGTTTGATTGCCCAGAGACCAAGGTGAAAAGACTCTTCTGCTGACAGAATCTCCCCAAATGTAGTAAGATAAGAGATTAACCCTTGGTCCTCTCACTGACTGTTCCTCTTTCCCTCAGTCTCAATTTTCTCTCTACTGCCCTTGTGTAGGGAGGAAAGTTTGAGGAACATAGTAGAAGGCTGAGACTTAGCAAGTGGATTGAATGGAGGGGATGCTGAGGAGGAAGGTAGCAGAAGGGACTAAGGGACTTTAAGGTGGGAGGGATACCTCTCATTTGTAAATTGCAGTCTTGTGATATAAATACCTTTCATTATCACTAACTATCCTCTCCCTCACTCCCACCTTCAAGACAAGCTTCCTCTGGGCCATGGTTGTGGCGCTTTGGAGAATTGAAACTAATGTGGCTGAGTTTCACAAATGCATGGACATAGGATGAAGAGAACAGGTTACGGGAGGGCAGTGTGCTGGGAGTCTTTTCCCCTCACTCTATTATTTCATCGCCTTTCTGTGCGGTGAAACAATGATTGCCATCAGATTTGAGCATCTCAAAGGTCCTCAGTAGTAGGTTTCTACTCCAGCTACAGCCATCTGGTTTCACCCTTCCCCCCTCCTTCTGCCTAGGGACAATTTCAACAAATTAAAAGACAACATAATTGCACTGCCCTCTTTTCTATGCTATACTGCTTGCAGGCCGTGGGAGACTCTGAGAATAAAAGGGAATAAATGGGTCCAACACAATGTCACCTCTGAAGGAGGAGTACAGACTTGGAAACCCTCTGGGAGAGTAAAGTGAAACTGTCATTTGTAGGTGTGCATTGGCCTTTCCTTATACACAGTCCAAGCCATTTTCATGAGGGGAGAAAAATAGCATCAATTTCAGAGCTGTCTCTCTAAGCAACAAATGCTGCAATCAGAATAGCAGCAGGCAAGTTTCATTCCCTCATCTTCCCCCACATTCACAACAGCATGAATTTACATTCCTAGGGCCGTCTGACTGCCAAATAGAAGGGTAAAGTGCAGTTGGAAATTCCAACAATAAGGGTACATTTTTTGGTTGTCCAGACCCAATTTTTGTACAATTCTTATCATGGGTCTTTCTATGGCTTTGACCGAAGTCAGTTCTTAGATTCACTCCTCTAACATAGGATCCACCTTCCATTTCATATTCTCTCTATGGTAGTTTTTGAGAATTCATTTTGATTTGGAATTTTTAAAAAATGCGTACCAGTTTAGAGAGAATATAAGCCCCAGGTTTGTATCTTTGAATTGGTGTTATAAGGAGACACGATGGGACCCAAAGATGAACACATCAACCCGGGCTGGCATCTTGTGAAAGGAGATACTGGAAAGTAGATTTCCTCTGGGAATAAAGTTCTAAGAGGGGAAAAGAATGAAACAGGACCTTATTATCTGCATGGGTCTGTGGCAGAAGCAGAGGCAGAGAAAAATACAGTCAGATGCTGGGTTCTGAGAAGTTGGGAGGTCTGAAGGTAATGATGAAATTGCTCTTGGTTGGTGTCAAGAGATAAGAAATTGAATTATTATGAAGGATTTAGTGAATAAGTTATGCAATTTCCACTTCAAATAGGAAGAAGTTCAATGTTGTGGGAATAATTTACTTATTAATTTCATAAATATTTTTGACTATTTTTATTAGGAGCATATCCAGATTTTGTTGGTCATAAAGCTTATAGAATCTGGGGGCTCTTCTTTAAGAAACAGAATCCAAATTTTTAAATAAAAAATTAGATACAGTCTTGGAAGCAGCCTGTGTGAATAAGTTTCCCTGAAGCTTAGGCTTCATTACCTTCAAGGCAAATCTCCATTGGTGTCTATTATGTGCACAGTGGGCATCTGATATCTTGCCTGCTCAGTTTTTATTCTCCCCTTTTCTGATGATAGAACCTTGTGTTTCCTTTGAGAAATCGCTCCTTCCTCACTTTTCATCCACCCGGTCCTGTGGGTGGGCAAAGGGTTCTGCATTCCCAGTGGCTACAATGACTGATAATGGGTGAGAAATCTAAGCTGGCAATGAATTTTAGACCTGGCATTTTTAAATGAAACTTTTAGGTTGAAATACATGAAATTGTCATTATTCAAATATTTTTGACATATATAAATAGAAATTTTTAATATTTCAACCTAATATTAAGAGTTTCTTTTTTCCATTGGGTTCCTAGGGTAGTAAGATGAAATCCTCGAATTTCTGATGGCCAACTTTGCTACTCATGATGGACAGCCTGCCTGAGAGTGAACCTAGAGGAAATCAGAATGAAAGGTTGGAGAAAGATTGATTCCTAATGATTCTATTAATCATATGGGACCAGCTCTGCCTTAAGTCAAACCACATTTAGAATTTCAGTTAGATGAACCAAGAAATTCCCTTTTAAACTAAGTCAGTTTAAATTGGGTTGCTGCCATTTGAAATCAAAAGAGTCCTGATCAATATAAGTAAATTATTATTGTGCAGTAAAAGCATAGCATACATAAAATCATTCCATCATCAAGCACATATTGATGTGCCTATGAGCAAGGCACTATATTAATAATGAGAGAGGATACAACAAAAGTAAGAGATATGATTCTTCCTTCTAAGGTGCTTACACTGAAGAGATGAAACTCGCACACATGAAATTATGAAGTACAGCAAAATATATAGTAGTATTATTTTTTGTTACATAGTGGACGATAGGAATTTCGAGATGGGGTCAATCTCTGTAGACTGAAGTTAGTAGAAAAGGCTATATGAATGAGATGGAACTTGAGCTAGGTATTGACATTTAGGCTTTGGCTAGATAAAAGAATGTGGTAGAACTTTTCAGGGATTGGCTAATAGCAGGAGTAAAGGCAAAAGAGTGGAGAGCATGAAGAGTTTAACCTGAACTGGAGGTGAGTAGAGGATGGTATGAAAGCAGAAAGTCTCTGCTTCTTTTATGACAATAAATCATTTGTCCATGATTTAAAGCCATGTTGGGAAGTAGCTATACCCAACAGATTAACCTGTTGTCTAACATTAATCTCCTACAATTTTGAATGAGGCAATTTGGGTGTTAAAGTCCAGTGTTCTCAGAAATTGATGATGCAAGTTACAGGTAGAGTGGGAAAAAATATTAACTAAGAATGGAACAGTTCACATTACTTAGAGCTTTCAGAGTATAGCAGAAGAGTTTTGTCCTGATGTTAGATCGGTATAGACCATGGGCAGAGGAGGACCATTGCCATTTCTTAATTAATTAAAAAGAGGCAAGTATAGAGGAACCCTGTATTTTATGCATGATTTTTCTGTCAAGTCACAACTTCTGTAATAAAAAAAGAGGCAAGTGATGTTTTAAGAAAATTAATTTGGCAGTGATATGTAGGATGCATTAGAATTGGTATTGAAGCCATTTATTCAGCTATTACGATAATCCAAGTGGGATTTGAAATCTGACTCTGCTAATAAGAATCAGGGAGAAATCTAAGAGGATTTTAACGTCAGAACTTTATATCAGGACAGGACTGACTAGAAAAAAATCCAAACTACCCAAAGTAAAAAGCAACAGGTATTTCAATCTTCCATGGAAATAACTAAACTCACAGACAATTATCCCTGAAATTTGCATTTAATCATGATTCTATAGAGCTTTTCCTGCCTTCTTTATACACAAAACATGTACTCACTGGTCAAACCCTCCAGCTCACCTGGCCTATGGGTTCCACCGAGACCTCCTGCCCATTTGACTAGACCTCTTTCTATCCAACCACGGCTCTGGCCTGAACCTAATCTGTGTCTCACCAAACACTTATATTATTGAGCTATTGCCTTGCTGACTATCTCCTTCTGCAGACTTCATCAACCTTCCCTGCAGTGGCCACACCTTGCAACATAACTTAGTTCCTTTAAGGACACTTCTGGATCTGCCAAATATGCTGAAACACTTTGAAGGAACACTGCAGTGGACAAGCTGTGTCTGCAGAACCAGTTTCTTAAGTGTCCTTTGGCCTACCTTTGCCTTGGCTCATTTTGGGCCATTCCATTTACCTTTGTTTCATTCTCTGATTACTGTGTGATCTCTTCTCTCTTCTCTCTCTCTCTCTCTAATAATCACACAGTTGATACTTATATATATCTTCCCTTATTTTAAAAAGTATGTTACAGTCCTCTTTGACCATCCCCCTATAACTTCAGTCCTCTTCTGCCTCCCCTTCCTATCAGTTTATTCTTAACAGATAAGTCTTCTTATCAGTTTTCTGTGTAGATCTTTTATACATAATTCTATACTTATATCTCCTGAGAAAACAGGTAGTGTTTTGTATTGTTTATATATGGGTGTGTTTATATAGAAATGCTGTATCATGGTGTCATTCTGCAACATGCCATTTTTCTTTGAAGAGGCTTCTATATTAGTACACATCAATCTCCTTAACTTATGCACAGATTCAAGAATAAAAGATATATAATAGTTTATTAAATCATTCCCATCAGTACATTTATATAATTTCAAATGCTTTAATATTATTAACAATGCTGTACTGAAACTTTTAAGCATGCCTTCTTTTTCATATGAGGGTACTTATTTCATAAGTATATGTAAAGTGAAATTTCTGGGTCATACAATATGTGCATTTATGTTTTTTTTGTTTTATTTATTTATTATTATTTATTTCTCTCCCCTTCTACCCCCCCCCTTTGCGGTTGTCTGTTCTCTGTGTCTATTTGCTGCGTCGTCTTCTTTGTCCGCTTCTGTTGTTGTCAGCGGTATGGGAATCTGTGTTTCTTTTTGTTGCATCATCTTCTTGTGTCAGCTTCTCTGTGTGGGCGGCGCCATTCCTGGGCAGGCTGCACATTTTCTTTTGCACTGGGCAGCTCTCCTTATGGGGAGTACTCCTTGCACATGGGGCTCCCCTACGCAGGGGACACCCCTGCGTGGCACAGCACTCCTTGTGCACATCAGCACTGCCCATAGGCCAGCTCCACACAGGTCAAGGAGGCCTGGGGTTTGAATTGCAGACCTCCCATGTGGTAGACAGACGCCCTAACCATTGGGCCAAGTCCACTTCCCTGCATTTATGTTTTAAGCAATGCTCTGAAATTTCTTTCCAAGTTTGCTGCATCAAATTATACAAATACTGACTACTTATTAAACTACCTCTTTACCCACATACTAGTCAGCTTGATATTATTAAACTTTTAAATTTTTTGCCAGTTTGACTATCTTGATGCTATATTTTTAACTCTGAGCCTTCCAATACCACCTTCCAAGCTTCCACCAATTTTATCCCCCTTAGCAAAGAATCTTTATGGACCAATACTTGGTAATGTCTGCCTCTCCCCACCACACACTACCCCACCCAAACACACACTCTCACACACTACCCTCCTGCTCAGCATGGTATTAGGACTCCTGCTCCAAGGGTATCTCTGAGTGGGTGCAACCTGTCTTTGAAAGTGTGGACTTCCAAATTGCTTAGTATTAGGAAATAGAATTAGAAATTCCCTATTCTGGGAAATCATAAAAATGGAGCTCCCATGATAGAATTGGGCTATTAAAAATATTTGGCTAGAGAAACGGTTAGGGCTGGAGAAATAAATTTAGAAGTCAGAAATAAAGAGTGGTCTATGACCTTTGAGAATGGATGTGTTTCCAGGAAGGAATAAATGTCGGTGTGGGTGTGGCTGTGTGTGTGTGTGTGAGGGGAAATAGCAGAGGGAGGAGGATCAAGTACTGAGGCATGTTAACAGATGAGAGGTTGTATGATGGCAGAGTCAGCAGAGAAATGGAGAAGGGAGCACTGGTAAGACAGAGGAGGAATCCGTGGAATGCAATCTCCCTCCCCCCACCCCCCAAGCAAAGGTCAGAGCCACTTTTGAAAAGTGAGATGTATGATACAACAGAAGTGTCAAGGAGTAAAAGGACTTAGAAAAATACCTTTTGGCAAGAAGTCTTTGTGAAGAGTTGTGTAGATATGAGTAGAAGGAACAAAACCCAACTTGTAAGTGAACAATGAAGATAAGAAGTGTAAGATATGGGCAGACAGTAAATATGAGGGCAAAAGAAGAGATAGAATGGTAGCTAAGGAATGGCAGATTATGGTAAATGTGTGTATATTGTTTGTATTTATTTTAAAAATATGTATTTGCAAAAGAAGGTAAGAGCCGGCAGATAAGCAAAGATAGCAGTTGCTTTAATAAGAGAGCATAATTAGTAGGAAAAGCTGCCAAAGGAGAGAAGAAAGAATGTGGTCCAATGCACAAGTGAATGGAAATATACCGATATTTTGCAAATGAGGAGAGTCTAGACCCAAGAGTTCTTGTTTTTTTTTTTTTTTTTTTTTTAATTTTTTTTTATTGACTTTGTAATAATATTACATTAAAAATATATATGTGAGGTCCCATTCAACCCCACCCCCCCACCCCCCCTCTCCCCCCCCCAACAACACTCGTTCCCATCATCATGACACATCCATTGGATTTGGTAAGTACATCTTTGGGCACCTCTGCACCTCATATACATTGGTTCACATCATGGCCCATACTCTCCTCTATTCCATCATGTAGGCCCTGTGAGGATTTACAATGTCCGGTGATTACCTCTGAAGCACCATCCAGGGCAGCTCCATGTCCCGAAGACGCCTCCACCTCTCATCTCTTCCTGCCTTTCCCCATACCCTTTGTCCATTATGTCCACTTTTCCCAATCCAATGCCACCTCTTCTATGTGGACACTGGATTGGTTGTGTCCATTGCACCTTTATGTCAAGAGGAGGCTCAGATTCCACCTGGATGCTGGATGCAATCCTCCCATTTTCAGTTGTAATCACTCTAGGCTCCATGGTGTGGTGGTTGTCCTTCTTCACCTCGATCTTAGCTGAGTGTGGTAAGTCCAATAAATCAGATTGTAGGTGCTGGAGTCTGTTGAGGCTCAGGATCTGGCTATCACATTGTCAGTCCAGAGATTCAAATCCCCTAAATATATCTTAAACCCCAACATTAACTGCACCTCCAGCACATTAGCATGAAAGTCTTATGAAGGGAGAGCCCATCTGAGTCCAGATTCATCACACATAAACACCATTTCCAAAGAGGGGCCATCTGCCCTGGTAGTTAACCCCATCGGCCATGACCATAACTCCCATGGGTCTCTTTAGCCCTCAAAGGAACCAATATCTGGGGGTTGTATCTGCTTTATCTGTCTCTCTGACTCTGCTCAGTTGTGCATGAGGGCAAACCTTCTGCCAGCCTCCAGACTCTTTTTTAGAAACTCGTAGCCATATAAACTCATTTCTCCTTTCCATTTCCCCCTTACTTTAGGTCAAACAGCATTTTAAAGTCATGGTATTTTATGTAGACATGGATATTCTGCTGATCCGCATTGAACCTTCCGTATAAGGTCATTTTCCAGTTGCATCATCAGTTGGTAGTTGATAGTGGTCCCTCGTTGCCAGGGAGGCTCATCCCCGGGTGTCATGTCCCACGCTGGGGGGAAGGCATTGCATTTACATGCTGAGTTTGGCTTCGAGACTGGCCACATTTGAGTAACATGAAGGCTGACAGAAGGAAATTCCCAGGCACAAAGTTGCTCTAGGCCTTGTTATTATTTTGGGTTTATCAGCTCACAAGCATAGTCATTAGTATCAGGGGCTCACTGTTGAACCCTCACTCCCTCCCGGTCCCCACCACTGTACCTGGGAGACTGTCGCTGCTCCCCTAGGGACCACGACAGAGCACCACTGGCCAGGAACCCAGTACCCCCCCTACTGTGGTTTTTAATTGTTGCCACTATGAGTATATCCAAACATTACCATGCACCCTGGACATATGTTCTGTACAGCTCCCTGTCAGTCATATATCACCTGTCATTGTAGACCCAAGAGTTCTTAAGAAAGATGCAGTGTTATTGATCTCAGTTCAATATATAAAAATAAAATCTAAGATTAAAGTGTCCAGATTCTCAGAATGTGTTAATCAAACAATCTATTCAACAAATAAAGCGCTACAAAATAACATCATCTCCTGGTATTGGGGGTTGAGACATTTGAACTCTTGAGTTTTCAATTTAGTTAATGGAATTCTGATATATTAGAGGGTAAGGGATATTCAGGGTTTCCTGGTTGGGAGGTCAGCTCAGAACCTAGTTTGTCTTTTTTCTTTAAGTTTAGTTCTGGAAGAAGATTATACAACTCCTCTTAATAATCTGTTCTAGCATCCAATAAATCTTACAGTCGGAATATTCTTCTTTATGTAGAAGCAATTTAATTCCATTTTCTTAGGAAATGAATAGCATCTGTTGCCAGACCTAAGTAAGATAGATGTAGTTACAATAAAAACTGGCTTTTCAAAATGATGGTGTTGCTAAGTCTCTGAACTCTGACAGAAATGAAGAGAGAACTAGCTGGGAGAGTTTCTCTTAACCTCAAAGAATGGAATATCTTGGGTTTTCCCTCCGCAAGGGAATAAAGAGAGGTTTTCTAGAGGACTGGGAGATGGAAGCTTCAACATCAGACTAGGATATATTCCAGCCCCTTCTGTCTGTCTCATTCTATCATCTCTCCGTTTCTGTGGAGTTTGGAAGGACTTACCTGATGTCTCTCTTCTGGCAGGTTGGCGGAAGTAGACTGTGTCTGACTTCCAGTTTGGCTGGAAATGCAACTGAAGTACCTCTGGCTTTTCCAGAACTGCCAGTGCAGAGTCCAGCACCAACTCTACTGATTTGTTAAATGACCATGGTAAAATGAAGTGACTACCTTCTTTACAACAGTCCTTTCATCCTTAAAGACTCATATCAAGTCCCTTTCAGATTTTTTCCTTCCATGAAAAGATAATTTTTTTTCTTTCACCCTCCCCACAAATGCATGCAATCATTTTGTTATTTCAAAATATTTGAAACTAAATATGAGGTCTCTGATTGAAGTAAAAGCAAATTTGTTGTACCTTCACATTATAATCTAATACACTGAGGATCTAACTACTACTTTTTAAATTAAACTACTGCTTTAATAATCTATATTGACTTTGTGGTCCAAATGACAGATAAATGAAATTATGTTATTTTATTTTAAATAAAATAAATTTTATTTAAAATTTTAAATAAAAATTTTAAATAAAATAAAATAATTATTGTCTTTTATTACGACATTAGTAACAGAAAAATGCAACAATAACTTCTCAGAACAGGTCTAAAACAAGATATAAATAGATAAGACAAAATAAAGGTTGACTAATCTAGAAATTTCAAGAGGAAAGGCCTGTTTTATCATTAATTCGCTCTTTTGGGTGCATTAAAAAGAACTAATAATTCCCTTCTTTGTTTAAGCAAGAAGCTCTTTTTTATTTAAGAGACTGAAAGAACAGTTTTGCCACAGAAGCCCCATTTCAGACTGCTTCATTATTTTTCATTGCTTTCTTTTCATTTTTTACATTAGATTAGTTGCAGGTTTACTTAAAATCAAGCAGAAAGCATAGAGTTCCCATATACCCTATCTCCCAGAGTTTCCCTATGATTAAAAGTTTACATTAGTGTGATACCTTTGTGACAATCAATTAAACACTGTTATTATAATTATACTATTAACTATAGTCCATAGTTTGCATTAGGATCCACTGTTTTTGTTGTACAGTTCCATGGGTTTTTAAAAAAGCATATATACAACCCAAAATTTCCCATTTTAACCACTTTCAGATAAACAATTCAGTGGTGTTAATTATATTTACAATATTCTGCTACCATCACCACAATCCAGTACCAAAATTATTCCATCAACCCAAGCAGAAACACTGTGCCAATTAAGCAATAACTTCCCATTCTTCATCTCTACCCTGGCCCTGGTAATGTGTATTCTAGTTTTTGTCTCTATTAAATCCTTCCTTTTTATACAATTTAATCTTTATTGTTACTATACAGTTATAATTGCAACTGAAATTACCAAAAAGTACTTAAAGAAGTTGGTTAAAAAAGATATCTAGGCACATCTTACCCTGCAGCACACCCACAACCCAAGTTTCAGGTTGTGTGCTTATCTCATTTGTAGTTTTCTTGTTTCTTAAAAAACTCTTTACTCCCTTGCTTAAAAAAAAATAAAAAAGATACCTAAGTTGTTTGTACCAGAGATACCTATAGAAACAATGTACAGAGTTACAAGATGGGTAGACAGGGAAGTAATAGACATTTAGAGGAAGTACCTGAATCTGGTATACTCCAGAGATACACGGAGAAATAAGAAACTAATATTGAATGACTGATAGATAATTCTTCATTACAAGGCTAAGGGACAATGGAGCATTTTAATTTTATAATAAACTCAGATCACCAGCAACAAAATTTAATCGAATGCCTGGTGTTTTCAAGGCACTAGGCTAAGCACTAGGGAGTCAGAAATGTTAGCGCCATACAAACAGATAGCCATCTAAGATAGCAAATACCAAGTGTCATAACTCATGCCTGACTGTGAAGCATTTTGGGAGTTTAGTAGTACAGACTGATAAGAAAGAAGAAGAGAGTCTAGACAGGACTGGAACAAGGAAAACTGATCTCTGATGTTCAAAGAGACAGGATAGAATTAGCTTGATTCATATTAGCACAAATATCAAAGAGGGTCTAATTTAGTCAGTGGAGGATTTTTGGTACAAAAAACATAAATCATGTGCCTACTATGTGCTAGTTGCCAGGGACACAAAGGCAAATAAGACAGACCTCTGCCTTAAAGGAACTTAAGTAACAGAAATAGAAATGCCAAGTAATATAAGTAAGTGGCAGTATCATCTGTGATAGAAGACTACAGGGAGTGAGTCTGCAGGCAGAGGAACAGGGATTTAGGCTGACAAGAGCTCATCAAGGTCTTGGGGTCACAGTGTCCTTGGAGGATTAGGGAGGTTAAGGTCACCACTCCATAGGTTGAGAGGGGTGGAATTAAGACATTGCCTTGGGCCAAGAAAGGAACTCCACCCTTGTATACAGAGAAGGTAAGTTGAAGGTGAATGTTCCTGCCTGATGTTTTGGGAAAGTTTTGCCATTCCAGGGTACAGAGAAGGTGGAGCACAGTCCCGAAGGATTAGGGAGGTTAAGGTCACCACTCCATAGGTTGAGAGGGGTGGATCTGTCCCCCATGGATTAGGGAAGGCCAGGTCACCAACCTGTTGTTGTGAGAGTGTTAGGCCTGTGTGCTAAAAGTTAGAGAGGATGTTGTCTTCACTTCACTATACTAGGAAGGTTAAGACTCTAACCCAAAGATTGGGTAAAGTGTGGTCATCTCCCCAGTGCTCTTGGAGGGTGTGATCTGGATCATGGTCGCCACCAAGATGCTTGATGAGGGTGGAACCAAGAAAAAGGCCATTGGGAAAGTCTGTGGAAAGTGTGGGTCCTCATCTGGCCCCAGGGAGAAGAGATCATCATCTAAAGAATGACTCTCAGACTTTAACATCTAATGAAGTATGCCCTGTAGGTTTATGGAACTGTAGGGGATCCATGACTCATGTTTCCCTCCCAATTTCTTCTTATAGTAATGCAAATGTTTATCCTTTGTCCATTTGTGTATTGGAAGCAGAAAAATTGTTTTGTGGGTTTGGGAGGTCTACAGCCAGATGGGACTTGGCCCCAAGACAAACTATCTCTTCAAAATGATTATGATATGATTTTGTACTTGCATTGTTACTGATTTAAGGTTTTTTGAATATTGTATGTATTTTTGGAATTTAGAGGGTGGGGTGTAGCAGTTTGATATAGTTTATGAATTCCAAAAATAGATACTGGATTATGTTTGCAACCTGGTCTTTTCCTCTGGGCATATTTTATTGTATTGGATTCAGAGGTTTCACTTTTACTTGATTAAATTATGATCAAGGCTTTGATTGGGCCACATCAGGAGGACATTGAGTCTCTGCCCCTTTGGTGTGTGGGGAACTCACAGAGAAAATGATGTGACAGAGGAGGAGTTTAGAATTTTAATGCTTGAGCCCAGGAAGTAAACACATAGAGAAGCAGATATGTGAGGAAGGAAGGAAGTCTCCATTAGACACAGCAGAGCCCCAGGAAGAGAGACAAGCCATTTGCCTGATAGTCTAAAGTTGACCTTGTGGAGAGAGCAGAACAGCTGAGACCTAAGAGGAATAAGCCCTGGGAAGAGAGGAACCCAGGAAGCCTGAATCCTGGCAGATGTCAGCAGCTCTCTTGATCCAACACATGGCAACAGACTTTGGTGAGGGAAGTAACTTATGCTTTAGGGCCTGGTAACTGTAAGCTTCCACACCAAGTAAATACCCTTTATAAAAGCCAGCAGATTTCTGGTACTTCGCATCAGCAGCCCTTTGGATGACCAATACAGGTATCAATGTCAATTCAGACACTATAGTCAACAGTCTTAAAAATGTTTGGATATTACCTTTCCCCAGTATATGGGAACTACATTTGTAGTTTGCATTCCCATGGAAAATTATTTTTGGTGGATTTTCAGTCTCACAAAAAATATTCCCATTCCAGCATGTGTTCTTCCTTGTATTTTAAAAATCATTTCCTCCACCATCTATCATGACAATTCAATCATTTCAACCTCACTCAACATGGCCCTAAGTTTTTCCAGGCATCCAGAAATACCCTACCAGTGAGTTTGCACCTTTCTTTGGAGTCTTAAAAGACTCCAACTGTAAACAGACTGTTAAATTTTTTATCCCAGGAGAATACATATTCCATGTCAATAAGCTTGCTTCTTATCCAGCCTTATGCTCCACCTCCCTAGGTAAAGCATCCTCAGAATCCAGTCCCATGGGTTTCAGTAATTTGAAGAAGGATAATAGATTACAGGACTGTTGGAGCTATTTCCAAGACTTGAGGTAAGGAAGGGCTTTCATAATAGGTGCTCAAAGCTCCAAGTATGCTTTCATGGGGTCCATTTTCCTGGATCCAGTCACCTTGAATGATACACCATTGCAAGGTCCAGATGATGCAGAAGGGCATGTACACTAACTGCTCACAAGTCTGATGGACTACCAAAATGATCTACATTAGGCTACGCCTGAAGAGTTAAACATAATTGAGACAGAAAGACTCATAGCTTACCATGAGATAGGCCATATTGTTATCTTTCTGGAAAATATCTTTGAAAATTTCACTTTTAATAGACAGGACAACTCTGTGAAATATTAAAACAAACTTTGTGGAAAAGTTATTTTAAATTCATATTAGAATTTTGTTGACTTGTTTATAATATGGCTTGCTTCAATTAATGCTAAAACACTTATTTTAATGGCATTTAATTTTTAAAATATTGTCTTTAAAAATGTTTATATTTACATTTGATCTCACAAGAGCCCTACTATTTTCCAAGGATAGATGGTCTACAGAGGCAGAATTAGAAAACCTGCTTCTCAAAAAAAGCTAGTGAAATGAGCAGAAGTTAGTAAGTTTGCACAAGCAAAACATTCTTATCAAAGAAACCTTAGAAAATGGAGTAAAGTACAAAACATGGACCTTAGAACATATAACTTCAACCAGTCCATTCATGAACGTAAGCATTACCCACAATCACCTTATACTTTGTTTTAAATAAAAGGAGAATACAATTGTAAGGAACCCGTCTTCTATTTTTTTCTACATTCCAAATCTACTCCTCAAAAGTAGCAACTATTAATAGACTGATGTATATCTTTCCAGATTTTTCATGCTTATCCTTTAACTATTCTTATGCAATAGAGAAATAAATACATTTGTTTACTCATACAAATTTGTTTATATAATATTGTTATCAGTTTATACCTATAGTCCTATCATTTATACTGTTTAAGATATTGAGGTACTTATTTTATAAAGGAGTGCTTGGCATTCCACTCTGTGTATAAAGTAAGCTCATTTTGAAATCTCATGAACTACCCATCATTAACTACTTCTAGTTCACTGAAAAAAGAGAGAACTTACTGTATTTTGGTTCCCAGTTTTTTCACCAAGCTATTACTGATTTAAAAAAAACATTTTTGCAAACTATACGATATCAGTTAGAAAATTCATTTGGCTCTTGTAACAGAGGTGCAACTAAAAATTGGAAATGAAAAAATACATTTTCAGATGAACAAAAGCAGAGAGAGGCTTTGTCCAATTATCAGACTTTCACTGAAAGTAATGAAAGGCATCAAGGAATGAAGATCAAAAAAAATAATACGTAAGTGGGTAAACATGCACAAAGATTGACTGTACAAAAAAGCATAATAATATATTTTGTGGATGGGCTGGTAGAAGTTATATGTCCTAAGGTCCTTGTATTATTCAAGTGGAAAGTAAGAATATTAACTTGATAAGTTACATCTGCATGTTTAAATTCCTAGGATAACTAAATAAGAATGAAAATATGGCATATAATTTTGAAACAAGTAGAGGGGAAGAAATCACAATGAGAAATAATACTTTAAAAAAGCACTAAAAAGGGAAAAATAAGATAAAAAGGTAGGAAAAATTAAAATTAGAAAATAAAATGGTAGAAATAAAATACAGTATACAATAATGTAGATGGGTTAAATGCTCTTGTTAAAGTGCAAAGATTATGAAACTGAACTTAAAATATTGATCTTTAAGACTTCATCAAAATTTAAAAAGCTCTTGCTCCATGAAAAATCCTATTAACAAGATGAAAAGCTACAAACATGGAAAAAATATTTGCAAGCCACATATCTGTCAAAGGACTTGTTTTAGTTTTCTATGCTGTCTTAAAGCCAATAATATGAAGTGGGTCAGCTTAAACAATAGGAATTTATTAGCTTACAATTTGAAGCCAATAAAGTGTCCAGGAAGTGTCCAGGAAGAAAGGCAATGCTTTCTTCCTGAAGATCAGCTGCTGGCAATCTTTGGTTATTCTGTCACATGGCAGGACACACGGAAGCATCTGCTGGTCTCTCCCTTCTCTTCTGGGTTTTGTTGATTTTAACTTCTTGTTTCCATGGCTTTCTCTCTCTTTCTCTGTATTCATTCCGTTTATAAAGGATGATTAAGACCCATTTAAACCGAAGAGTCACAATTTAACTAAAGAAGGCTCATCAACAGGTCCAACTTACACTGGGCTCACACTCACAGGAATGGATTAACTCCAAAAACATGCTTTTCCAGGATATATACAGTTTCCAACCACCACACTCCACCACTACTTTCCCCCCAAAACATGTTCTTTCCATATGAAAAGTACCTTAATTCCGTCACAATATCCCAAAAGCCTTAAATAGTTTCAGAAACAATATTTGGTATAAAGTCTCATAAAAATCAGTTATAGATATGGTCTGTCCTGGGGCACATTCCCCTTCATCTCTGGCCCTGTGAAACCTAGAGAACAAGTTATCTGCTTCCAATATACAAAGGAGGGACAATCATAGGATAAAAAATTCCCATTCCCATAAGAAGAAATTGGTAGGAGAACAGGGGTTATAGGTCCCAAACAATTCTGAAACCCGCAGGACATACTCTGTTAGAATTCAAGTTCTGAGAGTTGATATTTTGTCTTCTGGGCCTGTGGGAGTGGCAGTCCTACCTCCTTCAAGTGCTTGTGCCCAGGCATTTTTAAAATGTTTTCTAAATTTTGTGCTTGTTGGGAGTTAACATGAGAATGCCTATTTTTTCTCCTTAGACTTTGGTTTTTATACTTTGTTTTGTTTTTACTGGGATTGGAATGAGAGTGCCCTTACATCTTTATGGGACAGCATTTTAATTAAATCTTTGCCAAAGTTGCTTATGGGAGCAACACATGCTTCTGCTTCATCCAATTTAAGGCAAACACCTATCAGCCATTGTATTAGTCAGCCAAAGGGGTACTGGTGCAAAATACCAGAAATTGGTTGGTTTTTATAAAGGGTATCTATTTGGGGTAGGAGCTTACAGATACCAGGACATACATCATAAGTTACTTCCCTCACCAAAGTTTATTTTCACCTGTTAGAGCAAGACGGCTGCCGATGTCTACAAGGATTCAGGCTTCCTGGGTTCCTCCCTTCCTGAGGCTTGCTTCTCCTTCCTCTGTGTGCTTACTTCCTGGGGTTCCAGCTTAAGGCTTCAACATCAAACACCAACATGAAAAACCCTTAACTCTGTCCTTTTCCATGCCTTTTATCTGTGAGTCCCCACCCACCCAAGGGTGGGGACTCAACACCCTACTG
The DNA here is from genome assembly GCF_030445035.2 of Dasypus novemcinctus. NCBI lineage: Eukaryota > Metazoa > Chordata > Mammalia > Cingulata > Dasypodidae > Dasypus > Dasypus novemcinctus. The sequence continues at coordinate 65,861,656 of NC_080674.1, read as the reverse complement.
GCACAAGAGGTTTTCATAATTAATCAATCAAGTAATCCTATGAACCTGATATAATCTAATATGCCCAGAGGAAAAGATCAGTGTACAAATATAATCTAGTATTTCTTTTTGGAATTCATCAATAATATCAAACTGCTATAGCCATTTTTGCCTTTAATCTTTTTTGTGTGTGTTTGACATGTGTATGTGTGCATGAGTGTGTGATGTCATCACATGTTTTTGGAAGAAATATTTGTTGTTCATTGTATTAAAATTCCATCACTAGCAGCTTTGTATTTAAAAATAAATAAGGAGTTTTATAAACATTTTATTTCCTCTTTCTTCTCTTAATGTGAAGCCTTTTGTAATTTATATATATACACTTCTTAGAAATATTTCCATTAATTTTGCCCATTTCTTCTGGGGGAAGCTATATATTAGATTTTGGAATGGAGCTAGGACGTGTACCACAGTGTGGTGTGAGGAACACTGCTCTGCCTTGATTGCCGAAGTATCTTCTTATTCCAAAGTAACATTACCTGTGGACCTGGCTGAGAAGCAGTCTGTTCATGTGGCTGGGTAATGTCAACGAATATTGTGTATGTGAGGATCAGTGGGGGCTGTGGTACATGCAAAACAAATTGTGGACAATGTATTATTTTGCTGTGGTGGGGTTAATGTTAAACACATTTAGTCTTCCATGATTCCCTCTTTAGTAGATCTCTTTTTAGGTGTAATCCTCATTGCAGGTATTCAGCAAGACAGTATAATATGCTTTAATTTACCAGATACTCCCAGCTAACTTAAATTCTCACTTCTGTGATGACACACATGCGATTTTTGTTTCTAAGTGGTTTTAGTTTCATTGTTTGCCAATGTGGTCCTTTGCTGTTGTCCAGTAAAGTTCATGTATATATATATTTTAAAAAATACTCTCCCCAAACACTGGGATGAAGGTACCATGTTCTTCAAGCATTGGGGTGATGGCCAAGCTCTCTGCAATCCTTGGGGAATAGGTTGCATCCTCTGAGAAAACTGGGATGGCAGCCATTCTCCACATTCTCACAGACACAGGCTTAACCCTCTTTGAGCACTGGGGAGACCAGGAATTTTCCTGAATGAAAAGTTCCATAATTTAAGTCAACCCATTGCATGGTATTTGCTTTAGCAATGAGGACACTAACACACACATTATGAGAGTCCCAGAAGGAGAAGAAAGAAAGAATGGGGCCCAAAGGAATTCAAAGAAATAACTGCAGGAAACATCCCCAATTTAATTAAAGATATGAATATGCACATTCAAAAATCCCATTCAAGCCCATACACATAGTAGTCAAACTGTCGAATGCCAAGGGCAAAGAGAGAGTTCTGAAAACTGCAAGAGAAAAGGAACATGTTTTGCACAAAGGAGCCTCAATAAAAATAAGTGCCAAAAATATTGGAGAATATACAAGCTCATAGAGACAGAAATTAGAGTACAAGTTTCCAGAGGCAGGGAACAGAAAAAGTGGAAAATTAATATATTATGGGTGTAGAGCTCTTGTTTGGGGAGATGGGAAAATTTGGTCATGGAAGTTGGTGAGGGTAGTGCAATATTGTGAATATGATTTATCTATTGAATGGTATGCTTGGGATTGGTTGATATGGGAAAGTTTATATTGTATATATGTTCCCATGATTAGACAAAGAAAGAAAGAAAAACTAAGCAAACAATGACAATTAAATGGAATACATAATCCTGGATGGGATCCAGCATGGGAGGAGGAAAAAAGGTTCAGTGGACCCCCAATTGAGATGGTGGAGTGAGATGGTTCACAGTTCCTTCCTCCCACAGAAGCATTGATCAATCTGTGAGAATTGGCAGAAGCATCTTTCTCAAAGCTCCAGAATATAGTTAAAAGATTGCAGTAACAGAGCTAGTGTTGAATCAAGAAAAAAGGCAAGCTAAGAAGAGAAAGTTGGGAAACGGACTTTGGCCCAGTGGTTAGGGCGTCCGTCTACCACATGGGAGGCCCGCGGTTCAAGTCCCGGGCCTCCTTGACCCGTGTGGAGCTGGCCCATGCGCAGTGCTGATGCGCGCAAGGAGTGCCGTGCCACGCAGGGGTGTCCCCCGCGTAGGGGAGCCCCACGCGCAAGGAGTGCGCCCGTGAGGAGAGCAGCCCAGCACGAAAGAAATTGCAGCCTGCCCAGGAATGGCGCCGCCCACACTTCCTGTGTCACTGATGACAACAGAAGAGGACAAAGAAACAAGACGCAGCAAAAAGACACAGAAAACAGACAACCGGGGGAGGGGAGAGGAATTAAATAAATAAAAAATAAATCTTAAAAAAAAAAAAAAAAGAGAAAGTTCTTGTGGTGCCCTGGACGACACCTTCCTCACCCCTTAATGGTTTGGCATGGAGATGACCCATGCTCCAAGTGCAGATCCCTGGTCCCTGTTCCAGAGAGAACAGAGTAAGTTTCATGCACAGATTGGGACCATGTATTCCCAAGGGAATTGCTGTCTGAGAATTTGCCCTAAATGTAGAAGGCAGCTTATGAAACTCTACTACAGAACTCTGTGGGAGAGTAGCTAAGTTGTACCATATGGGCAAGGGATGCTGGCTGTAGGACATGCTGTGCAGTACCTGGGACCATGAGGAAATTGTTTCCCAGGGAAGAGGGAATATTCTGAACTGTGTAAATGGGAGGAATACCTAGGGTCACACTTGTATGACAAAGACAATATGCATGTACAGAAAGGATCAGTAAGGTTCCTATACTTTGACTCAGAGCTGTCCTCTAAACTCTTTTCATAGTGAAACCCTGAAAAAGAGCACTCACACATGTCCATTTGTGAAGACTGAGAAATTAGGTACCTAGATGAAGTGGACAAATTCTTAGAAATATAAAACTGACCTACCTTAACTCAAGAAGAAATAGAAAATCTCAACAGATCAATAGTAAGTAAAGAGATTGAGTTAGTAATCTAAAACTCCCAACAAGAAAAGTCCAGGACCAAATGAATTCACTGGTGCATTTTGCCAAACATTTCAAAAAGAATTGACACCAATTCTGCTCAAACTCTTTCAAAAAATTGCTGAGGGTGGAATACTTCCTATCTCATTCTATGAGGCCAATATCACTCTAATACCTAAAAAATTACACACTAACATCCCTCATCAGGATAGATACAAAAATCCTCAACAAAATACTAGCAACCTTATCCAACAGCACATTAAAATAGTTATAACCATGACCAAGTAGGATTTATCCCAGTATTGGAAGGGTGGCTGGACATAAGAAGATCAATTAATATAATAGAGTGAAGAAAAAACATGCGTGATTCTCTGAATTGATGCAAAAAAAAAAAAAAGCATTTTTAAAAATCCAATACCACTTTACGATAAAACACTTAGAAAAGTAGGAATAGAAGGAAACTCCCTAAATATGATAAAGGGCATAGATGAAAAACCCACAACTAACATCATACTCCATGGTGAAAGACTGAAAACCAAGCAAAAATAACCCCTCTCACCACTGTTACTCAACATTGTACAGGAAGTTCTACCCAGAGCAATTAGGCAAGAAAAAGAGATAAAAGGCATCTATATTAGAAAGGAAAAAGTAAAAATTTTCCTATTTGTAGATGGCATGGTCCTATATACTGAAAATCCTGAACGTAATCCATAACAAAGATACTAGAGTAAATAAATGAATTCAGTAAAGGCAGGAAAGGGGAGAGAAATAAATAAAATAAAATAAAAAAATATAGAAGGAAAGTAGAAAGACGTTCTACAGAATGAGAGAAAATATTTGAAAACCATATATCTGATAAGTGTTTAATATGCAAAATATAAAAAGAAATCCTATAGCTCAAGAGCATCAAAATCAATTAAAAATGAGCAAAAAACTTGAATAAATTTATCTCCAAAGAAGATACACAACTCATTAGCCATTAGGGAAATGCAAATCAAAACCACAAATAAGATACCATTTCACACCCACTGGAGTGGCTACTGTTTAAAAAAATGAAACATAACAAGCATTGGAGAGAATGTGGAGAAATAGGAACTCTCATTCATCATTGGTGGGAATACACCATGATGCAATCACTGTGAAAACAGATTTTATGATCTCACTGATATGAAATAATTAAAATAAGCAAAAATAAGCAAATTCATAGTCAGAAAGTAGAACACAGTTTACCATGGGCCATGGAGGGGATAGAGAATGAGGAATTAATGCTTAATTGGTATACAGCTTCTGTTTGGGGTGATGATGATGTTAATGGATGATGCTAATGGATGATGGTGATGTCAGTACAGCATTGTGAATATAATCGACTCCACTGAATTGTATATTTGAATGTGGTTAAAAGGAGAAATTTTAGATTGTATATATGTTACTAGAATAAAATATTTTTTAAACGATAGTACTGTCTGATACAAACAGTGAACACTAATGTAAACTTTGATGTATAGTTAATTGTATAATTTTGATAATATTGTCTCATCAATTGGAACAAAGTTACCATAGAAATTCAAAGTGTTAATAATAGGGAAAACTGTTAGGAGGGGACGGTTCATGGGATCTCTATATTTTCTGCATGATTTTTCTGCAAGCATTCAACTTCTCTAAAAAAAAAACAAATTAAAAAAATTAGTCAAGTTTATGTAGAAATTTGTAGATTAACATCTTTTTGGAAGTGAATATAAAATGAGCTATTAATAGAAACCTGAAGGTAGTTATTTTCAACAGATTAATAAGTACTTCTTTTCAGTTCTCTAAAAACATCCTTGCTTAAGTAATCTTCCCAATTTTTAACTGTTGTTGGTGCTCTATGTATTTTATTAGATAATAGTTTATGTTTCTTATAAAAATGATGACTAAGAACTTCCACTGTTGGCTAATATGCTCATGAGAACTTGTAAATGTGTATGTCTGCATAAATTAAACTTATATCAACTGTATTTATTTTTTAAGATTATTTATTTATCTCCCCATTCCCCGCCCCCGCCCCAGTTGTCTGTTCTCTGTGTCTATTTTGCTGCGTTCTTCTTTGTCTGTTTCTGTTGTTATCAGCGGCACGGGAATCTGTGATTCTTTTCGTTGGGTCAGCTTGCTGTGTCACCTCTCTGTGTGTGCGGCGCCATTCCTGGGCAGGCTGAACTTTCTTTCGCGCTGGGCGGCTCTCCTTATGGGGCGCACTCCTTGCGCGTGGGGCTCCCCTACGTGGGGGACACCTCAGGGTGGCACAGCACTCCTTGCACATCAGCACTGCACATGGGCCAGCTGCACGCAGGTCAAGGAGGCCCGGGGTTTGAACTGCGGACCTCCCATGTGGTAGGTGGACAACCTATCCACTGGGCCAAGTCTGCTTCCCTATAAAGGAATATTTTAACACAACTTTTCCAATAAAAAATTCAGTAAGAACATAGATATGAATATGACAAGAGATTGACATTCGCCCAGCATTATATAACTTCAGAATGTGTATGTTTAGGAGAATCAACCATGTGTCAGGCCATGGAGCAATTCTCAACAAATTGCAAAGGACTAGAGGCATATAGACTTCATGCTTTGACTTCCAAGGATTACATAAAAGAGTGTAAACTACAATGTAAACCACTATCAATATGGTGCAGCAGTACCCCAAAATGTATTCACCAAGTGCAATGAATGTGCCACGATGATGAAAGAGGTTGTTGATGTGGGAGGAGTGGGGTGAGGGGGTGGGGGTTATATGGGGATTTCATATTTTTTGAATGTAACACTAAATAAATAAATTAAAAAGATAACTAGAAAACTCCTACATGTTTGGAAATTTAAAGAACACACTTCTAAATACTTAATGAATCACATAACTCATAATGGAAATGAGAAAGTAATTGCATTGAATGATATAAAAGTACTATATTATAAAGTCATTTTATGCATCTTAAGTATTTAGAGCATGATTTTGAGTCTTAAATGCTTATCTAAGTATCCAGTTCAAGATGCTTGAAAAAGAATGGCAGGGAAAAAACACAAAGAAAATAGAAGGAAGAAAACAATAAAAATAAGAATAATAATGAAGTAGTAAACAAACTGATAACAGAAAGAATCAAAAGGCTAAATATGCTTATTTGAAAGATCAATACACTTGATAAATCTCTGGCAAACTTGAATAAAAGAGAAGGTGTATATAGTAATTTAAAGTTAGTAAAATGAGTAATTAGTGATAAAGTTAGTAAACTTTATTTAATAAGTAATTTAAAAAGAGGTTGTCATTACAGACATTAAGAAGACAACTTATGCTAACACACTTCAAAATTAGAAAAATTTGTTGAGCTAATAAGATAAAATTCTTTTCATACAGAAAAAAATACCAGTCCCAGATAGTTTTTCTGGCAAGTTATACTAAATATTTAAGCAAAAAATAATTTAAATCTTAAATTAATAATTACAAAATATAGATAAAGAAAGAATATTCCTGACAATTTATGACACTAGTAAAATTTTGATGAGGACAGTATAAGAAAGAAAGGAAAACTATAGGTCAATCTCACTCATTAACATATATGCAGAAATCATAAACAAAACATTAGTAACCTGTGTATGAAAACAATATATCATTACCAAGTTGGATTAATCCTTGTATGAAAGGTTGAGTTCTTATAAGAAAATAAATCAATGTAATTTTTCTTCCTTTTTTTTTTTTAAAGATTTATTTATTTATTTAATCCCCGCCCTCCCCCCCACCCCCGTTGTCTGTTCTCTGTGTCTATTTCCTGCGTCTTGTTTCTTTGTCCGCTTCTGTTGTCGTCAGCGGCACGGGAAGTGTGGGCAGCGCCATTCCTGGGCAGGCTGCACTTTCTTTTGCGTTGGGCGGCTCTCCTTATGGGGCACACTTCTTGCACGTGGGGCTCCCCTACGCCGGGGACACCCCTGCGTGGCACGGCACTCCTTGTGCGCATCAGCACTACGTGTGGGCCAGCTCCACACGGGTCAAGGAGGCCCGGGGTTTGAACCGCAGACCTCCCATGTGGTAGACGGACGCCCTAACCACTGGGCCAAGTCCGTTCCCCAGTGTAATTTTTCGTATTATCAGTTTTAAGGAGAAAAATGATGTGATCATCTCAATAGATAAAATCACTTCATAAAACTTGACATTCAGCATAAACACTCTAAGTAAGAAAATAAAAGAAAATATTCTAAATCTTAGGGCAAAGATTATAGATAATGCTGAAACATTGAAAATATTCCCTTTAAGTCAGGGGTTCTTGACAGGGGTCTGTGAGCTTGAATTTAAATTTTTAAAAAACCACATTATTCTTGTGGGGATGGGTGTGATATGATATATTTATTAAATAATACACAATACTGTCTGGACATAAGGGGTCTGTGGTTTTCACCTGTCTGGCAAAGGGGGTCTGTGGGACAAAAACGGTTAAGAATCCCTGCTTTAAGGGTAGAAAAAATACAAGGTGCCTTCCATAGCTACTTGTATTCCACATTGAATTAGAAATTCTAGACAGAATTGTAATGTAAGAAGAAGAAATAAAAAGAATGAAGATCAGAAAGCAATTACTCTATGTATACATAAAATCTTGCATTTTTCTGAATTCTTTTGTTCCAAGGGGACTACTTATCCATCTTCTCTAGAAACTTTCCAAAACTGCTGTCAGGTACACAGGAAAATTGAATTTTCTCACCAACAAAGTCACATTACCTTATGTCCATGCAGATAAGATGGAAATTCACAATTCTAACTCCACATTATGTAATCAAGTTTTAAACCCTCATTGGCCAAATCTGGTCCAACACCTTGAGAATTCCTGTTTCTTTTGAAAATCTGGGTATTGGTCCTGTTCTACTGCATCATTTTTATTCAGAGCTTACTATGGTAACTCTTCAATGTCCAAAAATAATGTTTTTTAAAAAGCTAATTTTTAAAAAACTGTACACTTAGCATCTTTGTATGGACCAGGTACTGTGCTAGATGCATCTCATGAGTTAACCAATTTAAATTACCTCAACAGAAGTTTAAATGAGGAAAGGAAGAATTATGTTTACACTTTCAAAAAATCACACTGGGTTCAATGTGAAGAATAAACTTGTAGAAACAAGAGAAAACAAAAAGGCTGGGAGACCAGTTTTTAAACTATTTGAGGAATCCAGTCTAGACAATTATGAAAATATATTTAGACTATGTTGATGTGAGTGAGGATGGATTCCAGAGAAATTTAGGTAATAGATTCACAGGACTTGATGAGGAAGGTAAAAAGGGGTGTGTTGATGACTCTCCACTATAAATTCTCTGATGATGAGCAAAGTATGCAGTCTTCCTGAAGACCTTTTTGCTTTTCTTGTAGTTTTAGATCTTTCTCCAGTATGAACTCTTATTTTGATTAAGGTGACTAATTTGGATGACGGTTTTCCTACTTTCATTACATTCATATAGTTCCCTTCCAGAATAAGTTCTCTGATATACACTAAAGGACTGATGATGGCTAAAGGCTTTACCACATGTGGTACATTCATAAAGTTTCTCTCCAGTAGGATTTCTGCAAAGACAAATAAGGAATGATTTTTGTCTTGAATGCCTTTCTATGTTTAATACATTCGTAAGGTCTTTGGCCAGTGTGAAGTCTCTGATGTTCATTACAGGGTGAGTTATCACCAAAAGCCTTCCTACAGTCAATATATTTATAGGGTTAGCCTCCAATATGAGCTCTCTAATATTGTATAATGTGTGAGATGTGGCTGAAGGCTTTATCACATTCTTCACACTCATGGTTTCTCTCCAGTGTGAATTTTCTGATGCTGAGCAGTGTGAGCCTTCTGAGTGAACACTTTCTTACAAACCTTACATTCATAGGGTTTCTCTCCAGTATGAATTCTCTGGGGAGTGGCAAGCTGTGGACTAATGCTGAAGGATTTCCCACATTCTCCACATTCAGAGAGTTTATTTCCCATTTGAATCCTCAAATGACTAGCAAAGCATATACTCTGCCTAAAAGCTTTACTGTATTACTTACTTTTAAAAAGCTTTTCTCCAGAATGCATTCTTTGATGTTGAGTGAGTGATGCATGATGGCTGAATGCTTTTCTATGAACATCAATTCATATGGTTTTTCTCTGATATGAATTCTCTGATGTACAGCAAGGGATGAGCCAAGGATTTGTAACATACATCACATTTGTAAGGTTTCTCTTTAGTATGAATTCCCCTATGTGGACTAAGTCCTTTGTGATTAATGAATACTTCCCACAATTGATGCAATAAAATGTATGCCTAATATCTCCACTTATAAAAAGAGATGTGTTCTTCATATGAAGGCTTTCCCACATTCAATACATTCACAGGGTTTCCTGCCAGTGGTCACAGGATGAACCACCTCTGAAGGCCTTTCCATATTCATTCTGTTTTTAGGGCTTTTCTCCAGTATGAATTCTCTGAAGAACAGTAAGGGATGAACACTGGGTAAAAGTTTTCTTACATTCAGTACATTTGAAAAGGTTTTTTTTTCCTCTTAGATTCTTGTATGTTTTATTAGCACTGAATTTTTTGGAAACTTTTCTCAAGTGAATCATGCTTATGAACTTTCTCTTCTGAATTGTCCAAATGGAAACACTTTCCATATTTGCTTTACATAAGATCTCTTTCCTTAGAGAGTATTTTGTTATGAATGATTGTCTCTCACTTTAATTGTGCCTCCTGACCTACCAGCTTCCCTTCAAACATGCCTTCAGAATCCCAGTTTTCTCTGAAAGTGGAACACTCAGTGTTAGTGTTTGAAATTCTGTCCATTACCACTTCATTATGTATGTCTTGCTTGGGAAATGATTCCAGTGTTTCACATATAGATTGCTGGCCTGAGAACAGGTCTCTTGTCTTCTCTCTTTTTACCTTCCAAGTCTCCTTCCCTTGTTCCAACTGGGATGCCACATCTGTCTCAGAAACACTACATCATCCTAACCTCAGGTCACTATGTTCTCCCACATCACGTTCTTACAGAAACTCTTCTGAAGGGGGAGTAAGTCTATGACCACATCCCTGACAGTCACCAAGTCCAGCTGCCTCTCAAACAGAACATCATAGTCCCAATTTCCCTCTAATATGAAGCATTCCAGGCAATAGCTTGTAAATCTCTCCATTATCTGGGATAACTTTTCTTCACAAAAGCCCTTGTTTAGAGGTAACTGCTTGGTCGTCTTCTGCACAGTCTTCATATCTGGGTACTTGCCTCTTGTCATCTTTCTCTTCACCATCCATGGCTCTTTCCCTTGTTCCAATAAGGAGATCATATCAGCTAGTGATATTAGGTTTCTGCAGCTCTCCAACATCACTTTTTTTTTTAGGTACCAGTACTGGGGATTGAACCTGGGACCACATATGTGGGAGCCCAGTGCTCAAGCACTGAGCCACATTGGCTCCCCCAACATCACATTTTGGTACAGATTCTTCTGAGCAGGTTTCAGCCATTCCCAGTCCTGTTGGAAGAAATCCATGGCCAAATCCCTGAATGTCTCCAAGCCCTGAGAGGTGGCTTGAAGTTTAATTCCTTCCCCTGCTGCCTCCTGCTTGCATATGCTTCCTTAGAGAAAGACAGTGTCCCTGGAAAGCAGAGCTCTGTTCTTAGGTCTCATATTCCTTGCTGGTCCTTGGCTGTGAGACCATTTCTTCAGCGTGGCTTTCCCCAGGTGGTTTGGGCAAAAGATGCTGGATGGCAGTAGGTGGGTCCCAGCCATCCCTGGGCTTTGTGTGGGCAGTGCCCTGGTTTGGGAGGGTCTCCTGCCCCCCAACAATAATGACTTTTTCATTTTCTAAATGTTTAAACATTTTTCAAATGTTTCTATTGTAAATAATCTTGTGGTAAAGGTATTTGTCTTCATTTCAGGTTATATCCTTGTGACACATTCTTAAACAGAGCCTGCCCCTAAGATCATAAGAATGTCCTAAGGACTGTTAATAAATCTTACCAAACTGCTTTCTAAATTGTGTCAAATTAATTAAGGTGCAACCATGAGATTATATTTCCACCTCACTGATTTCCCAAATTATTGAAATTTGTAGTTAAATGTGTCTTTGCTGCTTAGATAATAGGTATTTACATCCAAGTTTATTTGGTATTTCCTTGATTACTAATGAGGTAATGTTTCATATTTCTGATTCATTTATAATTTTTATATATTTTCTTCTCATCTCCTTTTCCCAGTTATCTATAGTAAATCAAATGTCTTCATGATTTAAAATGTTAGGTTTAGAATATAATAAGAATATTACCATTTTCCTATACTTTCTGTAAATTGTTTGGCAGTTTGATTTCTTGCTTTCTATCATAAATAATATTTCTTTATGATACTTTAGAAGTATAGTAAGAAAAATTGATTAATACTACATTTTAATCTGCAAATCTGGGTCTTTTAAAAATTATTATTTTGTTTCAGAGGAACTGAGAACCACTAGAATATCACAAAGCAAAAAACATAAACAGAACACAGAACAAAAAAGAATAAAGTAGTTTTAGAGTTTGGAAAAGTCACAAGTAGTTTGGGAGTCTCAATTAAAAATCTAGATAATATAGGTTTATTAATTCATTTATTCTTTGAAAAAATATTTAGAAAGTTCCCATCATATGCCCAGGAACACACATGTAGTAGACACTGAAGAAGGGTGAATATCCAAAGAGGAAAACTCCACTAAATGTTCACATATTACCTTTACAAGAAGAGGGAGAATGAAAGAGAGAAGAGGCAGAAAAGGGACCATAGTCCCAGCCATTGCTTCATTCTCCATGGTCTTTGGACCAAGAGAGTCTAAACTCGGCAGAAGGAGAGAAAAAGAAAAGCAACGCTGAATTATTCCTTTACAGAAGCAGCATAGCTTTGGTTTTTTGTTTGGTTTTTTTTTTTGAGTTTTGAGTATTTATTACCTTTGTTTTCAATATAATTTCATTATAATAAAATTTATTGAAATCTATCACTCATACATGGACATGCATAAACAGTAAGTATGTAGTAATAGTTGTGAGCTTACCAAACAAACATACATAACATCATACAGGACTCTCATACCTCATCCTACAAATAATATCTTGCATTGCTGTTAAACATTTTTAAATATAATTAAGGAGCATCCTCAAAATATTACTACTAACCAAAGTAGTTTCCCCATTACCCTATTATTATTATTTTTATATCATTTATACATGAACATACATTAACAATAAATATATAGTGAAAGTTGTGATCTTACAAAGCAAATACTCATAATGTCTATCAGGGGTCCCATACATCAACCCTCCACCAACAACTTGCATTGTTGTGAGACATTTGTTACAAATTATGAAAGAATATTATAAAAATCTTACTACTAATTATAGTCCTTATATTACATTTGGTGTATTTTTCCCACAACCCACCCTATTACTTTTTTTAAAATATATTTTTATATTTTAAAATATAAACTTTTACAATAGAAGTTGTAAAATTAGAGAACAATCATACATATGTGCAGAATTCCCATACAATACCCCTATATCAACACACCACACCATGGTGGAACATTTGTTACAGATTATGAGATAATATCATCTGATTATTACCAGGTCCATATCGAACATTTGGCTCACATTTTCCATACTCCCCCATTATCAACATAGTATATTTCTGGCATAGATGCAAGAATCTTACATTATTACTGTTAACCACAGTCCATAGGTCACTCCAGTTATATTTTTCCCATGCTTCTCCACATTCCCAACACCCTGCAATAGTGATGTACATTTGCTCTAGCTCACAGAGGACACTCTTGCATCAGTACCATCAACCACAATTCTCATCCACCTCTGGGTTTACTGTGCTTTTCAGTCCCTAGATTATTTTCTAGCATTCTGTCAGTTAGCATTTACATGCCTAGACTACCATTTTCAGCCACATTCCCACTTATAAACCAGCTGTTACTCTAATGTGTTATCATTAACTCTGTCCATTTCCATACTTATGCTGTAAAGCGAATTAAAACTTCTACATACATTAAACATCAGTAGTCCATCTCAGTCCCCATCTTTACTCCTTTAAGAATCCACCACCTACCATCAGGGCTTGAAGATATTTTGCTACATTCTCTTCTAGAAACTTTATGATTCTTGCTTTTTATATTTAGGTTTTTGAATCATTTTGAGTTAACTTTTGTATAAGATGTGAGATAGGGATCCTCTTTTCTTCTTTTGGTTGTGGATATCCAGTTCTCTCAGTACCATTTGTTGAATGGACTATTCTGCCTGACCTGGGTGGGTTTGACAAGCTAGTAAAAAATCACTTGACCATATATGTGAGGGTCTGTTTCTGAACCATGAATTCAGTTCTATTTGTTTATATGCCACTACCATGCTGTTTTACCACTGTGGCTAGGTAATAAGATTTAAAGTCTGGAAGTGAGATTCCTCTAACTTTGCTTTTCCTTTTTAAGATATTTCTGGCTCTTCAGGACCCCTTACCCTTCCAAATAAGTTTGACAATCGTATTTTCCATCTCTTTTAAAAATGCTGGTGGAATTTTTATCAGGATTGCATTGAATCTGTATGTCAATTTGAGTAGAATTGACATCTTAATGATAATTGGCCTTCCAATCCATGAGCATGGAATGTTCTTCCAATTATTTAGTCCATTTTTGGATTTCTTTTAACAATGAGTTGTAGTTTTCTGAATAAAAGTGCTTTACATTGTTGGCTAAGTTTATTCTTGAATATTTGGGTTTTATTTGTCATATTTTATTTTTACTACTCTACTGACACTTTCCACACCTGTGTGGAATAATCCAAGTTGTGGAGACCTAGATCTTAGTTACCCAGAGAGACTGATGAAGCTTCATCCCCTTTTCCCCTGCCTGAGCTGGGATTGAGATGAAGATGTTGGCAGCAATCCTTGCAGTGCAAGTCCAAGATGACCACAGTTCCCCAGGTTGAGTTCCAATTATTTAGTCTGTAATGGCCAAATGTACCTGCAGTTACCAGGAGAGGCTGGTAAAGGGTGAAGGGTCCACCAGCATCTCCCTGCTACAGGTGAGGCTGAAGCCTAGGCTAGGACTGCAGGCCAATCTGGGTCAAAGAAACTGTAATTTTCAATCAGCCCAGCTTCCTCTCATGGTGGGGGTGGAGTCAAAATGGCGGCTACCAGACTCTTTCCAACTTGGACATGTTCAAACTTTGGCTGTTCTTAGGATTATACTTTAGTCAGCAGAGTTTACTAATCAGTAACTGAAGTAGGTGGTCAACCGTCTCTTCCTCGCCTGTTTTTGGGAAATGGAGGGCAGCACAGCTTTTTAAAATATTTCACTAGCATGGAAATATGAGATAAGTGTTCACAACTCTGTGCTTGACTTTTTATTGTTTTATTTTTTATTTTTAAAGAAGCTTTAGATTACATAAATGATGTATTAAAAAAATAGGGGGATTTCCATATACCCCACTCTCACTCCTCCCACACTTGACCATATTAACAACATCTTTCATTAGTGTGGTACATTTGAAGCATTGCTACTAACCATGGACTGTAGTTTACATTATGGTATACATTTTGCCCCATTCAATTTCATAGGTTTTGACAAACTGTACAATGGCTTGTATCTGGCATTGCAATGCCATGCAGGACAATTCCAATGTCCCCAAAATACCTCCATGTTACAGCTATTCTTCCCTCTCTCTTCCCTCAGAAACTCTGGTGGCCACTGCCTTTATATCAATGACGAGAGTTCTCCCACTGTTAGAATAATAATAAAGCCTACTTTAGTCCATATTTGCATTTTTCTCTCTTATGTTTGTTCATTCCTCAATCTCCTCCAATTTTGGGATGGTGATGCCCACTGTTTCCAACTGAGAGGGGACTTAGATTCCACGGAGCAGATGGATGGAACTGTCTTGCTTGTAGTTGTGGATACTCTCTGTTTTTTGGGATGGGTGTTGTCCTTCATTATTCTTTTGTTAGTTTTCCTGGGCAAGTCTGATGAATTGGACAGTAGGTATTGCAACTCTGTTGAGATTCAGGGCTCACCTGGCATATAAAAAGAGCAAAGACTTAAGTCTCTGGGACATTTATTTAACAAGCATATTGCTAATTATAGGTTCAAATAGAAGGGGCAGAAGAGCCATATGTAGGGAAATAATAAATGAGTCTAACTCTGTTACATTGAGGAAAATGTTTTCCAAAGTAAGGCCCACTGGCAGCGTGCTGAATTCCTCATATTGTCTGCCCTGCCTATAGTGTCTAGATGTCTCTAGAGTCCTCTGGAGCCCCACTGTTTGAGATCCTGCTGAGATGTGCATAAGGGTAACCTCTGGAATGACCACCCAATTCACTTTGAAATCTCTTAGTTATGAAGATTCATTTGTAGGGGAGAGGATGTAGCTCAAATGGTTGAGTACCTGCTTCTCACATATGAGGTCCCAGGTGAGATCCTCTGTACCTCCTAAAAACAAAAAACAAAAAACAAACAACAAAAAACAAACAAGCAAACAAATGAAAAAACCAACTCAAGGGAGCTAGTGCAGCCAGTGGTTGAGCATCAGCTTCCCACATACAAGGTCGGCGTTCAATCCCTGGTCCCGGTACCTCAAACAAACATAACAAACAAACAAACAACCTCATTTGTAAATGTGCTTGACTTTTTAGCAAGGTACAGCGATTCTTATCAGCTGAAGTGTCAATTAATATCCGTTTGATTGGGCTATAGTAGCAGTCATTTTTTTTGTGGGTGGTATGAAATGTGTATGTGTGTGTTTGGGGTTGTAGAATAGAGAAGTTCCACAATTTTTTCTCTCTTGAAGCCAATGTGCCCATGATTTTAAAAATAAATAATTTTTCTCTTAACTAACAAGCTGCAAATTATCCCACTGATTTATCAAAGGTGTGATTTTGTGTACTTTGGAGAGAGATCAAAGGAAAATCAGGGAAATCCTATCCACAACTTTGTGTGGTAGCTTCCCCTCAGTTTCTGTCTCTGTTCCTTCCTATTAGAATTGTGCCTTCCACAACCTCTACATTTACTAAGTACTTGGGGTTTCCTTAAACACTAGACCAGGAATTCATTTCCAATTCTATTTCCCATGTTGATTTAGGGTCAGCAACATTGTCCAACTGAGCTCATAGAACTAGTTAATCACCAAACAATATATAGTACAAATAATGTAAAATTAGCAATATAAGTTTCCTGAAATTTAAAATTTAAGATTATAAGCTTCTCTTGCATTATCAGATTTCCTTATAGAAAATTAAATTTCTCCTCAAGTTCTTATTCTGCCACTAAGGTTGCTTTTTTTTTTTTAAGATTTATTTTATTTCTCCATTGCTTCCCCAATTGTTTACACTTGCTGTCTGCTCTCTATGTCCATTTGCTGTGCGCTCTCCGTGTCTGTTTGTCTTCTCTTTAGAAGGCACCAGGAACCAAACCTGGGACCTCTCATGTGGGAGAGGCACTCAATTGCTGGAGCCACCTCTGCTCCCTGCTTTTTGTCTTTCTCATTGTGTTTCCTCTTTGTGTCATTTGTTGCATCATCCTATTGTGTCATCTCACCCTGTCAGCCCACTGTCTTGCTCATCTTTTCCTGGAGGCACCAGGAACTGAACCCGGAACATCTCATGTGGTAGGTGGGAGCTCAATTGCTTGAGCCACTTCCACTTTCCTGAAGTTGCTTCTTAAGAAGCAGTTAACCAATCTTAAATCTCTCATCTATGAATACAAACAGAAAAAACTCACCGCATTCCAGGTAAAAATCAAAGAAAAGAGACATACACCTACACACATATTGGTAAAATATTTAAAATATTATGATACAGAAAAAAATCACTTAATAGGAAAAATAGGTCATTTATAAAGTAACTAAAGTCAGGGTGATCTTAAATTTTTTTCCTGAAATATTAAATGCCAGAGGACAATGAGTGTTATGGGTTGAATTGTGTCCCTAGAAAACAATGGTGAAGTCTTCATCCCTAGTACCTCAGAATATAAATTTATTTGGAAATAGAACTGCTAGAGATGGAATTAGGCAAGTTAAAATGCATTCATACTGGAGTAATATGGACCCTGAATCCAATATGACTGATATTCTTATAAAAAGGAAAAAGACACAGACACAGAAAGAGAAATGGCCATGTGAGGACAGTGGCAGATGCATCTGTAAGCCAAAAGACTGCAGAGGGCATGGCTCTGCCAACACCTTGATTTCTGACTTCTAGTCTTCAGAAATGTAGAGACAACAAATTTCTGTATTGTTTTTTCTTTTCTTTCTTTTTTTTTTTAAGATTTATTTATTTCTCTCCCCTTTCCCCCGACCCCCCCCCCCCGAGTTGTCTGCTCTCTGTGTCCATTTGCTGTGTGTTCTTCTGTGTCCGCTTGCATTCCCAATGGCACCAGGAATCTGTGTCTCTTTTTGTTGCATCACCTTGCTGCGTCAGCTCTCTGTGTGTGCAGCACCACTCCTGGGCAGGCTGCTCTTCTTTTGCGCAGGGCGGCACTCCTTGCAGGGTGCAGTCCTTGCGCATGGGGCTCCCCTAGGTGAGGCCTGCATGGCATGGCACTCCTTGCGTGTGGCAGCATTGCACGTGGGTCAGTTCACCACATGGACCAGGGTTTGAACCCTGGACCTCCTATATGGTAGGTGGATGCTCTTTATCAGTTCAGCCACATCTGCTTCCCTCTTTTTTTTTTTTTTTTTAAGCCATTCACTTTGGTATTTTCTAATGCAGTCCTAAGAAACGAATACAATTAGCAAGGTCTATAGAGTCATGAGAAAAGATTGTGATTTCCAAATTTCATACCAGTTGGGTTTTTAATTTGGGTCCGGGTGGAGGTCAGGTGAGACCCAATGAATAACGGAGGCTACAATACATGAAAAAAAGAATTTGTTACTCATAAGTCCCAGAGAGAGCAGGGTGCCTCGTAGGGGTTGAAGGGAAATGTCATCAGCTCTGGTGGTTCCACCAGTGGAGGGGGGGAGCACACAGCAGAGCAAGAGGGACCCGCAGGCTTGTGCCCTTAATCTAGAGATGGAGGTTAGTAGATTACCCATGGTGGGGAGTCAAGGATTGTTTAGTTTAAAGCAAATGCACAGTGGAAAAGGGAAGGGATTGGGGGTCCAAGAGCAGTGGGCATGGGTAGCTTATCATTTGGACCAGCTGTGGGTTTTGGGTGAAGTGTGTGGGTGGTAGGAATGGTGGCCACAAATGTGGGTTTGGCCTCTGGAGGAATTTATGCCCAGGGCTGGAAAACTGCCTAGGAACTACGCCAAAGGTCAGTATTGAGGCCATTGCTTTAGCCAAAGAAAGGTAGATGCCAAGGCAGCACATAGAATTTTTTTTGAGAGTAATGAAAATACTTGACTAAGCTGTCTTTTATATATGAAAGTAAAACATTTTCTGTCATGCATTAACATGGAGTTCTGACATCCAATGCAATGCAATTCTGATTCTAACTATCCAAAGTTAGGTCAAATTCACAGTAAGTGTACAGTCCCCATAAGATGGCCCTCATTTCAGAAATGAGCTGCCAATTCAGGGGTTTCCAGGTCACCTGTACTTTTGACCAACTGGCTTACAAAGTAGGGAGTTCCCACCACCATTCCAGGCTCAATAATTTACTAGGACAACACACAGAACTCAGAAAAGCACTGTACTTACAATTATAGTTTCATTATAGCAAAAAAGAATATGAATAATGAACTATGGCAGTTTGAGATTGCTTTTGTGAATTCCAAAAAAGAGAAAGAATATATTTGTAAACCAGTCTGTTTACCTCTGGGTGTGGTGCCCTTTGATTGTATTAGATTCAGTGAGGGTCTTCTGATAAAGTTTATTTGATAAAATCAATTTAAGGCTTCTGATTGGGCTATGTCAGTAAGGTGTAGCTTGGGTTGAGTCTCTGACCCCTTTTGCCTATGTAAATGAACACTCACTCAAGAAGATACATGGAAGAAGAGATAACTTGGTCATTTTGGTCCTTCCATGTGACAGAAAGGAGACAGCTCAAACAGCTAAAGCCCGGAGAAGAGAGATGAACCATTTGCCTGATAGATTGCAGCCGAAGAGAACAGAGTAGCTGAGCAGGTGAGAAAGCCCAAGAGACCAGACAGAGATCGCCTGCCATCTTGCTTCAGCATGTGGCAACTGACTTTGGTGAGAAAGGAGCCTTGAGTTGGACTTTTTTTAGTGCCTCGTATCTGTAAGATTTTACCTCAAATAAATACCCTTTATGAAAGCCAACAGATTTCTGGTATTTTGTATCAGCACCCCTTTGGCTAACTAATACAGGAGCCAAAAGAAAAAACACACAGGAGAGGGTCCACAAATATGAAGCTCCAGTGTACTCTCCTGGTGGAGTCAGGACATGTCATCCTTCTGGCACAAGTTGTGTATTACAAAATAGGGAAGCTCACATAGTCTTCCATGTCCAGAGTTTTTGTTGGGGTTTCATACATAGACATGATTGATTAAATAAATGCCATGTGGTTGAACTGAATTTCCAGGTCCTTCCCTTCCCCCGAGGTCAAACCGGTACTATCTGGCTTAAAGCCTCCACCTCTCTAATGACATGGTTTGTCTCTCTGGTGTGGCAACCCTCAATATAAGACTATGGGCATTGTCAATCCCACCCCTGAGTCATCTTGTAGCATAAACTATCTTGTGTGTTCTGGGGGCTCACCATGAATAACAAAGACATGCTTATCACTCAGAAAGTTCCAAAGATATACAGGAGCTGGTACTGAGGCCAGACCTCTTTTTGGAGGCCAAATTCCTTACTATATATATTAACATATTTTTCTTGATAAATATATGTTATTTCTTGAACTATGAAACAAAATTAAGAGCTCAAGAATGGGAAAGTACAAAACCAGTGAAAACAAAGCTAAAAGTAAGAAATTGTGGTAAATCTGGTTATATAACTAACCTTGAAAGAGGCAATATGTGATATAATTATAAAACAATAGCTATAATCTAGACCTTCAGTCTCAGACTCTATTAACCAAACAGAATGTAGATGAACACTGAAACCTGCCAAAACAACATTAGATAGAAACAGTTGTGGTAAATCTTACATTATTAATTTCTCTTGAAAAAGGAGTTATGTGGTATAAGTATAATAGCACAATAATAATCTAGAACTCAAATCTCAGATATTGTAATGAAAAATAGGTAGGAGGAGAATGTGAGGTTAAAATGTGCTATGCATATTGTCTCAAACAATGGTGGGCCAAAGGAAAGAGGAGTAGTATTTTATAATTTACTTTGTTTAGGATTGCTGGTGCTTTGTCACAATACAAAGAAAACCAATTTTAGGCTGGTTTTATTCTTGTTTTAAAATTATCTATACTATCTGAATTTCCTGCACCCATTTAGACTGCTTCTATGGACCCCCCTCCCTATGCAATTAATCTCAAATATATCTTTTACTATTTGACTTTAATAGTTAGAAATCAATAAAAAGTTAAATAAGGCCTTTAAAGGTGAAAAAATAATAGTTTAAAAGAACTTTTAAAACATTGGAAAATTTAAAGTAAAGGGCAAAAGGGGAAAACTTCCAGTAAATGGCTATGGAGTGAGGTAATTATATGAATCAGACCACAGATAATGATTATAATAACTAGATGAAATATTTTTAGTTGCAATGAATTAAAGGTCCTGGAAAGTATCTGACATAGAATCTATAGCAAAATTTTCTTTTGAAAAACTGTGATCAGAATGGGTAAGAATTGCAGGTTTGTGGCTTGACCTAAGAGGCGCTTGGCCTGAGGTTCTTCCCTCAATGCTACAGAGTTAGAAAACTATAAATGAAAACCACAGTTTTACCAATTCAAGGTGCCAGATTAGACTTCAGGGCTGAGAAAGCAGCTGGAAATTTAAAAGGAAAATTCTGACAGCAGAACAAAAACAGAAAGAGTAAGAGCCCAAATATAAATAACTATGTCCAAATCCCTAGTTGACAGATAAACTACTCATCTGTGGAGGAGCAAAAAACCAGAAAAAGACTTGAAAGATAGTGCTTTGAAAGGTAAGAATTGGCAGTGTCTGTGAAAGGGCTGCTGATGCAAAGTACCAGAAATCTGTTGGCTTTTATAAAAGGTATTTATTTAGGATAAAATCTTACAGTCCTAAGGGTGTGGAAAGTCCAGCTCAAGGTACCATTTCTCACCAAAGTCAGCTGCTACATGTTGAAACAAGATGGCAGGCGATCTCTGCAGGCTTTCAACCTTCCCCTCTGGGCTTCCTCTCTTGGCTCTGCTACTCTGCTTTTTCCCAAGTTGAGTTGCAGGCTGGCGTCGGGCCCATTTCTTATGGCTTCCTATTTCAGTCTCAGCTGTTCCACACTCTTCACAAGGTCAAATGTAAACTAGCAGGCAAAATGGCTCATCCTGGGGCCTCAGCTGTTTGAGCTTTCTCCTTTCTGTCACATGACAGGATTAATAACCACAGAGCTCTGTCTTCCTGTGAGTCTTCTTGTGTCTGTTTATGTGTCCATTTATATCAGAACCAGCAAGAGGGTGGGGACTCAACCTGTCACGCCCACTGACTAAGTCAAATCAAAAAGCCATAAACTTAACAGGTGACCTAATCAAAGACATCTCAGCTGAGTTTAATGCAATCAAAGGGTATCACACTCAGAGGAATAGACTAGTTTACAAACATAATCTTCCTTTTTTTGGGATTTATAAATAATCTGAAACTGCCACAGAGAGTATGCCTTTATTTTTTATTCTTACTGAATAAATCCTACAATTTTATGTATCTTGGAATCTGAAAATTTAGGGCATGAAGTGTCTGAAGACAGAGCTCGAAGATGCAAAGTATTTTGAAATTAAGGAGAATCTCTAGAAGCAAGGAAACTATAGGATGAATATCCAAATATGAATATAATGTCTTGTCCAACCTCTTGTATGACTGTCAAATTATACAGGCACAGGACATATCCTAGAGGCCAGGCTAATAAAGCAGTATCCAAAAGCTATAAGCTACATCAGAAGCTGCATAACATAGGGAAGACAAAGATTGGAATTTGAATAGAAGTATGTTAACCATCCAATAGAACAAAAAGATAACAATCCTCAAAAAAATACAACAGAATTCTGAGTCACTACAATATATTCTGTCATATCCAGTTTTCAACCAAAAATTACTAGGCATGCAAAGAAACAGGAAAGTGTGACCCATGCTCAGGAAAAATGAGAGTCAATAGAAACTGACTTAACAGAGCAAGAGTTCAAAAAGAGTATTTTGTATTCTTCTTGATAAAATTTTTTTGGTGATTCTGGTCCTTTCCTATTCCATATTGATTTTAGAATCTGCTTATCCATTTCTGCAAAATAGTCTGTTGGGACTTTGATAGGAATTGGTTGAATCTATCGATGATTTCGGGGATAATTGACACCTTAATAATATTGAGTTTTCAAATCCATGAACATGGAATGTTTCTCCTTTAATCTAAAACTTTAATTTCTTTCAAGAATGCTTTATAGTTTTTGGTGTAAAAGTCTTCCTCTTCTTTTGTTAAGTTTATGTCTATTTTATTCTTGTTGATGCTATTGCAAATGAAATTGTTTTTTAAATTTCATTTTCACATTGGTTATTGGAAGTACATAGAAATACAATTGATTTTTGTAAATTGATCTTGTGTAGTGACTTTGCTGAACTTTAGTAGTTCTAATAGTTTTTTTGAGTGTGGATTCTTTAGAATTTTCTACATACAGGATCAATTTATTTATGCTAATAAAGAAAGTTTTACTTCTTTCTTCCTGATCTGGATGCCTTTTATTTTATTTTTCTCATCTGTTTCTTGTCTATTTCAGTTTAATGCTGAGTAGAAGTGGTGAGAATAGATATCTTTGCCTTGTTCCTGATCTCAGGGGGAACAAGTATTCAGTCTCTTACCATTAAGGGTGCTATTACACATAGATTTTAAAGCAATGTCCTTTATCAAATCAAGGAATTTCATTTCTATTTCTTGTTTGTTGAAGTACATTAAAGTGTAATCATGAATGGGTATTGGATTTTGTCAAGTGCTTTTTCTATGTCTATCGAGATGTTCATGTGCTTTTTGGCATTTATTCTCTTAATATGGCATATTGTATTAATTATTCTCTCCCTTGCACTTTCTTCCTTTGCTCCTTTCCTCCTTTCCTCTTTTCCTTTTTCTTAGAGTGTTTTCTAGGTCCTCCAATAATGTTAAACAGTGATAGTGACAGGGGTCATCCTTGTCTTAATGATGGTATTATAGGGGATATGCTTAGTCTAGGTAAAATTTTGCTGTGGGTTCATCAAGCTAAGAAAGGCCCCTTTTATTTCTAGAAGTCTATGAATTTTTAATAATAAATACTACTTACCTTTACCAAAGAACTTTTTTGCATCATTTACCATAATCATTTTTCTATTTCGATATATTAATATGGTGAATTAAATTGATATTTTTCTGATATTAAACCATTCTTATATTCTTGAGATGAACTCTAAACAATGAAATTTTAAAAATATATTATTAGATTAAATTACTTTAGAAGTAATTTTATGTTTCACATTCATAAATAAAGTTTATAATACTATCTTGTTTTACAGTTATTAAGTGGGTTTAGAATCTCGATCACACTAGCCTCATAATAAAAAAGCAGATTTGTACAACTCCATCTGTTAAATATTCTTGGTCTGTAGCTTTGTGGAAGGAGAAATGTCTGACCACCATTTAAAATTCTTTAATGTTCATTTATTTATTAATATTTTTATTATTTTATCAATTTGGCATTTTATATCTTCTGGATGTATCCATGTAATCCAGGTTAAAGTGAGCAAATGATCAATTGGCAATGTGCCAAGTGGGTTTCTGCACTCTGAGGTATATTTTTGATTGACTGGGATTCCATCGTTTGGTAATAACTACTGTGAAATATAATTCAATATAAGCATTGATTTTTTTCACTTGCTTTATTATCACAGGAATGTCAGAATCCATACCACAAAAGAAACAGTGTTTTAGTGTGGTAACATTAGATGTCACAGAAAACTTCAGCTAAGGAATCTAAGAGTAAATCAGAAAAGAAGACAAATCGTGAAGTGTCTAGATTCTAATTAAAAGTGAAAAACTAAAAGGCACAGTATGATTATGGAGGAGACAGAAAAGGGACCCCAATATTAAAATAGAGACTGGAAAGAATGGAACCTGGAGGAGGTGAAGGCATCTGGTGTAGTCAACCTGAGGGCAAGGGCTGTGCCTATTTGTTCATCGTTTTATCCCCATCACTGAGCACAGTGCCTGGTACACGGATGTTAAATTACGCTGAATTATTGGATAAATTGAAGGACTACTGAGGGAGACAGAGCTGAATCAGAGAAGTAGTACTTTACTAACGACCTCCTGTTTTCCTGTAAAGAGGGCAAAATATTCACAGAGAGGCGTTAAGTTCATAGTACAAAATATTTCTCAGCAAACTTTTAAGGAAATGAGGTTGAGCTTTACTATTTTGAGATGTTCTTGAGATCGTAGAAAGAGAGGCAGCAGGGTTTCCATTAGACTTTCACCTGCCTGCACCTCCTTCGGCTGGACTGCTGCAGCAAGAAGACAGGGCAGTCAAGTGCGCCGTCAGGCGGCCCTGGGCGAGCCAGGAGCAACTCGCGGACGCCGCCACAGGACGCGCACGCGCTGGGCATGCGCCCTGTCCTCTCGCGCCAGGTGGTCAAAGGTGAACCCGCGGCCTCGGTGAGCGGTTCTTTCTCTGGGCAGTGGAGGCGGCTGAGGAGGCTCACGCGGTGGCACAACTTCAGCCCTCAGAACTGGAGATTGCGCCCTCTCCAGTGACCTGGGGAGACAAGTCCGGAGATAGTAGTCCCTGTGACTTGACTATCCTTCGTTTCGACGATGGTTTTGATGTGGACCCGAGGCCTGAGGACCCCGTAGGAGGCGCTTCTAGGTGTGGTCGCCAACTTCGTCGCTGAATCCCTGAGGGGAAAAGAAGGGAAGAAGGGCCGCGGCTTGAAACCTGGCGATGAAGACTTGGAAGCTCTGAGGGGTTCTTCCATGCAGGGCTCTGGGCTACTGTTGCTACTCCAGGCTTTTCCTAGTTAGTAAATTTGCGTGGTTTTCGAAACCAGGGGAAGAACCTGGAACTAAGTGTCTGCACGTGTCAAAAATGGAATGAACGTCTTTTATATAAATGCGAGCTACGGGAAATGCCCTTAATACAGTGGTCCATTCCTAGCTTCAAATCTAGCTTTTCCACTAACCAGTGTGTGATCTTGGACAAGGATTTATCCTTCTTGAGGCTGTTTCATCGTTTGTAAAAAGGGAATGGTTTTTCCTCAGCAGCATTAAGTGAGGTAATTTATGCTAAACATCAATCACAGTGCCTAGTCTGTGGTAAGCACTTAATAAATGCCAGTTTTAATTTTTCACCATTTCTGTATTATAAAATTGCCGGTGTTTAGTCAGACATCTGCAATTATTTATTGTCAGGAACATAAATTTCTCTGGCACATCCTTTCTTTCTCTGTTGGGAAGACTGCTAAAAACTATCAACGCTAGAGTAATCAGGAAAGAAATGTCGATAGGAGGAGATGGGAAAGAAGATTTCAGGAAAAGCAGGTAGGGGATCTAGGATCTTCTAAGTTTTGTTTTGCTTTTCTCATTTTCTCCTAATTGTGTGGTCTGAGGCAAGTTTTTCTCCAATTTGTGTGGTCTGTGCCTTTTTTTTTTTTTTTAAGTTTGGAGGTTGGACTCTTAATTCCCACACTGCTGTCTAGAGTGTGGTACTAATGTAAAGGAGTAGAGGGATATAAGATATGGTGTTGTAAAAAAAACTTTGAATGTGGGACTAGCAGTTGGAAGACTGGTCCAGGTTTTTGAGAAGGGGAGTGACATGTTCAAAAAAGTATTTTTGAAATAGCAAGTGTGATTTGCAGATGAAAAAGATTAGAATTGCAAAATCTGTTAAAAGGAAATCAGTTAAGCCCTTTGCTCTAGAATAGTTATTAGTCACTAAAGTGGGACAATAAGAATGGAAAGGGAGAGCTGGATTTGAGAGAAACAGTGGATAAAATAAATATGAAATGGTTACCAGTGGTGTACGTGTACTTAAGTACACAAAATGGAAGGTGCAAGGCAGCTAGAAGAAAAGGGAGGAATCTACATTAGTTCTATTGTTCAATTCTGGACATCTGCAAGAGCATTCAGTTATTTGACAGGGAGCTTGTGTGAAGGGAATTGGTTTTGAAAAGGAAATGTTAAATTTGTTGAATTTGAGATGCCCATTGACTATGTAGGTAAAAATAAGTAGCAAATGGTTGAGTAAATAGCACCTCTCAGTTACCTTTCTCTTTCCCAGTATTTTAATTCTTTCCCCCCCCCCCCCCATCTATAAACTCTTTAGTACATGAGTACCTCTCCTCTATCTTGGAAAAAAAAAATCCTATTCTTTAAATTCTGTGGTTTTTGTATGGATAAGTCAATTTGTGATGGTCCTGGCCATTTTGGGTGCCACTAAATACCCTGATAGAGGTATAGGCTAGTACCTTTATTCAGACAGTCATGCTTATAATCTGCACGAATAGTTTCATTGAAGAATGTCTAGTCCTGAACACTCTGAGATGTGTACATGGAATGTATGCTGAAGATCAGGTAGGAAGATGCATACCCTCTTGATTGTCTTTAAGAACCAGGGATTTGCACTCATGGTCAGAATGTAACCTTCCAAGAGCAGAAAATTTGTTTTTGCTCTCACTTTATTCCCAGAACCCATACAGGGTCTGGTACATAGTGGGTATTGATGAGATATTCTTTTAATAGATGAGTATGTGACGTGCTGGTATAATCTGAGCCAGATGGAAGGGCTCTGAATGGTGACTTTGAATATACCATCACTATGGTGGTGGTGGTAGTGGTGGTGCTTAGCTTACTTTACTGATGCTTGGTTATTGACTTAATTTACTTAAAAACTTTTTAAAATTGAAGTATGTCATTCATACATGAACATGCATAAGCAATAAGTGTATAGCAAGATTGTGAACTTACAAAATAGACATACATAACATCACATAGGGATCTTATACATCACCCTTCCACCAACACTTTGCATTGTTGTGAAACATTTGTTACAAACTATGTAAGAGCAACATCAAAATATTACTACCACCTATAGTCCTTTTCTCATACATTTGGTGTATTTTTCCCCCAACTCACACTATTTTTTAAAAATATGTTTTTGTTGTGGATGTTGTGAACTTGCAAAACAATCATACAGATATTTGGATTTCCCATACAACACCACACCATGGTGGAACATTTGTTACAGATTATAAGATAATATCATCAGACATTATCACCAATCATGGTCCATAGCATACATTTGGCACACTTTTTCCATACACCTCCATTATCAACATAGTACAGTTTTGGCATTGATGCAAGAATATTATAGTATTGCTGTTAACCACAGTCTATAGGTCATACAAATTGTAATTTTCCCATTACCCTGCGATTGTGATATACATCTGCTCTAGCTCACAGAAGGATTCTCCTGGATTTTTACCCTTAACCACTATTCACATCCACGTCTGGGTTCACTGTTTTATTCAGTCCCTAGATTATTATTTAGCTTTTTTTCTATTGACATTTACTTCCCCAGACTACTGTTTTCAGCTACAATCCCATTTATAAACTGGTTGCTACTCACTATAATGTGCTACCATCAACTTGATCCATTTCCACACTTTTACAGTCAAGTTAATTAAAACTTCTACATACATTAAGCATCAGTAGTTCTTCTCAACCCTCCTCTTACCTCCTAATAACCTATACTCTAGGTTTTAATTCCATGTGTTTATTATTTGTATTTAGTTCATATTAATGAGACCATGCAATATTTGTCCTTTTGTGTCTGGCTTGCTTTGCTTAGTATAATGTCTTCAAGACTCATCCATGTTATCACATGTGTCCCAATTTCTTTTCTTCTTACTACAGCATAGTAGTCCATCATATGAATATACCACATTTTGTTTATCCACTCTTTGGTGGATGGACACTTGAGTTGTTTCCATCTTTTGGCAATTGTGAACAATGCCGCTATGAACATCAGTGTGCAGATATCTGTTCGTGTCATAGTTTTTAGTTCTTCTGGATATATTCCTAGTAGCGGAATTGCTGGATCATATGACAGTTCTATATTTAGCTTCCTGAGGAGCCGCCAAACTGTCTTCCACAGAGGCTGCACCATTTTACACTCCCACCAACAGTGAAGGAGTGTTCCTATTTATCCACATCCTCTCCAACACTTTTTGTTGTCTGGTTTTTTATAAAATAATGGCCATTCTATGTGGAGTTAGTTTAAGAATTGATCGACCACCTACCACCAGGTCTTGAAAATGTTTCCCTACATTTTCTTCTAGGACATTTGTTGTACTTCCTTTTATATTTATGTCTTTGGTCCATTTTGAGTTAATTTTTGTATATGGTGTGAGATAGGGGTTTTCTTTCTTTCTTTTGGCTATGGATATCCAGTTCTCCCAACACCACTTCTTGGATAAACTGTTCTGCCCCAACTGGGAGGGCTTGACAGGCTTGTGAAAAATCAGTTGGCCATAGATGTGAAGGTCTGTTTCTGAACTATCAATTTGGTTCCATTGGTCTATTTGTCATATGCCAATACCATGCTCTTTTTACCAATATAACTAGGCAATATAATTTAAAGTCTGGAAGTGAGAATCCTCTAACTTCACTTTTCCTTTTAAAGATGTTTCTGGCTATTCAGGGCCTCTTACCCTTCCAGATAAATTTGATAATTGTATTTTCCATTTGCTTAAAAAATGCTGGTGGAATTTTTATTGGGTTTGCACTGAATCTGTATATCAATTTGGGTAGAATTGACATCTTAATGACATTTAGTCTTCCAATCCATGAGCATGGAATGTTCTTCCTATTATTTATGTCTTTTTTGATTTCTTTAGCAATGCGTTATAGATTTCTGAATACAAGTGCTTTGTATCCTTGGTTAATGTTTTCCTAAATATTTGATTCTTTTAGTTGCTATTGTAAATGGAATTTTTTTCCTGACTTCCTCCTAAGATTGTGCATTATGACTGTGTAGAAACACCACTGATTTTTGTGTATTGATCTTGTATTCTGACACTCTACTGAAATCATTTATTAGTTCTAGCAGCTTTGTTGTAGATATTTCAGGACTTTCTAAATATAAAATCATATCATCTGCAAATAGTGGAAGTTTTAATTCTCCCTCTCCAGTTTGGATGCCTTTTATTTCTTTTTCTTGCCCAATTGCCCTAGCTAGAACCTCTAGCACTATATTGAACAACAGTGGTGACAGTGGGCATCCTTATCTTGTCCCTGATCTCAATGGGAAAGCTTTCCGTCTTTCACCATTGAGTACAATGTTAGCTGTTGATTTTTCATATATGGCCTTTATGATGTTGAGAAAATTTCCTTCAGTTCCTATTTTAGTAGTGTTTTTATCAAGAAAGGATGCTGTGTTTTGTCAGATGCCTTTGCTGTGTTAATTGATAAGATCATGTAAGTTTTCTTCTTTGATTTATTAATGTGGTGTATTATGCTGATTGATTTTCTTGTGTTGAACCAGCCTTGCATGCCTGGTATAAAACCCACTTGATCATGATGGATAATTCCTTTAATGTGTTGTTGGATTTGATTAGCAAGTATTTTATTGAGGATTTTTGCATTGGTGTTCATTAGAGAAATGGGTCTGTAATTTTCTTTTTTTGAATATCTTTATCTGGCTTTGGAATTTGGGTGATATTGGCTTCACAGAATGAGTTTGTTCAATTCTTTGGAAGAGCTTGAGTAAGATTGGTATTAAATCTTCTTTGAATGCTTGGTAGAACTCACCTGGAAACCATCTGGTCCTGGTCTTTTCATTTTAGGGAGCGGTTTGATGACTTTTAATCTCTTTACTTGTGATTGGTTTGTTGAGGTCCTCTATTTCTTCTCACATCAGTGTAGTTTATTTGTACATTACGAAGAATTTTTCCATTTCATCTACATTGTCTAGGTTTTTAGCATAAAGTTGTTCTTAGTATCCTCTTATGATCTCTCTTATTTCTGTGGGGTCAGTAGTAATGTTCCCTTTTTCATTTTTTATTTCATTTATTTGCATCTTCTCTCTTTTTTACTTAGTCAGTCTAGCTAAGTGTTTGTCGATTTTGTTAATCTTCTTGAAGAACCAAATTTTGGTTTTGTTAATTCTCTCTATTGTTTTTTTTGTTCTCAATTTTATTTACTTCTGCTCTGATCTTTGTTATTTTCTTCCTTCTATTTGCTTTGGGATTAGTTTGCTTTTCTTTTTCTAGTTCCTCCAGCTGTGTAACTTGGCCATTGATTTTCCTTCTTTTTTTAATGTAAGCATTGAGGGCTATAAATTTTCCCCTCAACACACTGCCTTTGCAGCATTCCATAGGTTCTGATATGTTGTATTCTCATTGTCATTTGTATCAAGATATTTATTGATTTTTCTTGAAATTTCTTCTGTGATCCACTGATTATTTAAGAGTGTTCTGTTTCATCTCCATATATATTATGAATTTTCCCTTTTTTTCCCACTTGTTGATTTCCAACTTTATTCCATTATAATCAGAGAAAGTGCTTTGTTTAATTTCGATTTTGTTGAATTTATTGAGATTGGCTTTGTGCCAAAATATGGTCTATCCTGGAGAAAGATTTATGAGCACTTGAAAAGAATGTATATCCTGCTGCTATTTTGGGGTGCAGTGTTCTGTATTTGTCTATTAGGTTTAGTGCATTTGTCATATTCAAGCTCTCTGTTTCTTTATTGATCTTCTGCCCAGATGTTCTGTCCAATGCTGAGAGTGGTGTATTGAAGTCTCCAGCTATTATTGTAGAGATATCTATTTCTCCCTTCAGTTTTGCCAGTGTTTGCTTTATGCATCTTGGGGCATCCTTATTAGGGGTGTGTGTGTGTGTGTGTGTGTGTGTATGTATACACACGCATTTATGATTTTTTTTTTTTTCCACCCTCACTGTAGATCATCTTTTTTCGTCTAGGGATCTATTAAAAAGAATTTAATTTAATCCAACCATCACCATGTAATGGAATAAGTCATAGTTAATTGAAAAATGGTTTCCAAAGAAAAAACAAATGTGTCAGATTCATTTCTTTTTAAAGATGCTACAGTGGGAATATTTATGATTGTTATTTCTTCCTGGTGAATCATCCCTTTTATTAATATGTAATGTCCT
Organism: Dasypus novemcinctus; assembly: GCF_030445035.2. NCBI lineage: Eukaryota > Metazoa > Chordata > Mammalia > Cingulata > Dasypodidae > Dasypus > Dasypus novemcinctus. The sequence goes on along the minus strand of NC_080674.1, from coordinate 65,830,461 downwards.
TCCTTGTCTCTAATAACAGTTTTGCTTTTAAAATCTATATCATCTGATATAAGTGTATCTGCCCCAACTTTTTTTTTTGGTTTGTTTACTGCATGCATGGAATATCTTTTCTCAACCTTTCACTTTCAATTTATTTGTTATCCTTGAGTCTAAGGTGAGTCTCTTGCAGACAACATATAGATGGCTTATATTTTCTTATCCATTCAGCCAGTCTGTGTCTTTTGATTGGGGGGTTTAATCTATTAACATGCAATGTTATTACTGTAAAGGCAGTTCTTATTTTATCCATTTTGATCTTTGTGTTTTATCTGTCATTTTATTTTTGACACTTTTAAGTACTGTTACTGAAACTGTTCAGTTTTTTCTATTCGTTTCTTCATTTGTTCTTTCGTATGTTCGTTTTCAGAGGCCATGTTATCTAGCTCACTGATCCTTTCTTCTGCTTTCTGAAATCTGCTGATATATACCTCCAGTGTGTTTGTAATTTCATTTATTGTACCTTTCATTCCCATGCGGTCTGCTATTTTTTTCAATGTATGCTTTCAAATTCTTTGTGCTTATCCAATGTCTTCTTAATATCCTTAATCTCTTTAGCCATCTCATTGAATTTATTAAGGAGATTTATTTGAACATCTAAGATTAGTTGTCTCAACCCTTTTATGCCATCTGCAAGCTTATCTTGTTCCTTTAATTGGCCCTCTCTTCCTGTTTCTTAGTATATATTGTAATTTTTTTGGTTGGTATTTTTACATCTCGTTTGCTAGATGTATTTATTCTGAATGCAGTTTCTCCCTTTAGTTTAGGGATTTCTTGTCTTTTCTCCCTTGCTGGTTGTGTAGTATTAGCAAAGGATGTAGTTGGTGCAGTAAGCTATGGAGCCTGAAGCTGCCCACGTTGCCCCAGGAATTAATGAAGCTTCCCCCACCTTTCTCCCCCGTCAGGGGCAGGGACAGAGCTGAAGCTGTGTATAATAATCCAAGCTGGGCACAGTAAGACTGTCTGTAGTCTCCCAGAGACACTGATGAAACTTCACACCCCTTCATCCCCTACCTTAAGCGGGGATGGAGCTATAGTTGTGGTCAGCAACCCATGCAGTGTGGGTCCAAAATCACCACAGGTGCTCAGGTAAACTGATGTAGCACAGACCCTCTCCCTGCCAGGGATGGGAATGGACTCTCTGGAGTGCCCAACAATCTAATCTCTGTGGGCCAAATATACCTGCAGTTGCCCTGAGAGGCTGATGGAGTACTGTCCCTTCTGTCCTTTTGGGGGCGGGAATGGAACCACCAATACTCAACAGTTCGGTCCTGTAGGCTGATAGTATCTGCCATTGCCCAGAGAGGCTGAGGAAGCACCAGCCCCCTCCTATACTATTTGGTGGTGGGGGTGGTTCTGTGGGTGCTCAACAGTTCAGTCTCTTTAGGCTGAAAATACCTGCAGTTGCCTGGAGAAGATGAGGAAACACAAGCCCCCTTCTATCCTCTTAAAGCATGGGGTTGGATCCACAGTCACCCAACAGTTCAGTCCCTATTGACCGAAAGTACTCACTGTTGTTCAGAGAGGCTGTGAAGACATCAGAGCCCTCCTATCCTATTGGGGGTGGGGTTGGATTCATAGGCATCCAATAGTCCAGTCCGTGCAGGCCAAAGGTCTGCTGTTACCCAAAAAGGGTGTGGAAACACCAGCCCCCTTCTTTCCTATTGGGGGTTGAGGGTTGGTACACAAGTACCCACCAGTCCAGGCTGTGTGGGCCAAAATCACCTGCAGTTACCCAGAGAGGCTGGGCAATCACAGTCCATTTCTTGTCCTATTGAGGATGGAGGTGGAGCCACAGGTACCCAATGGTCAGGCTTGTGCAGGCCAAAACTGCCTGAAGTTGCCCTGAGAAGCTGAGGCAACACCAGCCCCCTTCCTATCCTGTGGGGTGACAGAGGTGGAGATGGTTTCAAAGGCACTCAACAAACCTGTTTTTGTGGGCTGAAAACTCCTGTCATTGCCCAGAGAGGCCAAGGATACCCAGCTCCTCTCCTGTTCTCTTGGGTGCAGGGATGCAGCCCCAGGCGTCTGACTGTTTAGCCTGTGCCAGTGGAGAGCACTTGCAGTTGCCTGGAGAGACTGGTGCAGGTCCTGCCAGCTACCTCTCTGCTGGAGGTGGGGCTGGAGCCTAGGCTAGAGCTGCAGTGCGATCTTGGTGGAAAGAAGCCAGTCCCTAACTTCACTGGATTTCAGTCAGCCAGGCTTCCCCTCATGCCAGGGGTGGAGTCAAAATGGTGGCTACCATACTCTTTCCCACTTGGATAGGCTCAGATCCCAGTTGTCTCTAGGATTATACTTTAGCCAGCCAAGTCCACTAATCGGTAGCTGAGGTCAGTGAACAAATGTCTCTTCCTCCACCGTTTGTGGTAAAAGGAGCTTCTAACTTCAGCCATGGAATAGCTTCTGAGGTGGCTTGTGTCCCTAGAGTAGGATGGGCACCAGCCTCTGCAGCATGGCTTGCAGCTTCCCAGAGGGGTAGTGCAGATACCCCCAGCTTCCTCCCTGCCAGAGGTAGGACTGGGGTTTAGGCTAGACCTGCAAACCAATCTGGGTGGAAAGAAGCCAGTTCTTACAAGCACTGTGATTTTCAGTCAGCCCCACTTCCCCTCATGCACCAGGTGGAGTCAAAGTGGTGGCCACTAGCCTCCCTCTGACCTGGACAGGCTCAAAGTTTAGTTGTTCCTAGGATTCTACTTCAGCTCTCTGAATCCACCAATCAATAGCTGAAGTTGGTGCCACACCGTTTCTTCCTCCCCTGTTTTTTTGAGGGAAATGGAGCTTCCAACTCCAGCCATGGACTAGCCCCCAAGGCAGCTTGCATGCCATGGGCACCAACCTCCCTGGTGTGGAGGGCTCTACTTACGAATCCTCTTTGTAGATGGGCAGTCTCCTCCTTCCACCCTCTCAAGTATGTTGCAGGATACTCCTCTGGTCTCCTGGATTCTCCAAACAGGTGCTCTAGGTTGCTCTGGGTAACTACCATCTGCTTTGTATCATGAGCTGACTCCAGGAGCTCCTTACTCTGCTGCCATCCTGCCTCCACATCCCACCTTGGGCTACCCAACTTAATTTACTTTTAATAAACTTTTCATTTTAGATTTTCAGAATGACAAAAGATAGGATAGAATTCACAAATGTTTTCCACACCCAATTTCTTCTGTTACTTATATCTTACATTATATGGTACATTTGTTACAATTAATGAACCAATGTACATTCATTATTATTAACTAAAGTCCATACTTTTTTCAGATTTCATTAGTTTTTACTTAATGTCCTTTTTCTTTCCCAGGAGCTAATCCAGTATACTACATTACATTTGGTTATCGTGTCCTTAGGTTCTTCTTGACTATAACAGTTTCTCAGATATTCCATGTTTTTGGCAACCTTAATAAATTATTTGGAGTACTTCTACAAAGAAAATTTGTGTACTTTCTCCCACATTTATTTGTTCAGTTATTTGCTTATATCAGCATGGACTCATGGATGCTGCTGATTTTTTCCCCCCACTTTCCTCAGTGCATTGATGTAATTCAGTAGTTTTATTCCCACTTTCCTCAGTACATTGATGTAATTCAGTAGTTTAAAAATTTTTATTTTTTGTAGTAGAGAGGTTGTGGGTTTACAGAACAATCATGCATAAAATTCAGGATCCTCTCCAAATACCACTCCATAATTAACACCTTGCATTGGTGTGGTACATTTATACAAGTGATGAAAGCCACTTATACAATTGTATTTAGCTATAATCCATGGTTTAACTTAGGGTTCACTGTATTGGCAGTTCTTTGGTTTTTTTTTTTTTAATTTTTATTCTAGTAACATATATACAACCTAAAATGTCCCTTTTACCCACATTCCAATATATAATTCAGTGCTGTTTATTACATTCATGATGTTGTGATACCATCATTTCCATCCATTACCAAAACTTTACAGTTAATTCAAATAGAAGCGCTCTACAATTTAACCATTAACTCCCCATTCCCTACCTGCAACCTGGCCCCTGGTAACCATTATTCTAGATTCTGACTATGAATTTGTTTATTCCAATTATTTCATATCAGTGAGAGCACATAATATTTGTCTTTTTGTGTCTGGCTTATTTTACTCAACATAATGTCTTCAGAGTTTATCAGTGTTATCACATGTATCAGAACTTCATTCCTTTTTATAGCTGAATAATATTTCATTTTGTGTTTATACCACATTTTACTTATATGTTCGTTGGTTGATGGATAGTTGGGATGCATGCACCTTTGGGCAATTGAGAATAATGCCACCATGAACAATGGTATACAATTATCTGTTTGTGTCACTGTTTTCAGTTCTTTTGGGTATATACCTAGAAGTGGGATTGCTGGGTCATATGGTAATTCTGTACCTAACTTTCCAGAGATGTGCTAAACTGTCTTCCACAGTGGCTGCATCATTTTACATACTCACTAACAATAAATGAGTGTTCCTATTTTTCCACATCCTCTCCAACACTTGTAATTTTCTGTTTCTGTGGTAGTAGCCATTCTAGTGGGTGTGAAATTATATCTCATTAGGGTTTAGATTTGCATTTTCCTAACAGGTAGTGATGCTGAGCATCTTTTCATGCTTTTTGGCCATTTGTATATTTTCTTTGGATAAATGTCAATTTGAGTCTTTTGTCTATTTTGCAACTGAGTTTTTGTCTTTTTATCATAGTGTTATAAGATTTCTTTATTTTTCTGGATTATTAAACCCTTTTCCGTATGTGATTTCCAAATATTTTGTCCACTGAGTAAGTTGTCTTTCTACTTTCATGATGAAGCCCTTTGCAAAAATGTTTTTCATTTTGCTGAGGTACCATTTATATGTTTTTTTCTTTTGTTGCTTATGTTTTTAGAGGAAAATCTAAGAAATAATTGCATAACACAAGGTCCTGATGATGCTTCCCTATGGTTTCTTCTAGGAGTTTTATAATTCTTGTTTTTATATTTAGGTATTTGATCCACTTTGATTTTATTTCTGTATATGGTGTGAGATAGGGGTCCTCCTTCATTCATTGTCATATGTACATCCAGTTTTCCCGGCACCATTTGTCAAAGACTATTCTATCCCAATTGATTGGACTTGGCAGCCTTGTCAAAAATCAGTTTGCCATAGATGTGAGGGTTTATTGCTGAGCTCTCAGTTCTATCTGTCCTTGTGCTAGTACCATACTGTTTTGACCACTGTAGCTTTATAATAAGTTTTAAAGCCAGGAAGTGTGAGTCCTCCAACTTTTTTCTTCTTTTTCAAGATGGCTTTGGTGATATGGGACTTCTAACCCTTCAGTATAAATTAGATGATTATCTTTTCCATTTCTGCCAAGAAGGCTGTTGGAATTTTGATTGTGATTGCATTGAATCTGTAAATTGCTTTGAGTAGAATTGACATCTTAACAATATTTGTTCTTCCGATCCATGAATACTGACTGCCCTTCCATTTATTTTAGGTCTCTGATTTCTTTTAGGAAAGTATTGTGGTTTTCTCTGTACAAATTGTTTACACACTTCACTAAATTAATTCCTAGATATTTGATTCTTTTTGTTGCTATTGTAAATGGAATTTTTTCTTGATTTCCTGCTCAGATTGCTTATTACTAGTATAGGAAAACAATGCTGGTTTTGTTTGTTGATCTTGTACTCTACCACTTTACTGAATTCATTTATTACCTCTTGTGGATATTTTTGGATTTTCTATGTATAGGATCATGCCATCTGCAAATAGTGAAAGTTCTACTTCTTTCCAATTTGGATGCCTTTTATTTCTTTTTGTGTAGCTGCTTTATGTAGAACTTCTAGTATGATATTGAATAACAGTGGTGATAGTGAGGATCTTTGTTTTATTCTAGATCTTAAGGGAAAGCTTTCAGTCTTTCAGCATTGAGTATGATCTTAGTTGTGGGTTTTTCATTATGCCTTTTATCATATTGAGGAAGTTTCCTTTTATTTCTAGTTTTCGAAGTGTTTTTCTCTAGAAGTGGTGCTGGATTTTATCAAATGCATTTTCTGCATTGTTTTAGCTTGCTCAATGCTGTCAATGCAATATACCAGAAATGTGTTGGCTTTTACAATGGGAATTTATTAGGTTAAAAGCTTGCAGTTGTGGAGCTGTGAAAATGTCCAGATTAAGGCATCATCAAGAGATGCTGTCTCACCAAGTTGTAGTGATAGTGATCAGGCATGTGTCAGGGCATAATAGCTCCTGTATTGGTTTCTGCCTTCCCTTCCAAGCTTACTTTCTCCCTAAGCTCAACTGTGGGCAATCAAGCATATGACTTGTTTCCCTGCTCTCCTCCAGTCTTCATCTCTTTCAGCATCTCAGGGGCCTCTTTCCGTACCTCTTTGCTCTGCTGATTACAGTGTACAGCCTCAGGGAGACTTTTTCATCCTCTTGGGGTTTCTCTGTCTCTGCAGTTTTTTTCTGTGTCGAGGCTTTTATTCCTGTGTTTATAAAGGATTTCAGTGAAAGGATTAAGATCCACTCCAAGTCAGGCCCCACTGAAGTGATCTAATCAAAAGGTCTCATCTAAAATAGGTTTACACACCCAGGAATGGATTAGCTCTAAGAATACATCTAGCTTCACATGGCCACATGTTGAGATTATCTTGTGTTGTTTTTTTTTTAATCCCTTTGTTCTGTTAAAGTGGTATATTCCATTAATTGATTTTCTTATGCTGAAACAGCCTTGTGTACTGAAGTATGTTCCACTTGAACATGGTATATAATTCTTTTGATGTGCTCTTCTATTCAGTTTGCTAAAATTTTGTTGAGAATTTTTGCATTTATATTCATAGGGGAAATTGGTCTGTAATTTTCTTTTCTGATAGTGTCTTTATCTGGCTTTGGTATTAGGGTGATGTTGGTCTCATAGAATGAGTTAGGTAGGGTTCAGTCTTCTTCAGTTTTCTGGAAGAGTTTGAGCAGTACTGGTGTTAATTCTTCTTGGGAGTTTGGAAGAATTCACCTGTGAAGCCATCTAGTCCTGGGCTTTTCTTTGTTGGGACGTTTTTGATGACTGATTTAATCTCTTTACTTGTAATTAGTTTGTTGAGATCTTTTATTTCTTCTAGATTCAGTGTAGATTGTGTGTTTCTAGGAATTTGTCAGTTTTATCTAGGTTGCCTACTTTATTGGCATATAGTTGTTCATAGTATCTTCTCGTAGTCCTTTTTATTTCTATGGGGTTCATGGTAATGTCACCTTCTCATTCTGATTTTATTTATTTGCATCTTCTCTCTTTTTTTCCCTTTTTCTGTCTATCTAACGGTGTGTTCATTTTATTGATCTTTTCAAAAACCAACTTTTGGATTTATTAATGCTATTTTTAAAAAATTCTCCATTTTGCTCTAAGCTTTGTTATTTCTTTCCTTGTACATGCTTTGGGTTCAGTTTGTTGTCCTTTCTCTGTTTCCTCCAGGTGTGCATTTATCTTTGATTTCAGCTCTTCTTTTTCATGTAAGCATTTAGAGCTATAATATTTCTCTGAGCACTGCCTTAGCTGCCTCCCATAAGTTTTGATATGATGTGCTCTCATTTTCATTCATATCAAGATATGTACTTGTTTCTCTTGTAATATTTTCTTTGACCCGTTGATTAAGAGTGTATTAACTTCCATGTATTTGTGGATTTTCCAGTATTCTGCCTGTTAATGATTTCCACCTTCATTCCATTGTGGTTAGAGAAAAGCTTTGTATTATTTCAGTCTTTTAAAATTTATTGAGACTTGGTTTGTGACCCAACATGTTGTTTATCCTGGAGAATGATTTATGTGCAATTGAGAAGAATGTATACCCTACTGTTTTGGGGTGCAGTTTTCTTTGTATGTCTGTTAGGTATAGTTCATTTATCATATTTAAGTTCTCTGTTACCTTATTGATCTTCTGTAGAGATGGTCTATTTATTGATGAAAGTAGTATATTGAAGTCTTAACTGTTATTGTTGTGATGATTAGGCTGTTGTGTCAACCTGGCCAGGTAATTGTGCCTGGTTGTTTGGGCAAGGAAGCACTGGGCTAACTCTAATACCATGGCATTTATGGACTTTGGTCACCATTGACTTTACTGCAGTGGTAAATCATAGATAGCTGGTTATAATTACATCAATCAGGGTGCCATCAGCAAGAGTGACTCTTAACCCAATCAGCTGAATGCCTTCAAAGGGAAAGTGAGTCCAGTATTGAGAGAGAATTTCCCAGCTCTTCTTTGGACAGCCAGCATCTCTAAGAACTCATCAAGAATCTTCGTTGGACTTCCATTGCCTACCTGTGAAACCTGGACTTGTGCATCCCCACAGCTGCGTGAAAGACTCTTATATAATTGCACACTGTTGACAGATATCTCTTGTTGATTCTGTTTCCCTAGAGAATCCTGACTAATACAGCTTGGTACCGGGAGTGGTTCTTGAGGAACAGAGTGTTAAACATGGGATGTCTGAGGTGGTTCTGGGAGTTTTGCAATTGTCTTTCTACTCTAATTGGATTGAATGGTATTGATGACTCCCTTTCCAGTAATGAAGAGTCTGCTAACAGTCCATGGCACTAGTTGGCAATCAAGAGCCACAAAATAGCATCACTGGATTCCCCTACTCCCATGCTTATAATAAGCAAGGATCTGAATGAGAGTGTTTTCAACACGTTAACAGAGTTTTGTAGAGACAAATGGTATAATGATGTTGGATGGCTCTGCCTAGATACTCTGGATACTGTTACCAAAGAAAGAGATGAGTTAAAGGCTTCAAATTGGAAACTTAAACACCAAATGGATGCTGCAAAAGTTTCCATGTATGCTCTGAAAAAAAATCTTGTCTCCTGTAGCCACAGGCTCAAAATATCTGAGAACCAACTCAAGACTCTCATTGCACAAGTAGCGGAGTTACAAAGGAAACTAAAATCTCAGCCCCACAAGGTTTCTGCAGTTAAAGTGAAGGCATTGATTGGAAAAGAGTGGAATCCAGAGAACTGGAACAGAGTCATGTGGAATGATGATGACATTGATGCAGATATTGGAACCCTGAATTCTGCTGAGACTTTACCAGAGAAGCTGCCATGGCCTGCCCTGTCCAGGCCGTACCTTGCCAACCTTATATCATTCAGCCTTCAACCTGCCCCAGTGAGTCTGAAACAACTTCCAACACTGAGGTGGGTACCAGCCAAACTCCAGCATGTACTGCCAGGCTTCCAGTCTGTACTGAGGAAACTGCTTTCCAACCCTTGCTTGAAGAGATTAATCCTGTCTCACCAGAAGAAAATGCAAGGGAATGCCCTGAGGTCAGTACCTTGCAAGGCATTTCTAATCCTTCTCCTTACCCACCCCCACCACCTCTCTTGTCTTTGAGACCTATTACTAGACTAAATTCACAACAAGCCCTCAAAGGTGAAATACAAAGTGTGACCCATGAGGAAGGAAGGTCTGCTCAGAAAGAACTGCATGAGTTTTCCAACTTATATAGACAGAAATCAGGGGAATATATGTGGGAATGGATACTAAGGGTATGGAATAATGGTGGAAGGAATATAAAGTTGAATCAGACTCATTTTACTGATATGGACCCACTAAGGACAAATTCTGGATTCAACACTGTAGCTTGAGTGGTTAGAAATGGCTCTAATAGTTTGTTTGGGTGGCTGATTGAAACATGGGTCAAAAGATGTCCTACCATGTCTGAGGTTGTGATGCCCGATTTGCCCTGGTACACAGTAGAAGAGGGAATTCAAAGGCTTAGGGATACTGGAATGCTAGAATGGATTTACCATTTGAGAGCTGCCCACCCACCCCAGGAATGTCCAGAGGACACACCTTTAACAAGGACTGTGAGGAATAAATTTGTAAGACTAACTCTATCTTCCCTGAAGAGCTCTGTGGTTTCTCTTCTCTATAGTCCAGATATTACTATAGGGAGGGCTGTGATGGAATTAGAATCCTTAAACATTATGGGGATGATTGGATGTCAGTCTGGTAAAAGTCAGGTATTGGCAGTTAATGGCCAAAGTCAAGGTGGGCATGGTGACCACATTGAAAGGCATATTCAGAAAAGCACTCAAAATAGTCTGGGTCATGTGGAGTTATGGTGTTAGCAAATACATCCTGGGGTACTTAACAGTGAAATAGATGGACTGTCTACTAAATTTCTTCAGGATCTGTATAAACAGAAGAGTTCTGGGTCAAGTGAATGAACCCCTAACTCAAATTACAGGCACAGAGAATCATGAGCTCCTTAATCAATTCCCAGACTTGACACAGTTTAGAGACCCAGAGCCCCTTGAATGAGGAGGAGGCCAGGTCTCCTTGGTGAAAGGATCCTGTTAAACTGCCCAAAATTTATACTATTAATCTTGCTCCCTCCTTTCCCCAAAGAGATCTATGGCCTTTCACCAGAGTAACTGTGCATTGGGGAAAAGGAAATGATCAGACATTTTGGGGATTATTAGACACTGGCTCAGAAGTGACATTAATTCCAGGAGACCCAAAACGTCACTGTGTCCACCAGTCAGAGTAGGGGCTTATAGAGGTCAGGTGATTAATAGAGTTTTGGCTCAGGTTCATCTCACAGTTGGTTCAGAGGGTCCCTCCACACATTCTGTGATTATTTCCCCAGTTCCAGAATGCATAATTGGAATAGACATACTCAGTAACTGGCAGAATCCCCACACTGGATCCCTTACTTGTGGAGAGAGAGCTACTATGGTTGGAAAGGCCAAGTGGGAGCCATTAGAACTGCCCTTACCTAGCAAAATAGAAAACCAAAGGCAATACTGTATTCCTGGAGGGATTGCAGAAATTAGTGCCTCCATCAAGGATTTGAAGGATGCAGGGGTGGTGATTCCCACCACATCCCCATTCAACTCTCCTATTTGGCCTGTACAGAAAACAGATGGTTCTTGGAGGATGACAGTAGATTATTGTAAACTTAACCAGGTGGTGATTCCAATTCCAGCTGTTGTCCCAGATATGGTATCATTGCTTGAGCAAGTCAGCACGTCCCCTGGTACCTGGTATATGCAGTTGTTGGTTTGGCAAATGCTTTTTTCTCAATTGCCATTAGTAAGGACCACCAGAAACAGTTTGCTTTCAGCTGGCAAGGCCAGCAGTATACCTTCGCTGTCCTGCCTCAGGGATCTGTCAACTCTCCAGCCTTATGTAATAATATTATCTGCAGGGATGTTGACCTTCTCTCCCTCCCACAAGACATCACACTGGTCCATTATATTGATGGTATCATGTTGATAGGACCTAGTGAGCAACAAGTACCAAAGACTCTAGACTTATTAGTAAGGCATTTGCGTGAGAGATGATAGGAGATAAATCCAATTAAAATATAAAGTCCATCCACCTCAGTGAAATTTCTAGGTGTCCAGTGGTACGGGGCATGTCGAGATTTCCCTTCTAAAGTGAAGGATAAGCTTTTGCATCTGGCTTCTCCTATGACCAAAAAAAGAGGCACAACATTTAGTTGGTGTCTTTGGATTTTGGAGAAAACACATTCCTCATTTGGGTGTGCTACTCCAGCTCATTTACCAAGTGCCCAGAAAAGCAGCTAGTTTTGATTGGGGACTGGAACAAGAAGAGGCTCTGCATCAGGTCCAGGCTGCTGTGTAAGCTGTACTACCACTTGGGCCATATGAACCAGCAGATCCAATGGTGCTGGAAGTTTCCGTGGCAAATAGAGAGGCTTTCTGGAGCATTTGGCAGGTCCCTATAGGAGAATCACAATGCAGACCCTTGGGATTTTGGAGCAAAGCCCTACCATCCTCTGCAGATAACTACTCCCCTTTTGAGAAACCGCTTTTGACCTGCTACTGGACCTTAGTAGAGACTGAATGCTTAACCATGGGCCATCAAGTTACCATGAGACCTGAGTTGCCTATCACGAACTGGGTATTGTCTGACCAACCAAACCATAAATTTGGGTGTGCACAGCAGCACTCCATAATAAAGTGGATGTGGGATACACGAGATAGAGCTTGAGTGGGTCCTAAAGGCACGAGTAAGTTACATGGGGAAGTAGCCTAAATGCCCATGGTCACCACCCCTGCAATGTTACCTTCTCTTTCCCAGCCCACAGCTTTGGCCTCTTGGGGAGTCCCTTACAATCAGTTTACTGAGGTAGAGAAAACTTGAGCCTGGTTTACAGATGTTTCTGCATGAGATGCAGGTACCACCTGAAAATGGACAGTTGCAGCACTGTAACCCCTTTCTGGGACATCCTTGAAGGACAGTAGTGAGGGCAAACCCTCCCAGTGGCAGAACTTTGAGCAGTGCAACTGGTTGTTCATTTTGTTTGGAAAAAGAAATGGCCAGAGGTGTGTTTGTACACTGATTCATGGGCTGTTGCCAATGCTTTGGCTGGATGTTTAGGGACTTGGAAGAACCATGATTGGGAAATTGGTGGCAGAGGTCTGGGAAGAGGTATGCGGATTGACCTTTTTGAGTGGACAAAAAACATGAAAATTTTTGTGTCTCACGTGAATGCTCATCAGAGAGTAACTTCAGCAGAGGAAGATTTTAATAATCAAGTGGTTAAGATGACCTGCTCTGTGGTTAATGCTCAACCTCTTTCCCCAGCCACTCCTGTCATTGCCCAGTGGGCTCATGAACAAAGTGGCCATGGAGGTAGGGATGGGGGTTATACATGGGCTCAGCAACATGGACTTCCCCTTACCAAGGCTGACTTGGCTACAGGCACTGCTGAGTGCCCAATCTGCCAGCAGCAGAGACCCACACTCAGCCTCCAATATGGCACCATTCCTCGAGGTGACCAGCCTGCTACCTGGTGACAGGTTGACTACATTGGACTATGTCCACCATAAGTGGGGCAGTGATTTGTTTTAACTGGAATAGGCACATACTGTGGATATGGGTTTGCATTTCCTGCATGCAGTGCTTCTTCCAAAACTACCATCTGTGGACTTACGGAATGTCTTCTCTACCACCATGGCATTCCACACACCATTGCTTCCAATCAAGGAACCCATTTCACAGCAAATGTTATGTGGGAATGGGTGAATGCCCATGGAATTCACTGGTCTTACCATGTTCCCCATCACCCTGAAGCAGCTGGATTTATAGAATGGTGGAATAGCCTTTTGAAGACTCAATTATGGCACCAACTAGGTGGCAATACCTTGCCGGGCTGGGGCAGTATTTTCCAGGAGGCTGTGTATGCTGTAACTCAGCATCCACTCTATGGTGCTGTTTCTCCTATAACCAGGTCCATGGGTCCAGGAATCAAGGGGTGGAAATGGGAGTGGCACCACTCACTATTACCCCTTGTAACCCACTAGGAAAATTTTTACTTCCTGTCCTGCAACCTCAAACTCTGCTGGTCTACAGGTTTTAGTCCCAAAAGGAGGAGTGCTGTCACCAGGGAACACAACAATGATTCCATTAAACTGGATGTTAAAACTGCCACCTGGCCACTTTGGGCTCCTCTTACCTCTGAATCAACAGTCAAAGAAGGGAATTACTGTAAACTAGGGTGATTGATCCTGACTATCAAGGAGAAATAGGACTGCATCTACATAATGACGGTAAGAAGAGTTTGCCTGGAATACAGGAGATCCTCTAAGGGCATCTCCTACTACTGCCATGTGTTATGATTAGTCAGTGGAAAATTGCAACAACCCAATCCAACCAGGACTAACAATGGCCCACAATCCTCAGGAATGAAGGTTTGGGTCACCCCACCAGGCAAAGAACCACAGCTGGCTGAAGTGCTTGCTAAGGGTAATGGAAACGTGGAATGAGTAGTGGAAGAAGGTAGTGATAAATATGAACTTCCACCATGTGACCAATTACAGAAATGAGGACTATAATGGTCATGAAACTTTCTTCCATATTTCATTATGATGATGATTGTATATGTACACAAAACAAATTTCTTTGTCTTCTTCCCCAAACTTTCCCCTTATCATATAACAAGTTGTATCCGTTTCATGTTATAATATTTGAGGATGTCAAGTTTGAGAGTGGTGAGAGTGAGTATTCCTCAAGATCTTGTACCCTATTCTGTATGGAATTAATGTGTTTCTGGTTGTATGCCGGAGAATTGAACATTCTTAGGTGGAAATATATACATATGCATGTCTATTATTGTTTTTACTTAGAAATTAAGTATGGTTTAAGGTAATGTGTATGGTTGCTGAGTTGACAAGGGGTGGACTGTGATGGTTAGGCTTATTGTGTCAGCTTGGCCAGGTAATTGTGCCCCATTGTTTGGTCAAGCAAGCACTGGGCTAACTGTCATACAAGGGCATTTATGGACTTTGGTCACCATTGACTTTACTGCATCTGTAAGTTGTAGATAACTGGTTATAATCACATCAGTCAGGGAGATTGTCATTAGCAAGAGTGACATTTAACTCAATCAGTTGAATGCCTTAAAAGGGGAAGTGATTCTAGCATTGAGAGAGAATTCTCCAGCTCTTCTTTGGACAGCCAACCTCTCTCAGAACTCGTCAAGAAACTTCATTGGACTTTCATTGCCTGCCTGTGGAACCTGGACTTGTGATCCCCAAATCTGTGTGAGAGACTCATATAATTGCATACTATTGACAGATATCTCTTGATTCTGTTTCCCTAGAGAACCTAGAGAACCCTGAGTAATATATTGAATATATTGTATATTGAAGTCTTAACTATTATTGTAGAGTTGTCTGTTTTTCTCTTCAGTTTTGCCAGTATTTGTAGTCACCCCGTATTTTGGGTCACTGTGGTTAGGTGCATAAACATTTATGATTCTTATTTCTTCTTGGTAGATTGACCCTTTTTACTAATACATAGTGTCCTTCTTTTCTGTTGTTATAGCTTTTGACTTTGTCTATTTGTCCATTATTAGTATAACTATTCTGGCTCACTTTTGGTTACTATTTGAATGGATTATCTTTTTCCATTTTTTCACCTTCAACCTATTCATGTCTTTGAGTCTAAGGTGAGTCTTTGTGCTTTGTTATCACTTCTGCCCATCCGTATCTTTTGATTAGGGAGCTTAAGCCATTAACATGCTGAGTTATTCTGTAAATGCAGTACATACTTCAGCCATTTTGTCCTTTTGTCTTGTGTGTCTTCTACCTTTTTTGTCTCTCTTTCCTTTATTGCATACTCCTTTTCTGTAGAATTGATTTTTTTGTGATGTATCAGAATGATCCCTTTGTCATTTCCTAATTTCCCTTGCAATTTCTTCTTTGACCCATTGTTTAAGAGTACATTGTTTAATCTCCACATATTTTAAAATTTTCTATTGCTCTCTCCATTATTGATTCCCAGCTTCATTCCACTGTGGTCATAGAAGATACATGACATATATATTTTTTAATTTATTGAGACGTTTTGTGACTTAACATGTGGTCTATCCTGGAGAATGATACGTGTGCACTCAAGAATTGTATTCTTCTGCTGTTCATTGAAGTGTCTATATATACATGTGTGTTAGATGTCGTTGGTTTAGAGTACTGTTCAAGTCTTGATTCCTTATTGGTCTTCTGTCTAGATGTTCTGTCCATTAATTAAACTGATGTACTGAAATCGTCAACTATTAATGTAGAACATTCTATTATTCCCTTAAAATTTGTGAATATTTACTTCATGCAATTTGGTGCTCTTCTGTTAGGTACATACATATTTATAATTGTTATGTCTTCCTGTTGAATTGACCCCTTTATCAGTATGTAATTACCCTTTTTGTCCCATGTAAAAGTTTTTAATTTAAAGTCTGATTTATCTGTTAATAGTATAGCAACCCCAGCTGTCTTTTGGTTACTACTTTCTCCACATCCTTCCTCTTTCAACCTACTTATGTCTTTGAATTTACAGTGAGTCTTTTGTAAATAGCATATCCATTGGGTTATGCTTTTTTATCCATTCTGTCAACTGCCACCTTTTGATTTATATGTAACTAATAATAATGAAGGACCTTCTTTTGGTGTTTTGCTATTTTGTGTTTGTAAGTCATACCATTTTGATCCTTAGTTCTTCTGTTAATACCTACTTCCATATTTATTTGGCTTTTTGCATTGTACTATTTGATACCATTCTAATTTTTTTTTTCTGAATATATTTTTCATATATTTTCTTTTTGTTTACTATGGGGTTAAAATTTAACATCCTAAATCTATAACAGTCATATTTGATTTGATAACAACTTACGTTCAATATCATGCATGTACAGTGTTCCTATACCCCTTTCTCTCCCCACCTTTTTGGGTTACCTCCTACCAATTATATCTTCATATTTTTGTATGTCCAAAACCATAAATTTATCATACTTTTCATGCATTTGTATTTAAGCTTCTGTACGAAGCAAGAAATAGAGTTACATAATAATACAAGACAGTAGTGCTGGCATTTACAATTACCCATGTGGTTACCTTTACTGAAGGTCTTTATTTCCTCATTCTCCTTTGATCTGTTGTCTAGTGTCCTCTTCTTTCAGTTGAATAAATTTCTTTAGAATGACTGGCAGGGCAAATATAGTGTTGACAAGTTCCTTCAGCTTTTGTTCATCTGGGAATGTGTTCATCTTTCCCTTATTTTTGGAAGAAAGTCTTAGTGGATATAAAATACTTGGCTAACAATTGTTTTTTTTTTTCCCTCAGAACTATCTCTTTGCCTTTTGCATTGGAAAATTTGAGTATTATGTCTCTTGGCATGGTTTTCTTTGAAATTTTCCTATTTGGGGGTTGTTGGGCCCTTGAATGTACATATTTATGTCTTTTGTTAAATTGGGGCAAGTTTTCTGCCATTATTTCTTTGAATATTCCTTCTTGCCCTTTCTCTCTTTCTTCTTCTGGATGCTGGATGGTTTCCCAGAGGTCTTTTATACTCTGTTCATTCTTTTTTATTCTTTTATTTTTCTGCTCCTCAGCCTGAATAATTTCAGTCATCCTGTCTTCATGTCTGCTGATTCTTTCTTCTGCCACCTACAGTCTGCTGTTGAAACTGTCTAGGAATTTTTTTATTTCAATTATTAATGCTCTTCAACTCCAGTATTTCTTTGGAGAGATTCCATATTGTTCATTAATTTTTTCCTCATATCCTTTAGTTCTTTCTCTATGTTTTCCTTTATCTCTTGGAGCATATTCAGGATCATTATTTAAATTCTCTCTCATGTAAGTCCAAAGTCTGGTTTTTGCATTTTTGTCTTGTTCCTTTGGATGGGCCATTATTTTCTGTTTCTTTGTTTGTAATCCTTTGTTATTCCTTGGACTGTCCTTTAAGTTTGTATCCAGCCAGTGATATGACAGAGATTTTCTTGAATGCCAGGAGCTAACCAAAATAAACCAACCAAGGTGAAAAGCACCTTTCACACTTTTTTGCATACTGGCTCTGCTTTGGGTGGTGGTCTTCAAAGCTTAGCCTCCTATTAAGAAGATCAATCCTAGGCAAATGGGAAGTGCAGGATGCTCTTTGTCTTATCTGAACTTCCTGGACCCAGTGCTGTGGAGTCTTCTTCTCACGAGCTTGTGCTTGCTAGAAGTCTTAGGAATTCCCTTACAATTTACAAAAGTCCCAGTGCTCACCCCTTCTACTCCCTTTGAAATAGACCTCCTCCCCTTTCTGGGTGTTCTTTTGAGAGGCTTAATGCAGGTAGTCCTTTGCCCTAAGCCATTTCAACTTAATTGTTTCTCATACTATCCCAGCTGTCCACAAGCTGCTTTTCTGCCTTCAGTACAGATTCTTGGAGGGTCAGCCCAAGACACATTCTCCAGCTTAGTCTCTCAGGTTTCTACTTGATAGATTGCACTGACATACATGCATCCCAGTACTCACACAGGACCCCTCTGCTACCTCTGAAATAGGACCAGGTACCCACAATTTGGAATGCAAAGTGTTTCCACCCTGTGGAGGATGTGGAGGAGGGATCAGCAAGGGCATCAGGAGCTTATTCTATGGCATTTGAAGCTGTATTTTCTTGATTCAACACTTCCCCATTAATGCAGCCCGTTAGCTGCTTGCCATAGTTTAGAGAAAGATTACTGTCTTCAGGATTCCTCTGCTGCCTTTGCCTCAGAGGAGTAGGAACAGTGGCCACTCTGAGAGTGGTCTCCAGTGATCTGAAGTAACTGATCAAAGTAGAGATCTGGGATAAGGCCACACATCTCTGGAGTTTGGAGGTCTAGTTCTTTACGTCCCACCCTGGCACTAACAAGCTGTGCTAGGAGCCAGAGCTCTAGTTACCGCTTTTGCCTGCATTGAGCCTAGGAGAGGGGATCATTGCCGCTGTTGGGAGGGTGAAAACCACTGGTCTTTATAGGAATTGATCAGCCTCTTCTTCCTGTTCCTTCCTGGTTGCTGCACAGTGTTCCCCTAGATTCTGGAGTTTCCAAGTGGTTGTTTCAGATGGTTTCTACTAGTTCATTAGTTGTTTTGGTGGAACGATGATTCCTGGAGCTTCCTACTCCACTCTCTCCCCACCATGCCCTTCTAATCTCTTTCTTCTTTTTTACTTTGTTTTTTCTAATTACTATTCGTCATATGTTGAACCTCCTGGATTGTCTCTTTAGTTCATTTTTTCTATTACGTTTTCTATATATTTTTTTGAAGTTCAGAATTTTCTCTCTTTCCCTGGGAATTAGTTATGTTTCCTTATCTTGCACTTCTTTTCTTGCTGCTGGTTTCTTGTATGTTTATTAATTCTTGATTAGCTGCTAATTTTTAAGACTGAAGTATTTGTTTGATTTTTTTATGTATCTGGTATGGATTCTTCTGTTATAATTTGGCATATCTCTTTTTTGGGGGTTTGAATAACATTGCTGATTAAGTGCAATTTATGTGCACATAGGTAATATATTTGAAGGAAGGCCTTATTATTCAGTTGGGAAATTTCACATTTGGGTGAGCTGGCAAGGAACAAACATTTAAGATGGGGCTCCAAGTACCGGTAGAACTGATACCTAGGAATGCTTAAATGTATCCTAATTCTGTTGATTTGTTGACTTTCTCTAGGGAAGAATTCCAAATTTTTCCTCCCTCTGAAATAAATGTTAGGTTGCCAGAATTCTGTGGGGGAAGAGCAGATGAAATGAGGGAAATAAGGAAACTCACTGAAATAGTTGTTCTAAAGACAGACTTTCGGTTAACTCTTTTGGTTTTAACTCCTGTTGTAATCCTTGCCTCTCTTCCTTCTTGCTTCATTTCTAGAAGCTCTCTTGGGTTTTGTCTATCTTACTTGGGTTTTGTCTCTGTATTAATTTGCCAAAGGGTTGTTGATGAAAAGTACCAGAAATACGTTGGCTTTTATAAAAGGGATCCATTTGGAATAAAAACTTACAGTTCCAAAGCCATGAAAAGTCCAAACCAAGGCACCATCAAAGATACCTTCTCAACCAAAGTCAACTACTGTTGATCCTGGTGTGTTGTCACATGGTGAAGCAAAATGAATACTGAACTATGCCCAGGTTTCTCCTTCCCTTTTGAGCTTCCTCTCTCAGGCTCAGCTGCTCTGCTTTCTTCTGGATTTTGATTGCAAGTTGGCATAGGGCTTGTCTCTTTCCAGGCCTCTTATGTTAGTCTTGGCTGGTCTACTGTCTTCCCAAGCTCAGCTGTACACTATCACACGTATGGATCATCTCTCCTCGGGGAAGCAGCTGTTTGAGTCTTCTCCTTTCTGTCACATGGCAGTGTCAGAAATAACAGAGTTTTCTCTCCCTGTGACTATCTGAGTGAATGTCCATTTATATCTGACCTAGCAAGCAGGCAGGGAACTCAACCTGAGTTCCTTCTCACTGATGTAGTCCCATTAAAAGCCCTATAACAATCTTAAAATGTTATCTAATCAAAGGCCCTTCAGCTGAATTTAATTCAATCAAAAGTTGTCAAACCCAGAGGAAGAGATTAGTTTACAAACATAATCTCTCTCTTTTTGAGATTCATAAAATAATCTCAAACTGCCGCAGACTCCCTTTTCTCTGGACTCTTAATTTACACAGCTCTGTTTTGATTTATAAACATTTTTTCATTTAGTTTCTGTCTTACATAATTTGTTGAGATGTTTTGTGTACTGATGATTTTTATATCATTTTTATTTATATGGGTTTATTCTTTGTTGCTGCTGTTATTGTTTTATTGTACCAGAATTCTCCATTGATGAGTTAAGTGGTAAAGTCAGATTTGAGTTTTAGATAGATCATTTAGGAGTGTTCTAGAAGATGGATTTTAGAAAGATGATACTGTTATAGTAATACTACTGTGTATGGACAGGAGGGATAGTGATTTTAATAAATGTTTAAGTATTAAAATTGGAAGATTTGGTGACTAAATATGTGAGCTTATGCATAGTTAGCAGTGAAAAATAATTGATTTCTGCCCTAGGTAATTTAGTCTATGGTAGTATCAACCGAAATAGGGAGCTAAGATGATAATGGGAAAGGAATTAATTCAATGTTTATGGAGTATTCAAGTCAAAATGGCAAACAGGTTTATGTATGGTTTAAAGCTCCAGGGATCTTTTCTCGGAATGGTATAGGTTTATGATATAGATTTGAGATTTGTTAGTCTTTAGTTCATAGTTAGTTGAGGTCACTTAGAAAGGGATTGTGTGGAATAAAAGAGCAGTGGGTCAGTGACAGAATATAAATTAAATGGGTGGGGGGAATATGATCACCAAGAAAAAAGAGAAGAAATTGTCACAATCTTAAAAGGAATAAGGAAGTGCAGTGCTGCATAAACTAAATATAAGAGAATTCAAGAAGGTGTTGATCATCTGAGCCAAATACAACAAATAGGTTCAGAAGGAAAGGCCTGGAAACTGATGGTTAGGTTGAAAAATTAGGTGGTTTAGAGTAAGCCAAATTTTAGTGGGAAGAGGGAAAGTTAAGAAAACAAGTAAACACTATTTTTCCAGACCTCCCTTATTTAAAATCAGAAAGAGGGAAATTATCCACATCATTGTTATCAAAGTAGTCAGTTCATAAACCATATGTTACTGATATGATATGATAAGGAGCTTGATCCAGAATGTAAATCAATCAACTGCTTCCTTTAACAAATAAAGTTATGAAAAAAGGTCAGTTGAACTCAACAGAGATTTTAGTTGATATAGCTGTTTTACATTCTGGTAGGAGCATTTTATCTTGTCAAGGACCAATAACAAACAGGTCATGGACAAGTTCTGGTCCATGACCATTCTTTGAATAGCCCTAATCTAGGTGGGATATTGAATTAAGTAATATTAGGAAAAGAGACACTGAAGTATATGTGTAGTCTAACAGGAAGAAATTGGTATATATACTCTCACAGACACATGCATGTGTCTGCATACACACAGAGAGACTGAAAAATTCCATGGAGAGAGAACATTAATGATGGAGCAAAGATGAGAGGAGGCTAGGGAAGAGTGGGGTTGGGGACCAGGTTGTGGGATTCACAGACATTTGGAATTGCTGCTGTGGAAAATAAGAAAGTGGGGGAGGGACAATTTGGAGTAAATAAAATTTTTGTTGTGAGTTGGGTTCATGTGAGATGTATATATTATAAATTTGAAGTTGCACAGTCTGCATATTTTACCTGGAGTTCTAGAAGATGGGCTGTCATATGTTTTAATTGGTTAAAGGATGGTGGTTTGTGGATGAATGTGGTGAATAACCAAGAGTATGCCAAGAATAGAAGAAACTTCAGGGTCCTGGCTGGAAAGTAATGGAAAGAGATGGATTCTGGTATCTGGGATGAAGTGAAACTGAGGAAGCTGATAGATTATGAAAAATGTGAGAAACAAGGGACTGGAAGTATCATTGATGTCTAAGGCTTATGTAGAACTGTTGTAGAATTTGAGAGAGGTTCGATTATTTGCATATAGAAAGGCCAGGACTCAGGAATGATTTTGAGAAGGAAAAATGGTTTATTGATGGCCAGCTGGACTCGGGAGCTTTTTGTTGCAAACCTGAGCCCCAAACAAGATTTTTGAGTCCCTTTTATATGGAGAGGAAAGGCCAAATGGTCCTTTTGTTTCAGTTCTCAATAGGCTTGAATTAGCATATATCTTCCACATCCTAGGTAAGCTTTTAGCATGGACTTCATACATTCTAGATAAGCTTTTAGCACATTTGGTTTGCATTTTCCCTGAATATTTAAAGTTTATAGAGTTTGCATTGATAAACTGTTTCCTGGGACTCGAGTCATTGCCATGGTTACCAAGGGCAGGGCTGCAGCTTCTCACCATCCCACACCCACAAGTCAGGACAGACAGCTTAGGTTAAGGTTATTTTCGAAGCGACAAAGAGCCTCCCACCCATAGCCCACATCAGAACGAGGAGGGGGAATGATAAAGCTAAAACAAATGGAGGTTGTGGTTACAGAGTGAGAAATTAGTATTGAAGTTTAACTTCAGAGATATATGCTAGGTGGTGGCATATGGGGTCATAACAGAGTTGCTGAAATGGACTGGACATGGTCATCACTGAAGCTGAGGGGTCAACTTGGGCTTCTACATGGGTGTTGAAGATACTAAGATGATGGCATGATATGAAGTAGTGAGAAAAATGTAAGCTAGGTGAATGTGTAGGAGTAAATACTGATTTTTGTTGAGGAGACCAGCAGTTCACAATTGTCTGAGTAGAGTTATAAAAATATGCAGGTTGATGCCCGAAGTCATACGTAAAGCTATTACTAGATATATGTCAACACAGTGACATGGAGAGTGGTATCTTCAGATACAGAAATTATGAGGCTTAAAAGGAGGAGAGATATTTGCCTAGTCTGAAATTGGTATCGGAGATTGAGAGGAATGCCTGACTCTCTTCTTCCCTTTTCCCTGTCTCCCTGTTGTGTCCATTGTGAGGAATCAGAAAATAAATAATGGACATTTGAGAAACCTGGCATAGTAAATGCTTTCTGCAGGGGAAATTCAGATTTCAATGAAAAGAAAGGGGAGGAGGTGGGGTAAAGAAAGTATTCAATAATGAGACTGAGAGGATTTGTTTACCCATGGAACATTAGGTTGTAAGGCTGCAGAGTAGCATTAATTTACAGCAAGCTTGGTCCAATAAATTTAAAGAAACTGATAAGATCTGAAGCATTTCCTTTTAGCTTTATGAGATTTAAAAGTTTTATTTTTTTAGCAGTTTGATTTTTTCTATATACTTTAAATAATTTCAAGTAATTCATATATATAATTTGAGGACTTTTCTGTAGTAATTCATCTCTATATTTAAGTGGAAAATATGTGATTTAATAAATACTTTAGCTTATCTTTTCGAAAAGTAAATATGCTAAAAAGTGAGGTATCCTGGTTGAGGAAGTGATCTTATTACATTTTTATATATTCTTATACTTACTTTAGATTTTATTTTAATTTAAATAAAAATCACATTGCTACTTTTTGATAAAAACATAAAATTATTTTTTTTAGATTTGCAACAGCTGTGAAAAAATTATTTCCTGAATCTACTTTTGATTTTTAGTGGTGACAGCTTAAATTCTTCAGTTTTAAGTACAATAACTAAAGGAAAGCATATGATTCCTATATTTTTTTTTTTTGATTCCTATATTAAATGAATTAGGAGTACATTTTGTAGTTTTTGGTAAGTACATATGAGTGAACCTTTTTTACTCTATTTGAGGTTTATGAAATTATTTACATACTATGTTTAGATTATTTGATGTAAGAAGAGTTGAATGATTATGGTTTTCCATCAGTAGATGCTGAGGCAGAGGATTTTGAAACTTTTTAACAGGAATGTTCAATGAATATGAAAATTTATAATTGAACCTGGGTTTGATTTTATGTGGCAAGATTTTTATTTGTGCCTATACAAAAGTGAGAAATATTATCAAAGTAATTAAGATCATGGGCTTTGGAGTTAATTAGCTGGATTTGGGTCTAAATCCTTGCTCTACCCCTTTTAATTAAGTGATCTTGGAAAAAGTGATTATTCTCTTAAAGCCTCAGTTTTATGAACTGTAACATGTGGAAAATAATAGTATCTACTTTTTAGGGTATTTGTGAGGATTAAACAAAATAATATGTATAAAGCAAATGGTATAATGTCAGGCACACAGTAAGTGCTTGGTACATTTTAGCTGTTTTTATAAAGATGACCAGATAAGTAAGAAAAAAAGGATATTTGAACTATTGGGGAAATGTGTGGAATTTTTTGAGAAAATAAAGATTTAGGCATTGTTTGCCTATGTGGAAGAAATTATTAGGGAATTTAGAGAGAAGCTGAGATTAATAGGGATCTTTATGCCACTTTGGGATTATAAAGAAGTTAATAGTGGTTATAGATGCATATATAGGAGATTTTTATTTTTTTCTGTGAGTTTTTCTAAATTTTAGTATTCTAGTTTGCTAGGCTGCTAAAAGCAATATACCAGAAATGGGTTGGCTTTTACAATGAAAATTTATTAGCTTACAAACTTACAGTTCTGAGGTTGTGAAAATGTCCATTTCAAGGCATCATCAAGACAATGCCTTCTTCCTGATGGCTGGCTGCTGGCAATCCTGGAATCCTGTCACAGGGCAGCATCTGTTGGTTTCTCCTTTCTCTTCCAGGTTTCATTGCATCCAACTTCTTGCTTCTGTGACTTTCTCTCTTTGTCTGAATTTCATTCATTTATAAAAGACTCCAGTAAGAGGATTAAGACCCACCCTGAATGAGGTGGTTATATCTTAAGATTCTACTCACCAAAAAATCCTACATACAAAGAGTCCACAGGAATGGATTAACTTTAAGAACATGTTTTTCTGGACTATATGCAGCTTCAAACTATCACAGTGAACTAATAGGATTATTGGTTTCCATTGATTCATCTAATTAGAGAATTTTCACTATATATTGTTAACTCTTCCCTATGTTATGAAATAATCTACAACATTAATTTTAATGGTTATGTTTTCCACCTAATGGGTATGTTTGTACTTAACTGATCTACTGTTAGATATTTAGGTTGTTTCCAATTTTTTTTGTTATTACAGTAAAATGGATATAGAAAGGGATTTTAAGAGGCTGATCTGGGAAATAAAAGAAGGGTATTGAAATATTTTAGACAGATTTAGAGAAAGACTATTGTAAGAGCAGGTGGGATGACAAAGCCAAGTAATAAAAGAAGGAAATGGCTATATAGAATCATATTAATATCATTTATGCCATCCTGCCTGATCTTGAATGTACTTTTTTCTTTAGATGACAGAGAAAGTAATGAATAAAGGAAGAGAGGTAGAATCAGTCCTCGAATTTAACTGCTTTTTCTTACTTTTACCTACTTACTGTGTTCTTTGTTTTACATGCCACAGACTACAGGATATTTCTGGAATTCATTATTATGTGGATTAAGAAATTAGAATCTACAAATGGTCTTCATTTAAAGCCATTAAAATATGTTAGTAATTTTAGTTCCTGCATTGAATTGAACTGTATGTTCTGACTTTCTTCTGCTTACACATATTGTGAAAGAAGGGAACTATCAATGTTAAAAACCATGTGTACTAGCAGTATACTTTGATACTCTGAGCTCTGTAGTGTTCAGTTTGACAGTGTGTTTATACCAAAAATTTATATTTGATTGACTTTAATTTTCTTTTTATAGGCTTTGGGAGGGGTGTTCTGTTGTAAGAAGATGAAAACATGTATTTAATCTCTATTGGTTATATTCATCTTATCAATTTTACTAAGTATTATATTGCATTTTCTGGGAAAGGTTTAATTTTTCTTTATAAATTTAATGCAATTTGGAGAGTACAGAAATGTATCAAGAAACTGAAAATAGTCACTCATTATTCCATCATTAAAGGTTAACATTGTGTAATTTTTCTTTCCAATTTCTTTTATGTGTATTTTTCATGTAGTTATATGTATTTTTCATGTTTTTTCTTGAACATTATCCCACACATATCAGTTTTGTCCTGGCAGAAAATAGATGGCACACTCTCATAGGTAATATGAGAAGAGTTTAATAAAAGGATTATTTACAAAGATATGGGAAGGAAAGGAAACCATAAGAGAAGTGTAATATAGAATTAAGCACCTAAAATTTGACTAGTCTGAGATTTTACTGTAAATTTTGTACAGCAGATTTAGAATACTTGCTATGAAAAAAAGTAAAATATGTCAATCGTTTTTATGAGCTTTCTTTATTTTGAAATAATTTCAAACTTACAGGACAGTTGCAAAAATAATAGAAACCCTATATAGGGAATTCCAACATATCCCCACAATTACCCAGATCCACCAGTTTTAACATTTTTCTACCTTTCCTTTCCTCCCTCCTTCCCTTCCTCTCTTCCTTCTTTCCTCTTTTGTCCATCTCTCATCTATTTGTATGTCTCTCCATTTCCTGAACATTTGAGATCATGTTGCAAACATCATACTCCCTGAACACATAATACTTCCATACACATTTCCTACAAGAAGGAGATTCACTGTGTGATCACTGTAAGTGCAGTTAACAAGTTCAAGAAATTTTACATTGATATGAAGCCTACTTGCAATTTTTTAAATGACCCAATAATATCCTTCTGAGCCTTTCCCCTTCATTCTTAGATCCCGCCCATTTGCATTTAATTGTTATTATTTCTTTAGTTTCTTCTCCTTTTTTGATTACGGAAACACATACACAACAGAAATCTTCCCATCCCAACCTCTCCCAAGCACACCATTTAGTGGGATTAATCACACTTTCAATGTTGCAATAAACTTATCATTATGCATTACTAGAATTTTCCCTTCACTCCAAACAGAAACCTTAAATTCATTTTGTATTAACTTCCCATTGCCCCTGCCCCCTGCCTCTAATAACTTGGACTGTACTTTCTGTCTCTATGAGTTTGCATGTTCTCTGATATTTTCTTTGTGATTGCCATGGGGTTTAACTTTAATATCCTAAATCTATAATAATCTTATTTACTTTGATACTAGAAACTTCAATAGCATATACACAAACACTGCTCCTATGCCCATCTGTTCCCCCACCTTTACATAGTTCATTTCAAAAATTGCATGTTTGTAAAATATGAGACCAAAACCATTTATTTATCATTACATTTCACACTTTTGCCTTTTAGTTCCAGTAGGAACTAAAAAGTGGAGTTCTAAATTAAAAATGCAATAGTGCTGATATTTATATTTACTCATGTCTTTATCAATACCAGAGATCTTTATTTCTTCATGTGACTTCAGTCCATTGTCTTGTGTCTTTTCCTTTCAATCTGAAGAAACTCCCTTTGGCATCTTTGGTAGGGTTAGTCTAGTGGTGATGAACTCCCTCAGCTTTTGTTTATCTGGGAATGTATTAATCCCACCCTCGTTTTTAAAGGATAGTTTTTTTTGGACATAGAGTTCTTGATTGGCAAGTTTTTGCTTTCAGCCTTTAAATATGTCTTCTCACTGTCCTCTTGCCTCCATGGTTTCGAATGAGAAATTGGCACTTAATCTTATTAAGGCTCCTTTGTGAGATATAGTGACTCTCCTGCAGCTTTCAGAATTCTCTCTTTATTGTCAGCATCCGACAATTGGATTATGTTAATAATTATCCATGGCATGGATATATTTGAGTTTATCCTCTTTGGAGTTCATTGAGTGTCTTGGATATGTATATTCTTGCCTTTCATAACATTTGGGAAAATTTCAGTCACTACTTCTTTGAATATTCTCTCTGTGTCTTTCTATTTCTTTTCCTTCAGGGAATCTCATAGTGTGTGTAATTAGTATTGTTCCACTGCTCCTTCAAGCTCTATTCACTTTTCTTCACTCTTTCTTCCTTCTCTTCAGACTGGATGACTTCAGTAGTCTTATCTTCAAGTTCACTGATTCTTCCTTCTCTTGGCTCCAATCTGGTCTTAAACCCCTCTAGGGAATTTTTATTTTCTGTTACTGTAGTCTTCAACTTTGTTTGTTTCCTTTTCACAATTTCCATCTTTATATTCATATTCTCTTGTGCTTATCTATCATTTTCCCAATTTCCTTTAGTTCTTTTTCCATGTTTTTCTTTAGCACTTTGAGCATATCTTGACCATTTAAAAAATAGTCTTTGGTATGTTTCAGGTCTGGTCCTATTCATTGATGGTTTTGGTCCTCCTCACTGATGGTTTCTCAACTTAAAAGATTGCAGTAACAGGATGAGTACCTAGACAAATCTAGACAAGGGTCACTTAAAAGAGTTAGGATCTCATGCATACACTGGACCATGTACATTTGGCTCAATCTGTGGTGGCCTGAGGGACTTGCTGTCTCAGAACTTGCCTTGCGTGTAGAAAACACCTCATAGAACTCTTCTACAGAACACTGTGAGAGAGCCATTAAGTAGCTTCCTGGGACAAGGAATTGCTGGCATTAGGACATATATTGCAATGCCTGGGACCAGACATGAGAAAAGTAACTGTTCTCTGGGGAAGAGGGGACATTCATATCTGTGTAAGAAGGGGAATTCCTAGCACCAAATGAGCCTATCCAAGACAGTACTCATTTGCAGAAATGACCAGGGAAGTCCTTATGCTTAGGCTGAAGCTATTATCTAAACTCATCTGAATAAGCGCTGAAGGAGAGCACTCACACAGGTTAATCTGTTAGTCCTCCCCTATGCTTTCCTCCCAAATCTTCTGCCTGTGCACACCATTGGTTTAATCCAACAGGAAGTCAGTGGGCAAGGCAGTCATTTGATGTAGTCCATAGGGGTTGGCCTTCCTGAACACAAAGCAAGGTTGAAAAAGGTAGAGAGTGAATCTGGAGGAGCATACTGAAGATATAAAGCATACCAACTCATTAAAATGCGCTGCAAATATAATTTTCAAGACTGCATGTTCCATTTTATGTATTATATTGTAGTGTGAAAATGTTTAGATAATTTGTGATGTGATTATGAGAATTATTTTAAGTATACTCCAGAATTTGAAAATTGATAGAATTTTTGACATTGCCTTTTTTTTCTATACTTAAAATTTTTTTCTTTACGATTACATTTTTCCTTAAATTTTTTGTAATGTTTTAGTTTTTTTTGCACATACTCCATGCTCATCAAGCATACACTGCCTCTTCTCTCCTTCCTCCATCTCTTGATAACTTCTAATCCACTTTCTTTTTCTGTGTATTTACCATTTCTAGACACCTTTTATAAATGACCTTATATAATATTTGTCCTTATATGTCTTGCTTGTTTCACTGAACATAATTTT
Organism: Dasypus novemcinctus; assembly: GCF_030445035.2. Taxonomy (NCBI): domain Eukaryota; kingdom Metazoa; phylum Chordata; class Mammalia; order Cingulata; family Dasypodidae; genus Dasypus; species Dasypus novemcinctus. The sequence continues at coordinate 65,801,313 of NC_080674.1, read as the reverse complement.
TTCAAGATTTTTCCATGCTGCATGTCTCAGAACTTCATTCTTTACTATGGAAAATAGTATTTCATTGTGTGTATGTACCACCATTTTGTTTATCCATTCATCTGTTGATAAACACTTGGTGATTTCCATCCTTCTGGCTAAACATTATTCTAAACTGGTATAACGTTATTGCACAAGTATCTGTTTGAGACCTTGTTTTCAATTTCTTTGGGTCACCCTTCATTCTTCTGCATATGAATATCCAGTTTTCCCAGTACCATTTGTTGAAGAGACTGAAAATTACATTCTTAAGCTAAGCCATTCTTGTGTGTGTAAATATATTGTATGTGAGGCCTTGTATCAGTCTGCCAAAGGATGCCAATGCAAAGTACCAGAAATGTGTTGGCTTTTATGAAGGGTATTTATTTGAGGTAAAAGCTTATAGTTACAAGGCTGTGAAAGTCCAACTCAGGGTACCATAAGAGGTACTTTCTCCCCAGAGTCAGCTGCCATGTGTTGAAGCAAGATGGTGGGCAATCTCTGCCAGGTTTCAGCCTTCCCCTCTGGGATTCCTCTTCTCTTGAGGCTTCATGGTCCTAGCTTCTTCCCGATCTTAGACGCAGGCTGACATAGGGCTTGCCTTTTAGTGCTTCCTATGTCAGTCTTGGCTCTCTTCCCAAGGGCAGCCATAAGTAATCAGGCAAATGGTTCATCTCTTCCTGGGGCTGTTTGAACCATCTCTTCCCAGGGTTTTAGCTGTTTGAACCTTCTCTTGTCTGTCACATGGCAGGATCTAAATGACAAAGTTCTCTCTCCTTTGTGTCTTATTGTGTCTGTCTGTCCCTGTGAGTGTCCATTTATATCAGACACAGCAAGAGGTAGGCACTCAACCTGAGTCACACCTTATATATATAGTGGAATCAAAAAGCTCTAACTCTATTTTAACAGGTAATCTAATCAAATCTTCCTCAACTGAATTTAATATAATCAAAGGGTGTCATCCCCAGAGGAATAGATTAGTTTACAAACATAATCTATTTTTTGTGATTCATAAAATAATCTCAACCTGCCATAGGCCTTTTGATTAGATTCCCTTAAAGGACTCTTTAATTAGTTCAGTTTTGATTAGATCACTTCAGTTAAGAGCCTCTGATTTGATTGCAGGCCCCAGGGTGGGTCATAATCCTTTACTGGAGTCCTATATACATGGAGGAGAGGATAGAGAAAGAGAGCTGCCATTTTACCCTCCCATGTGGGAGATGATATGGGATTGCCTGAAGCTGCAGAATAACAGAGAAACCCTGAGCCATATGCTTGCTTGCCCACAACTGAGCTCAGAGAGAAAGTGAGCCTGGAGCAGAAGGCAGAGACTGGCCACCAGCTTACCTTGCCATGTGGCAGGAGTCCAGGATCACCTGCAGCCAACCTTTGGTGAGACAGCATCTCTGATGATGCCTTGGTTTGAACACTTTCACAGCCTCAGAACTGTAAGCTCTTAGCCTAATAAATTCCCATTATAAAAGCCAACTCATTTCTGGTATTTTTGCATTGGTAGCCTTTAGCAAACTGAAACACTTGGTTAGAATATTCCAAGATATTTGATTCTTTTAGTTGCTATTGTAAATGGAAACTTTTTTTCTTAATTCCCTTTTTTGGTTTTTCATTTCTAGTATATAGAAACGCCACTGATTTTTACAGGTTGAACTTGTAACCTGGAACTTTGTTGAATTCTCATGGGGGGTTTCCCAAGTCAGTCTTTTCCAGCTGGAACAAGGTCAGAAAGGGAGTAATATCAGCTCCAAACTATCTTGAAGAGGGAGTAAGGGAGGATCCAGGAGGAGCATGGGAAGCTTCTTCCATGGCTTCCTATAACTGGGCTTTCTTGACCTGTACAGCACATGCAGCTCTTCAGTTGTCCTCCACAACTCTAAGGAAGTATACTGTCTTTAATTCTCTGCATTCTTTGTCTGGGGTGGGTTGGAACAATGGCCACCCTCAGATCCGGGCACCCAGTAATGTGATGCAGCTAATCAAATGCCATGAACACCAAACAACTAGTTGTCCACCCTGTTCTTGGAGAGGTAGATTTTTGTGTTCATTTTTTGGCAGCAGGAGATTGACCCTACTGCTGCCCTCCGTTGGGGGAGAACAATTTACTGGTATTTGCTATAATTTACAGCAAATTGTACAGTATCCTGCTGGACTCTGGAGTTTCAAAATAGTTGATTCAGACAGTTCCTGATTAATAGTTGTTCTGGTGGAGGGATTGTTTCCTGGAGCTTCCTACTGTGCTTTCCAACAATTCTCCTCTGTTTGCTCTTTTAAATTCTTTTTCCTTCTGCTCTTAGTCTAAATCATTTCTAATGTCTTGCCTTTGAATTCTTTCTTTTGCCAGCTCCAATTTTCTGGTGAAACCTTCTAGGGAATTTTTTTCATTTCAGTTATTTTGGTTTCCAACTCCTGTATTTCTGTTTCTTTCCTTCTTAAATTTCTTTTTTATTAAGATTCTTGTATTGTTTACTCATTGTTTCCTTGCTATCTTTTAGTTCTTTCTTTGTGTTTTCCTTTGTCTCCTTGAGCATATTGAGGGTCATTTTTTTAAGTCTTTGTCTGGTATATCCACAGTTAGGTCTTCATCATTTATGTTTTCTGTATTTTTATCCTGTTCCTTTGAATAGGCCATCATTTCTTATTTCTTTGTTTTATAATCTTTTTTTGCATACTGCATTTTTAATATTTCTGAGCATTTACTCAGATTTCAGAGATTTCGTCTCCAGCTGTCTATTCCCTGACTTTTTATCTAGATCATGTTATGGCAGAGATTTTCTTGAGTTCTAGTTACAAACAAAACCAATCAAACCAGTGCAAAAACACTTTCCACAGACTTCGCAAATTGGCTTTGCCCTGGCTGGTGTTCTTCAGATTTCAACCTTCCTATCAAGAGGATCAGCTTGAGGAGAATGTGAAGTGAAGGGTCTTCCTTGTTTTTTTGAGCTTGTGTCTTGTCCTGGAATTGTGCTTGCTGATTGCCTTAAGAATTTCCCCCTGACAGGAATTCAAGTGCCTCTTCAACTCCCTGGGTCCCTTTCCCAAGTCCTCTGTTGTATGACTTAAAGCAATTAGGCATTTGCTCCAGGCTTCTTTTACCTAATTGTGATTTACACTGCATAGATGTTCCAAGCTGCTTTTGCCTGGAGGACAAATTCTAGGAGGATGAACTGGTGAAAAGTGTCTTCCATCTGTCCTTCAGGTTGCTTCCTAATTTGTACTGACATACAGGTACCTCTGAATGCTCATAGGTTTACTCTTCCTCTGCTGGATCAGGACCAGGAACCCACAATGGGAGTGCATACTGCTTCACTTTGCCCTGGGATGGGAGTGGGGGAGGGGTCAGCAAGGGTTCCAGGAGCTTCTATTTATTCTGAAGATGTGTTTTCTTGTTTTGGTACTTCCCAGTGATTTTGGACTCATAACTGTTTTCCATAGTTTTGAGAAATGGTAATATCTTTAGGACTCCTGTGTCACTTTTGCCTGAAGTTTGCTGCTGTGACCACCCTCAGAGCATCCCCAGTGATCTGAAGTAGCTGATCAATAGCAGTGATTAGGGATCGGACCACACACCCTGAGATATTGGAGGTCTGGTCTTTATATTCCTTGCTGGCACTTTAAATCTGTGTCAGGAATCGCAGTTGCTACTCTCATTGCCTACATTGAGGCTGGTGGATGGGAAATGGTGTCTACTGCAAGGAAGATGAAATTTGCTGGTATTTACTGTAATTCACCAGTCTTTTCCTCCAGCTTTTCCCTTGGATGCGGCACAGTTTTCTATTAGACTCTGGAGTTTAAAATATTTGAGTCAAATAATTCCTGTCATGGGAGGTGGATGTGGCTCAACCATTTGAGTGCCTGCCTACCACATTGGAGAGCCTGGGTTCAGGTCCTGGTGCCTCCTAAAAGAAGACAAGCAGACGCTGCCCCTGCTGCAGTGAGCTAGATGCTGCCCCCACCACAACAAGCAGATGTAACAAGCCATCAGATGCTACAGCCCATGGGGAGTGGATGTGGTTCAGGCCACTGGGCACTTGCCTCTCATGTAGGAGGTCCCAGGTTTGGTTCCTTGTACCTTCTGGAGAAGGCGAACAAGCAGTGAGCAGAAGAGAGATTCATCTGGCAGAGAGGGGGATAAATAAGGAGAAAATAAAGTAAATAAATCTTTAAAAGCAAAAACATAAAACCAGTTCTTGTCAGTTCAATAGTTGTTTTGAAGGAGATATTGATTCCAGGAACTTCCTACTCTGCCATCTTCCAAAATGACTTGTTTTTAAAACCACCTTTTTTTTTAATATTATAAAAACTCATGTATCTGGATATTATGCCCTTATCCTAGATATAGTTTGCAACTATTTCCTCCCATTCATATGCTTTCTTTTTACTTTCTTGGTAAATTTCCTTTGATGTACAAAATTTTAAAATTTTGATGTATTTGAAGTTATGTGTTGTTTCCTTTATTGCTTTTGTTTTGGTGTCGTGTCTAAGAATCCATTTCTGAATCCCAGGTCATATAAATTTGCCTTTAAGTTTTGTAAAGAGTTTTATATATTTTAGCTCTTATTTTTTGGTCCTTTATCCATTTTGAGTTAATTTTTAATTATAGTGTGAGGTGTGGGGGGTCTATATTCTTTTTCATATGAACATGGTTTTTGCAACACCATTTATTGATGAAACTATTATTTCTCCATTGCCTGTTGATGTGTTAGTCTATTTTGGACTTTCGTTTTTATTCCATTGGTTCTTGTGACAGTTCCACACTGTTTTGATTACTGTAACTTTATAATAAGTTTTGAATCAGAAAGTGTGAATTCTTTTTTCAAAATTATTTTTGCTATTCAGGGCCCCTTGAATGTCTATATGAATCTGAGAATTGGCTTTTCTGCAAAAGTAGCTGTTGGAATTTTGATAGAGAATACATTGAATTTGTAGATCACTCTTGGTAATATTGACATCTTGACAATATTAAATTTTCCAGTTTATCATCAGGGTCTATCTTGTAATTTATTATGGTCATCTTTAATACCTTTCAACAGTGTTTTGTAGTTTCATTGTAGGCCTTTTATATCCTAGGTTAAATCTATTTCTAGATATTTTAATCTTTTAGATGCTGTTGTAAATGGAATTGTTTTCTTCATTTTCTCTTTGGATTTTTTCATTGCTAACTTATAGAAGCACAATAGATTTTTGAGTATTGATGTTGTAACCTGCCACTTTTTAAATAGGAGTGGTGAATGTAGGCATCCTTGTCTTTTTCATGATCTTAAGGGGAAGACTTGAAATCTTTCACTGTTGAGTATGATGTTAGCTGTGGAATTTTTTCTAAAAGGTCTTTATCATTTTTTTTTTTTTTAATCATTCAGGCTATAGGTTGGTCAATTTTACTGATTTTTTCAGTGAATCAACCTTCAGTTTTTGTGATCTCCTAAATTATTTCCTGTTCTCTATTTCATTTATCTATGCTCTAACCTTAATTATTTTCTTTCTTCTACTAAATTTGAGTTTATTTTACTCTTCTTTTTCTAGTTCCACTAGATTTGAAGCTCAGATGCTTTTTTGGGATATTTCTTCTGTTTTAATAATAGGCATTCCTAGGTATAAATTTCCCTTTAAGCACTGCCTTCACTTTTTTGAATTACTATTCATTTCTTTTTGTGTAAATTTTTTCAGTGTTTTCTTTATGGTTACCATGGTTATTGCATTTAATATCCTAAATCCATTAAAACTTATATTAATACTAGTTTTATTTAAGTAGCCTACATATATTGTTCCTTTATTCCTCTGCCCCATCCCCTTTATATTGTTATTTTCACAAATTACATCTTCAAACACTGTGCGACCAATAACAAGTGTTTATCCTTATTTCTATGCATTTAAATTATAAGCTATATGAGCAATAAAGGATATTACAAATGAAAAATGCAATAATACTGGCATTTATTTTAACCATACAATTACCTGTGGTAGAGTTCTTTATTTTTCCTTCATCTTTAGGTTACTGGCTAGTAGAATTTCCTTTCAACATAAAGGACTCCCTTTAGCATTCTTGTAGGGCAGACCTAACAGTAATGAACTTTTGTGTACCTGGAAATGTCTTGATTTTTCCCTCATATTTGAAAGAGAGTTCTGCTGACTACATTATTCTTGGATAGCATTTTTTTCTTTCAGCACTTAAATATGTTCTCCCACAGCCTTTGTGGCCTTCATCTTTTCTACTGAGAAATCAGATGTTAGTTCTAACTAAGGATTCCTGTTATCTGATGTTTCATTCTTTTGCTGTTTTCAAGATTCTCTTTTTGGCCTTTGCATTTGGCAGTTTGATTATATGTGTCTCATTATATATATCTTTGTTTTCATTCTGCTCAGTGTTCATTGCACTCCTGGATTTGTATCTTTGATCTTTCATCATATTTGGGAGGTTTTCAGCCATTATTTCTTTGAAAAATTTTCTGCCCTTTTATCTCTCTTCTCATTCTGTTCCCCTGTGATTTATATTTTGGTACACTTTATGGCTCTGTCCATTTTTTTCCTTCTTTTTTGTTTCTGTTTTGTGGGGAGCCGCCTGGAGCTACGTGCATTTGCGGTCTCCAGCAACATGGCGGTTTTCATAAGTACGCCTACTCCACCCCTGTGCTTCCGCCTTCTTCTTCCCCTTTCCCCAGTTTCCCGGGCAAAAAGTGTCGGGCCTGCGCAACAAGATGTTGAAGCCATGACCAGTATTGAAGACTCGCAACCTATAGCAAGTGGTGTAACAGCATTTTATTGCCTTATATGGAAGAGCTGCTTCATCAGCCTATCACCCCCTGCTAATACCCTCCCCTTAGTATATATTCTGATGCTCTACCCTCAATAAACGGAGACTTGATCAGAATCCTGTCTTGTCTCCATTTCTCTCGCCTCTTGTCCCCCAATTCCCACTCCCTCTTTCAGGTGCCGGTTCGTTTGACCTGTGGGCCGGGTCACTGTTTCTCAGACTGGCGATTTTCAAATGTCTTATTTTGCCTCCTCCTGTCACTTTTGAACCCCTGTATTGAAGTTTTCATTTTAGTTTTTGTACTTTTAACTTCAGAATTTCCTGTTGGCTTTTTATACAGTAGCTCATTATTGAAACAATCAATTTGTGCATGTATTGTATATTTTTTTATTTCCTTTATCTTTGTACTTGTTTTCCTTTAGTTCATTTATCTTGTTTTAGAGGCTTGATCCAAGATCCAAGATTAATAATTCCAGAGAATGAATTTCCTCCAAAATAATTTCTGTTGAATTATTTTTTTTCCTATGACTGGGCCATGGTTTCATGTTACATGTTTTGTAATATTTGTTGAGGAGTGGACATAGTGTATATTATTATATTGTGGCAAATCTGAAAATCTAATTATTCCATTCAGTAGTCTGCCAGACCAAGACCAAAAAGATTAAAAATAAATAACAACACCCTTCAAAACAAACAAAACCAAAAGGGTATACCACCTCCCTTATTTCTCTAAATAGATGCCCTTGGGAAGCCAGAAGGTGATACTATCAATGCTGAAACTGAGGCCATCATCTGTGCTGGTCCCTCATGGGTCTGTCAGAACAATAAATACATGAAAAAAACAAAACAAGAAAGAAGAAGAACCAACTAAGAAATGTGGCTTTACATCCTAGTAGATGCACATAGGAGGCAGGCCAGAAGCTGCTGTAGCCCAGAAAACTGAAACTGAGGTTAGAGTCTATACTGGTTCCATAGGGATCTGCTAGACCAAGGACCACCGACCTATAAAAGAAAGAGAACCAACTAAAAATGCTCACTGGTTTTGCACATCCTGGTCACTGCTGATATGAGGCTAGAAGTTGCTGCTGCCCTGAGGACCAAAACTAAAGCTAGCATTTCTGGTGGCCTCTCAGGGATCTGCTAGATCAAGAAACACCCAATCACAAAAAACAGAAAACAATGGCTTCTTACGTCCTTATGATGCTGGTGGTAGGACAGAAGCCACTGCTGCTTAAGAGGGCTGAAACTGTGCCCATAGTCCACTTTGGGCCCTCAAGTTTTTTCCAGATCAAGAAACACCCACATACAAAAGAAAAAGAAAAGCCTAAGAAAGTACACTGGCTCTTTACATCCTGATGGATGCTAGTGGGAAGCCAAAGCCTCTGCTGCCTAGAGGACCAAAACTGGGGCCCACATCTACATTGGTCTGGGATTCCCCCAGACTGAATCTAAACTTTCAGCTCTACCTACCTGGCCTAGTTGGATGCTCCTAGAATCCATACTATACCACCACTGTTTCCACAGCTGCTGCTGCCAGGCACCAAAGAATGGGAGCTGATATTAGTTTGTCTTTCACTTATAAAAGCTGAACTGTTGGCAGCTTCTCCCTTCATCTGCCATTCTCATGGTTGTTCTAAAAGTCCAGTCTGCTTTCAGGGTTACCACTTAGTGAATCTGAATTCCTTTTCCAGCTCATTCACTTTTCTGGTGGAGGGAGCAATCTGTAAATCTTGTTCTCTGCCATTTTGTACCTGTGCTCTGCTCCAGAAATTTCCTTTTAACTCTATTTTTTATTGTTAGTATTTCAGAATTAAACTATAGCATATAAAAGTTGTAGATGATTATTCTGGCTATTGATACAAACATAGGATAAAACTCAACTGTAGTTCCTTTTAAATTTATTAATGGCTTTGCCTACTTCTAGAAATGTTTTAAGACTACATACTAAAAGTCTATGCTTTGTGAAACAAATCTTAATTAGCATTTTCAAAGGTGCTACTAATTTTAATGTGTTTATGGAACTTTTAAATATAGGTAATGATGTGGGCTATGGGTGGAAGGCTCTTTGTCTCTTCAGAGATAACTTAAGCTGTTGACTTGTGGGTGTGGAATGGTAAGAGGCTGCAGTCCTGCCCTTAGGGACTATGGCAACAGGCTCCAGTCCCAGGAAACAGTTTAACAATGCAAGGGCTATAAACTTTTAAGTATTTAGGGGAAATGCAAAAACCAAATATGCTAAAAGCTTATCTAGAATATCTGGAGTCCATGCTAAAAGCTTACCTAAGATGTGGAAGATAAATATGCTAATTGAAGCCTATTGAGAACTGAAACAAAGGGACCATTTGGCCTTTCCTCTCTGTATAAAAGACGTTTGAAAATCTTGTTCAGGGCTCGGGATTCAAACAGAAAGCTCCCGAGTCCTGCCAGCCGTCAATAAACCATTTTTCCTTCTCAAAATCATTCCTGAGTCCTGGCCTCTCTATACTCAAATAATTGAACTTCTCTCAAATTCTACAACAGTAATACATTCACATCATCAAAAACCAAAAAGCATTAAAAATTTTAAATTATAAAGTCTGTCCCCAACTTCTGGTTGGCCAAAATGGTGGCATGATATTCCAGGGTTCTCTTTCCACAAAGAATCTTTGAACATATAGCAGAAACTCTCAGTTTCATCTTCCTCAGAACTCCAGGAAACAGTTAAAGGATTGCAGTAACTGGGAGAGCACTGAATCAAGAAAACAACTCAAAAGTAGTAAGAAAAGTTTATGGCATATTTGCTGACCCTTTCCTTCAGTCCAGCCCTGTGCCATGTGGATCTGGCCTGTGCTCTCATTGTGGGTTCTTGGTCTTGTTTCAGTAGGAGCAGTGTAACAGCTATGCAAATCTAGAGTGCCTATATTTGGTGCCAGTCTATTGAGTGGCAGCTTGAAGGACTGAACGGGGACACTCATTTTTGGATCACCTTCCCAGAACTTGCCCCTGAGGCAGAAACAGCTTGTGAATGGCAATATAAGAAAAAATCAAATCAAAGTCAGTTGGAGCAAAGCATTACCAGCTTCAATACCTACAATAGAGTACCTGGGAGGGGGAGAAAATCTATTTCTTAGGGAGTAGAGGAGACATTCTGATCCTTGTAAATGGGGAGATTTCTAAAGCCACAAGCACACACCCAGACAAAGCACATACGTATAAAGAAGGGACTCGAAGCTTTTGCCTTTGGTTTATCTTGTTAGGCGGGCTAAACTCTGAAGGAGAGCACTAGTCAATACAGAGCTAACTTGCAAAGACTTTGAAAGGTGTTTTTGCTATGGTTTGTTTTTGTTAGGAACTGACAATCAACTACATATCTGTCATATCACTAGCTGTACAATGTCTTAAGGAACAAACAGCTCAGGGAATGCATCCGGGAGTTATCACATTAAGATATTAAAATGTACAATGTGCATCAAAATATTATAAGGAAAAGAAATAGGAAATACCCAGAAGAACAAGATAAAAATTCAGAAGCCATCAATTAAGACCACACTTTGGATGCACCAACATTTAAAAAATCATCAGTATTCTCAAAGAGCTAAAGGAAAACACAGAAAAAGAACTAAAGAATATAGGAAATTTAAAAAATGAACACTATGAAAGTCTCCATAAGAGAGAGAAATTAAAAAATCAAACAGAAATAATGGAATTCAGGTTCATAATAATTGAAGTTTAATTCCTTATAGGGTTTCAACAGGAGATTAGAGATGACAGAAGAGTTAGTGAACTTGAAGGAAAAAAAATTGAAATGATTCAGGCTGAGGAGCAGAAAGTATAAAAAAGAATAAAGTAACATGAAACAGGATAGGAAACTTGTAGGATACCATCAAGCATATATGATTTGTTAGGACTCCTAGAAGGAGAAGAAAGATGGAAAGGGGCAGAAGGAATATGTAAAAGAAATAATGGCAGAAAACACCCCCAATTTAACAGAAGACATACACATTCAAGAAGACCAACAAACTCCAAACAGGAAACTGAAAGAAACCCATACCCAAACAGCTATAATCAAACTATTGAATGCCAAAGACAGAATTCTGAAAGGAGCAGTACAAAAGCAAGATGTCATGTACAAGGGTGACCCAATAAGATTAAGTGCCTATTTTACATCAGAAACCATGGAGACAAAGGCAGTGGGATGAAATATTTAAAGTGCTGAAAGAAAATAATTGCTAACCAAGGATATTATATTTGGCAAGACTATCTTTCAAAAATTAGGGACCACTCTAAGACATTCCCAGATAAAAAGCCGAGGAAGTACATAACTACTAGACCAGCCTTACAAGCAATGCTAAAGGGAATTCTATTGAAAGGTAGGATACTAGACAGTAGTAGATTGAAGTAGCATGAAGTAATAAAGATTTCCAGCAAAGGTAATCACATAAGTAATATAAACACCAGTATTATCATATTATATTTTTGGTAGATACCTATACTTTTTATTCTTACAAGTTCTAAAATACAAATACATAAAAATAATGATAAATCTATGGTTTGGGACACAAAATGTGTAAAGATATAAATTGTAACAAGTACAACAAAAAGTTTGGGGCCAAGGGGCCAAGGAATATGGTTTGTATATGCTTTTGAAGTTAAGTTAGTATCAAATCAAACATTATTACTATAGATTTAATACATTAAGCTTATGCTTATGGTAACTGAAATGGAAATATCTGAAAAAATATACACAGTAAGAAATGAAAAGTGATTCAAATGATATAATATAAAAGAACCAAGTAAATATGAAAGTAAACAAAGAGAATTGAGATGAAAAAATAATGTAGAAGACTTACAAAAACTGAATAGCAAAATGACAGAAAAAAGTCCTACATTATCATTAGTTAATTTAAATGTAAATGGACAAACTCTTCAGTCAAAAGGCAGAAATTGGCAGATTGGATAAAAAAGCATGACCCAACTATATGTTGTTTATAACTCATCTTAAGATCAGAGACACAAGTAAGTTGAAAGTGAAAGGATGGGGTAGCAGTTTTGGGCTTTTGTGGACCCCAGAAAAAATCATGTCCTGAGAGCTATTCCATTCCTGTGGATGTGAACCTATTAAAGATGGGATCTTTTGATTAGATTACTTCAGTAAGGCATGACTCTTGGTGGGCTTTAATTCTCCTACTGGAATCCCTTATAAATGAGATGAAAATGGAGAAGAAAGATGATAGAAACCCACGGAAGCTGAGAGAGAAAGGCACAAGAACAAGAAGATTAAATCAGCAAGACTCGGGAGAAAGAAAGCTACAAGAGCAGAGAGAAAGCCAGAAGCTGAAAGCAACAAAGCCTGGAGGAGAGAAAGAGAAAGGCAGATGACACCATGTGCTTTCCCATGTGATAGAGGAGTCCAGATCACTGGTAGCCGGCCTTCGGGGAAACAGCATTGCCTCATGTGCTTCGATATGGATACTTTTCTCAGCTTTGAAACTGTGAGCTTGCAAGGCAATAAACTCCCATTGTAAAAGCCAACCCGTTTATATACCAGTATATACTGGTATATTGCTTTTGGCAGCTTTTAGCCAATGAACAAATTTTGGTACCAGGATAGTGGGGAGCTGAGATTGCAAATAAAATGCAGTCTTTATTGACTAAGTAGAGCCAGGAAGAATTGTGAGATGCTTGATAGAAGAGGCCTAGATTGCTTTGAAGAGAGACCTTAGAAATGTTGAATGTGTCATTGTAAACTGGAAGAAAGATGACTCTTGAAGTGGCAGAGAATTTGGCAAAATTGAGTTCTGTTGTCAGATAGGAGGTAGAATTTTAAAGTGACAAGCTTGGATATTTAACTAAGGAAATTTCAAAACTAAATATGGAATATGCGGCCTGGCTTCTCCTTGTAGCTTATATTAAAATGTGAGAGGAAGACAAGCTAAGAACTGAACTCAAGGCACAAAGAAATCAGAATTTGATGGATTGGAAAGTTCTGAACTTCTAGAAAACAGGTCCCCAGGGAATAGTGTCCCATGTGAGGACTTAACATGAACCTGTCATTCATTTCACTGAAAATCATGATTGGAAATGCAATTGTCTGAGAAGGATCTGTGGAAAGTCATACTGTCTGACAGTTGGGACTACTGTATGCTGCATGTGAAACCAGTAAGTTTTTTTGTGAAATCTGTATGAACAGAACCATTCCTACCCTGGAGTAAAAAAGGACAGAAAAGGGACAGGTTGAGGGAAAAATGACTTCAAAGACAGAACCATGGAAGTTGAGGTCTAAATTGAAGACATCTTCTTGGGCCAAGAAAGTGAGTGCATACATGTATGTGGAAAGGGTATGTCTCGGCCCTTGGAGAGGACAGGCATTCTTCCCTGTTGTTCAGGAAGAGTGCTGTCTCCACAGGCTTCAAATAGGGTGGAGCACATTCCCTGTGGTTTGGGAAGAGTCTGGCCACCACCCCACTACTCTAAAGGGGCTGCATCTGTGCCTTGCAGATTGGGAAGAGTGTGGCCCTCACCCCAGTGTTCTTGGAGGGTGGGGACTAGAGTTCAGCCACCGCCTTGATGCTTGATGAGGGTGGAGCTGAGAACATGGCCCTTGCAAAGGGTGGGGCTGTGGCTCCATCAAGCCCTGAAGACAAGAAACTATGCTTTCATAGATGACTCTCAGACCTTGAAATCTAACGGAGTATGACATGCAGGTTTTCGGAATTGTTTGGGACTCGTGACCCATTTTTCTTCCTATTTCTTCCTATGGCAACGGGAATGTGTATCCTAAGACTGCCCCTTCTTTGTGTATTGGAAGCAGATAACTTGTTTTCTAAGTTTTACAGGCCTACAGCCTGAGAAGAATTTTACCCCAGGACAGACCACACCTGTAACTAATTTTAAAGAAACTTGGTTCTTTCTTCTTAAATTTCTTTTTTTATTTCCATTTAAAAAAACCAATTATACAGACCATACAGGGTTCTCATACATCATCCCTCCTCCAACACCTTGCATTGTTGTGACATATTTGTCACCAATATTGAAAGAACATCATCACAGAATTATGGTGAGGGGGGTGGGGAGTATATGGGACCTCATATTTTTTGAATGTAACATTAAAAAAATAAAGACAAAAAAATTACTGCTATCTATAGTCCATAGCTTGTATTCAGCATATTTTTCCCATACTTTTAGCTATGTATATCCAATTCTCCTATTTCCATTTGTTGAACAGACTGTTCTGGCCTGGCTGGGTGGGTTTGACAGCCTTGTCAAAAATTACTTGATTACATGTTAAGATCTATTTCTGAATTCTCAGTTTAATTCCCTTGGTCAGTACCTATCTCTTTATACCAATACATGCTGGTTTTACTAGTGTAGTGGAGTAATATGCTTTAAAGCCAGGGATTGAGAGTCCTTCAGCTTTGTTCCTTTTTTAAAAAGATATTTTTGGCTATTTGGGCCCCTTTCCACTTCCAAATAAATTTGATAATTGACTTTTCCATTTCTGCAAATAGGCTGCTGAGGTTTTTATTGGGATTGCATTATATCTGTAAATCAGTTTGGGTAGAATTGACATTTGATTGTTATTTAGTCTTCTAATTCATGAGCATGGAATTCCTTTCCATTTATTTAGGTCTTCTTTGGTTTCTTTTTAGCAATGCTTTGTAGTTTTCTACAACAGGCCTTTTATGTCCTTGGTTAAGTTTATTCCTAAATATTTAATTCTTTTAGTCACTATTGTATATGGAATTTATTTTCTGTCTTCCTACTCAGATTGACCATCAGTAGTGTATATAAACTGCTGATTTTTGCGTATTAATCTTGTATCCCACCATTTTGCTGAACTTGTTTATTAGGTCTAGAAGCTTTGTTGTAGATTTTTGGGGATTTTCTAGGTATCACATCATATCATCAGTGAATAGCAAAAGTTCTTACTTATTCTTCCTTTCATATTTGGGTCCTTTTATTTCTTTATCTTGACTAATTGCTCTAGCTAGAATTTTCCCAGAACAGTATTGAATACAATTGTGGGCATCCTAGTCTTGTTCCCTATCTCACCTAAAGAATGTTCAGTCTTTCACCATTGAGTACAATGTTAGCTGTGGATTTTTCATATATGCACTTCACTGGGTTGTGCATCTATTCCTATCTTTCAGAGTGTTTGTATTAAGAAAAGATGGTGTATTTTGACAAATATTTTTTCTGTGTTAATTGAGATGATCATGTGATTTTTCTTCTTTAATGTATTGATGAGGTATATTATACTAATTGATTTTTTTCTTTTGAACCCCCCTCACATACCAGGATAAAGTCCACGAGACCATGGTATGTAATTCTTTTAATGAACTTTTGGATTCATTTTGCAAGTATCTTGTTGAGGGTTTTTGCATCTATATTCGTTAGAGAAATTGGTCTGCAATTTTCCTTTTTCATGGTGTCTTTATCTGGCTTTAGTATTAGGGTGATGCAGACTTCATAGAATGAATAGGTCACATTCTGTCATGTTTATTTTTTGTAGGATTTTTAGCAAGATTGGATTTATATCGTCTTTGAATGATTGGTAGAATATACCTGTAAAACACCTTTTCATTTTGGGGAGGGTTTTTTTTTTTTTACTTTATTTTTTATATTGTATATTTTAAAAAGATACAAAGATCACAAAAAACATATTAATTATATTAAAAAATATAAAAGTTTCCCATACACCCCACACCCTGTCCCACTTCCACTCCTCCCACATCAACAACCTCTTTCGTCATTGCGGCACATTCGTTGCATTTGTTGAATACATTTTGGAGCACTGCTGCACCACATGGATTACAGTTTTAATGACTGTTTCAATCTCGCATTCATGACTGGTTTGTTGAGATCATCTATTTCTTCTAGGGACACTGTAGGTGATTTGTCCATTTTGTCTGCATCGTCTAGTTTGTTGGCATCCATTTGTTCATAGTATACTTTTGTGATCCCTCTTATTTCTGTGTGGTCAATGCTAATTTCCCCCATCTCATTTCTGATTTTATTTATTCGAGTTTTTTCTTTGTTTTCTTTGTCAATTTAGCTAATGGTTTGTCAATTTTGTTGATTTACGAGAAGAAAAAAATTTGTTTTTGTTTGGGTCTACCTTTTTATTGTCTATTTCATTTATTTCTGATCTAATCTTTATTTCTTTCATTCAGTTTGGTTTGGGATTAGTTTGCTGTTTTTCTTCTAGTTTCTCCACGTGTGAATTTATGTCTTCAATTTTAGCTCTTCCTTTTTAATGGAAGCATTGTGGGCTATAAATTCTGTCTCAGGACTGCTGTTGCTGTATCCCATGTTTGTTTGTTTTTTTTAATGTAGTAAAACTTTATTTTAAAAGTGGCTTTAGATTACAGAAAAGTTACTTTGAAATAGAGGATTGCCATATATTCCACCCCCTCCCACATCTTCCCCTATTAATAACATTTTAAAATAATGTGGTTACCTGTGTAACATCAGTTGTTACAATTGATGAATAAATATTGATGCATTGCTACTAACCAAGATCTGTAGTTTACATTGTGGTTTGCACTTAATTCCAATGCCCTATGACCCACCTATTATTTCCTCCACCTCCCCTCAGAACCCCTGATAACATTACCTTTATATCAATGTTGCATGTTCTTCTATTACTACAATATTAACAAGTTTACTTTGTCCATGGTTGCATTCTTCACTTATGTTTGTTCATTCCTCAGCCTTGAGGATTTTGACGATGCCTGCTTTGCCTCAGGTTGAGAGGAAGCTTAGATTTTATGGGACAGATGGAAGGAACTGTTTTGCTTATAATTGTAGATACTATATGTTTTTCAGAAAGGGAGTTGTCTTTCATCATTTTGCTAGTTGTCCTTGGTGAGTCTGATGAACTGGAGAGTAGGTATTGGCTGCAACTCTGCTGAGATTCAGGACTCAAGTGACATTTGAACAGACTGAAGATTTAAGTCTCTAAGACATGTATTTAATGAGTATAGTCGTAATTATAGGCTGAAATAAAAGGGGTAGAAGAATCATGTGTATGGAAATTATAAATGAAACTCACTCTGTTACATTGGGAAATATGCTGTCACATATTCCAAGGTAAGGCCCACTGACTGGGTGCTGATTTCATGAGTGGGGTTGTGTGCCTTGCCTATAATGTCTTGATGGCTCTAGATCCCTCAGGAGCACAACTATTTGAGGCATTGTTTACAGTGGCAGTTAGTGAGATCTGCCTGAGACATGCATAAGTGTAACCTCTGGAATGATCACCTGACTCATTTTAAAATTTATTAGCTGTAAAATCTGTTTTGTACTTATTGTTTTCCCCTTCGGTCAAGGTCTTTTTCCAGATGAATTGCGGATTGGTGCTTGGTATTAATCCCTTGGTGCCAGGGAGGCTCATCCCTGGGAATCATGTCCCATGCTGGGGAGGAAGGTAGTCCATTTATTTGCTGACTTTGGCTTAGAGAGAGGCCACATTTGAGTAACAAGGAGGTTTTCAAGAGAGAACCCAGACAATAGTTATATTTAGGCTAAGTTTCAATTTTACAAGAATAAGATTCATAGTTACATGCATTAATATTAAAGGTTTAATGTATTGGTATGTTTTCTTTTATTAGGCAATACATATATACTCAAAAAAGCCTTTACCCTCTATTTGAGTATGTAGCAGGACTCCCCAGGATGGGAGTTTGATTTGTTGTGTTTTTGTTTTTATTTGTGTTGAGATATTTACTGATTTCTCTTGCAATTTCTTCTTTGACCCATGGATTATTTAAGAGTATTATGTTGTTTAATCTCCAAATAATTGTGAATTTTCACATTTTCTGCCTTTTATTGATTTCTGACTTCATTCCATTAAATTATGAGAAAATGCTTTGTATAACTTCAAAATTTTAAAATTTACTGAGACCTGTTTTGTGGTCCAAAATACCTGGAAAAGGACCCATGATCACTTGACAAGAATGATTATCCTGCTGTTTTCAGGTATAATATTCCATAAATATCTGTTAAATCTAATTCATTTATCATATTTTCAAGCTTTGTGTTTCCTTATTAATCCTCTGTCCATTTCTATTCAGTGCTGATAGTGTTGTACTGAAATCTCCAACTATTATTGTAGAGATGTCTATTTCTCTCTTCAGTTTTTCCTGTCTGTCCCTCTTGTATTTTGGGGCACTCAGATTGAATGCATAGATATTTATGATTATTTTATATTCCTGCTGAAGTGTCCCTTTTATTAATATATAATGATTTTCATCATATCTTATATCAGTTTTGTACTTAAAATCTATTTTGTCCCATACTAGCATCACTACTCCAGATCTTTTTTGCTTACTATTTGCACAGATATCTTTTTCCATCCTTTCAGTTTCAGCCTAAATATGTCATTGTTTCTAAGGTGAGTTTCTAATAACATAGAAATGGCTCATATTTTTTTTACCCATTAGATCAGTCTATTTCTTTTGATTGGGAAGTTCAGTGTTATTACAGTAAAGACATTATTTACTTTTTCTATTTTCTCCTTTGGTTTTCTGTTGTCATAGCTTATTATTGTCTGGTTTTTTACCCCTTTAGTTACCCTTACTAATCATGTTCATTTTTAAGCCATTCTCCAACTCTCTCACCCTTGTTTTTTCCTTTCAGGCTCTAATACTCCCTTTAGTATCCCTTGTAAATATGGTCTTTTGTAACAAACTCTCTCAGTTTTGTCTGTGAATATGTTGAACTCATCCTCATTTTTTAAAAAAGATTTATTTATTTATTTCCCCTTCTCCCCCCACCCTGGTTGTCTGTTCTCTGTGTCTATTTGCTTCATCTTCTTTGTCTGTTTCTATTGTTGTCAGTGGCATGGGAATCTGTGTTTCTTTTTGTTGCCTCGTCTCATTGTATCAGTTCTCTGTGTGTGTGGTGCCATTCCTGGGCAGGCTGCACTTTCTATCGCACTGGGCAGCTCTCCTTACAGGGCACACTTCTTGCACATGGGACTCCCCTACGTGGGAGACACCCCTGCGTGGCAGGGCACTCCTTGAGTGCATCAGCACTACACATGGGCCAGCTCCACATGGGTCAAGGAGGTCTAGGGTTTGAACTGTGCACCTCCCATGTGGTAGATGGATGCCCTAACCACTGGGCCAAGTCCACTGCCTCATCCTCTTTTTTTTTTTTAAAGATTTATTTATTTCTCTCCCCTTCCCCCTCCCCACCCCTGTTGTCTGTTCTCTGTGTCTATTTGCTGCGTCTTCTTTGTCCGCTTCTGTTGTCAGTGGCACGGGAATCTGTAACTCTTTTTGTTGTGTCATCTTGCTGAGTCAGCTTTCCGTGTGGGCGGCGCCATTCTTGAGCAGGCTGCACTTTGTTTCGCGCTGGGCGGCTCTCTGTATAGGGTGCACTCCTTGCACGTGGGGCTCCCCTACACGGGGGACACCCCTGCATGGCAGGGCACTCCTTGTGTGCATCAGCACTGCGCGTGGGCCAGCTCCACACGGGTGGGGGAGACCTGGGGTTTGAACCGTGGACTTCCCATGTGGTAGACGGATGCCCTAACCACTGGGCCAAGTCCGCCGCCTCATCCTCATTTTCAAAGAACAGTTTTGCTGGATGAAAAATTCTCTGCTGGAAGTTTTTCTATTTTAGTGCCTTAGAGAAATAATACCACTGTTTTCTCATTACCATGGTTTCTAATGAGAGATTGACAGAGTCTTATTGAGCTTCCCTTTTTTTTTCTTTATTTTTTTAATATTACATTAAAAATATATGAAGTCCCCATATACCTTCCATCCCCCTTACCCCACTCCTCCCCCCATAACAACAATCTCCTCCATCATCATGAGACATTCATTGCATTTGGTGAATACATCTCTGAGCACTGCTCTACCTCATGGTCAATGGTCCACATCATAGCCCACACTCTCCCACAGTCCACCCAGTGGGCCATGGGAGGACATACAATGTCTGGTAACTGTCCCTGCAGCAGCACCCAGGACAATTCCAAGTCCTGAAAATGCCTCCACATCTCATCTCTTCCTCCCACTCCCTACCCCCAGCAGCCACCATGACCACTTTCTCCACACCAATGCCACATTTTCTTCAATTACTAATCACAGTAGTTCATGAATAGAATATCAGTAAGTCCACTCTAATCCATACTCTATTTCTCCATCCTGTGGACCTTAGAATGGTTGTGTCCACTCCACATCAATACCAAGAGGGGGCTTAGATTCCAGATGGATGCTGGATGCAATTCTCCTGCTTTCAGTTGAGCTTCCCTTTTATGTGATGCATTGCTCTTCTCTTGCTGTTTTCAGAATCCTTTCCTTATCTCTAGTAATTGATATTCTGAATAATAGGTGTCTTTGGTAGGACAATTGGGATTTATTCTGTTTGGAGTGTGTTGGCCTTCTTGGTTATTGATGTTTGTGTCTCTCATAAGGGTTGAGAAATGTTTGGTAATTATTTCCTCAAATATTCTTTCTCTTCCCTTTTTGTTCTCTTTTCCTTCTACGACACCTGTAATGCATATGCTTATGCATTTTGCATTGTCATTCAATTCCCTGAGACCCTGTTAAATTTTTTCGATTCTCTTCTCTTCCTGTTCTCCTGTCTTTTCATGTCAAGATACGGTGTCAACTAATTCACTAATTCTCTTCTCAGCCAATTCAAATCTTGTTATATGCCTTTAATGTATTTTAAATATCATCCATTGTGTCTTTCATTTCCATAAGCTCTGCTGCTTTTTTGCAGTCTTTAAAATTGTTCTTTAAGTTTACCCAGTGTCTTCTTAATATTCATTATCTCGATATCCATATATTCCATCAACTCCTTGAATTGATATAGGAGATTTGTCTGAACATCATTGATTAGTTGTCTCAAATCCTGTGTCTCATCAGGATTTTTGATTTTTTCTTTTATCTTGGTCATTATCTTTTTTCTGAGTATGGCTTGTAATTTTTTGCTTTTGTCTAGGCATCTAATTATGCTGGTGAATTTACTCTGATAGTCAGTTTCTTTCTATTGCCTAATGGTTTTGTTTCACAGTTTTTGATTTTTGGTTCAACTTATTCTACCTCTTTAAAACTGCCCAGCTTAAGTTAACGAAACAGTGCCAAGGATTCACCAAAGGGGTGCAGACCAGATCCATGGTTCCTAGAACAGGAGTGACTCCCCCCAACTTTTTTTCTTCTAGTAGTGTCCCATCTTGCCACCAGATGGTGCTGTTTGGTGAATCTTTTCACAGAGGTGTCTCTTTTAACCACAACTTGCTGGGCTGTCTGGGCCCAAGATTCAAAGTGGACTTTACTGTCCAAACTTACTTAGGAGAAACCACGCTCCATCCTCTGCCATACCCTTGCTCTTCCAGGGAGGAAGACCTCCATTCCCCTTTCAGTTGACCTCAGTGAGCCGTGGGTTTTATTGAACCTGTTTGGTTTGAGGGTAGGGGATGGGTGTCATCCCCAACTGTGGTGTAAACTACCTTATGGTTTTCATTTTGTCATCTCTTTCTCCCTCTTGCTCTCCCTCCTGAGTGATGCAAAGCACACCTCTAGTGTGAAGTTCCCCAAAGCAGCTCTCTTGGACAGCTTTTTGCTTTTCTTCTATTGTTTTTGTAAGAGAGTTGGGCCCTGCTGTCCTACTTTGACAACTTCCCAGAAGTCTCTCACAATCCTGAGACTTGATTCTTCCTATTGTTACTGAAATGATTTAAAATTTTGAAATATTGTGATAAAATGAATGTATTTTCATATCAAAAGAACATGTTTTTGGAAGACCAGAGGGTGGAGTGCCATAGTATGAGGCTTTTTTGGACCTCAGGAAAAAAAAATCATATCCTTATAGCTAATCCATTCCTGGGTTTATGCACCTATTATAGACAGGACCTTTTGATTAGATTACTTCAGTAAGATGTGTCCCATGGTGGGTCTTAATCATCTTACTAGAGTCATTTGTTAATGGGATAAATATAGAGAGACAGAAACTCACAGAAGCTGAGAGAGATAGCCACAAGAGCAAGAAATTGGAATAAACAGAACCCAGAAGACAGAAAGCCAAAGAGAAGGGAGAAAGCCAGAGAAAGCTAGAAGCTGAAAGCAGTGAGGCCTGGAGGAGAAGGCAGAGACCAGCAAATGCCATCATGTGCTTTCCCTTATGAAAGAGGAGTCCAGGCTATCTAGCAGCCAGTCTTTGGGGAGAGGATTTGCTTGAAGTTGCCTTGATTTGGGCATATTTCTTAGCCTTGGAACGCTAACTGTGCAAGCCAATAAACCTACATTGTAAAAGCCAACTTGTTTCTGGTATATTGCTTTCAGGAGCTTTTCATAAACTAAACAGATGGATAAAAATAAACCATGCAAATAATCACCATAAAAGAGCTCTAGTAGCTGTTCTAATGTCAGACCAATATACTGTAAGTAAAAAAATTGTTCCAAGGGACAAAGAGGACACTATATACTGATAAAAGCATCAATTCTAAATGAAAATAAAACAAATAAAAATATATGTGTACCAAACAGCAGAGCCCCAAAATAAGACAGATTTGAAGGGAAAAATAGGTGGTTCTAAATTAATAGTAAGAGGCTTCAGTATACCACCTTCCATTATGGATAGAATTTTACACCAGTGATCATTAAGGAAAAGTGCTTGAATAGTAATATAAACTAACTGTATCTAACAGATATATACAAAATACTGTACCCCAAAACAACAGAATACATATTCTCTTCAAGTGCTTATGGAATATTTTCCTGGGTAGCCTAAATGTTAAGTCATAAAATATATCTCAATAAATTATTAAAAATTGAAATCATACAATGTATCTTCTCTGACCACAATGGAATGAAGTTAGGGACCAATAACAGAGAATTGGAAAACTCAGAAATATGTGGAAATTAAAGAACACATTCTTAAACAACCAATGGATCAAAGAAGAAATCACAAGGGGCATTAGGAAATGTCTTGAGGGGAATTAAAATGAAGTCTCAACATATCAATATATGGCATGTAGCAAAATAGTGCTGAGAAGAAAATTTGTAACTCTAAATGCATACATTAAAAAAGAAGAAAGATCTCAATTCAGGGACCTAATCTGTCACTTGGATGAACTGGAAAAAGAAGAGCACATTAAACCCAATGCATGCAGAAGGATGGAAATAACAATGATTGGCATGTAGATAAATGAAATATAAAATAATAAAAAATAGAATCAATAATATCACAAAAAGTTGGTTCTTTGGAAAAAATCAATAGGATCAACAAAGCTTTAGAATGACAATTGAAAAATGGAATAGTATTACATAACTAAAATCAGAAATGAAAGGGGAAAGGTATTATTATTGACCCCAGAGATACATAAGAGGATTATAGGCCAGCAAATTAGAAAACCTAGATGGAAAGGACACACGTCCAGAAACTTGCAAACTAAGTACCCTGACTCATGCAGAAATAGCTCTCAGAAGACCAATAACAGGAAAAAGATTGAATCAGTAGTCAAATACTTTCTAACAAAGAAAATCCCAACAGCAGATGGCTTCACTTGTAAATTTTTGCCATTCTAAGAAGATTAACACAAATCCTGCACAAACTCTTAAGAAACTGAGAGGTTGGGAAATGTCATAACTCATTCTAGGAGGCCACTATCACCCTAATATCAAATTCAGGTAAGGAGGTCACAAGTAAAGGAAATTAAAGACCAATAGTACTCATCAATATAGATGCACAAGGGAAGCAGACTTGGCCCAGTGGTTAGGGCGTCCATTTACCACATGGGAGGTCCATGATTCAAACCCTGAGCCTCCTTGCCCCATGTGCAGCTGGCCCATGTGCAGTGCTGATGTGCGCAAGGAGTGCTGTGCCACACAGGGGTGTCCCCCTCGTAGGTTAGCCCCACGTGCAAGGAGTGCGCCCCATAAGGAGAGCCGCCCAGCGCAAAAGAAAGTGCAGCCTGCCCAAGAATGGCGCTGCGCACACGGAGAGCTGACACAACAAGATGACGCAACAAAAAGAAACAGATTCCCGTGCCACTGACAACAACAGAAGCGTACAAAAAAGTACACACAGCAAATGTACACTGAGAATAGACAACTGAGGGGGGTGGGGAAGGGGAGAGAAATAAAAATCTTTAAAAAATATATAGATGCACAAATTCTCAACAAAATACTAAAAACCTTGGACTTTTGAAAGTTGATATCAGGTAGGGCTCAACTCTCACAAAAACAGTGGAGGAAGGACAAAAAGCTGTCTGAGGGAACAGCTGGAGGAGTGCTGCACATACTCTAAGAGAGCAAGGAAGAGACAAGCTGAAATGAAAACTGAGATACTAGCTCTTGTGGCCAGGAATGGCACCCATCTCCCAACCTCAAGGCAAACAACCTGGATAATACCTGTGGCTCACTGCAGCTAGCTGAGAGGGGAACAGATATCTTCCTCCCTGGGTAGAGGGAGGGTGCATCAGAGGGCAGAGAGTGGTTTCTCTTAGGCGAGTTAGCCAGCAGAGCCTGCTTTGAATCTTGGCTGTAGCCAGATCAGAATCATGGGCAAGTGGAAATTGAGACACCTCCATGGAAAGATTTGGCAGCATGCACCCTCTCCTGGCCAGCCAGGAAACTGCAGTGGGGGCAAGAATGCTTTTTGGAGTTTCTTGTCCCAGACCACTTGGATTGGATTTGTGCCCCATTAGTGAGTCCCTAAACATGTGGGTAATTTTAGCTGGATAATTTTAAAGAC
The DNA here is from genome assembly GCF_030445035.2 of Dasypus novemcinctus. Lineage (NCBI taxonomy): Eukaryota > Metazoa > Chordata > Mammalia > Cingulata > Dasypodidae > Dasypus > Dasypus novemcinctus. Next base: position 65,776,841 of record NC_080674.1, on the reverse strand, counting down.
TTAAAATAAGTTGAACCAAAAATCAAAGAAGACCTGTGAGATAAAACCACTAGGCAAGAGAGTGAAAATGACCAGCAGAGTAAATTCACTAGCAGATTCAGATGCCTAGACATCAGCAAAAAATTATAAGCCATATTAAAAAAACAGGAAGATATGGCCCAGCCAAAGGAACAAACCAAAATTCTGATGAGACACAGGATTTAATAAAACTAATCAATGATGTTTGGACAAATCTCCTAAATCAATTCAAGGAGTTGAAGGAAAATATGACTAAAGAGAAAAAGGATGTTAAGAAGACAATGGGTGAACATAAAGAATATTTGAAAGCCTGCAAAGAAAAGTAACATACTTTATGGGAATGAAAGACACAATGGATGAGTTAAAAATACATTAGATGTATATAACAGCAGATTTGAATTGATGGAGGACAGAATTAGTGAAACTGAAGACAAAACATCTGAAATGGAAAAGACAGAAGAAAGAGAAAAGAATGGGGAAAAAAATGGAACAGGGGCTCAATGAATTGATTGACAACATGAAGCACACAAATGCATGTGTTGTTGGTGCCCCAGAAGGAGAAGAAAACAGAAAAAGGGCAGAAAGAATATTTGAGGAAATAATGACCACAAACATCCTAACCCTTATGAAAGACATAAATATGAATATCCAAGAAGGACAACACGCTCCAAATAGAATAAATCTGAACAGAACTATTCCAAAACACCTACTATGCAGAATGATAAATGCCAGAAATAAAGAGAGGATTCTGAAAGCAGCAAGAAAAAAACAATGCATCACATATGAGGGAAACTCAGTAAAACTAAATGTTAATCTTTTATCAGAAGCCATGGGAGCTATAAGAAAGTGGTGAAATATTTAGGGTGCTGAGAGAGAAAAACTGACAGCCAAGAATTCTTTATCCAGCAAAATTGTCCTCCAAAAATGAGGGTGGGTTTTTAAAGTCTTTATAGACAAATAAAAACTGAGAGTATGTTACCAAAAACCAGATTCACAAGAGATCATAAAAGGAATGCTAGTCTGAAAGGATGAGACAAGGATTGAGAGGCCTGGAGAAGAATGTAGAAGTGAAGATTATTAGTAAGGGTAACTTCAAGGGTAAAAAGACAGACTTTAGTAAATACGACAATGGAAAGCCAAAGGTTAAAAATGGATGAAGTAAGTAATGCTTTTACAATAATAACTTTTATTGTTTATGGATTGAGTTCCCCAACCAAAAGACTTATGGGACTTATGGTGTCTAAAAGATACCCATCTCAGACATAAGGCCACAATCAAGTTAAAGTTAAAGGTTTAAAAAAGGTATTCCACACAATAGAACCAAAAAAGATATGGATTAACAACACTTATATTGGATGAAATGGATTTTAAATGCAAAACTGTTATAATAGATGAAGAAGGTCAATATATAGTAATAAAAGAGGTAATTGACCAAGAAAAAATAGTTAAAATAAGTATTTATGCACTTAAACCAAGATACAGAAGGCACACTGGCAAAACATAAGTGAGAAATAGATGTCTCTGCAATATTGGTTGAAGAGTTCAATACACAGCTGTCAGCATTGGATAGAACATCTGGACAGAAGTTAAATAAGGAAACAGAGAGCTTGAATAATATAATAAATGATTTAGACCTAACAGACATTTATAGAACATTACACCCCCAAACAGCAGGATACACATTCTTTTTCAGGACTAATGGATCATTCTCCTGGGTGGGCCACATGTTGGGTCACAAGACAGATTTCAATAAATTTTACAAGTTTGAAATTATACAAAGCACTTAGAACAAAATGGAATGAAACTAAAAATCAAAACTGACAGAAAAGTGGAACATTCACAAGTATATGGAGATTAAACAACATACTCTTACATAATCAGTGGGTCAAAGAAGAAATTGCAAGAGAAATCAGTAAATATGTCAAAATGAATGAAAACAAGAACACAACATACCAAAACCTAAGGGATACAGCAAAGGCAATGCTGAGAGGGAAATCTCTAGCCCTCAATGCTTAAATTTAAAAAGAAGGAAGAGCTAAAATTGAAGACCTAACTGCACACCTGAAGGAACTAGAAAAAGAAGAGCCAACTTATCACAAACTGCTGAGACCAGCTCAGCAATAGGTCTGCATGAAGGGAAGATGATGCAGAACTGAAGAAATGACAGAAAGAAAGACACAAGAAGGAAACAATGATAGGACCAGGGGACTTCACAGCTTTTGAAATTGAGAGCCTCAACCCTAGTTTCCCCATCATATTTATTTGAAAGCTAACAAGCAGCTGTCGGCTACAGGAAGCAACTTGCAACATCTATAATAAGGTAATTTACAATAACAGGAAGCAACTTAGAACATTTTGTACAATAACAGGAAGCAACAAATAGGTAAGCCAATTTCCCACAATAACAAACCAAACTGAAGGGAAAAAATAATAAAGATCAGAGCAGAAGTAAATGAAATTGACAACAAAAATAGAATCAACAAAATCAAAAGTTGGCTTTTCAGTAGATCAACAAAATTGACAAACTCTTATCTAGACTGACAATGAAAAACAGAAGATTCAAATAAATCAGAAATGAGAGGGGGGACATTTCCCTGACCATGCAGAAATAAGAGAAATCACAAGGGCATACTGTGAATAACTGTATGCCAACATGCTAGACAACCTAGATGAAGTGGACAAATTCCTCAAAACACATCAACCACCTACACTGACTATAGAAGACATAGAAGATCTCAACAAACCAATCACAAGTAAAGAAATTGAAACAGTCATCAAAAACTTTCCTAAAATGAAAACTCTAGGACCATATGGCTTCTCAGGTGAATTTTACAAATCATTCAAAGATGATCTAATACCAATTTTTCTCAAGCTGTTTCAAAATATTGAGCAGGACAAAATGCTGCCAAACTAATTCTATAAAGCCAACATTGCCCTAAAATTTAAACTAGATAAAGACAATGAAAAAAGAAAATGACCAATTTCTCTAGTGAATATAGATGCAAAAGTCCTCAAAAAAATAACCAAATCCAAAAGTACATTAAAAGAATTAGTTACCAAAATCAAGTGATTTTATGTCCCAGATATAAGGAGGAATTCAGAAAAAGTTCCATGTATAATAGCTCCTAAAAGAATCACATATTTAGGAATAAGCACAACCAAGGATATAAAGGACTGTAGTATAAAATTACAAAACATTGGTAAAAGAAACCAAAGTAGACCTAAATAAATGGAAGGACATTCTGTGATCATGGATTAATAGTTAAGATATCAATTCTATCCAAACTGATGTATGGATTCAATGCACTCCCAGTACAATTCCCAGCAGCCTTTTTTGCAGAAATGGAAAAGTCAATTATCAAAATTATTTGGAGGGGTAAGGGACCCCGAATAGCCAAAAATATCTTAAAAAGTAGAATGAAATTGGGAGACTCTCATTTCCTGACTTTACAGCATATTAATTAGCTACAGAAGTAAAAACAGCATGGTACAGGCATTAAGAGTAACATATTGACCAATGGAACCAAACTGAGAACTCAGAAATAGACTGTCACATTTATGTCACATTTATGGTCAAGTGATTTTTGAACAGGCTGTCAAGGCCATCCAGTTGGGCCAGAACAGTCTGTTCAACAAATGGTGCTAGGAGAACTAGATATCCACAGCCAAAAGAAATAAAGAGGACCCTTATCTTATATCTTATACAATAATTAACTCATAATAGAACAAGGACCTAAATATAAACCTAGAACCATAAAACTCCTAGAAGAAAATGTAGGGAAGCATCTTTAAGATCTTGTGTTAGGTGGTATTTTCTTAAATCTTAAACCCAAGGTGTGAGCAATAAAAGGAAGATATATGGGACCGCCTCAATATTAAACACTTTTGCTCCTTGAAGGATTTTATGGAGAGGGTGAAAATGCAGTCTACTCAATGGGAAAAAATTTCTGCAAACCCCATATCTGATAAGGGATGGATCTCCATATTATATAAAGAGATCATACAATTCAATGATAAAAAGACAAGCAATCCATTTAAAAATGGATTAAAGATTTGAATAGACATTTCTACAAAGAGGATATACAGATGTCCAAAAAGCCTATGAAAAAATGTTCAACATTACTAAGTATTAGGGAAATACAGATCAAAACTACAGTGAAATACCATTTCACACTTTATAGAGTGACTGTTATTAAAAAACTGGAAACTATAACTGCTGGAGAGGCTGTGAAGAAATAGGAACACCTGCTCACTGATAGTGGGAGTGTCAGATGTTGCAGCCTCTGTGGACTACAGTTTGTTGGTACCTCAAAAAGCTGAATATAGAAATGCCGTATGATCCAACAATCCTACTCCTAGAAGTATATTCAGAAGAACTGAAAGCAAGGACATCGGCTAACATTTTCACACTGATATTCATAGCAGCATTATTCACAATTACTAAAAGATGGAACCAGCCCAAGCGTTCATCAACCGATGAACAGATAAACAAAATGTGGTATTTAGATGCAATGGTATGCTATTCAACTGCAAGAAGAAATGAAAGTAGAGTGCATATCACAACATGAATGAAACTTGAGGACATTATGTTGAGTGAAGTAAGCCAGACACAAAAGGATGAATAGTGTATGATCTCACTAATATGAACTCAATACCATAAATAAACTCATGGAGGTAAACTCTGGAGTATAGGTTACTATGAGTTAGATTGTGGGTTGAGAATAGGAGGTGATGCTCTATGTAGAATTTTTAATAAGGTTTATTGTAAAAGTGTGGAAATGAATAGAATTGATGGCGATACATTATAGTGAGTATAACTAATACTGCTGATTTATAAATGAGATTTTGGCTGACATAGGTAGTCTGTGGATGTAAATATCAATTGAAAGGAAGATAGAGAATCATTTAGAAACAGTATAACAGTGATTTTGATGGTGGATGAAGATTTGGTAATAATATAAGAATTTTCTTCTTTTACATCGTGTTTAGAATATGTCATACAGGAGAAACTTACAACTAATGGAACTTATGAATGATAGTGAACAGTAATACTGTTACATGTTTGCAGCAAAGGTAAAGAAGATATTCTGTTAGTTCTAATGGACCACAGTAGGAGTTTATAAAAGGGTATGGGTTTTTCCCATTTGGAGTAATGAAAATGTTCTAAAATTCACTGAGGTGATGACAACACAACTCTGTGATGAAAATTAGAGTCACTGATTGTACTCTTTGACTAGATTGTACAAAGCATGGGACTATAACATGGTGAATCCTGTGGTGGAAGATGGACTGTGGCTAACAAAAGAAATATGAGATTTTTCTCTAATGAACTATAACAAGTATGTAGTACTAATACAGCATGTTAATTGGGCGGTTTGGGGGAAAATACACCAAATGTAAGCTATTGCTTATAGTTTGTAGTTAATATTTGACAATGCTGTTTCATAATTTGTAACAAATGTTTCACAACAATGCAAGGTGTTGGTGGTGGAGTGATGTATGTGAACCCTGTATGATAAGAAGCATGTTTGTTTTGTAAGTTCACATCTTTTACTATTTATTTATTGCTTATGTATTTCCACATATGAATGATATACTTCAATAAAATTTTTAAAATATTAGCAACCTCAATGCAATTGCACATTTAAAGAATTATGAATGATTATCAAGGGGATTTATCCTAGGAATGCAAGGTTTGTTCAACATAAGAAAATTAATGTAATACACTAGATTAATAAGATGAAGGATAAGAATATATATGATGATCTTAATTGATAGAGAATAAGCATTTGACAAATCCATCAGTCTTTCTTGATAAAAATACTTAGACAAGTAGGAATAGAAGGAAACTTTATAAGCATGGTAAAGGCCATATAAGAAAAAACACAGCTAACATTGTTTCAATGGTGATAGACTAAAAGCATCTTTTCCTCTGAGATCAGGAAGAAGACAAGAATGTCCATTGTCACCACTGTTATTTAATATTGTGCCTTAAATTCTAGCCAGGGCAATTAGGCAAGAAATGATAAATAAAAGGAACCTAAATTGGAATGAAAGAAGTAAAACCTTCCCTGTTTTCAGGTGACATGGTCCTGTATGAACAAAATCCTTAAAAATCAACAATAAAACTACTAGAGCTGATAAATTCAACAAATTTTTGAGTTACAAGATCAACGTGCAAAAATTAGTGTTGCTTCTATATTCTAGTAGTAAACAATCTGAGGAGGAAATAAAAAATATTTCCATTTACAATAGCAACATAACCAAAAATGTAGGAATAAATTTAACCAAGGAAGTAAGTACTTTTACACAAATATCTAAAAGTTAATACTGAAAGAAATTATAGAAGACCTAAATAAATGGAAGGACATTCCACCTTCATGAACTGGAAGAATAAATATTGTAAGATGTAATTCCTACCCAAAGTGATTTATCAGTTCAGTGCAATCCAAATCAAACCTCCAATAGCTTTCTTTGTAGGAAATATCTAACTTATATGGAAGGCTAAGGGACCCAAAAAACATCTTGAAAATGCACAAAATTGGAAGATTCACACTTCCAGATTTTCAAACTTATTACAAAGCTACAGTAATCAAAATAGCATGTTACTGGTACAAGGACAGACATATAGACAAATGTAATCAAATTGAGAGTTCAGAGATAAGCCCTCGCGTCTTAAGCCAACTGAATGTTGACAAGGGTTCCAAGTCCATTCAATGGGGAAAGAGTAGTCTCTTTAACAAATGGTGCTTGGGAGACTGAATATCCATATATGAAAGAATATGAAAAAATACCAAATGCAAATATTAACTCAAAGTGAATCAAAGACCTAATTACGAGAACAGTACTAAAAAAGATAATGTAGTGGGGAGTATCTTCCATACCTTTGTTAGGCAAAAACCAAAATAATAAGAACAAAAGTAAAAATAGATGAGACTTAATCAAAAGTAAAAACTTTTGTGCATCAAGTGACTTTATCAACAAAGTAAAAAGACAACCTTCAGAATGGGAGAAAATATTTGAAAATCTTTTATCTGCTAAGGGTTTAATATCCAGAATATATAAAGAAATCCTACAACTCAGCAACTAAAAAACAACCTATTTTTTTACATGGGTAAAAGACTTGAACAGATTTTTTTTTCAAAGAAGATATACAAATAGCTAATAGCATAACAAAATATCCTCACCATTACTAGCCATTAGGGAAATACAGGTCAAAACTGCAGTGAGATAGTAATTTTCATCCAGTAGAATGGCTGCTGTTCAAATATGGGAAATAATGTGTTATAGAGGATATGGAGAAATGGGAACCCTAGTACATTTTTCATTTTAGTGGGAATGAAAAATGGTGCTGCCACTGTGGAAAACTTTTTGTGGTTCTTCAAAAAATTAGACATAGAATTACCATATTACCCAGTAATCCTACTGTAGGTATTACCCAAAAGATTGGAAAGCAGAGACTTGAACAAATATTTGCACCCCGATATTCAGTGACATTAATCATAAGTGCCAAAAATTGTAATCAACCCAAGTAGCCATCAAGATAAATGGATCAACAAAGTATGGTATATATTTATATAGAATGAAATATTATTCAGCCATATAAAGAATGAAGTTCTAATACATGCAACAACATGGATGAATCTTGAACACATGTTGTATGAAATAAACCACACACAAAAGGATTAATGTTGTATGATTTCACTTACATAAAAGAATAGATTATACAAAATCCAGAAACTAAAATGAATACATGTTGCCAGGGCTGGGGTACGGGAGTGGAAATGGGGGGTTTTATTCTTAATTAGTATGGAATTTCTGTTTAGGATGATGGAAAATTTTGTTAATGGGTGATTATAATGGTGATGCAAAATGGTGAATGTAATTAAACTCAATTGTACAACTGAAATTGGATAATATGGAAAAAGGTTGTATATATGTTACCATAATAAAAATTTAATAAACCTGTAGAACTATACAACACAAGGGTGAATCATAATGTAAACAATGGATTATGGTTGATAATATAAATATAATATTTTTTCATCAATTATATCAGTTATCACAGTATGCAAAATGTTAATAATAGAGAAAACTATGTATGGGGGGTGACATATATGGGAACTCTGTACTTTCAGCATGATTTTTTGGTAAACCTAAAACTTATCTCAAAAAAGCCCAACTAATTAAATAAACAATATTTCATACAAACCAAAAACAAAAGAATGTCTTTCTTCTGTTCTTGGTTCTTTTTGCCTGTTTGCTATTTCTATTAGGTAAATTTTATTCTTAATTTCTTAAATTTCTATCCAGAATTTCTTTATATATATAATATGTTCAAACAAATATAAATGTAGCTGCTCATTTTCCACCCTGTTTTATGCAAAGGGACTATATATATATATTTTTTTATTTCTTTTTTTTTTTTATTGACTTTGTAATAATATTACATTAAAAATATATATGTGAGGTCCCATTCAACCCCACCCCCCCACCCCCCCTCTCCCCCCCCAACAACACTCGTTCCCATCATCATGACACATCCATTGGATTTGGTAAGTACATCTTTGGGCACCTCTGCACCTCATAGACAATGGTCCACATCATGGCCCATACTCTCCTCCATTCCATCCAGTGGGCCCTGTGAGGATCCACGATGTCCGGTGATCACCCCCGAGGCGCCATCCAGGGCAGCTCAAAGGGACTATATTATACATAATGTTTTCTTCCCCTTTTCTCTTATGTTTTTTTTTCCATATCTTTCTTCATTTTATTATTTCTACTTTGTGGCACTCCTCCCTTCCTCCTTTTCTTCCTTCCTCTCTTCCTTTTTTTTTTTTAAAGATGTATTTTTTTATTTATTTCTTTCCCCTTTCCCCCTGCCCCAGTTGTCTGTTCTCTGTGTCCATTAGCTGCGTGTTCTTTTCGACCGCTTTTGTTGTCAGCTGTACGGGAATCTGTGTTTCTTTTTGTTGTGTCATCTTACTGCGTCAGCTCTCCGTGTGTGCAGCGCCATTCCTGGGCAGGCTGCACTTTCTTTCGCACTGGGCGGCTCTCCTTATGGGGCGCACTCCTTGCGTGTGGGGCTCCCCTACGCGGGGGACACCCCTGCATGGCAGGGCACTCCTTGTGCATCAGCACTGCGCATGGGCCAGCTGCACACGGGTCAGGGAGGCCCGGGGTTTGAACCGCGGGCCTCCCATGTGGTAGACGGACGCCCTATTCAGCGGGCCAAGTCCGCTTCCTTCTTCCTTTCTTTTGAAATACTTTGTCACAATTTTAATCTCTTCTGTGGGCATACATTTCTGATTATTGTTCCTTGACTTGTAAATTCTGCTGCTTTTCTTAATATTTTCTGTTGAGCCAGGCAGGATTAAGTGCACACTGATGATGGAGAACAGTAGTTGGATTTGTGCTACAGGAAATTGAGTCCCTCATCCTTTGCAGAGTGCAAAGCATTTCCCTCAGCAAGTATTACTGGTGAGAGTAGTTACATGACATGATGTATGTCTTCTTGTATCAGGTTGTTTTGGAGAGTAGGTTAGTAGTATGTCCCTTCAGGTGTTTATCCACTGAGCTACACCCGCTCCCCTAGTTCTGGCCTTTTATGAAAATAATAAAGCATTCAAGTGTCTGGATAACTTGGGAAAAGCAATCTACCAATCTTTTAAAAACATATAGCTGAAAGTCACACTCTTAAATTTTAGACATAACAGATATCTAAATTCAACTTTGTAATAGCTGAGTCCATATTCAAAGTAAACTATGGTTTTCAGCTTCTTGAGAAGAGAGTCTGATGTCCAAATAAAGTCTTATTACAAAGTGGAATTTGCCCCAGAGCATCAGGATCCTGAAAGAAAGACCGGTGTATTTAAAAGACTTAAATTGTTGGTGTATGGAAGCTAGGGTAAATTTTAGTGAGGTATTGATGAATGGATTCAAATTTTTAATTTACATAGATAGACTTAACATTAAAAGACATTTTATTTCATTTTTCTTTTTTGAACAAGGATAATAATTAGTTATGAGTCCAAGAACAATGTTTCCCAAAGTATTTTTCACAAAACATTATTACAACAAAGCATAATGCATAAAAAAGGTTTCGTTTCCAAATGAATTTAAAAAAACACTGTGTATTAGTGTATCCCTCTTTTGGAAAGTCACACTATACACTACAGTATATTAAAGATGCAGAGAAGTTGCAGAGTAAAGAAAACACTTTAAATTTTGGTTGTTGTTTCCCAAGCCTGATGGAAGAATTGTGTAGAACTTACTAATAATATCTATTAATATACTGTGCAGAATGTAGTCTAGTAAGTACTGACCCAGAAGCAAATCAGGTATCATTTTGTTATGCTTCTATCTACCTGAGAGTTTTCTTTATCTCGGTACAGATCCAGTCAAAGTTACAAGATCAATGAAAAACTATCACATTTCAACTGAACTGAAGTTCTGATATGCTATCATGAAGGTCATCCATGACTTCTATATTGCTAAAGCCAGTGGGCACTCCTCAGTTCGCATCTTACTTGACTTAGCAGTATTTGACACAGATGATCATTCCTTTTTCCCTGAAATGAAAATTTCACTTGATTTTCAGAACACCTCACTCTCCTGGTTTTCTTCTCATCACCCTGTTTCTTCTTGATCTCTTTCGCTGGCTACTCCTTATAATGGAACAATGTAGGAATCAGTTCTTGTTCCTCTATGTATATTCACTCCCTTAATGTTCTCAACTCAGATTTCTGGCTTCAAATGCTATTTATTTGATAACTCCAAAATGATATATTCATCCTGTACTTCTCCACTCAAATCCAGACCTGAGTAACCAACTGCTTAATTGACATCTTGTCTAAGATACATGATAAATGTAACAAACTTAATAAGTCCAAAATTAACTCCTGATTCTCTAACAAAACCTTCTCCTCTGTAGTTGTCTCCTTTTTAGTTAATGCAACATCTCCTTCTTCATTCTTCCTGTTGCACAGTTCAAGAATCTTAGGAGTCCTCCTTGTTTTCTTTCTCCCAAAGTAGTTTGCCAGAAGATTCCCCTTGGTTCTGCCTTCCAAAAATATCCAGAACCTATCTAGTTTCTAACACTTATGCTTTGGCACCCTGCTTCAAGCTTCTTCATCTCTTCTCTGGATTATTGCAATACTGTCTTAAATAGTCTTCCCACACTCCTATAGCCTATTCTTAGCACAGCATCCAGGGAAATCTTTTAAAATGAAGTCAGAGCCTGTCATTTTTCTATTCAAAATGCCTAATGTCTCCTGAACTCATTCACAGTAAAAATCAAAGTCCTCTATGGCCAACCCAACCTTATCTGATCTAGCTCCCCATTACCCTTTTCACCTCCTCTGCTACAGCCTTGTCACTCACTGTTTTCAGCTACTTTGGCATTCTTTCTATTTCTCTATCACACCAGGTAGAATTGTCAACTTGAAGTCTGCGTGTTTGCTATTTGCTGTGCCTAGGAACCTCTTCCAGATATGTACATGGCTTACTCTCCTTGCTTAAATGTCACTTTAGAGTAATTTCTTCTAAGGACACTATTTCAAAATATACTCTCTATCCTGGTACTCTTTATCTGCCTTCCTTACTTCATTTTACTCCTTAACCCTTATTAGCTTCTAATAGAGGGAATATTTTACTTAATTATTTTGTTTATTGCCTGTCTCCTCTCATTCTATGAGGGTAGAGATTTTTGTTTGTTTTATACCTGCTGTATGTCTAACACCAAGAATAGTTGCCCAATACAATATATATGTTTTAAAGATATATTTATGCCCCCCCCCCCCATTGTTCTCTGTATCCATTTGCTGTACATTCTTTTGTGTCTGCTTATCTTCAGGCAGTGCTGGGAACTGATCCTGGGACTTTCTGGTGTGGAAGAGAGGTGCTCAGTCTTTTGTGCGACCTCAACTTCCTAGTCTGCTGCATGTCTTATTGTCTCTCCTCTGTGTCTCTTTTTGCTCTATCATCTTGCTGTGCCAGCTCTCCACTTGGGCCAGCTCACTGCATGGGCTAGCATTCCACATGGACCAGCATTCCACATGGGCCAGCTTGCTGCACAAGCCAGCTTGCCTCTACCAGGAGGCCATAGGAATCAAACCCTGGGCCTCCCATACAGTAGATGAGAACCCAATCACTTGCACCATATCTGCTTCCCCAATATTTTTGAACACATGATTGAAGGTATTCATTTATATGGTCTTCATTGTTTTTAAAGTCTTCAGATTATCCCAAGGTTTTTCATAAGGCATGCACTATTAGAATGCTCATTCAATAATTAAGCCAAATGTAATAATGAGGGAAATTGAATGCCACTTCTCTTGAGTATGATTACCCATATTTATAATAAATGAAATTGTGCTGTTTATGGCAAACAACTCGACTCTTTTGATCTTTACCATTATGTTTTCATAAGATTTGCTATCATCAGAAGTGTTATTGTAGGGAATTGTAAATAGTTCTTCAACTACTACCTCATTACCACTAGGGTCCCACCAAAGAGTTTTCCCAAGAAATGCTGTGGGGGAAGATGGAGATGGGCCAGAGGTATCTATGATAAATGTTTTCAACTAATTTAATAATTTTAGAATTCCCTAAAGGGGTAAAAAGACAAAAATAATTTATAAGGAACAATTTTTTTTTTTAAAAAAGTACAGATGGGTTTTATCATTTGTCAACATATTTTTTAGAGAAATGAAATGAGTATTCACCTGATTTTCCTGAATGGTTGATTTATTTCATACCAATTAGTTTTCAAAATGTATATAAATTTTATTACTATATAGCTTAAGCATCTCGCTTTATGTAAATAAGATGATTTAAAATATTAAATTACGGAAAAGATAAAGTCAGTGGAAAGTTTTTAATTGCTGGAGTATTTTTTTCATTACCACCAGATTAGTATAAATGATAGTGATTTTTAATATAAATGAAAATGATTTTTTAAAAAATCACTGATTTTCTAAAATCACTACTTAATCAAAATTCAGATTTTTAAAAATTTGGTTTATGTAACTATAACTAACCACTTTTTTGTACTCACAGTCTGAAGTTGGCCTAGCTAGGGTCATAAGGTATTAAGAATCTGTATAAAAAATTGAAAAAGGTTAAAAGTAACTCTGTTTTGGGAAGTGGATTTGGCTCAAGGGATAGAGCATCCTCCTACCACATGGGAGGTCCAGGGTTCAAACTCAGGGCCTCCTGACCGTGCGATGAGCTGGCCCACATGTAGTGCTGATGCGTACATAAGGAGTGCTGTGCCACTCAGGGGTGTCCCTCACGTAGGAGAGCCCCACACTCAAGAAGTGCATCCCATAAGGAGAGCCACCCAACACAAAGAAAGTGCAGCCTGCCCAGGGTGGTGCCACACACATGGAGAGCTGACATGGCAAGATGAAACCATAAAAAAAGACACATTCCCTGTGCCGCTGACAAGAATACAAGTAGACACAGAAGAACACGCAGCGAATGGACACAAAGAGCAGACAACTGGGCGGGGGAGGGGGGCATGGAGGAAGGGGAGAGAAATGAAAAAAAAACCTTTAAAAAATGTAACTATTTTGAAACCAATCTTGATACATATGCTATAATCTAGAACTTTAGGCAATAGTTTAGTGACTGTAACTGTGCCTGATTATTTTAGAAGTACAGAATGTGATATCATTTAACATCTTAACTAAAAACCATTTATAGTATCATTTTCCCTGAGAGTAGCAGTGATCTTAATCTTCTATATGAGTAATTTACGTTAGTTTGTGGAAACATTTCCTAAGAGTGAGATGTGTTAACCCTTAGAATGGTTTCCTTAGGAAGACTTTGGAGCTTCCTGTGGATATCTTTAAAAATACATGAGCTCCAACTGATAGAGCATCTGCCTACCACATGGGAGGTCCAGAGTTCAAACCCAGGGCCTCCTGTCCAGTGTGGTGAGCTGGGCCACGCCCAGTGCTGATGCACGCAAGGAGTGCCATGCCACACAGGGGTGTCCCCCATGTAGGGGAGTCCCACGCAAGGAGTGTGCCCTGCAAGGGGAGCTGCCCCATGTGAAAAAAGAGCAGCCTGCCCAGGAGTGGCACTGCAAACAAAAAGAGCTGACGCATCAAGATGATGCAACAAAAAAAGAGACACAGTTTCCTGGTGCCACTGAGAACGCAAGCGGACACAGAAGAACGTGCAGTGAATGGACACAGAGCAGACAACGGGGGGGGGGGGGGACACAGAAAGAAAGAAATAAAATAAATCTTTCAAAAAAAATACATAAGCTCAACTTATTGCTGATTTTGATGGGTGGTTATTAACTCTAGTTATGTTTTAGATAGGGCTGGGCAAGGAAAAAGAAAATAAAGGCAACCATATTTAGCAGTGCAGTTGATTTACATGTTAATACTAGGCTATCCTTTATAAGTAGGACATAAATAACATTCACTGCTTCTATATGTGAAGTGTACCACCTTGGTTATATGTAAGGGATCAACATATACTTACTTGCTCTTGTGTTCTTCCTGTACCTCCAAAAATATTCTGTCCTTGATTGTGCTAAGTTTGAGAGGAAGAAATTCTTTGAAGTAGTTGTGTATGAAAAACTGCATGCCTTTACAAGTCCATTATTAGAACTTGCTACTTTAGGCACTGGGAACTTAATGAAAAACATGACCGAAAATTCATTTCTGTGGCCCAGGTAAATTATTTCTAATTTCATGTATAATTACTCCTGGCCAGTTCAAGTTGTTGCTTTATATATTTGCTTACTTTTGACTTTCACAAGTGAAACAGTTTTGAGACCATGCTAACTACCAAGGAAAGTAAATGGAAGCCAATGACCTAGATTTTGTTTTGTTAATCCCTTGGCATTCACTTGTATCATTTTGCCTAGGGTTGGAATTCGGGACTTTGGGTGAACTTGAGGTGCTGCCATTTTGTTTTATATGTACAAGATGATGGGCTAGAAAACCTTTGTTTTGAACCTACAAAGCATAGTTCATCTGTCCCCTAAATTACTCCTTCCCTGATTTTGTTTTCCTTGGGGAGGGGGGTTGTGAATTGTGTGATGAGTAATAAGTACTAATTTTTTAAAATGACAAAGCAACTTTGAAGATATAAAAGTTAATTGCAAGAAATAAAAATTGAGTGAAAAAAAATTGATGATCTCTGCTTTGGGATGCCTTCAACATGATTCTTCCTGAAAGCAAGGGAAGAGCTAGTGGCTTTTCAGTTCTTATATTCTGTGATTCAAGAAAAAGTGGTAGCCAATAAGAAAATAAATCTTTCAAAAATGAATATGTGGGGGTGGAGCCAAGATGGCATCAGAATAAGGAGCTCCTGGAGTCAGCTCCTGAAACAGGGCAGTTGGTGGTCACCCAGAGCTACCTAAAGCACCTTTTGGAGGACCCAGGAGACCAGAGGAGACTCCTGCAACATCCTTGACTGTGTGGAAGGTGGAGATTACCCATCTGCACAGAGGAATCATGAGTAGAGTCCTCCATGCCATGGAGGTTGGTGCCCATGGTTTGCAAACCACCTTGGGAGCTAATCCATGGTTTGAGTTGAAGTTCCATCTCCCCCAATAAAAATGGGAGGAAAACACAGTGTGGCACTGACTTCAGCTACTGATTACTGGATTCAGTGGGCTGAAAGAGAATCCTAGGAACAACTAAACTTTGAGCCTGACCAGGTCAGAGGGAAGCTGGTGGCCGCTGTTCTGACTCCACCCCGGGCACGAGACAAAGCAGTGCTGACTGAAAATCAGTGCTTGTAAGGAAGCTGGGGGGACCTGCACCATCTCTCTGGGAAACTGCAAGACACACCACAGAGACTGGTGCCCATCCTACTCTAAGGACACTAGCCACCTCAGGAGCTATTCCATGGCTGGAGTTAAAAGCTCCATTTTCCATAAATGGTGGAGGAAGAGATAGATGTCCACTGACCTCAGCTACTGATTAGTGGACTCAGCTGGCTAAAGTATAATCCTAGAGCCAGCTAGGGTCTGAGTGTGTCCAAGTGGGAAAGAGTCTGGTAGCTGCCATCTTGACTCCGCCCTGGCATGAGGGGGAGCCTGGCTGGCTGAAATCCAGTGAAGTTAGGGATGGGTTTCTTTCCACCAAGATTGGACTGAAGCCCTAGCCTAGGCTCCAGCTCAGCCTCCAGTAGAGAGGTAGCTGGTGGGACCTGCACCAGGCTATCCAGGCAAGTGCAAGTGCTCTCTGCCCCCTGACACTGAATAGTTGGACACCTGGGACTGCATCCCTGCACCCCAAGAGAATAGGAGAGGAACTGGGTATCCTCAGTCTTTCCAGGCAATGGCAGGAGTTTTCAGCCCACACAGATTTGTTGAGTGCCTATCAGCCCATCTCCACCTCTGTCCCCCCACAGGATAGGAGGGGGCTGGTGTTGCTTCAGCCTCTCAGGGCAAGAGTTTTGGGCTGTACAAGTCTGACTGTTGGACACCTGTGGTTTCACCTCCATCCGCAATAGGACAAGACACAGACTGTTTGTCCAGACTCTTTGGGTAACTGCAGGTGCTTTTGGCCTGCACAGCCTGGTCTGGAGGGTACTTGTAGATACACCCTCACCCCCCAATAGGGGGAATGGGGCTGGTCTTTCCACAGCCTTTTGGGGCAACAGCAGACCTTCAGCCTGCATGGATTGGACTATTGGATGCCTATGAATCCACCCCCACCCCCAATAGGATAGGAGGGTTTTGGTGTCTCCACAGCCTCTCTGGACAACAGTGGGTACTTTTAGCCAACAGAGACTGAACTGTCGAGTACCTGTGGATCCAACCCCATGCCTTAAGAGGATAGAAAGGGGCTGGTGTTTCCTTAAGCTCTCCAGGCAGTGGCAGGTATTCTCAGCCTAAAGGGACTGAGCTGTTGAGCACCCATAGAACCACCCCTGCCAACCAATAGGGTAGGAGGGAGCTGGTGCTCCTCAGCCTCTCTGGGCAATGGTGGGTACTTTCAGCCTACAGGACTGAACTGTTGAGCAGTTGTGGTTCTGTTCACAACCCCTAAATGGGCAGAAGGGACAGTATTCCCTAACCCTCTTAGGGCAACTGCAGGCATATTTGGCCCACAGGCATTCCAGAGGATCCATCCCCACTCCCAGTAGGGAGAGGGTCTGGTGATACATCATTTTACCTGAGCAACTGTGGTCCTTTTGGACCCACACATTGCCACAGATTGCTGACCAAAACTATAGCTCCATCCCTGCCTAATGTAGGGAAGAAAGGATGTGAAGCTTCATTGGTGTCTCCAGATGACTCCAGACAGTCTTGTGCATAACTGAGATTATTATACACAGCTACAGTTCTGTCCCTACCCCTGACAGAGGAGAAAGGTGGAAGAAACTTCATTAGTTCCTGGGGCAACCAGGGCAGCTTCAGCCTCCATAGCTTACAGCACCAATTACATCCTTGGCTGCTACTAAACAACCAGCAAGGGAGAAAAGATAAGAAATCCCTGAACTAAAGGAAGAAACTGCATCCAGAATAATTACATCTAGCAAGCCAGATGCAGAAACACCAACAAAAAACTACAATCCATACCAAGAAACAGGAAGAGATGGCACAATTAGAGGAACAAGGCAAGCCTGCAGATGAAATAAAGGAGTTGAGACAACTACTCTTAGATGTTCAAACAAATCTCCTTAATAAATTATATAAGATGGCTAAAGAGATTAAGGATATTAAGACACTGGGTGAGCACAAAGAATTTGAAAGCATGCATAGAAAAATAGACCTTATGGGAAAGAAAGTTGCAATAAATGAAATTAAAAACACACTGGAGGCATATAACAGCAGATTTGAGGAAGCAGAAGAAAGGATTGGTGAATGGAAGACATGGCCTCTGAAAGTGAACAAACAAAAGAACAGATGGAAAAAAGAATGGAAAAAAATGATCAGGGTCTCAGGGAACTAAATGACAGCAAGAGACGTGCAAACACATGTGTCATGGTGTCCCAGGAGAAGAGAAAGGAAAAGGGGCAGAAAGAATATTTGAAGAAATAATGGTGGAAAATTTCCCAACCCTATTGAAGAACATAGATATCCATATCCAAGAAGCACAATGTACTCCCATCCAAATAAATTCAAATAGACCAACTTCAAGACACAGACTAATCAGAATGTCAAATACCAGAGAGAAAGAGAGAATTCTGAGAGCAGCAAGAGAAAAGCAATGCATAACATATAAGGGATACCCAATAAGATTAAGTGCCAATTTCTCATCAGAAACCATGGAGGCAAGAAGGCAGTGGTATGATATATTTAAGATACTGCAGGAGAAAAACTGCCAGGCAAGGATTTTATACCCAGCAAGATTATCTTTTAAAAATGAGGGTGAGATTAGAATATTTACAGATAAACAGAAACTGAGGAGTTTATAACAAAAAGATCAGCTTTGCAAGAAATACTAAAGGGAGTGTTATAACTTGAAAAGAAAAGACAGAAGAGAGAGGCCTGGAAGAGAGTCTAGAAATGACAGTAATGGTAACTAAAAGTGTCAAATATAAAAGGACAGACAAAACACAAAGATCAAAATGAATGAAATAAGAACTGCCTTTTCAGTAATAACATTGAATGTTAATGAATTAAACTCCTCAATCAAAAGACACAGACTGGCAGAATGGACAAGAAAATATAAGCCATCTGTAGGTTGTCTGCAAGAGACTCACCTTAGACACAAGGATACCAATAAATTGAAAGTGAAAGGTTGGGAAAAGGTATTTCATGCATGCAGTAATGAAAAAAAAAACAAACAAACCCTGGGGTAGCTATACTTATATCAGATGACACAGACTTTAAAAGCAAAACTGTTATTAGACACAAGGAAGGACATTACATATTAATAAAAGGGATGATTCACCAGGAAGAAATAACAATCATAAATATATACACATCTAAAGAGGGTGCCCCAATATACATGAGTCAAACACTGGCAAAACTGAAGGGAGAAATAGACTTTTCTACAATAATAGCTGGAGACTTCAATATACCACTCTCAGCATTGGATAGAACATCTGGGCAGAAGATCAATAATGAAACAGAGAGCTTGAATAATATGATAAACAGACTAAACCTAATAGACATATACAGAACATCGCACCCCAAAATAGCAGGATATACATTCTTTTCAAATGCTCATGGATCTTTCTCCAGGATAGACCATATTTTGGGACACAAAGCAGATCTCAATAAATTCAACAAAATTGAAATTATACAAAGCACTTTCTCTGATCATAGTGGAGTAAAGCTGGAAATCAACAAGTGGCAAATAAAAGGAAAATCCACATATATATGAAGACTAAACAACACATACTTAAATAATCAGTGGATCAAAGAAGAAATTTCAAGAGAAATCAAAATATCTCAAGATGAATGACAATGAGAATACAACATATCAGAATATATGGGATGTCATGAAGGCAGTGTTGAGAGGAAAATTTATAGCCCTCAATGCTTACACTAAAAAAGAAGAAAGAGCTAAAATCAATGACCTAACTATGCAGCTGGAGAAACTAGAAAAAGAACAGCAAACTAATCCTAAAGCAAGTAGAAGGAATGAAATAACAAAAATCAGAGCAGAAATAAATGGAATTGAGAACAACAAAAAAATACCCAGTAGAATTAATAAAACCAAAAGTTGGTTCTTTGAGAAAATTAACAAAATTGACAAACCCTTAGCTAGACTGACTAAGCAAAAAAAAAGAGAGAAGATGAAAATAAATGAAATAAAAAATGGAAAAGGGAACCTTATTTCTGACTCCACAGAAATAAGGGAGATCATAAGAGGATACTATTAACAACTTTATGCTAAAAAACTAGACAGTGTAGATGAAATGGAAAAATTCTTCAGAATGTACGAATAAACTACACTGATGCAAGAAGAAATAGAGGAACTCAACAAACCAATCACAAGCAAAGAGATTAAAACAGTCATCAAACAGCTCCCCAATTCGAAAAGACCAGGACCAGATGGTTTCACAGGTGAGTTCTACCAAGCATTCAAAGAAGATTTAATACCAATCTTACTCAAGCTCTTCCAAAAAATTGAACAAACTCATTCTGTGAAGCCAATATCACCTGAATACCAAAGCCAGATAAAGATATTACAAAAAAAGAAAATTACAGACCCATTTCTCTAATAAACACCAATGCAAAAATCCTCAAAATACTTGCTAATCAAATCCAACAGCACATTAAAGGAATTATCCATCATGATCAAGTGGGTTTTATACCAGGCATGCAAGGCTGGTTCAACACAAGAAAATCAATCAGCATAATACATCACCTTAATAAATCAAAGAAGAAAAATCACATGAGTTTATCAATTGACACAAAAAAGGCATTTGACAAAATACAGCATCCTTTCTTGATAAAAATACTGCTAAAGGTAGTCTGGGGAAGTAAATGTCAATAGAAAGAAAGCTAAAGAATAATCTAGGGACTGAATAACACAGTGAACCCAGAAGTGGTTAAGAATTGTGATTAAAGGTACAAATGCAAGAGGGTTCTTCTGTTTGCTAGAGCAGATGTACCTCACTATTGCAGGGTGATGGGAATATGGAGAAACATGGGAAAACTACAATTGGTGTGACCTATAGACTGTGGTTAACCGCTGTACTGTAATATTCTTGCATCAGTGCCAAAGCTGTACTGTATTAATAATGGAGGTGTGTGGATAAATTGTGCCAGATGTATGCTATGTACCATGATTGGTTGTAATAGTCTGATGATATTATCTTATAATCTGTAACAAATGCTCCACCAGGGTGTGGGGTTGTATGGGAAATCTACACATCTGTATGATTGTTTTACAAGTTCACAATATCTGTAGCAAAAATACATTAAAAAAATAGTATGGGTTGGGGGGAAAATACACCAAATGTAAGATAAGGAATACAGCTGATAGTAATATTTTGACAATGCTCTTACATAGTTTGTAACAAATGTTTCACACCAATGGAAAGAGTTGGTGGAGGGGTGATGTATGAGACCCCTGTGTGATGTTATGTATGTTTATTTTGTAAGTTCACAATTTTTACTATACACTTATTGTTTATCTGTGTTCATGTATGAATGATATACTTCAATTAAAAAAATGAATATGCTAGGTATGCTGGTCAGCCAAAGGGGTGCTAATGCAAAGTACCAGAAATCTGTTGGCTTTTATAAAGGGTATTTATTGGGGATAAAAGTTTACAGTTATAAGATCTTAAAGAGTCCAACTCAAGGTTACTTCCTCATCAAACTATGTTGCCACATGTTGAAGCAGGTGACATCTGTGAGGATTCAGCCTTCCTCTTCCCTCTTTCAGCCCCATGGGTCCAGCTTCTTCAGATCTCAATTGTCAGCTGGCATAGGGCTCATCTCTCTTTCCGGAGCTCATTTCTTTCCAGGCTCAGCTGTTTTGTTCTCTTTACAAGGCCAGCTGTGAACTATCAGGCAAACAACTCATCTCTCTTCCTGGGGCCTCTGCCATGTCTGTGGAGCTGTCTCCTTTCCTCTGTGTATCTTCTTTCTGTATCTACTTCAATGTGTCTCTTAGATTGTCTGTTTATATAGCCTACAAAAGGGGTGGGGACTGTTACACTCTACTGACTTGGTCTAATCAAAGCCCTAATCTTAGCACAATTTAATCAAAGACATCTCAGCTGAATCTAATACAATCAAAGGGCATGCCCAGAGGAACAGACCAGTTTACAAACATAATCAACATTTCTTTTTGGAATTCAAAAACAATATCAAATTGCCACACTAGGTATAGTTACATAGTTAAAATATAAGTAGACATGGGGAAGGGAATGGAAAAATGGTTAGGAACTTTTGGCAATATGGTGTATAATTCTGTAGTTTCAAATATAACATTGAGTCAGAGGTGACATTTTATGAAAAAAATTAAATCAAAGTATGTTTTTGTTTTCTCCCTTAAATTACTGTAGGAACTCTACAATCAGATAGATAGTGGGGAATTTCACTTTGCATGGTCTTTTAGCTATACTTCCCATAGTGGACCCACTTTTAGTTGTCAGAGTAACGGGTGCACAGCTGCTTGAAGCACTTGAAAATGGAGTTTAGAAATACCCAGCTCTAGATGGGAGGTATGTATATGTGTTTCTATTAATTTATGTACTCTCTACTGATTTTTTGGCATTATCTAACTGAAAGAAAACTCTGAATTTAAATATACTTTAAACATTTTTAAGTTAACATTTATATCTTTAAATTATTAGTGCACAAGAAACATCTCAAATTCTTTTTCACTAAAGTGTGAGATTGGCAAAGTATTGGCCTGTAAAAATTATATTTCTTATTAAAAATTAGGATTATTTTTAGTTATTGTGGTGCTTTGAAGCTGTATGTACCCTCAGAAAATTATGTTCTTAAACCTAATCCATTCCTGCAAGCATTAACCCATTGTAAGTAGGACCTTTTGATGAGTTTATTTCAGTTAAGATGTGGTCTGCCTCAATCAAGATGGGTCTTAATCCTGTAACTGGAGTCCTTTATAAGTAGAATGAAAATCTCACATAGAGAGAGAAAGCCATAGAGGGAGCAGCCAGAAGCTGAACATCTATGAAACCTGGAATAGAAGGGAGAGACCAAGAGATGCCACCATGTGCCTCGGCATGTGACAATCTAAGGACCAAGCATTGCTGACAACTCCAGAATGCCACAGTTTTCAGGGAGAAAGCATCACCTTGATGATGCCTTGATTTAGGTGTTTTCTTAGCCTCAGAAGCATGAACAAATACATTCCATTGTTTAAACTAAACCATTCCATGGTATGTGCTTGAGAAGCCTTAGAAACAGAAACAGATTTTGGTATCAGGAGAATGGAGTGCTGCTATTGCAAATACCAAAAATGTGGAAAAGGCTTTAGAATTGGGTAATTTGTAGAGGTTGAAAGAATTAAAGCCTAGATATCTTTGAAGAGACTATTGGTAGAAGTTTGGATGCTAAAGGTACTTCCAATGAGGTCTTAGAATGAAACGATGAATGTGTTATTGGCAACTGGAGGAAAAACAGTTCTTGTTTTAAAGTGGCAGAGAACTTTGCAAAATTGAGTTCTGATGTTGGATGGAAGGTGGAACTTGAAAGTGATGAACTTGGATATTTAGATGAGGAGATTTACAAGCTAAATATGGAAAGTGCAGCCTGGTTTCTTCTTGCAGCTTATAGAGAAATGAGAGAGGAGAAGGATAAGTTGAGAAATGAACTCATGGGTACAAAGAAACCAAAAAGTGATGGTTTAGAAAATTCTGAGCTACTGGAAAGTGAGTACCCAGAGAATAGTGCTCCATGTTAGGGTTTAACTGACTATGAACCAATCAGCCATTTTAATGGAAATCAGGATTGGAAATGTGGTTATGCAGGAAAGATCTGTGGAAGTTTTCTATTGTCTGTCAGTTTGGACCCCTGTGAACTACATACAAACCCAAGTTTTTCTCTGAGATGTGTATGAGTGAAACCACTGCCAGGCTGGACCAAAATGGACAAAGAAAGGACAAATTGAAGAAAGAATGGCTTCAAGAGCAGAACCACAGAGCTGAAGTCTGGACCAGATACCTCTTTGGACAAACAGAGTGGGACCACCCTGTTTGTGGAAAGTGTGGGTTCATCCCTGAGCTTGGAGGGGGTTGACTCCATTGTTCAGGAAGAGTGCTGCTGCCCCAGTGCTCACAGAGGGTGGGACATATACCTTGACATTCATGGAGAGCTTGGCTGCTACCCATTTGCTCTGGAGGGTGAAGTCTGTTCCAGGGTTTGTGGATGCCTGATGCTTGGAGAGGATGAAGTCTTTACCCCAATGTGTGGGGAAAGGATGGCTGCTGCACAAGCACTTACAAGGGGAGAACTGCTGCTCCATCAGGCTCACAGGAAAAAACACTGATCTGTAGATGACTCCATTAGATTTCAACAATCCATTGAAATCTAATGGAGTGTTGGCCTTTTTGATGAAGTTAATTCAGATAAGGTGTTGTCCACCTCAATTAGGATAGATCTTAATCCTCTAACTGGAGTCCTTAATGAACAGAATGAAATTCAGACACAGAGAGAGAAAGCCACAGAGGGAGCAGCTAGAAGCTGAACATTAATGGAACCCAGAAGAGAAGGGAGAAACTATGAGGCGCCACCAAAGTCTTCAGGGAGAAAGCATCATCTTGATGATGCCTTTGTGTAGATGTTCTCTTAGCCTCAAAACCCTGACCAAAGAAATTCCTGTTGTTTAAGCCAAGCCTTTGCATAGTATTTGCTTGAGCAGCCTAATAAACAAAAAAGTTGCATATAGGTGTATTTGGCAGGTCCTTAATTTCAATATTTAAATCCCTAAAATTATTTTTTCTTCTTTTTGCTTATTTGAGAAATAAGGTACTACTCTGTTGGCTGGGTTTATACCCAAATACCAATACAGAAGTCTTAGGTAAATGAGACTGGGCAGTAGGCCTATGTGTTGGGATGTCTCCTTCTTTCCTTTTTAACTCCTGAACCAAGCCAGCAGCTTGGTATTAATATTGTAATCTATAGTATAATTATACTGTACATATTGTACATATTATCATTATAGGATGCATAGTAGGAGTTAATAAACTGAAAACCGTGAGTCAGCTTATAGAAATACTTTGCTTTTATAAAATTTTACCTCAATTATGTTTCATTTAAAAAGCTTTATTGAGATATAATTCCATACCATGCAATTCATCCATTTAATGAGTACAGTTCAGCAGTTTTTAGTATGTTCACAGTTGTGAACCATCCCTACAATGAATTTTAGAACATTTTCATCATCCAAAAAGAAACCCCTTAGCCTTTAGTAATTCAATCCTCATTTCTCCTTAACCTTTCAGCCCTAGGCAACCTTTAATCTACTTTCTGATTCTGTATGTCTGCATATTCTGCACATTTCATATAAATGGAATCATATAACGTGGTTTTTTTATGGGCTCCTTTTACTTATGTTTTCAGGGTTCCTCCATGTTGTAGTATGACTCAGTAATTCATTTCTTTTTATTGCTGAATAATATTCCATTGTATGGATTAATCACATTTTATTTATTTATCATTTGATGGGTATTTTGGGTTGTTTCCACATTTTGGCTATTATGAATAATTTTTTTATGAACATTTTGTATACGAGTTTTTGAGTGAACATATGTTTTTATTTTTCTTGGGTATATACCTAGTAGTGAAATTGCTGGGTCATATGGTAACTCTACTTTAAACTTTTGAGAAATTGCTAGATTTTTCAAAGATACTGCACCATTTTACTTCCCCCCCCCCCCAGTACTGTATGAGGGTCCTAATTTCTTTACATCCTCATCAACATTTGTTATTTTCTTCCTTTTTTATTTTAGCTATCCTAGTGGTGTGAAAGGGTATCTCGTGGCTTTGATTTGCATTTCCCTAATGGCTAATGATGTTAAGCATCTTTTCACATCCTTATAATTTATATTTCATATCCTTTGTGCTTTTTGTAAATTGGTTTATTTGTCTTAATTTTAAATATTATTGAGTTGTAGGTATTTTTTGCACATTATAAATACAAATCCCTTATCAGATAAATGATTTGCAAACATTTTCTTCCATTTTGTGGGTCATCTTTTCACTTTCTTAATGGTGTTCTTTGAGGCACAATAGTTTTCTTACTGTTGAGTATGTTCAATTTATATATATTTTTATTTTGTTGCTTTTGATTTTGTTGTCCTAAGAAATCAGGAAGCTTTATGCCTGTTTTCTTCTAAGAGTTTTATAGTTTTAACTCTTACATTTAGGTCTTTGATCCATTTCGAGTTAATGCATGTATATGTATGAGGCAGCCAGTGGTCGAAATTCGTTCTTTTTCATGTGGCTCTGCAGTTGTTACAAGTCATTTATTGAAAAGACTTATTTTCCTATTGAATGGCTTCCCCTAATAAGTATTGCCAAAACTATAGCTAGTAGTGTTATTTTTCCTAGGTAGTTTGTTTATGGATATTTATTTATAAGTGTTTGTATACATAAAGAGCCAGGGATTTAGACTTACTTTATCTAGATTGTTTTTCTTCTACCTATAGCTGTGATGCTGACTTCATTGCTCTTTATCCTATGTTCTTCCTCTGGTTTTGGTCATTTGCTCCAGGGAAATTATGGATATGGATAAAAATAGATTTTATTAGTTTCCCATGTATTAGTATTTTATTTATTAGCATTCCCTTGAGGCAGTTTTCTTTCTTGTTAAATTCCCCTAGTGTAAAGTCATTCTATGCATTTGCCTTTTTAAATATATACAGTACCAAAAATAGTACCTTGCACACAGTAAGGAATTTACTAAATTTGTAACTTATTTGATAGGATAATATATAGAGTTAGGTGTAGGCAAGAATTAATATTATTTTGACGTGTTTTGCTAGAATAAAGGTGGGGGGCGGGAATAGCTGTGCAAGATGGATTTTTGGAACCAAAACTAAAATTATTTGAGAGTATTTAAGACTATACCTGGGTTTTCTAGGTTTTAGTCAAATACTATGAAATTAGTTTGGTTGGATTAAGATGGTGTTAGGAACAATGTAGCAATAAAAAAGAGATTGTGCCAAATATACAGAAATGCGTTTATTTATTTCATAGCCATATGGTTAATGGCTATTTTAGAAGTAAAACTGATCTGAAATAGTTGACAGGTGCTACTCTTGCGTAAAGGTGGACTTACTTAAACATCAGTCATTCTGTATATAGCATTAATTGAGCTGGGCAGGGGAAGCTGAGTCATATGCCAAAATCAACACAGCTTCAAGCATATGGTAATATGTTGTCTTTTTCAACCATTTTTAGTGAATAGCTTGTGGGAAAGCATTTGTGTGTGCTCTGTCTCAAGTACAAGAAAGTACTGTTTTCAAAAATTCTTGTTCTTTAATGTTAACTACTAATTGTTTACATGAATATCCTCACTAATTCATAGCCTGTTATTATGGCTAACTCTGTAATACTACAACTTAAATATTATCATTTGGGATGAAAACTTAATAAAATGCACTATGTTCTTTCCTGCATTCAAATGTATTACAAAAGTTGACCTGTTTAATGACTCAAGGTCATTATTATTAACCTTAGGTAGTGAAATGTGCTGCATATATAATTATGTGCATATGCAAATATCGGTTATGCAAGCACTCACAGAAAGAATTCAATTGAGTAAAAAAGAGTACTCATATGAAATCTAGTAACTAAGATGGTGGTGTAAGTTGTTCCAGAATACTGTTCCCCAAATATCTTTGAACAACTAGCAGAGACTGGCAAAGCCATCTTCTTAAAAACTCTGGAAAACTGTTAAAGGGTTTCAGTAACTGGGTAAGTGCTGAATCAAGAAAACACAGCTTTAAAAGCATTAAGAGAAACACATGGAGCCCTTGCTGGTCCTTTCCCCATTCCTTCCCTGGCACCATGTTGGAGCCAGCCTATGCTTCCATTATGGATCCTGGGCCCTATACCAGTGGGATCAGAGTAACTCTTATGCATGTTATGGGATTCTTATATTTGGTGCCATTCAAACAGGTAGCAGTCTGAAAGACTGATCTTGGAAATTCTGCGAGGGAAATTCTGCGAGGGCTTAACCTCCCAGAACTTGCCCTGCAGGCAAAAGCAGCTTGCAGACAACTAAGGTGGTGTTAAAAGCATTTAATTCAAAGTGACCTGGGGCAAAGGAGTTTTTTAATTAAATCATATAACAGAGCAACCCATAGAGGGAGCAAGTCTATTTCATAAGGAGTAGAGTGGGCATTTGAATTCCTGTGCACAGGGTAATTCCTAAAGCAGTGAGCAAGCAGAAGTGCAGGGCCAGAAACAAACTCAGAAAAGATTGACAGGACCCTGTATTTTGCATTCACTTCTGTCAGGCTGATCCTGACAGAAACTATAAACTTTGAAGTGAACACTCACCAATACAAAGCCAATTTTCAGAGACCGTGAAAGGTGTTTTTTTGTTTGTGTTGGTTTGTTTAATTTTTTTAGTTTCAGGCACTCAAGAAAATCATATCACTAGCTGGATATAAACTTAAGGAATAGACAGATGAGGGACTAAATCCCAGAATTAGCACTTAAAAATATTAAAATGTACAGTGTGCCAAAAAGATTACAAGATGAACATACCATCAAACAGGAGATGATGGCTTTTACATAGGAATAAGATAAAAATACAAAAAAGTATCAGTGAAGAACATCAGACTCTGGACACATTGGACAAAGATTTTCTTTTTTAAATAGAATTATTAGTGCCTTTATTTATTTACTTATTTTTTTAAAGATTTATTTATTTATTTAATCCCCCCCCTCCCCCGGTTGTCTGTTCTCTGTGTCTATTTGCTGTGTCTTGTTTCTTTGTCTGCTTCTGTTGTCGTCAGAGGCTCAGGAAATGTGGGCGGCACCATTCCTGGGCAGGCTGCACTCTCTTTCGAGCTGGGCGGCTCTCCTTATGGGGCGCACTCCTTGCGCGTGGGGCTCCCCTACGCGGGGGACACCCCTGCGTGGCAGGGCACTCCTTGCGCTCAGCAGCACTGCGCATGGGCCAGCTCCACACGGAGCAAGGAAGGCCCAGGGTTTGAACTGCGGACCTCCCATGTGGTAGACGGAAGCCCTAACCACTGGGCCAAATCCGTTTCCCAAAGATATTTTTTAAAAAATGGTCTTCAGTATGCTTATGTTGTGAGATAAAAGAAAACAGAGAGAGGGAAATAAAGGATATCAGGAAAGCAACGAAAAAAAAAAAACCAATAAAAGATTCTCAATAAAGAGATAGAAATTTAAAAACAAAAACAGACAGCAATATTGGACTTGAAGACCATAATAACTGAAAGGAAAAATCCCTTTCAACAGCAGATTGGAGATGGCATAAAAAGAATCAGTGAACTTGAATACAAGACAATTGAAATGATTCAAGCTGAGGTGTGAAAAGAAAAAAGAATTAAAAGAAGTGAACAGATCTGTATATCAGAGGTGGGGCAAAATGCACCCTCGTCATCCCTCCTGCAAATAAACCGAGTGGGGACAGAATCCTGCCCCAAAGGGCAGTTTGGGAACCTACAAAGCAGGAGGTGTCTGGATGTAGATCTGGAGAGACTGCAACAAAGGTAGTGCATGCTCAAGGTAAAACTGCGCGTTTCTGACACTAAAGTTGGAAGCTGTGGGAAGGCAAAATGCTTCCACTAGGGCTGAGAGCCTCAGCATACCCTGAACGCTGCTCGACATTTGGCGGTGTTCCTGAACCCTGTGTTCCCCAAACATGTGACCCCCGAACCCATGTTCCCTGAACCTCACGTTTCCGGACATCACATTCCCCAAACCTGCATACCCCAAGCCCACATTCTCCCAGAACCACGTTCCCCAACCCAGCACTCTCTGAACTCCAGCATTCTCCTAGCCCTCCAGTCTCAGACAAACTCTGGGAGTGGGAGGGTTTTGGTGAGGGGTGCAGAGAGGCCCAAGGAGTGAAGGTTTAATTTTCTGGTCCCCACTTTTTTCAAGCTTGGAGGAGCATACCAGCTGGCTTGGGGAGTGGCTAGGAAGAGAGGAGAGGTGAATCTGCTAAGAGAGCCTGATTTACCTAAATGCGCTGGGATAGAGAAAGTTGGTCTGGGAGAAGGTGGAGTCAGAAAATTAACTAGCCCCCATAGCACACCTAAGAGAGAGGGTCAGTAGTACGTGATTGTAGGCTTCCAATAGCATATTTAAGGTTCCTGGCAAGGTCTGGGTGCTCTCTCTCAAGAAACTAAGAGTCATTCTTTTCTGTGGTGAGTTGGTTCACCAGGGTCCCATTTGAATCTCCGAGGGGAGCCCTCACACAACCTTCCTGCTGCCCTGGAAGAGAGGGAAGTGAGGAAGGGAGAAAGGGGGAAGGTCAGACTCCTAAGCAGTTTATTTAATTGCAAGGAGGAGTCCTTGCTTGAGGCCTTGTCTGGTCTTTTTTGTTAGTTTTCTTGTTTTTCCTTCCTCTTTATCCCTCTATGCCTCCCCCCCCCCCCCCCCACTTTTTTTTTTTTCTGCTTGCTTGCTTTTTTTTCCTTCTGCTTCTTTTTTTTTTTTTTCCTATTAGGTGCTGCAGGCAGTATTTCTTATTTCCTGTGCTTCCTCATCCTCAATTTTCTCTTTTCTGTGTATACTGGTTTTGGCTACCAACACTATCCCCTTTCCTTTACATCTTTCTATCCTCCATCATCTATTGTTTTTTTGCATTACACCTCTCTTTTTTTAGCCCCCAATTTTTCAGACTTCTTATTTCTAACACCTCTATTCTGTTTTCTATCTTTTATTCACTCTTTATATTATTGTCCTTTCTTTTCTCTTTCCCTCTCTCCTGACTACACTGGCCTTTTAATTCATATATTCTTCCCCATAATCAGTTTACCATCTTATTATAGGTAATCCACTTTTTTACTTTATAACTCTATACAGCTTACATGAGTTTAATATCCATTCTTCTAGATCTCATATGGTTCTTCTGCTAACATTTACTATCAATGCTATTATACTTTTTCTTGTCTTACCACTTTTGCTTTCCCTGGCCCTAATATTTTCCTTCAAGGGAACTTAGACAACAACAAGGAAATAATATAAGGAGAACAAAGTATCAAAGAGAAGACTTAAAACACACACAAAACCAAAACTTAAATAACCCTGAGACTAGACAGAGAAGCTAATCAACTGAATAAACCCATGAAGATAAAGTAATGACCGACAGCAACAAAAAATTACAAATGATACCAATAATCAGGAAAACATGACCCAATCCAAAGAACAAACTAAAAACCAGGAAGAGGATCAGAACATCTCAAAACATATATCATAGACCAATTTAATGAAGTGAAGGAAGAGATTAAGTATATTAAGAAAACACTTGGATGGGAAGCAGACTTGGCCCAGTGGATAGGGCATCCACCTACCATATGGGAGGTCTGCGGGGGGTTCAAACCCTGGGCCTCCTTGATCTGTGTGGAGCTGGCCCATGTGCTGTGCTGATGCACACAAGGAGTGCTGTGCCATGCAGGGGTGTCCCCCATGTAGGGGAGCCCCACACACAAGGAGTGTACTCCATAAAGAGAGCCACCCAGTGCGAAAGAAATTTCAGCCTGCCCAGGAATGGCACCACACACATGGAGAGCTGACGCAGCAAGATGACAACAAAAAGAGACACAGATTCCCATGCTGCTGACAATGGCAGATGCAGACAAAGAAGAACACACAGCAAATGGACACAGAGAACAGACAACTGGGGTGGGGGAGGGGAAGGGAAGAGAAATAAATAAAATCTTAAAAAAAAACACTTGGAGAGCATACAGAAGAAATTATAAACATATGTAAAAAGATAACAGATATGATGGTGATGAATGGCACAATCCTAGAAAACAAAAATACACTCTCAGCAAATAACAGCAGAATTGAAGAGGCAGAGGAAAGAATTAGTGATGTGGAAGACAGTACATCTGAAATCAAGCAGATAGTAGAATTGATCGACAAAAAGATAGAAAAAATCCAGCATGGACTTAGGGACCTGAATGACAACACAAAATGCACAAACATATGCATTATAGGCATCCCAGAAGGAGAAGGGAAAGGGGACAGAAGGGGTTTTGGAGAAAATGGCTGAAAACTTCCCAAACCTTTTGAGGGAGATGGGTGTACATGTCCAGGAAGCACAATGAACCCCAAACAACATAAATCTCAACAGGCCTACATCAAGATTTATACTTGTCAAATAATCCAATGCTCAAGACAAAGAGAAAATACTGAAAGCAGCAAAAGAAAAGAGAATCATCACATACAAGGGAGGCTCCATAAGATTAAGTGCTGATTTCTCATCTGAAACCAGGGAGGCAAGCAAGCAGTGGTATGACATAGTCAAGGTACTAAAAGAAAAATATTTTCAACTAAGAATACTCTATCCATCAAAGCTAACATTAAAAAATGGAGAGTTCAAAATATTCACAGATAAACAGAAACTAAGAGAGTATGCCAACAGTAAACTTGCTATTCAAGAAATACTAAAGGGAGTTCTGCAGGAGGAAAGAAAAAAAACAGGAGAGACAGAGTTGGAGGAGAGTGTAAGAACAACTAAAAGAGACAAAAAGAGAAAAAAACCAACAATATATGACAAACACAAATCCAAGAAAATATGGCTAATATAAGTAATTCCTTGAAAGTAATAACACTGAATATCAATGGATTAAACTCACCTGTTAAGAGACACAGATTGGAAGAATGGAAAAGGAAATATGACCCATCTGTATACTGTCTACAAGAAACACATCTTAGACCCCAGGATTCGAGGAGGTTGAAAGTGAATGGCTGGAAAACAATCTTATATGCAAACAATAACCAAAAAAGGGCAGGAGTAGCTATATTAATATCAGACAAAATAGACTTTAAATGCAAAACTATTGTGAGAGACAAAGATGGACACTACATATTAGTGGAAGGGGTAATCTTTCAAGAAGAAAGGAAGATCATAAACATTAATGGCCCTAACAAGGGTGCCTCCAAATATGTGAGGCAAACACTGGAAAAACTAAGTGAAGGAATAGATGCCTCTACAATTAGAGTGGGGGACTTTAATACACCACTATCACCATTGGACAGAACATCTCAACAGAGAATCAATAAAGAAACAAAGACTTTGAACAAAATATTAGAGGAGCTGGACCTAATAGACATATACAGAACATTACACCCAAATTTAGCAGGAGATACATTCTTGTCAAATTCACATGGACAATTCTCCAAGATAGACCACATGCTAGGCCACAGACAAAGTCTCAATGAATTCAGAAAGATTGAAATCATACAAAATAATTTCTCTGACCACAGTGGAATGAAGCTGGAAATCTGCAAGGGTCAGAGGCCCAGATTTGGTACCAAGATATGGAAGTTAAACAACATACTCTTAGACAAACAGTGGGTCAAGTAGGAAATCTCAAAAGAAATTAATAACTACCTTGAAACTAATGAAAATGATAACACAACATATAAAAACTTAT
This sequence comes from Dasypus novemcinctus, assembly GCF_030445035.2. NCBI lineage: Eukaryota > Metazoa > Chordata > Mammalia > Cingulata > Dasypodidae > Dasypus > Dasypus novemcinctus. The sequence continues at coordinate 65,743,814 of NC_080674.1, read as the reverse complement.
GGGATGCAGCAAAAGCTGTACTGAGAGGGAAATTCATAGCCATAAATTCATACATCAAAAAAGAAGAAAGAGCTAAAATTGAAGATCTAATGCACACTTGGGGGAATTAGTAAAAAAACAACAAACTAATCCCAAAGGAAGAACAAAGAAAGAAATAACCAAGATCAGAGCAGAACTAAATGAAATAGAAAGTAAGAAAGCACTAGAAAAAATAAACAAAACCAAGAGCTGGTTCTTTGAGAAAATCAATAAAATTGACAAACCCTTAGCTAGACAGACAAAGAAAAAAAGAGAGAAGCTGCAAATACACAAAATAAAAAATGACAAAGGGGATATTGACACTGACCCCACAGAAATAAAGACTATTATAAGAGGATACTTTGAAAAACTATATTCAAGCAAGCAGGACGATTTAGAGGAAATGGATAAATTCCTAGAAACAGATAAGCAGCCTACATTGATGAAGGAAGAAATTGATGATCTCAACAAACCAATCACAAGTAAAGAGATAGAATCAGTCATTGAAAACCTCCCATCTAAGAAGAGCCAGGGGCCAGATGGCTTCACAGGTGAATTCTACCAAACATTCTGGAAAGAACTAACACCAGTCTTGGTTAAACTATTCCAAAAAATTGAACTAGAAGGAATAGTGCCTAACTATTCTACGATGCCAACATTACCCTAATACCAAAGCCAAACAAAGACACCACAAGAAAGGAAAATTACAGACCAATCTCTCTAATGAACCTAGATGCAAAAATCCTCAACAAAATACTTGTTAATCATATTCAGCAACACACTAAATGAATTATACACCATGACCAAGTGGGTTTCATTTCTGGTATGCAAGGATGGTTCAACATAAGAAAATCAATTAATGTTATACACCACATAAGCAGACTGAAGGGAAAAAATCACATGATCATATCTATAGATGCAGAAAAAGCATTTGACAAAATACAGCACCCTTTCTTGAAAAAAATACTGCAAAAGATAGGAATAGAAGGAAACTTTCTGAACATGATAAAGGGTATATATGAAAAACCCTCAGCTAACATCATTTACATTGGTGAAATCCTAAAATCTTTCCCTCTAAGATCAGGAAAAAGATAAGGATACCCACTACACCCCTTCTAATTACCATTGCATTAGAAGTACTTGCTTGAGCACTGAGACAAGAACCAGATATAAAAGGCATCCGAATTGGGAAGGAAGAAGAAAAAATTTCACTATTTGCTGATGACACAATCCTATACATAGCAAGCCCTGAGAAGTCTACCAAAAACTTCTAGTACTAATAAATGAGTTCAGTAAAGTCACAGGTTATAAGATCAATGCACAAAAATAGGTAGCATTTCTGTACACCACTAATGAGAAATCTGAGGAAAAAATCAAGAAATAAATACCATTTATAATAGTAAATTAAAAATCAAATACCTAGGAATAAATTTAAAGCTGTAAAAAACTTATACACAGAAAACTACCCAACACTGTTCAAGGAGATCAAAAAGACTTAAATAAATGGAAGAATATTCCCTGTTTAAGGATAGGAAGACTAAATATCATTGTCTATCCCACCAAAACTGATTTACAGATTCAATGCAATCCCAATAAAACAATACAGTATTTTTAAATGAACTAGAAAAATTAGCTATGGAATTTATTTGTGAAGGAAAGAGGCCCTGAATAGCCAAAGACATATTGAAAAGGAAAAATGAAATTGGAGGAATCATACTACCTGACTTCAAAACATACTACAAATCTACAATAGTGAAAAATGCAAGGTATTGGCACAAGGATAGGCAAAATGACCAGTGGAACCAATTGAGAGTTCTGATATAGATCCTCATATATCCAGTCATCTGATATTTGACAAGGCTGCCAAGCCCACTCAACTGGGAGAGAATGGCCTCTTCAACAAATGGTGCCTGGAAAATTGGATATCCATATGCAAAAAAAATGAAAGAGAATTACCATCTTATACCATATACAAAAATCAACTCAAGATGGATCAAAGACCTAAATATAAGAGCCAAGACCATAAAGACCTTGGAAAACAATGTAGGGAAGCATCTACAGGACCTTGTAAAAGGAAATGACTTCATGAACTTCACACCCAAAGCATGAGCAGCAAAAGAACAAATAGATAAATGGGGCCTCCTCAAAATTAAAGTCTTTTGCACCTCAAAGGAGTTTGTCAAGAAAATGAAAAGAGAGCCTACACAATGGGAGAAAATATTTGGTGTCCATATATCTGATAGGAGACATATCTTGCATATATAAAGAACTCCTATATCTCGAAAATAAAAAGACAACCAATTTAAAAAATGGGCAAGAGATTTTAACAGATACTTCTCCAAAGAAGAAATACAAATGACTAAAAATCACATGAAAAAAATGCTCAAAATCACTAGCTATTAGGGAAATGCAAATCAAAACTACAAAGAGATACCACCTTACTCCCATAAAATTGGCGGCTATCATAAAAACAGAAGACTACAAGTGTTGGAGAGGATGTGGAGGAATGGGAACATTCATCCGCTGGTGAGAATGCAGAAGGATCGAGCCATTCTGGAGGACAGTTTGGCAGTTTCTCAAAAAACTAGCTATAGACTTGCCATATGACCCAGCAATCCCACTGTTGGGTATACACCCAGAAGAACTGAAAACAAGGACTCAAATAGATATATGCACACCAATGTTCATAGCGGCATTATTCACTATTGCCAAAAGTTGGAATCAACCCAAATGCCCATCAACTGATGAATGGATAAATAAAATGTGGTATATATGTACAATGGAACACTACTCAGTTATAAGAAGGAATACAGTACAAACATATGGGATAACATGGATGAATCTTGAGGACCTTATGTTGAGTGAAGCAAACCAGGCATTGAAGGACAAACACCAAATGGCCTCTCTGATATGAAATAAGCAAACCAAGGCCTAGATGATAGGCTTACAGGAAATTGGGGGGATGGGGGGAGGAAGGTTGTGAGCTGACACCTACATGGGTGAAATCTATAATAAAGTAGAGGTAAGTATTTGTATAGGGAAGGGATAAGATGGGGACATAGGGATACCTTTGAGTGGGGCTTTGCATGCTTGAGGGGGGCTAGAGTTGGTAGGATGGGTCAGATGGCCCAAGGAATTTGGGGGAGGGGGGAGGGAACAGTTGAAAATGGGAGATTGTTGGGTATGTGGTTGAAACTATAGTGTTCAGAAAACTCTTTAGAAAATATTATAAGGAAGGACTACCTGTTTAAGGTGCTGAAGGAGGGGCATCTGGCACAGGGGCAGGCTTCTAGGGAGTGTGTGAGTGCTCACCTTGTCATAGTGTGTATATCATTTGGTGGAGACCCATACAATGAGTGGGAAGGTGTACCCATATCCTGGGGAAGCCTGATGTTCTGAAATAGAATTGTGGCTCCCAATGGGGGAGGACAGTCTAGTTAGTATTTCAACCCCTTAGCATTGTTGCAAGTATCTGTGAATCTGGTCCTTCAAGCAGTGAAGATTGATTGTCACTGTGGGCCCTGAGGGGAAGGGGAAAGAGAAATAGGATAGAAGGAAGCAGGGTAAATGGGGGACATTGCATGTGTTCCACAAGATCATGCAATGATGGATATAGGACATATTAAATTACACCAAAATATATATAAAATCTATAGGCTAAAGTGTAAACCATAATGTAAAACATAAGGTAACTAACAATTTAGAAAATTGTACAGACTAAAATATAAACCATAATGTAAACCAAAATGGAACCATTTGATAGCTATGTTTCAATATCTGTACATCAGCTGCAACAAATATAACATGAACAGGTAAAAAGATCATTGCTGGGGAAGGGGGGAAAGGGTTTGATGTTGGATATATGGGAGTCCTCTATATTGTACATGTGACTTTACTGTAATCTAAAACGTTTTTGAAGACAAATTAAAAATTAGAAGAAGAAAAAAGAAAGAATGTGAACACTGAGGAAGAAATGAAATAAATTGCCTTGCCACTGTACATACAGTGCAACACCTATTACAGTGATGAAAGGCAAAATGTCAAAAACAAAATTTTATACTTTTCACTTTTTAATACTCCAATTTATTTTTATTTTAGTTTTTCTAAATTAGTATGTATTCTTTTTCTAATCTTTAAACCTATCACTACTATTTCGTTTTCCTATTAATTGAATTTGGCACTGTATTAGCCTTCATTTTTTAAGAAGTTTTGGACCACAAAGGGGTTCAACTATGGCAGGGGAGGAATGCTGGTGTAGGGTGTAATTGATAGGGGACATGGTTGGGAGGGAGTTCTCCAGAGCAGGTATATAGGGTACCTAAAAATGTTCAGATATATGTTGGGTATTTTCATAGTAGTTACAGTTACAAATGATAACTGAGGGAGTGCTGAGTTCCTAGCCAGGGGAGCTCTGTCACATTCCCCAATGGAACAGCAACAATCCCTGAAGTGCAAGGGCAAAGACCAGTGAAGAAGGATGCTCCAGTGATGAGCCCTTGATACTGATGACTATGCTTATGAGCCTGTGTGCCTGAAATTTGAACTAGGCCTAGAGCTGCAGGATGCCTAAGAGTTACCTCCTGAGAGCATCCATGTTGCTCAAATGTGGCCACTTTTTAAGCCAAACTCAGCATGTAAACTCATTATCTTCCTTCCACTCTGGGACATGACTCCCAGGGATAAGCCTCCCTGGCACTGAGGGATTACTGCCAATCAATAACTGTTGTTGCAAATAGAAAAAGACCCTGAATAAAAGGGGGAAATGGTAAAGACAAATGAGTTTATATGGCTAAGAGTCTTCCAAAAAGAGTCAGGAGGTCATCAGAGGGGTTGCACTTATGCACTTCTCAGCAAAAGATCAATAAGGAAATACAAAATTTGAACATTAATCTAAACCAGCTATACTTGGCACACAGATAGAACACTTTATCCAATAGCAGCAGAGTATAGTTCTTCTCTATTGCACATGGATCATTTTCCAGGATAGATCAGATGAGAGTCACAAAACAAGTCTCAATAAATTAAAAAATATTGAAACTGTACATTGTATCTTCTCTGAACACAATGGAATGATGCTAGAAATCAATAATAGAGGAAAATAAATAGTCAAAAACATCTTGAAAAGGAAAAACAAAATTGGAGAAATCATGCTACCTGACTTTAAAACATATTACAAAGCTACAGTGGTCAAAAATGCATGGTATTGGCACAAGGACAGACATACTGACCAGTGGAATCTAATTGAGAATTCAGATATAGACCTGCATATATTCAGCCAACTGATACGTGGCAAGTCCACAAAGCCCACTCAACTGGGACAGAATAGTCTTTTCAACAGATGGTGAAGAAAGAACTGGATATTAATATCCAAAGAACAAAAGAGGATCACTATCTCATGCTCGCTACAAAAATCAATTCAAGATGGATCAAAAACCTAATATAAGAGCCATGACCATAAAGCTCCTAGAAGATAATGTAGAGAATCATCTGTGAGATCTAGTAGTGGGAAATGGTTTCATAAATTTTACACCCAAAGTACAAGCAAAGAAAGGAAAAATAGATAAATCAGACCTCCTAAAAATTAAAAACTTTTGTGCTTCAAAGAAGTTTGTCAAGAAAGTGAAAGACAGCCTACTCAATGGAAAATATTTGGGAACCACTTATCCGATAAAGGCCTGCTATCCAACATATATAAAGAAATCTTATATCTCAAAAATAGAAAGACAAACAACCCATTTTAAAAATGGGCAAGTGACAAATGGCTGAAAAGCACGTGAAAAGATGCTCAACATCACTAGCTATTAGGGAAATGCAAATCAAAACTACAATGAGATATCATCATACACCTATTAGACTGACTGCTATTCAAGAAACAGAACTACAAATATTGGAGAGGAATGTAGTACTTGTGGGAATGTAGAATGATGCTTCCACTGTGGAGGATGGCTTGACAGTTCCTCAGGAAGCTAAGTATAGGATTGCCATATGATCTGGCAATCCCATTGCTAGGAATATACCCAGAAGAATTGAAAGTAGGAACATGAACAGATATATGCACACCAAAGTTCATCACTTCATTATTCACAACTGCCAAAAGTTGGAAGCAGCCATGTGTCTGTCAGTGGATGAATGGATAAACAAAATGTGGTATATACATACAATGCATACAATGTAATATTACTCAGGTGTAAGAAGAAAGGAAGTATTGACTCATGAGGCAACATGGATGAATCTCAAAGACCTTATGTTTGGTGAAGTAAACCAGTCACTATATGACAAATATTGTATGATCTCACTGATATGAACTAAGAATACTGAGCAGACTCACAGAGGTAGAGTCTGGGTTACCAGGACCTAGAAAGGGAGTAGAAAGTGGTGAGCCAATGCTCAGTCTAGGCAGATTCTACGTTAAGATGGTGGAGATTTGGCAATGGATGGGATGATGGTGGTGCAGTGATGAGAATGGGGTCGATGATGCTGGAGTGTGTACGTGAGCAGTGTGTGTGAGTGGGTGGGCTATCCATAGAGTTAGGAGGAGTGCTGGAGGAAGGAATAGGTGAACTCTGGGGAGGTAGAGGACTGTGGTTGAAAACACAGTTGTGGGAATGTTCTTTTGGCAACTAATGCAGGGGAGGGTCACTAGTGCAGGGTGTCATTGGTGGTGGGATGAGTGGAGTAGGGTGCTCCTGGGGCAGGCCTCTATGCAATACGAATGTGTTCATGTGGTCACAAAGTGTTTTTTCAGTGGGTAGAGACCCAAACAACGATCAACAAAATATTAGATTCCCATCCTGGGGCATCCTGCTACATTTAGAAGAGTGACAAGAATCTCTAGAGCATATAAGCCATGCCTAATAAAAGTAAGCAGACCAATATGCAAAGCCCTTGATATTAATGCTTATACTTATGAACCTTATTCTTGTAAAATTGAAACTTAACCTAATAATATCTATTGCCTAAGAATTACCTCCTGGAAACCTCCATTTTACTCAAATGTGGCCTCTGTCTAAGCCAAACTCAGCAAATAAACCCATTACCTCCCCCCCCCCCCCCAATATGGTACATGACTCCTGGGGATGAGTTTCCCTGGCACTGAGGGATTATTACCAACTGCCAACCAGAAATGCATTTGGAAAAAACACATTGGCCCAAAAGAGGAAAAAATTAAATACAAAAGAGTTCTTATGGCTAAGAGATTTCAAAGTTAGTTGGGAGGTTTGAGCCTTGTCATTAATGTTATTCTATGGCATGGATGTACTCTAGTTTCTTTAACCATTCTCCCATTGAAAGATATTTTAGTTGTTTCTATTTTTTGGCTATTACAATTTAAAGCTGCTATAAGTATTTGTGTGCAGGTATTTGTGTGGATGTAAACTTTCATTTCTCTGTGATAAATGCCCAAGAATGCAGTTATTGGGGCATATAATATGGTAAATATATGTTAAGTTTTGAAAGAAACTGTCAAACTCTTTTCCAAAGTGGCTTTAGCATTACCCCAGCTGTGTATGAACTTTGGTTCCTCACCAGCATTTAATATTGTCACTGTTTTTTTTTATTTTATCTGCTCTAATAAGTATGTAATGATATCTAGTCAAGGTCTTAATTTAATTTCCCTGATAGCTAGTGTTGTTGAAAACCTTTTAATGTGCTTATTTGCCATCTGAATATCCTCTTTAGTAAAGTGTGCTCTTTTTTGTTTCTGTCCATTTTATAAATGGGTTATTTGTTTTTTCACTGTTGAGTTTAGAGAGTTTTATATATTCTAGACATGAGTCCTTTATTAGAGATGTGGTTTCTAATCTATTCCTGTGCATGTGATATCCTTTGATTGCATTAGATTCATGTTAGATCACTTCATTAGATTGATATTGATTGGACTATGCCAGTGAGGTATGACTTGGGTTGAGTCTCTGCCCACTTGCTGAGTCTTATATAAACAGAGACACAGAAAGAGTGACGGAGAAAGGAAACTGCCAATTTTTATCTTGCCACATGAGAGAAGACTTGAGGATCACTAGCAGCCAAAGCTTAAGTACAAAGTCCCCAAGAGTCTGGGCCCATGGAACAACTCAAGGCTGAAAAGTCAAACCCTATACCTTGTCACCCACAGCTGGGCTCTGAGAGATGGTGAGCCTGGAGGGAAGGAAGGGACTTTGACAGAGATCAGCCACGATCTTACTTTACTATATGCAGGACTGCAGGATCACTGGTAACTTACTTTGGTGAGAAATCATCTCTTCTGATGCCTTGATTTGGACATTTCATGGTCTCAGAACTTTAAGCTTTTACCCTTAATAAAATTTCCATTATAAAAGCCAACCCATTTTTGTTACTTTCCATCAGCAGTTCCTTGACAAACTAAGACACCTCCCTGTTTTTGACACCTAACATTGGTGTGGTTACCATTGAGGAAAGAATTATTAAAACATTACTGTTAACTATAGTCCATAGTTTGCATTAGATATATTTTCCCATATTCTACCCTTTTATTAACAGCTTGTGATAGTGCATATATCTGTTATAGGACAATGAAGAGCATTCTTATATTTGTACTATTAACTGAAGCCATCATTCTCAACAGCATTCTCTGTGTTCTACAGTCCCATGTTGTATCCTCTATCCTCTAGCTTTCCTTCTAGTAACATACAAGACTGCAAACTTCCCCTTTAAACCACATTTACACAAATTCAGCACAATTGATACAATAATGTGCTACCATCACCTCTATCCATTTGCAAAATTTACAGTCAACCTAATTAGAAATTCTATACAAAGTAAGCATCAGCTCCCTATTTTCTACTATCATTCTATCTCCTGGTAACCTTTATTCTAGATTCTAATTCTGTGAGTTTTCTTGTTATAATTAGTTCATATGGTGAGATCATACAATATTTGTTCCTTTGTGTTTGGCATATTTTATTCAACACAGTGTCCTCAGTGTTCATCTGTGTTGATGCATGCATCAGGTCTTCATTCCTTTTTACATTTGAATAATCCATTATTTGTATATACCACATTTTGTTTATCCATTCATCAGTTGATGGGTATTTGGGTTGCTTCCATCTTTAGGAACTGTGAATTATGCCTCATGAATTTCAGGGTGTAAATGTCTTTTCATGTCCCTGCTTTCAATTCTTCTGGATATATACCTAGTAGTGAGATTGCTGGATCATATGGCAATTCTATACTTAGCTTGCTGAGTAAGTCCCAAATTGTTTTCCACAGTGATGGCAACATTTTACATTCCTCTCAGCAATGAATTAGTGTTCTTATTTCTCCACATTCTCTCCAGCACTTAAAGTTTTCTGTTTTCTTAATAGTGGCAAGTCTAATAGGTTTTAATTTGCATTTCTCTAATAGCTAGTGATATTGAGCATCTTTACATGTGTTTTTTAGCTATTTGTATTTCCTCTTTGGAAAAATGGTTTTTCAAGTCTTTTGCCCATTGTTAAGTGGGTTGTTTGTCTTTTTATTGTTGATTTGTAGGATTTCTTTATATATACTGGACATAAAACTCTTAACAGATATGTGGTTTTCAAATATTTTCTCCCATTGACTAGGCTGCCTTTTCAATTTCTTGACAAAGTCCTTTGAAGTACAAAAGTTTCTAATTTTGAGGAAGACCTTATCTATGTTTTCTTTCATTGCTTGTGCTTTGGGTGTAAAGTCCAAGAAATCATTACCTACCACAAGATCTTGAAGATGCTTGCCTACATGATCTTCTAGGAGTTTTAGGTCCTGGCTCTTATATTTATATCTTAGATCCATTTTGAATTGATTTTTGTTAAAGGTGTGAGCTAGGGGTCCTCTTTCATTCTTTTGAATATGGATATCCAGTCCTCCCAGCATGATTTGTTGGAAGAGAAAATTATGTCTCTGTTGAGTGGACTTGGTACATTTGTCAAAAATGAATTGACCCTAGATGTGAGGGTCTATTTTTGAAATCTCAATTCAATTCCATTGGTCAATATTATCTATCTTTATGCCAGTACTGTGTTGTTTGTAACAGTGTAGCTTTGTAATATGCTTTAAAGTCAGGAATTGTGAGTCCTCCAATGTTATTCTCCTTTTTTTCAAGATATTTTTGGCTCCTTGCAGAGCCTGTATTAGTCAGCCAACTCTGGGTTAGTCTTAGCCCCTCTAGTACAGTGAGGTGAAGGCAACATCCTCCCTAACCTTTGGCATACAGACTCAACCCTCTCAGAGCAATGACTTGACTACCTGACCTTCCCTAATCCATGGGGGATAGGTGCACCCCTCTCAGACCTATGGGGTGCTGGCCTTAACTGCCCTAATCCTTGAGGAATGTGCTCCACCCTCTCTGTACCCTGGGGCAGCAAAATGCTCCCTGAACATCGGGTGGGAACATCCATGCTCTTCAACTGCTGGTGAAAACTCACCCTCTCTATACACATGGGTGGGGCTCCTCTCTTGGCCAAAAGTGATGTCTTAATTCCAGATCTCAGCTTCCATGTTTTTCCTCTTGATGTCATTTCCCCTTCAATCTCTTCTTTCCAATTTCCTTTTATTCCAGGCTGACAGTGGTTTTGTTCCAACAGCTCTCTAAAAAAGTCTGTTGGTTTAGCATGCAGGAAGCAGGTATTCAAGCCATCAGACAGTAAGACTTTCCAAAAGTCTTTCCTAGATAACTGCATCTTCAATCCCGATTTACAAGTTCTAAGCTTAGTTATGTCCTCAAATGGGGCACTATCTTCTGGGGACTTGATTTCCAGAGGCTTGGAATTTCCAGAATCAGTTTCTGTTTTCTTTATGTGCAATAGTTCAGTCTTCAGAGTATTTCTCTTTTCTAGCATTTTGCTGTAAGTTGCAAGGTAAAACCAAGCCACATTCTCTGGGTTTACTTTGGAAATTTCTTCAGTCAAATTCCCAGGCTCACCATTTTCAAATTCTCTTTCCAAAAAACACCAGGAGTTAATCTTGCTAAGTTCTCTATAACTTTAAAATATGGATCACCTTTCTTCCAGTTTCCATAATAGTTTCATTATTTACTTCTAAAGCTTCATAAAAAGTTTCTTAAGCTTTCATATTGCTATCAATAGTCTCTTCAAAGGCCTTTTCCATAAAGTATTTCACAATTCCTCTGAAAAATACCCCTTACCCATTTATAAAACTGTTCCCGCATCTTGGTAATTGCAAAAGCACTACCCCACTCTTTGATATCAAATTCTGTATTAGCCAGCCAAAGGGGTGCTGATGCACAATACCAGAAATCTGGTTTTTATAAAGGATATTTATTTGGGGTAGAAGCTTACAGTTACCAGGTCATAAAGCATAAGTTAATTGCCTTACCACAGTCTATTTCCATGTGTTGGAGCAAGATGTCTGCCAATGTCTGCCAGGGTTCAGGCTTTCTGGGTTCCTCTCTTCCCAGGGTTTGCTTTTCTTTCCTCACAACTAAGCTCCTCTGTGTGCTTATTTTCTGGGTTCCAGCTCAAGACCCCAGCATCAAAACTCCAACATAAAAATCTCCAACTCTGTCCTTTGCCAGATCTTTCATCTGTGAGACCCTACCCACCAAGGGGCGGGGACTCAACACCCTACTGACATGGCCCAATCAAATTACTAATCATTATTTAATCATGCTCAGGTACAGACCAGTTTATAAACATAATCCAATACCTATTTTTGGAATTCATAAACCATATCAAACTGCTACAGAGCCCTTACCCTCAAAAGAAATTTGTTAATTGGGTTTTCCATTTCTGCGAAGTTGGCTGTTAGAATTTTGATTGGGATTGTGTTGAATCTGTAAATCATTTCAGATAGAATTGACATCTTAATGATAATTAGTCTTCCAATCCATGAACATGGAATGTCCTTCCATTTATTTAGGTCTTCTTTGGTTTCTTTTTGGCAATGTCTTTTGATTTTCTGTGCACATGTCCTTTACATCCTTGGCTAGATTTATTTCTAGATATTTGACTTTTTAGTTGCTATTCTAAATGGAATTTTTTTCTTAATTTCTTCCTCAGATTGTTCATTAGTTTTGTATAGAAACACTACCAATTTTTTGGTGGTTTTTTTTTTTTTTTTTGTATCCTGCCTCTTTGTTAAACTTTTAAAATTAGTATTAGTAGATTTGTTATAGGTTTTTGGGATTTTCTATAGGTAGGATCATGCCATCTGCAATCAGAGAAACTTTTACTTCTCCTTTCTGATTTAAATACCTTTTATTTCTTTTTCTTGCCTAACTGCTTTAGATAGAACTTTGGCACAATGCTGAATACCAGTGGTGACAGTGAACATCCCTGTATGTTCCAGATTTTAGAGGGAAAGCTTTCAGTCTTTCACCATTGAGTATGATGTTAGCTGTGTGTGTATGTGTGTGTGTTTAATATATATTTAATCTTGTTGGAGAAGTTTCCTTCTATTACTTTCTTTTAGTCTGTTTTTATCAAGAAAGGATGTTGTATTTTGTCAAATGTCTTTTCTTGTCATTTGAGATTATCATGTGTTTTTTTCCCCTTCAATTTGTTAATATGATATGCTAAATTAATTGACTTTCTTTGTTGAATAATCCTTGCATACCTAGTATAAAACCCAATTAATGATGGTATGTAATTATTTTAATGTGCTGCTTGATTCTATTTGCAAGTAGTTAGTTGAACATTTTTGCATCTATATTCATTAGAGAAATGGGTGTATAATTTTATTTTCTTGTAGTAACCTTATATAACTCTGGCATTAAAGTGATGTTGGCTTCATAGAATGAGTTAGGTAGTGTTCTCTCCTGTTCAAGGTTTTGGAAGAGTTGAGCAGTATGGGTATTAATTCTCCTTGAAGTGATTGGTAGAATTCATCTGTGAAGATATCTGGTCCTGGGTTTTTCTTTGTTGGCAGGTTTTTAATGATTGACTCAATTTCTTTACTTGTCATTAGTTTGTTGAGGTTGCCTATTTCTTCTCAACTCAGTTTAGGTAGTTTGTGTGTTTCTAGGAAGTTGTCCATTTCATCTAAGTTGTTGAATTTGTTGGCATATTGTTTTCATAGTATCTTCTTATGATCTTTCCCATTTCTGTAAGATCAGTAGTAATGTCCCTGTTCTCATTTTTTATTTTATTTATTTGCATCTTCTTTCTTTTATTCTTTGTCAGTCTAGGTAAAGGTAGGTTGGTTTTGTTGATCTCAAAAATCCAATTTTTGGTTTTGTTGATTCTATTGTTTTGTTGTTGTTGTTGTTGTTCTCAATTTCCTTTAATTCTGCTTCAGTCTTTGTTTTGGGATTAGTTTGTTGTTATTTTTCAAGTGTACATTTGATTTTTAGCTCTTCTTTTTTAATGTAAGCATTTAGAAATATAAATTTCCCTTTCAGCAGTGCCTTTTCTTCATTCTATAGGCTTTCATATGTTGTGTTCTTATTTTCACTTGTCTCGAAATACTTACTGATTTATCTTGCAATTTCTTCTTTGACCCACAGATTGTTTGAGTTTGTTGTTTGGCCCCCATTTATTTGTGATTTTTTTCAGTTTTCTACCTGTTTTCCAGCATCATTCCATTATGATCAGTGAAAAGTGCTTTGTATAAGTTAAATCTTTATAGGTTTATTGAGACTTGTTTGGTCAGTCCTAGAGAATAATCCATGAGCACTTAGGTAGAATATATTATCCTGCTGTTTTGGAGTGTGGTGTTCTGTTTATGTCTGTTATGTCTAGTTTTCTTACTGATCTTGTCTAGATGTTTTATCTGTTGATGAAAATGGTGTTTTGAAATCTTGAACTATTATTATAGAGATTTCTGTTTCTCCCTTAAGTTTTGTCAGTGTGTTGCTTCATGTATGTTTTGGCATCAGGTTAGGTACAAAAATAGTTAAGGCTTTTATTTTTTCCTAGTGGATTGCCACTTTTAGCAATATATAATATCTTTTTTGTCTCTTATTACAGTTTTGTATTTAAAGTCTAATTTATCTGATAGTCATATAGCTACCTTAGCTCTTTTTTGATTACTGTTTCTGTGGAGTATCTTTTTCCATCCTGTGTGGGGATAGATAGCTGATAGATAAATTGATAAATAGGTAAATTGATAGAGGGATTGAGATAGATAGCGATATATAGACAAAAATAATGAAGTGGGAGGGGAAGGAGGGAAAGAGAGGGAGGAAAAGTGGGAGGGAAGGACAGAAGGAGAGAATGATAAAGCAAATGGCACAAATGTATCTGGGTGAAGGATATATGGGAGTTCCTTGTGCTATTTTTTGCAACTATTCTCTAAGTTTTAAATTATATAAAAATAAAATGATATTAAGAATAAAACACAAAAGGATGTGGAAAACCAGAAACCTCAAATGTTGCTGGAGAAGTGGGAGCTGGGAGGGCTGATTTGGGAAATAGTCTCTCAGTATCTATTCAACATATGCACACACTGGCCCAGTAATTCCATTCCTCAGAATCAACCCTCAGAGATGGGGAAACATGTGCATCCCAAGATATGCAGAGGAAGGTCCAGAATAACAGTTCCATGATAGCTACAAACTAGAAACCACCTACCTGCTCACCTATGGTAGAACAGATAAACAAATTGTGGTATGCTCATAAAAGGCAATTCACTCTGTGGAATTTTGCAGAAAAATGAGGGTGTGCAGCACACAGTGCAACACAGCAGTATCAGGGGAAGGTCATAAATATGATGTTGAGACAAAGAAGTCAGACTCACAACAGTCCAAACAAATCTATGCTTTCAGGAGTTGGAGTGGTGCTAACTGGGGTAAGGGGTGTTGAAGTGTTGGGGGCTTCTGGGAACTGTTTAAAAAAAGTAGATGGATCATACTTTTTACCCATTCTCCCAATCTATGATTTTTGTTGAGGGAGTTTATCCCATAATATTCAGTATTTTTACTATAAAGGCAGTAATTACTTTACCTATTTCATCCTTTGTTTTTTATATGTTACATCTTATTTTTGTTTCTTTTTTCCCTTTGGACCGTTATTTATAGTCTTCATTTCTACATTCTACTGCAAACCTCTCTCTCTTTTCTTTTCCTTTGAACCTGCAAAACTCCCTTTGGTATTTCTTGTAGGGCAGGGTTTGTTTGTTTGTTTTTGTTTGTTTGTTTGTTTGTTTGAGACATCTGGGGCTGGGGATTGAGCCAGGACCTGGTATGTAGGAAGCTGGCACTCAACCACTCAGCCACATCAGCTCCCATGAATTGGTTTTTTGTTTGTTTGCTTGTGGGTTTTTTGTTGTTGTTGTTGTTGTTGTTTATTTGTTTTTAGGTGGCACTAGAGACCAAACCCAGTATCTCCCATGTGGGAAGCAGGCACTCCACCACTTGAGCCAAATCCACTCTCCTCTCCCTCATTTTAATAGACAGTTTTGCCAGGTAAAGATTCCTCATTGGCAGTTTTTCTCTTTCTATTATCTTAACTATATAATACCATTGCCTTTTTGCCTCTATGATTTCTGCTGAGAAATTGGCACTTAATCTTGTTGCTGTTATGTTTTTTTGTGACAAATCACTTTTTTCTCACTGCTTTCATGATTCTTTATCTTTGGCATTTGACATTCTGATTAGTTTGTATTCTGAGTAGGACTATTAATATTTATTCTGTTTGGAGTATGTTGCACTTCTTGGACCTGTATATTTATGTCTTTCTTAAAGTTGGGAAACTTGGGGGCATTATTTCCTCAAATATTATTTGCCCCTTTTTCCTTCTCTTCATCTTTTTTTTAAATTTTTTAAATTTTTATTTATTTAATTCCCCTCCCCTCCCCCGGTTGTCTGTTTTCTGTGTCTTTTTGCTGCATCTTGTCTCTTTGTCCGTTTCTGTTGTTGTCAGCGGCACAGGAAGTGTGGGCGGCGCCATTCCTCGGCAGGCTGCTCCCTCCTTCGCGCTGGGCGGCTCTCCTTATGGGTGCGGCTCTCCTTATGGGTGCACTCCTTGCGCGTGGGGCTCCCCCACGCGGGGGACACCCCTGTGTGGCACGGCACTCCTTGCGCGCATCAGCACTGCGCATGGGCCAGCTCCACACGGGTCAAGGAGGCCCGGGGCTTGAACCGCGGACCTCCCATGTGGTAGACGGACGCCCTAACCACTGGGCCAAAGTCCATTTCCCCTTTCTCTTCATCTTTTGATACTCCCATGATGTGATTCTTTGTGCACTTCATGCTGCCATTCAATTCCCTGAGAACCTGCTCAATTTTTTTCCATTTTTTCCCTCTTATCGTTTTTCCCATCTTTGCAATTTTGAATGTCCTAACTTCCAGTTCACTAATTCTTTCTTCTGCCTGTTCAAGTCTGCTGTTGTATGCCTCTAGACTGGTTTTAATCCCTTGTTTTGTGCCTTTCATTCCCATAAGTTCTGTTATGCTTCTCTTCACACTTTCAAACTCTTTTTGACGCTCACCCAATATCTTCTTAATATCCTTTATCTGGTTAGTCTTATTTTCCTTTGTCTCCTTGAGTTGATTTAGGAAATATGTTTGAACATCTCTGATTAGTTCCTTCAACTTTTTAATTTGTTCCTTTGACTATACCATATGTTTCTGTTTCTTAGTATTACTAGTAAGTTTTTGATGTCTAGACATCTGATTATCTTGATGAGTTTATTCTGAAGGCAAGTTTCTTTCTGTTTAGGGTTTTCCTTTTGATTGATTTTGGTATTTCCGCAGCCAAAACAGTGCAGGAACTCATGAAGGGGGGTGAAGACTAGTTCCAAAGGGCACTGGGGTGTGTGTCAGGAAAGATGCCATAAAGTCTTTTTGTTGGCTCCCTGACGCTGCACTTTCCTGGCCTTCCTAGCAGATAATGCTCTTTCACAAACTGTTCCCTGCAGCCCTATGAAGGCAAGGGGCAATAGCATATCAGCCTCTCTCCAGAGTGGGCTAAAACAACAGGAACCAGGGGCCTAAATTTGCTGAAAAAAAGCCATTATCAGTACTTGGCCTTGTGCTTTTTCTTCTTCATTCTTGGTTATCCCTGCTGTAGCAGTTTGATATAGTTACGAATTTCAAAAAGAGATACTGGATTATTTTTGTAAACTGTTCTGTACCTGGGCATGATTAAATTATGATTCAGGCTTTGATTGGGCCATGTCAGTAGAGTGTTGAGTCCCTGCCTCTTGGTGGGTGGGGATTCACAGATGAAAGACATGGCAAAGGACAGGGTTGGAGGTTTTTGATGTTGGAGTTTTGATATTGGAGTTTGATGCTGAAGTCTTAAGCTGGAGCACCAGGAAGTAAGCACATAGAGGAAAGAGAAGCAAGCCCTGCAAAGAGAGGACCTGAGCCAGGAAAAGAACACAGAGGAATAGAGACAGCTCCTTAGACACAATAGAAACTCTGGGGAGAAAGACAGAGCCATTTGCCCAATAGTCTACAGCTGACCTTGTGGAGAAAACAGGACCTGAGCCCAAAGGAACCCAGGAAGGCTGAACCCTCACAGACATCGGCAGCCATCTTGCTCTGACATGTGGCTGAGGACTCTGGTGAGGGAAGTAACGTTTTATGGCCTGGTAACTGTAAGTTCCTACCCCAGATAAATACCCTTTGTAAAAGCCAACAGATTTTTGGTATTTTGCATCAGCACTTCTTTGGCTGACTAACATACCTGCTTTAGTTGCAACACACAGATTCTGATATGATATAGTATCATTTTCATTCATTTCAAGGTTTTTTTTTCCCTTGAGACTTCCTCTTTAACTTATGGATTATTTAGAGGCATGCTTTTTAATGTTAAAGCATCTGGAAAAATTCCCATCTTTCTGTTATTGATATCTAGTTTGGTTTTATTTATGATCAGTGAAGATATTCTGATTTTCAGTTCTTCCTTTGAATATTTTGAGGTTTGTTTTATGACTTGGTATATGGCTGTATTGGGAATTGTTTCTGGGCATTTGAAAAGAATGTGCATTTTCTTCTGTTATTGGGTTAAGTGTTATATAAATGTTAATTCGATCCTGGTGTCTAATGGTGTTTTCAAGTCCTATATCCTTTCTTAGTTTTTGTCAAGTTGTAGTATTAATTGTCGAGGAAAGTGTTGAACTCTCCAACTATAATTGTGGATATTTCTATTTCTCTTTCAGTTCCAAGAGTTTTACTTGATATATTTTACAGCTTTGTTTTGGCACATAGCACATTTAGGATTGATATGTATTCTTTTAAAAAAAATTTTTTGTTTTTATTTATATCTCTTCCTCCCCCTTCCATTGTCTGCTCTCTGTGCCTACCCACTGCATGTTCTTCTGTGTCCACTTGCACTCCCATCAGTGGCACTGGGAATCCACGTCTCCCCTGCTGAGTCATCCTGCTGCATTAGTTCTCTGCTTGCACAGTGCCACTTGTGTGCAGGCTGTGCCTTTTTTTGCACCAGGTGGCTCTCCCCAAGGGGTGCACTCATTGCATGTGGGGCTCCCCCACACAGGGGACACCCCTGTGTGACATAGCACTCCTTGTGCGCATCAGCACTGCACATGGGCCAGCTCACCACACAGGTCAGGAGACCCCAGGTTCGAACCTGGACTTCCCATGTGGTGGGTGGACACTCCATCAGTTGAGCCAAATCCACTTCCCGATATGTATTCTTGAAGGATTGACCCTTTATCATTATATATTGTTCCTAGGTATAGTATAATAGTCTTTGTTCTGAAGTCTAATTTATCTGGTATTAATGTGGCCACTCCTTTCTTTTGATTAATGTTTGCGCAGTGTTATGTTTTTCCATTTTTAAACTTTCAACCTATTTATATCACTATATTTGAAATGAGATTCTTGTAGAAAGGTTATATATTTCTTACCTATTCTGGCATTTCTGTCTGTTTTTTACTAGAGAAATTGTAGGCTTATCAGGTACAAAATACAGAGTTCCTATATATCACCTGATTAGTAACACCTTTCATTAGTGTGGGACATGTGCTACAATTAATGAAAGAACATATTTATAATTGTACTGTTAGCTGTACTGCATAATTTAAAATAAAGTCAGCTATTTATATTGTTCTGT
Organism: Dasypus novemcinctus; assembly: GCF_030445035.2. Classification (NCBI taxonomy): domain Eukaryota; kingdom Metazoa; phylum Chordata; class Mammalia; order Cingulata; family Dasypodidae; genus Dasypus; species Dasypus novemcinctus. The sequence continues at coordinate 65,724,840 of NC_080674.1, read as the reverse complement.
TTTTTAAATTTATTGAAGTATATCATTCATACATGAACATACATAACAGTAAGTGTATAGTGAAAGTTGTGAACTTATAAAACAAACATATGTAACATCATGCACAGCTCCCATACATCACCCCACCACCATTACCTTGCACTGTTGTGAAACATTTGTAATAAATTATGAAAGAGCATTGTCAAAGTATTTTGTTAACTATAGTCCATATCTTACATTTGGTGTATTTTCCCCCAACCCACCATATTATGTTTTTGTTCATAAACCATGTAATTTGGTATAATCACATATTTGTGCATTCATCACTTCAATCAATATTAGAGCATTATATTACTCAAAAAAATGAAAAAAAAAAAACCCAATAAAACCAAACCACTATCATAACCATGTTAGCCCTGCTAATTACAAATCCTGTGATGAGCTAGGATTTGTAATTAGTAGCACAATCCTGTTTTTAAAGTTTTGTTCTAGTAACATATATACAACCTAAAAATTTCCCTTATGACCATATTCAAACATATAATTTAGTTCTGTTATATACTCTTACAATGTTGTGCTACCATCTGTTACCAAAACATTACCATAAAACCAAATAGAAACTCTGTAATTTAAGCATTAATTCCCTGTTGCATACCCCAAACGCAGCCCCTTATAATCTATATTCTATGGTCTGATTCTATGAATTTGCTTATTAATATGAGTGAGCTCATACAGTATTTGTCCTTTTGTACCTGGCTTATTTCACTAAACATGAAGTCATCAGTGTTGTTGCATCTATCAGATCTTTCCTTTCTTTTCAAGGCTGAATAATATCCCATTGTATGTATATAGTACAATTTGATTTCCATTCATCTGTTGATGGACACTTGGACTACTTTCATCTTTTTTGCAGTTGTTAATAACACAAGTTTGAACACTGGTGTGCAGATATCTGTTGGAGTCCCTGCTTTCAATTAATTTTAGTGTATACCTTATAGTGGGATTTCCAGGTCATATGGTAATTCTATCCCTATGACCTGGAAGGAATCTGCAAACTCTCTTCCCCTGCAACTGTACCATTTTACCTTCCCATGAACATTGAATGATTATTTCTGTTTCTCCATACTCTCTGTAACACTTGTAATTTTCCATTTTTAGAATAGTAGCCAATATAGTAGGTATTAAATAGTATCTCCTTTTGGTTTTGATTTATATTTCCTTAAAGGCCAATGATATAGAGCATCTTTTCATGTGCTTTTTGGCCATTTTTATACCTTCTTTGGATAAATGTCTGTTTAAGTCTTTTGCCCATTTTTTAACTGCATTGTCTTTTTAATATATTTTTCTTTATTTTTAAAGAAGTTTTAGAGTACATAAATGTTACATTGTATATATAGGGGAGTCCCATGTACCCCATCTCTCCCCCCTCCCACACTTTCCCCCATTAACAATCCCTTTCATTAGTTTGGTACATTTGTTACAATTGATGAACTCACATTGAAGCATTGCTACTAAGCATGGTCTTTAGTTTACATTATGGTTTACACTTTGTACTGCACAATTTTATAGGTTTTTATAGGTTTTGTGTCACATTTATATAATCTAAGTATCCTTAAAAAGATTTTTTAAAAACCCTTATGTTAGGGAGAGGAGGTGGCTCAAGCCATTGGGTGCCTCCCTCCCACATAGGGGGTCCTGGGTTCAGTTCCTTGTGTCTCTTAAAATGAAGACAAGCACACAATGAACAGACACAAGGAACAGATAGCAAGTGCAAAACAATGAGGAGTGGAGAAATAAATAAAATAAATCTAAAAGCAAAAAAACATCATATTCAGGGCATTTCTTTCTATTCTTAGTTTTATAAGTGTTTTTATCAAATCAGCTGCTGGATTTTATAATATGACTTTTCTGCATCAATGGAGATGATCATGTATTTTTTCCCTTCATTTTGTTAATGTGGTGAATTGCATTTATTGATTTATTAATGTTGAACTACCCTTGCAAACCTGGGATAAATCACATATGATCATGTCGTGAATCTTTTGATGTGCTGTTTGATTCAGTTTTCCAGTATTTTGTTGAGGATTTTTGCATCTATATTCATAATGGATACTGGTCTGTAGTTTTCTTGTGCTATCTTTTTCTGGCTTTGGCATGAGGGTGATGCTGGCTTCATAGAATGAGTTAGGGACTCTTCCCTCCTCTTGAAGTTTTTTGGATGATTTGAACAGTAGCCGTATAATTTTTTTTAAATGTTTGGTAAAATTCACCTGTGAAGCCCCTCTGGTCTTCAGCTTTTCTTTGTTGAGAGCTTCTATTTCTTCATGAGTCAGAGTAGGTAACTTGTGAGTTTCTAGGAATTTTTCCATTTCATCTAGGTTATTTAATTTGTTGGTGCTTTTCATTTCTAATTTTAGCGATTTGTGTCCTTTCTCTCTCTCTCTCTGTCATTCTAGCTAAAGGTATGAAAATTTTAATGATCTTTTCAAAACACAACTCTTTTGTTTTTTAATTCTCTATTTTATTTATGTCCACTCTAACCCTTGTTATTTCCATCCTTCTGTTTTCTTTGGGTTTAGTTTTTTTTCCATATCCTCTAGTTTAGAGTAGGTTGCTGAAGTTGAGATCTCTCATTTTTAATGTAAGCCTTTAGAGCTATAAATTTCCCTGTTAGCACTGCCTTTCCTGCATCCCATAAGTTTTGGTATGTTGTGTTTCCATTTACATTCACCTCAAGATGTTTCCTAATTTACCCATTATTTGTTTGAGTACATTAATTTTTATATATTTGCAAATTTTCCATTTCTCCTTCTCTTTTTAATTTCTAGCTTCATTCCACTCTAGTCATGGTAGATGCATTGTATGATTTTGGTATTTTTTAATTTACTGATATTTGTTTTGTGACTTAAATGATCTCTGCTGGAGAATCATCCATGTGCTCTAAGAAGAATTGTATTCTACTGCTCTTGGATGAAGTGCTTTATATATGTGTGTTAGTTACAGCTGGTTTAGAGTATCATTTAATTCTTGTATTTCCTTATTGATCTTCTGACTAGATGTCCTGCCCATTATTTAAAGTGGTGTATTGAAATCTCTTACTCTTAATGTAGAACTGTCTCTTTTTCCCTTCAGATGTCTTATTATTTGCTTCATGTATTTTGTGGCTCTGCTATTAGGTATACATATATGTTTATATCTGTTTTGTTTTCATGTTGAATTTACTTCTTTATTAGTATATAATGACTTCCCTTGTCCCTTATATAAGTTTTTAAATTAAAGTCTATTTTATCTGTTATTAATATAGGTACCCAGTTCTCCTTTAGTTACTTACTTGCCTGGTATATTTTTCCATCCTTTCTATTTCAACCTACTTATGTCTCTGAATTTAAGGTGAGTCTCTTGTAGACAGCCTATAGTTAGGTCATGGGTTTTTATTCATTCTGCTGATCTCTGCCTTTTGACTGTATCATTTACATTTAAGTAACTACTACAAGATGGTAGTTTTGTTTTGTTTTTGCCATTTTCCTGTTTTGTCTTTTAACTCATAACTTTTTGGATACTCAGTTATTCCATTTCACCTACTTCTGTATTTAATTTATTTTGTATTATGCCATTTTGAGACTCTTCTTTTTTTCTCTGAATATATTTTTCATGTACTTTTTTTTGTGGTTGCCACAGGGTTAAAATTTTACCATCCTAAATCAATAACACTCATATTTGATTTAATATCATCTTATCTTCAAAAACATACACACACCCTATTCCTGTACCCTGACCCGGACCTTTTTCTTGGTATTTGTTACAAATTATATCTTTGTACATTGTATGTCCCAAACTATCAATTTATCATACTTTTTTGCATTTGAATTTTAACACCTGTTAGAAGTAAAAAGTAGGATTATATAACAAAAATACAATATGATACTACTGACATTTATAATTACACACATAGTTACCTTTATCAGAGATCTTTTTTTAATGCCTCTTTGATCTATTGTCTAGTGTTTTTTCCTTTTAGTATGAAGAACTTCCTGTAGTGTGGCTCACAGGGCAGGTCTAGTGGTAATGAACTCTCTTGTATTTTATCTGGGAATGTCTTATTCTCTCTCTCATTTATGAAAGAAAGTCTTGCTGGCTGTAAAGGCTTTTACAATTGTTTTCTTTCAGTACTTTAAGTATTTTATACCACTGCCTTCTTGCCTCCATGGTTTCTGATTAGGAATTAGAACTTCATCTTATAGGTGCTCCCTTTTATGCAACATATTGCTTTTCTATTGCTGCTTTGAGAACTCTCTTTTTGTTCTTGGTATAGGAGAATTTGATTACCATGTGTCCGAGCATGTTTCTCTTTGAGTTTATCCAATTTTGGTTCTTGACTGTGCATATTCATTATATTTGGCAAGTTTTCTGCAATTATTTCTTTCAGTATCCCTTCTGCCCCATTCTTTCTTTCTTCTCCTTCTGTTACTTATCTAATATGTATATTTTTACATTTGATTTTGTCCCACAAGTCACTTAGGCTCTTTGTTCAGTTTCCTCATTGCTAAAGCAAATACCAAGCAATGGGTTGACTCAAACACTGGAAATTTCCTGGATAATGGTATTAAGGCTAAGAGAAGTCCAAACAAAAGCACCCTGAAGGCTATGCGTCTTCCCAGTGACTGACATTCTGGAGCTGGCTTACAGTTATCCTTGGTCCTTAGCTTCTCTGTCACATAGAAATACAAATAGTGGCCTCTTCTGGCTCTCCCTTTTTTTTCAGGCTCCATTGTCCTTTAGCTTCTTGCTTCCCAAGGCTTTCTCTATCTGTTCAAATATCATTCTGCCTATAAAGGACTCTAGAAATAGGATTAAGACCCATACTGATGGGTTGGGTTACACCTTAAGTAACCTCTCAAAAGGCCTTTCTTAAAATGTGTTCACATCCACATTAATGGATTAGATTTAAGAACGTATTTTTCTTGGGTAAGTAGTTCCATCACTGCAGGCTCTGTTCTTTTAAAATAATTTTTTCTTTCTGCTCCTGAGCCTGAATCATTTCAATTGTCTTGTATTAAAGATCACTGATTCTTTCTTCTGCCACCTCCAATCTGCTGTTGAATCTGTTTTGGGAATTTTTCATTTCAGAATTTCTCTGGAGAGATTCATATTTTGTTAATCTCCCATTTCTGGCAGTTCATTCTGTGTTTTCCTTTATCTCCTTTAGCATATTGAGGGCAATTTTTAAAAAATTCTCAGCTTTGTAAGTTCATAGTCTGGTCCTATTCATTGATATTTTCTGGATTTTTATTTTTTTCCTTTGATGGTCCATCATTTCCTATTTCTTAGTCTTGTATTCTCTTGTTGCAAAATGTACCTTTTAACATTTGAAAGTGTTAATTATGGAATCTAGTCCCAGAACTCTCAAGTTATTTTTTTACTTTCTAATCTAAAAATAATATTTATTAGTTTGTGTTGATTATAAAAATAACATATAGTAACAGGAAAAATTTGGAACGTATACAAAACTATAAGTAAGAATAACACATAATCACAGCTAGAAAAACTGTGATTCTTTTGATATATTTCCCTCCTGATTTTCTATATAAACATTTATTTTCCATAGCTGAAATAAAAACTTACATAAAGTTTTGTAATGTTCTTCCCCCCTTAACAATATATTTAAGTATTTTTTGCATTCATGAAAAACTTCTCTTTTTTAAAAGCAATTTTATTGAGATATATTAATATACCATACAGTCCATCCAAAGTGTGTGTATTGAATGGGTTTTGGTCTAAGCACGGAGTTATGCATTCATCACCACAATCTATATTAGAATGCTTTCATTACTCCAGAAATGAATCCCTCACCCCTTAGTAGTTACTTCTCCAAACCTTTATCCATCCCCTGCCATACATATCTGCTAATCTAATTCCATATCTATAACTTTATATTTTCAATTTATATAAATATTCCATACTTTATATAATATATAATATATAATATTCCATACTTTATGCCTGGTTTCTGTCACTTATGATAATTCTTTCTCTGTTTTTCTTTAAATAATTGATGCAAAATATTAATATCTTACTATTTAACACAGTCTATAGTTTGCTTAGGTGCATTTCACCTCAAATACCATCCTAATATTAAAGTAGATTTGTTGTGATTCACAAAAGAAAATTCTTATATTTGTACTGTTAACCACACTCATCATCTGTAAAAGGATTCACTATACTATAAAGTCCTGTTTTATCCTTTAACTTTTCTTCCAATGACATACACAGCCCTAAATTTTCCCTTTCAATCACAGTCATACCCCAATATTGGTGCAGCTAGTTACATTCACACTAATGTGCTCTCATAACGTCTATATAATTTCAAGCATTTACAATCAACCTTATTATAAATTCTACACAAATTAAGCTCTGCTCCCCATTCTCTATCCTATTCTATCTTTTGGTGTCCAGTCTTCTAGCTATTAACTCCATGGTAGTGCTCATTATGTTTAGTTCATATTAGTGAGATTGTACAATATTTGTCCTTTTATGTCTGGCTTTTGTCACTCAACATAATGTCCTCAAGGTTCACCCAGGTTGTTATATGCATCACTTTTTCATTTTGTCTCACAGCTGAAAAATATTCCATCTTATGCATATACCACATTTAGATTATCCATTCATCTGTTGATGGACACCTAGATTGTTTCCATCTTTTGGCAATTGTGAATAACACTACCATGAACATTGGTGTGCAAATGTCTTTTTTGGAGCCCTGCTTTCAGTGTTTTGTTTTTTTTTTTAAGATTTATTTATTTATTTCCCCTTCCCTGCCACCCCAGTTGTCTGTTCTCTGTGTCTATTTGCTGCATCTTCTTTGTCTGCTTCTGTTATTGTTCAGCGGCATAGGAATCTGTGTTTCTTTTTGTTGCATCGTCTTGCTGTGTCAGCTCTCTGTGTGGGTGGCGCCATTCCTGGGCAGGCTGCATTTTCTTTCATGCTGGGCGTCTCTCCTTATGGGGCTCACTCCTTGCATGTGGGGCTCCCCTATGTGGGGGACACCCCTGCGTGGCACAGCACTCCTCGTGCACATCAGCACTGCATGTGGGCCAGCTCCACACAGGTCAAGGAGGCCCGGGATTTGAACCGCAGACCTCCCATGTGGTAGACGGACGCCCTAATCATTGGGCCAAGTCCGCTTCACTATAATGGATATTAGCCCCTTATTGGATATGTGGTTTCCAAATATTTTTTCCCATTGCGTAGGCTGCCTTTTTACCATCTTGAAAAAGTCCTTTTAAGCCAAAAGCATTTAATTTTGGAAAATCCCATTTATCTAATTTTTTCTTTCATTGTTTCTGATTTTGGGTTTTGGTGTAAAGTCTAAGAAACTACCTTCTACCACAAGTTCTTGAAGATACTTTCCTACATTTTCTTCTAGGAGTTTTGTGGTGTTGGTTTTTTGTTTGTTTTAGTTCTTTGATCCATTTTGAGTTACTTTTTATATAAGGTGTGAGATAGGGGTCCTATTTCTTTTTCTTTTGTGGATATGAATATGCAATTCACCAAACACCATTTGTTGAAGAGACTATTCTGCCCCAGTTAAGTGACCTTTGTAGCCTTGTCAAAAATCAACTGACCGTATAGGTGAGGTTCTATTTCTGAACTCTCAATTTTATTCCATTGATCCAATGTCCATCTTTATGCCAGTACCATGCTGTTTTGACCATTGTAGCTTTATAATATGCTTTAAAGCCAGGAAGTAGAGTCCACTGACTTCGTTCTTCCTTTTAAAATATTGTTGGCTATTTGATATCCCTTTCCCTTCCAAATAAATTTGATGATTGACTCATTTCTATAAAGTAGGTTTTTGCAATTTTGATTAGGATTGTGTTGAATCTGTAATACAATTTGGGTAGAATTGATATCTTAATGATATTTAGCCCTGCTATCTATGAACACAGAATATCCTTCTATTCATTTAAGTCTTCTTTAATTTCTTTTAGCAATGTTTTATCATTTTTTGAATACTGATCCTCTATATCCTTGTTTAAATTTATTTCTAGATATCTGATTCTTTTACTTACTGTTGTAAATGGAATTTCTTTCCTGATTTTCTCCTCGAGCTCCTTGATTTATAATGCCCTTTTTCATTTCTTATTACAGTTTTTCATTTAAAATCTCATGTCAGATATTAGTATAGCTATTCCAGCTCTTTTTTTGTTACTGTGTGTGTGGAATATCTTTTTCTGACCATTCACTTTCAGGCTATTTCTGTGTTTGTGTCCAAGGTGAGTCTTTTGTAGACAGCATGTAGATGGCTCATTTTTTTTTTTTTTTCCATTTTGTCAGTCTGTGTCTTTGGTTGGGGTGTTCAATCCATTAACATTCTATTTTATTACTGGAAAGCCATTACTTCAACCATTCTATCATTTTGTTTCCTTTGTCATATCTTACTATTGTCTGTCTTTGTACCCTTTTAATTACCCTTACTACAATCTTCATTTCTACACTCTTTTCCATGCCTCTCTCTCGTCTTTTCCCTTCAGGTTGCAGCATTTGCGTTACTATTTTTTGTAAGACCAGCCTCTTTGATGAAATCTCTGTTTCTGTTTATTTGTGAAAACTTTAAAATCACCCCCATATTTGAAGGACAGTTTTTCTGGGTAAAGAATTCTTGGCTGGCAGTTTTTCTCTTTCGGTATACTTTATATATCATTCTGCTGTCTAATGGCCTCCATGCTTTCTGAGATGAATCACTAAATCTTATTGAGCATCTCTTGGAATAGGTCTGTTCAGATTAACTCTGCTTGGTATACATTGCCTTCTTGGATGGTAACATTCATGCCTTTTTTTTGTGGCAATTATTTCCTCAAATATTCTTTCTTTCCCTTTCCCATTCTCTTCACTTTCCAGGGCAACCATATTGCATATGTTTGTGCACTTCACAGTGTCATTCAATTATCTGAGACCCTGGTTAATTTTTTCCATTCTTTTCTCCATCTGTTCTGTGTTTTTGTGTTCAGTGCTCTGTCTTCTAAATCACTGATTTGTTTTTCTACCATTTCAAATCTACTGTTGTATGGCTCTAATGTATTTCTTTTAATTTATTGAAATATATCACTCATTCATAAACATAAAAAAACAGTAAATGTATAATAGTTGTGAACTTACAAAACAAATATATATAACATCAAACAAACATATATAACATCTCACCCTACCACCAATTACTTGCATTGTTTTTAAGCCTTTTTAACTATTGATTAAAGAGCATTGCAAAAATATTACTACTAAACAAAGTATTTGCCCCCTAACCAATCCAATTATTATTATCTTTATATCATTTATATATGAACATACATAAACAGTTAAGTGTATAGTAAAAGTTGTGAACTTACAAAGCAAATATGCATAACTTCATACAGGGGTCCCATACATCAACCCTGCACCAACACCCTGTATTGTCATGAGACATTTCTTACAAACTATGAAAGAACACAGTCAAAATCTTGCTACTAATCATAGTTCTTATCTTACATTTGGTGTTTTCTTCCCCCACCCACCCTATTATTATTTTTTAAATATATTTTTATGACAGAAGCTACAAACCTATAAAACAACCATGCACATGTGCAGAATTCCCAAATAACACCCCTCCATCAACACACAATGTGGTGTGTCATTTGCTACAGATAAATAATATCATCTGATTATTGCTATGTCCATAGTGTATATTTGGCTCACATTTTCATACTGCCTCAGTATCAACACAGTACGTCTTCTGCACAGATGCAAGAATATTTTATTATTACTACTAATCACAGTCCATAGGTCACTCCAGCTGTACCTTTCTCATGCCTGTCCACATTCCCAACATCCTGCAGTAGTGATATACATTTGTTCTAGCTAACAAAGGACACCATTGCACCTGTACCATCAACCACAATTCTCATGCACCTCTTGGTTTACTGTGCTATCCAGTTCTTAGATTATTCTCAAACACTCTGTCAGTTGGCATTTGTATAACTAGACTACCATTTTCAGTCACATCCCCATTTATAAACTAGCTGTTACTCACTATACATTTGCACTCTATACATTTCCACAATTTTACAGTAAAGCTAATTAAAACTTTACATACATTAAACATCAGCAGTCCACTCAGTCCTTCTCTAATCTCCTTTAAGAATCCACCACCTACCACTAGTCTTGAAGATATCTTCCATTAATTTCTTCTAGAAGTTTTATGGTTCTTTCTTTTATTTTTAGTTTTTTGATCCATTTTGTGTTGTTATTTCTTTCAGCTATGGATGCCAATTCTTTCAGCATCATTTGTTCAATGGATTGTTCTGCATGAGCTGTGTGAGTTTGACAGCCTAGTAAAAAATCACTTGACCATACTTGTGAGAGCTGAACCATAAATTTGGTTCCATTGGTCTATTGTGTCTGTCTTTAGGCCAGCACCATGTTGTTTATACCACTATAGGTAGGTATTATGATTTAAAGTCTGGAGATGAGGGTTCACTTTTCCTTTTTATGATGTTTCTGGCTATTCAGGATCACTTACCCTTCCAAATAAATTTAGTAATCATTTTTTCAATTTTTTCTTTAATGCTGGTAGGATTTTTATTGGTATTGCATTAAATATTTATGTAAATTTGAGTAGAATTGCCATCTCAATGATATTTAGTTTTCTGATAAGCATGGAATTTTCTTCCAGTTATTTAGGGCTTTTTTGATTTGTTTAGCATTGAGTTGCAGTTTTGTGAATACAAGTGCTTTGCATCATTGGTTAAGTTTATTCTTATTTGAGTTTTATCTGTCATATTTTATTTTCACCACTCTTTTAACACTTTCAGTTACTTTTATTGATATAATCTTCATTTCTAGACTCTCTTCCAGGCCTCTGTCTCCTGTCTTTTCTTTTCAGGCTCTAGCACACCCTTTAGTATTTCCTGAAAATCTGATCTCTTGCTTAGAAATTCTCTCAGTTTCTGTTTATCTGTGAATATTCTAATTTTGCCCTCATTTTTGAAAGACAGTCTTGCTGGATATAAGATTCTTGGCTGGAAGTTTTTCTCTTCTAGTATCTTAAATATATCAGACCACTGTCTTCTTGGCTCCATGGTTTCTGATGAGAAATCAGCACTTAATCTTATTGGATATCCCTTATATGTTATGCATTGCTTTTCTCTTGCTGCTCTCAGAATTCTCTCTTTGTCTTTGGCCTTTGAGATTCTGATGAGTATGTGTCTTGGAGTTGGTCTATTTGGATTTTTTTGGAGGGTAATACGTTGTGCTTCTTGGACAGGGATATCTTTGTCCTTCAATAGGGTTGGGAAATTTTCTACCATTATTTCTTTGAATATTCCTTCTGCCCCTTTTCCCTTCTCTTCTCCTTCTGGGACACCCATGACATGTATGTTTGCACACCTTTTGTTATCATTTAGTTGCCCAAGACCTTGTTCAATTATTTTCCATTCTTTTCTTCATCTCTTCTTTTGTATATTCACTTTCAGAGGCCATTTCTTCAAGCTCACCAATCCTTTTTTCTGCCTCCTAAAATCTGCTATTATATGATTCCAATGTTTTTTAAATTTCATTGGTTGCTCCTTTCATTCCCATAAGATCTGCTATTTTTCTATGTATGCTTTCAAATTCTTCTTTGTGTTCATCCAGTATGATCTTTATATCTTTAATCTCTTTAGCCATCTCATTTAATTTATTAAGGAGATTTGTTTGAACATCTATAATTAGTTGTCTCAACTCCTTTATGTCATCTGGAGGCTTATCTTCTTCCTTTAACTGGGCCATAGCTTCCTGTTTCTTGGTGTGGATTGTAATTTTTTGTTGGTGTCTTCACATATGGCTTCCTAGAGTATTTTTTCTGGGTGCAGTTTTTCTCTCTAGTTTAGGGCTTCCTATTGTTTCTCCCTTGCTGGTTATGCAGTAGGAACCAAGCATGTAGTTGGTGCTGTAAGCTGTGGAGGCTCAAGCTGCCCTCATTGCACCAGGGCCAGTGAAGCTTCTTCCAACTTTCTCCTTTGCCAGGGGTACGGACAGAGTCACAGCTATATGGAATAATTCACGTGCCAGCCTAGACTGTAGTTGCCCAGAGAGACTGATGAAGCTTCACATCCCTTTCACCCCTACCTGGGGCAGGGATGGAGCTGCAGGTGTGGGCAGCAATCTATGCCATGTGGGTCCTAAGATGACCGCAGTTGCTCTGGTAGACTTCTGAATTTCAGTCTATGCCAGCCAAAGTCACTTGCAGTTACCTGTATAGGCTGGTACAGGGCTCCTCAGCCTCCTCCCTGCCAGAGGTGGGGCTGTGTGGGAGGAAGGGCGCCCGGCTTGCCACAGTAGCAAACGGTGCAGCAAGAAGTGATACCGCCTCTGCCCACTGGGCCTAGATAAGGTGACCTCGCCTGACTAGGCCTTTGCTGCTAATGGCTGGCTGGTGCTGCCCTCCCCCTTTTTATCTCCCGCCTAGCCCAACATCCGGCCAGCTCTCACTCCCCCTTTCCCCTCCCCTATTCCAAACCTCTCCGCCAGCCCTCTGCCTAGCAACCGCTTACAATCACCTATCAGGAAGCAGTACCCGCCCGCACCTATCAAATCCCTCCACGCAGTCCCTAACCCTATAAAGCTATGTCCCCTTCCGCAATAAACCGGACTTGCGTACCAGACCTGGTCTCCGCGGCATTCTTTCTCCCCTCGCCGCGCGTCCTCCACGCCTGAGAGCCCCTCTGAGGCTGTCTGCCGCAGCCTCAGACGCCTTTGCAGCCAGCTGACCCCTCCAAACCCCCCCGTCAGCGTCGGGGTGCAAGCCGCCCCAGCCGCAAAGCCGCCCCAGCCGCAGGGCTGCAGCCTAGGCTGGCTGCAGGCTGATCTGGGAAAGAAACTTGTCAGCCCGGCTTCTCCTCAGGCTGGGGGCAGTCAGAATGGTGGCTACTGGCCTCTTTCTGACTTGGGCTGGTTCATACCCTAGCTGTTCCCAGGGTTATCCCTTAGCCAGCTAAGTCTCCCAATCAGTAGGTGAAATCGGCAGCCAACCGTCTCCTTCTCCCCTTTTTGTGGGAAATGGAGCTTCCAGTTCCTGTCACAGAGAAGCTCCTGGGGCAGCTTGTGCTGCCAGAGTAGGATAATTACTGGCTTCCACGGCTTGGCCAGTAACTTCCCAGATTGACTGGCACAGGTCCCTGCAGTTTCCTCCCTGCTGGAAGTGGCAGTAAGGCCTAGGCTAGACTTGCAATAAGATCTGGATGGGAAGAAGCCGGTCCCCACCAGCTCTGGGATTTTCAGTCCACCCACTCCCCCTCATGCCAGGTGTGGAGTTAAGATGTGTCTCCCGGCCTCTTTCTGACCTGGACAGGCTCAAACCTTAGCTGTTTTCAGGATCATACTGTAACCCACTGTATCTCCTCATCATAGCTGAAATTGGTGCCCAGCCATCTCTTCCTCCCTCATTTTGGGGAAGCAGAACTTTTAATTCCAGCCATGGAACAGCTCCGAAGGTGGCTTGTGCCTCCAGTGGAGGATGGGCACCAGCCTCCGCAGCGTGGAGCGCTCTACTTATGAGTCTTTTCTGCAGATGGGCAGTCTCCTCCTTCCACTCCCCCAAAGATGTTTCAGGATGCTCTTCTGGCCTCCTGGGGCCTCCAAACAGGTACAGCTAGCTCCAGAGAGCTGTGGGTGTTTGCTAACTGCCCTGTAGCAGGAGCTGACTCTAGGAGCTCCTTACTCAGCAATGATCTTGTTGGTTCTTCGCTCCAATGTATTTTTAATTTTATCCTATGTGTCTCTCATTTCTTTTAGGTCTGTTATTTTTGTGTTCAAGCTTTTGAATTCTTCTTTATGATCTCCCAATGTCTTATTTATTTCATAATTTTTAAAGTATATCAATCATACCTGAATATACATAAACAATAAGTAAATAGTAAAAGTTGCAAACTTATAAAACAAACATGCTTCTCATCATACAGGGCTCCCATATATCACCCCACCCAACACCTTGTATTGTTGCGAAACATTTGTTATAAACTATGAAAGAGCATTGTCAAAATATTATTACAGGCGGTGGACTTGGCCCAGTGGTTAGGGTGTCCGTCTACCACATGGGAGGTCCGCGGTTCAAACCCTGGGCCTCCTTGACCCGTGTGCAGCTGGCCCATGTGCAGTGCTGATGCACGCAAGGAGTGCTGTGCCATGCAGGGGTGTCCCGCATAGGGGAGCCCCACGCGCAAGGAGTGTGCCCTGTAACGAGAGCCGCTCAGCAGGAAAGAAAGTGCAGCCTTCCCAGGAATGGTGCCGCACACACGGAGAGCTGACACAACAAGATGATGCAACAAAAAAAAAGAAATACAGATTCTTGTGCTGCTGACAACAACAGAAGCGATCAAAGAAGATGCAGCAAATAGACATAAAGAACAGACAACAGGGGTGGGGGAGAGGGGGAAGGAAAGAGAAATAAATAAATAAATAAATAGGAGAGGGGGCAAGATGGCGGCTGAGTGAACATCCCTGTTAGGGTCTTCTGCAGGGAATCGGCTGGGAGGCGTTGGAGACTCTTTGGGACCGGATTGTTTCGGGATTTTTGCTGGTCCGGAGGTGTCTGGACATCGATTTGGAGGGAAGGTAACAGAGAGGATCCGTCTGTGAAATATACACGGAGATCCCAGCTACCTGTAGAGGATTCCCTCCTTGGGTAGGCGGAGACGAGGCATCTAGCCCCGCTCGGTGGGACTGAGCCAGGCCAGGCCGCAGCGGCGCACGCCGGAGCCGGGCCGGGCTGCGCCGGCGGCGAGCGGGGCCGGGCGGGGCCGATTCAGGCCGCGGGGTGGGTGGCGGACGCCGGAGCCGGGCCTGGGCCGCTGTAGCGAGCGGAGCCGGGCGTAGCCGGGCCGGGCCGCGGCGGTGTACGGAGCCGGGCGGGGCCGGTGCAGGCCGAGGCGGCAAGAGGCAGACGCCAGAGCCAGGCCGGGCCGCTGTAGCAAGCGTAGCCGGGCGTAGCCGGGCATAGCCGGGCCGGGCCGCGGCGGCGTACGGAGCCGGGCGGGGCCGGTGCAGCCCGCGGCGGCGAGAGGCGGACGCCGGAGCTGGGCCGGGCTGCTGTAGCAAGCGGAGCCAGGCAGAGCCGGGTCAGGCCGCAGCGGCATACGGAGCCAGGCGGGGCCGGTCCAGGCCGCGGCGGCGGGAGGTGGATGCGGGAGCCGGCTGGGCCGCTGTAGCGAGCAGAGCCGGGCGGAGCCAGGCCAGGCCGCGGCGGCGTACGGAGCCGGGCGGGGCCGGTCCAGGCCTCCGCGGTGGGCGGAGCCGGGCCTGCGGAGGAGTTTCTGTTCTTTGTTTGTTTGTTTGTTTTTTTTTTATTTTACTTAATTTTTTTTTTTTGGCACATCTGCAGTACTGGGGAGTTCGTGGGCCCTGGGCGGCCTATTGGGGGTTTGTGGGAAGGGAGGTGCTTGCAGACCCATTTGGGCAGACAGACGGGGGGTTTTAGGGCAAAGCGGGGGGAAGTTGTTGTTTTAGATAGTGTTGCAATTGTGACACGTGTATACCTGTATCTCTCTTCCCCCTATCCGTCCCCCACCGTTTGCCCATCTGCATTTGCTTTCTTCTTTTCTTCTTGTCTTTCTTTTTTTCTTTATTATAATTAGGTTTTTTTTTTTCGGTTTTCTCTTTCCCTCTTGTCCCTCATCTTCCACTTATTTTATTTTAATTCAAGTATACAATAGGTGCTACAGGGAACACCTCACATTTGCTGGGTTTTCCCATCCTCCACTGCCTCATTTCTGTTTGAACTGATTTAGGCTACCTACACTATCCCCCTTCCCCTGCATCTTGATATCCACTATCATCTACTGTCTCTCCTATATTCCACCCCCCACCTCCCGTTCTTTGATCCACAAAGTGTCTAACTCTTAATTTCTAATACCTTTGTTCTGTTTTCTGTCTGTTATCCACTCTTGAAACTATTACCTTTCTATTCTTTTTCCCTCTCTCATGAAAACAATAGCTTTGTAGTTCATACCATATTCCCCCCATATTCAGTCATCTACTTCATAAAAGGTACTCTACCTACAGCTATAACTCTATACAATCTACATAAATCTAACCTCCATCCTCCCAGATCTCATATTCTTGCTTTGTTAACATACATCACCAATACTACCTTACACTTTTCCCTTGCTTACACAATTGCCTTTCCCCAACACTAATACTTTCCTCTAAAGTGAACTTAACCAACAACAAGTAACTAGAATAAGAAGAAAAAAGTGACAAAGAGAAGATATAACACCTATGCAAAAACAACAACTAATTAACCTCCAAGAGCAGACAAAGAAGCTAAGGAACTGGTTAAGTTCATCAAAATAAAGAGATGAACAGAAAGCAACAAAAATCTACAAACCAAACCAATAATCAGGAAAACATGGCTGAATCCAATCAACAAACCAATAATCATGAAGGGGAGCAAAACTTGGCACAAGCAATGAAAGATCTCAGAACATTTATCACCGACAAATTTGATGCAGTAATGAAAGAGGTTAACAACATGAAGACATCACTTGGAGGGGAAATTGCAGACATACGCAAAAACATAACAGATATGATGGGAATGAACACCACAGTTCAAGAAATCAAAAATACACTTGCAGCAAATATCAGCAGACTAGAAGAGACAGAGCAGAGAATTAGTGATGTGGAAGACAGTACATCAGAAATCAAACAGATAGTAGAAGGGGTCAATAAGAAGATAGAAAAAATCCAATTAGGATTTAGAGACCTGAATGACAATGCAAAACGCTCAAACATACGTATTATAGGCATTCCAGAAGGTGAAGAGAAGGGAAAGGGGTCAGAAGGAGTGTTGCAGGAAATAATGGCTGAAAACTTCCCAAATCTACTGAAAGAGACAGATGTACATATCCAAGAAGCACAGCGCACTCCACAAGTCATAAACCCCAACAGGCCCACCCCAAAACATATACTTGTCAAATTATCCAATGCTCAAGACAAAGAGAAAATCCTAAAAGCAGCAAGAGAAAAGAAAACCATCACATACAAGGGAAGCTCAATTAGATTAAGTGCTGATTTCTCTTCTGAAACCATGGAGGCAAGAAGACAGTGGTATGATATAGTCAAGGTACTAAAGGAAAAAAATTTCCAACCAAGAATACTCTATCCAGCTAAACTAGCATTCAAACATGATGGAGAGTTCAAAATATTCGCAGACAAACAGAAACTGAAAGAGTATACCAACAAGAAACCTCCCCTTCAAGAAATTCTAAAGGGAGTTCTGCAGGAAGAAAGGAAAAAACAGGAAAGGCAAAGTTGGAGGAGAGTATAAGACCAACAACAACAACAAAAAAGACAAAAAAAAATATACAAACAAAATATGACAAACACAAATCCAATCAAAATATGGCTAACACAAATAATTCCTTGATAGTAATAACACTGAATGTCAATGGATTAAACTCACCTATCAAAAGATTCATACTGGGACATTGGATAAGGAAATATGACCCATCCATATGCTGTCTACAAGAGACACATCTTAGACCCAGAGACACATGGAGATTGAAAGTGAATGGCTGGAAAACAATCATACAAGCTAACAATAACCAAAAAAAGGCAGGAGTAGCTATATTAATATCAGACAAAATAGACTTTAAATGTGAAACAATTGTGAGAGACAAAGAAGGATACTACATTTTAGTGAAAGGGAAAATCTGTCAAGAAGATCGAACAATCATAAATATCTATGCCCCTAACAAGGGTGCCTCTAAATACGTCAGGCAAACGCTGGAAAAACTAAGTGAAAGAATAGATACATCTACAATTATAGTGGGGGATTTTAATACACCACTATCAACTCTGGACAGAACATCTCAAAAGAGAATCACCAAAGAAACAAAACATCTGAATAGTATATTAGAGGAGCTGGATCTAATAGACATATATAGATCGCTACACCCAAACACAGCAGGATATACATTTTTCTCAAGCGCACATGGATCATTCTCCAAGATAGATCATATGCTAGGCCACAAAGAAAGGCTGAACGAATTCAGAAAGATTGAAATCATACAAAACATTATCTCTGACCACAGTGGAGTCAAGCTGGAGATTTGCAAGGGACAGAAGCTTAGATTTCACACCACGATTTGGAAATTAAACAGCACACTCTTAGAAAAACAGTGGGTCAAAGAGGAAATCTCAAAAGAAATCAATGACTACCTTGAAACAAATGATAATGATAACACAACATACCAAAATTTATGGGATGCAGCAAAAGCAGTACTGAGAGGGAAGTTTATAGCCATAAATTCATATATCAAAAAAGAAGAACGAGCAAAAATTGAAGAACTAACTGCACATTTGAAGGAATTAGAAAAACAACAACAAAGTAACCCAACAGGAAGAAGAAGGAAGGAAATAACAAAGATAAGAGCAGAACTAAATGAAATAGAAAATAAGAAAGCACTTGAACAGATAAACAAGACCAAGAGCTGGTTTTTTGAGAAGATTAACAAAATTGACAAACCTTTAGCAACACTAACAAAGGACAAAAAGAGAGAAGATGCAAATACACAAAATAAGAAATGAGAAAGGCGATATCACCACTGACCCCACAGAAATAAAGACTATCATAAGAGGATATTTTGAAAAACTATATTCCAACAAAAATGACAATCTAGAGGAAATGGACAAATTCCTAGAAACACATAAGCAGCCCATATTGACAAAAGAAGAAATTGATGATCTTAACAAACCAATCACAAGCAGAGAGATAGAATCAGTTATTAAAAATCTCCCAACTAAGAAGAGCCCAGGGCCAGATGGCTTCACAGGTGAATTCTACAAAACATTCCGGAAAGAACTGACACCAATCCTGCTGAAACTATTCCAAACCATCGAAACAGAAAGAACATTACCCAACTCCTTCTATGATGTCAACATTACCCTAGTACCAAAGCCAAACAAAGACATCACAAGAAAGGAAAATTACAGACCAATTTCTCTAATGAACCTAGACGCAAAAATACTTAACAAAATACTTGCTAATCGTATTCAACAACACATTAAACGTATTATACACCACGACCAAGTGGGATTCATCCCAGGTATGCAAGGATGGTTCAACATAAGAAAATCAATCAACGTAATACACCATATAAACAGATTGAAGGAAAAAAATCACATGATTATATCTATTGATGCAGAAAAAGCATTTGACAAAATACGGCACCGTTTCTTGATAAAAACACTCCAAAAGATTGGAATACAAGGGAATTTTTTGAACATGATAAAGAGTATATATGAAAAACCTAAAGCCAATATTGTTTACAATGGAGAAATCCTAGACTCCTTCCCTCTAAACTCAGGAACAAGACAAGGATGCCCACTGTCTCCGCTCCTATTTAACATTGTCTTAGAAGTACTTGCTCGAGCACTGAGGCAAGAACCAGAAATAAAAGGCATTCAAATTGGAAAGGAAGAAGTCAAAATTTCATTATTTGCAGATGACATGATCCTATACATAGAAAACCCTGAGAGATCTACAACAAAGATTCTAGAACTCATAAATGAGTTTAGTAAAGTCGCAGGTTATAAGATCAATGCGCAAAAATCAGTAGCATTTCTGTACACCAATAATGAGCAAGATCAGGAGGAAATCAAGAAACAAATACCATTCACAATAGTAAATAAAAAAATCAAATACTTAGGAATAAATTTAACTAAAGAGGTAAAGAACTTATACACCGAGAACTATACAAGATTGTTCAAGGAAATCAAAGAAGACCTAAATAAATGGAAGACTATTCCTTGTTCATGGATAGGAAGACTGAACATTATTAAGATGTCTATCCTACCAAAACTGATCTACGCATTCAATGCAATCCCAATAAAAATCAATGCAGCCTTCTTTAAGGAACTAGAAAAACTAACTATGAAATTTATTTGGAAAGGAAAGAGACCCCGAATAGCCAAAGACATACTGAAAAAGAAAAACGAAATTGGAGGAATCACACTACCTGACTTCAAAACATACTATAAAGCTACGGTGGTGAAAACAGCATGGTATTGGCATAAGGAGAGACACATAGACCAATGGAATCGAATTGAAACCTCTGATATAGAACCTCACATATACAACCACATAATATTCGATAAAGCCACCAAACCCTCTCAACAGGGAGAGAGTGGCCTATTCAACAAATGGTGTCTGGAGAACTGGATAGCCATATGTAGAAGAATGAAAGAGGATTACCATCTCACACCTTATACAAAGATCAACTCAAGATGGATCAAAGACCTAAATATAAGAGCCAAGACTATAAAAACCTTAGAAAGCAGTGTAGGGAAACATCTACAGGACCTTGTAATAGGAAATGGATTTATGAATATCTCACCAAAAGCACGAGCAGCAAAAGAACTAATAGATAAATGGGACTTCCTCAAAATTAAAGCCTTCTTCACCTCAAAGGAGTTTGTCAAGAAAGTAAAAAGGGAGTCCACACAGTGGGAGAAAATATTTGGCAATCATATATCTGATAAGAAACTTATAACTTGCATATATAAAGAACTCCTATATCTTGAAAATAAAAAGATA
The DNA here is from genome assembly GCF_030445035.2 of Dasypus novemcinctus. Classification (NCBI taxonomy): domain Eukaryota; kingdom Metazoa; phylum Chordata; class Mammalia; order Cingulata; family Dasypodidae; genus Dasypus; species Dasypus novemcinctus. The sequence goes on along the minus strand of NC_080674.1, from coordinate 65,704,259 downwards.
AACAACCCATTTAAAAAATGGGAAAAAGACTTAAACAGACACTTCTCTGAAGAAGAAATACAAATGGCAAGAAAGCACATGAAAAAATGTTCCAAATCTCTAGCTATCAGGGAAATGCAAATCAAAACTACAATGAGATACCATCTTACACCCATAAGATTGGCAGCTATGAAAAAAACAGAAGAATACAAGTGCTGGAGAGGATGTGAAGGAAGGGGAACACTCATCCACTGCTGGTGGGAATGCAGAAGGATCCAACCATTCTGGAGGACAGTATGGCGGTTTCTCAAAAAACTAGCCATAGATTTGCCATATGACCCAGCAATACCACTGCTGGGTATATACCCAGCAGAACTGAAAACAAGGACACAAACCGATATATGCACACCAATGTTCATAGCAGCATTGTTCACTATTGCCAAAAGTTGGAATCAACCCAAATGCCCATCAACAGACGAGTGGATCAATAAAATGTGGTATATACACACAATGGAATACTACTCGGCTGTAAGAACAAACACACTACAAACACATGTGATAACATGGATGAATCTTGAGAACCTTATGTTGAGTGAAGCAACCCAGACATTGAAGGACAAATACTACATGACCTCAATGATATGAAATAAACAAGCTGCCCTAGATAGCAAGAGACTGAACGATAGGCTTACAGGAAATCGGAGGGTGGAGGAAGGATATGAGCCGATGTCTGCAGGGGTGGAATTTAAGACGAGATGGTGGTAAGTATGAACACAAAGAAGAGATAAAAGGGGGGCAAGGGGTTGCCTTTGGTTGGGGCTTTGCAGGTTTGAGGGTGGCTGGGGAGGGACGGATGGGTAACGTTGCCCAAAAGTGGGGGGAGGGAGGGGTAGCATACGAACACAGGAGAGGGTCAGGTGTTGGTGGAGAGTAAAATGCCGAGAAAATCATATCAAAATATAATAAAGAGGGTTACCTGTTTAGAATGCTCGGAGGGGAGGGTCTGATGCAGGACGGGCTCCTGGGGAATGTCTAAATGCTCATTCTGCCAGAGTGGGTGACACCATGGGGTAGAAACCCAAGTAGTGAGAGTGGGGGTGGACCCACATCCTGGGGAGTACTAATGCCATCAAATAGAGGGAACGGTATCCCTCGAGAGAAAGGGTGGCTCCCAGGGCATTGGGGCAGTTGAGCAAGTTAGGCCCTGAACACTATTCCATCTATCTCTGGAAGTGGCTCCTCAGGAAACGGAGGTTGGCTGTCACTGTGGGCACCAAGGTGGAAGGGAAAATGGACGTTAAATGTGTGGAACCAAAGTAAATAGGGGGTAAGAGAGGAGTTTCTTGAGAGTACACAAGGATGGTTATAAAACATGTAATATTACACCATAACATGTAGGAGATGACAGACTGATAATGTAAACCATAATGTAAAACATAGGATAACTAAAAATGTAAAGAACTGTGTATCCTAAAGTATGCACCATAATGTAAGCGCAGATGTCACCTTGTTAGAAAGCTAATGTCTCAGACTCTGTACATCACTTTAAGTAAATATGATATGAATAGGGCGTAAGAGTATCACTGTGGAAGGGAAAAGGTTTTCTGGTGGATGTGTGGGAGTGCTGTATATTATATATATACATTGCTGTGGTCTAGGACTCCTGTGAAGAAAAGCTGAATAATTAGGGGGGGGGGGGAAGAAAAAGAAAAAGAAAAAGATAGGATGTGGAATTTTTTCAAGTCAACATTCTTTATCTAAGTTCTTTATCTAACTTTATCCAAGTTCTTTATCTATCCTTTAAACCCATCGCTATATGCCATTCCCTAGTAAGGGACCATGACATTATATTGGGCTTCAAATTTCGGGGAGTTCTGGATCACAGAGTGTTTCAACAATGGCAATGGAGGGATACTGGTATGGGATACCAATGACAGGTGATATATGGCTGACAGGGAGCTGTACAGAACATATGTCCAGGGTGCATGGTAATGTTTGGATATACTCATAGTGGCAACAATTAAAAACCACAGTAGGGGGGGGGGTACTGGGTTCCTGGCCAGTGGTGCTCTGTCGTGGTCCCTAGGGGAGCAGCGACAGTCTCCCAGGTACAGTGGCGGGGGACCGGGAAGGAGTGAGGGTTCAACAGTGAGCCCCTGATGCTAATGACTATGCTTGTGAGCTGATAAACCTAAAATAAGAACAAGGCCTAGAGCAACATTGTGCCTGGGAATTTCCTCCTGTCAGCCTTCATGTTACTCAAATGTGGCCAGTCTCGAAGCCAAACTCAGCATGTAAATGCAATGCCTTCCCCCCAGCGTGGGACATGACACCCGGGGATGAGCCTCCCTGGCAACGAGGGACCACTATCAACTACCAACTGATGATGCAACTGGAAAATGACCTCATACGGAAGGTTCAATGCGGATCAGCAGAATATCCATGTCTACATAAAATACCATGACTTTAAAATGCTGTTTGACCTAAAGTAAGGGGGAAATGGAAAGGAGAAATGAGTTTATATGGCTACGAGTTTCTAAAAAAGAGTCTGGAGGCTGGCAGAAGGATTGCCCTCATGTACAACTGAGAAGAGTCAGAGAGACAGATAAAGCAGATACAACCCCCAGATATTGGTTCCTCTGAGGGCTAAAGAGACCCATGGGAGTTATGGTCATGGCCGATGGGGTTAACTACAAGGGCAGATGGCCCCTCTTTGGAAATGGTGTTTATGTGTGATGAATCTGGACTCAGATGGGATCTCCCTTCATAAGACTTTCATGCTAATGTGCTGGAGGTGCAGTTAATGTTGGGGTTTAAGATATATTTAGGGGATTTGAATCTCTGGACCGACAATGAGATAGCCAGGTCCTGAGCCTCAACAGACTCCAGCACCTACAATCTGATCTATTGGACTTACCACACTCAGCTAAGATGGAGGTGAAGAAGGACAACCACCACACCATGGAGCCTAGAGTGATTACAACTGAAAATGGGAGGATTGCATCCAGCATCCAGGTGGAATCTGAGCCTCCTCTTGACATAAAGGTGCAATGGACACAACCAATCCAGTGTCCACATAGAAGAGGTGGCATTGGATTGGGAAAAGTGGACATAATGGACAAAGGGTATGGGGAAAGGCAGGAAGAGATGAGAGGTGGAGGCGTCTTCGGGACATGGAGCTGCCCTGGATGGTGCTTCAGAGGTAATCACCGGACATTGTAAATCCTCACAGGGCCCACTGGATGGAATGGAGGAGAGTATGGGCCATGATGTGAACCATTGTCTATGAGGTGCAGAGGTGCCCAAAGATGTACTTACCAAATCCAATGGATGTGTCATGATGATGGGAACGAGTGTTGTTGGGGGGGGAGAGGGGGGTGGGGGGGTGGGGTTGAATGGGACCTCACATATATATTTTTAATGTAATATTATTACAAAGTCAATAAAAAAAATAAGTAAAAAAAAAAAATAAATGAATCTTTTAAAAAAATATATTATTACAAACTATAGCCCCTATCTTATATTTGGTGTATTTCCCCCCCGACCCACCCTATTATTAACATCCTGGGGAAGCAGCTGTGGCTCAACTGATAGAGCATCCACCTACCCTATGGAGGGTCCAGGGTTTGATACCCAGGGCCTCCTGACCTGTGTGGTGAGCTGGCCCACGCGCAGTGCTGCCACACGCAAGGAGTGCTGTGCCATGCAGTGGTGTCCCCACGTAGGGATACCCCACAGTCAACAAGTGTGCCCCATGTGGAGAGTCGCCCTGCATGAAAAAAAGTGCTGCCAGCCCAGAAGTGACACTGCACACATGGAGAGCTGATGCAGCAAGATGATGCAACAACAGAAAAAAGTGACAGTTTCTTGTTGCTGCATGACAAGAATGCAAGTGGACACAGAAGAACACAGCAAATGGACACAGAGAGCAGACAACAGAGGGGAAGGGGAGCGAAATAAAAATAAATCTTGTTTAAAAAACCCAAACATCTTATATTAGTATTATACATTTGTTAAGTTCATGAGAGAACATTTTCATATTTGTTCTGTTAATCACAGTTCATCTTCCACCACTGGACTCCCTGTATTTTACAGCCCCATGTTTTGTACAATCCATTCAAAGTGTGCACTTAGAGGCTTTCATTTTCATCATAGAGTTTGTCATCACTTCAGTCAATTTTAGAATGTTTTCATTACTCCAAAATGAAAAATCCCATATCCCCTTATACCTCCTATTCTTGTTTCTTAGAATTGATACAATATCTTCTTTGCTATTGCTGCAAAAATATTACATCACTATTAACTATCCTCCATAAGTTATATTAGTTGTAATTTTCCCATATATCGTCATATTCTTAACACTTTGTAAAAGAACATTCTTATATTTATGCTATTAGCCAAATCTTCACCCACCACCAAAATCACTGTTATACATTCCCTAGATAATTTTCTAGTTTCCTTTCAATTGATATTATAATATGTCCACAGACTACCTCTTTCAGCCGCAATCACATTTGTAAGCCAGCAGTACTAGTTATACTCACTATAATGTGTTGCCATCAACTATTCATTTCCACACTTTTACAGTAAACCTTATTAAAAATTCTGCATACATTAAGCATCAGCTCCCATTCTCAAACCACATTCTATTTCCTATTAACCTATACTATAGAGTTTACTACTGTGAGGTTACTCATTGTATTTAGTTCATATTAGTGAGACCATACAATGTTTGTCCTTTTTTGTCTGACTTATTTCACTCAACATAATGTCCTCCAGTTTCATTCGTATTGTCATATGCAACTAATTTCATTTCTTCTTACAGCTGAATAGTATTCCATTGTATCTATATACCACATTTTGTTTATCCATTTATAATTTGATGGACACATGGGCTGGTTCCATCTTTTAGCAATTTTGAATAATGCTGCTATGAATATCAGGGTGAAAATACAGCTCACATCATTGCTTTCAGTTCTTCTGAATATATCCTAGTAGTGGGGTTGTTTGATCTTATGGCAATTCTATACTCAGCTTTTTTTTTTTTTTTTAATTTTTTTATTTTTTATTGACTTTGTAATAATATTACATTAAAAATATATATGTGAGGTCCCATTCAACCCCACCCCCCCCACGCCCCCTCTCCCCCCCCCCCCAACAACACTCGTTCCCATCATCATGACACATCCATTGGATTTGGTAAGTACATCTTTGGGCACCTCTGCACCTCATATACATTGGTTCACATCATGGCCCATACTCTCCTCTATTCCATCATGTAGGCCCTGTGAGGATTTACAATGTCCGGTGATTACCTCTGAAGCACCATCCAGGGCAGCTCCATGTCCCGAAGACGCCTCCACCTCTCATCTCTTCCTGCCTTTCCCCATACCCTTTGTCCATTATGTCCACTTTTCCCAATCCAATGCCACCTCTTCTATGTGGACACTGGATTGGTTGTGTCCATTGCACCTTTATGTCAAGAGGAGGCTCAGATTCCACCTGGATGCTGGATGCAATCCTCCCATTTTCAGTTGTAATCACTCTAGGCTCCATGGTGTGGTGGTTGTCCTTCTTCACCTCCATCTTAGCTGAGTGTGGTAAGTCCAATAAATCAGATTGTAGGTGCTGGAGTCTGTTGAGGCTCAGGATCTGCCTATCACATTGTCTATACTCAGCTTTTTGAGGTACCAAACTCTTTCATCCACATAAGGGTGTTGTATTTTGTCAAATGCATTTTCTGCATCAATCAAGATGATCACGTGATCTTGCTTCTTCAGTTCATCAATGTGGTTTATTGCACTAATTGATTTTCTTGTGTTGAACTACCCTTGCATACCTGGAATAAAACCCACTCAATCATGGTGTGTAATTCTTTCAATGAGCTTTTTAGTTTCTGTTCCCAAGTATTTTGTTGAGGATTTTCACATCTATATTCATTAGAAATAGTGGTCCGGATTTTTCTTTTTTTCTTTATCTTTATCTGATTTTGGTATTAGGGTGATGATGGCTTCATAGAATGAGTTTTGGTAGCATTCTTTCCTGTTCAATCTTTTTGGAAGAGCTTGAGCAAGATTGGTATTAGATCGCCCTTGAATGATTGGTAAAATTCACCTGTGAAGCCATCTGGTCCCAGGCTTTTCAGATTTGGGAGATTTTTTGTTTTTTTAAAAAGATTTATTTATTTATTTATCCCCCCCACCCCCCCACCCCCCGCTTGCAGCTTGTTCCTTTCTTTTGTTGTCTCTTTTCTGTATCCATTCACTGCATGTTTTTTCTGTATCTGCTTGTCTCCCTTTGTTATGCCATCTTGTTGCACCAGCTTTCCATGGCACATGGGCCGTCAGCTCTCCGTGGTGCGTGGGCCAGCTTGCCTTCACAAAAAGGCCCTGGGACACAAACCCAGGGCCTCCCATATGGTAGATGGGAGCCCAACTGATTGAGCCACAGCCACTTCCCTTTGGGAGGTTTTGATGACTGTTTCAATCTCTTCACTTGTGATTGATTTTTTGAGGTCTTCTATTTCTTCTAGAGTCAGTGTAGGTGGTTTTGTGTGTTTCTGGGAATCTATCTTCTCTACGTTGTCTAGGTTTTTGGCATACAATTGTTCATAGTATCCTTTCAGGATCTCTTTTATTTCTGCTGGGTTAGTAGTAATGTCCCCCCTCTAATTTCTGATTTTATTTAGCTGTGTTGTCACTCTTTTTTTCTTTGTCTGTCTAGCTAAGGGTTTGTCAATTTTGTTGATCTTCTCCAAGAACCAACTTTTGGTTTTGTTGAGTCTCTCCATGTTTTTTATCTCTCTCTAAATTTCATTTATTTCTGCTCTTACCTTTACTATCTCTTTCTTTTGGCTTGGTTTGGGATTAGTTTGTTGTTCTTTTTCTAGTGCCTTCAGGTGTGCAGTTAGAGATCCAGTTTTAGCTCTTCTTTTTATATGTAAGCATTGAGGGCTATACATTTCACTCTCAGCACTGCTTTCACTGCATCGCATTGGTTCTGATATGTTTTATTCTCATTTTCATTTATCTTGAGATATTTATTGATTTCTCTTGCAATTTCTTCTTTGACCCACTGATTATTTAAGAGTGTGTTGCTTAATCTTCATATATTGGTGAATTGTCCCTTTTTTTTGCATTTTGTGGTTTTTCAACTTTATTCTATTATTATCAGAGAAAGTTCTTTATAGAATTTTGATCTTTTAAAAATTTATTGCAGTCTGCTTTGTGACCCAACTTGGTCTATCCTGGAGAAAGATCTTCTCAAGGAGCACTTGAGAAGAATGTGTCTACTGTTTTGTGATGCAGTGTTTTGTGTTTAGTTTGTTTATAATATTTTTCAAGCTCTCTGTATCTTTATTGCTCCTCTGCATTGGATCTATCCAGTGATGAGAGTGGTTTGTTGAAGTCTCCAACTTCTATTGTTTTGGCAGTTTGAGATTATTCTATATATCCCAAAAGGAGAAAGAATATTTTGTAAACTAATTTATTCTTCTAGGTGTAATATCCTTTGATTGCATTTAGTTCAACTGAGGGGCCTTTGAAAGAATTACTTGATAGGATTGCTGTGGGGCTTTTGATCCAACTATGTCAGTGAGGCATGGCTCAGGGTGAATCCCCACTCCCTTGCTGGGTCTGATATAAATGGAATCATAGAGAGACAACAGGAGTAAAGAGGGGCTGCCATGTGACCTGCCGTTACCTGGAGAAGTTGAGGAAACACCACCCCCTCATGTCCTATTGGGGGCAGAGATGTATCCATAGGTTTTCTCACGAATCTAGTTTGGGTTGCCCGGAGAGTCTGAAGGCATATGGTCCTTCCTTCTGCCCTGTCAAGGCTAAGGTTGGAACCAGAGACGTGTCCAACATTCTGGTTCCTATGGGTCAAAAGCATCTGCAATTGCCCAGAAAGGCTGAGGAAACACCACACCACTCCTTTCCTAAGGAGAGGGTATGGAGTCACAGATGTGTCCAACAATCCCATCTGTGTGGGCTGAAACTGCCTGTAGTTGCCTGGAGAGGCAGGTGCAGGTCTCCTCAGTTTCCTCCCTGCTGGGGTTGGGGCTGGAGCCTAGACTAGGGCTGCAATCTGACCTAGGTGGAAGGAAACTAATCCCTACCTTCACTGTGATTTTCAACCAGCCCTGCTTCCCCTTGTGCTTGGTGTGGAGTTAAAATAGAGGCTAACAGTCTCTTTACAACTTGGACAGGTTCAACCTTTTTCTGTTCTTAGGATTGGACTTTAGCCAGCTTATTTATTCATCAGTGCCTGACCATCTCTTCCTCCCCTGTTTTTTGGAAATAGAGCTTCCAACTCCAGCCAGAGAGTAGCTCCCAAAGTGGCTTGTACCACCAGTGGGGCATGGGCTCCAGCTTCTGTGCTGTGGAGTGCTCTACTCATGAATCTGCACTGCAAATGGACAGTCTTTTCCTTCTGTTCTAAGGAAGCTCTTCTGATTCCCTGGGCCCCACAGATAGGTGATTTAGATAGTTCTGGCTGATTACTAACTGCACTGTAGGATGAGCTGACTCTTAGAGCTCCTTACTGTACTGCCTTCTTGCCCCTCTCAAAGCTGTGTTTTCTTGATACAGCACTTGCCCAGTTTTGAGAAAGCTTACTCTCTTTAACTTTCCTTTTTTGTTATGTGCATATATATTTATAATTTTACATTTTCTTGGTGAATTGACTCCTTTATGAGTATATAATGACCTATGGCTTTCTTTTCCCTTTTTTTTTTTTTTTTTTTTAGGCAGTACCAGGGATTGAACTCAGGACCTTGGGATCTTGTGGAAGGGAAGCAAGAGCTCAAACCACTGAGCTACATCTGCTCCCCTTGTAAACATTTTTAACTTAAAGTATATTTCAGCTGATATTAGTACAGGTCTCTTTTTTATTACTGTTTGCATAACATTTTTTCTCTAGCCTTTCACTTCCAATCTTTCTTACCTGTTTTTCCTGCACTTGTTGCATTACTGGCTACTTTGCAGTTATTCATAGTTTGTTGTGTACCATTTTGAATCCCTTCTCATTTCCTTTTATGCATATTATTCAGATACTTTCTTTGTGGTTTCATGGGGTTTAAATATTACATCTTAGTTTTATAGCTCTATCATTTGTTTTGATACCAACTAACTTCAATTGCATATGCAAACTCTCCTTATCTTCTCCATCCCCATACTTTTTTGTCATTCTTGTCTTAAATTGTACATTTATACGTGAGAGTCTTAAACCCTAGATTATCATTACTTTTTATGCAGTTGCATTTTAGATCCTTTGAGGAACAATAGGTGGAGTTAAAACCAAAAATAAAATATTACTGGCATTTATAATTCCCCATTCTTTATTTGCTGGAGATCTTTAATTTTTATGTTGCTTTGATTGACTCTCTAGTTTTCTTGCCTTTCAATCTGATATGTTACCTATGGCATTGTTTCTTGGTTAGGTCTAGTGGTGGCAAACTCCCTCAATGTTTTTTTAATCTGGGGGGTAGCTACATTTTCTCTACATTTTAAAAGACAATTTCTCATATAAAATTCATGGTTGGCAATTGTTTTCTTTCAACATTTTAAAATATTCTGCCTCATTGTCTTCTTGCCACTATGGCTTGTGATGAGAAATTGGTACTTAATCTTATTATGATTCTCTTTTATATTATACCTTATACTTATCCTTATATTATACCTTATTACTCTCTTGCATCTGTCAGGATTCTCCCTTTGTCTTTGTATTAAAATTTTTGATTATCATGTGTCTGGGTGTGGATCTTTTCTTGTTTATCCTGCTGGAGTTCATTGGGCTTCTTGTATTTGTATATTCATGTCTTTTGTTAAGCTTGTGGATATAGTCATCATTATTTCTTTGAATAGTTATTCTTCCTCTTTCTGTCTTTCTTCTCCTGCTGAGACTTACATAATATGTACATTCACGTGCTTGATGAAGTCCTTCAGATATTTTAGGCTTTCACTTTTCTTTATTTTTTTTCCTCTCTCCTCCTCAGACTGAATAATTCCATTGTTCTTATCTTTGAGGTCACTGAATCTTTCTTCTGCCAGCTCCAAATCTGCTGTGAAACTCTTTGGGTAATTTTTTAAAACAAATTAATTTTATTGATATAAATAAAGGTATAATTTCTCCAAAGTGCACAATCAATGATATTTGTTATAATCACATGGTTGTGTGTTCATTACTTCAATCATTATTAAAGCATTTTTCATAATTTCAATAATAATAATAATAATAAATGAAATACATACAAACAAACTAGAAAATTCCTCACCTCTCAATCTCTGTTTCCCTTGCTGTACATAGTTGTTATCTATGGCTATTCTTGTACAATCATTTATTTATTTATTGAGTAGTTTTACTGAGCAATACTTATGGTCTATTCAAAGTGTACAATCAGTGACTTTTATAATAATCACAGTGTTGTACATTCATCGTCTCAAAAATTTTAGAACAACTTCATTACTCCAAAAAGAAAGACTTCCACCCCTTAGCATTCCTTCCTCAGCCCTACATAACCACTAATCTAAGTTCATCTTTATAAATTGATTTATATTTACATTTTATATAAATGGAATAATAAAATATGTGGTATTCTATGTCTAGGCTCCTTTGCTTAGTATAATGTGTTTTTTTTTTCTTCTGATATTAACATTTGGTAGTATTAACCTACATTTGATCAGCTTCAAAGAAAATTGGTCTTATAAATGCAATTTTACCCATCGCAGCAGCTTGATATGGTTTTGAATTCCAAAGATAGATATTGTATTATATTTGTAATCTGGTCTGTACTTGAGCATGATTAAATCATGATTAGGGCTTTGATTGAGCCACATCATTAAGGTGTTGAGTCCCCACCCCTTGGGGTGTAAAAGACATATGGCAAAGGACAGAGTTGAGGGGTTCTTAATGTTGGAGTTTTGATGTTGGAGTTTGATGCTGAAGTCTTAAGCTGGAGCCCCAGGAAGTAAGCACATAGAGGAAAGAGAAGCAAGCCCCAGGAAGAGAGGAACCCTGAGCCCAAAAAGAAGCAAGCCCTTGGAAGAGAGGAACCCTGAGCCCAGAAAGGAGCAAGGCCTGGGAAGAGAGGAACCCAGGAAGTCTGAACCCTGGCAGATGTCAGCAGCCGTCTTGCTCTTGCACATGGAATAGACTTTGGTAAGGGAAGTAACTTATGCTTTATGGCCTGATATTGGCAAGCTCCTACCCCAAATGAATACCCTTTATAAGACCAACCAGTTTCTGGTATTTTGCATCAGCACCCCTTTGGTTGACTAATACACTCATATTCATATTTCACATAATATATTTATATTTCACATAATATGTTTAGTTCATAATAGGACAATCATACAGTATTTGTCTTTTTGTGTCTGTTTTGCTCACTCAACATAACGTCCTCCAGGTTCATCCATGTTATATGTTTTATGGCTTCATTTCCTCTTATATAATATTCTATCATGTGTATACTTCACAGTTTGTTTATCCATTCATCAGTTGATGGACACCTGGGTTGTTTCCAATTTTTGTCTATCATGAATAACATTGTTCTGAACATCAAAGTGCAGATGTCTATTTGTGTCACTGCTCTCAGTACTTCTCGGTATATACCTCTAGGTAATTTTTAATTTCAATTATTGTAGACTTCAAATCCAGTATTTGTTTGGTTCTTTTAAACAATTCCTCTCTTTATTCAGATTCTTATTTGTTCATAAAACATTTTCTTGATATCCTTTAGTTCTTTCTCCTTATTTTACTTTATTTTTGAACATATTATTGAAGACCATTGTTTTAATGTCTGTATGCATGTCCCAAGTGTACTGTTCTTTGTTGATCCTGGGTTCTGACATTTTTTCTTGTTCCTTGGATGGACCATCATTTCTTTTGTCTTTGATTTCATTGTAATCTTGTTGCACAGTGTACACACACATGTCTTAATATTTTACTATGATAACGTTGGAATTTATTTTCTGATCTGTCTATTCCTTAAGCTTGTATCCAACATTTGTGTTGCTTTTTCCTTGGTTTGACTTTTGCTCAGTTAGCACAACCCTTTAACTGTTTTCTGTAGCTCTAAGGTAGATAGCTTTGCCAGTGTTTGGTAGTTTTTAGAAAGATTATTAGAGATAATGGAACCCTAGAGCATCTCATTCTACCCTCTTGGTGGACTAGACGTCTTATTCCTGGAAGATCTCATTTTATTTTCTTCTGTACCATCACCTGTCCTCTCTACTCTTCCTACCTCCTATTGGAGCTATGGAACTGGAAGCTCTGAATCATCCAGCTAGCCTAAGCAGGGCTTTCTCTCTGCTTTTTTCTTATAGTGGAGAAGTCTATGAAAGTACTGTGTTGACCTCAGGTAGGAGAGGAAGCTCTGCTTTCTCTACAGTTTGGCTTTTATTGATATTGGCCAAGCAGCTTAGCCCCACATTTTATGAATCTTCTTTTTAAAATGCTGATAACTAATCATAATAAACAGTTTATTTTTTGTGCATGATTTTGCAAAGTGCTTTAACATACATTATTTCAATTGTTTCTCACAATATTTCTAAAAAGTAGGTGATACTTTCTCAATTTTCCAAATGAGAAAGCTGAAAATTGGGGAAGTTATATAATCTGTCTTAGACCACACTTCTATTTAATGACAATGGTGATTTCTACTCATGACTGTTTCCAAAGCCAGTGTGTTTAAGTACTGCTCTAAACTACCCTATCAGGAAAAGATGGGAAGCTGCAAGTATCATCATAATTATTAATTTTGGGTTTAAGGAATGTTCAGGTTCTATCTTTTCAGTGTAAGGTTTATTGCATCAAGAAGTATTTACTTCACCTGTGAATTATTTCCTTCCTCCAAATTCCTATTATTTCTGCCCCCAAATCCTTATTCCTTAAACATTATGATGACTGTCCCTACTTTTAACTTCAGCATTTTACCTGATACTCTGGATATTCTTGCCTTTCTTATGATAGATTCTATGCTTAGAATCCTTTCATTGTGACACCTTAAGTAATCTGCCCTTTTTTTCTTTTTTAAGATTTATTTATTTATTTAATTATCCCCCCCCCCCCCGGTTGTCTGTTCTGTGTCTATTTGCTGCATCTTGTTTCTTTGTCCACTTCTATTGTCGTCAGTGGCATGGGAAGTGTGGGCGGCACCATTCCTGGGCAGGCTGCACTTCCTTTCGCGCTGGGCGGCTCTCCTTATGGGTGCACTCCTTGTGCATGGGGCTCCCCTATGCGGGGACACCCCTGCATGGCAGGGCACTCCTTGTGTACATCAGCGCTGTGCACGGGCCAGCTGCACACGGGTCAAGGAGGCCCGGGGTTTGAACCGCGGACCTCCCATGTGGTAAACGGACACCCTAACCACTGGGCCAAGTCCGTTTCCCAATCTTCCCTTTCTTAAAGAGTTTTTCAATCCTGGTTCTTACTTCCTTCAAAAAAATTTTCTTGAAAAAAATAAACGGTTGTTTCTTCTGCCTCACAATTTTCTAAAATATAATTTAATTTTGCACCTGTTCTGTAATGACCGAATAAACTTAGACAGAGATGTAAATGTTTCAGTGTTTTGTGTTTTTTTAATATTTGTAGACTTATTCCATTTTTTATGTAATTTTTGTCTGTATCTTATTTTGGATATCTATCAGTCTTTGCACATTGCTTTTTATAATGTTTTGCATATGTGTACTTGATAATTATTTTAGTGGTCTTAGTAATGTTCATTATATAAAGCTAGATAATATACATAATCTATGGTAAAGACTAAATATATTTTTCAAAAAGTTCAAGTCCAGTGATACAGTGATAAATCCCTAAATTCTTAAAGTATGTGTGTCTGTTGTATAGTGTAGACTTTATTGTAACATATGGTTTATGGTTAGTAGTGATAAGTGCTTGTCTACCTTTTAAAGAATCCTGGGAGCTTCTCATTTGGAGCCCAAAGGCAGGTACACAAAATGAGGGGGTTTCCAGTACTTTCAATCCCTGCCTGGGGATGTACCTTTTGTAATGATGACTTTGTGTTCCAAGGAAAAGTTCCCTGCAGGGATACCTGGTGTGGGCAAGTTTAAGGTTCTAAATGATTTTAAATATGCTCACCTAAGTTTTAATACTTAATGTTATTAATATATGAATTATAGAATTATCGAAGTGTATCTTTTTAAATTTCAGATTTCCTCAGGTTGCTGGAATAGAATTTGGATTTGATCCAGATGCAGAACGAGGACACTGAATCACAAGAGATAATGTGAAAGTTCAATACTTATGGGAAAAAAATGTTTATCTTCTTGCTGTTAAGGAGTACATTGCAAATGTGAGATTAATTTCTTTTGAAAGTATTTTAAATAACGTTATTGCTTATTGTAATATATAATTATATGTACATGCACATAAAACCTCACATAAATAATATTCTTTTCGTAATTTCAGACCATTGCTGGTTTTAATAAATGTTTTCCATTCAACTTATATAACTGATGAGTTAAATTTCATTATATGCAAGTATGATTTCATTGTTAATCTTTTTTTATACCATCAGATTTTAAATTTCAGAACATCCAAAATTCATTGTTATTAATACTGTTCTTTAAGTGATTGGCAAATATAGCCAGAAGTGAATAAACTTTAAAAAAGCCATAATGAATTGTTGAATTGTAATGTTTATATATTTAATGTATTTTAATTGTTATATCATATTTAATTATGCACAATAAAATTTGGATGGCTGAATCTATAAGGACCATTAAGTTTAGTCTAGTGGGTTTTAGAATACTCTAGAGCAGTATGGGTTCTAGAATACTCTTACTCTAGAACAGTGCATAGTCTTGAGGTATTGTCAGGAAGCTTGTTAGATACAGATTCCAGAGTTCAAAACTAAGAGTCATTTAGTAGGATTCAGACGAGATTCAGTAATACCTATTATAAGCAGACCTGCCAGTTGAATTTATTTCATAGCCAACTTTAGGGATTATTGGTAGCCCATTTCTAAATCTGCTAGGCAATACAGCTAAGGACAATAGGGACTAGAATACTATGTCTGGGTCCAGGAAGAGGGACAGGAATTCTTAAGTGTATTAGTTTACATATATGGAAATGTTTTGTACATTTTTGTTAAGTATGTATGAAATTGCATTTTCAGTGCCAACTATACATGTTTTAACACGAAATTTAAATTCATGCATATTTCTGGATTAGAAAATTGAAGTATGTTTTGATATTTCAGGGGAAGGATGGTTACATTATGCTTAATGTTTGACACAGAAATGGCACAAGAACTTTCTACAGTAGTTATAAATCACTTTGAATCGATAAAAATTTTGCAAGGGAAAAAACGCCTCTTGGGACATCAAATGAGTTTAATTACTACTACAACCAAATCACCATCACTAACAGGTAATAATATAACTTAATTTTATTAAAAGTGTTCCATTTTTGAATAATTTTTGTTATATTCTGGACTTTGGATAGATATTTGGCACTCTTAATTTTTTTATTTTTGGGAAAATAAATAAAAGATGGACAGAATAATAAAGACTAAGTTCTGTTTGTCATGGTATATGGCCATTCCTCAGGAATATAGAAATAAGTTTAAGAAAAGCAGAATTTCAAAAGCATAAAACAAGTTATATAAAAGTATGTATTTTTCCAAATTCTACTTCAGTCTCCTCTCAATTATCTTTTTAGTTTTTGTTTTCTTTCAGTGCTATTCTACATGAAATATTCATATTGGGCAATATGGCTTACTAACTGTCCTGTAAAAAATCTAGTGTTTTCCTACTTTGAAAAGCATCATGGCTTAACTCATTTTTACTAATTTGGTTTTGAAATTTTATTCTTTTTAAAAATCTCAGCAATAATTCAAGATCAGATTAGATCAACTTATAAAGGGCTTTATAATGATGAATTCTTTGAGAAAATAATTGTCTTTCTATATATAACAAATTTCCCAAACTTTTAAATTTATAACTTTGAAAATAGAGTGCACCATCCTTAAAATCAAGAAAATTAATGTCCTTTTGCTTATATTTAACTGTCATAAATATCTCAGGTGGTTTTCTTTTTTATTACAAACGTTTTAAGTTATAGAAAAATCATTCAGAAAGAAGAGGGTTACCATACATCCCCCTCGCACATGCAGTTTTCCTTATAATAACACTGTATTAACATGGGACCTTGTTAAAATAGATGAAACAATATTATTATAATTATTATTATTGTAGTTTACACTAGGGTTCACACTTTGATTGTACAGTTCTATGGTTTCTTAAACTTTAATTCTGGTAACATGCATACAACCTAAAATATTCCCTTTAAACTATATCCAATATAATCAGTGGTGTTAAAATTAAATTGATAGTGTTGTGCTACCATCACTACCATCCAATACCAAAATTTTCTATCACCCCAAACAAAATAAGCATTAACTTCCCATTCCCTACTTCTTCCCTGGCTCCCGGTGAACTGTTTTATATTTCTGACTCTAGGAATTCGAATATTGTAATAATTTTGTTTAAGTGAGATCATACAGAATTTGACCTTTTCTGTCTGGCTTATTTCATGCAACACGATATCTTAAATGTTCATCCCTGTGTTTGTATTATATATATCTGAACTTCATTCCTTTTTATGGCCGAATTAAAGTTCTTTGGTTAGAACTTCCAGTATAATGTTGTATAACAGTGATTGCCAGAGGGCATCTTTGTCTTGTTTCTTATGTTAGATAGAAAGCTTTGAGTCTTTCACCATTGAGTATGATACTAGCTGTGAGGTTTTCATATATTCCCTTTTTCATATTGAGGAAGATGCCACCTGTTCCTAGTGTTTTGAGTTTTTAAAATGAGGAACAGGTTCTGGATTTTGTCAAGTGTTTTTTTTTTTGTTTTTTGTTTTTGCATCAATTGATATGTTCATGTGGATTTTTATTTTCAGTTCATTCTATTAATGTGGTATGTTGCATTAATTGATTTTCTTATATTCAACTAGTCTTGCATACCTGGGCCAAATCCAACTTGATCATAGTGAAAATTCTTTAATTTCCTGTTTAATTAGTTTTGCCAGTATTTTGCTCAGGATTTTTGCACCTGTATTTTTAAAGGGATTTTAGTCTTTAATTTTTTTCTGGTGGTATCTTTATCTGGCTTTACTATTTGGTTTATGGTGGCTTCATCAAATAAATTTGGGAGTGTTCACTCTGATTTTATGAAGGAGTCTGAGCAGGATTGGTGTTGATTCTTTCTGTAATTTTTGGTAAAATTCACCAGTGAAGCCATCTGATTCTGGGCCTTTTTTTCCCCCTTGAGATCTTTTGGATTAGTGATTCAACATCTTTACATTTTATTGATCTGTTGAGATCTTTAACCTTGTGTCACTGTAAGTAGTTTGTGTGTTTCTGGTAACTTGTCTATTTCATCTGCATTACCTAATTTGTTGGCCTACAATTGTTCATAGTTTTCCAGTTATAATCCTTTTTATTTTTCTAAGATCAGTAGTAATGTCCCCAGTTTCATTTTTTATTTTAGTTGTTATATCCTCTTTTTTCTTTGCCAGTCTAGCTGAAAGTTTGTAGATGGATCTTTTCAAACAACTGACATTTGTTTTTATTTATTGTTTCAATTCTTGGTTTCATTTATCTAGATTTAATCTTTATTTCTTTTATTCAGTTGGCTTTGGGTTTAGTTTTCTTTTGTTTTTTGTTACTCTAGTTACAAATTTAGAGCTTGGATTTGAGATCTTTCTTCTTTTTAAATGTAAACTTTTAGTGGTATGAATTCCTTCTTGTCACTGCTTTGCTGCATCCCATAGATTTTGTATTTGTGTTTTTGTTTTCATTCTCAAGATATTTCCTAATTTTCCCTTGGATTTTTTCTTTATCTATTAGTTGCTTAAGATAATGTTTAATTTCCATATATGTTTGAATTTTCCATTTCCCTGTTCAATTATTAATTTCTCATTTCATTCCATTCTGATAGAAGATACATTATATGATTTCCATATTTTAAAATTTACTGAGACTTTTTTTGTCACCTAACATAAGATCTATCCTGGACATTAATCTGAGCACTATAGAAGATAGTGGATTCTTTATCTGTTGGATGGTGTATTCTATATGTGTCTCTTTCCTCTGACAGTTTATTGTATTGTTCAAGCTTCTATTTCCTTATTGGTCTTCTATTTGTTTTATCCATTTTTGATAGTGGTGCATTGAAATCTCCTACTATTATTATAATTTCTCCCTTCTAATCTGTCTATATTTACTTCATATACTTTGGAGCTCTGCTGTGTTAGGTGTATATATATTTATCGTTATTATATCTTCTTGTTGATTTTTTACATTGCATGTCCAAAACCTTAGATTTATCATTACTTTTTATGCATTTGCATTTTTGAACTTGTAAGAAGTGGACAGTGGAATTATATACCAAAAAATATACTGCGTTATTACTGGCATTTATAACTACCTATATGGTTACTTCTACCAGAGATCTTTATTTCTTTATACTGCTTTGATCCACTGTCTAGTGATTTTTCTTTTCAGTCTAAGAACTCCCTTTAGTAATGCTTGTAGAGCAGGTCTAGTGGTGACAAGTTTTCTCACCTTTTGTTTGTCTGGGAATGTCTTTATCTTTCCCTCATTGTTTTAAAACAATTTTATTGAGATACATTCATCTACCATATAATCCTTCCAAATGTACACTCAACTCCTTTTGGTATAATCACAGTGTTGTGCATTTATTATAGCAAACAGTATTACCCCAAAAGAAACCTCCCCCCACCCCATAGCAGTCGCCTCACATTCCTGCTATCATTACCCTGCCATGTATCCATCTACTAATCTAATTCCACCTCTGTAACTTTGTTTATATTTACAATTTATTTAAATAGAGACAAACAATATGTCGTACTTTGTGTCTGGTTTCTATCACTTGGTATAATTTTTTTTTTTTACAATTGAAAAAATATATATTAAAATTTCCTACAGTCCATAGTTTGCTTTAGGTACATTTTAGCTCAGATAGCACCATATTATTAACATCTTGTAATATTAATGTACATTTGTTCTGATTCATGAAATATTCTTATATTTATACTATTAACCATACATCATCCTGCAAAAAGGTTCACTATGCTATACAGTCCCATGTTTTATTCTTTAGCTTTCTTCCCGTGACATACACAACCCTAAATTTTCCCTATCAACCATAATCATACCCTCATATTTGTGCGGCTAATTACATTCATTCTAATATTCCTTCTGCACCTCTATCCAATTCCAAACATTTATAATCTACCTTATTACAAATTCTGCACAAATTAAGCATCTGCTCCCCATTCTCTTTCCTTATTCTATTTTCTGGTGACCAATCTTCTAGCTATTAACTTTATGACCTTGCTCATTATATTTAGTTCATATTAGTGATATTGTGAAATATTTGTCCTTTTGTATCTGGCTTGTTTCATTCAACATAATGTCCTCAAGTTGCGATATGCATCATGACTTCATTTCTTCTTTCAGATGAATATTCCATCATATGATTATTCATTCATCTGTTGGTTGACACCATCTTTTGGCAATTGTGAATTATGCTGCTATGAACATTGTTGTGCAAATGTCTGTTCGTATCCCTGCTTTCAGTTCTTCTGAAATCCCATGTAGGAGTGGGATTGCTGGATTGTATATATCAGATCTATAATTAACTTCCTGAAGAAACTGACAAATAGTCTTCCACAGTGGGTGCACCATTCTACATTCCTGCCAACAGTGAATAATCATTTTACTATTTCTCCACATCCTCTCCAAAACTTGTGATTTTCTGTTTTTGTTTTTAATAGTGGCCATTCTATAAGGCATGAAATGTTATCTCATTGTAGTGTTAATTTGCATTTCCCTAATAAGCAGTGATGTTAAACATCTTTTCATATACTTTTTTTTTGCCATTTGTAATTCCTCTTTGGAAAAATGTCTATTTAAGTATTTTGCCCATGTTTTAATTGGGTTGTGTGTCATATTATCATTGAGTTGTAGGAATTCTGTATATATATTAGATTAACATCTTATTGGATATGTGGCTTCCAAACATTTCCTCTCATTGAGTAAGCTGCCTTTTCACCTTCATGACAAAGTCTTTTGAAATGTAAGAGCATTAATTTTGAGAAGATCCATTTATCTATTTTTTCTTGCATCACTTGTGCTTTTTGTTTTAAGATCTAAGAAATCACCTCCTACCATAAGATCTTAAAGATGCTTTCCTACATTTTCTTCTAGGAGTTTTATGATACTGGTTATTATATATGTAGCTCTTTGATCCATTTTGAGTTAATTTTTAAGTAGATATGAGATAGGGGTCCTGTTTCATTCTTTTGTATATGGATATCCAGTTCTCCCAACATTATTTGTTGAAGAGACTCTTCTATTCCAGTTGACTGGACTTCTTACCTTGGAAAAAATCATTCAACCATAGAGGTGAGGGTCTATTTATGAACTCTCAGTTTGATTCCATTGATGCATATGTCTATCTTTATGCCAGTACCATGAGATTTTGACCACTGTAGCTTCATAATATTCTTTAAAGTCAGGAAGTGTATGTCCACCGAATTTGTTCTTCTTTTTTAAGATACTTTTGGCTACTTGGGATCCTTTTCCCTTCCAAATAAATTTGATAACTGACTTCCATTTCTGCAAAATATGCTGTTGGAATTTTGATTGGGATTGTGTTGAACCTGTAAATTAATTTGGGTAGAATTGACACCTTAATGATAGTTAGTCTTCTAATCCATGGACATGGAATGTCCTTCCATTTGGTTAGGTCTTCTGTAATTTCCTTTAGCAATGTATGGTAGTTATCTGCATACAGATCATTTACATCCTTGGTTATATTTATTTTTAGATATTGATTCTTTTATTTGCTATTTTAAATGGAATTTGTTTCCTGATTTCCTCCTAGATTGTTCATTTCTAGTGTATAGAAATACTACTGATTTTAGTGTGGTGATCCAGTACCCTGCCATTTTGCTGATTTCAGTTTTTAGCTCTGATTTAATGGTAGATTTTTCAGGGATTTCTAAGTATTGGATCATGTCATCTGCACATAGTGAAAGCTTTACTTCTTCCTTTCCATTTTGGATGCTTTAATTTATTTTTCTTGCCTAATTGCTCTAGCTAGAATTTCTAGCACAATGTTGAATGACAGTGGTGGTAGTGTGCATCCTGGTCTTCTTTCTGATCTTACAGGGAATGTTTCAGCCTTTCCCCATGCAGTACACTGTTGGTTGAGGGTTTTTCCTGTATCACACTGCAGATATTTCTATTTTTCTAAGTATTTTTTTATCAAGAAAGGAGGCTGGATTTTGTAATTGCCTTTTCTGAGTCAATCAAGATGATGAAGTGATTTTTCTCCTTCAATTTATCAATGTGGTGTATTGTACTAATTGATTTTTGTGTGTTGAACCACCCTCACCTACTAGGCATAAGATCCACTTGATCATGATGTATAATTCTTTTAATGCGTTGTTAGATTCAAACTGCAAGTTTTTTGTTGAGGATTTTTCATCAATATTCATTAGAGATATTGGTCTTTATTTTTATTTTCTGGTAGTATCTGTATTTGGCTTTGGTATTAGGGTGATACTGGCTTCAAAGTATGAGTTTGATAGTGCTACCTCCTTTTCATTTTTTTTGAGTTTGAGAAGGATTGGTATTAATTCTTTTTGAAATGATTGGTAGAATTCTCCTTTGAAGCCATATTGTCCTGGGCTTTTCCTTGTTGGGAAGTTTTCAATGACTGATGCGGTCACCCCTCGGGCTGAAGTGTGGTTTGCTGGCTTGGCGAGGGGAGCGGCCGCGGTAGGCCTAATTCCGCTGCCCCCATAATAGGGTGGTTGGTCGGGCCCACCGCCACCCCTGAAGGAAGCTCGGCATGGGCGCAGAGTGCCCTCGGGTCTCCCCTTCTCGGCAGCCATGCTTCCGCGGCCGCCCCTCCTCCCAGATGGCACCACCCGATGCCTTGTGGGGCAGCACCCTTCTTCTTCCTTCTCCCTGCACAGGCGCAGGGCAGAAAATTCCAGTCTGCCCTTTTCCCCTCCCCCAACAGCAGCAACAGCCAGGCGTGGGCGGAGAAATCCAGTCTACCCTTTTCCCCTCCCCTGACAGCAGCAACAGCCAGGCGTGGGCGGAGAAATCCAGTCTGCCCTTTTCCCCTCCCCCGACAGCAGCAACAGCCAGGCGTGGGCGGAAAAATCCAGTCTGCCCTTTTCCCTCCCCCGACAGCAGCAACAGCCAGGCGTGGGCGGGAAATTCAAGTCTGCCCTCCACCCCAGCAACAGCAGCCACCAATCCCTAAACCCTGCCCCTTCCCCCAGCAACAGCAACAGCCAATCCCTAATCACCACCCCTCCCCCGTCCAGTACCTCCCACTGACCTTTCTCCGGCAACGGATCAGAACAGGGCGTGGCTTTGACCAATCAGCCTTCCCCAGCTCCTATAAAACTGTTGCCTCTCCCTCAGTAAAGTGGACTTGCGTGTTTACCTTGTCTCCGCGGTAGTTCTTCTGCCGTGCGCCCTCCAGTCCTGAGAGCCCCCGACAAGGGCCTGGCCTCCCTTGTCCCCAGTTCGTCGCCTGCTTCTCCGGGCGACCCCTTCGTCGCCTGCTTCTCTGGGCGACCCCCTCGTCGCCGGCTTTGCCGGGCGACCCCGTCAGCCGAACCACGCAACCCCTTGTGAGACCGATCCCTCGTCTGCTGCCGGACCGACCCCTCATCCCAAGTGGGACCGACCCCTCGTCCCAAGCGGGACCGACCCCTCGTCCCAAGCGGGACCGACCCCTCATCCAGAGCTGGACCGACCCCTCGTCCGCAGCCAGACCCCACCTCTACCGACCGAGCAAGCCGCCGCAACCGATTCAATTTCTTTATAATAATTGGTTTGTGAAGTGTTCAATTTCTTTTCAAGCCAGTATAGATAGTTTGTGTGTTTCTAGGGAGTTGCCTATTTCATCTAAGTTGCCTAATTTGTTAGTGTACAGTTGTTCATAGTATCTTCTTATGATCTCTTTTATTTCTGTAACATTAGTACTAATGTCCCCTCTCTCACTTCTGATTTTATTTATTTGCATCATCTTTTTTTTTTTTTCTTTGTCAGTCTAGCTAAGGGTTTGTAGATTCTGTTGATCTTATTGAAGAACAACTTTTGGTTTTGTTTATTCTATTTTTTGTTGTTGTCAAATTCATCTATTTCTGCTCTAATCTTTATTTCTTTCCCTTTGATGACCTTGGGATTTGCTCTTCTTTTAATAGTTCCTCCAGATGTGCAGGTAGGCCTTTGATTTTAGTTCTGTCTATTTCTAATATAAGCATTTAGGACTAGGAATTTCCCTTT
This sequence comes from Dasypus novemcinctus, assembly GCF_030445035.2. Taxonomy (NCBI): domain Eukaryota; kingdom Metazoa; phylum Chordata; class Mammalia; order Cingulata; family Dasypodidae; genus Dasypus; species Dasypus novemcinctus. The sequence goes on along the minus strand of NC_080674.1, from coordinate 65,680,909 downwards.
CAGCACTGCCTTCACTGCATTCCATATGTTTTGTTTTCATTTTCATTCCTCTTGAGATATTTACTGAATTCCCTTGCAATTTCTTCTGTGACCCACTGCTTGTTTATTAATATGTTGTTTAACCTCCATATACTTGTGAAATTTCCCATTCTCCTTCTATTATTTATTTGCAGCTTCATGACATTATAACCGGAGAAGACACTTTGTATAATTTCAGTGTTTTAAAATTTGTTGAGGGAAACGGACTTGGCCCAGTGGTTAGGGCGTCCGTCTACCACATGGGAGGTCCGCGGTTCAAACCCCGGGCCTCCTTGACCCGTGTGGAGCTGGCCCATGCGCAGTGCTGATGCGCACAAGGAGTGCCGCCCCAAGCAGGGGTGTCCCCCGCATAGGGGAGCCCCACGCACAAGGAGTGCACCCCGTAAGGAGAGCCGCTCAGCGTGAAAGAAAGTGCAGCCTGCCCAGGAATGGCGCCGCCCACACTTCCCATGCCGCTAACGACAACAGAAGTGGACAAAGAAACAAGACAACAAGACACAGCAAATAGACACAGAGAACAGACACCCGGGGGGGGGGGGAATTAAAATAAATAAATAAATCTTTAAAAAAAAAAAAATTTGTTGAGACCTGGTTTTTGACCCAACACATGTTCTATCCTGCAGGAAGATTCATGAGCATTTGAGTTAATGTATGTTGATGTTTTGGGTTACTATAGTCTTTATATGGCTATTAGGTCTAGTTCATTTATCATATTATTCAAGTTCTGTGTTTCCTTATTGATTTCTGTACAGATGTTCTATCCAAGATGAGTGCAGTTTATTGAAGTCTCCAACTATTATGGTAGAAATGTCTATTTCTCCCTGAAGTTTTGCCAGTGTTTGCCTCTTGTTTTGGGGGACCCTGGCTAAGTGCATAAATATTTATTATTATTATTTCTTGTTGGATGAATTGCCCCTTTCATTAGTATACATTGTCCTTTTTTGTCTGATAATAGTTTTGCATATAAATCTCTTTTGCCTGATATTAGTCAGCTACTCCAGTCTTTTTGGTTACTGTGTATGTGGAATATCTTTTTCCAACTTTTACTTTCAGCCTATTTGTGTCCTTGCATCTAAGGTGAGTCTCTTGTAGACAGCATATAGATGATTCAGATTTTTAAAAATCTATTCATCCAGTCTGGGCCCCTGGGGAGATTAAGTCATTAAGATTCAGTGCTATAACTGTAAAGGCATTACTTACTTCAACCATTTTATCCTTTGGCTTTACTATGTCATACCTGACTATTGTCTGTGTTTTTACCCTTTTAGTTAGCCTTACTAATACTTCTTGTAGAGCAGTCTTTTGGTGATAATCTCTCTCAGTTTTTGTTTATCTGTGAAAACTTTATAGTCACCTCATTTTTGAAAGACAGTTTTACCAGAAAAGATTTCTTGGCTGTAAGTTTTTTTCTTTCAGTATATTATATATAATATCATACCATTGTCTTCTCCTCTCCATAGTTTCTGAAGGGAAATCCACACTATGTCTCAGTGAACATCTCCTGTATGTGATGGATTGCTTTTTTCTTTCTGCTTTCAGAAGTCTTTATCTCTAGCATTTGACATTCTGAATAGTATGTGTCTTGGAGTTTATTTGTTCAGGTTATTCTGCTTGGAGTACACTGCCCTTCTTGGATAGTACATTTGTGTCTTTCTTAAGAGTTGGGAAATCTGTGACCATTATTTCCTTAAGTATTCTTTCTTCCCTTTTCCATTTTCTTCTCCTTCCAGGACACCCATAACACGAGTGTTTGTGTGCTACATGTTGTCATTCAGTTCCCTGAGACCCCATTCTATTTTTTTCCATTCTTTTCTCTGACTGTTCTTCATTTGTTTCACATTCAGATGCTCTGGCTTCTAGTTTGCTAATTTATTTTTCTACCATTTCAAATCTGTTGTTGTATGCCTCTAATATATTTTTTATTTCATCTATTGTGTCTTTCATTCCCCTAGGATCTATTACTTTTCTTTGCAAGCTTTCAAATTCTTTTGTATTGAAAAGTGTCTTCTTTATATCTTTGATTGCATTAATCATATTTTCCTTCTACTCTTTGAATTGATTTAGGAGGTTTGTTTGAACATCATAAATTAGTTGTTTTAAATCCTCTGTACCTTCATGATTTTTTTAGGAGGTACCAGGACCTCATATGTGGGAAGCAGGTACTCAACCACTAAGCTACATCTAATCCCCAATGAGAGGTTTTTTTTTTTTCATTTTTATTTGTTTGTTTAAAAGAGGTACCAGGGATCAAACCCAGGACCTTGTACATGGGGAGCAGGCTCTCAACCACTTGAGCTATGTCCACTCCCCTCTTCATGATTTTTAATTTTTTCCTTGGCTGGGCTATATCTTCCTGTTTATTAGTATGACTTTTAATTTTTGATGTTTAGGCATCTTATTATGTTGGTGAGTTTACTCTGATGGACAATGTCTCTCTCTTGCCTAGGATTTTAATTTTGAGTGGTTTTGTTTTATGGTTCTTTTTTGATTCTTGATTCAAGTTATTCCAGATCTTTAAAACTACCCATGTTTAAGTTAAGAAAGCAGGACCAGGGATCCACTATTGGGGAGCAGACCAGACGCAAGGTGGCCTGGGATAGCGGTGGGATAGGGATAGGGGTGGGAAAGATGGGGAAAAGTCTTATTTTTCCTTACATTCCCATCCTGCCAGCAGATGGCACTCTAAAGCAAACCTTTCCATGGAGTGTCTCTTCCAATCTCCACCTGATGGTATTTACAGGCCAATTAGGACCATGATTCAAAGCCTGGCTCTGATGTTTAAACTTCATGAGCAGAGTCCATGCTCAGCCATCCACTACATCCTTTCTCCTTCCAGAGAGAAAGACATCTGCTCCCCTCTCAGTTGGCTGCAGTCAGCTATGAGCTTTACCAAAGATCTCAGCCTTGAGGATGGGTGGGGGGAATGGGCACCATTCCCTGCTATGGGGGCATTAACTTACAATTTTTGTTTTGGTGATGTGGGCTATGGGTGGGAGGCTCTTTGTCTCTTCAGAGATAACCTAAGCTCTCTGACTTGTGGGTGTGACGGTAAGAGGCTGCAGTCCTGCCCTTGGTAACAATGGCAAGGACTCCAGTCCCAGGAAACAGTTTAACAATCCAAGGTTTATAAACTTTAAGTATTTAGGGGAAATGCAAACTAAATATGCTAAAAGCTTACCTAGAATGTCTGAAGTCCATGATAAAGCTTACCTAAGATGTGGAAGATATATATGCTAATTGAAGCCTATTGAGAACTGAAACAAAGGAACCATTTGGCCTTTCCTGTCTGTATAAAAGGGATTCAAAAATCTTGTTCAGGGCTCGGGATTCAAACTGAAAGCTCCCGAGTCTGGCAGGCCGTCAATAAACCATTTTTCCTTCTCAAAATCATTCCTGAGTCCTGGCCTCTCTATATGCAAATAATTGAACCTCTCTCAAATTCTACAACGTTTTCCCTGTCCCACTCTCTCCTAAATGATGTGCATGGCACTCCCCTGGTAAGCAGATCCCCAAAGCTGTTGCTTTTTGGACTGCTTCTGCCTTTCCTCTGCTTTTTTTATGGTGGAGGTGGGTCCTGCTGATCTATTCCATCATGCTGGAACTCCTCCATCCGTTATTTTTGAAAGACAGTTTTACCAGATATAAACCTTTTGGTTTTTTTTAATAGCATTTTAAATATTTGATTCCATTGCCTTCTTGCCTCCTTGGTTTCTGATGAGAAAATGGCACTTAATCGAATTGGGCTTCCTTGTACACACTCTTTTGTTTTTCTCTTGCAGGTTTCAGAACTCTCTTGTTCTTGAGGTTTGATAATTTGTCTACTACTACCATGTGTCTGGGTGTTATTTTTTTAGTTTATTTTGTATGAAGGTCATTGGGCTTCCTGAAGATTTGTATTTATATCTTTTATTAAATTTGGGAAGTTTTCTGCTTTTTTTTTAAAAAAATTCTTTTCTCCTTTTCTTACTTTTCTTCTGGCATTCCTATACTTCATATGTTGGTAGGCTTAATGGTGTCACACATTGCTTAGCCTCTGTTCACAATTTTTCACTCTCCTTTTCTCTCTGTTCCTTAGCATGAATCATTTCAATTGTCTTCTCCTTAATTTCACTGTTTTTTTCTTCTGCTAGCTCTAATCTACTGTTGAAATTCTTTAGGGAAGCTTTCATTTTAGTTATTGTGGTCGTAAACTCCAGTATTTCTGCTTGTTATTTTTAAAATTTCTATTTCTTTATTGAGAGTTTCATATTATTCTTTCATTTTTCCTGATATTCTTTAGTTCTTTCTTCATGTTTCTTTATCTCCTTGAGCATTTGAGGATAATTTTTTGAATGTCTTCTTCCTTGGTTGTTTCTGGATTTTTATTTTGTTCCTTTGGATGGGCCATCATTTCCTGTTTGTCTCGTAATCTTTTATTGTACAATGGTCATTTTAATATTTTATGAATTGACAGGTGATATTTTTATCCCACTACTGCCTGTTTCTTAATTTTGGTTCAGCTAGTGATATTGATGTGGGCTAAGGGTGGCAGGCTCTTTGTCTCTTCAGAGATAATCTAAACTATCTGTGACTTGTGGGTGTGGGATGATGAAAGGCTGCAGTCCTGCCCTTGGGGAGCAGGAAACAGTTTAACAATGCAAGGTCTATAAACTTTAAGTATTCAGGGGAAATGCAAACCAAATATGCTAAAGGCTTATCTAGAATGTCTGGAGTCCATGCTAAAAGCTTACCTAAGATGTGGAAGATATATATGCTAATTGAAGCCTATTGAGAACTGAAACAAAGCAGCCATTTGGCCTTTCCTCGTGGTATAAAAGACATTTGAAAATCTTGTTCAGGGCTCGGGATTCAAACTGAAAGCTCCCGAGTCCTGCCGGCCATCAATAAACCATTTTTCCTTCTCAAAATCATTCCTGAGTCCTGGCCTCTCTATACACAAATAATTAAGCCTCTCTCAAATTCTACAACAATATTATAGAGGTTCCCTCAAATGCCAGGCTCTAACAAAAAAAACGAATGCAAAAAATACCTTTCATGGCGTTTACAAATTGGCTCTGCCTTGACTACTACTCTCCTTCAGAGTTTTGCCCACCTATCAAGAGCTCACTGAGGCAAAAGTATGAGGTCCTCTTTTCTTTTCTGAGCCTGTCTTGTACTCCTAGCTTTAGGAATTCCCCATTTACAGGAATTCAAATGCCTCCTCTATTCTCCATGGAATAGAGTTTCCCTTCCTTTGTGTGTTCTACTGAATGGCTTAAATCAGGTAATCTCTCTGCTCCAAGCTGCTTCAAATTCATTGTTTCTTATAATGCTTTAACCATCTGCAAACTGCTTCTGCCTTCAGGGCAAGTTTTGGGAGGGTGAGTTGAATAAATAAGAGCGTCCTGCTTCAGTCTCTCTGGCTGACACCTGATAGGTTGTCACTAACATACAGATACTTCAAATGCACATGTGTTCCTCTGCTCTCTAAGGAACAGGGCCAGGGACCCAAGTTGGGAGCACAGGCCAGCTCCATACTGAGCTGCTGAGGGCATAGTGAAGAAAAGGTACCCTGAATCTCTAACCAGTGTTTTTAGGCTGCAGTTTTTTGATTCAGCATTTGCCCTATTCCTGCAGCCCTTTTACAGTTTTCTAGAGTTTTGTGGAAGATGACTCTTTTTGTTTTTGTTAGTTCTTCAAAGATACTGTAGGGGAACTGAACCCTGAATCATTTAAACTGACATCAAGTTATTTGAAATTACCCTCTCTATTGAAAATTTATTCATGGTTATATAGATGATCTTGGAAAATGGATGTTCTCATTAAAAACTGCATTGTGAACTCAATTCATGTATACTAATAAACTTTAAGGCTTAATATTTGTATTTTGGGTAGTAATATGTACTTTAATTGGATTTTACTGTACTTTCAGTCTTTGAGGAAAAATCAGATAAACGGTCTGCAGTGATTGCAGTGCCTGGCATAGAAGGACAGATTTGCTATATTTCTCAGGACATGAAAGAACATTTACACCAACTTAGAACTTCTATGCTTATATTTTCACACTGCTTATTAATACATTATTCTTTTTTCTCTTAATCTTGCTTTGCTAATTTTTTTCTATCTGAATGAAATATCTATGCCCTTTTTCTTCCATAATTGATTTAAAAATTACTCTATATTTTGATCTGATTGGGTTCAGAATGGGAAAAATAGATAAATGTATGTAACACTGAGATTGCTATTTATTTTTCTAGTATATATGATGAAACTGTATAGTGTAGCAATGGGCTATTAAATATTATATTTTAAAATGGGATATTAAATAAGTCCTTTGATTTTCATCTTAATGAAATACAGTGTAGCCTTTTTATGCAGTTTGCTTACCTGTTATTATAAAGCAGTTTTTCTTCTTACCAAAAAAGAAATGAGAGGGCACATTGCAATATTTATAAATTAATAACAATTAAAAAGTCATTTTGCAATAATTTAAAATGAAATTGGACTAGATACATAATGGACTTATATTAGGTCAGTTGTTTGATAAAATAAATGTCTTCCTAAATATACCCCATCTCTGTAGTTTTAGGTTTTCTAATTTTTTAAATTAAAATGTACATTTTAAGTCCTGACCTTTTTTCCTAAAGAGAAATATCATGTCATAATTAGGGAAAAGGGAATTCTTTTCTAGGGAGGTTACGTGTGCCTTTTCCTAATTCTCAGAAAGAATAATACACTTAATTAGTGTTTAGATTAGAAGTAGTTAATAGCAATAACTGTAAGGCATGTACAACTGTGTAGTTAATATAAGTGAAGGTTTTTCTGGTAGAAAGAATCACACTGGTGCATATTATTTTAATCCCTTTTTTCTCTTAGCCCTCTCTTGTCCGTATATAGAAATTAATATGCTGACATATATATATATATGCTCATTATCTGTAAGGAATCCACAGTAAAAGCAGTAAGGAGTCGAAAACTTTGCTTCAAAGAGTAGTATCAGCTTTTATTTGAATAATCAGGTATTGGATAGATTTCTGAACTCTATTTTTAAATTAGAATATATAGAGTCTTAGGTCACAAGCAATTTTTTCTGAAATCTTCAAAATATGTGATTGGTATTTAAGTGGAGATTAGATCATAGTTAAAACTTGAATTGCCATCAGTTTTGGAGTAAGAGTTCCTTCACTAACTCAGAATATTTATCGAGCATTACTGTTTTGTTTGTTGAATGCATAAATTAACTGGGGACTTTATAACTGTGTTAGTGTTGATTTTTCCTGTGTGCAAAATTACTATTTTATGAAAAAGTTTTAGGAGTAGAGGGCATGCAATCAGGAAGGTTAACATCATTAAGGATGTTAATTCACAGAGGAAAGCTGAACAAACATCAGAAACTATAAAAAGATAGCATGTAAGGAAAAATGGGATATTTCTTGGCCAAACTATCACTTACTATTAGCTTTTATAATTTAGTTATAGTTATTCTGAAGAAATACCTTATATGTCATACACAAACTCATTTTACTTGGGAAAAATAGCAAATGTAGGATAGCTTTTAAATTGTGTTAATCAAAATATCATTTTCAGAGTTAAAGCTATTAGCTCAACTTAGAAAGTTAACAGATATGATGCTTTTAAAAGTGTTTATTAATTTAAATGCATATTAATTCATACAGAGGTGAAAAAAATTAAAAACTTTCTTTGGAAACCCTTTATAATGCACATATACAGTATAAAATATGTTTGAAAGTTTAAAATACTTGCAAGCATTTCAAGGAAACTTCTCAAGTCTTTTATTTATTGTCATGCATATAAATCTTCAGCCTTTAAAACCCTACTATCTGAGGCATATCAAAGTTCACCCCAATTAACATGAATTTATATTTATGGTAGACTCTACTTTTCATCGTCTTACAGTTTACCACTCTACTTACTTGAAATTTTCTCTTTCACTCTTTTCTCTTCTAGCAGCCTATTTACTCATAACTTTCCATTAGCTATAATTTCAGCATCAAGTTTCATTTTATTTTACTGACAAATGCCATCCATTGAGGGCAAGCTTCTTATTGGGAGCCGGGGTGTGTTGACGAAAGGCTCTATTTTTGATGGTGGTTCTTTGAATTAGATTGTCAGTCATTGTATTGAAGTGAAAAATAGATCTTCATTCAGCATCATTTTAGTCAAGAAGACATATTGGTAAAGATTTAATAACCAAAAAGTAGGTGGGTAATATAGATCATTGGTTCTTAAACTTCACTGCATATTTGAATTAACCTAAGGAGCTTTTAAAAACCCCTATTCCTATACCTGTTAAATCAGAATATTTGGGGGTGGAATCTACACATCTTTATTTTTAAGAATGTCCTAAGTGATTCTACCATACAGACAAATTTAAGAACCAGTGATAAATATCTGGGGTCAGAAAACTATGCCCTGTAGGCAAAATCCTATTTTTATAGCTATGAATATCTTTACATTTTTAAAGAATTTTTTTAAAAAGAAAAATTATGCAACATACCGTATGCAGCTCACAAACCTAAAATATTTACTGTCTGGCCATTTACAGAAAAAAGTTGTTGACCCATGATATAGATTATTGTGTATCCTCATACCAGTAATATTTGTGATGAGAGCTTGTTAGAATGCAGACTCTCAGGCCCTCTTTCAGACTTACTGAATCATATCTTCATTTTAACAAGATCCCTAGGTGATCCACATGGATATTAATGGTTGAGAAGCACTGATATGGATGATGTTCATATAACAATAAATATTAAACTCCCTATTTCCCTTTATTTATTTTTAAAGATTTATTTATTTTATTTATTCCTCACATATGCCCCCACCCCCATTGTGCTCTCTGCATCCATTTGCTGTGCATTCTTCTGTGTCTGCTTGTCTTCTCTTTAGGCAGCACCGGGAACCAATCCTGGGACCTTCCGGAATGGAAGAGAGGTGCTCAGCCTCTTGCGCCACCTCAGCTACCTGGTCTGCTGCATCTCTTATTGTCTCTCCTCTGTGTCTTTTTGTGTCATCTTGCTGCACCAGATCTCTGCTCAGGCCATCTTGCTGCACAAGCCAGCACTCCTGTGTGGGCCAACACTCCTGTGGGGTCCAGCACTTGTTTTGGGCCAGGTCGCCATGTGGACCACCAGCTTACTTTCACCAGAAGGCCCTGGAAATCGAACCCTGGACCTTCCATATGGTAAATGGGAGCCCAATAACTTGAGCCACATCTGCTTTCCTGATATTTCCCTTTATAACAGAGGTCATTAAGGTCGATTACACAGTTGACATGTTTTTCAATTTTATAATGTTTTTATCAAAGATTATATTCATATTTCTTATCCACCATGTAATGATTTCTTAGTGAAATAGATTATAAGATGGCTATAGAGTCTTTGCTATTCCTCCCCTTGAAAGTCAAATTCCCTTTCCCTTGAATCTGGTTTGGCCTACGTGATTTGCTTGACTAATAGAAAGAAGCAGAAATAATATTATGACTTTTGAGGCTAGTCATATGAAACTTGCCAGCTTTTGCCTAGGTCTCATTAACAGGGAGTCTTGAGCCACCATGTAATATGAGACTGAGAATGTCATGCTAGAGAGGCCACATGCAGGTGTTCCATTTGATAGTTTCAGCTGAGCCCAGTTTTTCAGATATTCCTACTAAAGTATCAATCCTATAAGTTAAGCTGTCTTGGACCCTCCAGATTAGTCTGTCTTCTAGCTCAGTACCACCAAGTGACCTCTGTTGATGTGATATGGAACCGAAGAATCATCCAGCTGAGCCTCCTTTAAAGCCATGACCCACAAAATTAGGAGGTTTAGTGATTATTTTTAAAATTTGGGGTATTTTGTTATTTAGCAATAGGTAAGTAAACCTTCTATATAGAACATTTAAACCTTCTATTATACTAATAAAAATTAATACAAGTTATGCTATAAACTTTTAAAAAATTTTATCCTGATTTTAAGATCAGTTGTTTTGTATAAAAAGCTGAAAGATAAACATTTGGTAAAAGGGCAGTGGGTTGAGCATACAATGTGTGATGATTTTTGGTGTGTCAACTTGGCTAGGCTGAATTATATTCCTATGAATTCCCTTTCCAGTATGTTTCTGGAAATGAACTACAAGAGATATTCTCTCATGAGAGTTGAAGGATAGAAGGGAAGCATGAGCCATTTTGTAGCATACACACACCTTTTCCTATCAAACTGGGTATTTCTGTGATGAGAGTTTGTAGATATAATTAAAGTTCTTCATCAGTTGTTAGGAAGGTTATCATGGGTGGACCTGACTTAATCAATTGGAAGGCCTTAAAGGAGAGCTTAGACATTTCTGGGACGTAAAAATAAAGACTGCTGTGGGTAACAGCTTTGGCCAGGATCTGTGGGGTTCCATCCTACTTGCGATTGTCCTTTTCTGCCTGTCCTCTGGATTCTACATTTGCTTAACCAGCCCCCACAACTGTGTAAACAAATTCCTTGTTTTATACACACACACACACACACACACACACACACACACATATGTACATATACATAGATAGATGATAAAGGGAGACAGAGAGATAGATAAATCCCTACTGGTTCAGCTTGTCTGGTTGAATCCTGACTCACATTTTGTTACCAGATGTGGTTCCAGAGGACAGAATCTTAAGGATGAGTCTTTTGAATTTGTTCTGGTTTCCTGGAATTGGTTCTCTAATTTAATAAGATTGAAAGGAATTAATGAGACTCTTTCCAGTGGTGACAAGGACACTGAGAGTTTTATGGCATGATGTGGCAAAAGAGTTGTTCAAATTATCACCTTTTGATATCTGTAATTCAGTACCTACAGACAATGAGTCTTAGAGTGTCTAAATTTGGGTTCCCTTAGAACATTTTAGTCAAAATAAAGAGTGTAATAGAGTTGGTGGGTCCTCTGAAATGTACTTGGAGAAAATTGGGAAAGAAAAGGATGAACTTTAAATTCCTAGCTCAAACTCTGCATAGTTTCTATTTCTGTCCTGAAAAAAAAACCCTTTTTCATATAGCCATGGTTCTGAGATTTCTGAAATGCAGAGTGTTATCCCATGAGTGGCTGAATTATAGTGTAGATTGAATTCTTAGCCACTTCTGTTAAATTAGGACACTAATTGGATAGATTCTGATAAACTGGAGACCTCAACCTCCTCAATTTGAGTCTTTTTCTTAGTTTGCTATGACAAATACCACACAATGGGTTGGTTTAACAAAAGGAATTTATTGGCTTACAGTTTAGATGGCAAAGTGTGATACCTGAATTTTAGATCTAAAATCAGCAAGGCCATGCTTTCTCTACAAAGCTGTAGCATTCTGATGCTGGCTTGCCACAGTCCTTGGGGTTCCTTGGCTAGTATCTCTGCCTCTTGTCACATGATGCACTTTCTCCTTTTGTGTCTATTTTTCCAGTTTCCATTGATTCCAGCTTTGGGTGCTCCCTGTGACTTTCTTCTGAGTTACAGTATCCAATTTCTTGTCTTTATAAGACCTTCAGTAATGAAGATTAAGACTCATCCTGATTCAGTTGGCCACACCTTAATGTTACTTAAAAGTAACATTTTAAAAAGGGCCTATTTACAAATGGTTTCACACCCATAGGAACGTGGATTAAGAACATGTTTTTGTTAGGTTACATAATTCAATCTATCACAGTCTTCTTTATCCTTCCACCTCTGCCTGAGAAGGTTAGACCCCTTTTGCCTGAAGAACCTGAAATGGCCTCCCCTGAGATAGTTGTCTTGCAAGATGCTCCTGGTCCTCCACTGGACTTACCCCACCACCTCTCTATTTGTACATCTATGAACTAGATTCAAGTCATAGGAGACCCAAGGAGATGAGAGGTGTGATACACAACAATAACAACTTCATGATTTTTTAAAATGTCTACAGAAATCTAGGGGAAAGGATTTTATGTGTATGATCAAGGTAGAAGGAAGATAAAGTTGGATCAGGCTGAACTTATTACAGGCTCACTAATGAGAGATCCTGTATTCAATATTTTAGCTTGAAGGGTTAGGAAGAGCTGTATTCGTTTTGTTGGTTTTTTGGTTAAATGTAATATAGACCCAAAGTGGCCTACTCTAAACGAAGTTGACATACTTTAGAGAAAGGTTTCCAAAGGTTTAAGGAGATTGCAATGTTAGACTAAATTTATCATGTCAGATCTGCTCTCCTACCCTGGGATGATCCAGAGGTTATGCCATTCACCACAGCTGTGAGAAATAAATTTGTTGGGGAGCCTGAGCATCCTTGAATAGTTCTGTGATTTCTCTTCTGTGTAGGGAGGAGATTACAGAGGAAACTGCTACCAACTAGTATACCTAAATACAAAGTGGATATTGGGAACCTGAGATACCAGGAACCAAATGTTGACAGTTAATCATCAAAGACAATGTGGGTTCAGTTGTGTTATGGTATTGGATAGTGTAGCCAATATAGTAAACAGAACAGAAAGGTTCTAGACCTAGTGAATAGATGTCTGACTTAAATTACCAAAACAGAAAGTCATGGCTCTTCAACAACTGCCAGTTTTGAGTCAGTTAACAGACCCAGAACTCCTTGAATGAAGGGAAAACCAGGTCCCCTTGATGTTAACTGCCAAAAAAGTATGCTGTTAATATTCTTTCCGAAGGGACATATGGCCATTTACCAGCATGACTGTGCATTGGGGAAATGTGGTTTCTTGGGAAGATAGTTTAGCATACTCAGGTTGACACTCGACTGAGCTATCACAGTCTACTACTTGTCAACCTGGCATCCATACATATCTCCTTAAACTGTACTTCATTCCCAAGTACAGACAATAACAAAGTCATACTTCACCTAACATAATGCAACTATCCCATGTATAACAGAAGCATGCCAACCCTTTTCTCAGAAGAGGCTACAAAGTCCTTGGGTAATGTTCCTTTTCTTCTTTGATATATTGTAACTTAAATAGTGAAATGAACTATTAAGATTTTTTAAATGAAGTTAGCTATTATTAACATATCTTGTGTTCAATGAAAAAAGAGCAAAAAAAAATAATTGGTTAACACTTATACAAACATACTCGTGTCAAGGAAAAGAAATATCCATAACTATTAGTCCTTATTTCTGTAATTGATCAAATGGTCATAGCTCATGTAACTACCTTCTATCACTACTCATTTCATATTCCCTTTGCTCTCAGCAATCACTTCAGCTGGCTATGATTCTTTGCCTGGTGGTATGACTTAAAATTTCAATCCCAAAGGGTCTGAGTCATTAACTGTCTTACCTGAAATGGGTTTTTGTAATTTTCCATTGACTTTAATCACAGGACATAAGAGTACTAAAACTCATCCTAGGGGAAGCAGATATAGCTCAAGCAATTGGGTTCCCACTTACCACATGGGAGGTCCCTGGTTTGTTTCCTGGTACCCCCTAAGGAACACAGTGAGCTGGCATGATGGGCAGGCATGGCAAGCTGATGCAACTAGATGATGCAACAAGAGACACAAGGAGAAAAATATGAGAGACATAACAAAGCAGGGAATGCAGGTGGCTCAAGCAATTAGGAATCTCCTTTCTACATCAGAGGCCCCAGGTTCAGTTCCTGGTGCCTCCTAAAGAAACAAGGAAGACACACAGACACAACAAGTGCAAACAATGAGGAGATGGGGAGAAATAAATGAATAAATCTAAAAAAAAAAGTCACTCTAGGGGTTCTGTACTCCAGACATATTCTTACTTACTCTCATTGTGTAGTAGCAACCCAATTTCCCTTCATAGTCAGGATCAATTGCCTCATCCATTCCAGTAACTCTGGTTACTTTTGCTGTTGATTGCCTTCCTAGTGGCAGTCTCAACTTCCAGTTCAGTGGTACCATTGTTGTATCTCTTGGTAGAAGTATTCCTCCTTCTGGAACTAAGACCTCTAGACTAGGAGGTCTAAAGTTATGGGGACAGGAAACAAAAATTTTGGTAGTGGACCACTGTGTGTAATATAGTTGTCCTTCCCACTTCCACCTCTTAATTCTTGGATGTGTGAATCCTGATTATAAGAGAAATGGTACCATATATTGGATAGTGATTTAGAGCATAAACACATCCTGGTGGATATTGCCTTACCCCTGCCAAGTATTACCACTTAACTGGAACTGTAGCTTGGTCTTTAAAAGACCATTCTACCATCTATCAAACTGGTTGTTTTAGGATGATGGGGAATATAGAAAGACTGGTGAATTACATGAACACAAACCCATTATTGTACTTCATTTGCTCTGAAATGAGTTCCTTGATCAAAATATTTGAACACCTGCTTTCAACTCTTTGAATATGTACCCAGAAATGGAATTAGAGTCATACAGAAATTCTATATTTAACATATTGAGGGACTGCCAAACTGTTTACCAATGTGACTGCATCATTTAGTAGCACACTCAAATGAGGTCTATGTTACCTATAAAATCCAAAAGGATCCCTATGCAGCGTGCCTCTTTTTTTTAGTGGTAGGAGGTGTAAGATGCAACAACTTATTCCTTTAGCAGGATATCTTGACATTGCCACAGACCACTGGACTCCTAGAAATTTCACTTAGTTGGAAGAACACTGAATTTTTTTCTATTCTATTATTGTGAAAGGAACCCTAAATTAAGAATGGGACTTATTAGAAGGTGTAATGGAAAGAATAGAGTATCAAGAACTAGACATATGTGGGTTTGATTCCTGGCTGCACCACTTGGCTGTGTGACTTTGGATATGTTACTTAACCAACTTTAACCCTGATTTTCTTGTCACTATAAGGGAGGTAGTAATAAATGTTTTTTATGGCTGTTGAGATACTTATAAAAAGCGAGTACCTGGCATATTTTTAGCATTGCACAAATGTTAGTCCCCTTTTCCCTCATTTTTAGTCTAGAGTTACCTCTGTCAGTAGTTAGACAAATTGTCTATGGTGGTTTTCTACTGTGCCAACTTGGCTAAGCTGGAACTATGTTTCCCAGAATCTCCTTTCTTTTGTGGTTCCACTGTAGTTGTTTTGTGCCTATTTAGCTAAATAAGAAAAACTTCTTCCAGAATTTCATTCCCTGTATGGTGTCAGGTAAAACTGAGCAAAAGAGAAATTTGCATGAGATTTAAAAGGCAGAAGCAAAACAGCTGCCATTCAATCTCAAAATCTTTGTGGTTGGAGATACCTAGGTGGCTCCAGGAACTGATCCTGGGACTTTACGGAGTGGGAGAGAGTCGATTATTCTCTTGAGCCACCTCAGCTCCCTGATCTGCTGTGCCTCTTATTTCTTTTTGTTGCATCACTTTGCTGCACCAGCTCTCCACATGGACCAGCACTCCTGCACAGGGCAGCACTCTGAGTGGCCAGCTCACCACATGGGCAGCTTGCCTTCACCAGGAGGCCCTGGGCATTGAAACCTGGACCTTCTATATGGTAGATGGGAGCCCAGTTGATTGAGCCACATCTGCTTCCCTCAATAGATTTTACCTGAAGTTATTTATAGTGTAACTCATTATATTTCCTGTATGTTGGGTAACCAGCATAGTGTAGCTGTCAAACACCAAAACCAATTTGTCTTGGGACACTGTTGTTTTACTGACAAGAAAACGAGATTCATTATCTTCTTTTAAAAAATATATATTTTATTTTTTTAAAAAAGATACTTAGATTACATAAATGTTACATAAAAATATGGAGAATTCCCACATGCCCCTCCCCCTACCTCTCCAACATTTTCCCACATTAACAACATCCTTCATTAGTGTAGTACACTTGTTACAACTGATGAACAAATTTTGGAGCATTGCCACTAAGTGTGGATTATAGTTTTTATTGTAGTTTATACTCTTTCCTGCACTATTTTGTAATCTATAGCAAGATATAAAATGGCCTGTATCTGTCACTACAATGTCATTCAGGACAATTCCCAAGTCCCCAAAATGCCCCTGTATTTACACCTGCTTTACCCTCTCCCTTCACTCAGAACATCCATTGGCCACTGCCTCCACATTAGTGATGTAAGTTCTTCTATTGCTAGAATAACAGTTGTCTATAGTAGAATACCAGTAAGTCTACTCTAGTCCATTTTTCATTCCCCAATCCTGAGGATTATGGGGTGGTGGTGCCCAGTCCACTTCTAATTGAGAAGAGGATTAGATCACATGAGGCAGATGAATGGGACTATCTTGCTTGCAACTGAAGACTCTTTCTGTTCCTTGAGATGGTCCTTGTTAGTTGTCCTGGGTAAGTCCAATGAATTAGAGAGTAGGTGTTGCAACTCTGTTGAGATCCAGGACACATCTGGCACACGGACAACCCAATGATTTAAGTCTCTTGGATGTACATGTATCAGCTCTAGTACTAACTACAGGTTCAAACAGTAGAGGCAGAAGAACCATGTGTAGGGAAACAACTGAGTCCAACTCTGTCACACTGGGGAGCATAAATTCCAAAGTAGGGCCCACTGGCAAGGCATAAAACTCCTGAGTTGTCTTCCCTGCCTATAGTGTCTGGATGTCCACAGAGCCCTTAGGAGCCCTGCTGTTTGAGGTAGTATTTATTTTGGCAGTCAATGAGATCCTCTTGAGATATGCATAAGCATAATCTCTGGAATGACCTTCCAACTCACTTTGAAGTCTCTTAGTGATATAAATTCATTTGTCTTTAACTTTTCCACTTTTTGGTCAAAGTCTTTTTCCAGTTGCACTGCTAGTTGGTGCTTGTTAGTAATGCCTTGGTGCCAGGGAGGCTCATCCCCAGGATTCATGTTCCAGGCCAGGGGAAAGGTAATGCATTTATATGCTGAGTTTGGTTTAAAAACCACATTCGAGTAAGAAGGAGGCTCTCAGGAGGTAACTCTTAGGTACCCTATAATACTAGGCTAAGATTCAATTTCAAAAGTAAAGGTTCATAAGTATAGTCATCGATATCAAGGCCTGCCTGTCAATGGACCATCCTCCTTCACTAGTCACTGCCCCTCTACTCAGGGGATATTGCTGTTCCATTAGGGAATGTGGCAGAGCTCCCCAGGATAGGAATTCAAAATTCTTTCTGTAATTGTGTGAATCTCCAGTCACCATGACAATGCCCCATGTACACTTGAACACATTTATATGCCCTAGGTGAACCACATCTCATGTATCCCCCATTTACCCTCCCCTGTCATAGTTGTAGCCCTTCTATGATCCAAAACTTCTTGAAAAATGAAGCCAACAAAATAACCAAATACAATTAATAAGAAAATGAAATAATTATGAGTTTTAAGAAATAGAAAAAAATTTAAAGAAATTAAATAAAAGAAAATTTAAAAAATTTGTAATAAAATATAATGAAAAAATATTTTTTAAAAATTTGACATTGTCTTTCCTTACTGTAAGAACTGTTGTCTTGTATGTACAATGACATTTTCTTTTGTTTATTTCCCCCAGTGTCTTATTTTTTTCATTTTGTCTTTCAAGAAGTTTTAGGTTACAGAAAAGCCACAGACAGAATATAAGGGATTCCAATATACCCAACATCCCTCCCCTTTTCTCTTTCCCCCTATTAATAACATTTTACATGTGGATGGTACATTTGTTACAGTTGATGTACAAATATTGGAACATTGTTACTAACCATGGTCAATAATTTACATTATGGTTTACATTTTGGACTATACATTTTTTATAACTTTTGATGAAATTTAACATGGCCTGTATCCATCTTTGCAAGATCATGTAGTATAATTCCATCACCCCCAAAATGCCCCATGTTCCATTTATTCTATTTCTCCCTCCCCTTTCCTTCAGGATCCATGGCAACCACCAAGTTTCACTCCTTGAAGAACAAAGTTCATAGTTGGTTGCAGCAACATTGAGGGCTTGACATACTGGCCTGCCATCTCCTGTTAGGCACTGCCTATGTTCTTGAGAGACTCTTGGCTCTCCACTTGAGAACATAGTAGGACCATAGGAAGGAGTCCAACACCTTCCCACTCATTATGTGGGTCTTCACCCACTGATAGAACCCATTATGACAAAAATCACACACTCACTAGAGGCCTGCCCCAGGTGTGCCCTATCCCACATGTCCCCCACATCCAGCACCCTAAACCAGTACCCTCTCCTGCCTTATTTGCCAAAAGAACATTCCCAAAGTTGTAGTTTCAACCATATACCAACAAATCCCCAGAATTCATCTGCTTCCTCCCTCAACCCCCCCACCCTAGTTCCATAGACAGTCCAATCCACTCTCCCCTCTCCCTCCTCCCAAACCAGCACCACCCCACCCAATAGCATCACTGCACCACTGTCATTCCATTCACTGCACAAGTACACCCTTCCATGTTATCATAGATTTTGCTTATATGTACATTGGCTAACAACCTTCTGTTCCCTTTCTGTTGCCTGAAAACCTATCTCCAGACTAGCTCTATGAGTCTCCTCAATTTGCTTCATTATCAGTGAGGTCATATAATATTAGTCCTTCAATACCTGGCCTGCTTCACTCAGCATAAGGCCTTCAAGATTCAGCCAGGGTATCCTGTGTGTTAATACTGCATTTTTTCTTACAGCTGAGTAATATTCCATTGTATGTATATAACACAATTTGTTTATCTATTCATCTATTGATGGACATTTGAGTTGTTTCCAACTTTTGGCAATACTGAATAATGCCACTATGAACATTTGTGTGCATATGTCTGTTTGTGTCCCTGCTTTCAATTCTTCTGGGTCCATACCCAGCAGTGGGACTGCTGGATCATATTGCATTTCTCTAGTTAGCTTCCTGAGAAACCATCAAACTGTCCTCCACTATGGCTGTACCATTCTACATTCCCACCAGCAATAAATAAGGGTTCCCATTCCTCCACATCCTCTCCAATGCTTGTTTTTTTTTTTTTTAAACAGCTGCCAGTATAATGGGTGTAAGGTGATATTTCATTGTAGCTTTGATTTGCATTTCCTTAATAGCTAGTGATATTGAACATCTTTTCATGTGCTTTTTGACCATTTGTATTTCTTCTTTGGAGAAGTGTCTATTCAAATCACTTGCCCATTTTTTAAATGGGTTGTTTGTCTTTTTATTTTTAACATGTAGGATTTCTTTATATATGCTGGATATTAGGCCCCTATCAGATATATGGTTACAAATATTTTCTCCCATTGAGTAGGCTGCTTTTTCACCTTCTTGACATACTCCTTTGAGGTGAAAAAGTTTTTAATTTTGAGGAGGTCCCATTTAACTATTTTATCTTTCATTACTTGTGCATTGGGTATAAAATTCATGAAACCATTTCCTAATACAAGATCCTGTAGATGCTTCCCTATATTATCTTCCAAGATCTTTATGGTCTTGGCTCTTATGTTTAGATTGTTGATCCATCTTGAGTTAGTTTTTTAATAAGGTGTGATATGGTGTTCCTCTCTCATTCTTTGGATGTGGATATCCAGTTCTCCAAGCACCATTTGTTGAAGAGGCCATTCTCGCTGTTGAGTGGACATGGTGGCCTTGTTGACTCTCAGTTGACTGTATATGTGAGTATCTATATTAGAACTCTCAATTCGATTTCATTGGTCAGTATGTCTATACTTGTGCCAATACCATACAGTGATGACCACTGTGGCTTTGTAGTATGTTTTAAAGTCAGGTAGTGTGATTCTCTGATTTCATTTTTCTTTTTCAATATGTCTTTGGCTATTCGGGTCTCTTTCCATTCCAAATAAGTTTCATAGTTAGCTTTGCCAATTCAGTAAAAAAAGCTGTGGTGATTTTTATTGGGATTGCATTAAATCTGTAAAACAGTTTTTGTAGGATAGACTTGTTGATGTTTAGCCTTCCTATCCATTAACAGTGAATATTCTTCTTTTTATTTAAGTTTTCTTTGATTTCCCTTAACAGTGTTGTGTAGTTTTCTGCATACAAGTCATTTACATCTTCAGTTAAGTTTATTCCCAGATATTTGATTCTTTTAGTTGCTATCATAAATGGGATTTATTTCTTGATTTCTTCCTCAAATTGCTCATTTTTGGTGTACAGAAATGCTACTGATTTTTGCACATTGATTTTATAACCTGCTGCTTTACTGAACTCATAAGTTTTAGAAGGTTCATAGAGTTCTCAATGATTTCACTATTTGCAGATAACATGTATAGGATCCTATAGGATGTATAGGATCCAAATAGTGAAAATTTTACTTCTTCCTTTCCAATTTGCATGCCTTTTATATCTTTTTCTTTTGTAAGTGCTTGAGCTAGAATGTCTAACAGTTTGAAACAAAAGCAGTGAATGTGGACATCCTTGTCTTATTTCAGGCCTTAGATGGGGAAAATTTTAGAATGTCATCATTGAATATGAAGCTAGCTGTGGGTTTTTCATATATATGCTTTATCATGTGAGGAAGTTTCCTTCTATTCCTATATTTTGAAGTGTTTTTTAATCAGGAAATGATGCTGTATTTTGTCAAATGCTTTTTCTGCATCTATAGAGATGATCATGTGATTTCTTTCTTTTGCTATGTTCATATGGTATATTACATTGATTGATTTTTTTTTTATCTTGAACCATCCTTGCATAGCAGGGAGGAAACCTACTTGGTCATGGTGTATAATTCATTTGATGTGTTGTTGAATAAGATTAGCAAGTATTTCATTGAGGATATTAGCATCTAGGTTCATTAGAGAGATTGGTTTATAGTTTTCCATTCTCATGGCATCTTTGTTTGGCTTTGGTATTATGGTGATGTTGGCATCATAGAATGAGTTAGGTAATGTTTCCTCCACTTCTATTTTTTGGAAGCGTTTAAGCAGAATTGGTATTAGTTCTTTCTGGAATGCTTGGTAGAATTCATCTGTAAAGCCACCTGTTCCTGGGTTCTCCTTAGTTTAGAGGTTTTTGATGACTAATTCTATCTCTTTGTGAATGGTCTGCTGAGTTTATCAATTTCTTCTTTCAGTGTAGGCTGCTTGTGTGTTTCTAGGAATTTGTCCATTTCCTCTAAATTATCCATCTTGTTGGCATACAATTTTTCAAATTATCCTCTTGTGATACTCTATATTCTTGGCATCAGTGGTGATATCCCCTTCCTCATCTTATTTTATGTATTTGCATCTTCTTTCCTTTTTTCTTTGTTAGTCTAGCTCAGAGTTTGCCAATTTTGTTAATCTTCTCAAAGAACCAGCTTTTGGTTTTATTTTTTTCTAGTGCTTTCTTGTTTTCAATTGCATTTAGCTCTGCTCTAATCTTTGTTATTTCCTCTTTCTGCTTGCTTTGGGGTTAGTTTGTTGTTCTTTTTCTCTCTTTTTTTAAGTTTTGCTTTAAACTTTATTTTGAAATAATTTCAAACTTACAGGAATGTTGGAAACATAATACAAAATCAATACATAGAACTTGTGTACCCTCTACCCAGATATGCAGATTTACCAACTTTTACCATTTTGCCACATTTGTTAACATCTACCTATTATCTGTATTTATCTATATCCATCTCTCTATGATCTATCTCGTCTATCACCTCTCTCATCTATCATATATCTGCCTATCTCTATCATCATTATGTCTTCTAAACTTTTGAGTAGGTTGCATGCAAGATGTTCCTTTAGCATTTAAAACTCTCATGTGTTTTTCCTAAGAAGAAAAAAAAGAAGAAAAAAAATATGAAACACTTCATGAATGTGCATGTCATTCTTATGCAGGGGCCATTTTAATCTTCTCTGTATCATTCCAATTTTAGTATATGTGCTGCTGAAGCGAGCACTCTTGCTTTTTTCTAATTCCTCCAGGTGTGCAGTTAGGTCTTTGATTTGAGCTTTTTTCTTTTTTAATGTAGGCTTTTATGGTTATAAATTTCCCTCTCAGCACTGCTTTTGCTGCATCCTATAGGTTTTGATATGTTGTGTTGTCATTTTCATTTATTTTGAGGTAATTACTGATATCTTTTGCAATTTCTTCCTTGACCCACTGATTGTCTAAGTGTGTGTTGTTTAACTTCCATATCTTTATGCCTAATCTGCTTTTTTGCTCCTTACTGATTTCCAGCTTCATTCCATTGTGGTCAGAAAAATTACTTTGTATAATTTCAGTCTTTCTGGAATTTACTGAGAGTTATTCTGTAGCCTAGCATGTGGTCTATCCTGGAGAATGATCCATGTGCACTGAGAAGAATGTATTTGGGTGCAATGTTCTGTATATGTCTATTAGTTCCAGTTCTAATATACCATTCAAAGTCTTTGCTTCTTTATTGATCCTCTACTGAGATGTTATAATGGCAGTAATGCTGTACAAAGTCTCCCACTATAATTATAAAGGTATCTGTTTCTCCAGTTAGATTTTTCCAATGTTTGCCTCAGGTATTTTGAGGTTCCCTGACTAGATGCATAAATGTCTATGATTGTTCTTCTTGATAGATTATCCCTTTATTAATTTATAGTGGCCTTGTCTCTTAAAATAGTTTTGCATTTAAAGTCTGTTTTGTCTGATATTAGTGTAGCTACTCCTGTCCTTTTCTGATTATTGTTTATGTGTAAAATTGTTTTCCAGCCATTCACTTTCAGCCTCCTTGTATCCCTGGGTGTAAGGTGTTTCTTGTAGACAGCATATAGATGGGTCTTATATCCTTATCCATTCTGCCAATCTGTGTCTCTTGATTGGAGAGCTTAATCCATTCACATTTAATGTTATTACTGTCAAGAAATTACTTACATTAGCCTTATTTCCTTTAGGTTTATGTATACCATGTGATCTTTTTATTTCTCTTTTTATCTTTTTAATCTTATACACTCCTCCAATTCTCTCTCTCCTCCTTTTTCTTGTCAACCTGCAGAACTCCTTTTAGTGTTTCTTGAAGGGCAGGTTTCTTATTTGACAAACTCTCTTAATTTCTGTTTATCTGTGACTATTTTGAATTTTCCCTCATTTTTGAATGCCAGCTTTGCTGGATAGAGAATTTAAGTTTTTTCTTTTAGCACCTTAACTATGTCATATCACTGCCTTCTTGCCCTCAAGGTTTCAGATGAGAAATCAGCACTTAATCTTATCAAACCTCCCTTGTATGTGATGGATCTCTTTTCTCTTGCTGCTTTCAGTATTCTATCTTTGTCTTGAGCATTGGACAATTTGACAAGTATATGTCTTGGGTTAGGCCTGTTAGTATTTATACTGTTTGGGGTGCACTGTGCTTCCTGAATATCTATGTCCATATCCCTCAATAGAGTTGGGAATTTTTCAGCCATTATATCCTCCAGTATTCCTTCTGCCCCATTTCTCTTCTCTTCTCCCTCTGTAATGCCTGTAATGTGTATGTTTGTGGGTTTGTATTGTCATTCAAATCCTTAAGTCCCTAATGGACTTTCTTCTATCTTTTTATCCGTCTCTTCTACTATCTGTCTGATTTTAGATGTGCTATCTTCCACATCACTGATTCTTTCCTCTATCTGTTCAAACCTTCTGTTCTGTGCTTCCAGTGTATTTTTGATTTCTTGCATTGTGCCATTCATCACTACCATATGTTATATTTTTATGTATGTTTAAAATTTCTTCAGTATGTTCTAATATCCCTTAGCTCTTCCTTCATTTCATTAAGGTTGATTGATGATATTTGTTGGGATATCCTTGATTAGTTGTCCCACATTCTGCATCTCCTTCTGTTTTTTAGTTTGTTTGATTGAACCATGTCTTCCTGTTTGTTCGTTTGGCTTGTAATATTTTGTTGGTGTGTGGGCATCTGTTTATCTCAATGGGCTTATTCGATTGGTTACCTTCTCTTTCAACTCTAGAGTTTTATTTTGTTGTTTGTGTGTGGTAAGGTCAGATTTTAATACTTGGTTTCTCTTACTATATACTTGCAGTTGTCTCTGTTCCCTTGGAAAAATATTAGGAACAGTGAAAAGGAGAGAGAAGAGAAAAAATAATAGTAATAATAATAAAAAAAGGTAGAAAAGGAACTGTGCAAGAGCTAGAAAACTAAGTAATATGAGTCAGAATCATAAAAAAAATACAAGGAATAAGAATAAAAAGAGGTGGGGCAGAAAAAATAACACAAGAGACAAAATAGAAAAAAAAAAAAAAAAAAAAGAATGAATTAAACAGCCAGGCAGATGAGTAGAGAAAATAAGAAACAAAATACAGAGAAAAAAAAGTAGAATGAATTAAAAGGCTGGACAGATGAGAGGCACATAGAAGGAAAGAGGGAAAAAAATGGAGAGAGAGAATAAGAAAAAATGAAGACCAATAAGAAGCGGTGGAATGGAAGAAAAGCAACAGAAGTTAGAAGACAGAAAACTGAAGGAATGAAGATAAATAAAGTAGGTTGAAAGTTGAAAAAACAAGTAAAGGAATAAAAAGTAACAAAGGAAAGGAAAACAAAAAACAAGAAACAAAACAAAACAAAACAGAAGAAGCAATTCAGGAAAAACAACCTTCCCTATTAGGCCCCTAGAGACCTTCTCAGGCTGCAGTGCTTATCAATTAATCACCCTGCAACCTGCTCTCTGCAGGTGATGTATCTAGTTACAGCAAATAAGAGGAAAAGAAATTTTAAAAAATCCAAAAGCCACAAAACAAAAGAGTAGAAACTCAGTCTGCAAATTCTATATCATAAGGTGTTAGTTGAGTGCTTTAACTCTCCCTGGACCCTTTCCCTTAGGTATAACCAGTGTCCTTCTACATGCAAGGAAGGATTTCCCCCACTGCACTACAGTGCAGTCTATAGACTAAATTGACTTAAACATTTTTTTTAATTGTTTTTTTAAAGATACATAGATCACAAAAAATATTATATTAAAAAATATAAAAGGTTCCCATATACCCCATACCCCACCCACTCCTCCCACATCAACAACCTCTTTCATCATTGTGGCACATTCATTGCATTTGGTGAATACATTTTGGAGCCTGCTGTTCCATATGGATTATAGTTTACATTGTAGTTTACACTCTCTCCAAGGTCATTCAGTGGGTTATGGCAAGATATATGTCTAGCATCTGTCCCTGCAATATCATTTAGGATAACTCCAAGTCCCAAAAATGTTCTCACATCACATCTCTTCTTCCCTCTCCCTTCCCTCGGCAACTATCATGGCCACTGTCTCCACATCAATGATACAGTTTCTTCAATTGCTAGAGTCACAACAGGGAGGTGAAGATGGTCAACCACCACACCCGGGTATCAAGAGTGCCTACAACTGCAAGCAGGAGAACTGCATCCATCAACCCTGTGGGATCTAAGCCCCCTCTCCATTTAGAGGTGGAGAGGACATCACCATCCCAGGGTCCACAGGATGGAGGAATAAAATATGGATTAGAGTGGACTTACTGGTGTTCTACTGTAGACTGAATAGGCTTTTGAAAGCTTATTGGGCTCTTTCTGGTCACATTTCCCTTACGTGAGTTGGACTTTTCATAGTTTTCAGTGGCTGGGCTAATTAGTTGCCTATCTCCACTGCTTTATTGACCAAGTTCCTCCCTCCCAGGGTGGCTGGGTGTGACAGCCTTCCTGAGCAGATTCCTCTCTCTCCTCTCCCCAGAGCCACCTCAGTGCTGGCTGGTATCTTCCCTAAGATTGAAAGGGGGCTCAGGTGTCCAAACCCATGGAAAGGAAACCACTCTCCACCCTTCACCAGACTCCTCCTCTTCCTCCCAGGGAATCCTCCCTCCTATTTAGCTGGCTGGTGAGAGCCAGATGGTACATAGAGGCTTTTGCCTTGGCCGGGGTGGGTGGTGGGGCTTAGCCACCCACTGTGTATAGCCACAGGGGTGAGCAACTCATGGTTTTTTCTTGGGCTCTTTCTTTATCTCTTTGTCCAGCTTCCTCTGGATTGATGCCCTGAGGCCTCCTCTGTGGATTCCCAAAACAGCTCACTGGGGTAGGATTTTCCCCCTTTTCAGCTTTTTGTGAAAGAGTTGGGCAGTACCTACTCTAATGACACCATTTTCTCAGAACTCCTATCTTCTTCTCATATAGGATTCCTTTAGTTCCTTGCTCATTGACACTCCTTGGTGGCTTATTAGCAATACAAAATCTCAAGCCCTACCCTACCCACACCTTTTGCAGAAAAATCTGCATTTTGACAAAATTTAATGTAGACATATGAGTTTAAGGAGCATTGTTGTAGTTGACTTTGGCTTCAGGTTGGTAGATATATGCTCCTGTCTCTCCTATTTACCTTCAAAAATTTGACCAGAGCATGTATTACCAGTAGCGTTCATTTAGTCCTGTAGACCTTATACATCATATTTTTAATCTTCTATGTACTTCGCAACTAGGTTCCTATGAATCTTCTGTTTTAAAGCAAAATAAGAGGTATAGAATTGGAAAGTAGTTTATTATTATTAGTCAAGGATGGCAAATATCTGATGAGGATACAGAGTCACTCATCACTCCCCTTCTCCCAGATTTGATAGATTTTGCCAGTGGATCAGATGATTCTTTTCTACATAAGCCTTGATCTTCTCAGTATGGCATTCTAGGTAGGCACCATGAATCAACCAAAGTTCCCCCACACAATGAAAGTTATTATCAAATGTAGCATTGCAGATACAAGGAAGTCTTCCATTGGTATAAGCAATGAAAACTACCATATATTCAAATGCAAATAGTTCATTCCTGCTTTCTTGATCCAGACCATCTCTTGTTCCTATGCTCTTTAGAAATATTCTTCATTAATTAAGCAGAGTAGTGAAAAGAGCACAGGATTTGGAATAGTCTAGAAATGAAGTTAAATTGATCACTTTCTAACAGTATGAGTTTGGTTACATAACTTTACTTTTCTTCTTAATTTGTAGTATGAGGATATTACCTGGTTATTGTGAAGATAGAGGAGATAACATGTTAATATGACCATCAGGGTGTCTAAGACCTATTAGTAAGTTTTGTAAATGTTTGCTGCTGTCTTCTCTTACTTCCCTTTACCTCTTAATATTTGTTGGAAAAAAAGATGACATCTGAAAAGCAAGTAAAAAATGAACCAGGCTCTTATAAGAGCAATATAATCTCTTCAACGCTGTTATCAATAGTAATTCGTTTTAGTGGGCAATTATTTAACCATTGTTTGCTTAATAGCTATTCTTTGGGTGAAGCTCTTTTAGACTTCTATAAAAATGTGAAATGGTAAACTTACAGGACTAACTGTATCTTAGTAAATAATAGTGATAGATACATGTGTAGGGAGGAGCAACCATGAACTTTGTAATAATGGTTCAATAACTATTTTTAGAAGTGTTGAAATAAGAGAAGTGATGCATGAAAAGTATGTCTATTGTACTTCAAAGGAGATTGAAAAAACAGTGAAACTGCAGCAAAGTATTTGTTTTCCTGACACTATAATAGAGGCATGACTATAAGAGAAATACCTATTGCAGTGGATACTTATTAATATAATAGGATGTTAATACCAAAGTATAAAGATATTCCTTAATGATGTAACTCAAAGGATCTATGCAAGAAAAAGGAAATACTGAAACGTATAAAAGTAATTTATAAGAATAGATTGGTACTGTCTTCAAGAAGCAAGAGGAAAACACATTCTGGAAAATGCATATATTGGTAGAAGTGTAGTGTTCTTTAAGAGTTTACTGAAAATCAGAAATTCTTTAATAAACAGTAATAGTTGAGCATGTTAAAGTATTAAGAACCTTAATTTCTTGATGACAGTCTCATCTGGCTTCAACTGCAGAATTCCATGAAGAATCAAGGACTAACTGCATTGCCTTTAGCTACAGAAAGCTTTTCTATAAGGCATTCCTTAGCAAATGATCCAGATAAAAATCAAGTTTTTAAGAATCTGATTTTTCATTTAGCCATATAGAAGAAATGTAAGTAAAACAAGTATTTTAACAATGGGATTTTATTTTTTGTCATGCCACTACAAGAATCTTAGGAGCAAGAGTCCAAGGCAGAAGTGAATGATGGTGGCAGTCCTCTTACATGTTGAACTGGCACTTAATAATATAGCAAACAAAGAATATATTTTTCCATTCTTGAATTTGGTTATTCACAGTACTAGCGTTTTGTAGCATAAAAATTCTTTCTCCCTTTGTGTTTTGCCTTATTTAGATTCCTCTAGCTTCGGTTGAGTATGAAATAATTTGGTTTGGGTTTGTGAATTTGTTTTTAAATTCAAGAAATAAATTAACTGCTAAAGTATTTAAAAATCTACCTTAATTGGGTGTTTTTCATTGTTTATATGAATGTGTGAAAATGAATTAAACCTCACCATAATTAAGCTTCATAGAAATAGAAAATGTTAATAGTGATAGCTCAGAAAAATTGAACATATTTTTACCTGGCAAAAATATTTTCCCTGGTTTAAGGATTTTTCTTCTTTTCCTTTTTAGGAAAATGAGATTTTATGTGCTTGATATTGGAAAAACACTGAAGGAGAAGAGCATAATAATTTTTCTTTTACTCTAAAACTCATTCATGTATTTTGTTTATAATTTCGACAATCATCTCTGAATGGCTACTATGTGCTAGAGAACTGGTTGCTTTCATTGCAGGTTTTATCTGATGTCTCAAAAATTGGTATGCTCTAGGAAATGACTATACTTACTAAGATTCAGAAGCTTTTAGCTCCATTTGTATAAAATCTTAAAATATTCTAAAGTAAAATTATCGATTTATAATCATTTTCTAAATTTACCTTTAATGTGCCAAAGCATATAATAATCATATCAAAGTTGTTTTTGTTTTTAAAAGATTTATTTATTTATTTTCCCCCCTTCCCCTCCTCCCGCCCTGCTGCTTTTGCTGTCTGTGTTGTCTTCTCTTCTCATTTTCTCTCCTCTAGGATTCACCAGGATTTGGTCCTGGAGATCTCTGATGGGGAGAGAGGTTCCTCGTCAATTGTGCCACCTTAGTTCCTGGTTTATGCTGTGCTTCACCTTGACTCTCCCCTTGTCTCTCTTTTGATGTGTCATCATCTTGCTGCATGACTCACTTGCACAGGGCACTGGCTTACCATGTGGGCACATTTGTGGGCACTGGCTTGCCGCACGGGTACTGGCTCACCCCGCAGGCACGCTTTCTCTTCTTTGCACCAGGATGCCTCAGAGATTGAACCCAGGTCCTCCCATATGGTAGGCGGAAGCTCTATCTCTTGAGCCACGTCTGCTTCCCTCAAAGTTATTTATAATCAAGATGCATATAATCGATCCATTCTGAGTGTTCCTCCAAAATATGTTTTTTTAAAAAAGGATATTATATTTATTTAAGAACATTGTTTGTGTGCATATATATATATATGGAATATTATTATTTGTTTTTTTTAGGATGTACCAGTGATTGGACCCAGGACTTCACACATGGGAAGCAGGTGCTCAGCCACTGAGCTACACCGTTCCCCTGTATGTATATATATTATATATTTTTAGATTTAGTTTATAGTTATAGATGTATAAATTCATATGTGTCACTGACCTAACACCTATATATTGGTAAACAACTTTGTAAGATACGGAAAAATCTGTATCTATAAAACTACTTATTTTTCTTTTAGTTTATGTATAAAGTCATCCTTCTAAGTAATTTGGGAATACCAGGAATTGCCTGGGAAATCACTGTAATTTATTTTAAAACTTTTAAACCATTACTTCCATTTTTGTTTTGTTTATTTTTCCATTCTGATATTTTTAGGATATTTTCCTTTATATATTATCTTTACTTCTCACAATAAATTAGTGATTATAAATATCTACTTTTATTTCTGCAAGGTAATAATACTGAGCTTGGGTGACAACTATTTTTCACCAAGATATTATTTATACTTCACTAGACGACAGGCACAATTTATTTATGCACTTTATTATGAAATATGAGCACAAATTTATCTCTGTGCTTCTAAATTTTATTTGGTTTTCTGTTCTTTGGCTTCAGTTATTTCTAATGTATACTATTGTTTTTTTTCACAGATATAATTTTAAACATAATAAAAACAATATTAGAATAAAAACCTATACCATTCTTCCGTATTTCTTAGAAAATCACATATAATTAGGTACTTTTATTCAAATACAGTCAGTAGTAATTAGGTCACATTTTGACTTTCCATACACTGAACTATTAAAGCCTGATCCATTTAAATACGTTTAAATGATGGTAGTATTTTTAGTGCCACGAGAGGTCCTCCTTCCTTATGCAAAAATATGCATATTGCATTATCAGACATATGACATCATAGTGTAAGAATGTTGGATTAGTAATTCCTAATCAAATTTTCTGTCCTTGGATACTTAAAGATCACTAAGTGACTAAAATAAACAAACATACTTCTCTTTGCTTCAGTTTTCTCACTTTTAAAGTAGGAATACTTGCCCCAACTCCTTCCTGCACAGGGATAATTCTTTTTTTTTTTTAAATAAGGGAAAAATTAATTTGAAAGATTACTGTAATTAAAAATAAATGCCAGGTTTTCCTTCTGTTTGTAAGTCTATAAGCCTATTTCCAGCAATTCTTCATTCCAGACATTAAATCACATAAAAACAATTAAAAAAATTTAAAATCCACTCTTTATTGCACATGTACAATATATTTGACAACTTTCTAACAATCTCCTAGTGATATGAATCATCTTATATACATTTTGGACATGCATTGTTCTTTCAAACTACTGGAAGTGAGTCAGTAAATTATTTCTTCAAGTGATTAATCTTGAAATTCTGAAAGGGTTACTCTATCTCCTTAAAGTGTCTTTTGGTGTGGGTTAGTCTAAGATGTTTTGTATTTTTGTTTTTATTTTTTATTTATTATTCAGTTGTTTGTAATAAAGAAATGGCTCATTAGAACTATTATTAGGTTTGTACAGAAAGAACAGTCAGCTTTCTTGATGACAGAAGGGGACATAAGTATAAATAATTGGAAAACAAAGCCAAATATACTCTGCTAGATTAGTTCCTAGAGAACACAGTTTATCTTTAATGCATATAATTTGACTGAGAATAAGTAGTGATTGACTAAATAGTTTATCAATAAAGATATTATCTATCCAGATTATCATATTTTGTATTTTGACTATTTTTGAATGGAGGGGAAAACCTTAGTTTTTACAATAAAGGTAAGTATAAAAATGACATTATAAAATTGGAACCCCAAATTCTAACTTAAGAACTGTGAAACTAATAGTACATTGCTGCTAAGTGCTGGATAGATTAGTTCTTGAATAGGGTTCAATTTGTTACATGGAAAACATCAATAAATAAGTCCATTATCTTCAGGCCTTCTATAAACAACAATTTTCATAATGCAATATTATAAAACTTCAAAGCACCTTTTAAAATATGTTTAAGTAACTTATTTACATCATCTAGGTTTTATTTGATTGTTCAACTGTAATACGTTATGAGAATTCCTAAAACGGAAAGAAAAAATAGCAAAGAAAGCAGAAAATAATGAATCCAATGACCCAGTTCACTGAATAAATATAGATGATCACCATATCCATGTCAAACCACCATCCACGGCTGTCATCCTCAAAATGCAGATAATCCATCCTATGTGCACCATGTGGGAACTGCCTTCTTGTAACTGGAGCTGCACGTCTGTGGAAACCTAAAAGATGCATGAAGGTATTTTTTTTTTCTTTATCTTTTTTTAACATTATTTTAAAGTTTGCTAAATTCAGACAAGTGCTCAGAAAGGAAGCCCTGAAATGAACACAGGAACCATAAACAGAGTATACCTTGATTTCACTGAGTTGTGTACTGTGCCGCAGACAGATTTTAAATGAAACAGCTACTTTACCAGAGGTCTCCTATTTAAGGATTTTAAGGGTAGGGACAGTAAATTTAGGAAATAGCATCAGATATGGAATTTAGGAGACTACACTGGTTCTGTCACTTGGGGCAAGTCATTTGACCTCTTTGGATTCCAGTTTTCTCAGCTATACTGATACCATCTGGTCAATTACTTTAAATTTTTATGAGGATCAAATGTAGTCATTTTACTTGAGAGCATTAAGCTTAAACTTTAATGTTTTATATTTACAACTACTGTTTATAATTTCTGATCACCAACTTAACCTTACATCTAATACCTTAAGGATTTCATTTAGTTCAGTTATTTGAGCAAAATTCAATGGGAAAATGTCTCATCTTTTTTTTTTTTAGCACTGAATTAACTGGACAGACATAATGGCATTGATCTTCATAAACTTAAAAGAAAAGGCCTCTCTACTTAAGGGGATTGGTTAGTACATTATAAAAGAATCTTGAGAATAAGTTATAGTCCATTTGTTTCTAAATGAATACAACACTTCTGAGTAACACTACATTTCACTATAAAATGCTCTTTTTTCTTTGTAATGCTTACATTCTAACTGTTTTGAGATTAAGTATAAATTTTCCCAATGGCAACTGGTTTTTATTGGTTGACCAATTTGTACTTTAAAAGGCATTTCAAAAACAAAATTCAGTTTTCTAAGGACTGATAATCTGGTAAGTAACCTTTACTTTTTTCCTTATTGTCTGCCTACTTTAAGTAATTCTGTGCTTATTATTGTGTTAGTCTTGATGAGAAAAAAAACACAGTAAAATGAACAGAGAAGATATAATTCTGATACTTGCTAGTAACTCTGGTGATAAATGTGCTAAGAGGATCTACCTTGAAGCAAATTCTGAATTCATTTCATTCATTTTAATAATTGAGTAATGTTAAATATTATGTTCTAGATCAGGTTGGTTATTCTGATAGAAAGGTTGCATTAACCTGGGTATTATTATGGTTATTTAAAGCCAAACTGTTTTAAAAAAATTTTTTATCTTTTTTTTAAAGATAAATCACGCAAAATGTTAAAATAAAAAATATGAAGTTCCCATATACCTCTCTCCCCACACCCTCCCAAAGGCAGACTATTTTGATCAAGAACAACCTTAACGTATATGTTAAATTTCAAATTACATTTCCCTTGTATTATTCACATTATAAGACATTAATAGGATGAGAGAAAGATGAAATAAATGATAGTTTGGAATAAACTGTGCAGACATATTTCAAAAAAAAATTTTTTTTAATGTACCAGTGGCTGGGGATTGAACCCAGGACCTTGTATGTAGGAAGCCAGTGCTCAACCCTGAGCCACATCAGCTCCCCTCAGTTTTATTTTTGTTTGTTTTGTTGTTGTTGTTTTTTAGGAGGTTCTGGGAATTGAACCTGGGGTTCCCATGTGGGAAGAAGGTGCTCAACTGCTTGAGCCATATCCACTCCCCTCAAATAGCTTTTTGATAATTTCTGTTTTTAGGTGAATTCCCATCATACTTCATTTGATTTTTTTAGTCATTAATTTTTATTGCTTACAAAAAGCTTATACTTGGATGATGTGTCAGTTCTTCCATTTTCTTTTTTTGCATTATTAGTATTAATTTTAATTCTGATTTCTTTACTGGATTAAAAAAGTTTTTTTTATAACAGTGTATTTCATCCTTTATTTAGATAAGAAACCCTGGGAAGTCCCTTCCTGTGCTCAACCCCAGACCAGCCTCACAGAATTGGCAGCATGCAGGCCCATGGCACTGACTGTATGATCCAAGATCACCCCAGCAGTTATTGCTAATCTAGGAACTGTACCCCTAGCTTCCTCTCCAGATCACACACTGCCTCCTTTTCTTTTATTTATCTGACTCCTGGAGGCTATTTTAAGTCCCTTGTCCACTTTATGCTACTAGTTTAGCTAAAACTAGATTTTGTGATCCAAAATGCATTTAACTGAGAATATATAAACTCCAAGATATCATAATACACAGAAAGCAAACAAACTAAAAAGCCAGCACTTGTGTATTATCACAGAATTCACATTTACACAGACTTAACCTACAATTGTGAGCTGATAGTAACTGGTATCAGGACATGGTTTAAAGAGTGTTCAGTATTTTATGTATATTACTCTATTAGTAAAAACACAATAAAGACATACTTCACATATATTTCCATATATTCTAGAGGAAAAAAGTGTATTGCAGTAGAAACAGTACCCTTAAAGAATGTGAAGATCTGAATTCTTGTGTCAGTATTCCACATATTCATTTCATGGGTCAAGTTAAAGTAATTTCTCCTCATCTATTGAGACGTTTATATGGTTTTTCTTTAATCTGTTAAATGTGAATTAAAGTGATAGGTTTTCTAATGTATAATTCTTTCAACACACTACTTATACAACCCAAGATAAATTCCATCTGTTCCTGATTTATTTATTCATTTTTGAGGTACTGAGGCTGGGGATTGAACCCGGGACCTCATAAGCAGGAAGCCAGTGTTCAACCATAGAACCATATTGGCTCCCTATGGATACAGCTTGTTAATTGATTATAGGGCATTTTTATTTCTTTCTTTGTAAGGGAGAGAGGTTTGTAATTTTCTGTTCTTATGCTGTTTTTTGCTTGATTTTAGTACCAATATTTTATTGGCTTTATAAAATATGTTGGTTGTTAGGAGACAGTTCTTCACAGGTGTGTATCTGCACATCTTGGAAGCAGAAGCACTGACTACTTTTGATCCGGACCATATTTTGAAAGATATCTTTCTAGAAAACAGTATTAAAGGATTGAAAGAGTGTCACCTTCTGAAGCAAGAGGCAGATTTACTCCTAGCTTTGGAACACAGCATACATAATAACTAATATAAAAGATTTTAGTTTTGTAAACTCAGAATTCTCTCCTGCAATAAACCACAATGCATGTTCAGATAACATTTTCATCCCTATTTGTGATGCCCTATGGGAATCTGGGCTCAGGTAACCCTCAAATGCTGCTCTGGCTACTGCTATTGCTTTGAATAATAAACCATCCTTTTTCTCTGACCCAGTAGTCTCATGTTCCCTGCCAGCATCCATGAAATTGTGGCAAACAAATTTGTTAGCTTGCAAATAGGGTAAAATCTTACACCCTTAACAGTTGTTGATACTGGCAGTCTTTTATTCTCTTTCTAGTTTCTGAAAGTTTGTATAAGATTATAAACCTTGGAGACTTGTTAAATATGGTCAGTAAAACCATCCAGGCCTGTAGTCTTTTTGGGCATTAGCATAGATTCTTAAATATCAACTGGTTTCTATAGTAGTTGTTGGCCTATTCATATCTTCCAGTTCTCCTTGAGTCAATTTCA
Source organism: Dasypus novemcinctus (assembly GCF_030445035.2). Taxonomy (NCBI): domain Eukaryota; kingdom Metazoa; phylum Chordata; class Mammalia; order Cingulata; family Dasypodidae; genus Dasypus; species Dasypus novemcinctus. The sequence goes on along the minus strand of NC_080674.1, from coordinate 65,645,831 downwards.
TAATTTTTATTCATTTTCCATTTTACCCAAGTTTTTTAATGAATTGGTAATATTTTCAAGTTGTGGTACATTTAGGACTCTTCTAAATATTGTGATCTCCTTCTGAGTACATGGATAATTTGCACTTTCCTGCTCTTTGAAATTAGATATAACCATGTGACTTGACCAATGAAAATTAATGTTCAATGAAAATGAGTTGTTTTACTTGGTAGAAGCACTTATTTAATGATTTGAAATGCTGCAACACTCTCCTTTCCTTTGCCACAATAACAGCAATGTATTAAATGGTTAATTTGTCATTTACCAAATGTCCCAAAGTTTAGGACGATGTGGAACTAAAGGCCCTAGTAGTTGAAAGGAAAAACATTTCAGTGTTACTATGAATTCTGACTGAAAATAATGAAGTAACAATCTATTGATGAATAGGGTGGTAATAATGAAGGCTGAATCTGACTGATTCACATTAAAAGCAAAACAACAACAACAAAAAACAATTTCTTAGAGAAATTTACTCTGAAAACAAGAATGAGGAAGAGCTGTGGAGAAAATTTCCAAGAAGATATCAGGATTAGGAAGAATACAAAGAACTATCAGAATTCCAGAATAAAAAACAGGTACATCTGCCTCGTCATAAACTCTATTTTGTTAAAAATTTACCTCAGGAGTGGGGTGAGGGGGTGGGGGGTATATGGGGACCTCATATTTTTTGAATGTAATATTAAAAAAATAAAGACAAAAAATAAAAATTAAAAAAAATTAAAAAAAATTTACCTCAGGATTTTTTTCTCATATACTAGAAAACAAGACTATGACTTTTCTCCCCACATAGAATATGTTTCAAATTTATAGTCACTGTAAAGACCATGTATGCTCCATTATTTTGAAGGTTATTTCAGAGGCAGAAAACCTGTTATCAGTTTCCTCATTCTTTTTTTTTTGAGTTAGTTGTTTATTTTAAAAGAAGCTTTAAATTACATAAATGTTATATCAAAAACATAGGGGATTCCCATATACCGCACCCCCTCACAATTTTCCCCATTAATAACATCTTTCATTGGTGTGTACATTTATTACTATTGATGAACATGTGTTGAAGCACTGCTACTAACTATGGACTATAGTTTACATATTTTACACTTTGCACTGCACAATTTTATAGGTTTTGACAAAATGTACAATGGCCTGTACCCATCATTGCAATGTCATGAAGGACAATTCCAATGTCCCCATTGCATCCAATATAATTCCTGTTCTTCTCTCTCCTTCCCTGCAGAATCTCTGGTGGCCACTGCCTTATATCAATTAAACAAATTCTTTCATTGCTAGATTAATCATAAGTCTACTTAAGTCCATAGTTGCATTCCACCCTTATGTTTGTTTATTCTTCAATCTTGAAGATTTGGGGATGGTGATGTACACTGTTTCTGATTGAAAGGAGGCTTAGATCCCATGGGGCAGATGGATGGAACTGTCTTGCCTGCAGTTGTAGATACTCTGTTTTTTTGGGATGGGCATTATCCATTATTATCCATTTGTTAGTTGTCCTGAGCAAGTCTGATGAACTAGAGAGTAGGTGTTGGCTGCAACTTTGCTGAGATTCTGGCCACAACCAGCATATGAACGGACTGAAGATTTAAATCTCTGAGACATATATTTAATGAGTATAGTGCTAATTGTAGGTTCAAATAAAAGGGGTAGAAGAGTCATGTGTAAGGATATTGTAACCGAGTCTAACTGTTAAATTGGGGAGGACATATTTCAAGTAAGGTCCACTGAGAAGATGCTGAATTCTTGAGATTATCTGCTCTCCCTATAGTGTCTAGATGTCTCCAGAGCCCTTAGGAACCCTGTTGTTTGTGGCACTGTTTACTGTGGTTGTCATTGAGATCCTGCTGAGATGTGCATGAATGTAACCTCTGGAATGACCTCCTAACTCATAATGAAATCTCTTAGCCATAAAAACTCATTTGTATTTAATATTTCCCTCTTTTGGTCAAGATCTTCTTCCAAATGCATCACTAGTTGGCACTTGGTAATAATCCCCTGACGCCAGGGAGGCTCATCCTGAGAGTCATATACCATGCTTGGGGGAAGGTAGTGCCTTTATATGCTGATTTGGCTTAGAGAGAGGCCACATTTGAGCAACAAGAAGGCTTTCAGGAGGTAACTCTTAGGCAATATATAATATTAGGCTAAGTTTCAATTTCTTAAGAAAAAGTTCATAAGTACAACCATTAACATCAAGGGCCTAGCATAACAGTCTGTCCTTCACTAGGCACTGCCCATGTACTTGGAGGATTCTTGCTGCTCTCTTAGAGAATATAGCAGGACTTCCCAGGATGGGAATTCAATATCCTTTGGTTACTGTGTGGGTCTCCACTCACTGAGACAATGCCCCATGACCATTTGAACATATTCCTATGCCATAGAGGCATGCCCTAGGTACCCCTCCCCACATATCCCCCCAACACTGGCAGCCCGCACCAGTGATTCTCCTCTGCCACAGTTGTGACCCTTCTTCAATCCAAAACCTTGCCAACATTGAGCTAAAAATATAAATAAAAATAAGAAATGAAAGAATAATAAAATACAAAAATTGAAAATAAAAAATTTTAAAAAGTACAATAAAAATGTTTTCTCAATGTTACTTTCATCACTGTAAGCTCTGTTATCTTTCATGTACAGTGACAATTCCTTCTGAATGTTCCCCAAGTGTCTTATTATTTTCTCTTTATCTTCAAAGAAACTTTAGGTTACAGAAAAGTCACATAGAAAATATAGGGGATTTCCATATACCTAACCTCCACACCATCTCCCCCTCTCCCCTATTAATAACAGTTTACAAGTGTATGGTACATGTGTTATAACTGATGTACAAATATTGAAGCATTGCTACTAACCATGATCAATGGTTTACATTATGGTTTATATTTTCACCGTACCCTTTTAAAGGTTTTGACAAAATTTAAAATGTCCTGTATCCATCATTGTAAGTTCATGTATAATTCCAATGTCCATGTTCCACCTATTCTGTTCTTCCCTCCCCCTTCCCCTCGGAACCTATGGTAATCACTAAGTTTCAGTTTTTGAAGAATAACGTTCATAGTTACATGCAATAATATTGAGAGCTCGACATATTGGCCTATTTTCTTTTATTGGGCACTGCCTCTGCTCTTGAGATTCTTACCCGTCTAACTGAGAACACAACAGGATTTCCCAGGATAGGAGTTTAATAACTTGCTTGTTTATTTTGTGGCTCTCCACCCACCGAGATGACACATTATGACAAGATGAACACTTTCATATTCCACAGAAGCATGCCCCAGGTACATTCTATACCACACATCTACCCACCCAAGATGCCCTGCACCAATAACCCTCCCCTGCCATATTTGCCAGAAGAACATTCCCACCATTGTAGTTTTAACCACAGATCTACGAATCCCTGTGTTCACATGCTCCTTCCTCCAGCTCTCTCCCAGTTCCACAGATAGTCCAACACAACCCCCCCACCCTATTCCCCCTCACATTCCAGCACTATCACACCCAATCACATCACTGCACCACTATCACCTCCATCTACTGCTCAACCACCCCTTTCCACCTTATCATAGATTTTGCCCATATTGAGCATCAGCTCACCATCCTCCACTCCCTTTCTGTCTCCTAATAAACTATCTTCTAGACTAGCTCTGTGATTCTGTTCAATTTGCTTGAGTCATATCAGTGAGGTCGTATAATATTTGCCCTTCAGTGACTGGTTTACTTCACTCAACATAAGGTGTTCAGGATTCATCCATGTTGTCTCATGTGTTAATACTGCATTCCTTCTTATAGCTGAGTAATATTCGATTGTATGTATATATCACAATTTGCTTATCTGTTTTTCTGTTGATGGACACTTAGGTTGTTTCCAACTTTTGGCAATAGTGAATAATGCCACTGTGAACATTGGTGTGCATATATCTGTATGTGTTTCTGCTTTCAGTTCTTCTAAGTATATACCCAGAAGTGGGATTGCTGTGTCATAATGGCAGTTCTTTAGTTTGCTTCAACAGGAACCATCAAACTATCCTCCACAATGGCTGCACCATTCTACATTCCCACCAGCAGTAGATGAGTGTTCCCTTTCTTACACTTCCTCTCCAACAGGGACCCCAAGCAGGCAAGACATTGAAGAAGAAAAACAAAATTGGAAGAATCATGCCACCTGACTTAAAGCATACTACAAAGCTACAAAGTAAATAATTGCCACCGTGAACACTGGTGTGCATATATCGGTTTGTGTCCCTGCTTTCAATAGTGGTCAAAACTGCATGATATTTGCACAAGTATAGATATACTGACCAATGGAACCAAGTTGAGAGGTCTGATATAGATCCCTGCATGTAAGGTCAACTGATATTTGACAAGGCCACCAAGCCCACTCAGCTGGGACAGAATGACATCTTCAACAAATGGAGCTTGGAGAACTGGATATCCATATCCAAAAGAATGACAGGATAACCACCTCAAACCCTACATAAAAGTTAACTCAAAATGGGTCAAAGACCTAAATATAAAAGCCAAGTCCTTAAAGCTCCTAGAAGATAATGTAGGGAATTATCTACGAGCTCTTGTAGTAGGAAATAGTTTCATAAACTTTATACCCAAGGCACAAGTAATGAAGGATAAAACTGATAAATGGAACCTCCTCAAAATTAAAAACTTTGTGCTTCAAAGGAGTTAGTCAAGAAAATGAAAAGGCAACCTACTCAATGGGAGAAAATATTTTGTACCATTTATCTGATAGGGCCTAATATCCAGCATACATAAAGACACCTTGAAAATAAAAAGACAAACAACCCATTTAAAAAATGGGCAAGAGATTTGAATAGACATTTCTCCAAAGAAGAAATACAAAAGGCTTAAAAGCATATGCAAAGATGCTTAGCATACTAGCTATTAGAGAAATGCAAATCAAAACTATAATGAGATATCAACCCTCATTCATTTTTGCAGTGCTTCGTTTATGGTGGGTACTCAATATGTTTGTTTGATGGATGGATGAATGCCAACGTATAAGGGTACACTTTATAGCATCTATTAGAATGAGTAATTAGCATATTTGTGAGAAAATGTTCTAAATTGAGCCTCTCAAATGTATTTCCAATCATAAATTGATTGTTATAAATATATGTAAGATATATTTTATAGTTCTTAGGAAAAATTCTTTAGAGGCTAATTCAGAGAGTCCTGAAATCAGTATTTAAAAAGATGTATGCATTATCCCTCAGGTATGATGGGGCAGATATAAGGTTAAAGAACTTTGATTTACTGCTCCATATTCTTAGTAATGCATAAAATTTTATGTCAAAATTTTATGAGTGATATCATCAACATGGCGATGTAAGACATCCACTGAAAAACTCACCTTTCAGAAACAATAAAAGGACATCTCCCAGTTACTTAGTAAAGGTAACTAAATGGATAAATGCAAAACCCAATAGTACTGTATCCTCAATATATAACTCTGATCTTAATTTCTGTAAGAGTTAGAATACATATTTCCTAATAATGGATACATAAGATATAAAGAGGTAATATGGGACTAAACAACATGAGGGGAAACACAGGGAGATGGGAACAGAGAACATGTATGCTACTGAAGTTGTATTTTTTTTAAATTAATAGCATATACATATATGTTGTGTAATACTAAGGGTAACCATAAAGGATATAAAAAATATACAGAAATGGAAATGAGAAAGTAATCAGATACATCTCAAAAGATCGACTACACAGAAAAGGTGGCTGCAATAAAAGAAAAGAGAGACAAAAAGAATATATGACATATAAAAACCAAAGGATGAAATGTCTGAAGTATCTCCTTTACAGTAATAACACTATATGTTGATGAATTAAAGATCTAATCAAAAGACAGACTGGCAGAGTGTGGGGGAAAAAATACAATCCAACTATACTATTTACAATAGACTCACTTTAGACCCAAAGACACAGGTTGAAAGTGAAAGTATGGGAAAAGATAATCCATTGACATAGTAACAAAAAAGAGAGCTGGGGTACCTATATTAATAGCAGACAAAATAGATTTTAAGGTAAAAGTTGCTACAAGAGACAAAGAAGGACAATATATTAATAAAAGGAACAAGGAGAACTATGGGAAGGCGATGGAGTAGGGCGCTTCAGGACTCATTCCTTTCACCCAAAACACTATTAAACTGGTAGAAAGTAGCCTTTTAAACACTCAGGAGAGGAAGGTATGTCTCCTGGAAAACAGAGGGGACACCCAAACTCTTGTTAATAGGGCAACTCCAAAACAACTAACAAGCAAAAGCCGGGGCCAAGATAGAGGACGAGAAAGAAAGGGAACTCCTGCACACTGCATTTGCCTTTGGCAGATGTTCCTGACAGAAGGGCAGAAGCACAAGAAAGTCTCTGTCTTATTACCAGCTGCTTACAAAATCAAGAAACAGACATCTTAGGCAATAAATCCCAAAGTTAACCATTTAAAAAATTACAATCTATACTGTGCCACAAGAGTACCATACAAATAAATAGGAAATTATATACCATCCAAGAAATAGGAAAAAAATTCAGAAACCACTACCAGAGATGACAGGAATGTAAATGTCCTGAAGAAAGCCTTTAAGAAATGATCTTAAAAATGTTCAGAGAGGGAAGTGGATGTGGCTCAAGTGAATGGGCTCATGTCTACCATATGGAAAGTCCAGGTTTTGATACCTGTGGCCTCCTGGTGAAGGCAAGCTGGCTCATGTGGAGTGCTGATGCAGCAAGACGACACAACAAAAATAGACACAGAGGAGAGACAATATGAGACACAGCAGACCAGGGAGCCGAGATGGTATAAGAGATTGAGCACCTCTCTCGCACTTCAGGAGGTCCCAGGGTAGGTTCCTGGTGCCATCTAAAGAGAAGACAAGCAGACACAAAAGAATGCGCATCAAATGGACAGAGCAGACAAGTGGGATGGGGGGAGAAATAAATATTTTTAAAAAGTGTTCAAAGAGATAAAGGAAATACAGAGAAGTAAAGGAAATCATGAAACAATGAATGAATAATATGGGAATCTTAGCCAGAGAAATGTTAAAAAAGGAACCAAACAGAACTATTGGAGTTGGAGACTACAATAACTGAAATGAAAAATTACCATGAAGGTTTCAAGAGCAGATTGGAGTTGGCATAAGAAGGAATCAGTGAATTTGGTGACAGTCCACTTGAAATGAGTCAAGCTAAGGAGCAGAAAGAAAAACAGAATTATTAAAAGTAGTAATAGACTAACACATTCCTGGGATACCATCAAGTGCACCAACATACACATTATGGGAGTCCCAGAAGGAGAAGAAAGAAAGGTTCAGAAGGAATACTCAGAGAAATAATGACAGAGAATTTCCCAAACCAGCAAAATACATGAATATGCACATTCAAGAAACCCAGAAAACATGATAAATATGAAGAAAAATACACTCCATTGTATACTGATCTCACTATTGAAAGTAAAGGAGAACAGAATTCTGAATGCTCCAAGAGAAAAACAACTTGTGCTATGTATAAGAGAGTCCTAATTAGGTTGATTACTAATTTCTCATTAGAAGCAATGGATACAAGAAGGCAGTGGGCTGAAATACATAAAGTGATGAAGGAAAACTGCCAGCAAAGAATTTTATATTCAGCGAGATGTTCTTTCAAAAATGAGGGAGAAAAAAAAAAAAGAGGAAGAGATAAAGACATTCCCAGGTAAACAAAAGCTGAGGGAGTTAATCACCACAGGACCTGTCCTACATGCAATGATAAGGGGAGTTCTTCAGAGTGAAATGGAGTTCTTCACACTGAAAAGAAAGGAAACTAGACAGTGGTTCAAAGTTCTTTATAAAGAAATAAAGACCTTTGGTAAAGGTAATCATTTGGTTAATTATAAATGACAAAATCATTGGCAAGTAACTCCAATTCTTCCTAGAAGTGCTAAAATGCAAATGCATAAAAAGTAATGATAAATACATGTTTTGGACATATAATGTACAAAGGTATAAGTGACAACAAGTACAGTGGGAAGAGGACAGAGTGGGATAGTACCAAAAATGATTGTTATATATTTAGGGTGTTAAATGTTAACCCCATGGAAACTACAAGGAAAATAGGTTATAACAGAAATGAGAAGGCACTCAATATGGTACACCCCCCAAACACAAATAAATATAAAAGCAGACATTAAGAGAAGTGAGGGACAAAAAAAGATACAAGACTTTCAAAGGCTAAAAAGCAAAATGGCAGAAGAAAGACCTGTATTATCAGTAGTGAGTTTAAATACAAATGTATTAAACTCTGCAGTCAAAAGGCAGAGATTGACAGAATGGATTAAAAAAACAACAAAAGTGGCCATGGTAGCTGCTGAGGGTAGGGAGTGGGAAGAAGAGATGTGATGCGGGGGCATTTTCAGGACTTGGAGTTGTCCTGGGTAGTACTGCAGGGACAGTTACAGGACATTGTATGTCCTCCCATGGTCCACTGGGTGGACTGGGGGAGAGTGTAAAATATAATGTGGACCATTGACCATGTGGTGCAGCAGTGCTCAGAGATGTAGTCACCAAGTGCAATCAATGTCCCACGATGATGGATGAGGTGGTTGTTATGGGAGGAATGGGATGATGTCAATGCTACTCAAAGCAGTTTATACAGCCAATGCAATTCCAATCAAAATTCCAACAAACATCTTTACAGCAATGGGAAAGCCAATCATCAAATTTATACTGAATGGTAAGGGGCCCTGAATAGCTTAAGCCATCTGGAAAAAAGAAGAATGAAGTTGAGGACTCATACTTCCCTATCTTAAAAATTATTACAAAGCCTCATTAATTAAAACAGCATGGGTAAGCAGATGTGACTCAACTGATAGAGCCTACCATATGGGAGATCCAGGGTTCAAACCCAGGGCCTCCTGGCCTATGTGGTGAGCTGGCCCATGTGCAGCGCTGCCATGTGCAAGGAGTGCTGTGCCACGTAGGGATGTCCCCATGTAGGGGAGCCCCATGCGAAAGGAGTGTGCCCTGCCTCGAGCCGCCCTGCATGAAAAAGTGCAGCCTGCTCAGGAGTGGCGCCGCACACACCGAGAGCGGATGCAGCAAGATGACGCAACCAAAAGAGACACTGATTCCCGGTGCCACCAATAATGCAAGTGGACACAGAGGAACACACAGTGAATGGACACATTGAACAGGGGAAGAGGGGGTGGGAGTGGGGGAAGGGGAGAAAAATAAAAATAAATCTTTAAGAAAACAAACAAAAAAAACCCCTTGGTTTACAAAACCTCCTAGGCTCCCTCAACTATCCTTTTTATACTATTAGTAAGCCTGTATTACTCAACCAAAGAGGTGCTGATGCAAAGTACCAGAAATCTGTTGGCTTTTATAAAGTGTATTTATTTGGGATAAAATCTTACAGTTATAAGACCCTAAAGATCCCAACTCAAGACAGCTTTCTCACCAAAGTCTATTGACACATGCTGAAGCAAGATGGCAGGAGATATCTGCCTGGTTTCTCCATCCTTCTTCCTCTTAAGGTTCCATGGCTCTAGCTTCTTTCAATTACAGTTGTAGGCTGAAATAGGGCTTGTCTCTCTTCCCAGGGCTTTAGCTGTTTAAACCTTCTCCTTTCTGTCACATGGCAGAACCAAAATGACCAAGTCCTCTCCTCTTCCATGTCTGTGGAACTCTCTCTCTTCCCATATCTTCCTCTGTGTCTTCTTTGTGTCTCCTTGAGTGAGTGTCTGTTTATATCAGCCTACCAAGGGGGCAGGGACTCAACAAACCCTACTGAAATGGTCTAATCAAAGCCCTAACCTTAACAGGTAATTTAATCAGGACAAGTCCGCTGAACCTAATGCACTCAAAGGGTATGACACCCAGAGGAACATACCAATTTATAAACATAATTTTTCTCTTTTTTTGAGATTCATAATATCAAACTGCCACAAAACCCCTGTATATTTAAACTCCTAACTCAATTTATCTCTTCCAGGATGGATGCATTACAAAACAAACTTCTGCCAATGAGTGGCTATCACCCAGTCCCAACCATTAAAGCAAGTACCTCTCCTTGAGCCCCAGTAGTGTAGCAAGAGAATTTTATACCCTGTCAGGCAGGGATTACAATCCCTATATCAGCAGGAAGCAGATACAGAAGAATGACACTAACCCTTCAACTCCCTCTTAAGATTAAGGGAGTACAATTCTCTCAGGGGGTATTTGAGGCAGGACAGAATAGGAACTTAAGGAGGAAGGGGGCAGAAAACATAATAAGCCACATAAGCACCACCTGCTTGCTGCCTAGCATTAACCTGCTGAGTCACACAGGAAAGTTAGGAAGGGGCAACTGACAAGCACACATACTGCATCTTACAGCACACACCCAAATGCTGAGCTATCAAAAGGCAGCTAGCAAAGAGGGAAAGGGCAAGAGGGACACCTCTATCACCCACCCACCCACCTAGATTTCAGGTTACCTCATACCTCATGGACAGTGACCAGAGGCTAATCACTGCCAGTCAGCATGTCCTGCAGAGGTCATGGACAGCAACCAGAAGTTAATCACCACTGGACAGCCACCCCCACACCCCTTAATCCTCATACCCCTAAACCCCCACATGCCTAAGACCTTGCTTATTAGTGCAGACTCTGGAGTCCTATATCCCCAGAAAAGAGGAGACCCAGGGCAGGCCTCCACATTTTCACTCCCTTGAGAATGTCTGCCTTCAAGTCTGAAGGTATACTTATGTTCTTTTGCTTTGCCTCCCAATAAATTCTTTGCTTTCCTGATTAAAAAAAAAAAAAAATGCCAAAAGATGGAAGGAAGTGAATTGCCTGTCAACTGATGAATGGATAAATGTGGTATAAACAAAGAATGGAATATTATTCAGCTGTAAAAGGAATGAAATCCTGATACAAGTGACAACATGTATGAATCTTGAAGAGATCATGTTGAGTGAAATAAGCCAGATGCAAAAGGAAAAATACCGAATGATCTCACTTATTGGAGACAAATTTAATAAGTAATCTCATAGATTCACAAGCTAAAATACAGGTTGCTAGGGGACAGAGTGAGGATTGGGAAGGGGAAGTTAAAGCTAAAAATGTACAAGGTTCCTTCTGGAATTATGAAAATGTTTTTGTAATGGATTGTGGTGACAGTACAACAATACTGTGAATGCAAATAAAAGCACTGAAAGGGGAACTGTTAGATTATATATATGGTAACAGAATAAAAATTCTAAAAAATCCATGGAACTACACTAAACTGAACTCTAAGTTAAACAATAGATTTTAGTTAATAATACATTATAAACATGTGCTGCCATCAATTATAACAAATGTTCCACACAAATGCAAGGTATTAGTGGTGAAGAGGTTTAAGGGAATCATTTATTTTATGCATGATTGTTCTGTAAAACCAAAATTCTCTAATAAAGGAAAAATATTTAAAAAATAAAATGGACAATCCACAAGTAATAAATAACAAACAAATATTTATCTGAGTAACCATGGTGCTCATAAATACATGAGGGAAACACTGGCAAAACTACAGAGAGAAAAAGAAGCCTTTAAATAACAGTTGGAGACTTCAATACACCACTCTCAGCCAAAGGTGGACAATCTAGACAGAAGAAAAATAAGGAAACAGAGAACCTGAATAATATCCTAATAGCCACATATAGAACACTGCACCCCTAGACAGCAGGATACATGTTCTTCTCAAGTGCATATGGATAATTTTCCAGGACAAAGCATGTGTTGGACCACAAAACAAGTCCTAATAAATTTAAAAGACTGAAATTTTACAAGAAATCTTTTCTGACCACAATGAAATAAACCTGGAAATCAGTAACAGAGAACTGGAAAATCCACAAATATACGGAAATTATATAAATAACACTCTCTTCAACAATCAGTGGGTCAAAGAAGAAATTACAAGGGAAATCAGTAAATATCCTGACATGAATATAAACGAGAACAAAACATATTAAACTTATGGGATCCAGTGAAGTGCTCACAGGGAAATTTACATTACATTAAAAAAGATTACATTAAAAAAGAAGAAAACTAAAATCTCAAAGAACTAACTGCAAACCTGGAAGGAACTAGAAAAAGAACTGCAAATTGAACCCAAAGAAAGCTGAAGAAAAGACATAACCATGATTGGAGCAGAAAGAAATGAAATAGAGAATAAAAAGACAATAGAAAGCATTAACACCAAAAGTTGCTTCTTTGAAAAGATCAATAAAATTGACAAACATTTAGGGAGACTGACAAAGAATAAAAGAAAGAGGATGCAAATAAATGCAATTACAAATGAGAAGGGGATATTCCTACTGATACCACAGAAATAATAAAGGATCATAAAAGGATTCCATAAACAACTGTATGCCAACAAACTAGTTAACCAAAATGAAATGAACAAATTCGCAGGAATAGCTAAACAACCTAAACTGACCATAGAAGAAATAAAAGATCTCAACAGACAAATTGCAAGCAAAGAGATTGAATCAGTAATCAAAACTTCCAAAGAAAAGCTTCACAGGTATTGAATTTTACCAAATATACCAAGAAGAATTAACAACAATACTGTTCAAACCCTTCTAAAAAACTGAACAGGAGTGAACACTGCCTAACTCATTCTATGAGGCCAACATGACCCTAATATGAATGCCACATAAAGAAACAACAGAAAAGAAAATTACAGAGCAATTTCTCTTATGAACATAGATGCAAAAATCCTCAACAGTTGAGGATTGCAAATAGAATCCAAAAGCACATTAAAAGCATTATATAACATGATCAAGTGGGATTATCCTAGATATGCAACATGAGAAAATCAATTAATACAATATACCACATTAACAGAAAAAAGGGATAAAACCACCTGTTCATCTCAACTATACAGAAAATGCATTTGACAAAATCTGGCATACTTTGATAAAACACTTAGAAAAATAGGAATAGAAGGGAACATCCTCAACATGATAAAAGAAATATATTAAAAACCCACTGCTAACATCATACTCAATTTTGAGAAACTGAAATCTTTCCCTCTGAGATCTGGAACAAGACAAGGATGCCCACTGTCATCACTGTTACCAACATGTACTGGATATTCTAGCTAGAGCAATTAGGGAAGAAAAAAAAATAAAAGGCCCCCATATTGTAAAAGAAGTAAAACTTTCACTATTTGAAGATGCCATGATCCTTTATATAGAGAGTCCCCAAAATATCTACAACAAATTTACTAAAGCTAATAAATGAATTCAGCAAAGTGGTGGGCTGGAAGATCAACATACAAAAATTAGTAATGTTTCTACACACTAGGAACAAGCAATCTGAGGAAGAAATCAAGAAAAAAATACATCTGGAATAGCAACTAAAAGAATAAAAAATCTAGGAAGAAATATAATCAGGATATAAAGGGCTCATATATGGAAAATTACAGAACTTTGCTACAAAAAAATCAAAGACTACCTAAATAAAAGTAAGGAAATTCTATGCTCATGAATTGGAAGATTAAATATTGTGAAAATGTCAATTACAGCCAAAGTGATTAAAAGAGTCAACGCAATCCCAACAAAAATTCCAACAGCCTTCTTTGCAGAAATGGAAAAGCCAATTATCAAACTTATTTGGAAGGGTAAGGGGCCCCAAATAGACAAAACCATCTTAGAAAAGAAGAATGAAGTTGGCAGACTCACACTTCTGACTTTAAAGCTTATTACAAAGCTACTGTGGTCAAAACAGCATGGTACTGGCCTACGGAGATTGAGATTAGCTAGCTAGCTGGTTAGCTAGATAGCTAGATAGATGTGTAGATAGATAGATGTGTAGAACAATGGAATAGAATTGAGAGTTCACAATAGACCCTCAAACTGATTTTTAACAAGACTGTCCAATTCACTCAATTGGGAAAGAAGAGTTTCTTTAACAAATGGTGCTGGAGGAATTGGCAATCTATATCCAAAAGAATGAAGGCATCCCCTATCTCACACTATATACAAAAGTTAACTCAAAAGGGAAATGCAAAAATGCAAATCAAAACCACAATAAGATACCATTTCACACCAACTAGAATGGCTACTATTTAAAAAAAAATAGAAAATTTACAAGTGTTTGGAGATGATGTGGAGAAATAGGAACACTCACTCATTGCCGGTGGAAATAAAAAATGGTACAGACACTGTGGAAGACAGTTTGGAACTTACTCAGAAAGTGAAGTTTAGAATTAACATATGACCTGGCTAAAATGCAGATGGATGTTCATGGCACATTATTCATAACTGCCAAAAACTATGGAAGCACCTAAGTGTCCATCAGCTAATGAATGGATAAAAAAACATGTTATATACAAACAATGGAATATTCAGTATTAAAAAGGAATGAAGTTCAGATACATGTGACAACACAGAGGAGTTGAAGAAATCATGCGGAATGAAATAATCCAGACACAAAAGAACATTTTATGATCTCATTGATATGAAATAATTAGAGTAAGAAAACTTTTAGAAACATAATCTGCAGTATAACTGAACCAGGGGCCAGGTTAGGGGAAGGGAATGGGGTGCTAATTCTTTGGTTGTATAGAATTTCTATTTGGGGTGATTGTAAAGTTTTGGAAATGGGTGATGATTGTGGCACAAAATTTTGAATGTAATTAACAGTACTGAATTGTATATGTGAATGTGGCTAAAGGTGGAAATTTTAGATTGCATATATGTACAACAGGAAACCCTATTGTAAACAATGGACTACAATTAACTGTGGAATTATAAAAATGTTTTTTCATGAATTTTAACAAATGTATCACAATAATGCAAGGTATTAATAATAGGGTGGTATAAGGAGTATTTTTTATGTGTTTCAAGCATGACTTTTCTGTTAACCTCTAACTTCTCTCATAAAAATGGTTATTGATTTAAGTAGGCTTTAGCAGGGGTGGGGTGATATCTTTTTAGTCACAAATAGGTATACAGTAACTACTAAGTTAAGGTACCTGAAAAGTTAACGCAAAACAGATTTGAAATTTCATCTTCATTGCCTATATCATTAGGTTCCCAGAGTCAATGCATTAATCCTGCTAAATTAATTTTTTACCTTTTATATTGAATAAGTTTTAAAATGTGTTGCAGATACTTACAACTCTAATTTATAAAACCTGCTTAATTTCATTATAGTATTTCAGGCTAAATTATAAAATGTTTAAATGTTTGTTTCTGTAACTATGTAAGAAGTGAGTGTCACGGCTTTTTAAAAAATCTTTTTTATTATTATTAGAAAATGCCATGGCTTTTTAACTTTTAAAACTTAATTTTGAATTTAAGTATCAAAACTTATGTATTTACTTGCATTAATTTCTTCCCAGTTTTGGGAGACTATAATAGTTGTTATTGAATTACGTAACTGTTTATATATTTTACATTTTATATGTGATCTCTGGGTTTACATTTTCCTATTTCTAATTGGTCACAATCAGGCTTGTGGTTTATTTTTCATTTACTTCTGCTTCCAGAGTAAATATATGATAAATACTAGAAGGTCATTGTGGCAGTTTGAGATTGTTTCATGAATCCCAAAAACAAGAAACATTATGTTCATAAATTAATCTATTCCTCTGAGTGTGATACCCTTTGATTGTATTAAATTCAGCAGAGGGGCCTGTGATTAGATTGTTTGGTAAGACTGCTTTAGTTTTTTGATTCCACTAAGTCAATGGGCTTGATTCAGGTTGAGTCCCACCTGCTTGCTGGGTCTGACAACCTCACTGAAGCCGACACAGAAGTGAGAGCGCTGCCATTTTTTATGCTGCCATGTATCAGAAAGGAGAAGGCTCAAACAGCTGAGACCCTAGGAAGAGATGAGCCATTTTGCCTGATAGCTTACTGCTGAATTTGGGAAGACAGGGCCAGAAAGAAACAAACTCTATGCCAGGAGAGAGAGGACTACAGGATCACTTTTAAGCAAATGGTAATTATGTAAACTTTTAGTGACGTTCGTTTTTAAACAGTGTTTGCCTAGTAAGATTTAGACAAATAGAATCTCTCATTTTTACCCATTTATTGTGCCTTAAGTAAATAGTATTAAATTTATGTTCAATGTGCTCTTACAATGAACTTTTACATTCACAATTGAGAATTTTTCCTTGTAACAAAATTCAATATTTTCTTCCCTAGAAAATATAAAATGATATTTTTCTTTACTCTTATATAGAATACATAATAAACTATCTCCTATACAGAAGTCTATTTGTAATTACACAACTAATGTTAAACATTTAGGTTAACTGGTAGTTGTTACCATATGTGGTCAGGTGTAGGTAATCAGAGAAGAACTTGGACAAGCCATAGCATGTATCTTGGTATAGGAGACTAGAGGGACTCCTGGCCTGCAGGAGTGCAGGAATAACTGTAAGTGCCCTGGATTTTCCAAATGCCTTACAAATAATGGGACCAGGTAGTCTAGATGAGCCTGTATGCCATGCAGCTGCCAGATATCTTCACACCAGGCCTGAGCCCACCTGTGCCATTTCTGAAGATCATGTAGAACCAGGTCTTCATGGTCCTTCAGAGCCCTTAAGCAGACAACAGTTAACTTACAATAACGTCAGGAAACAGGCATGGAAAGTAAAGAAAACAAGGGAAAGACTGGTTAAGGCTTTAAAGGCAGAGAACCTGGCATTATATCTACTCCCTGTGTATATATAAATAAATCTCACTTTATTTTTAAAATCATGCCTTTGAGACTAAAGCAATAAGCAACCCCAATTGATGTTTGAATCTATTTGGTTATTAGGGGTAAGTAGGAGACTATTGGAAACACAGGAGGACTTTTTTGTTATGATAAACTAGAGAAACTGGAGGGCAGGAAGGAGGGACTACTGTTGCTCAGGTATGCCAAATGTCCAGCAATATTGGGTTAGTCATAAAATGAAGAATTTTTCTGTTTAAAAGAACAGTAGGAGTCCTGTTGAGAAATACTGTAGGGGTCATTTATTTGCCCCTCTTAATATTAAACAAATTAAGGAATTAAGAAAAGGACTATGGGTATTTAAAATTATAACTAAAGCTTGTCATTGCATAAAACCTCATTTGTCAGATCATGGCTCAGACATGGCATCCATCATGTAAGTAGTAATATCTATATCAAGCAAAAGATTATTACAATTTCTAAATCTGCAAATGGAAATTAGAATGATTTGAATAATTTATGAGATATCACTTGTAAAGTATTTATAAGTACATATTATATATAAGCACATAGGGAATGAAAAGGAATATATTTTATAAGTTTTGATTTATTTAGACATTATATGTAACATTGACAATTATATATAGAGAGCCAAAACAAAAACAATAAAACCCATGCCCTATGTCCTCTTTGAACTCTCTCTTGAGTTTCCTCTTGCTATCTTTTGAATCTGAAATCTCTACCAAGGTGGTTGACCCAGATCAAGCTCCTAGGTCATTACGTTTGATCCAATATAAAATAAATTCCACTTGTCCTAAACCTGCCCCTATAAGATGGACAAAATCCTGTCAATGAATAGGAGTCAAGCTAACTTCTTTTTTATGGCTATAAAAATAATTTGCCTAGAAGATTGAGGCTATTTATGTTTTTAAAAGTAATCTGGCTTCCTTGAAGAAGCAAAATTTTGGTGTCTCAAATAAAATGCTGTAATCTGTAAACTCAATTCTTAATTGTTTATTGACAAGTTTGGAAGCCCCAGTGAAATACAGGAGCCTCTCTGGGGCTACAGGTTCTGGCAATGGAGTTGGGGAGGTGCCCATGACAAACCCCTTGTGTCTGGCATTCGACTGTAAAGACTCCGTGTCCCCAAGGTAAACACTTTCTATATCTGAATTCTGTGATTTTCAACTTTAATTGCCTTTAATTCAAGTCTTTAATTCAGGACTTCAATTTTGGTTCTATTGTCATATCATGCATTTGGTTGTATTTCATTCCAACATCCTGCTCTCTAATTTCCTGACTGCCTCTATTGGAGGCTTCTTCTTTGCCCATAGAGCTGCTCCTGGTCCAGAACCAAAGTCTGACTGGTCCTCTCAGTCCTTCGGCAACTCTTTTGAGGTCACAATGATTTCAAAGTGGCTAAGTTCAAAAGCACATATATCATATATCTTAGATATATGTGGTACATAAATAATTTCATCTGACTGTAGCATAATGGGCTCTTCTTGCTCTCAATCTTCCCCTCTTCTACCTTTTAAAACTCCTGCTTCTTGTATATACTCACACTATGGACCTGCTACTTAACTTTTTCTGTGCACGGGTAGACAAAGGATAATCTGACTTTGCAGTGCCACTTTGGGGAACTTCTGATATGAACAAAATTGTGTTCTTGAGAGGTACCTTAGAAAAGGAAAGATCTAACACCTCCCAGAAAAAATGGGGAGCATTCTTTGGTATGTGGAGGCTGCTAGAAAACATCAGCATCTATAACAGCCTCACTTAAAGATTCAGTAGAAAAAGAAAGGTCCAAAAACAGAACAAAGGGAGAGGAACTCCAAAATAAGCCTATCCCTCCCCCAGCTTGCCTTTATCCAGCCTTTACCCATATCCACTAGAACTGGTTTCTTCTTTTGACTCTTTATCCCCTACTTCCTCCTGACCCTCTGAGGGTAATTGATTTAGTCCAGGTCCCTTTTAAGATTAAACTTTTACTGAACCTGGTGTGCTCACCAGTGTGGAATTTAAACCCTGGATTCAAGCAGAACTTAGAGTTATCGTAAAATACTTTCTTAAACCCAAAGAAAATCAGAACCAATTGTGGAGGAATTTAGAACTCTATTGGGGATCTATGATCCCAGTTCACTAGATTTATGCCACTGGTTCATATGTTAGTTGGTCCAGGAGATGCTAAACATTGATGGGCAAGGCTGGTTGAGAAAGTCCAGAATATGACCTAAAGGACCCATCTAATCATGCTAGACCAGAAAACACAAAAAGAGCTAGGAAAACAGGCCAATCCTTGTTGCAAGCCATCCATGAAACATTTCCTGCTAAAATCGACTGGAAACTGAGGAGGGCTGCTCTGGGTCTTAGGACACCAGAGGAAGGTAAGACACCACCAAGAAGAGAGGGGTGAAGGAAAGGCATCTGTGCTGTCTGAATGGCTGAAAAATCCCATGAGTAGAGCTGCAAAAGCAGCAGTGGGTGTCCCTACCCCACCTCTGGAGTTAGTAGCAGTCAGCGTGCACCCCATTAGTCAAAGAGTTGTTGATGCAAAATACCAGAAATCTGCTAGCTTTTATAAAGGGTATTTATTTGGGGTAGAAGTTTACAGACACAAGGTCATAATAAGTTACTTCCCTCACCAAAGTCTGCTGTCAAGTGTTGGAGCAAGATGGCTGCCAGTCTCTGCAAGGGTTCAGGCTTCTTCCTCTTAAGGTTTCATGATCCCAGCTACTTCTGATCTCAGCTGTAGGCTGGAATAAGGCTCATCTCCCTTCCTGGGGCTCTGGGCTCAGCTGCAGCCTTCCCAGGGCCTCTGCTCTGTCTATGGAGTTGTCTTTATTCCTCCGTGTTCTTTTCTTGTATGTGTTTACTTCCATGTGAGCATCTGTTTTATCCCCAAGGGAGCTGGGACTACATGCTGAGTCACACTCTAATGATGTGGTTGGATCAGAGCCCCAATCTTAACATAATTTATCAGACATCTCAGCTGAATTGAATGCAATCAAAGGGTTACCACACCAGAGGAACCGACCATTTTACAAACATAATCTATATTTCTTTTTGGAATTCATAAATAATATCTAACTGCTACAGGCAGAAAGAATATTTGAGGAAATAATGACCAAAAATTTCCTCACTCATGAAAGACATGAATATACATGTCCTGAAAGCACAGTATATTCCATTTAGAATAAATCCAAATAGACCTACTCTAAGATACATAATATGCAAAATGCCAAATGCCAAAGATAAAGAGAGAAAATTCTAAAAACAGCAAGGGAAAAGTGAAACACCACATACAAAGGATGTTCAGTAAGACTTAGTACAGATTTCTCTTCAGAAACCATGGAGACAAGAAGGTAGTGGTTTGATATAATTAAGGTACAGAAAGAGAAAAACTGCCAGGTAAAAATTCTTTATCCAGCAAAACTGGCCTTCAAATATGATAGTGAGCTTAAAATATTCAAAGATAAATAGAAACCAAAAGAGTTCAGAAATAAGAATCCAGTTCTGCAGAAACATTAAAGGCAATTCTGCAGCTAGAAACGACATGACAAGAGAAAGAAGTTGGGAGGAGAATGTATAAATGAAGTTTATCTGAAAGGGTTAACCAATAGGTAAAAAGATGGACAAAAATAGGATATGGATCTTTCTCAAGGCTAGACCACATGTTGGGCCACAACACAGCTTTCAATAATTTCAAGATTGAAATTATACAAGGTTCCTTCTCTGATCATAATGGAATGAAACTGGAAATCAATAATAGGTGGAAAGGGAAAATTCTGCAAAGAAATGGAGGCTAAACAACACACTCCTAAATAAGCAGTGCATCAAAGAAGAAATTGAAAGAGGAATTATTAAGAGTAGATATCTTGAGATGAATGAAAAGTTAATTACCAAATTTATTTGGAAGGGAATAGCCAAAAACATCCTAAAGATGAAGAGCAGAGTTGGAGGACTCATGCTTCCTGATCTTGAAGTGTATTATAAACCTACAGTGGTCAAAACAGCATGGTATTGGCATAAAGATAGACACATTGATCAATGGAATCAAATTGAGAGTTCAGAAACAGACCATCATCTCTATGGTCAACTGATTTTCAATAAGGCTACCAAGTCTACTCTTCTGGGACAGAACAGTCTCTTCAATAAATGGTTCTAGGAGAACTAGAGATCCATAATTAAAAGAAAGAATGAGGATGCCTATCTCACTCTCTACTCAAAAATCAACTCAAAATCCATGAAAGACCTAAACATAAAAGCCAGGACAACAAATATCCTAGAAGAAAATGTAGAAGACATTGTATTAATAGTAGGAGGGGGTATCTTAAACCTTACACCCAAAACACGAGCAACAAAAGAAAAAAATAAATAAATGGGGTCACCTAAAAAATTAAACATGTCTGCACTTCAAAGTACTTTGTGAAGAGGGTAAAAAGACAGCTGACTCAATGGGAGAAAATATTTGGAAATCACACATCTGACAAGGGTCTAATATCCATGATATATAAAGAGATCCTACAACTCTACAATAAAAAGACAAATGACCCAATTAAAATTGGGCAAAAGACCTGAATAGACATTTTTCTAAAGAAAAAATACAAATTGTGAAAAAAAAACCACATGAAAAAATGTACAGCATCACTGGCTATTAGGGAAATGCAAATCAAAGGTACAATGAGATATTTCATACCTACTAGAATGGCTTACTTTTAACAAACAGAAAACTACAAGTGTTGGAGAGGATGTGGAGAGAGAGGAACACTTATCCACCACTGGTGGGAATGTGGAATGGTATAGCCAATGTGGAGTGTATTTGGGGGTTCCTAAGGAAGTCAGATCTACCATGTGACCTGGCAATACTGCTACTAGGTATATACCCAGAAGAAATGAAAGCAGTGATATGAATAATCATCTGCACATTTATGCTCATGGCAACATTATTCACAATTGCCAAAAGATGGAAAAAACCCAGTTGCCCATCAATTGACAAATGGATAAACAAACTGCGGCTATATACATGATGGAATATTATTCAGATGTAAGAAGAAATAAAGTCATGAAGCATATAACAACATGGATGAACATAAGAGGATATTATTTTGAGTGAAGCAAGTCAGGCACAAAAGGACAAATATTCTATGATTTCACTATTAGGAAATAAATGTAATGAGCAAACTCAAGGAGTTAATAGCTAGAACATAAGTCACCAGAGAAAAAATGTGGTTAGAGAATGGAAAGCTGAGGGTTAATTTGTGAATTGCTAAAATTTGTTTGTAAATGTTTGTAAATGAATAGAAATGGTGAAATATATCATAGGATTTGTGATTAGTAGGGCTAAGATATAGGTGTGGTAGTGGTTTCTTTTTTTTTTTTCTTCTTTTTTTGAGTAATGAAAATGCTCTAATACTGATTGAAGCGATGAATGCACAACTTGGTGATTATACCAATTCCACTGATTGTAATACTTTAGATAAATTGTATGGTTTATGAACCAAAAATTAATAGGGTGGTTTTGGGGGAAAATACACCAAATATAAGATGCAGACCATAGTTGGTAGTAATACTTTGCCAATGGTCTCTCATGATTTGTTACAAATGTTTCAAACAATGCCAGGTGTTTGTGGTGGGGATTTTAAAAAGCAAAAGACTGAGGGGAAATAATTCTCCTTTCTGAACTGCAACACTTGGAACAACCCTTTGAAAGGACACTGTAACAAAAACAAGATTCTATTAAATATGAACTCATGGCCTTGCAAATCAAATGCTCCTCTGCCCCATTCAGCTAGTAATTGTAATAAAGACATAAGTAAGTATTGCCAAAAATGAGACACAGGAAAAAAAGAATGCCACGTCCTTTAGAAGAAAATGGAACAATGTCAATCAGATTTGTAAATACACCAGTCCTTATTATAGTGTAATCTAACCCCGATCCATTTGCCAAGACCTATCCACCTTGTCTTAGAGCTGTTGCTGCAGCCTCTAAGAATGGTTGAGACTTTAGCCAACATGGTTCTAGGCTCTTCTCTACATGTAATGGTCCCCTATGCAGTACAAACTCTTATCCTAAAAGCAAACACTTAACATTATTCTTCTAGCAGATCCCTACCCATATAACTATGTATCCAGGTAATTCCCTAAATCCAGCCACTCACTTTCCTCTCCTGGAGAAGGTTAGACCCATGACTGCTTATCCCTCATTCATGAACTTTCTATACCTAGGATGGATCTCAAAGAGAGCTCCCTCCAAAATCTGGATGGGATTTTTTTTGTAGATGGATCCTTCCTTAGGATGGAAAATGGTAACTATCAGGGAAGTTATGCAATATTTCCCAGGAACCTCTTGAATGTAAACCCTTATCTGAGTTTAAATCAGACCAAATGGATGAATTAATAGCAGTGAGTAGAGCTTATAAATCGGCAGACTCTCAGTGAAAATTTATATAGACAGTAGATATGCTTTTGGTGAAGTCCTTGAGGAACATGAAGGAAAGGCTTTGGCTGATCTCTATGCCAAAAGGGCAGCACAAACAATTTTTGATTAACAGCTAATGATTTAAAAACCTGTAGACATAGATTAAGGAGGACTTTCAAAGGTCTCTGAGTATAATTCAACAATTGGCTTTAGAAATTAAAAAGATAAAATTGGCTCAGAGCTGGACGTGCCCTTCACTCTGATGTACTCTGTGGTCTCACAACAGCCACATGGTAGCAACTGAGTTCCTAAAATGTCTTTCACATAAAGACGGTATGTGAATATACCCACCACATCAGAATCCCTCATTAGAGACTCTAAAAGATCATCGGTGGGGGATTTTAAATAAGAATGCCATGCAGGGGTGTCCCCCATGTAGGGGAGCCCCACGCACAAGGAGCGCACCCCAAAAGGAGAGCCGCCCAGCGCGAAAGAAAGTGCAGCCTGCCCAGGAATGGCGCCGCACACACGGAGAGCTGACACAACAAGATGACGTAACGAAAGAAACACAGATTCCCTTGCTGCTGACAACAACAGAAGTGGACAAAGAAGACGACGCAGCAAATAGACACAGAGAACAGACAACCGGGGCAGGGGGAAAGGGGAGAGAAATAAATAAATAAATAAATCTTTTTTAAAAAAATAAATGAGTATATGAATCATGTTCCACCTGACAATTATGTAACTGTAGGGTCAATTATCTCAACTGACAAGTCCTTTTGAACAAATTCAAATGGACTTTATACAGCTATCCATTTCTATGGAACAAGAATATGTCCTCGTTATCAAAAATCTATTCTCTGGATGGAAAGAGGCTTTTCCTTGTCATAAGGCTACTGCCCTTATAGTAGCTAAAATGCTATTAGAATTTTTTCCCCACATGGGAAATTTTCACCATTCTCTCAAATGACAGAGGCACCCATTTCAATGGTACTTTATAAGGCCTTGCCCATCAACCAAACACCTCACTGTCCCTACCATCCTTAATCATAAGGAAAGGTAAAAAAGAACAAATGGTATCTTAAAACTTAATTTAGCTAGATTATCTAAATCTGTTTATTTTGGCCTAAGATTCCTCCATTAGCCTGGATGGCCATAAGATCTAGTCTCTTTGGGAAAACACTGGCTTTCCCCCTTTGAAATCCTTTCATTTCTGTGGGACAGGAGCACACTATAGGTGCCTGACCCCCTTTAGAGACACTATTTTTCTCCAAGCAACCCTAGGTTTTATTTTATTTTATTTTTTAGATTTATTTCTCTCCCCTTCCCCCCCACCCCCCACCCCAGTTGTCT
This sequence comes from Dasypus novemcinctus, assembly GCF_030445035.2. NCBI lineage: Eukaryota > Metazoa > Chordata > Mammalia > Cingulata > Dasypodidae > Dasypus > Dasypus novemcinctus. The sequence goes on along the minus strand of NC_080674.1, from coordinate 65,621,318 downwards.
GTTCTCTGTCTTTTTGCTGCATCTTCTTTGTCCGCTTCTGTTGTTGTCAGCGGCATGGGAATCTGTGTTTCTTTTTGTTGCGTCATCTTGCTGCATCAGCTCTCCGTGTGTGTGGCACCATTCCTGGGCAGGTTGCCCTTTCTTTCGTGCTGGGTGGCTCTCCTTAGGGTGCACTCCTTGTGCGTGGGGCTCCCCTATGCGGGGGATACCCCTGCGTGGCACGGCACTCCTTGCACACATCAGCACTGCGCATGGGCCAGCTGCACACGGGTCAAGGAGGCCCGGGGTTTGAACCTTGGACCTCCCATGTGGTAGACAGATGCCCTAACCACTGGGCCAAGTCCACCGCCCTGAAAGTGTACTTTTAACCTTATTCTTTTTTGTTGTGTTTGACTCTTAGAGCATACCACATAAGGAATGGAGGATAACATAATCCGAATGCATGATACGTATTTCTGAGTGTACTCAAAAGTTTCATATCATAAATTTTGTCTTTTTTTTTTTTTTTTTTTTTTGGTCATTCTCTCTCTTTTTTTATTTTTTTATTTTTTTATTTTTTTATTTTTTTATTTTTTATTGACTTTGTAATAATATTACATTAAAAATATATATGTGAGGTCCCATTCAACCCCACCCCCCCACCCCCCCTCTCCCCCCCCCCCCCAACAACACTCGTTCCCATCATCATGACACATCCATTGGATTTGGTAAGTACATCTTTGGGCACCTCTGCACCTCATATACATTGGTTCACATCATGGCCCATACTCTCCTCTATTCCATCATGTAGGCCCTGTGAGGATTTACAATGTCCGGTGATTACCTCTGAAGCACCATCCAGGGCAGCTCCATGTCCCGAAGACGCCTCCACCTCTCATCTCTTCCTGCCTTTCCCCATACCCTTTGTCCATTATGTCCACTTTTCCCAATCCAATGCCACCTCTTCTATGTGGACACTGGATTGGTTGTGTCCATTGCACCTTTATGTCAAGAGGAGGCTCAGATTCCACCTGGATGCTGGATGCAATCCTCCCATTTTCAGTTGTAATCACTCTAGGCTCCATGGTGTGGTGGTTGTCCTTCACCTCCATCTTAGCTGAGTGTGGTAAGTCCAATAAATCAGATTGTAGGTGCTGGAGTCTGTTGAGGCTCAGGATCTGCATAAATTTTGTCTTTTATATTCTCCTTGGAATATTTTGAGAAATTATATTTCCGTTCATTTTCTCAAACCCAGAGAAAAGTAACAAAATAAAAACCAGTCCCTGTGGCATATATTATTGTTTTTCCTCTTTGCTATTTTGGGAAAAAGGATATTTCAATATAGTGTCAAAGAAAAGCTTAATGGAAAAGAAACTAAATATTTTCAGATGGAATAAACGTGTATTATAAAATCTATAATTTATATATAACCTTGCATTATATCTAATCTACCTAAAAATATTTTGACCCATTAGAAACATAGGAGTGTGTGTATTTTAACTGACAAAATAACACAACAGTACCTCTACTGTAGTACCAAAACAATGATATTGTTTATAAAATAATATCTATTATTTCTTACCAAACCTTGAATTAATACAAAACAATCTTAAAGAAGTTAAAAAAATATATGTAAAGTAGGACTTTGCTAATGAAAAACATTTCCTTTACAGGATAGGTATGATGGTTTTCTGTAGCACTTTATTTATTTTTTATTATTAAAGTTTGTGTTCTGCTATTTATTTTTAAAAGATTTACTTTATTTATTCCTTCCCCTTGTTGTTTGTGCTTGATGTCTGTTTTCTGAGTCCATTCGCTGTGTGCTTTCTGTGTCTGCTTGTCTTCTCTTTAGGAGGCCCTGGGAACTGATCCTGGGACCTCCAATGTAGGAGAGAGGAACTCAATCGCTTGAGCCACCTCATCTCCCTGGTTTGTTGTGTCTCTCATTGTCTCTTTTGTTGTGCCACCTTGCTGCGTGGGCCAGCTCACCTTCACCAGGAGGTCCCAGGAAACAAACCCGGGACCTCCAATATGGGAGATGGGAGCCCAATCTCTTGAGTCACATCAGCTTCCCTTTTTTATTTTTGTAATATCTTATAAATAAAATATATTATTATAAAACAAGCCAGACATCTGACATACAAAAAGAGTTACTGTTTTAAAATCAGAAGCCACAAATGCAGTCAAAGAGTGTTGGGGATGCTGTGAATTTTAAATCTTTATGAACAGTATAATCATATAAGTTACATTTCAAAATCACATAGGAGAGGCAAGATGGAAATTGGGAATAGATAGGTGTCAAGCAATGCATATTTTAAAAAGATTTATTTCTTATTTCTTATTTATTTCTTATTTCTCCCCCCACCTGCCTTGTTTGCACTCATTTTCTGCTCTGACTGCTCATCTTCTTTTTAGGAGGCACCAGGGACTGAACCCAGGACCTCCCATATGGGAGGGAGGTGCCCATCTGCTTGAGCCACCTCCACTCCCTGCTTGTTGTCTCTCATTGTGTTTCCTCTCTATGTCTCCTCATTGCACCATCTCATTGTGTCATCTTGTATCAGCTCACTGTCTTGCTCTTCTTCTTTAGGAGGCACCAGGAACTGAACCCAGGTAGGTGGGTACCTAACCACTTAAGCCACATCTGATTCCCTCAAGTAATGTATTTTGGAAACAATACCTTCCTCTCTAGGCTGTGAAGGTGATAGCTAGCTCACAGGCACCAGGAATTCACAATAAAAATAAAATTACCCAAAAGGCACAGATGAAAAGTTTAACACAAGTATAAAAGTAATTTTACATAAGGTTAAGAACCTATTTTAAAAATGCTTCCAAACATAATATTATACACTAATCCATTACACATTCAGCTTTAAGCATACCATGAAATAGTTACACAATACTCTGCCTAATTGCAAATTCACGCCAACATTAGGAAGGATTTTGGAGCTAGGGAAATAATTTATTGCAGAACTTATTCACTATGTAGAAACTGCAAAACTTTATTTTTGAATGAATAAATAGTTTAAATTGCTTTGGTTAAATATAACACAAGCCTGGCCTGGTGAGATAAAAGATTTGAAGTTTTAATCTGCTCAGCTGTTTGCAAGTTTTCGATGGCAAATAATCTTGAAAATTTTCATTTTATACTATTAACTTTATAGAGCTAATAATCTAATCTAAATTTATAAGCACACACCTCATTTAATAGTCATCTGTTTTAAGCCATAATAAATAGGCCCCTTAAGGGTGCTGTAAAACTGAAAGACATGGCCACTGCTAGGGTATGGTAAATTCATGGAAGTAGCTCTACCAGCTGACACAAAAATGTCTGAAACTTTCAAGTTATCTTTAGATCATTAGCATCCTTCTGATGTCCCCAGTGTCACCAATGCAGAGAAACTGGGACTGCCTCTTACCCTTCCTCAGACACTTGTTAATTTTATTTTTGTAACTTCTTTTACTCTCCAGGGACTACCCAGATAACCATTTTAATCCATTTTTCTCTTTTTACAGATATCAAAAGAGTAATTATTTTAAAAACATTTAATCTCTTGGATACAACATTGATGTACTAAACACTGTGATTTCCCAAATCCCATGGGGTTAGTCCCAGAGAGGTGTTGTTTTCAGCATATTGGCTAAACTTTAATTTGTGCAATTACTTGCATATTTCTTAAATGTACACTGTAGTTTCAATTAAATTTGCACCTCCTATCCAAAATAAATGGACAATTGCCAGGCAGTATTAAACTATCAATGTACTATGCTAGACTTAACTTCATTTCACAGTTTTTGTCTATTATTTATAGAATGGCATTCCTTCTGATTAATTCTTCATGATAGTTCAGATACACTACTGCCTGAATGTCAGAGAATAAAAGAGGAACTATCAAGGTACCTATCCATTCTGAGTCCACAGTTCTGTTATTTCTAATAGTCACAAGTCCTAGCAGCTTCTCCTAGAGCAGTATATCTCAACCATGGTATCTGGCTGCACAATGCAATCATCTGGGAAGCTTTAAATAATACTATGTCTAGGACTCATCTATAGAGATTTTGATTTAATTGGCCTGGGGTATGGCTAGAGCACTGGGATTCATTCAGGGTCATAGTGTGAAAAAAAAAGAAACTAATTTCCAGATTTGTTTTGCTTCAGAAAAAACCAAACCAAACAAAACCTCAGTTCTTCTGTTCCCTCATTCAAATAAATAAATAAATAAATAAATAAATAAATAAATAAATAAATAAATAAATAAATAAATTTTTTCATTTGTCAAAGTTAGTTCAAGATCTTGGGGTCTTCCAAGATGAAAAATGCTGCTTCACAATAATGGTCTTATTTTGTAGTTCTTCTATTTTAGGAAGACAATTTCTAAAATTCTGAATTAGAATTATGAGTGCTAGTTATCTGTCAGCATCATCAAGCTGACTTCTCACTTGATTTACAGAAAGGAATTTGAGTATTTTACTTACTTTCTCTAAAAAAATAAGTGATTGCAAATGTAATTTCTCTAAAAGCTGGTTATTTTATGTCATTTTGAAAAATATTTTACCTGCAAAATATAATCACATTCTAGAAAAAACAGAACAAAATTCTTTCCAAAACTTCAGGATATTTTTGGTTCTAAAATAAATTGATAAGGTTTATATAAATTCAAAGCAGCTTATGAACAATGAAGCACTTTTTATATTTTATAAAATTCTCTCGTGACAGTAGAGATCCACAAGACCAAATTCCGCAGGAAGCCTGGAAACCAGGGGCTCCAATGAAGGCCCTTGGTGAGTTCCCAGGAGATGTTGGCTATCCAAAGTCAAGCTGGGAATTCTCTCTGAATGCAGAAATCGCTTCCCTTTCTAAGGCATTCAGCTGATTGGCTAAAACATCACTCACTGCTGATGTCAATCTCCTTGGTTGATTGTAGATGTAATCAGCTGTCTATGCAATGAACTCATTGATGACTGAAGTCCATGAATGTCCTAGTATTACAATTACTATACATTGTATAGTACACAATTAGCTTAGTGCTTGCTTGACCAAACAACTGGACACAATTACATGGCTGAGTTGACATACATTAGCTTAACCATCAGTCATAATGCAGGATAATTATTCAACTATTAATGTATATGAAGGAAAGCAAGTTATAATTTATTCCTTTTTGCATCTCAACACAGTATTACGAATGTTCTTGGTTGGAAGTATAAGTAAGACTTTAGAGAGAAATCCTAATTTTTGAATAATTTGTATCTGAACATTGAGGAAACCTTCACTGAAAAGTTGCGAGGACTATATGTTGCATCTCTTCAATCCATTTATAATTAATAAATTCATTTTATTTAATGAGAATCTCTTTTGTTACTTTACTTTTCTCTTGTATAAATGTTGTGGTTATTATGCATTTTCTCTTAAAGATATGCCTAGAGGCCCGGCAATACCCCTGTGGATAGTAATGTTTTCCAACTGAGAGAACTGTTCTCAGCATCAAGCAGCCTGAACAACCAGGACCAGCCCTCTTCTCAGGGAAAGGAGCTCGAGGCAGAGTGACCACAAAATGTTCATTTCTGCTGTGTACTGTAGAACTCCAGAGAGCATATTTTACACAGACAACTCATGAAAGGTACTCCCTGGAGTTGTGTGGTGTGGCACCCCTGATTTCAAAGCTCCAATTGCTTTCTTAACTTGGAAGAAACTAGGAGGTAGATAAACTCTGGTAGGTAATCCTACCTGAGGATGGATTATGAGGCTGGCCAGAAGCCCCTTGGAAGGCTATAAGCTAAGGATAAGAAAGCTCTACTTTAAAAACTATACTATATAGATTCTGGCCAATGGATCATTATTCAAATGAGAAATAAAACATTATTTATGACTTACAATCATATGGTAATTCCAAAATGGAAGGTTTATGGTAAACTGGTTTGTAGAATGAGGAGTTTCACATTCCCTCCTCTAGGTTACAACTTGAGATCCATATACAAAGGATCTAAGCACAAACTGAACTCTCATTATACTTATACTATCAGCCTAGCTGTATGGATGAAGAAGTGGAACTCAGAGAAAGTATGCCAGGTTTGGGTCTTTCAACCTGTAACAGGTAGAAGAGAATAAGAAAGGTAGATTGGCTAAAAAAAAAAGGTATTGCTTAGGTTCAGAGAGAAGTACAAGGCTACCCACTGTGCTTGAGTAGATGAAGTAGCAGTGAGAGGAAAACAGGAGAATATGCCACTCTAAAGCAGTGTGAATGTAGAAACTCTAGCTACTAATAACATATAATGATAACACAACATACCAAAATTTATGGGATGCAGCAAAAGCAGTACTGAGAGGGAAATTTATAGCCATAAATTCACATATCAAAAAAGAAGAAAGAGCAAAAATTGAAGAACTAACTGCACTTTTGACGGAATTAGAAAAACAACACAAAGTAACCCAACAGGAAGAAGAAGGAAGGAAATAACAAAGATAAGAGCAGAACTAAATGAAATAGAAAATAAGAAAGCACTTGAAAAAATAAACAAGACCAAGAGCTGGTTTTTTGAGAAGATCAACAAAATTGACAAACCTTTAGCGAGACTAACAAAGAAAAAAAGAGAAAAGATGCAAATACACAAAATAAGAAATGAGAAAGGTGATATCACCACTGACCCCACAGAAATAAAGACTATCATAAGAGGATACTTTGAAAAACTATATTCCAACAAAAATGACAATTTAGAGGAAATGGACAAATTCCTAGAAACACATAAGCAGCCCATATTGACGAAAGAAGAAATTGAGGATCTTAACAAACCAATCACAAGCAAAGAGATAGAATCAGTCATTAAAAATCTCCCAACTAAGAAGAGCTCAGGGCCAGACGGCTTCACAGGTGAATTCTACAAAACATTCCGGAAAGAACTAACACCAATCCTGTTGAAATTATTCCAAAAAATCGAAACAGAAGGAACATTGCCGAACTCCTTCTATGAGGCCAACATTACCCTAGTACCAAAGCCAAACAAAGACACCACAAGAAAGGAAAATTACAGACCTATTTCTCTAATGAACCTAGACGCAAAAATACTTAACAAAATACTTGCTAATCATATTCAACAACACATTAAATGAATTATACACCATGACCAAGTGGGATTTATTCCAGGTATGCAAGGATGGTTCAACATAAGAAAATCAATTAATGTGATACACCATATAAACAGATTAAAGGAAAAAAATCACATGATTATATCTATAGATGCAGAAAAGGCATTTGACAAAATACAGCACCCCCTTCTTGATAAAAACACTCCAAAAGATCGGAATACAAGGAAACTTTTTGAACATGATAAAGAGTATATATGAAAAACCTACAGCCAACATTGTTTACAATGGCAAAATCCTGAAATCCTTTCCTCTAAACTCAGGAACAAGACAAGGATGCCCATTGTCTCCGCTCCTATTTAACATTGTCTTGGAAGTACTTGCACGAGCACTGAGGCAAGAACCAGATATAAAAGGCACTCAGATTGGAAGGGAAGAAGTCAAAATTTCATTATTTGCAGATGACATGATCCTATACATAGAAAACCCTGAGAGATCTACAACAAAGCTTCTAGAACTCATAAATGAGTTCAGCAAAGTCGCAGGTTATAAGATCAATGCGCAAAAATCAGTAGCATTTCTGTACACCAATAATGAGCAAGATCAGGAGGAAATCAAGAAACAAATACCATTCACAACAGTAAATAAAAAAATCAAATACTTAGGAATAAATTTAACTAAAGAGGTAAAAAACTTATACACCGAGAACTACACAAGACTGTTCAAGGAAATCAAAGAAGACCTAAATAAATGGAAGAATATTCCTTGTTCATGGATAGGAAGACTGAATATTATTAAGATGTCTATCCTACCAAAACTGATCTACACATTCAATGCAATCCCAATAAAAATCAACACAGCCTTCTTTAAGGAACTAGAAAACTAACTACGAAATTTATTTGGAAAGGAAAGAGGCCCCGAATAGCCAAAGACATATTAAAAAAGAAAAATGAAATAGGAGGAATCACACTTCCTGACTTCAAAACATACTACAAAGCTACAGTAGTAAAAACAGCATGGTATTGGCATAAGGAGAAACACACAGACCAATGGAATCGAATTGAAAGTTCAGATATAGAACCTCATGTATATAGCCATATAATATTCGATAAAGCCACCAAACCCTCTCAACTGGGAGAGAATGGCCTATTCAACAAATGGTGCCTGGAGAACTGGATAGCCATATGTAGAAGAATGAAAAGAGGATTACCATCTCACACCTTTTACAAAGATCAACTCAAGATGGATCTAAGACCTAAATATAAGAGCCAAGACCATAAAGGGGAAACATCTACAGGACCTTGTAATAGGAAATGGCTTCATGAATATCACACCAAAAGCACGAACAGCAAAAGAACAAATAGATAAATGGGACTTCCTCAAAATTAAAGCCTTCTGCACCTCAAAGGAGTCTGTCAAGAAAGTAAAAAGGGAACCCACACAATGGGAGAAAATATTTGGCAACCATATATCTGATAAGAGACTTATAACTTGCATATATAAAGAACTCATAAATCTTGAAAACAAAAAGATAAACAACCCATTTAAAAAATGGGAAAAAGATTTAAACAGACACTTCTCCAAAGAAGAAATACAAATGGCTAAAAAGCACATGAAAAAATGCTCCAAATCTCTAGCTATCAGGGAAATGCAAATCAAAACTACAATGAGATACCATCTTACTCCCATAAGATTGGCAGCTATGAAAAAAACAGAAGAATACAAATGCTGGAGAGGATGTGAAGAAGGGGGGACACTCATCCACTGCTGGTGGGAATGCAGAAGGATCCAACCATTCTGGAGGACAGTTTGGCGGTTTCTCAAAAAACTAAACATAGATTTGCCATATGACCCAGCAATACCACTGCTGGGTATATACCCATCACAACTGAAAACAAGGACACAAACAGATATATGTACACCAATGTTCATAGCAGCACTGTTTACTATCGCCAAAAGTTGGAATCAATCCAAATGTCCATCAACAGACGAGTGGATCAATAAAATGTGGTATATACACACAATGGAATACTACTCGGCTGTTAGAACAAATACACTACAATCACACGTGATAACATGGATGAACCTTGAGAATCTTATGTTGAGTGAAGCAACCCAGGCATTGAAGGACAAATACTACATGACCTCAATGATATGAAATAAGCAAACTGCCTCAGAGAGCTAGACTCCGGAAAAGAGGCTTACAGGAAATCGGGGGGGAAGGGTAGGAAGGATGTGAGTTAACGTCTGTAGGGGTGGAATCTGTGATGAGCTGGCGGTAAGTATGAACACAAAGAAGGGACAAAATGGGGGCAAGGGGTTACATTTGGGTGGGGCTTTGTGGGTTTGAGGGGGGCTGGGGATGGGCAGAGGGGTAATATTGTCCAAAAATTGGGGGGAGGGAGAGGCAACATATGAACATGGGAGAGTGTCAGGTGTTCGTTGAGAACAAAATGTTGAGAAAATCGTATTAAAGTATAAGTAGGAAGGTTACCTGTTTAGGATGCTCCGGGGGTATGGTCTGATGCGGGACGGACTCTGGGCGAATAGCTGAAGGCTCATTTTGCCAAGGTGGGTTGTACCATTGGGAAGACACCCAAGAAGTGAGAGTTGGGGTGGACCCACATCTTGGGGAGGACTAATGCCATCAAATAGAGAGAACTGTATCTCTAGTGAAAAAGGATGGCTCCCAGGGCATTAGGGCAGTTGAGAAAGTCAGGCCCTGAATACTGCTGCAAGTATCTCTGGACATGGCTTCTTGGGAAATGGAGATTGGCTGGCGTTGTGGGCCCCAAGGGGAGGGGAAAATGGATGGAACCAAGGTAAATGTGGGGGCAAGAGAGGAGTTTTGTGAGAGTACACGAAGATGAATATAAAACATGTAATATTACACCAAAAACATATAGGGGACGACAGACTAATAATGTAAACCATAAGGCAAAACATAGGATAACTAAAAAATTTAGAAAACTGTACAACCTAAAGTATGGACCACATAGTAAGCACAGATGTCATCTTGTTTGAAAGCTATTGTCTCAGAATCTGTACATCAGTTTCAGGAAATATGATATGAACAAGTTAAAAGATTATCGCTGTGGAAGGGAAAAGGTTTTATGGTGAATCTGGGGAAGTACTGTATATTGTATATATGAATTTCGGTGATCTAAGACTCTTGTGAAGCTGACATTATGTTGGGATTCACTTTACAGGAAGTTTTGGATCACAGAGTGGTTCAACAATGGCAGCGGAGGAATACTGATATAGGATGTTATTGACAGGATATATATGGTTGACAGGGAGTTATACAGGGCATATGCCCAGGGTATATAGTAATGTCTAGATATACTCATAGTGGAAACAATTAAAAACAACAGCTGGGGGGGTACTGGGCCCCTGGCCGGGGGGGTCACTGTTGTGGACCCCGGGGGAGCAGCGGCAGTCCCCCAGGTGCAACGGCAAGAACCAGGAAGGAAGGAGGGCCCAACAGTGGGCTCCTGATACTAATCGCTATGCTTTTGAGCCGATACACCTGCAATAAGAATAAGGACTAGAGTAGCACTGTGCCTGGGAGTTTCCTCCTGACAGCCTTCATGTTACTCAAATGTGGCCACTCTCACAGCCAAACTCAGCATGTAGATGCAATGCATTCCCCCCAGCGTGGGACATGACACCCAGGGATGAGCCTCCCTGGCCCCGAGGGATCACTACCACATACCAGCTGAAGATGCAACTAGAAAAGGACCTTGAATTAAAGGTTCAACACGGATCAGCAGAATATCCCTGTCTACATATAACAACATGACTTCAAAATGCTGTTTGACCTAATGTAAGGGGGAAATGGAAAGGAGAAATGAGAATATAAGGCTATGAGTCTCTAAAAAAAGAGTTTGGAGGTTGTCAGAAGGAATGCCCTTATGCACAACTGAGCAGAGTCTGAGAGACAGATAAAGTAGACACAACCCCAGGTATTGGTTCTTTTGAGGAATAAAGAGACCCACGGGTTCTATGGTCATGGCAGATGAGGTTCACTGCCATGGCAGATGGCCCTTCTTTGGAGCTGGTGTTTCTGCGTGATGGAATTGGACTCAGAGGGGATCTCTTTTCACAAGACTTGCATGCTACTTTATTGGAATTGTAGTTGGTGCTGGGGTTTTAGATATATTTAGGGGATTTGAATCTCTGGACTGATAATATGACACCCAGGCCCAGAGCCTCAACAGACTTCAGCTCCTACACTTTGATTTATTGGACTTACCCGACTCAGCTAACATCGAGTTGAAGAAGGTCAACCACCACACCGTGGAGCCTAGAGTGTCTACAACTGAAAGCAGGAGGAGTGCATCCAGTATCCATGTGGAATCTAAGCCCCCACTTGACATAGATGTGCAATGGACACAACCAATCCAATGTCCACAGAGAAAATGTGGAATGGGTGTGGGAAGGGTAGCCATGGTGGCTGCTGGGTTTGGGGAATGGGAGGAAGAGATGAGATGTGGAGGCGTTTTCGGGACGAGGAGATGTCCTGGGTGGTGCTTCACGGACAATTACGGGACATTGTAGATCCCCCCAGGGCCCACTGGATGGAACGTGGGAGAGTGTGGGCTATGATGTGGACCATTGACTATGGGGTGCAGTGATGCTCAGAGATGTACTTACCAGGTGCAATGGATGTGACACGATGATGGGAGCGAGTGCTGCTGTGGGGGGTGTGGGGGGTGGGGGCGGTGGGGTTGAATGGGACCTCATATTTTTTGAATGTAATTTTTAAAAATAAATAAATAATTTAAAAAAAACCCAAACATATAGCCCAAAGATTGTGAAGCTTCAACCTTTCAGATTAGCCATTATTCTTCTCTGGTAGAGAAACACTGTGCTCCATCCAAGGCTACATATTGCACAACTCTAGAGGGCATCATTCACATGTAGGCAACACTGTATAGCACACAGCCTATGTAGCCATATGCAGAAGCTCCTGGCTCAATTCTCAGTACTTTCCCACATAAATAGTCCCATCCTTTAGGGGCAAGGCAGAAACGTGAGGACAGATTGCAAGGCCCTTAGTGCAGTTTTGTGTAACTCCAATTGTTGGCATTAGCCCCTTCTAGTTTGTTTATTTTTTAATCTAGATATAATATATTACAAAGTATGCAAAGGGAACCATTCTTCTGTGTACAGCTTAAACTTTTAGATATTACGAGATATAATGACATAACCAACCCCCAGATGAAGCTGTATTTCCAGCACCACAAAAGATTCTCTTAGCCATTTTTCAGTTAACAGCCTTGCCCTTCCATAGGTACATACTATTCTGACTTTTGTCATTGTTGATTCATTTTACCTCTTCTTGATCTTCATAAAAATTGAATTACATACTATGTATTCTTTTATGCCTGACTTTGAAAGAGACCAAAAGCAGTCTTTAAGCTAATGATTGATATTTTAGTTTTAACAATGTAATCTCACTCCTTTAATTCTTAGCATGTAGCTGTGAATCGTTACTTATTAATGAAAAGTCTTTAATCACAAAGCAAGTTTCTGTTTTCCACTCCCTAGCAAATTCCTGTTCTTTGCTCCCTAATAAGCTCCTGTTTTTCTTTTCCCCTGTATCTAAAATCTAATAAAACAAACACTGAATGGTATGTTTATTAGGCTTTAGATAATGGGGAGAAGCCTGAGACTAAGGACACTCTAAGGTGCAGCCATAAGCTCACCCCTTGTCCCCCTTCTCTGATGCCCACTTTGCAGACCCTAGTTTGCAGGTGGACTCAGCCAATGGTACCCTGTCCCCATCTCTCTAATTCTAATAAAAACCCTTGCCTCCTTTGTTCATGGAGGCATATTTGAGACTTTGGCTCCTAACCTCTGCTGGCTTAATAATCTATTTCCCTTGTGTTATCAAAACCTTGGTGTAGATTCCAATTCTTTGCACCAGGTAAAGGAATCCAGGGAACTCCCACGGGTCCTCTTCTGTTTCTTTTGTTCAGCCTAATGTCTGTGAGTTTTGGGTGTTAATAAGGTGGGTTGGAGGAAAAATACACAAAATGTAAGATATAGGCTATAGTTAATAGTAGTATCATAGTTTGCAACAGATGTTTCATGACAATGCAAGATGTTGGTGGTGGGGTGATATATGGGAGCCCTACATGATGATATGCATGTTTGTTTTGTAAGCTCACAATTTTTATGATACATTACTGTTTACATATGTTCATGTATGAATGACATACTTCAATAAAATTTTATTAAAAAGTCTGTGAGTTTCATTCTTGTTGTTCCATGAGTCAATAGTTCATTCTTTTTATTTTTATTTATTTATTTTACTGTTGGGTAGTATTCCATTGTATGACAATACCAGTTTATCAGGTAACTATGTATGTATGGGTCTACTTCTAGGCTCTTTATTCTGTTCATTTGTCTATTTGTTTACCCTTCTTCCAGTACCACACTGTCTTATTTACAGAACTACATCACAGCATTATAGTTAAGTCTTTTTGTTGAGGTATAATTTAAATAGAGTAAAATGTTTTCATTTCTCTAGGGATCATGACTGTAAGCAGAATTGCTGGATCATGGAGTAGGTGTATGCTAAACTTTATTAGGAACTGCTGAAGAGTTTTCCAATATTCCTGTATGAGCAATGTTTGAGACTTCTAGTTATCTACATCCTTGGTGACACTTAGTACTGTTAGTCTAAAATTTACAATACCAGGTTTAAATGTACACTTTCCTGTTGACTAATGATTGTTGAACACCTATTCATGTGTTCCTTGGCTACTGAATCTATAAATCAATTTGGGGAGGATTAATATGTTAATGATGTTGAATATTCTAATTTATAAAAATGGCATATCTATTTATTCTTTCAAAATTTCTTTCAGCAATGATTGATTTTCAGTGTTGGCGTCTTCAGTGTCTTTTATCAATTTTTGTTTTTACAATAAAATAAGTTTTATTATGTCAAGTAATAATACATAAGAGCTAATCTTTGCATCTCATCCGATACTGATAACTCAGTCAGTCTTACTTCTTTCCCCTGAGGTTATCAACTATTTCTGAGCATTGTATCCTCAGTTTATTTTATCAGTATCCAACTGACATTGTTTCTAGCCCCTTTAGTATCTCTGAAACAGGCAACCAGCATTTTGAAACTAGGTTCCATGAGGAACAGTTAAAGGAACACTGATATTTATTGTGCAGAATAAATAACTTTAGGGAACACCACATCAAGATACTGGCAATCCTGGGTCCCATGAAGATCTCCCACTCCTTGTGTCTGCTCTTCTGGTTTCTGCTGACTTGACTGCCTAAATTTCTTCTTTATAAGGCCTCCAGTAAAATGGATTAAGACCCACCCTGATTCAATTTGACCATGCCTGGACTAATAACAATACCTTCAAACATTCCTATTTACAAATGGGTTCACACCCACCAGCATGTGCATTAAGATTAAGAACATGTGTTTTTTGGGGGCAGATGATTCAATCTACAGTGGTGCTGCACATAACTATTTTTTAAAGTTTATGATAATCTAGGACTTGTTACTAGATCACTTCTGAAATAAACTTTAAACTTAAGACATATATCCTATAGCACAAATGGCCTGATTCTGCCACTGGAAAATAAAAGGAAAGAAAGAGACTTCGGAATTCATAAACGCTTGCAAAACAATTATCTTGTGAACAAACTGTCCCTGTTTCAGAGAAAATATAAAGGTTGATGCACCCTTCTGTTAAACGGTAGTACCAAGTTGACAGCATATTTAAATCTCTAACTTATACCTCCAACTTTCGGAGAAGGCATATTTCTTAGATATATTCAAACTTCTGCTGTTTGGACCTGTACTGTTTTGTTCTTTTTTTAGAGACAAACATTTTGTCTATGTGGATAACCCTTAATATATCCTGAGCATGTTTAAACTTGCAGAATCAATCTAACACCTTCAGACAAATTAATGATCAAATAAAACAATTCCCCAGGTTTTCACAAGAAATGGATGGATTTGTAATAAATATAACCCAGACACTTGCATTTCAGTTGTTTATTGTTGTTACAGTCAGCTAAATTAGGACATGGAATTTTAAATCTTGACCTTTTTTCTTTCTTTTTAACTTAAGTATATTTAGAAAACAAAATTTAGCAATGTGGATGTTTTTTCACAGACCTTAGTAAAAACTCTTAGCTGGTTTGTTCTGCCTATATATACTGATTATTTATGAAAAATGTATTTGCAAGAAAAAAAAATCCTATCTACTTACTCATTGATATATCCAGGACTCTACCAGTTTGGGTGAAAAGGTATGGGGCTATTCTAGGTAAGTGTGAGTTAGCTTTACAGCTGAGTGAATTCAAGACTAGTTTATATGAGTTTCATTTGCAGTTTGTCAGGAATAAGAATTCCCAGTGGATATGGTGCTTCATTAAAAGAAAAATGAAATGATGACTCAAACTTGCCTAATATACCACGCTGCAATCATCTTTGGTATTTTATATTCTTGCCTCCAAGTAAAATATGAACATAAAGTAGAAAAATACCTTTACCTTAATTTCAAGTTTAAGGTTCCTTAAAGTACCGGGAGCTTTGGTGTGACAAATGTTACCGAAAGAGGGATCATTTACAGCAAGTTTAACTTTTTAAAATTTTAACCTAGTGGTGGGCATCAGAATCACCTGTGAGACTCTATAAAAATCCAGTAATCCAGACTCTGAAGACCACCAGATTAGAGTCTCCAGGAGTGAGGTATCAATCTGTGTGTTTTTATGTTTTTATGAGGACACTTAAAAAAAAAACCCATAAGCATAATGCTTGTATTCACACATAACAAAAGTAGTAATGTTAAAGTTAATTTAACATCCAATCCATATTCAAACTTCACTGATTGTTTTGGGGTTTGGTACAACAAAATGTCCTGGAATAATCTTGTACAATTCCTGTTTCAGATTCATAATAAGCTATTTTTCCCAAGGAGCTATAGTTCCTTTCCAATGGAAGTGGCATGTAGCAACCATAATCTGGACCCTTGGATTCATGGTTGCCATTGCCTCAAGGTCTATTTAACGGACAGAATGAGGAAATCAGTTTTCCTTAAAGAGAAATAAAATAACAAGGAGAGTTACTGGTATTTCCAGTTAAAATATAACATTATAGGGCTTTCACTTCTTTATTTGATAATTGGCTGAAAATCCTAGTTCCTAACAATATTAACATTATATTCCCTATATGCTTTTAAAAAATTTTATCCCTTCCCCCCACCTTGTGGCTTTTTGCGTGCTGTCTGCTCTCTCTGTCCATTTGCTGTGCATTCTTCTGTGTCTGTATTTATTTTATTTCCCCTCGCCCATTGTGGCTTGCTTGCTGTCTGCTCTCTGTGTCCATTCACTGCGCGCTCTTCTGTGTTTTTGCTTGTCTCCCGTTTCTTTTGTTGTTGCATCACCTTGCTGAGTCAGGTCTCTGCCGTGCCTGCAGGCCAGGTGGCTCCCCGCAGAGTGCGGGCGAGCCTGCCTTCACAAGGAGGACCCAGGATGTGAACCCAGGGCCCCCCATATGGTAGATGGGAGCCCAACTGATTGAGCCACAGCTGCTTCCCTGCTTTATCTTTTAAGGTATATATAATAGCATAAAAATGCTATTAGGAATATTATCAATTCCAATATGTCTGTGAATTAATTTTAAGATTTTTGTATTTCTTTTTGCTTTTAACATACATCCCATGAGTAATGTACAGACAAAATCTGCATTTTAGTAAACTTATGTAATTATTTTCTCTATGTAATTGTCAACAATTGATATACAGTTACCTTCATTTCCTTCCATTTGTTTTCAGTTTTTAGAATTGCCTTTTCTCCCTTGTGATTTAATTGTTTAAAAATGTAAAAATGTTACATTGTTCCAAAGTGTTAAGTGTCTAAGAAGGTACATTCATATAAGTCTTGCTCGAAATCTCTAAACTCTCCATCCTGTTCCCTCTTTCCCCCCATAGGTAGGCACTCTAATTAGTCCTTGGCTTATTTTCTCACTCTTTTTAAAAATATCAGAAAACACACACATTCATGTTTTCCCTCTCCTTTTAGCCTAGAAAGTGTGTACATATAAACACTGACCTAAACCTTACCATTTTTTAAAAATAGCAATCCTGGAGATGACATCATGTAAGTTTATAGAAATCTTCATACTTCTTCTATAGGCATAGAAGATCTCTTTGTATGGCTCTACCATTGCTTATTCAATCTTTTAATAATTTTATGGAATAAAAGACTCTGATTCCAGTTTTTTTTTGAGTAACAATGTGTAGGTGTGTTCTGAAAGTGTTCTTAAGGGTACACTGATGCTCACTCTTTTTAAAGGAAGTTATGTTAGAGTATTATAGGACAGGCAACACTAAACTTCCCTGTGTTGATAATTTACCAGTGTCTCAAACATATTTATTAAATGCTTATTTGGTATTCTTTTAGCCTCTGAGAATACAGTAGGCAATTTAGATAGACAAGGGTTCTACTCGCATGGAATTTATATTTTAGTGAATGAGAACAGAAATAAACACGTGTACAAATGCATAATGTAATTTCAAGTAGGGATAAATGGTATGAAGAAAATAAAGTAGAACAATGAAATAGAATGTAACAAGGAGGTAGATCATTTTTCATAGGGTGAAAAAGGCATATAAAATGATAATAGGGACCTTCTTAAGAAGACAAAAATGAATTACAGACTACAAAAAATAGGATATTTTTAATGAGTCATCAAAGAAAATAGTTAGTAGCTGTGGTTAGTAGCTGTGGCAGAGTGAATTATGTACCCCAATCTAGACAAGTTCTTGATCTTGATCTGCATTCCTGTGAAGGCGAACCCAGTGTAAGTAGGATCTCCTGAAGATGTTATCTTAGTTAAGGCATTATGGCTTAAATGAATACAACTTAATCTGGATTACTGGAGTCCTTTATAAGCAGAAGAAATTCAGGCACTGAGAGAGAAAGTCATGGGCAGAGCTGGAAGCCAGAAGTCAATGGAACCTGGAAGAGAAATGAAAAGGCTGGATGGGAAAGCCAAGGAACCCAAGGACTGCTGGCTAGTCAGACCATTACTGACTCCAAAGGAAGCATGAACCAATAAATTCCTGTTGCTTTAGCCAATGTTAGTTTGTGGTATTTGTGATAGCAGCAGAGTAAAACTGTTTTTTGTACTGGAAGGTGGAGTGCTGCTAATTGCAAGAACTTAAAATAGGAATTGGCTTTGGAAACAAAGGGTACAAGCTGGAAGAATTTTCAGGTATTTGACAGAGAAAGCCTATACTGCTATGAAGACACTGTTGGTAGAAACATGAACGTTAAAGGTATTTCTGGTGAGGGTGTAGAAGGAAATGAAGCAATCCTTGTTATAAAGTAGCAGAGAACTTGGCAAAATTGTGCCCTAGTGTTGGATTGAAAATGGAACTTGGAAGTGATGAACTTGGATATTTAGCTGAAGAGTTTTCCAAGTTCAGTGTAGAAGGGCTGCCTGGTTTCTCCTTGCAGCTTATAGTAAAATATGAGAGACAATAAAAAGCTAAGAACTGAACTTTTTTTTCCCCAAAGGTTTATTTTTTATATATTTCTCCCCTCCCCCCATCCCCCCCCTCCCCAGTTGTCTGCTCTCTGTGTCTATTTGCTGTGTGTTCTTCTGTGACTGCTTCTATCCTCATCAGCAGCACTGGGAATCTGTGTTTCTTTTTGTTGTCATCTTGTGTCAGCCCTCCATGTGTGCGGCACCATTCTTGAACAGGCTGCACTTTCTTTCGCGCTGGGTGGCTCTCCTTATGGGGCACAATCCTTGTGGGGCTCCCCTACGTGGGGGACACCCCTACATGGCAGAGCAGTTCTTGCACGCATCAGCACTGTGCATGGGCCAGCTCCACATAGGTCAAGGAGGCCTGGGGTTTGAACCGCGGATCTCCCATGTGGTAGGCAGACGCCCTATCCATTGGGCCAAGTCCGCTTCCCAGAACTGAACATTTAAGCCAAAGGATCCAGGCAACTGATAATCTGGAAAATTTCAGCCTATCTAGAAAACATATATTCTGAGATTAGGGCCAGAAACAGCTCTATCAGGGGTCTCCCTGAGCTTTGGGGAAGTGAGTACCCAGAGAACAGGGTTACACAGAAGGGTTTAACTGAACAAATTTTGCTAAAGAGGGTGTGGCTGAACATGGATCAAACATCTCAAGTCATGATTAGAAATGCAATTATCCAGGAATAATCTGTGGAAAGTCCTTTGGTCTGATGGTTTAGACTCCCTTGAACTTCAAAGGCAGAACCATGGAAGCAAATGTCTAGACCAAACAAACAAACAAACCCCTCTAAGGACAGTAACTGTGGAAAGGGCAAGTCTGCCCCAGTTCTTGGAGGGGACGGACTTTCTGCTCCAATGTTTGGACAGAGTTCGGATGTCACCCCCAAAGCTCAGAGAGAGTAGAGCCTACACCCCATTTTAAGGACAGAACAAGGCTGCCATTCCAATGCTCAGAGGATATGCCCAGCTGGCTGGAAGCCTAGCAATGATACCCTCAAGCTTGATGTTCAGAGAGCAAAGAATATTTCTCCAAGCAAAATTGAGTGCTGGGCTGTTTTAGTGCCAGGCTGCAGTTTGCAGTCATCAGAACAAAACCTCCTTTTGTACTTTCTTCATGTTTAAAAGACAAGGCCTTAGACTGTGAGGTAGGAAAGGTCCCTGAGCTGTGTTATGGGGCAGGCCTAGCTGATGTGTATCATGTACCCATATTAGGGCATCAGTCCACTGATCTGTAGTTTCTATTAAACTTAAATTGAGATCTTGATTCTTTAAAAAAAAATTTTAAAAAGAGAGAAAAAAGAAAAAAAAAGGAACCAGTCTATACTTACCTCCTCTTTGTTGTTTTTCTTTCCACCCCAATTTAATTTTTTTTGTTTTCCTTCTACCCACCACCTCTGAAGCCATTTTATGTGCCACCTGAGCCTCCAGTAAAAACAAAAACAGATCTTTCATGTTGTCTTGGTCTCTGCCTCTATTCTGTTTAGAGAATTGCTGATAACTCACTATGGTGGAAAGGAAGGGAAAGTGGGGCAGTGTGCAAAAAACAAAAGAAAACAAACAAAAAAAAAGTCAGAGGGAAAAGTTCCATTATATATCTAATTGGAGGTTCAAATGGAGATTATTGAATGGGTGGAAGGATGCAATGTCTGAAGAAACAGTTATAGATAGTTATTATACTTCTTTCAGTAATTAATATATAAAAAAGAAAAAAAATCAGAAAGCATGTATAAAATCTGAGAAATATACACATTTGATCTAATGGATATATATGGGACAAAGCATCTAAAAATTGAAAGATACACGATATTTTTTAGCTCATATGGAACACTTATAAAGATTGCTCACATACTTACCAATAAAGGCAGTTTCAACATATTTTGAAGTGTCACTTTCATATAGACCAAATGCTCATTTCATAATATATTTAATCTAGAAGCCAACAGCAAAAATAACTTAAAATCACCTTTTAAAATAACATAATTGACTAATGAAAACACAATGGAGATGAAAATTAATGAGAAATGAAGAATTAATGTGTGATGTACAGTGTTACTGAGAGGGAAACTTAAGGCCTTAAACAATAATTTTATAAAACATAAAGAATGATAATTAAAGAAGCCAATTTAGGAAGGTATGAAAAGAACAGAATAAACCCAAAGAGATTAATAAGGAGCAGAAATTAAAGAAAATAGGAAGCTAAGGTATAAAAGAATCAACTTCAAAAACTGGTTATTTAAAAAGTATAATAAAATTGTCTCTGGCCACAGTGGCCATGGTAGTTGCTGAGAGCAGGGAGAGGGGAGAAGAAATTGTGATGGGGGGCATTTTTGGGACTTGGAGTTGTCCTAAATGATATTGCAGGGACAGATGCTGGACATTATATATCCTGCCATAACACACTGAATGTACTGGTGGAGAATGTAAACTACAATGTAAACTATAATCCATGCGGTACAGTAGTGCTCCAAAATGTATTCACCAAATGCAATGAATGTGCCACAATGATGAAAGAGGTTGTTGATGTGGGAGGAGTGGGAGGGGTTGACGTATATGGGAACCTCTTATATTTTTTTAATGTAACATTATTTGTGATCTATGTATCTTTAAAAAAAAAAAAGACAAAAAATTAAAAATGCAAAAAAAAAGTATATTAAATTGATAAATACTGGAAAGAACAGAAACAAAAAGCACAAATGATAATAAGAATGCTAAAAAACCATAACTATAGATATGCAGAAATGAAAAGATAATAGAATACTATTTTCAAAAACACTATTGCAAAATCTTTGAAAAAAAGACAATAACTTCCAAAGAGACAAAAAACTCACTTTCATCAGGGCTGTGCAGTCATAGCCTCAGTAAATTTTTGAATGTTTTCCTTTGTCCAAAAGAAAAAAATCCCACACCCTCATATTACCCTTAGCACTGATATATTAATTGTACCTTCCCTGACACTGATGCAAGAATATTACAATATTGCTGTTAATTATAGACCATGTAACATTGATTGTATTTTCCCATGTATTATTATATTCTTACCACCTTGTAATATGACATACATTTATTTTAGTTCATAGAAAAACATTCTTGTATTTGTACAATTAACCACAATCCTCACCTATTTTTGGATTTACTGTTATTCTGTCCCTAGATTATTCTCCAGCTTTCTTTCATTTGACATTTATATCTCTAGACTACCCCTTTCAGCCACAATCTCATTTATAAACCAGCTGTGTTATACTTAACTATAATATTACCATCAACAATCTCTATTTCCACACTTTTATAAGCAATCTAATTAAAAATTCTACAAACATAAGCATCAGTACATTTTCTCAGCTCTCATCTTGCTCTCCTAGTAACATCTAAAGCTGACAAATGATTAATATCCTGAAAATCAATAAGGGTAGAAATATCAACAGAAAACTAAACCAAAGCATCTATAAACAAGGTAGCCAAACATTTACAGGGATCTAAAACCATTAGATATCAGAGGGGCAAATTAAAACCATGATGAATATTCCTAATTCCCATTCCCTGATAACACTTGTGATTTTCCAATTTCTAATTTTTCCCAACCCCCACACACTACTAGTATGTATCTAGACTGGTGATTCTGGAGAAATGCCTTGCCCTATTTAGTCAAATTAACTATATTCATAATCTATGATTCAGAAATTCTACTTCTGAGTTAACATCCCAAATTTTCACATGGTCTACACTAGGCTATTCATTAGAGTGTCATTTATACTGGCAGGGAGTTGGAACTATTCTGCATTCCAGCCAATAAATAGATGGTTAAATGTGGTAGGTATGTACCTTAGTAAAGCATTAACTAATAACTCACAGATTAGAGGTACACATAGACACCTGTGTAGATCTAAAAGCCTAGCAGTAGGTATAAAAGACAGGAAACAGAATGCAATATATAACAATATTGTTTTCATAAATTAAAAATATGTGAAAAGAAAACAACAACATGTTACACAAGAATGCAAACAAAAAGATACACATTTAACACAATATAATGGTTGGCAGTAGAGGAAAAGTATCATATGGGGATAAAAGGAAATAAATGAATGTGCTGATCAATGATGTTGATATGCCAGAATTAAGAAGTATGCTGGAACAACTCTTCAAATTCAACATTCAACAAAAGAGAAAAAAAAAGGCAACATACAAAGTAATAAATCTAGCTAAAAAGATAAATGAAATTTATAAAAAATTTATAAAACTTTATTGTAAGTCATCAAAGAATACCTAAATAAATGTAGAGATAAACTATGTTAATGGATAAGAAAACTTGTAACATGTCAATTTTCCCATAATTGATTTCTACATTCAATGGAATCCACCCCTTCCCTCTAATTCCAAAATAGGTTCATGGAACTTGACAAGATGATTTTAAAATTCATACAGAAGAACACAGAGCCAAAAAAACAGCCAAAATACTTATGCAACCAAATAAATGGGAGGGGGTATATCAAGACTTATTATAAAGCCTTAGTAATTAGGACTGCAATATTGGTAAAGGAATAGACAAATAGACCAATGAAACAAATAAAGACTTAAGAAATATATGGAAATTTAAAATATGACATTATTAGCACTATATATCAGTGCAGAAATCATGATTTATTTTAAATAAATGATGGTTAGAGGCAGGAAAAAAAACAAAGCAATTGTATACTACCTACAACATACCCCCTCAAATCCCCACAAAATAAAAACAACAAAAACAAAACAAATTCCAAAAACCTTTAAAACTATATGAAAAATATATGACCCTGGAGATAGCGAACAATTTGTTAAGCAATGTAGTATACACAAAAAAGAAGACAAAGAAAAAAAACCCCTGCCATTCCTCATAAGATATCAAAGTGAAAAGTCACATTACAATTGGGAGAAAATATTTGTCACTCATATAATTAATAGAGAGTCTCCAAAAAAAAAAAAAAATAGAAAAATCTCTCAAATATCAACAAGAAAAGAAGGGCAGATTCAAATCTCCTGGGACACTGGAGGACAACGGAGACTTCAGAATGACTCAATGAATGTTGAATCAGAAAGCAAAAAACAAAACAAAACAAAAAGCCAGTAACACCCCAAATGGCAGGAGAGCAGAGAGGCAAATTTACCTGTTGGGACCCCTCCTCCTTTCTTGGTTCCACATGGTTTATACAATTCATGGTGGTGGCTCTTAGGGAAGGAACCTTCTACTATGGCCTCTGATTACAAATGTACCCACAATGGCAATTTGGCAGCCCACATGCATTAAAACACAGGGACCCAAAGTCACACATCCTCTCAAGATACAAAGAAAGACTACACATTAATAAAAGATATGAAAAGATATAATAAACACATAAGCACTTAATCACAGAACCCCAGAATACATGAGAAAAACACTGACAAAACTGGAGAGAACAATTAGATAAAAGATCAATAAGGAAAATGAGTTCTTGAACAATACCATAAATGATGAAGACCTAAAAGATATATACGGAACACTACACTCAACAACAGCAGAATACACATTCTTCACATGGGTATGGATCATTCTCCAGGAGGGACCATGCTACAGCATTATTGAAATTATTCCAAGTATCTTCTCCAACCACAAAGGAATGAATCTAGAAATCAATAACAAAAGGAAAAGCGGAAAATTCACAAATACATGAAAATTAATATGCTCTTAAATAAAGGGTCAGAGAAGAAATCACAAGGGGAATTAGGAAACATTTTGAGAGGAATAAATGAAAACATGATATACTAAAACTTAAGAGGGAAGTGATTATGGCTCAATGATAGATCGTCCACCTACCATACAGGAGGTCCAAGGTTCAAACCCAGGGTCTCCTGACCCATGTGGTGATCTGGCCCATGCTCAGTGCTGATGTGTGCAAGGAGTGCCGTGCCATGCAGGGGTGTCCCCCATATAGGGAAGCCCCACATGCAAGGAGTGTGCCCTGCAAGGAAAGCTGCCCCATACAAAAAAAGCACTGCCTGCCCAGAAGTGGCGCTGCACACATGGAGAGCTGATGCAACAAGATGATGTGACAAAAAGAGACACAGATACCTGGTACCACTGACAAGAATGCAAGCAGACACAGAAGAACACACAGCAAATGGAAACAAGAGAGCAGACAAAGGGGGGGGGGGGGAGGGAGAGAAATAAATTAAAAACAACCAAAAAAACAAACATAAGGGATGCAGCAAAGGCAGTACTCAGAAGGAAATTTATAGCTATGAATGTGTATATTAAAAAAGAATAAAGATCTAAAATCAACATCCCTACTTCATATCTGGGGGACTAGAAAAAGAAGAGCAAATTAAACCTAAAATAAATAGAAGTAAAGAAATAATAAAGATTAGAGTGGAAATAAATGAAATAGAGAATAGAAAAACAATATAGAAAATCAATGAAACCAAAAATAGGTTATTTGAAAATATCATTACAAATGAACAAACCTTTTGCTAGACTGACAAAAAAAGAGGACATCAATAATTAAAGTAGAGGGAGGCGGGGCAAGATGGTGTCTGAGTGAGTGCACCTCATAATCTCTCCTGCAAAGAAGTGGCTGAGTAGGGTTGGAGTCCTGCTGGACCGGGCTGTTTCGGGTGTTTGCAGGGCAGGAGGTGTCTGGACGTCGATTTGGTGGGATGGTGACAGAGGAGATTCTTGCAAGAGGTAGAATTTTGGGTCTCTTGCATGGAGGTCAGAGGTTGTGGATGGGACCCTTCCCCCTGGGGCTGGCGGCCCGGCTGTGGCGATTCCTGAAGGCTTTGCTGTGCTGGGGAGTTCCTGAGCCTTGAGCAGGTTGTTTCAGGGGCTTGCAGGGCAGGTGGTATCTGGATGTCGATTTGGTGAGACAGTGATGGAGGAGATTCTTGTGAGAGGTGGAAATTTGGGTTTCTGACTTGGAGGTCAGAAATTGTGGGCGAGACCCCTCCCCCTAGGGCTGGCAGCCCGGCTGCAGTGATCCCTGGCATCTTTCTTGTGCTACAGTGCTCCCAAACCCTGAGAGGGCTGTTTCAGGGGCTAGCAGGACAGGAGGTGTCTGGATGTCGATTTGGTGAGACAGCAGAAGAGATTCTTGTGAGAGGTGAAATTTTGGGTTTCTGACATGGAGGTCAGAAATTGTGGGCAGGACCCCTCCTCCTAGGGCTGGCGGCCCTGCCGTGGCCATTCCTGAAGGCTTTGTTGTGCTGCCGTGCTCCCAGGTCCTGTGTTAACCGGATGCGTGGTTCCCAGGTCTCTGTGTCTGTTAAACCCTGGTGGCCCACCCTGCAGAGACTCACACACCTTGAGTCTGCAATATCACAGACTTCCAATCCCCAAATCCACTGTGCCCTAGGCATTTGTGTTTGTTTTTTTTTTCTCTCTCTCTCTCCTTGAACTTGGAGGAGGTACCAGGTGACTTGGGGATAGTCAAGGAAGAAAGGAGAGGTGAATCTGCTGAGAAAGCACAATTTACCTAAATTTCCTGGGATAGGAAACCCGGTCTGGGAGAAGGTGGAGTCAGAAAATCAATTAGACCTCTCCTAGCACACCTAAGGGGGAGGGACTGTAGGGGGTGCTATGCAAGCTTCCAGTAGCATATTTGGGGTTTTTGGTGAAGTATAGGTGATCTCATGCTGAAATAAAGAGTCACAGTCTTCTGTGTTGAGCTGGTTCAACAAGGACCTACTTGAATCTCCTACCAGACCTCTCAGGCAGCTTTCCTGCTGCCCTGGGAGAGAGAGAAGTGAGGAAAGAAGAAAGGGGGAAGGTCAGATCCCTAAGTGAATTATTTAACTGCAAAGAGGATTCCTAGCTTGAAACCTTGGTTCTTTATTTTTTTTTTTTTGGTCTTGGTTGCTAATATTGCATTGTTTCCTGGTCTTTTTTCCCATTTTATCCCCCAAGGTCCTTTTTCATTTATTTAGTTTTTTTTCTCTTTTTCTTGCTTGTTTCCCCCCCTTTTCTTTGCGCCCCGTTTTTCTCTTCTCTTTTTTTTTCTCTTCTCTCTTTTTCTGTTTATTTTATTTTCTTTATATAATAGGTGCTGCAGGGAGCGCTTCACACTTGCTGTGTTTCCTCATTCTCCATTTCCTCTTTTCTGTGTGTATTGATTTTGGCCACCTACACTATCCCCTTTCCCCCACATCTTTCTATCCTCCATCATCCACTGTTTCTCTTACATTCCACCTATCTTTCTTTGGCCCCCAAATTGTCTGACTTTTTATTTCTAATACCTTTGTTCTGTTTTCTGTCTTTTATCCACTCTTGATATTATTCTTTCTTTTCTCTTTCCTCTCCCATGAAAACACTCGCCTTTTAATTCATACTATATTCCTCCCCATATTCAGTTGACTGTCTCATTATAGATACTCTACTTACTGCTATAACTCTACACAACTTACAGGAGTCCAGTATCCATTCTAATAGATCTCACATTGTTGCTCTGTTAACATTTATTACCAATACTACTTTATACATTTTCTTTTCTTACACAATTTCCTTCCCCTGGCCCTAATATTTTCCTTCAAAGTGAACTTAGCCAGCAACAAGAAAATAGAGTAAGAAGCACAAAGTGACAAAGAGAAGACATAACAATTACGCATGAACAACAACTAATTAATCCCCAAGATTAAACAAAGAAGCTAAGGAACTGATTAAACTTGTCAAGATAAAATGATGACCAGCTAGGAACAAAAAACTATAAACCAAACCTATAATCAGGAAAACATGGCCGAATCCAATGAACAAACTAAAATCCAGGAAGGGGAGCAGAACATCGGACAAGTAATTAAAGGTCTCAAAACATATATTAGAGACCAACTTAATGAAGCAAAGGAAGAGATTAACAATATGAAAAAACACTTGGAGAGGAAATTGCAGACATATGCAAAAAGATAACAGATATGATGGTGATGAACACCACAGTTCAAGAAATCAAAAATACACTCTCAGCAAATAGCAGCAGATTAGAAGAGGCAGAGGAGAGAATTAGTGATGTGAAAGACAGTACATCTGAAATCAAACAGATAGTAGAACTGATCGATAAAAAGACAGAAAAAAATCCAGCTAGAACTTAGGGACCTGAATGACAATGCAAAATGCACAGACATGCGTATTACAGGCATCCCAGAAGGAGAAGAGAAGGGAAAGGGGACAGAAGGGGTGTTGGAGGAAATAATGGCTGAAAACTTCCCATATCTACTCAGAGAGATGGATGTACATGTCCAGGAAGCACAATGCACCCCAAACACCATAAATCCCAACAGGCCCATCCCAAGCCATATACTTGTTAAATTATCCAATGCTTAAGACAAAGAGAAAATTCTAAAAGCCGCAAGAGAAAAGAGAACCATCACATACAAGGGAGGCTCCATAAGATTAAGTACTGATTTTTCATCTGAAACCATGGAGGCAAGAAGGCAGTGGTATGATATAGTCAAGGTACTAAAAGAAAAAAATTTCCAACCAAGAATACTCTACCCAGCTAAACCAGCATTCAAAAATGATGGAGAGTTCAAAATATTCACAGATAAACAGAAATTAAAAGAGTATGCCAACAAGAACCCTGCCCTTCAAGAAATACTAAAGGGAGTTCTTCAGGAAGAAAAAAAAGCAGGAGAGGCAGAGATGGAGGAGAGTATAAGAGCAACAAAAAACACAAAAAGAGAAGGAAAAAAAATATACAAAATATGACAAACACAAGTCCAAACAAAATATTGCAAACATAAATAATTCCTTGAAAGAAATAACACTGAATGTCAATGGGTTAAACTCACCTGTCAAAAGTTTCAGATTGGAAGATTGGATAAGGAAATATGACCCCTCTACATGCTGTCTACAAGAAACACATCTTAGACCCAGAGATTCATGGAGGTTGGAAGTGAATGGCTGGAAAACAATCTTATAAGCAAATAATAACAACAACAACAAAAAAGGCAGGAGTAGCTATATTAATATCAGACAAAACAGACTTTAAATGCAAAACAATTGTGAGAGACAAAGATGGATACTACATATAAGTGAAAGGGATAATCTTTCAAGAAGAACGAACAATCATAAATATTTATGCTCCTAACAAGGGCACCTCCAAATACGTGAGGCAAACACTAGAAAAACTAAGTAAAAGAATAGATGCCTCTGCAATTATAGTGGGAGACTTTAATAAACCACTATCAACTTTGGACAGAACATCTCAAAAGAGAATCACTAAAGAAACAAAAACTTTGAACGGTATATTAGAGGAGCTGGATCTAATAGACATATACAGATTGTTACACCCGAATACAGCAGGATATACATTTTTCTCAAGTGCACATGGATCATTCTCCAAGATAGACCATATGCTAGGCCACAAAGAAAGGCTCAATGAACTCAGAAAGATCAAAACCATACAAAATAATATCTCTGACCACAGTGGAGTGAAGATGGAAATCTGCAAGGGCCTGAGGCCAGATTTCACACCAAGATATGGAAATTAAACAGCACACTCTTAGAAAAACAGTGGGTCAAAGAGGAAATCTCAAAAGAAATTAATAACTACGTTGAAACTAATGAAAATGAAAACACAACATACCAAAACTTATGGGATGCAGCAAAAGAAGTACTGAGAGGGAAATTTATAGCCATAAATTCATACAGAAAAAAAAAAAAAAGAAAGAGCAAAAATTGAAGTACTAACTGCACACTTGGAAGACTTAGTAAAAAAACAACAAAGTAACCCCGCAGGAAGAAGAAAGAAAGAAATAATAAAGATAAGAGCAGAACTAAATGAAAATAGAAAACAATAAAGCACTTGAAAAGATAAACAAAACCAAGAGCTGGTTCTTCGAGAAGATCAATAAAATTGACAAACCCTTAGCTAGACTAATAAAGAAAAAAAGAGAGAAGATGCAAATACACAAAATAAGAAATGAGAAAGGAGATATCACCACGGACCCCACAGAAATAATGACAATCATAAGAGGATACTTTGAAAAACTATATTCCAACAAAAATGACAATTCAGAGGAAATGGACAAATTCCTAGAAACACATAATCAGCCTATATTGATGTAAGAAGAAATTGATGCTCTCAACAAACCAATCACAAGTAAAGAGATAGAATCAGTCATTAAAAACCTTCCAAGAGGAGCCCAGGGCCAGATGGCTTCGCAAGTGAATTCTATAAAACTTTCTGGAAAGAACTAACACCAATCTTACTGAAATTCTTCCAAAAAACTGAAACAGAAGGAACATTACCTAACTCATTCTATGATGTCAACATTACCCTAGTACCAAAACCAAACAAAGACACCGTAAGAAAGGAAAATTATAGACCAATTTTCTCTAATGAACCTAGATGCAAAAATCCTCAACAAAATACTTGCTAACCGTATTCAGCAACACATTGAATGAATCATACACCATGACCAAGTGGGATTCATTCCAGGTATGCAAAGATGGTTCAACATAAGAAAATCAATCAATGTAATACACCATATAAACAGATTGAAGGAAAAAAATCACATGATTATATCTATAGATGCAGAAAAAGCATTTGACAAAATACAGCGCCCTTTCTTGATAAAAACACTGCAAAAGATCAGAATACAAGGAAATTTTCTGAACATGATAAAGAGTATATATGAAAAACCTACAGCCAACATTGTTTACAATGGTGAAATCCTAAAATCTTTCCATCTAAGATCAGGAACAAGACAAGGATGCCCATTATCACCTCTTCTTTTTAACACTGTCTTAGAAGTACTTGCTCGAGCACTGAGGTAAGAACCAGATATAAAAGGCATTCAAATTGGAAAGGAAGAAGTCAGAATTTCATTATTTGCAGATGACATCATCCTACACATAGAAAACCCTGAGAGGTCTACAACAAAGCTTCTAGAACTCATAAATGAGTTTAGTAATGTCGTAGGTTATAAGATCAATGTGCAAAAATCAGTAGCATTTCTGTACACCAATAATGAGCAAGCTCAGAAGGAAATCAAGAAACAAATACCACTTACAATAGTCAATAAAAAAATCAAATACCTAGGAATAAATTTATCTAAAGATGTAAAAAACGTATACACAGAGAACTACACAAGACTTTTCAAGGAAATCAAAGAAGACCTAAATAAATGGAAGAATATTCCCTGTTCATGGATAGGAAGACTAAATATTATTGAGATGTCTATCCTACCAAAACTGATCTACACATTCAATGCAATCCCAATAAAAATCAACACAGCCTTCTTTAAGGAACTAGAAAAACTAGCTATGAAATTTATTTGGAAAGGAAAGAGGCCCCGAATAGCCAAAGCATATTGAAAAAGAAAAACGAAATTGGAGGAATCACACTACCTGACTTCAAAACATACTACAAAGCTACAGTAGTGAAAACAGCATGGTATCAGCACAAGGAGAGATACATAGACCAATGGAACCGAATTGAGAGTTCTGATATAGATCCTCATATATATAGTCATATAACATTCAATAAAGCCACTAAACCCTCTCAACTGGGAAAGAATGGCCTATTCAATAAATGGTGCCTGGAGAACTGGATATCCATATGTAAAAGAATGAAAGAGGATTACCATCTCACACCTTATACAAAAATCAACTCAAGATGGATCAAAGACCTAAATATAAGAGCCAAGACCATAAAGACTTTGGAAAGCAGTGTAGGGAAGCATATACAAGACCTTGTAATAGGAAATGGCTTCATGAACTTCACACCAAAAGCATGAGCAGCAAAAGAACAAATAGATAAATGGGACCTCCTCAAAATTAAAGCCTTCTGTACCTCAAAGTAGTTTGTCAAGAAAGTGAAAAGAGAGCCTACGCAATGGGAGAAAATATTTGGTAACCATATATCAGATAGGAGACTTATATCCTGCATATATAAAGAACTCCTATATCTTGAAAATAAAAAGATAAACAACCCATTTAAAAAATGGGAAAAAGATGTAAACAGACACTTCTCCAAAGAAGAAATACAAATGGCTAAAAACCACATGAAAAAATGCTCCAAATCTCTATCAGGGAAATGCAAATCAAAACTACAATGAGATACCATCTTACTTCCATAAGATTGGCTGCTATGAAAAAAACAGAAGACTACAAATGCTGGAGAGGATGTGGAAGAATGGGAACACTCATCCACTGCTGTTGGGAATGCAGAAGGATCCAGCCGTTCTGGAGGACAGTTTGGCAGTTTCTCAAAAAACTAGCTATAGATTTTCCATGTGACCCAGCAATTCCACTGCTGGGTACATACCCAGTAGAGCTGAAAACAAGGACACAACCGATATATGCACACCAATGTTCATAGCAGCATTGTTTATTATTGCCAAAAGTTGGAATCAACCCAAA
The DNA here is from genome assembly GCF_030445035.2 of Dasypus novemcinctus. NCBI lineage: Eukaryota > Metazoa > Chordata > Mammalia > Cingulata > Dasypodidae > Dasypus > Dasypus novemcinctus. The sequence goes on along the minus strand of NC_080674.1, from coordinate 65,589,359 downwards.
TGCCCATCAACAGATGAATGGATAAATAAAATGTGGTATATACATACAATGGAATAGTACTCAGCTTTAAGAATGAATACACTACAAACACATGTGATAACATGGATGAATCTTGAGAACCTTATGTTGAGTGAAGCAACCCAGGCACTGAAGAACAAATACTACATGACCTCAATGATATGAAATAAGTAAACCAAGCTGCCCCAGAGAACTAGAGACTGGATGATAGGCTTAAAGGAAATTGGGGGGTAGAGGAAGGATGTAAGCAGACACCTACATGGGTGAAATCTATGATAAGCTGGAGGTAAGTATTTGTACAAGGAAGGGATAAAATGGGGGCATAGGGTTACCTTTGGGTGGGGCTTTGCAGGCTTGAAGGGGGCTAGGGATGGGAGGATGGGTAATATTGCCCAAGAAATTGGGGGAAGGGTGGGGCAATATACAAACATAGGAGACTGTCAGGTATTTGGTTCAGAGTACAATGCTGAGAAAACTTTTTCAAAAATATAATAAAGAAGGTTACCTGTTTAAGATGCTTAAAGGGGATAATCCAACGCATGACAGGTTCCTAGGGAATATGTGAATGCTCATTTTGCCATAGTGGGTTATATCATTGGCTAGAGACCCATATAATGAGATTGAAGGTATACCCACATCCTGGGGAGGACTGATGTTCTCAAATAGAGGGAATTGTATCTCTCGAGAGAAATGGTGGCTCCCAGTGCATTAGAGCTGTCAAGCATGTCAAGCCCTCAGCATTGTTGCAAGTATCTCTGAACATGGCCCTTCAAGCAATGAAGATTGACTGTCACCGTGGGTCCTGAGGGGAGGGGGAAAGAGGTATTGAATAGATGGAACCAATTTAACTGTGTGGGCAATAGAAATGTTCCACAAGATTACGCAAGGATGGATATAAGACATGTTAAATTACATCAAAAATATATAGGGGCTGATAGGCTAAAATGTAAATCATAATGTAAAACATAAGATAACTAAAAATTTTAAAAATTGTATAGTCTAAAATATTAACCACAATGTAAACCCAAATGTTACCTTGTTTGAAAGCTTTTGTCTCAATATCTCTACATCAGTTTCAGTAAGTCTAGTATGAATATGTAAAAAGATTATTGCTGTAGAAGGGAAAAGGGATTTATGTTGCCTATGTGGGAGTACTGTATATTGTATATATGAATTACTGTGATCTAAAACTTTTGTGAAGATAAGCTTAATTAGAAAAAAAAAAGAAGAAAAAGGACATAGTCACTGAGGAAAAGACGGATATAGTTGCCTTGCCAATTTGCATACAGGGCAACACATATTGCAGTGATAGAAGGCAAAACATCGAAAACAAAGCTTTTCACTTTTAAATTTTTTGATACCCAATTTATTTTTACCTTAATTTTTCTAAATTAATATGTATTCTCTATCTAACCTTTAAACTCATCACTATATTCCATTTTACTATTAATGGAACCTGGCAATATATTGGGCTTCACTTTTCAAGAAGTTTTGGATCACAGAGGTTCAACAATGGCAGGGGAGGAATACTGGTTTGGGATGTTATTGACAGGGGACACATGGTTGGCAGGGAGTTCTCCTGGGCATTTATCCAGGGTACATAAAAATGTTTGGATATTTTCATAGTGGATACAATTAAAAACAACAACTGAGGTAGTACTGAGTTCCTAGCCAGGGGAGTGCTATCACAGTCCCTAAAGGAACAGCAACAATCCCCCAAGTGCAACGGCAAAGACCAAAAAAGAAGGAAGGTCCAACAATGAGCCCTTGATACTAATGACTATGCTTGTGAGCCTGTGCACCTGAAATAAGAACAAGGCCTAGAGCTGCAGGGTGCCTTAAGAGTTACCTCCTGAGTGCCCCCATGTTGCTCAAATGTGGCCAGTCTCGAAGCCAAACTCAGCATGTAAATGCATTGCCTTCCCCCCAGCATGGGACATGACTCCCAGGGATGAGCCTCCCTGGTACCAAGGGATTACTATCAAGTACCAGCTAATGATGTCATTAGAAAATGACCTTGAATAAAAGGGTCAACTCGGACCAGCAGAATATCTCAATCTACATATAATACAAGGAGTTAAAAATGCTTTTTGACCTGAATAAAAGGGGGAAATGGAAAGGACAAATGAGTTTATATGGCTATGAGTCTCCAAAAAGAGCTGGGAGGTTATCAGAGGGGTTGCCCTTATGCACACCTCAGCAGAGTCCCAGAGACAGATAAAGTAGATACAACCCCAGGTACTGGTTCTTCTGAGGGCTACAGAGACCCACAGGTTCTATGGTCATGGCAGATGGAGTTAAGTGCCATGTCAGTTGGCCCTACTTTGGAGTTTGTGTTTCTGTGTGATGGAGCTGGACTCAGATGTGATCTTTGTGTCACAAGCCTCTCCTGTTACTTTTACCGGAACCGTAGTTAGTGCTGGGGTTTAATATATAACCAGGGGACCTGAATCTCTGGATTGACCATGTGATAGGCAGGCCCTGAGCGTCAACAGACTTGCAACTCATACACTCTGGTTTATTGAACCTCATATTTTTTTTAATGTAATATTTAATGTAATATTAAAAAAAATGACAAAAAATAACTAAAGTAAAAAATGGAAGAGGGAACAATACAACTGATCATACAGAAATTAAAAAGAGTATAAAAGAATATTACCAACATTTATATACTAACAAATTAGATAATTTAGACAAAATGTATAAATTCCTAGAAACATACAATTTACCTAAACTGACTGAAGTAGAAATAGAATATCTCCACAGACCTGTAACAAGAAAAGAGATTGACTCAGTAATCAAAGAACTCCCCATCAAAGAAAAGTCCAGATCCTGACTTCTTCATCGGTGAAGTCTACCACATAATCAAAGATGAATTAACACCAATTCTTCTCAAATTTTTCCTAAAAATTGAATGGAGGAATTCTCCCTAATTCAATTTATGAAGCCAACATTAACTAACAACAAAGCCAGGTAAAGATATTATAAGAAAAGAAAACTACAGACCAATTTACCTTATGAAGATAGATGCAAAAATCCTCAATAAAATAATAGCAAATTGAATCCAACAGTATATTGAAGGAATTGTGTATCATAACCAAGTGGGATTTATCCCGAGAATGCAAGGAGGTTCAAAATAGGAAAATCAATCAATATAATCCAACATATTAACAACATGAAAGGAAAAAATCACATGGTCATCTCAAGTGATGCAGAAGAGTCTCTTGACAAAATTCAACATGCTATCATGGGAAAATACTCAGAAAGATAGGAAAAGAAGCTAACTTCTGCAACTTGATAAAGGACATACAGGGATACCTTGGAGATATTGTGGGTTCAGTTCCAGACAACTGCAATAAAGTGAAAAATGCAATAAAGCTATCTCTTGAATTTTATGGTTTCCCAGTACATATAAAAATTATCTTTACACTATACTGTAGTCTATTAAGTCTGCAATGGCATCATGTCTAAAAAAACAATGTATATATCATAATTAAAAAGTGATACAGAAACAAGAAGTGAGCGTATGCGGTTGGAAAAAATGGTGCTGAAAGACTTGTTCAATACAGTTGCCATAAACCTTCAATTTGGAAAAAAAAAAAAGTAGTAAAATCTGCAAAGTATAGTAAGGCAAAGTGCAATAAGGAGGCATGCCTGTAAATGAAAAACTACAGTTAAGATTATACTCATTGGTGAAAGACTAAAAGCCTTCTCTCTGAGAGTAGGAACAGACCAGGATGCACACTTTCACCACTGCTATTTAGTATTGTACCGGAAGTCCTTTCTAGAGCAATTAGGCAAGCAAAAGAAATAAAAGTCATTCAAATCAGAAAGAAGGTAAAACTTTCTCTATTTATAGATGCTCCTTTATATAAAAGATCCCAAAGAATCCACAAGAAAACTAAGATACAATAAATGAATTCAGCAAAGCTGCAAACTACAAGATTAACATACAAAATTCACTTGTGTTTCTAAAAATCAGCAAAGAATATTTTTGAAAAGGAAATTAAAAAACAATTCCACTCAGAGTAGACAATCAATATTGCAAAGGAAGAACAAAGTTGGAGGTCTCACATTTCTCAATTTCAAAATTTACTTCAAAGCCACAGTAATCAAAACAGTGTGGTACTGGCATAAAGACATATAGGAAGAGAATTGAGAGCTCTGAAATAAACCAACATATCTTGACCAACTGATTATTTTTACAAGGGGAAAGAATGGTCTCATAAATATATGGTGCTGGGAAAACTGGTCATCCAAAAGCAAAAGAACGAAGTTAGACGCCTACCTTATGCCATATACAAAAAATTGACTCTAAATAAATCAAGGATCTAAATGTGAGAGGAAATTAAATTCCTACAAGAAAACTTAGGGGGGTATCTTCATAACCGTGGATTTGGTAGTGACTTCCTAGGTATGACACCAAAAGAATGAGAAGTAAGTAAAAAATAGATAAAATGGACTTAGTCAAAATTTAAAACCTTTTGTACATCAAAGAACACTATCAAGAAAATGAAGACAGCCTAAAAATGGAAGACAGTATTTGTGAACTACATATCTGATAAGGGTTTACTTTCCTGAATTTAAAGAACTGCTCAAGTCAATAACAAAAAGACAATTCAATTAAAAAATGGGTAAAGGACTTGAGAGGCATTCTTCTAAAGAAGATATACATATGGACACTCAGCACATGAAAAGATGCTCAATATTATCAGCTGTTGGGGAAATGTAATCAAAATCACAATGAGATACCATTTTGTACCCACTAGAATGGCTACTATTTAAAAAATAATAATAAATAATGGTGAGGATGATGAGAAATAGGAATCCTTATATTAATACATTGTTGGTGGTACTATAATGGTACAGCCACTGTGGAAATCATTTTGGTAGTTACTCAGAAAACTGAAAACAGAATTACCACATGATGTGACAATCCCTCTTCTTGGTCTACACACAAAAGAACTGAAAGCAGAAACTTGAAAAGATATTTGTACACTGAAGTTCAGAGAAGCATTACTCACAACAGTCAAAAGGTGGAAGCAATGCAAATTTCCATCAACAGATGAATGGGTAAAGAAAATTTGGTATATGCATACAATGGAGTATTATTCAGTTATGAAAAAGAATGACATTATGATCTATGCTACAAGAGGGATGAACCTTGAAGACATCATCTGAGTGAAATAAGTCAGACACAAAAAAACAAATATTGTAGCTTCTCGCTTATAAAAACCTAAGAAGCAGCCAAGTTCATATAGACAAATGATGGTGTATAGGTTACCAGGGGTGATTAATAATACTGTTAATAAAGTTCTTAAGTAATGGGTTCATTTTATCATCATGCTTTATGATATACATCATGTAATATTTTGCATGTATCCAATGTTTCATAATACAAAAAAATTTTGAAATATTATACACTATTTAGTTTTCTTGAATATACAGTGATATTTGGATTTAATCAACCCATACCTACTCTAAACAATAACTCCAATGATAAATTTCATTTGTTTTATATGAACTTATTGGGAGTACATGAGAAGAAAAAGTTTGAGGTGACTCTCTTTACACAGACTATATGTCCTTACTTTCAAATAACCACTATTGATAATTCATGTCCTAGTTTTTATTTTGAAAATAAAGTCCCTGGCCCTATATCTATTGCCAATCATATAAATTTATTCTTTGAAAGTCATCTCAAATCCATTCTTTCCTCTTTTTCCTATTTATAGTATCTTAAGACCTTTAATAGCTTGTATCTGAATGTTTTCCTTGATTCCAATCCTTTCCTAGAACCTTTAGTCCTTTAAACATATTTGGGGCTTTTCTAGGCAAACACACATGCTTTCTTTGTATCTAGCAGCAGATAAATTTGAATAATCCTAAACCTTATATCCCAAGGTTTTCTATGGAACTTTAAATGACATTACATGAAATAAAAAGTCCATGGTAAACTTGGGAAATCCTGGTCTACTGCAGAACAAATTTCTTTCAGTATTTTCAGGACAGGATTTCCATTATGCTAATGCCATTTTCCTTAATCTTTTCTTGTTTGGGAAAGTTTATCTTCTGATAGATTCCTCAGGAAGGGACTGGGGTTTAAATATTCTCTAAATTTAATGCATCTCTAGTATTTAATGCATTCTAGTATAGCTTGAATGGATGTAAAAATCCTTAGTTAAACTTTCTTTCCTTAGGTTTCTTGAAAATATTGCGCCACTCTCATCTTGTTTTATATATTGATATTGAGAAGTCTGATGTCAATATTTCTTACAATATTATTTGTAAATGACCTGGTCAATTTGATTAAAGACCAAGATAAGTTTTTAATCTTTACAGTCAAACAGTAACTTGGATGTGTAAGTTGACATTTATGGCTAAATCTTCTACAAAGGACTCTGTTTTACTTAGTATGTCATAAGAATTGACTTATCTAGGTAAATTTTCCCAAGTAGATGGAAAGTCTTTTTAAACTTGTATTTTCAGATCTTCTTCTATTTCCATAAAGATTTTGTGAATTTAATAAGTCAGTTGTTTTTTCCCCACTGGTTTTTTTGTTGTTGTTGTTGGAAACTAAATTGTAAATTTGTTGTCTCTTCACCTATCTTCAGTATTGATTCCTTTCTTTCTGGTCCTTTTTACCTTGTTATTTCAGATTTCTTAGTGCTCTACATTTCTATCAGTTTATTTTAATTTTAGATCCTTTAAAACTTAGCCAATTTCATATTTAAACATTGATAAGTGAAATATTTTAGTATTTTAAATACATTTTAATTTGCCTTACTTTTTTTTGAAACATATTTACTCCACATTCTCAATTTTATCTATTAACATTTTCTTGAAAATGTGAAGATACATTATCAATTTTATATTTGGGAAAGAAAGTTATTTGCACTCAGATGCAATTTTAACAGAACACTTTACATGGTTCAAGAGAAGTACACTTAAACATAAGAGCCTCTAACGACATTTAAATCTATAGCATGAAAGTGTCAATAAAAGCATATTATGTAAAAGTATATGTTAAATAAAGATTGACTATTAATATGAAGTATTTTAATATATATCCACAATCGTGGAAGCCTATCTATTATATACAGGTGTGACATGCATAGGTAGGTATATGCACAACCATTTTCTATTCAAGCAAAAAGTCTCTCTCTTAACTTCTGTTGAAGTAATAGTAATTACAGCAAAATTTTCCCATAATATTATCTGAAATTTTGTACATATTCAGTGCATCTTTTATTAACTAAATCATAATGTCCTACTTAATTAGGTAGCTTAGTTTTAAAATTTTATTCACTTCAATCATCAGAGCTTTGTAAACATCATTTGGCCAAGTCCAAGATTAAAAATTTGAAAGAATTGAAAAAATCATTAATTTCCACTTTTATTCCCCAAAACAACATGTGGATTTTCAAAATATTCATTTCACATTTGTTAAATAATCTCATAGTCCTCTTGGAACTTGTACTTAATTTGCTTCATTTCAGATGATATATGTCATCATTTCTATACATCTTTTGCTTCTTTTGTATGGTTTCCATTGTTTAGTTTTATACATTCAATAACGTCAAAAATTCAACTGCAATAACCAAAATATTTTTGTAAAGAGAGATTACTGACATTTTTAGACTATCATTTTAAAGTCTAATATCTAAAAAATTATCTAAAAGTTTAATTATCCCCATTTTTCAGTTTCCGCCAATCCGAATATTACAAAGGTTGATAGATTTGACAAAACTTGTTCGTAAATCTGGCTCTCTATATATGTTATTTAATTCTCACTAGTGCTTTTTTAATGTATAGTAGTAAATACAGTGTTTATCAAAAAATATTGTAAGTGACTTGTTTGATTTATGTTTTATGTCATGACCAACAGATAAGTGAATACGGTGATTTAGTGATAAATTAAAACGTCTTGCTTGACATTAAAAAAAATTTATTCCAAGTCCATATTTTCTCCTGAGAATCCAACAGACAACACTCTACAAAATCCAATAAAATTTTTATGTAAATATGTCTCAGTGAAACCATTTTTATAGTACACTGACAAGATAGGTTTAATAGTTTAATAGCTATTTCAGATGTTATTCTTTCCAGCTAAACAAGATCAAGAAAAACAATGAAACTATGTTTAAAGAATAAATTTGACATTAAGTAAATTATTAAACACTTTTTTGTTAAGTAGACAATGGAAATTTTACCAATAATGACTGGAATTTTATTAATGATTTATAATTTTATGAAACATCATTTTCTCAGTTCAGTAGATATATTTTGAAATGAACATAAAGTCTAGATTGCATTAAACTATTCACATTGTTATTACTAATTTCGAAATTAATTATCTCTTACACTTTAAAATGCTTCATTATTTTAAGCTATACAGAAGATAGTTTTAAGAATTCTGGCAATTTTAAAGATTTTAGTTTGCTTCATCAATCCTCTATGATATTTTTTCCCCAAGAAAATAATATTATTTCAAATGCCTTAATATATTAAGCTGATTTATGGAATTCTTTCATTTCTTCTTAGTTTCGTATCACAAATTTTCTTTATTGGAACCATGAGTTAAAGCACATGATTGCTATTCCAATGAAACATATCACTGGGCCAAGTCCAAGATTTTAGTACTTTTAACTTTTAATTACAGTTTTTGAGCACCATTTGAATTTAGTCCTTTTAAATTTTAATTACAGGTTTTGCATACCATTTGCATCTAATGTTTACATCATTAGTGATAATAAGCCTTACATGATTTGTGCTAATATAATCAAATTGTTTTTTTTATTATCAAGAAACAAATCATTTGTTTTACTTTATTCCTATTCTTCCACAGTTTCAGATCATTCCAGGCTGTTGTGATATTTGTACCATAAAAGATATTCTGGGCTACACTTCACTGTTACTATAATTTCTTTTTTTTTCCTCCCACTGTTCAGAAGGTCCACGTTTATATTTTAAAATAACTAATAAACTCATTTAAATTTTATTGTTTCTTTATTTAGGTGATTGTTTTTAATATTTCATTATAAACTTTTGAATGTACATATAAACCCAGTATACCCAATACTACATGGAAGAGTTAAAACATACTAACAATAAAATCAAAGTAAAAGCTAAGCTGTTTAGGAGCAGTAGTAATTACATAATTCTAAAGAAAATATTGACAAATCTTCTTAAAGCACAGAATATTTCTTAAATAGTTTCCCATACTAACTGCCATAAAAATGCTAAATTGTCAGTGCTACAAGAATTTTCCAGAGTTCACTATGTCAGGAAGCCCATTTTATCAGTGCTCGTCATGACCTCTTATGATAGTTATGTTTTAGCAATGAGTTTACATTAGAATTTAGAAAAATTTACCACTTATCACAGTTAATATTCTATTTATCAACTGATATGGAAGGATTTCAGTATTTCTACACCAGTACTGCCATACTGTGTGTCAGGTGAATACTTATTTACTATGGATATTATATGAATAAAAAGAGGGGAGTTGTTTATGTGTGTGTGTTTGGGAGGGGGCGTTGGGTGGAAGGCAGACATAAAAAGTAATAATTCCTAACCTAAAAACACAGTGTTATTTTGACCCTAATCTTGTGTTTGAAAAAATTTAAGTACTATTAGAGTCGTGCCAGGCCAAAGGGTCTAAGTCAATCATAACAATCTGGTTCCTTATTTTCCTGGCCTCTCTTACAGCTATGGTGGTTATATGATCCAGTTTTTGCCATTGAGATTGAAGGAGAAAGCTAATTTGGGGAATTCTGGGAAAGATTTCTTGACCAGTGAGGACAGGCTTGATTAGCATGGCCTTTTCTTTCCCCTTCTTACTTCCTTTAATGTAGATGTGATAACTGGATTATAGTATCTGATAATGAATTCAGATATTTATTCATCACACTAATAATACCTTTGTCAAAAAGAACGTTGTCAAATCTGCTCCTTTTGATATTAATTTTCATTACCTACACATTAAACATTATTGATAGCAAGGCAAAGTTAATTTAATCATGAATTTCTCTCAAATTTGCTCTTACTGTACAGTCTTAATTTTCTTCACGTGTACACCTGAAGCTTTCAGCAAGAAGATAATTAGCAAAATCCTTATTTAAAACTGATCAATACACAATTTTCTACCAAAAGCTCTATGAAGATAACTCAAACTGTTTTTATTCAGAAATTTTTTCCTTACCTCCAAAAAGATGGAATGCTTTTCTGCAGCTTGGTAGAGGCCATTTTGCAGAGTTTGATTTCTGAAAGCTTTGTTTTATTTTCAAATATTCTTTAGTAAAGAATGTTTTTGTGGCATTGTTGAGTTCTAAAATAAAGCACAAAGAAATGGTATTTTAGGCATTAGTTTTAGAGTAAAATAGGTTGTTTTGGCAAGAGCATGACAAATGATTGTGCAGTAGTTTGATAATAATTTCAGATCTCTTAAAAGAGTGAAAACAAAAGTAGGCCCCTGCCTGCAAAAAGACTATAGATTAAGGATGGTAATAAACATATAGGAGGCGGCGGACTTGGTCCAGTGGTTAGGGTGACCGTCTACCACATGGGAGGTCCCCGGTTCAAACTCTGGGCCTCCTTGACCCGTGTGGAGCTGGCCCATGCACAGTGCTGATATGCGCAAGGAGTGCCGAGCCACGCATAGGGGAGCCCCATGTGCAAGAAGTGCGCCCCGTAAGGAGAGCCACCCAGGGCAAAAGAAAGTACAGCCTGCCCAGCAATGGCACCGCACACACGGAGAGTTGACACAACAAGATGACGCAACAAAAAGAAACACAGATACCCATGCCACTGACAACAACAGAAGCGGACAAAGAAGATGCAGCAAATAGACACAGAGAACAGACAACGGGGGGGGGGGGGGAATAAATCTTAAAAAAAAAATAAACAGGAAAAAAGGAGGGAATAAAGTATTATAGGTGTAGCAATAGAATAACTAGAGTGCAATCAGAACTCAGGAGAAATAGTGAAAAGGAAAAAATCATACAAATTTTTACTTTAAGATTTCTTTTATTTCATTCTATATGAAATTGATGAACTGAGTATTTACTAATGCTGCTCATTTGAAGAAGTTTAAAAAAAATTTTTAAATCTAAACCTTTCAGAAACCTGCTAAAAAGTTAAAGAGAAAAAAATATTTATTTGAAGTAAACAAAAGCAATGAGAGTATAACTCATGATGATATTCACCTTGAATAGCAGAACGTCTCCATTTGGAAGCCATGGAAAGCAAAGGCATGCTCTGAATTAGGCTGTTTAATGGAGAGGCCAGAGAAGAGTTGGTTACTAATCTGGGAAGTAAACTCGGCTTTCCATCAGTAGTTTACTCAAACTTTCATTCCATAATGATCACTTGTAGATTTTCCTCAGGTTTCTTCTTTCAAGGTTTCACTCAAGCCATGGGCTTCTCTATCTTCTCTATTTTTTTTCTCTTTGTTTTACTTCTGTTTTCCTAATTACTGCCTTGGATTCTCTCTTAAGTAATTCAAAGAAAAATTGACTGATTCACAAAGTGTACATTTAACAACAGAAGACACAATGGAATAAGTAGTCTGCTCTAACCACATGAGTTTACATAGTAAATTTGGAACTCTCTCCTCAACAATCCCAATTCCAAAACAGCAAGCTATTCAATCACACAAGTTAGAGGAAAAGCATTTTCATAGTTTTTACATTATGAAAAGTAAGATCATATCAGGATGAATGGCTTGTCAGTCCCAATCATACTGATATGAAAAAAAAGAAGCAGTTATCAAGTAATTTACAATATATTCACCAATAGTAACAATGGTCTTCTTGCAGGACATAACCTTAATCAGTGATCACTTATAATTCAGGGTATTTTCTGAGAAATTAAAAATCCCATAAGGTGGTAAGTATTATTCTGTTAATAACTAACTCTTGGACAAATATACACATAGCTTTTAAATGTCCTTAAAAAGGAGACCAGGGGAAGCGGACTTGGCCCAATGGATAGGGCATCTGCCTACCACATGGGAGGTCTGACCTATGTGGAGCTGGTCCATGCGCAGTGCTGATGTGTGCAAGGAGTGCCAAGCCATGCAGGGGTGTCCCCCTGTGTAGGGGAAACCCATGTGCAAGGAATGTGCCCCGAAAGGAGAGCCGCCCAGCACAAACGAAAATGCAGCCTGCCCAGGAATGGCGCTGCACAAATGGAGAGCAGACAACAAGATGATGCAACAAAAAGAAACACAGATTCCCGGTGCTGCTGCTAAGGACGAAGCTGTCACAGAAGAACACACAGCAAATGGACACAGAGAGCAGACAATGGGGTGGGGTGGGGGGAGGGGGAAGAAATTTAAAAAAAATCTTTAAAAAGAAAAAGAAAAAGAAAAGGAGATCAGTGTGGCAGGTTCATGAAGATTTCATGTGGGAAAGGATAATATAAAGTAGGGTGAAGAGTTTGCAACTCAAGCATTTTTATTTCTCCTCTTTCCCTTCCTCCTCGCCCTCTCCCTCCTCCTCTTGTAGGCTTTGTTTAAAATGTTGAATCAATAACCAGAAGAAAACATTACACTATGGGGATAGTGTACATTTACTTGAAAATATAACTGAATTCTGGGACACCATAGCAAAAGGACATTGTAAGAGTCATCCAATACTGGCAACATTTTTCCTAGAGGATAGGTGAGAGAATTATGTCTATGACATAATAAGACTGAAAATTTTATAAGTTTCGATTTACTAAACTTGATCCAAGAGGCCTTTGAAGAAAAGAGGACCCAGAAGCCCTAATTTCACCACTGCTGGGTCATGTAAGAACTGAATTCTAATTCTTTTAACTAGCTGTAGGGCCTTCTCCCAGGCACTTAACAGTCTTTTTGTATCCATTTCAACCCTATGTCCTACAAACTTTTGTTTTGCACTTGCTATGTGCCCAGCACTTTGCTGATCTAACTATGAATATGGAGATGAATTAAACTTAATTCTTGTCTGAAAAGACACTGTACTAGATTAATGGTTCTAAAATGTCTGCTTCAGCCTGACTATGCACCAGAATCATCAAGAGTAATTTGTTACAAGACAAATTCTAGGACCCCAACCATATTGAAACAGAATCGCTATGTATGTAACTTAGGGATATGTACTTTCTGACAAGCACCTTGGGTAAGCCTTAGGCATAGCCAGATTTTATAATCAGTGGGTGAAATGACCTTAGAAGCTTTTCTGTACTAAAAGTATTTGAAGTTATTATAGTTATTATAATATATTAAGCCTTATCTCACTATACTACACATTGTTCAAACCTTATCAAATTGTGCTATTCTTACTCTAAAACTGTATTGCCCCATTCTAGTTGCATTTGAGCTTGGAAATACTGGACTTGAAACGAAAAAGAATCTTTAATACCCCATTTCTCAAAATTATCTGGAATAAGCACTAAGAAAAATCTCTCCATTGATATTCTCTGTCTTCATTTTCCTGACTTCCTTTAGTTTTTTGTCCATGTTTACTTTAGCTCTTTGCTCTATTGAGACCATTGTAAAAAAGTCTTTGATATGGCCCAGGTCTGGTACTCTACATTGACGGTTTCTAATGCCTTTGCCTGGGCTGTAACTGTTTTTTTGAATGTTTTGTAATCATTTGTTGAAACCTGGACATTTTGATATTTTAATGTAATTGCTGGAATTTAGACTTTGAGGCACCTGTTCCCTAAGCTTGCATCCAGCTAATGCTATGACAGATTTCCTTGAATGCCAGGAGCAAACAAAGAAAAAAAAAAAAAAAAGGAAAAGAAAAGAAAAAAACACCTTTCCCAGTCTTTTCAGATTGACCTGTATGAGTGCTTTCTTTCAGGACTTATCCATACCATGAATTTAGGGAATAGTTCCAAGGCAAAGTGTAGGAACTTCCCTGATTCTTTCTATGCATGTGTCTTGTCTTGGCATGTGCATTTAACTTCAGGTATTCCCCTGTCCACATGGATATGAATGTCCCCTTTTCCCTAGGAAACAGTTTCCTCATGGTCCCTACACACACTATATGACCTACAGCTAGGAATCCCATGACTCAGGTAGCCACTTGACTGCTCTCTCACAGCATTCTGTAGCTGAGTTCTGTGAGTTTCCTTCTACATATAAGGTGAGTTCTGGGATGGTTCCTCAGGCCACCACCAGAGAGACATTTGAAGGAAAAATTGGGTTGGTAAAAAGAAAACCATAAAGTGAAAAATAATTCAGGTATTAGGACACACTGTTCTAAATATTATGCTTATTTTACTATTTATTTATTTAAACTTTTAAAAAATTGAAATATATCACTCATACATAAACAAACATAAAAAATAAATGTATAATAGTTGTGAACTTAAAAAATAAAGATATATAACATCTCACCCTACTACCAATAACTTGCATTGTTTTTAAACCTTTTTAACTAATAATTAAAGAACATTGTCAAAATATTACTACTAAAAGAAGTATTTTCCAAGCTCAAGTATGACTATGCTGGAAGACATCATGACATACATACTTCCACTAACTAAGAATGAATCTGGATTTCAGAGGCTATTCTGTACAAGATAAATAGAAAAATGAAAGAACAAGAACAAAAACTACTATTAAGAATCAACAGACGATTCTGTATAGCATAAGAGAAAATGTGAAATGACCTTAATAGGAATATGGACAATTAGACCAAGACAAATTATAGATGGTCACAGTGGATAAAAAAGGAAGTTGAGCCATGTCCCAGATAAAGCCCAGTAGGGCACTGGAAAGTCAGAGAGAATACAGGATAAGTCTTCACTGTGTTAGACTTGCCCAAACACTGTACCCACTGACTAGATAACAATAATATCCTACAATTATTATGACAGTCAAAATCACAGGATAACAACATGCTTAAAATCCTAGATTATCTTAAATGTAATTTCCTTTGAGAATCCTATAGAATAGGTGGAGAAATAGGCATTTTCTTTTCCTAATGGAGTTTACCATTATATCATGTTCTATAATGTAAAGGCTCAAAAGTAAGGGGAGTTCAAAAAAACGGGTGTGGAGGACTGCAGAGTGGAAAATAATAGAACCAGAATGGGAATTCTCTTTTCTTAAATTTGTGTACTTTCTGAATGGGGTGGGAGGAGATGGTTCTTCTCTTCCTCAGAGATATAGAAGACTCTAATTCATTTGGGACACAGAAGAGCCTTGAGTCTGCTGTGTCCAAATCTTATCCTATTGATTTCAGAAGCAACTGTACCATTTTTCATTTCCACCAGTAATATATAAGGGCTCCAGTTTCTCTACATTATTGTCAACTGTCTAATTTATTATGGCCATCTTACTGGGTGTGAAGAAATTAATTGTGGTTTGGGTTTGCATTTATGCAATGATTAATTACATTGAGCATCATTTCATGTGTTGACAATATGCCAATCTTCTGTGGAGAAATGTCTATTTCAGTCCTTTTGCCTATTTTATACTTGGATTATCTATTATTGAGGTACAGTTTTTTAATGCATATCCTGGATATTAATTACACTCTTGTCAAAGGTATATGATTTTCAAATATTTTTATTTTATGGTTGCCTTTTCACTATCTTAATAGTGTGCTTTAAAGCCCAAAAGTTTTCAACTTTGATGAGGTTCAATTTATATATTTTATATTTCCTTGCAAGATTTACATCTATGTTTTCTTCTAAGAGTTTTATAAACGGTCTTTGATCCATTTTGAGTTAACATATGGTATATAGTGTGATGTAGGGATATAACTTTATTCTTGTTATGCCAGTACTATTTGTTGAAAATACTATTTTTTCCCTACTGAATTTTCTTGGCACTCTTGTAAAAACAAAAGCACAGATGTGTGGTTTATTCCTAAACACTTAATTCTATTCCATTGATCTATTTATCTTTATGCCAGCATCACACTGTCTTGATTACTGTAGTATTGACAATATGAAATGTAACATCTACAACTTTGTGTTTTCAAGATTGTTTTGGCTATTCTGGGTCCCTTGCATTGCTATGTGAATTTCAGAATCAGCTTGTCAGGTTTTGAAAAAAAAAGGCAGTTGGGATTTGTATAGGGATTACATTGAATTTGTAGATCGATTTGGTGAGAACTCCTATTTTAACAGTATTAAGTCTTCTGATCCAGGAACATAGGCTGTCTTTCCATTTATTTAGTCCTTTAATTTTTCAACAAGATCTTGTACTATTAAGTGTAAGTCTTATACTTATTTTTAAAAATGTATTTCTAATTATTCTAGTCTTTTAATGTTATTATAAATGGATTTTCCTTATTTTCAATTTTGGATTATTCATTGCTAGTGTATAAAATTATAATTGATTTTTATAGTAGATCACGTATTCTGTAATCAAGCTAGCTAAAGATTTGCCAATTTTGTTGATGTTTGAAAGACTTTAATTTCAGTTTTGATGATTTTAAAATTTGTTTTTCTATTCTTTATTTCATTTACTTTTCTTTTATTATTTTGTTCCTTCTGCTTGTTTTGGGTTTAGTTTGCTTTTCTTTTTGTTTCTTAAAGTGGAAGGTTGTTACTGATTTGAGATCTTGTTTTTTTTTTTTTAGCATGAGCATTTACAACTAAAAATTTCCCTCTAAGAGGTACTTCAGCTGCATTTTAAAACTTTTGGGATACTGTATTTTCATTTTCATTCTTAAAATATTATCAAAATTTCCCTTGTCTTTTTTGACCCATTGATTATTTATGGGTACATTGTTTAATTTCCACATATATGTGAATTTCCCAAATTTCCTTGTGTTACTGTGTTCTAGTTTAATTTCATTGTTGTCAGAGAATATATTCTGAATAACTTCAATAATTTTAAGTCTACTGAGGCTTGTATTATGGCCTAGCATATATCCTGGTGAATGTTCTATTTGTGCTTGGGAAGAATGTGTATTCTGTTGTTACTGGGTAGAGTAGTCCATAGAAGTATTTTAGGTCCTGTTTGTTTATAGTGTTGTTCAAGTCTTCTTGATCACCTTCATTCTTTTATTTTTTAATTTTAAATTTTATTTTTGTCTTTTTTTTTTAATATTACATTAAAAAAATATGAGGTCCCCATATACCTTCCACCCCCCTCACTTCACTCCTCCCCCCATAACAACAATCTCCTCCATCATCATGAGACAGTCATTGCATTTGGTGAATACATCTCTGAGCACCGCTGCACCTCATGGTCAATGGTCCACATCATAGCCCACACTCTCCCACATTCCACCCAGTGGGCCATGGAAGGACATACAATGTCCGGAAACTGTCCCTGCAGCATCACCCAGGACAATTTCAAGTCCTGAAAACGTCCCCACATCTCCTCTCTTCCTCCCACTCCCTACCCCCAGCAGCCACCATGGCCACTTTCTCCACACTAATGCCACATTTTCTTCGATTACTAATCACAATAGTTCATGAATAGAATATTAGTAAGTCCACTCTAATCCATACTCTATTCTTCCATCCTGTGGACCTTGGAATGGTTGTGTCCACTCCACATCTATATCAAGAGGGGGCTTAGATTCCACATGGATCACTTTCATTCTTGTTCCACTATTTTTTTCTTGGCTTTTTTACTTTTATAATTAAAAAAAAAATTTACATTATCTTCTTTTTTAAAGATACAAAAATCACACAAAATGTTACAATAAAAAATACAAGAGGTTCCCATATACCCCACTCCACACACCCCACTTCTCCCACAACAACAATTTCTTTCATTAGTGTGGTACATTCATTGCATTTAATGAGTACATTTTGGAGCGCTGCTACACGGCATGGATTATAGTTTATGCTGTAGTTTATACTCTCTCCCAGTCCATTCAGTGGGTTATGGCAGGATATATAATGTCCTGCATCTGTCCCTGCAATATCATTGAGTACAACTCCAAGTCCTGAAAATGCCGTAATATCACACCTCTTTTTCCTTCTCCCTTTCTTCAGCAACTCCCGTGGACACTGTCTCCATAGTAAATGATGTAATTTCTTCCATTGCTAGAGGCACAATTATTCTATAGTAGAATACCAGTAAGTCTACTCTAATCCCTATTTGATTCCTCCATCCTGAGGACCTTAGGATGGCGATGTCCACTACACCTCTATGTCGAGAGGTGGCTTAGATCCCACATAGCTGATGGATGAATTCTGCTTGCAGCTGTAGACTCTCTTGATTCCCTGGAGTGGTGGTTGACCATTCTTACCTCCCTGTTGGCTGACCTGGGTAAGTCCAACAAACCAGAGAGTAGGTGTTACAACTCTGCGGAGGCTCAGGGCTCAGCTGGCACATGGACAGTCCAGAGATTCAAGTCTCCTGAGCATATACCAACCCCAGCACCAACCTCAGGTTCAGTAAAAGTGACAGAAGAGGCATGCATAGAGAGGTCATATCTGAGTCCAACTCCATCATATTCAGGAGCACAAATTCCAAAGTAGGGCCCAATGGAAGGCACTGAACCCCAGAGCCATCTGTCATGACCATAGGACCTGGGTGTCTCCATAGCACTCAGGAGCACCACTACCTGGAGTTGTATCCACTTTGGCTGTCTCTGAGATTCTGCTGAGATATGTGTAAGGGTGACCCCTCTGATGACTTCCCAATTCATTTTGAAGTCTCTTAGCCATATAAACTCATTTGTCTTTACCATTTCCCCTTTTTATCCAAGGTCTTTTTCTAGTTGCATCACCAGCTGGTGCTCGGCAGTAATCCCTCGGCACCAGGGAGGTTCATCCCCCGGAGTCATGTCCCATGCTGGGGGGACGGTAATGCATTTACATGATGAGTTTGGTTTAAAGAGTGGCCACATTTGAGGAACATGGAGGTTCTGAGGAGGTAACTCTAAGGCACCCTGCAGCTCTAGGCCTAGTTGAAATTTCAAGCACACAGGCTCATAAGCATAGTCATCACTATCAAGGGCCCATCATTGGACCATCCTTCTCTGGTCTTTGCCCTTGTACCTGGGGGATTGTTGCTGCTCCATTGGGGAGTGTGACAGAGTTTCCTGGAATGGGAACTCAGCACTCCCTCAGTTTTCATGTGATACTCTACTGTTCCACTATTGAAAGTACAATATTAAAATCTCCAACTATTACTGCTGTATTGTCTATTTATCCCTTCAACTCTGTCAGGTTTTGCTTCATGTATTTTGGGATGCTGTTGTTAGGTGCAATTAAGTTCATAATTGTTATACCTTCCTGATGGATTCTTCCTTTTGCCATTATAAAATTTTCTTCTTAGTCCCTAATATCGCGGTTCCAGTGGCAGCAATTGCCACACCTAGTAAATTTCTTGTTTTAAAATCTAATTTGTCTGATATATACAGCTATTCCAGTTCTCTATGGTTGCTGTTGGTTTGATATATTCTTTTCCATTCTTTTACTTTCAACTTACTTGTATCTTTGAATCTAAAGTGTATCTCCTAAAGACAGCATATATTAATAGTTCAATACTGCATTTTCTATCCAGTCTGACAATCTTTGGTTTTTCACTGGGTTGTTTAATCCCATTGTCATTTAATGTTATTATTATATGGCTGTATTTGTATCTTCCATTTTGATTTTTGTTTTCTATACATTTTTTGTTGTCTTTTTTATTTGTCTCTCTTTGTTTTTTTCTTCAGCTGCTTTAATTATAAAAATCTTTCATGTTCTCAAAAAGATGGAAAACCAGAAGGCAACAGTCTGGTAGTACAAAAATTATACAAGATTCCTGTGTCTCTTTTATTGCCTTTTCCTGAATTAAGTATTTTCAGATGTTAACATCTAACTTCTTTTAATGATTCTTAAATTATTTTTTAAAGTTACTTTCTTAGTGATTGGTCTACGACACATAATACATGTTCTTATCAGAAGTAGACTTCAGAATTATACTTAGCCTATTGAGATATAAAAGAGTTAATCTCATAGGACTCTATTTTTTCTCCTCTTATTTTTGCTACTATTATACATAGGTCTAAACAATTTACAAATATAACAACACATTTCATAAGTGTAACTCTATATAATTTTATGTCTTCTAAATAAGTGTAAAGAATAAGAGAGAACAAGGATATTTTATAGGAATTTTCTTAATGACAATTTCTGATTCATTTCGTATCTTCCTGTAGGATTTGAGTTACCATTTGGTATCATAGTCTTGATCCAGTACAGCTTGGTTCCCACCTACTTCAAGCTTTTACTGCCAAATATATTACATTTCTTTATATCACAGACCTAACAATATAAATTCATACAGTTTTAAGTGATTTGCTTCATAAGTCAGTTAAAAGAAAAAAAGGAAGAAATGTAATTATACTCTTTTATAACCACCTACATAATTCCTACTACTGGCAACCTCTCTCCTTTTGGATTCAAATTATTGTGTGGTGTCACTTGCTTCCAACCTGAAGAACCTATGTTTGTATTTCTAATAAATGAGTTTGCTAGCAATAAATTCTTTCAGTATTTGATTTAGGAATGTTGTTATTCCACCTTAATTTTCAAAAGATTCCTGGATATAACTTTCTTGTTGGAAAGTTTTTTTCTTTCAGTACTTAGCATGCCATCACATTGCCTTCTGATCTCTATTGTTTTTGATGTGAGGTCAGCTATCAATCTTATTGGGGTTTCCTTTGACATGAATAATCACTTTTTCCTTCTGCCCCTGAGATTTTTTGTCTTTCAACTTTTTAACTATGATATGTCTGGGTTTGTATCTCTTTGATTTTAACAATACTTGGAGCTTCTTAGATGTGTATATTAGTGCTTTCACCAAATTTGTGATTTTTTTCAGACATTTCTTTGTATATGTTTTTCTGATCCTTTTAGCTTTCCTCTTCTACTTACACTCCCATCACACATATGTTGGTTTGCATAATGGTGTCTCACAATTCTCTGAGACTCTGTTCATTTTTATTCCACCTTTTTTCTGTTTTTCATATTGCAAAATCTCTATCAATTTTCTTCAATCATGATGGCTGATGATCCAGCAGGAACTTACTGTTGAGCTCTTATAATTAATTTTTCATTTGACTTTTACTACTTTTCATATCCAGGATTTGCATGTTTCCTTCTTTCCGTCTTATTTTTTTAAAACATAATTCCTCTGATTTTAACAACATTATCTCTTTGGTAGGATATTGTCATCACATCTTTCCCTAATTCTTTCAACATGGTTTCCTTTATTAGTTCAAATTTATTTATAAAAGCTAATTTGTATTTGTCTAAAAAGATCAACATATGATCCTTCTCAAATGCACTTTCTATTGCCTGTATTTTTTCCTGTGCATGGGCCGCACATTCTTGTTTTTTGGTATGTCTCCTAAGTTTGTGGAAATATGGACATTTTAGATAATATATTACAGCAATTCTGGATATTGGTTTCCCTCTACCCCTTGGAGCATACTTTTGATATTATATGAATGTTAATTTCAGAGACTCAATGAACTACTTCAGAGAAGTCTATATCCCCCATTAGAATGGGGGATATAGAATATAGAAGTCTATATTCAGAGTAGTCTCTGATGGAGCTCCTCAGAAAGTATATATCTTGGGCATACAACCAGGCTCCTGACACTAGGATGACTGTCTGAGCTAGGGTCTCTTTGACTGTTTTTGTTTTTTTTTTTTGTCTGGTATCCCCTTTAAGCTTCTTGCTGGACTGCCTTTACTGGTGTCACACCCATCAGTTGGCATCCACTAACTGACTGATGTTTGCACAATTGTTTTCTATAATGTCCAAGGCATAACTTGCTTCATACCATGGTCCAATAAGTTTCAGTCTTTTTAGTGGGGTCACAATGTTGCCAATAATTGAGACTGCTAAGACTCCAGGAAGGTTCTTCTTAGTAAAAGAAGAGACTTAGCTGTCTCTTTCTCTGATTATCTTTTAAACTTCTACCTTATCTAATATTTTGTGTCTCCCCCCATTTAATAGAAAGATTGTGGGTTTACAGAACAATCATGCATAAAATATAGGATTCCCATTTAACACCGCCCCACCAACACCTTATATTGTCAAACATTTATTACAATTGATGATAGCACATTTTTATAATTGTAAAATTAAAGTTCATGGTTTAATTTAGTGTTCACAGTGTAGTGTAGGTTCATGAACTTAAAAAAATTATTTTGTTACCATATATATATAATATCTAACATTTCTCCCTTTTAAAGATATTCAGATATATATTTCAATGCTGTTATTTGCATTCACAATGTTGTGCTTCCATCCCCACCATCCATTACCAAACTATTTCCACCACTCCAGATAGGAACCCTGCATATTTTAACCCTTATTGTCCCATTCCCTATTGCTATCTCTCCCCTTGGTAACCTGTATTTTAGCTCCTGAATCTGAGTTTCCTTTTCTAATTGTTTCAAGTCAGTGAGATCATACAATATTTGTCCTCTTGCATCTGGCTTGTTTCACTCAACGTGATGTCTTTAAGATTCATCAGTGTTGTTGCATGTATCAAGACTTCATTTCTTTTTGTGGCTGAGTAATATTCCATTTTATGTATATATAACATTTTATTTATCGATTTCACCAGTTGATGGACACTTGGGTTGCTTCCATCCTTTGGGAAACTGTGAATTATGCTGCTATCAATATTGGTGTGCAAATATCTGCTTGAGACCCTACTTTCAATTCTTTTGGCTGTATTCCTAGTAATGGAATTGCTAGGTCATGTGGTAGTTGTATACTTAGTTTTCAGAGAAACTGCCATACTTCCACATTGGCTGCACAATTTTACATTGCCACGAGCAATGAATAAGTATTCCTATTTCTACACACCCTCACTAACACTATTATTTTCCATTTTTAATAGAACCCATTCTAATGGATATAAAATGGTATCTCACTGTGGTTTTGATTTGCATTTCCCTAATTGCTAATGATATTGAGCAACTTTTCCTGTGCTTTCTGGCCATTTGTATATCTTCTTTGGAGAGATGACTTTCAAGTATTTTGCTCTTTTTAAAATAGGGTTGTCTTTTTGTTAAGTTGAAGGACTTTATTATATATACTGGATATAGTCCTCTATCCAATGTCTGATTTCCAAATATTTTCTGCCATTGGGTTGGTTGTCTTTTTACTTTTATGAGAAAGTCCTGTGAGGGATAATTTTTAAAATTTATTTTGATGATGTTCCATTTACATATTTTTTTCTTTTGTTGCTTCTGCTTTGGCTGTAAAGTCTACGAAACCATTGCCTAATACAAGGTCTCAAAGATGCGTCCCTACATTTTTTTCTATGTGTTGGAGAGATCTAGCTTTTATATTTAGGTCCTTGATCCATTTTGAATTTATTTTTTGTATAAGGTGTAGGTAGGGGTCAATTTTTTTATTTTCAAATTGAGATCCAGTTTTCCCAGGATCATTTGTTAAAAGGACTTATTATGCCCCAATTTGGTAGTCTTTGCCACCATGTCAAAAATCAGTTGACCACAAATGTGAGGGTTGTTTTCTGAGCTCTCCATTCTATTCCATTAGTCTATATGTATGTTCTTGTGCCAGCACCAAGACGTTTTGATGATTATGATTCTATAATAATGATAAGTTTTTGTTTTTTTAAAATCTTCTTAGTTTTTATTTCAATATGTTGACTTTGGACATTTCTTAAGCAGTTTTACAATGCAGTATTTTATTTATTAACATTAAAAGCATTAAAACAAATCTAATATCATGGTCAGGCATCTCTGAATTCATTTCCTCCCAAAAACATTCATGGGGGAAAAAACCAACAAACTAAGCCAATCTTCAACATTTTTTTATGGTGTTAAAAAGCATGGCATGCGTCCATTTTCTAATTAGCATCCTTTAAAACTCAGTAAGAACATTATTTATCTAGAATCAAACTTAAAACAGAAAACTACATTCAGATTTTAAGCTGAATGTAAATGAAACAACCTCTAAGCCAAAGGATAATATGAGTCAAGTGAGCAACAATGACCTTATTTCCAGTAAGATTTCAAAAATTGGCCATGTACACTATATCCGCTCTCCTTATCTTTACTGCTTAGCTGAAAGGCTCTTAATTCTCTAATGCTAGACAAACTACAAAGGGTTATCAAATATGATCACAAGGTAACATTACATTAAGTATTATAATAAACTTTAATGTGACATTGACTTGTTTTCCAGGTACAGTTGCAGGTTGCATTTTGTCAGGAATCCTTGTTTAAGACTCTTCAAACTAAATTGAAAAACCCAAGACTGGGCCTGTACTGCTTAGATACAATCACCACTACTTTGCATGTACCTTTGAAAAAGCATTAATGTGTAAATATTTTAAGCGTTTTTTCCCATTTTAATAATAAGTTTTAATAATAAGATATGTGAATCCTCTAACTTCATTCTTCTTTTTCCAGATAGCTTAGGTTATTCAGGGCCCTTTACCATTGAATATAAATTTGATAACTGGCTTTCCATTTCTGCAAAAAGGTTGGAATTTTGATTGGGATTGCATTAAATCTATAAATTGTTTTGGGTAGTATTGACATCTTAATGATATTTAGTCTCAATCCATGAACAAAGAATACCTTTCCATTCATTTAGGCCTTTTAAAATTTCTTTTAGCAATGTTTTGTAGTTTTCTGTGTAGAAGACCTTTCCATCCTTTGATAGATTTATTCCTAGATATTTCATTCTTTTACTTACTATTGAGAATGGATTTTTTTTTCTTGAATTCTTCTTCCAGCTGGCCATTGATTATGCACAGAAACACTAGTTATGTTTAGGCATTGTTCCTTTACCCCACCACTTTGCTAAGTACATTTATTAATTCTAGGAGCTTTGCTGTGGCTTTTCAGGATTTTGTGTATATAGGATCAGGCCATTTACAAACAGGAAATGTTTTACTTCTTCTTGTCCAATAAGGATAACTTTTATTTCTTTTTCTTGCCTAAATGCTGTCAAAAATTCCTGTACAATAATGAATAACAATAGTGAATGAGGGCATCTTTGTCTTGTTCCTAATCTTAGAAGAAAAACTTTCAGTCTTTCACCATTCAATAGGATGTTAGCTGTGGGCTTTTCATATATGCCCTTTATCATGTTGAGAAATTTTCCTTCAATTACTAGTGTTCTATGTGTTCTTATCAAGAAAGGGTGCTGTATTTTATCAAATGCCTTTTCTGCATTTGTTAAGATTATTATGTGATTTTTTTCTTTTCATTCTGTTAATGTGGTGTGTTACATTAATTGATTTTCTTATGTGGAACCAATCTTGCATATCAGGAATAAATCCCACTTGATCATGGTGTATAATTCTTTTATTATGTTGTTAGATTTGTTTGGTAGAATTTGTTGAGGAATTTTTCACTTATATTCATAATTGGTCTCTAGTTTTCTTTTCTTCTGGTGCCTTTATCTGGCTTTGGAATGAGGCTGATGTTGGCTTCACAGAGTTAAGGAGTGTTCCCTCCCTTTCTTTTTTTTTTTGAAGATTTTGAAGAGAATTTGAGTTAAGTCTTCTGCAATAATTGGTAGAATTCCTGTATGAAATCATCTGGCCCTGGGATTTCTTTGTTGGGAGGTTTTTGAATAGTGATTCAATCTCTTTACTAGTAATTGCTTTGTTGAGATCTACTTCTTTTTCAGTAAATGTAGGTAGTTTCTGTATTTCTAAGATTGTGTCCATTTCATCTAGGTTATCTAATTTATTGGCATACAGTTGTTCATAGTATCCACCTATAGTCCTTTATATTTAAGCAGGGTCAGTGTTAATGCCCTCCTTTTCATTTCTGATTTTCATTACTTGTATCCTTTTTTTTTTGTCAATCTAGCTAAAGGTTTGTCAATTTTGTTTATCTTTTCAAATGACAAAGTTTTAAAAAAAATTCTACTGTGCTTTTTTTCTATTTCATTTATCTCCTCTGTAATCTTTTTCTTTCTTTCTTTCAGCTTGCTATGGGTTTAGTTTGCTCTTCTTTCTGACAATCTCTGCCTTTTGACTGGTGTATTTAATTCATTTACATTTTACAATCACTACTTTTAATAGAGGCCTTTTTTCTTCCCATTTGGATATTTAGCCTTCATAAGTCTTATATTAATATCTTTTTGTCCCTCACTTCTGTTAATGTCTACTTTTATATTTATTTGATTTTTTGTGCTGTACCAAATTGAGTGCCTTCTTATTTTTGACTGGATATATTTTTCATCTATTTTCCTTGTGGTTTCCATGGGGTGAAAGTTTAACATACTAAATATTAAAAAAATATTTTTTGTTTGATATCAATTGAATTTATTTATTTTTTTAAAAGATTATTTATTTATTTATTTATTTATTTATTTATTTATTTATTTATTTATTTCTCTCCCCTTCCCCCCTACCACCTCGGTTGTCTGTTCTCTGTGTCTATTTGCGTCATCTTCTTTGTCCGCTTCTGTTGTCGTCAGCAGCATGGGAATCTGTGTTTCTTTTTTGTTGCATCATCTGTTGTGTCAGTTCTCCGTGTGTGTGGCACCATTCCTGGGCAGGCTGCACTTTTTTTTTTGCGCTGGGTGGCTCTCCTTATGGGGCGCACTCCTTGCATGTGGAGCTCCCCTACTCGGGGACACCCCTGCGTGGCACAGCACTCCTTGCGCGCATCAGCACTGCGCATAGGCCAGCTCCACATGGGTCAAGGAGGCCTGGGGTTTGAACCACAGACCTCCCATGTGGTAGACGGACGCCCTAACCACTGGGCCAAGTCCGCCGCCTCAATTGAATTTAAACAGCATGCACATATAATTTTCCTGTCCCACTTTGTCCCCCAACCTTCTTTCTTGCACTTGTTGCCACTTATATCTTTGTACATTTTATGTCTAAAAACATAGGTTTATAATTATATTTTTATTTTAGCACCTCTAGAAAGTAAGAATTGGAGTTATTAGCCAAACAATATACTACTATCATACTGTCATTTATAATTACCCAAATGGTTATCTTTACCACAGGTCTTTACTTCTTTATGCTGCTTTGAGCCACTGTGTAGTGTCCATTCATTCCAGTCTGAAGAACTCTCTTTATCATTGCTTGTAGGGCAGGTACAGTGATGATGTACTCCCTCAACTTTTGTTTATCTGAAAATGCCTTATTTTCCCCCTAATTTTTGAAAGAGTCGCAATGGATATAAAATTCTTACCTAGCAATTGTTTTTCTTCAGTATTTTAAGTATTTAAATCCATTGCCTTCTTGCCTCCATGGTTTCTGAGGAGAATTAGCACATAGTTTTATTGGATTCCCTTGTATATAACATGTTGCTTTCCTCTTGTAGCTTTCAGAACTCTCTCCTTGTTTATTGCACTTGATAGTGTAAATCAACATAGATAGTATATTTTTCTTCATGTTTATCCTATTTGGTGTTCTCTGAGCTTCTTGTATGTGCATATTCACACCTTTTGCTAAGTTTGGGAAATTCTCTGTCATTATTGCTTTTACTATTCCTTCTGCTCCATCTTCTGGGACTTCCATAACACCTTTATTGGTATGCTTGATAGTATACCAGAAATATCATGGGCAATTTTTGCTTTTTATCATTCTTTTTTCTTTCTGTTCTTCAGTCTGACTCATTTCAAGTGTCATGTTTTTAAGTTCACTGATTCTTTCTTCTACCAGTTCTATTCTGCTCTTGAAACCCTCCTGGGCAGTTATGGTGGTCTTCAATTCCAATAGTTCTGTTTGGTTCCATTATTAAAATTACTATCTTTTTACTTAGACTGTCATATTGTCTGTTCATTGTTTTCCTGATATCCTGTAGTTCTTTCTCTGTACTTTCCTTTATCTCCTTAAGCATTTTTAAGATCATTTTTTAAAAGGCTTTGTTTGGTATGTACACATTCTTGTCTTCATTGTTGGTGTTTAATGTATTTTTATCCTCTTTTTTTGGGTGAGCCATTTCCTGATTCTTTGCCTTCTACACTTTTGTTGGACTCTACATTTAGTATTTTAAAATGTTAACTGTAGGACTTACTCCTTGGGATGTCATTTCCTGGTTCTGTAACCAGCTGGTGATAAGACAAAGCTTGTCTTGAGCTTCAGCCCTATCAGGAAGGCAAATGCACTGTGCAGGGTTTTCTTTATCTTACTAGGCCTCTATGTTATACTGGGTTTTTGCTTGTTAATTGTTTTGGAGTTCCCTGTCAATAGAAGTTTGGTTGTCCTCTCTGTTCCCAGGGGACAAACTTTCTTAGTCCCAGATGGTTTACCTCTAAGACTTTTACACTCCTTTAATTCTCTCACACTGCCTTTGCCTGGTGGGATAATTCTGGGAGGAGTGTCATGTCAGGGAGGACTTTCCCAATTCATGCTTTCCCAGCCAAACAGGGCCAGACACACACAAAGTGGTGCAGACCATCTCCAAAGTGCTTCTTCAATAGCTCCATAAAGTTGAACTTTCCTGGCCTAGCCAATAAACACTGCCCTTCAGCCAACTTTCCTTAGCCTTGAGGAAGTCATGTTTTTAAATCTCTACCATGTGTGCCCCTGTCCTGGGAGGACTGAAACAATGGCTGACACTGCCATTGTCCGAGGGCAGGCTGAAACAATAGCAGCCCTCAGAGCTGGCACCAAGTGATCCAAATTCACTAATCAAAAGTCGTGACCAGCCACATATACCCCTGTTCTTGGGAAAGAGGGTTTTTCTGTCCTTTTCTGTCAGCAGCAGCTAGCTAGGGTCTGAACCTTAGGGAGGCTTGCCACAAGAGTGTGGGATGGGCACCAGGAACCACCATATGAAGAGAGCAATTTACATCCCCACTTTGCTTTTTGCCACTAGTATCACAGCTACTAGGCCCTCTTTTGCTCACCACTAATATCTCTATTATCCAGGACACTGGGTGAGCATGATAGTGCCTGATCTTGCTGACTTGTCTCACTGGCTTAGAACCTTTGCTATATGAGCAAATTGGGGTGGGAGAGATCAAGGTGCATATTCCTCTTTTGCTATGCCTGGGGTAGAACCTCTGTCCTATGAGTAAGAGATGGGTGGGGAGAGGAGCCCTAATTATTCAGTCATGCTTGCCTGAAACATGGACCTAAGGGGAATGAGAGGTGCTGGCACCTTGCCCCTCTTGGAGTGAAAATGTAACCCTAGACTGGAGCTGGAGCAAGGTGGAAGGTAACCCTATCTTCCTGGATGTACTCGCCTGATGTAGAGCTTCCATAACAATGAGCTGGCAGGAAGGGACATGGATGCTGGTCCTGTCTCAAATTCTACAACCTCTTTTTTTTTTTTTTTTTTACTATAATCAGGTAGAGTTATTTTAAGAAATGTTTCTCCAATTCTGTTTTTGTTTTTATTTTATCCCCCCCCCCGCCCCCTTTGTGGCTTGCTTGCTGTCTCCTCTCTGTGTCCATTTGCTGTGTGTTCTTCTGTGTGTCTGTATTTTTTTATTTTCTAAATTTATTCCTCATCCCCCCTTGCAGCTTGCTTGTTGTTTTGCTCTCTGTGTCCATTCGTTGTGTGCTCTCTTCTGTGGTTTTTTTTTTTTTTTTTACTTGTCTCCCTTTTTTTTGTGTGTGTGTCACCTTACTGAGTCAGTACTCCATGGCACTTGTGGGCTGGGTGGCACTCCGCAGCATGCAGGTGACCCTGCCTTCACAAGGAGGCCCTGGAACATGAACCCAGAACCTCCCATATGGTAGACAGGAGTCCAACTGATTGAGTCACAGCCACTTCCCCTCTCTTTGTTTTTAGGACAATTTCCAGAGACAGAATGGTCACATTTCATAATTTTCACCAGTTAAATGTTTTGCTGGGGAAAGACTCATTAAGATTAACACACCACCATTCTAGAAATGGGCTATACTATTTCTTGATTTATCAACTTTAAATATCATGACTTCCTTCTAAGATGGATATAAATTTTCTTCTTTTACATAATCTTTCTCCATTCTAATCTCTCAAATTTTTAGAATCACATAATTACTTTTAATATCTTTATTGAATACCTTTATAATTAGTATGTTTTACCAGGCAGGATGCTCTTGGTTGAAAGTAACAGAATATTTATTCAAACTGCCTTACTTAATGAGTAAATTTAGTATTTTGTGTAACAAGAAATCCAAAGATAGTGTGGGCTTCAAACATGGCTGATCCAATGGTTCAACAATGCATCAATGCCCCCATTTCATCTTTCCTCAGTTACGACATCTGTGTTAGTCACCCAAAGGGGTGCTGATGCAAAGTACCAGAAATCTGTTGGTTTTTATAAAGGTTATTTATTTGGGGTAAAAGCTTACAGTTACAAGGCTCTAAAGAATCCAACTCAAGGTTACTTCCTTATTAAACTCTGTTGCCACACGCTGAAGCAAGATGATAGGCAATGTCTGCTAGGGTTCAGCCTTCCTCTTCCCTCTTAAGGCTCCATAGGTTCAGTTTCTTCTAGTCTCAGCTGTAGCCACCCATAGGGCTTGTCTCTCTTTCTGGGGCTCATTTCTTTTTGGGCTCAGCTGCTCTGTTCTCTTCACAAGGTCAACTGTAAACTATTAGGCAAATGGCTTATCTCTCTCTGGAGCCCCATGCATCAAGTTCTCTCTTCTTCCACGTCTATGGAGCTCTCTTTATTTCTCTGTGTATCTTCTTCTATGTATCTACTTTTGTGTTCTCCTTGAATGTTCATTTATATAGCCCACAAAGGGGGAGGGGACTCAAACTGAGTCACCCTAATGATATGGTTGAATCAAAGCCCTAATCTTAACATAATTTAATCAAAGCCATCTCAGCTGAATCTAATATAATCAAAGTGTTTCACGCTCAGAGGAAAAGACCAGTTTACAAACATAATAAAATATCTTTTTTGGAATTCATAAATAATATCAAACTGCTACAACATGCAAAATAAAGTCTTCATATGAGGGCGATTTAACCTCTTTCTTATAAGATGGCTACAAGTAGTCATCCCTGCAAAACACTCTCTTATTCAGCTCTGACGGGAAAGAGAATGAACTTTTCCATCTCATCTTTTAAGAGTAAATTTCTCATATCTTTGGTCAGAACTGTACCACATACCCATTTATGAACCAATCACTGGCAAAGGGGACAAAATTACCAAGATTAATCAGAATTTGTCCTGTAAACTTTGGAGGGGTTCTGCTACCCAGGAGCTAACTAATCCACATTGGGAAAGTCAAACACTGTAACAATACTCAGGGTTATAATAGGAAAGAGAAGAAAGTAATGGTTACTAATTAGTAATCAACAGTTTCCACCACAAACTTGATTTAGTTTTCTATCAACTTTCAAGAATATATCTTGACCCTACATTTAAAAAAATACATATTAAAAAAAACCTTCTACCCTTTGTCTTACATATATTTTCCCTCTTCAACTCTTCTACTTCTAACAGTGTTAAGTATTATGAGCAAAAAAATGGCAAAGTTAATTACTTTTAATAATATTACATTACAATATTATATTATATAATGCTATAATTCAGGTTTAAAATAATTATTTTGTTCAAGAGCAATCCATGGAATGGATATGGGAGAAATTTTATTATATATTTATCCACTGAAAAACTATAATAGGATCATGTTATAACTAACACTTTATTATTCATTTGCAAATGTCTTGCTTTCCTTTAGAAAATGACAACTTTTCCATCATTTTAACCTTTAACATGAATTGTCCCCTGATTTGTACATATTTGTTATGGTAAGGATAGGTGACTGCGATGAGTAATTCATTCATTTTATAAATAACTTCCAAGGTTCAGTAGGGTGATTGGTTATAGAATAGTTTAATATTAGGAAAGGAATATCAACAAAACCAACTGAAACCAGAACACACACACAAAATTATTTACAATGCAATGACAAAAATATATAGGCATAGGGAAGCAGCTGTGGCTCAATCGATTGGGGTCATGTCTACCATAAGGGAGGCCCTGGGTTCACATCCCAGGACAAGCTGGCCCGCACCCTGCAGAGAGCTGATGGTCCATGTCCCTTGGAGACCTGGCACAGCAAGATGATGCAACAAAAGGGAGACAAGCAGACACAGAAGAATGAACAGTGAATGGACACAGAGAGCAGAGAGCAAACAAGCTGTAAGGAGATGAGGAGAATAAAAAAATATATATATGGGCATAAAGCTAACAAGAAATGTATAACGTCTTTAGATGGAAATTACAGAACTCTTTTGGAGAGTTGTTAACCATAATCTAAGTATTCATTTTATTAAAATGTCAATTATCCACAAGTAATTTACAAATTTACTTCACTTGTGCATTATTAGATCCTACAAGTAGAATGACAGGAAGAGTGACATCACAGTACAAGGAAATACAGAAAGATGAGTAGAAGAGAGCTGCTTGCAAGAAACACATGCACATTTTAGTTTTATTTTTTTTAAGGAAGGCAATTCAATCAGCATGGGAAGAATGGATTATTCAGCAAATGGTTCTGGGATACATGCCTAAGGACTAAAAAAAATAGTACTTTATCCTTACACCAAACCATACACCAGAATAAAGAAAAATGTGAATAAATGTGGAAAAATGTGATTTAAAAAAAACTAATATAAATGTAGATAAAGAGAATATTATACAATTTTGTAGTGGGTAAGGACTTTTAATACTTAACATTGAAATTAGAAAAAACAGCAACAAAGGCTGATAGATGAGTATACATGAAAATATAGAAGGTCTACACATTTATAAAATCTCAAATACAAAATCAAAGTGAAAAAAAGGAGAAACGATTTAAAACATAAGAACAAAGATTGATATTGAATATGCAAATTCTTTTTGCTAATAAATAAGAAAAAAGATGAATATGCAGATAAAAAATCATTAAAAAGCATGATCAGGGATTTAAAAAGGAAGAAAAAAGGGCTTGTTATAACATAAAAACAACAACAAAATTGTACAATCTCACTAACCATGAAGTATATTCTAATAAAATATCATTTAAACCACATTTTTTACTTCTTAGTACTGGCAAGACTGCAGAGAAAATGAACCTTTGTAAATTGCTGCCTATAATAATTTTGGAGAGTAATTTTGCAACATACGGAGCTTTAAAACACATGTTGGCTTTAGGTACAAATTCCACATCAGGAAATTCATTCTGGAAAATACTCTGAGATGTGTTGCAAACATTTACATATAGATGAAATATATATCAGCAAATAAATAAATGATGAATAAAAAACTAAATAAGATGAACTATAATATTAGGTTGGTTGAGTTAATCTTGATATAGTCCTGGGAATTCTATGTTAAAACAAACAAAATGAGGCAAAAATCATATGTATAAGATGACAGAGTGAGATATTCCAGAGTTCTGTCCCACCACAGAAGCTTTAAACTACAAGCAAAATGTGGAAAACCATTTTTCTCACAACTTTGGAAAATAGTAAAGAGTTGCAGTACCTGCATGAGCACTGAATCAAGAAAAAATGCAGCTGAAAAATGGCAGGAAAACCTTGTAGTATCCTCATTGATTCTTCTGCACCCTCTTCCTTCCTTGTGTATAGCTGGCTCACACTCCCAGTATGGGTCCCTGGTCTAGGTTCCAGTGAGAGCAGAGTAATCTGGCACAAATATGAGGGGTAAAAGTATATTTGTGCCAATCTGTCTGGTGACAGCCTGGAAGACTAACCCAGGTACTTACAAAAGGCTCACCATTTCAGGAGTTCCCTGCAAGTACAGGCAGCTTACAGGTCAGTTATAGAAGAAAGGTATCCTTTGCCTGTGGCAAAGGATAGCTGATATGGGTAAAGCTTGCAGGAATAGGAAGAAAGACTTATTTCCTAGGGGAGAAGTGACATTCAGACCCTTGTAAATGGGGAAATTTCTAGGGTCATGAACACACATCAAAAAAAAAACACAAAAAAACAAGGAGGACCCTAGACTTTCACCACACATTGTTCTATAGTCATTGCTAGGCAGGTTAATCTGCAAATATTGGGGAAGGTATGCATTTCTTTTTCTTTTACTTCCTTTTATTGTTACTTCCTGGCATTCAAAGAAATCTTTGTCACACCATTAGTTCAAGACAAGCCTATATAATAAATACCACGTGACTAACTTCTAAATTAAAATCAGTGTGCAACAAAAATTAAAAGACATACTAAGAAGTAGAGCCTAGCAATAGCACAGCTCCCAGCCAAATCTGTTATGGCCACTGCAACCCTGCGGAGGATAGGAGGGGTCGTCGTAGCACATTTGCTGCCTGGAATGTGAATCCAGGTCCCTGGGGGGCTGGCACAGCCACTGGTGCTAACATTACTGCTTCCATCTGCAACACTTGTCCAGTGTGCCATCACAGACTGATTCACCAAGCCAAACTGTACTCAATCCAGATGTTTCTATTACAAATATGAAAGAGTTAATACATGAAGACCAATCCAAACCTTCTATTTTCCAGATCAGTACCACTCTCCTTCCCATAACTAGTAAAGAGAAGAGTGGAGAAGCCTGTGGCCCCTCCCCCTTCCCTTACTGCTTCTATCTCCCAAGAGGAAGCTGATAGCAAAAAAATATCCTAGTAAAGGAGCAAGATAAAACGTTATTAACAATCAATGAGAAAGAGCAGATCTCACACATATCAGACAAAGACCTCTTAAAATGTCTTAAATATGCTCAAAAGCTAAAAGAAAAGATCAAAGAAAATCAGGAGAACTGTAGATGAACAAAGAGAGAATATCAATAAAGGAAAGATCAAAATGAGGAAATACAGTAAAAGCTATAAAAAAAATCCCTAGATGGGATCAACAGGGAATTGGAGCTGACAGAAGAAAGAATCAGTGAACTTGAAGACAGAACTGAAATTATACAGCCTAAGGAAGAGAAAGAAAAAAGAATAAAGATAAGAGAATTCAGGAAAAATGTGGGACACCATCAAGTGTACCAATACATACATCATGGGGCTCCCAGGGGAGAAGAAAGATAAGGGGCAGAATGAATATTTGAAGAAATATCCAAAATTATAAAATTTAATGACAGCTATTAATATATACATCCAAGAAGGTCAATGAACTCAAAACAGGATAAATCCAAAGAGACCTATACCAAGACACATTATAATCAAGCTGTCATATGGCAAAGACAATGAGGGAATCCTGAAAGCCAAATTAAGAGCAGATTTCTCATCAAAATTTTTTTTGATATTTTCATTAGTAACCAAATAGAAATACTGGAGTTGAAAACCACAATAAGTGAAATGAAAAATTTCCTAGTGGTTTTCCATAATAGATTGGAGGTGGATGAAGAAAGAATTTGTGACCCTGAAGACAACACAACTTAAATGACTGATGTGAAGGAAAAAGGAAAAAGAATAAGAAAAGTGAGCAGAGCCTAAGAGACTTGTGGGACACCATCAAAGATACCAATGTACGCATTATTTGATTCCCAGAAGAGAAAAAGGGAGAAAGGGCAGAAGGTATATTCAAAGGAAAAAAGGATAGAAAATTCCCAAATTTAATTAAGGATATGAATCCCAACATTCAAGAAGTCCAACAAACCCCAAACAAGATAAAATCAAAGAGAACCATTCCCAGACACACAGTTATCAAACTGTTCAATGTCAAGGAAAAGGAGTTCTGAAAGTTGCAAGAGAAAAGCAATGGGTTATGTAAAAGGGAATCTCAATTAAGATAAGAGCCAATTTCTCATTAGATCTCATGAAGGCAAAAATGCAGTGGGATGACTATATATGCACATAATGGAAAAGCTCCAAACTACATGATGGAAATACTGACATATTTGAAGGGAGAAATAGATGGTTCTACATTAACAGAAGCAACTTCAATGACTAACCAATTTCAATGATTGATAGAACATCTAGACAGAAGATCAATAAGTAAATATAAGACTTGAACAATTCTCTAAACCAATTAGACTTAAGATATATAGAAGACACTTCACCCAAGAGCATTCTTCCCTAGTGAACATGGATCATTCTCCAGATATACAGGTGTTAGTAATAAAACAAGTCTCAATAAATTTAAAAATGTTGAAAGCATAGGGAAGTGGACTTGGCCCTATGGATAGGGCATCCGCCTACCACATGGGAGGTCTGCGGTTCAAACCCCGGACCTTCCTGACCCGTGTGGAGCTGGCCCAAGTGCGGTGCTGATGCGCGCAGGGAGTGCCGTGCCATGCAGGGCTGTCCCCTGCAGAGGGGGGCCCCATGCCCAAGGAGTGCGCCCCATAAGGAGAGCTGCCCAGCACGAAAGAAAGTGCAGCCTGCCCAAGAATAGTGCCACACACATGGAGAGCTGACGCAACAAGATGACGCAACAAAAAGAAACGCAGATTCCCAGTGCTGCTGGTAAGGATGGGAGTGGTCACAGAGGAACACACAGTGAATGGACACATAGAGCAGACAACTGGGGGGGAGGGGAAGAAATAAATAAATAAATCTTTTAAAAAAATGTTGAAAGCATATACTGCA
Source organism: Dasypus novemcinctus (assembly GCF_030445035.2). Lineage (NCBI taxonomy): Eukaryota > Metazoa > Chordata > Mammalia > Cingulata > Dasypodidae > Dasypus > Dasypus novemcinctus. The sequence goes on along the minus strand of NC_080674.1, from coordinate 65,552,979 downwards.
TTATATCTGTTCACAATGGGATGAAGCTAGAAATCAATAACAGAGGGAGAAGTGGGAAATTTAAACATGTGAGAATAAAACAAAAATAAAACAACACACTCTTAAACAACCAACAGGTCAAAGAAGAAATCAGAAGAGAAATTAGGAAGTATCTTTAGGAAAATGAAAGTGAAATCATACCAAAACCTATGGGATGCAGAAAAGGCGGTGCTGAGAGGGAATTCTGTAGCTGTAAATGTTTACCTTATAAAAGAGGAAAGATCTCAAGCCAGCAACCTAACCTCACACATGCAGGAAAGAGAAAAAGAAGAGCAAACTAATCTAAAGTAAGCAGAAGGAAGGAAATAGTCAAGATTAGAGCTGAGATAAATAAAATAGAAAATAAAAAACTCACAGAATCATTGAAACCAAAAATTGGTTCTTTGAAAACACCAATAAAATTGAATTACAACAAAAAATGAGAGGATGCATGGGAAGCAGACTTTGCCCAGTGGTTACAGCATCCGTCTACCACATGAGAAGTCCGCGATTCAAACCCTGGGCCTCCTTGACCCGTGTGGAGCTGGCCCATGCACAGTGCTGATGTGTGCAAGGAGTGCCGTGCCACGCAAGGGTGTCCCCCGTGTAGGGGAGTCCCAAGCGCAAGGAGTGCGCCCCATAAGGAGAGCTGCCCAGTGCGAAAGAAAGTGCAGCCTGCCCAAGAATGGTGCCACACACATGGAGAGATGACACAACAAGATGACGCAACAAAAAGAAACACAGATTCCCGGTCCCGCTGATAAAGATAGAAGTGGTCATAAAGGAACACACAGCGAATGGACACAGAGAGCAGACAGCTGGGGGGGGGGGGGTGGGGGAGGGGATAAGGGGAGAGAAAAAAAAATATAAAGGAGCATGATGTATATACCTACTCACAAATGTTCAGAAAATAAATAGATGAGATAGATGAGATACATGGAGAGGAAGGAAGAGAGGGAGGGAAGGAGGGAGGGAGAACTGTGGCAAATTTTAAAAGTTGGTGAATCTGGGATTGAATCATATCTCCCACAAAAAGACATGTTCAAATCTTAATCCATGCTCCCATGGGTGTGAACCCATTTGTAAAAAGAATGTATTGAAGATGTATTATTAAAGTGTGGCCAAACTGAATCAGGGTAGGTCTTAATTCATACGACTGGATGCCTTATAAAGAGAATAAATTTGCGTGTAGTCAGTCAGAGAAAGTCACAAGGAGGAGCCAGAAGTCAGTTAAGTTGCCAAAAAGGAGAGACATCATCATAGAAGACTGCTATCACCAGAACACTACTAATCCCAGAAGAAAGCATGGCCTTGCTGACATAGTGTTTTTGGACTTTTAGCCTTCAAAACCATGAGACAATAAATTCTTGTTTTTTAAGTTAACTCACTGTGCAATATTTTCCATAGCAGCTCTGGTAAATTAAGACTGGCTATATATGTATAGGAGGTATATTGAAGTTCTCTTCAATTTTGTTTCAAGTTATTTTTGAAACTTTCCTTTAAGTATGAAGTTATTTTAAAATAAAATATTTTAACAATTTTATGTACAATATGATCTCACATTTTGTCAAAAAGATTAAGTACATATGTACATAAAATATACTGGAAAGATATTCAGTAAATATCTTTAAACGATAGGAATATGGGTGGTTTTGAGTTTGTTATATAAATGAGCTACAGATGACCTCTGTGTAGTGCTGTTTTCGTCTTTACAGCAACATAAATTCATTAGAAAAACCTGCCAGCACCAAACTCAAATTCTCACATCATGTTTTTTCAAAAACAGCCCAAATAAGCAATTTTAAACTATCTAGAATAAACTTGTTTTACATACCCCTTGAAACTGCACACTACATGCGCTCTCAATTGATAAGACCCCGCACTCATAAGGCCCACAATGCTTCAAACTCTTGGAGTTTTCTGGCCCAAAAGCTTATCACTGTGCTAATTCTGTGCCATTGTCTACACAGGTAAGCACCCGCCCTCCTTTTCCTAGCTCCTTCTTCAGTAGTTTTATTTTAGCCTGTGGTGCTTCCTTGCTGCCTCTGCCTTACAGAAAGGTTCCTGTCTGCACCTACCCCTGCCAACCTGTGAAACTGTCACCCCTATAAATATCTTGTGTGTCCTGCCATCTAGTGGTCAAATCTTTTTCTTTGTCAACTCCAAAACCCTCAAATTGAATTCACTAGAGTTTATAATTTTACTTATTTGGAACTTTTGATTTTTCTACAGTGCAAATGTACTACTTATATAATTTAAGTGTTTTTTTAAAGAGAAAACTGGACCCTATATTTGTGGCTACTAACAACGCTGTTTCCCCTAAATTATACTCTGATAATCATTTCCTCAGGTTTTAAGAAGGAATACTGTAAGAAACAAAGTTAGAAACTTGATACTGCATTTGCTCTGAGGATGTTTTTGAGAACTTTGCCTACTCCATCTCTCAAGATACCCTAGAGAAGAAATCAAGTGAAAAATATTTTAAAAATATAAATGACAGTAAAACCTTTGTTTACTGCCCTGAGGAACTGGTATGTTTCTTTTCATCGACCATGAGAATTACTCAACTGTGTACTTCCTTTAGTTTTCCTTCGGCAGCCAGAAAGCTTAAAGCCAAATTCTTCATTTAATTTTAGATACTATGTAGGGTCATATGGCAGTTCTATCTGCCCACCTCCTTACCTGGTTTTTATACTCCATTCCAATTATAACATTCCTTGTTCTGCTTTCTATTTCACTGAACGTATTATATAAATAACCTCAAATTCCTTGTGCTTTGAGGTAGGGTAAAAAAAAATTAAGTAGGATATTCCCTCTAAATGACAGGATACAACCAAATATAGTTTTCATTGGAAGAAATATTCTTAATACAATTTATTTTAGAAGAAACTGATTTTGAAAATAATGGAAAATTTAAGAATGTTGTTTTAATAAATGAATCCAGAGTGATTTGAGTCATCACTCTTTTAAGATCTTAAGGAAAGTAATTTCATAATCCCTACAGTGTTAAATAAGATCATGAAAGACAATGAACACATGCTCTAAATCAGTTAAAATAAATGATAAAGGAGCACCACACTGTTTTTAGTGCTTTTATGAACTTGGGTTTGTAGAAGTAAACTACAAAATGATATGCTGTACATGATTTTCAATAACTTTTTCATAACAATTTATAAAGAATCTTCAGAAATAGAGTAAAGGGGTAATAAGAATAATAAGATAATCATGTTGATGAAAGAAAACAGTTACCTGTCTGGAAGAAGACTCTAGAAATAATTGTCCGGCACAGTGGGCAGGGAGTGCTTGCAGGATTATCTTTGGCCAGCGTCCGTAAGCAGGGCTCACAGAAGATGTGGTGACAAGGATAACACATGTAAGGGTTGAAATAAACATCCAGACACACAGCACAGATGTAGCTTTCCTTTTCTTCTTTATATTCATTATCATCGTCTGTACTCATCTCATTATTCAAAGTCTGTTAGAAAAAAGCAAAAACAATTTTTCTCATTTAAGCATGAGATTAGTTTCCTTAGAAAAGAGAAAATGATTATATTTTGTTAAAATGAATGAAAATATTTATGAGACATATTTCTGTGACATATTCAAAGTGACAGAAATGCTACCCTACAAAGTGAGAAGAAACTGAAAACATATATGAAACCCAAAGTCTAATATTTCTTTCTAGTATTTCTATAGAATGCTAAATGATAAAATATAACTACATTATATCTATATCTCTATTTAACCAGAACTAGTTAAGTGTTAGGTATACCAGTCCCAGAGTTACAGATTCCCTATATAACCTACCTGCACCCCTATATAAAAAGGCTTAATATGGGCATTCATGAATGAAGAAAAATGAGGGCAGGAAGATACCATAGTTCATCCTTTGTTTGACACTTTTAGGCTTCCTGAACCTCAAAATCAAAAAGTGGCCAAAGCCTAAAGTACGTAAGGAGGTAGAACATGGCAATGAAACTTTCAGTAAATCTGTGATTGGCTTTGCAGCTGGAAAATGATAAGTCACTCTACTCCCTCTGTGGAATAGTTAAGAAAGAGGGGAAGGTAGTTAAGAAAGATGCAGTTCAATGGTTAGAAGCACAAGGTCTGGCAGCAAAATTCTGGTTTCAAATTCTAATTCTACCCATTTATAACTGTGTCACTAGGCAGGTTACTTAACCTCACAGTTTTCCTCACCTGTGAGGTTTTTGCAAGCATTAAATGAGGTAATCCAGGTAAACTGCTTGGCCTAGTACCTGGTATATAGTAAGTATTCAATAAATGTCAACCACCACCACCATCCTCGTCATCTTTCATCCATCCCCCACTCTTGGATCCACCTTCTCTGCAGTCCACCTCTTCTTTCTCCTCCCCCTTCCCCTTCTCTGGTTCTTCCTTTTTCTCCATAGGCCCTCAAATTTTTCTTAAAGTTTTGAGAATGTTTTCCTCAGGCCAGACCTAGACTCTGTTCCTTGAAACATAATGGGAGTCTACAGGGTGTATTCCTCTTTTCCTCATTTTGTTGTTTATGAAAAATGGAGATCGATGATTAATATTTGAGTGGGCCTTGGGCTTAATAAATATTTGCAAGTGATATGTGATATGATATGTAAGATTTATGGATAGGAGGCAAAAACAGTCTATCATACAGGAAAACCTTACTACTGGAAAAACTATTATTTGACCTATCCAGATGGTTTTGCTTCCCCTTTGACATTCTCATTCTGTCACCTTGATAATTTCTCTTTTAGGAAGCACATACTCAAGTTTTTAGTCCATTTACTATTTTATTGAATTGTCTGATTTTTCTTAAGATTTATAAAGATTTTTACTTACTCTAGTTACTTGTTATTACTCCTTCAATGTACTGTAAATATTTTTTCCTTCTCTATAATTTGCCTTTTCACTCTCTTCATGGTGTCTTTTGATGAATCAAAGTTCTTAATTTTAAAGTTGCCTACTTATATTTTCCTTTATGGTTAGTGCTTTTTTGTATTATTTAAATCTTACCTTTCCCAAGGTCATTAAGATAGTCTCCTATACTAGATTCTAAAAGCTTTATTTCTTTGAATTTCATAATATTTCAAAATTCTATAATCTACCTGAAATTGATTTTCATGTATGTTGTACCTTAGAGGCAAGTTTCACTTTTCTTCATCATGTGGTTATTAATTGGGTTAGCCCATCTATTGTAAAGACTTTCCTCTCCTTTACTGCTCTCAAGTGCCACCTTATTGTTAACTAAGAGGCTATATAGTCTGTTTCCAGGAATTTTAATCTATTCCATTACTTTACTGTCTATTCTTATGCCATCCCCACAATCTCTTAACTACTCTAAGTTTATAATAAGTCTTGATATCTAGTGAGGAAGTCCTTTCATGTTATTGCTATTCTTTGAGAGTGGTTTGGCTATTCTTGGCCTCTTCCATGACCATATAAAAACTTGGAATTTCCTTGTCAAAATAGTTGGAATTTATATCAGAATTTCACTGAACTTGCAGAATTTAGGAAGAATTAGAAATCCTTCTAATATATAGTTTTTAAATACATCGTTATCTTGGTAGGTCTACTTATATTTGAATCAGTATGTTTCCTCTTTACTTTTCACTTTACTCCATTTTCTTTGCTGCCAATCTTTCCCTCTCAACTAACTCATTCTTATAGTATACAAGATAGGTTACAATATATTTCACATCAAAACAAAACAAACACCAAAAAAGTAAACTTCTCCAGCTCAAGCTTCCTTCCTTTTCTCTCCCTCACATCAAAAACTTCACAAGAGACTTGACCACATATCATGTGCCATTTCTGCCTCCTCACTGGCTGTCCAGTCTTCACCTCAATCTAATCTGGTTTCTACTCTCAGTACTCTGCTGAAACTGCTCTTGAGCAAGTCACAAAGGACCTTGGTACAGCAAAACTCCAGGATGCTTTCCTATCTTCATCTTCCTCAATTTGTCCAGCAGCATTTCCTAAGTAAACCAGGATCTTGTTCTTGAAACATATTTCCTTCTTGACTCTGCTGACACCCTGGTCTTTCTACCTTACTGAGCACTGCACCTTCCTTCATCCTTTCCTTTGCTAGCTTCCTCTATTAACATTTTTATATTGAAATTCCTTAGGGATCATTCTTCACTCCTTTTTTATTCTCTCACAGCAACTCTCTTCCTAGGTGATCTCATCCATTTCTACCAGTTTAGATACTGCTTTTGTGCTGATGATCCCAAAGTTATATCTCTGGTCAACACCACTGCTCTGAGCTTTATACACATGATTCTAAATGGATTATCTGGCATATCCACTTGAATTATTTGCAGATTTTTCAAACTTACTATACCCAAAGTAGATCTCTTGATCTCTGCTTCCCCCATGCCAAGCAATATCTCATTAAATGGCATCGTCATCACTCACATAGTTCTTTAAGCCAAAAACCTATTAATCATCCTTGATTCTTCTTTTCTGTGATTCTATCAGATCTATCAATAAGTTATTTGTTCCACCTCTAAGACATATCTCAAAATCATCCCTTCTTCTCCATATGTTATTACTACTTCACTGTTATTACACTAGTCTAAGATATCATTGTCATTTGCTTAGTTTATGGCAATAGACTCTTACTTGTTCTCCTTGTTTCTAAGCCTGCAATATTCCAATCCATTTTCCACACAGCCAAGGCAGTGATTTTCTTAATCATAACTCAGATCATAACCATCCCTCTCATTCTGCCATGTGTTTAATGGCTTTCCCTTATAACTCCTTACAAGGGTCTAAAGAATGCTGCATATACAGTTCCAGCCTCTTTTTTTATTCCCCATATTGAGCTACTCTTCAGTTTGCTGTCTTCTGTTCAACAAACACACAAAACACTTTCTTTAGGCACTACGGTTTACTCCTACTGAAAAGCTCTTATTCCATGTAGTAGGTTACAAAATAGCTAAAATTCTTCCTATTTTTCTATGTGCACCCCTGCATTTCATCAGATGGTGGGCCTATTTTCCACCTCTGAATTTGGCTTTGTCTTATGATTTGCTTTGGCCAATAGGTAATTAACACCCATGATGCAAACAGAAGCTTGAGAAGTGCTTGTGTATTAGGGATGGTCCTCCTTTGCTGATCTTGGAACTCTGTGGTTAACCACTATGTGAACAAGTCTGGGATGGTCTGCTGGATAAGTGACACATTGTCCAGTTACTTCCATTACCCCTGCAGAGAAGTTAATTACCAGATATTGTATGAGTGAGGCCACTGATAGCAGACTACAAATAAATGAGTAAGTCTAGATTACACCAAGTGAAACACAGATAGCACTACTGAAACAAGCCCTAATAATAAGCAAACAAGCTTTAAATATGTTATTGGCAAAATTAGTATAAAAATAATATAGTAAAAGTATTTATTAATAATAATGTATTAGTTTCCTAGGTCTTTCCTAACCAAGTAAAACAAACGTGGTGGCTTAAAACAACAGAAGTTTATTGTCTCACAATTCTGTAGGCTAAAGTCTAACATCAGGTGTCATCAAGGCTATGCTCTCTTTGAAGGCTTAATAGGAGGATCCTTCCTAGACTTTTCCCAGGTTCAGATGGTACTGGAAATCCTGTTCCTTGGCTTGTAGATACATCACTCTAATCTCTGCTTCTGTCATCACATGGTGTCCTTCCTGTATTTGTCTGTGCTTCTTTGTCCAAATTCCCCTCTTATTATAAGGATACCAGCCATATCGGATTTAGGGTCATTCTAATCCAGTATGACTTCATCTTAACTTGATTTCATCTATAAAGACTCTATTTCCAAATGAGGTCACACTCACAGGTTCCAGGTGGACATGAATTTTGGAAGAAGCTATTCAACGAGTACACACGTTGGTTCTTTAAACTTCACATCCATACTGTGAGCAAAATACATTCACTCCATCTCAGCATTTTCAAAAGTCTTAATCCATTCCAGCATCCACTCTAATTCTAAAACTTTATCTAAATATAATCAACTCAAAAGTTCAAAATCTAATCTTCTAAATCATTTAAAGGTATGGGTAAGAGTATAGATATGATCTATCCTGGGGCAAAATTCTACTCTACTTGTAGACCTGTGAAACTATAAAACAAGTAATCTGCTTCCAAAATACAAAGGTGGCACAGGCATACAATAGACATCTACATTCTAAAAGAGAGAAAAATGGAAGGAATAAAGGAGTCTCTGTCTAAAACAAGTTTGCAACCCAGCAGGACAAATTCTAAATGTTGGGGACTGAAAAAAATCTTCTGTGGCTTGATGCTCTGTCTTGTGGACTTCTCAGGCCACCATCTTGGTCTGACCTCTTGGCCTTAAGTGGCAGTATCAACATCTCTTGCCTAGGCCTTCACAGTCATTCTTCCTTAATTTCATTCCATCTCCGGCCCTTTTAGTGCAGGTTGGCAGTGCTTCTGCTGAAATTAAATTCTCAAAAAACCTGACAGACATCTTTGCAATTCATATGGGTCTAAGTCATCAGACAAGGGTGTCCTTCACATCTTTCTTGGAACCCCATCTCTATTACTGGCTTCAGTTGAGATGGTTGATTGGGTCCATGAGTCACATGCCTAATCTTTTTAACAAAAGGTAGTCTGGCCAGATCCTAGGCCCAGTTTCCAGAGCACATTATCTAGATAGGCTGAGACTGTTCTAAACTATCAAGTACTGGTTTCATTTTGCTTGACAGTTCAGTCTTCACTTTCTCTCTTTTCTCTTGCATTTTATTAGTGGAAAGGGAAAACAGTCTACACTTGCCACACTTTGCTTGGCAATCTCAGCTAAACATTCAGGTTCATCACTTACAAGCTCTATTTTCCACCCAATAGTAGAACATAATTCTACTAAGCTTTTTGCCACTTTGAACAAGGATCACCTTTCCTCAAGCGTCCAGTAACATGTTGCTCATTTCCATATGAGACCTTAAAAGCAGCATCTTTAATATACAGATTTTTACTAACTTTTCAAGACAACCTGTTTTTCTATCATGTCTATCTTTTACATAATTGGTTTTCCTCAGAAGTCTGATGATACTTGGTTTATTTTTTATAGAAAAATGAAGAGTTTTATTAGTACAAGTAGCTAACATAGATTTTCTCAGTTGTACAGATCTGTTTCTGCAAGAGGTCACTACACTGAATAAAAGAGTTGACTTGAAATCCTGTCTAAATGGTCACAACATGTCAGCAAGCATGTATTTTGGGTACATGGCTGGGAAGCAGGCATATAGATTGAGGATACTCAGGACTGCTAAAATATAAAATATTTTCCTATGCGGAATAAGAACTTTGTTTCACTATTGGGGTGAGCTGTCTTTCCATATTCACCATTATCCCACATTCAAACTCTTCTTTGCTTCTCACTTCAAACTCAAAACCTTGACATATCCTTAATTTGTTTTAGGGAGCAGTTCCCAAGCTTTTATGTAGGGGTAAATGTCATAATCAGCTGCTCTTTATGTTGGAAGGTGGAAGAGCAAGAACAAGAGTAGACCCACTGTTCACAGGTAAACCAGTAATCAATAATCAAAATGTTCACACCAGTTGCTCTAAAACTTTAGTGTGTGTCAGAATCAACTAGAAAGCTTGTTAAAACTTATATTGCTTGGCCCACTCCCAGAGTTTCTAAGTCAATGGGTTTGGAGCAGAGCATAAGAATTTGCATTTCTAATAAGTTCCAGGTGATGCCGATGCTATTGGTTTAGGGTCATACTCTGAGAACTAATGATCCATATCTCTGCCTACATTCCTGCTGCTTTTTTTTTTTTTTTTTTTTTTAACAAGGTACCAGAGATTGAACCCAGAAGGCAGGCACTCAGTCATTGAGCTATGAATACAGGTGCTCCCCTGCTGTCTGATTTTTGATCTTGAAATTACCCCAGGGCTTTGATGAAAACTTCTCTCAATTCTACATCAGTTTTATCTTGGCATTAATAAAAAATTAGTTAGTTTGCTCTGGTTCTAATTTAAAATAAATTCAAACTGCTTTCTATCTTCTAGAAATTCCTCAAAGTCGGATTCACTGATGATATGCTCACAAATTACAGGACTTATACATTCTTTTAAAAATGTCTTTTTCTGCAATTCTATTTTCTTTTAAAGTGTCAGTTAAATAGAATATTTTGTCTTCACATTTTCTCTAAGAAAGTGACAAGTATATATAATTTAAATTTGCACCCAGTTTTATTATACACACACAAATATGTATACATATATATTTCAGTACAAATAATGTTTTCCTGTAGTATAGAAAACACACTACAGAAATAAAGACATTTCAAAATGTCTTTTCTATGAACAATATAAATGGATTTAACATTTTCAAAAGAAGGAAAGATTATGTTAGATTAAGAACTGTGTTGAATTTAAATATTTATATTCCCAGACTCAATGTCTATATTATTGTCTTAGTTTCCTGAATGCTAATAACAAATAACATACAATAGGTTATCTTAAAAACAAGAATTTATTGGCTCCTAGTTTCAGAGGCTAGTAGGCTTGCTTCCTCCTGAAGTAGGTTATCTTCTGGCTGGATGGCAATAGTTAGGGTTCTGTGGCTTTTCCCTCACATGGCAATGGACATGGCAGCATCTTCTTTCTCTTCTGCGTTCCCAGGCCTTCCAGCTGCTCCTTGTGGCTTCTCCTTCAATGTCCAATTTCCTTTATTGTAAGGACTTCAGGCATATTGGATTAAAGCCCACCTTCACTCAGTTTAGGCACACCTTAACTAAGAACATCTTCAAGGTCCTATTTATAAATGGGTTCACACCACAGGACCCAGGAGTTGGCACCTGTATATGCCTATTGTGGAGGACATGATTCAGTCCCCAACAAGCATTTTTATAAGGCCTTATTAAATTATATTTCTCTGGAACAAAATAAAAGGATAGGGTATTTGTGGGAAAGAAAATAGTGGGTGAAAGGGGTGCTTTAAGACAGGAATTCCCCAGGTATGGTCCATGGATCCCAGGAAGCCACAAGACATTTTCAACAGATCCTCAAGGTCAAATGTAGTTTCATAACAATACTGAGATATTATTTGCCATTTTCATTGTATTAATTTCACTGATGGTGCAAAAGAAACAGTGGTTAAACTGCTGGTGCCTTAGCATGAATTAAGGCAGTTGTGCCGAACTACACTAATAATCATTTTATTCTTTACCACCATACACTTACAGTTAAAAAAAAGGGGTAGGGGAGAGGAGTTGTGCCAGTTACCATTAAGAACATCCTTGATGAAGCAGGAAAAATGTTAATTGTATTAAATCTCAATCCCTGAATACAAGTTTTTTAATACAGCATGTGACAGAAATGGGAAGTACATATAAAATACTTCTGGGGAGCAGATGTGGCTCAAGCAGTTGATCACCTGCTTCCCACATGGGAGGTCCTGGGTTCAGCACCCAGTGCCTCCTAAAAAAGAAAAAAATAAACAACAAGCAAAACAACAACAAAAATAACAAACCAACTCAAGAGAGCCAGTGTGGCTCAGTGGTTAAATACTGGCTTCCCACATACGAGGTCCTGGTTCAATCCCTGGCCCCAGTACCTTGGTAAAACAAAACAAAACAAAACAAAACAAAACAAACAAAAAAACACTTCTGCCACATATGATGTTTATCTCCAGAGAAAGCAACTTTGTAATTGATTGAGTTGTGAGGTGAAATAGCTACTTTTTTCATGGAACACCATTTTTACTTAAAGAACATTTGTCGGAAAAATCTGTGGTTATTCAGATTTGATTACTTGGCAGATATTTTTATAAAAGTGAAAAATGGAAAATATCACTTCAGGAAAAAAAACTATTTGCTGCCAAAGATAAAATTTGGGCTTTCAAGCAAAAATAAGAATCTGTTTATAGCTTTCCAATACTGAAAGACTTTTCTGATGAGATTGCTAGTAATAACAATTATGAATTTTTGATAATGTGTAATGAAATGTGTCAACATTTGGAAGAGCTGCAAAACTCAGTGAACCAGTATTTTCCAAATGTCCAATGATGTTTTTACAAAATTATACATGGGTAAAAGAACCACTCAACATGCAAGATAAAATAAGAAGCTTCAGTGTAATAGAGTAAAGTTCTTTGACGTGGTTGCTGATTCCGTATTGCAACAAACTTTAAGATACTCTCACTTGTTAAGTTTTGGTGAAGTATGAAAGACAAATATCTGAAATATCTGAAAAAGTATATTATATGTGATTCCCTTTTCTACCTACATTCTGGCTGGATTTTCTTCACATATTTTAACCAAAACAACATATGGCAATAGATTGAATGCAGAAGCAGATGTGAGGATAAAAGATATTTGTAAAAATATAAAACAATGTCACTCTTCTTAATTTTTGTTTGCTTTGAAAAATATATTTAGTTTTCATTTGTCATAGTACATGTAATTTTTGTTTTTATATGAGTAATAAATATTTTAAAATGTTAGTTATAATTTCTATTATGGTAAATATTTATAATCTATATACATAAAAAATCTCTTTGGGAGCCTCAATAATTTTTATAGGGATCTGGAGACAAAAAAGTATGAGAACTGGTACACCAGGAGATAAAATGCAAAGGTGATTTGGGTTCTACAAACATATGTAAGTATTTCATAAATTGGCAATTTTGTCAACAATCTGATCAATGTTAATAATAAGCAAGATAATTAAGGGTAAAACTTCAAGGTGGGTTCTAAATTATATTAAGTTTTCATTTATCTGGGCTACAAAGAAATAAAAGTTCAAAGAGGAAGAGAAAAATATGTTGACAGTAAATTCTAGAGGGAGGGAAGAGTAGGGAAAGTGTTTAACATTTACATAAGAAACCACACCTAGATATAGTATAGTATCAATACAGAAGTCAATCAGATTTATATTTATAAGTTTTATTAGGTGATAAATAACTTCATTAAAAATGAGATCCAGAGGTGGACTCTGAAGCATCAAGGAAAGATTAAATTAGCTTTACTGCAGTTTTAGTTAAATCTTTTATATTTTTTATTAAAGTAGGTGATATATACAGGATTGCGTAATAAAAATATTCACTTAATGAGAACATATCATTAAAAAACCATTCTAGATAGACTGGGATTTTGTAAACTGAATAGTCTTTTTTGTTTTGTTTTAGTTTTTTTGTAAACATCAATTACTTTGCAAAACAAATTCATCTTAAATTTAGACTTAGGTCCAGGCTTTGTGTCAAAAGTTTCTAGTTGTCCCAGGCTGTGCATTTGTTCTATTAGGGTTCCATGAATAAAAATCAGAACTAGTATCCCAAGGTCTAGAGAATGTTTTAATAGCTACCAAATGAGAACAAACAGACCAAATCCCTGCAGCCTGTGGTAAAGGACAAACAGAATTCATGGAGCCTTAAATGAACTCTGGTGCCATGTAGTTAAAAAGCTTGACTAGGAATTTTCCAAATGTTTATTCCTGTAATCTACCAGCATACCCATGAAAAGGAAGGGACTAAACGAAGACTTGACATGTCTCTGAAAGGTCATCAGTACTGGCTTAGAGTACCTTTTCCCAATCTTCATCATACTGCTCTGGATACCTTCAGGTTAATAAAATATTCAAAATTGCCTAGGCAATCAGACATGATTTTTTACAATCTGTTCTTTATGCTGCTTGACTAATTCCTTCAGGACCCCTCTCTAGGTACTAATGAAACTACCACCTGGTCTAGTGGAGGAGAGTAAAAAGGTGCTAAGAAAGCATAAAACAGAGGAGCTGAATTGGTTAGGGGACAAGAAAGTCTTCTTGGAGATAGCCGCATTAAGTTGGGATCCATTTAGGAAGCTTTTTGTTATAAGTGGCAAAAAACCCAACTTAAAGTGGCTCAAACCACTAAAATGAAATTTGTTGGCATTAGCAATTGTAAAATCCGGAAGTATATCTAGCTTCAGGCAAGAACTGGTTCAACAGCTCAAATAACATCTTTAAGGCTATACATTTTCTTGGCTCTTCTAACTGTAATGACAGTTTTATTCTCAGACCTCACATGGTGGTCCCAGCTGCTTCAGTCTTTCCCTTGTGCCCACCAAGGGCATTGGCAGTGACAAGTCTCACACACTTGTACCTTCAAACTATGCAGGGAAGGAGAGAGGGTCTCTTCAAGTAGCTCTTGTATGCGCTCTGGTATTCTCTCTGATTGGTCTGAAGAGGCTCATTTGTTTGTCTGTCCTTAAAAAATTACTATCCTCAGGGAGATTACAGATCCTGAATCACTTACACCAATGAGAGTATACACTGTAATGGCAAATGGGGAAATCATTATTTCCAAAATCAAGAAATTGTTGGCAGAAGATGATAAGTACGAATGCTGGAAAGGTTGAAAAAAAAAAAAAGTCCACTACATCAGAGAATATCAAACCTGAATGGTGTGTGATAATTAGCCAGAGGAAGAATACAGGAGAAAGAACATTTCAGGCAGAAGGAGCAGCATATATAAAAGTCTCCAAGGCAGGAAGGAGTTTGGTTAACTGAGAAATGGAAAGGATTATTTGTAGATGAAAATGATGCTGAAAAAAGTAGAGGAAAGATCTTATGTGCCCCTTTAAGAATATTGAACTTACATTCTAGTTCATGCACATCCACATTGATTTTGTGAGGTGCCTGGGGGCAGAAAAGCATAGTTCAAACTAAATACTAACCAAATAATAAAGTATAATTCTGAATTAAGCTTTAGAATTTAAGTAATCAAATACTTAGTGTCTGATATGTAATAAACTCTAGTTCCCAATTCTTGAGTCCTACATTTTGGGTCTTAAGTCAACTGAAATGAATAGTTAATCACTTCCTGAAGTATATGGAGAGCTGCACTGAGATTTCTGAGGACTTTCTCTAGGCTATAGGGGAAAAGGCGCCACAACTAATGCTGAATGCCGACAAAATATGCTGCAGAAGGAGCAATGGCAGGAAGCTTTAAAGGTATTTGTTAGCCTTCAACTTGCTGTTAGGCTTTAAAGAAAGATTTTAAAATATTTTGGATTATATTTATCCAGGTGATGGGCACACCTTTTAAGTGGAAACTGGGAAATACATGTTCTCCTCCTACAGATAGTTCACGTGAACTTTCTGTTTTTCTTTTTTCCCCAATAGTTTCAACTTGCCTCCCTTCCCAAAATGACTTTTCTGCTATGCTCGCTAGACTCTGTATTTTTCCATTCATTCAAAAATAAACATCTTAAATTTGAGTTGCTTTTTATAGCTTCCAAGTTATTTTTATATACAGTATCTTATTTTTATTAAAATTAGAACCTAAGGGTTTCAATTATCCATGAATTTCACCACTGAATCTGCCTTCCTAGTTTATAAAATGTGTAATATTCACTCTTTCAAATAGTTGTTTTTAGATTCCCCAGCTCAATACTAAACATGTGAACATTTATGAATACATATAATAACGTAACAGGAAACAAATGATGGCTCATATACAATTGGTCTTAAGACTGTACCTGGGATTTCAGTATAGGGCTTTTCATAACCAATAACTACAAGTTTCTTATTTAAAAAGTATTTCTCTATACCAAATTATCACTTACAATCCCTATAAGTGAATACAATTTGTTCACCTGATTAACATCAGGCTTGGTCATGAGACTTGTTTTGGCCAAGAGAATGTGAGTAGAATTGATGAAAACCATGACCAAACAGAATTTTTAGAAGGCACTGATGAGTTCTGACATAGTTCTTCTTTGGTCTTAATGGCATGTGCCAGACAGCTCCCCTACTCTAGATTCTAGGATTCACTAAATCAGAGCAGCAACAAACATGTAACATGAGGGAAAAAGGTAATCTCTATTGTTTGTAAGCCATTGAGAATTTAGGGCTGTTTCTTATAGCACTAACGTAATGTCTAATGCAGAAATTGGTAATAGGAGTAGAGGTACTTCTGAAAAACACAGAGCCTAAAATAGGTGGCAGTGGCTTAGTGAGGAAATTGTTATTAGGAGCTAGAAAAACTACACCTCGTGCTATACAGTGGTGAAGCATTTGGTAAAACTGCAACTTCTGATAAACTGGAAGGCAGAAATTAAATCAATGAGCTTAGGAAACAGAATATACTAATATACTTTGGTCATTACTGGTTGCATTTAGCAAAGTACAACAGCAAACAGATGAGCTCAGAAAGAATTGGCCTGGTTTCAAACAAATGAAGGGAGAGAAAGAATCCAAAAACTACAGGACTCAAGGGTTAAAAGACACACTTGTTTCTCATAACCAACCAGTAAAAGATAAAGTTAACAAATGCTCTGAGCAACAGAGGCTGGCCTACAAGCAAAGACTAAAGTGAATATGTGGTTGTCATGTTCTTACTTGTAACTTCCCAGTAAATTAAGAATAAATCCTTTTCTAGATTAAATGCAGTGCCGTATAAATCCTTGGGCAAAATGTATCAGAGAAAAGAGACTATATATGCATTAAGGGAGTCTAATAAGTTCGAGACACCAGTAATTAAGTCTAAAGAGAGAAGGGCACATTTTGAAAAGGTCTGTAGATAAAGCAATCATAGAAAACTGAAATTAAATAGATTTTTTTAAAAAATTATGTGTTTTGAAACAGTTACACTGCCAAGATTGTTTCTGGCATGGATTAAGAAAGACTAGTACAAAAATTACCTTGGGAAGGAGTGAATGTGGCACAAGCAGTTGGGCACCCACCTCCCACATGGGAGGACCCGGGTTCAGTTCCCGGAGCCTCCTAAAGAAGATGAGCAGACAACAAACAGACACAATGAGCTGAGACAATGAGCAGATAGATGAGGGAGTCATCTGTGGAGGGTGAAAAATGACCTGTGTGGATGGGGATGAAGCAGGCTAACAAAGTTACTCAGGTCTAAAGAGGCCTATTATTTAAAACCCTCTTCCAAGGTGACCAGAGAAGATAATGGAAAAGGATGGACCACCCAAAAGTCAGAAACAAATGAAATGGAGACAGTGGACTGGGGGCTACTGCCATAGAACTGAACCAAGACTAATTAAAATAATTTCCCTACCCCAGTGTAGAGGACCCTTATAGGTCCAAAAGGACTTCAGAATTGCTATGGGCCAGTGATGGTTGTATGTTTCCCATTTTACCATTTCCAGTTATCCTGTCCCTGTTCTAGCATTGTATGTTAGGTATGCATGAGGCAGAAAATTTGTCCTTTCAGTTTACAGCTCACTGGATCACTGAAGTTGTGGGTATTTTGCAAGTGTAAGGGTGGAAACAAATGTTTTGAAAAAGAAGGTCATAAATATGGTAGACTCTATAGTAAATTATATTGTTCCCAATTACTGATTCCCACTCCCTATGAAAAAAATCAAAGCATATTTTACTATTACATTACTCTCGGACTTGGTCATGAGAGTTATTTCACAAATGGAATGTGATGGAAATGATGCATGCCATTCCCAAACTGCAGCTTTAAAAACCTAATTCTCTCACAGCTCTTTTTACCTCTACCAAGAGAAATGTATTTCTTAGAACACTGTGATCAAAACCAATTAAACATTGAGAAAAATGTAATTTGAAAATTACATATATATATATTTCTGATATGATATACAACAAATACTTGACTAAGAAGTGGCTCTAATTTTGAAATGATTTGATTATTTAAAGTCATTATGGCTCCCTGGTGTGGTAGTTGACCTTCTTCACCTCCCTCTTCGCTGGCCAGGGTAAGTCCAATAAACCAGAAGGCTAGGAGTCGCAAGTCTGTTGAGGCTCAATGCCTGGCTGTCACATGGACAGTCCAGAGATTCAGGTCTCCTGAGTATACACCAACCCAAGCGCCAACCACAGGTCCAGTAAAAATGACAGAAGAGGCATGAGTAGAAAGGTCACATCTGAGATCAACTCCATCACACTCAGGAACACAAACTCCAAAGAGGGCCAACTGACATGGCACTGAACTCCAGAGCCATCTGCCATGACCATAGAACCTGTGGGTCCCTGTAGCTCTCAGGAGAACCAGTACCTGGGGTTGTATCTACTTTGACTGTCTCTGGGACCCTGCTGAGGCATGCATAAGTGCAACCCCTCTGATGACCTCCCAACTCTTTTTTGGAGACTCATAGCCATATAAACTCATTTGTCCTTTCCATTTCCCCCTTTATTCAAGGTCAAAAAGCAGTTTTTAACACCTGATCTTAATGAAGGCTGAGATATTTTGCTGGTCTGAGTTGCCCCTTTTATTCAAGGTCTTTTTCTAGTTACCTCATCAGCTGGTACTTGGTAGTAATCCCTCAGCAACAGAGAGGCTCATCCCCAGAAGTCATGTCTATGCTGGGAGGCTCATCAGCACCAGGGAGGCTCATCACTCGAAGTCATGTCCTACATGCTGAGTTTGGCTTAGAGAGTGGCCACATTTGAGCAACATGGAGGCTCTCAAGAGGTAACTCTTAGGCACCCTGCAGTTCTAGGGAACCAAGAGTGCCTACAACTGCAAGTAGGAGAATTGCATACATCATCTATGTGGAATCTAAGCCCCCTCTTGATATAGAGGTGGAGTGGACATAACCATCCCAGGGTCCACAGGATGGAGGAATAGAGTATGGATTAGAGTGGACTTACTGATAGTCTACTATGGAACTATTGTGATGGAAGAAATTGCCACTGATGTGGAGAAAGTGGCCACAGTAGCTGCTGAGGGTAGGGAGAGGGAAGAAGAGATATGATGTGGGGCCATTTTCAAGACTTGGAGTTGTCCTGGGTGGTATTGCAGGGACAGATACTGGACAGTGTATGTCCTGCCATGGCCCACTGGTTGGACTGGGGGAGAATGTAAACTACAATGTAAACCATTATCCATACAGTATAGCAGTGCTCCAAAATGTATTCACCAAATGCAATCAATGTCCCATGATGATGAAAGAGATTGTTGATGTGAGGGAGGTGAGGGGTATGTGGGGACCTCATATGTTTTGAATGTAACATTTGAAAAAAAATAGAGAGAAAAAAGTCATTATGTACACTGCTGAATATCAACTCATTTGTCTTAGTTATTAAACTATTAAACTAAGGTATTAAATAGTTATTAACTGTGTTTGTCAGATCTAACCATACTCCCTTTAATAAATGTGCAATAAAAAAAGTA